>NC_138967.1:45902500-47320000 GCF_055761805.1 Camellia sinensis | reverse complement strand
CCACATCTCTTTTCAATCGACGGAGAATAAATGGACGAAGGACATTATGCAAGCGATCAACAACTTCCTTGTTTACTTTTTCTTGTCCCTCTACCATTCCAGATATTGGATTACCAAACCAATCCTTGAATTCCTGATGAGACTGAAAAATGTGTGGCATCAAGAAATGCATTAAAGACCATAGTTCCATAAGATCATTCTGCAGTGGTGTACCAGTTAAAAGGATACGCCGTTTTGAATTGAAATTAAGAAGAGTTTGCCATCTCTGAGACTTCCAGTTTTTTATCAAATGAGCTTCATCCAAAATCAAGTATTTCCATTTCTTCCGCTTAAAAACTTTAGAATCTTGTATAACAAGTCTGTAAGTCGTTATGCATACATGGAAAGAATTAGGTTTCATCCACCCTTGCCTCTTAATTTTCCGCTCTTTTGCGCTTCCAAAATATGTTAATATTTTAAAAGCAGGACACCATTTGAGAAACTCAGTTTCCCAGTTGAGCATGACACTGGTTGGGACAACAATGAGATGTGGGGCCCATATACCCTTTTCACATGCGAGGTGTGCTAGAAGAGCAATTGTCATAATAGTTTTCCCAAGCCCCATTTCATCAGCTAGAATCCCATTAAGTCTTTTCTCATACATTGTAACAAGCCAGTCCAATCCAATATGCTGATATTCACGAAGAGGGTACTTAAGAAGAAAAGGAAATTTTGTACGCACTTTGGTTGTCGAGAATGTGTTGCCAGTTGGCTGTGCAGATCTTGCAGCAGCAGCTGCATCAGCAATTCTATTCTCACTCTCTGTTCCATCTTCCAATATTATCTTAGGTTCTACTACCTCCTCTGTAATGGGACCCACAACATGCTGAAGTTCACTAGGTTTGTCATCTTCCTCCATTGAAACATGCTGCTGCTTTGGTTCGTCATCTTCCTCCATTGGAACATGTTGCTGCTTTGGTTCAGCATCTTCCATTGCTGGAGAAGATAACAAATCCTCAGAAGCTGATGCACATGTAGACTCAGAGTCATCCTCCTCGGCATCTTCATCAATATTGCATTCCTGACAAACAGAAGCAGATGACCAAGGAAAATCAAAACATGATGTGAGCTATCAAGCAACAAGTGAAAGCACTCCTCAACATACCTGTTTATACCTTGCAAGCAATTCTTGTAAAGGAATTTCGCTCTCCTTCTGCAGTAACACAACCTGCAAAATTGTAGCTTAATTTACAGGAACTAAATTTCAAGTTAATCCAAAACCATTGAGACAAAAATCACTAATCAGAATATATCTAAATACATAATGGAAAAAGAAACTAAACTATGCATAGATAAATGATTAGAGAACTAATGTTATGTTTGGATTGAGGGGATGTGATGGGAGGTGGATGGAAGTGCAAGTATTCCCCTTGTTTGGTGTTTAATAAATACAAGGGGAAGGGGTCAAAGAGATGTCCAAACCCCTTTATTCCACTTTTTATTCACCTCCAGAATCGGTCAATTTTGGAAGGGAAGTGAAGGAGTTAGTGATTACTAAATTCGCACCACCTCTAACAAAAAGTGAATTCCAGTTATACCCATTTCTATACATAAGAACAATATTTTCCTATCTCCCTTCTCTTCCCTTCTCTCCAAAACAATATTACCTCCCTTCCCTTCCTCTTCCCTCCCTTTATTGTCTAAACAAAAGAAAGGGTAACCCTTCCCTTAGCTTTCTTTCCATTCCCCTCTTGCCTACACTTTCCTTCCTCTTCCCCTTCCCTTGCATCCAAAGAGTGTGAAAGATGCACTCTACCTCATCTATGGGCTCATTTGATTCAGCCTTTGCCAGTTCTTCCTCCTCTGACAAGGTTGTCTCATCATCCTGAAAATTGACATCAAATGAGTGAACATAACCATGAAGATGCATGTGCATATATCAAAACATAAGTCACCACAGGTATGCATCCATAGTAGAGCAGATTTCCGGTGATAATAAGCAGATAAGAATATTAAATCATCTCACAACTACATTTTAATTCCAAAGATTTTTATTTGCCAAATTTCCACACGCACAAAAAAAAAAAAAAAAAAAAAAAAAAAAAAAAAAAAAACCAGAAACAAAAACAAAAACTTGGCCATTACAAACCTAATTATTAGTTAACCTAGACTAGTAAACTGCAGGTCTGCATAGCACTTTCAACTAAACTTGCCAGCCAAGTAGCATTCTTTTATCAACAACAATCTAATAAATGTACTGCACATAGTTGCAGTTAATAAGATGAAACAGGCAGTCATCCATCCCTTAAAAACTGAAAGAGTTTAACTTATATAAGACACGGAAAATAGAATCCATAATTGAGCATGCTTACGAAGCACATACCTTTTCTTCTCCAGCTGCAAGAACAAAATCCCCATCCTCCTACATAAATTGGATACAAAAGAAAAGCAGCTTATTATCAACCCAAAAGGGACAACTAACCAGAAGAGCAAGAATAATAATTGTTGTTAGATTTGACACCATTAGATTTGACAATAGTTCATCTAACAAGAATGACCACAGCTATCAAACCATCAAAGTATGCATGTAAGACAAAGCATTATGAATAACATATTTTCCCAGAGTGAAACAAATAAAACCTATTGTTACCTAAGCTCTTCTGTTTTCCACTACCCATGTCAACAAAACACTGCAATGTAATGGGAATTTGTATGGGATATGTTTCTCCCACATACCTGACATGTATCAAAACCTAATGAGCCATTCCTCAATATTAAGGATGGAATAAGAACAAAATGTTTAGATTTAACAACAGAGGGTATCTTGCTACTTGCACGAGAGACAATTAGTAAAACCTTTCTAACACAGCATCCCACTCTATTTATATTCCAATTAAGTATATCCTTAATATTACTCTGCATGTTCAACGTCAAGTATAAACCATTCTATCTCCATGCCCAACGTAATAAGATCAAGTGAATCCACATTGGCATACAGTGGTGCAGATGGAGAATTCAACTAGCTACCAGAGAGTAAGGTTAACAAAGAGTGAAAATTACTATAGGCTGTACCTGATTCATGTTTAAACTCCAGTCTCTGCAAATACACCTTACTCATGTCATATATTTTGGCATAGTACTGCCCTCAAACTAGAACTCCAATTTAATAAAGACCACAGATGTTTCTCCACAAGGAAACCTCATACAGAACCAACTCTTACAGAAACAGACATTGGTAATCAGCACATTATTGTCACCAATGCACTTACTGCGACATCAACCTCAGGGGGTCTGCTTGGTGGTCAACTCCTGAGGCTTGTGGGTGTGGTCCCTCCAAGGTCTCGGGTTCAAAACCTCCATGTTGCAAACAATCTCTTGGGGCCAAGTCCATACCGGGCAAAAGCCCTGGCTTTAATTGGAACCAACACAAGTGGACGGTGGGATTGGTCCCCAAGATTAGTCAGTTCAATGAGCCAGATACCGAGTTATCAAAAATACAAAAGCAACTACGACATCACAGGTAAAGTGACAACAGAGAAATCTAAACCATATTGAGTGGTTTTATGGTTATATGTTTAAACAAGGAAACAAGCAGTCTAAAAAGGCATACTCATCCTAAGTCACAACAGAAACAGAAATAAAATAGCGTCCCTTTTTTCTTTACCACTATACAACCAGCAATGCCTATTTGCTACTAATCAGCTTTGACAGATTCAGAGCCAAAACAACATTTCTTTTACTAATTATCTCCTCAGCTGCAGACACTTTACAAACAAGAATCCAATAAAATCGAATTCTTAACTATGGACTAAAAAAAAAAAGAAAAGAAAAGCACTCCACCACATAGCCTTGTTCTTATCCAACACAAACTGTCAAGTTTGAGACCAGTATAAAACCTTGCACTCCACATAACTCCTCCCTCATAAGAGAGCATCTATGAAGCACGGGTACTCCAAAAATAGTGCCGTATGAGTACCGGGTACTTACCGGGGTACGGCAAAAGGAGTCCGGTACGTTTGGTTCATTCGGGTACGGCATGGGTATGGCATGGGTACGCCATGGGTACACCGGGGCCAATTTTTTTTTTTTTTTTTTTTTTTGTGCCCTTGCAAATCAGCAATTTTATTTATTTTTTTTTTATTTTTTTATTTTTTTGGTGTCCTTGCAGATCAGCAATTTTGATGTTTCTCCGTTATCCTATCTATTTGTATGAATTGTATAAGCATATCAACAAATGATTTTGATGTTTTTAAAAAGCAATTTGAACAAAAAAAAAAAAAACAAGGCTTATAAAGAGCAATTCCGTGTATGACTATGCATTATACTTTTGCTTCAAATCCTCCTAGAATTTCTTTATAAAATCTTTAATCATAACAAACTTTTAAAGTTTATGCACAAAACATTAAAAATTGATACGGTTTTAGTTGATTAGTAGTGGTTGGGAATGATGCAATTTTATGTATTATGCAAATTGCAATTGACAATCTGCCTCAATTGAGAATTTAGTCTCACCCTATAAAAATAGCAAATTGATGAGCAAAAAGAAAGATTTTAAAAATAAATTATGATCACAAATTCACAGTACGTAACATGACAAAATGAGAGATTTCACAAATATTATTTTTAACGCTTAATGATTTTAAATTATTGGAAAATGAGTAGTTCTCTTTTTAATTTTGATATTTAATTTTAATTTTAATTTTAATTTGTAGGTTGAATCATTTAACCATAATTATATAAATATATATATATCGGCGTATCGCAGCCGTACCCGTATCATACTTTTTTTGAGTTTTGCCATATCGGCGTACCCGCACCCGCACCCGCACCCGCACCGTACTCGTACCCGCACCCGTGCTTCCTTGGATAGCATGCAGCAGCCCCAGAAGGCACAAAAAATATTTCAGATCATATTGGCCCACTGATCAACCATTCTCTCTCCTAAGATTGATTTTCAAGTTACAGCGCCCACTAACATAGTCATATATCAATTAATTAAGCATTCCATCACAACAAACCTTTGAAACTTCCAAGTGACTTCAGAAATCTCAGTTTGTCTACCCTAAATTGCTAATCTTTCTCTTCCCTAGAAGTCCCCTTGCTGTGTTGGGTATCAACAAGAATGTTACAGAATGCATAATCGATATTTCAAAATTCAATACCCTTCATATCCAGAAGCTTTTAAGTGTACATAAAATAATAATAAATAGTTAATTTTAGACTTTAGACTTCATCTGCACAGCCCTACTGTCATTACCACATAAGTACACCAAGAAAAAGAAGAAATCCAGTGCATACATGCACAGATTGATTTAAGATGGCAAGCTCTATGACTACTTAATACCACTAGTATTTCTTTTGTTCCTTGTTCTCAATGCTAAGCAATTATTTACAGTTAGTAAGGGAAAACAGAGTTCACACTTCAGTCACCAAGTCTGCAATTTTGAATCATAGCATATGAAGAAGCTCCAAAAGCTGCTGCTAATTTAACAGTGCATTGAAGTTACCTCAAATGGCACGATATAAACCACAAGAGAAAGTTGGCAGACTTCTACAGTTGAAGTTGAAGGGGTTAAGATGATATTCAATGACAGTTGAGGGCGTAAAGTGTAATTAACACTAAACAATTTAGACTATATTGAAATGAAACTTTTATAGGACCTATCAGTTGGGGGAGTAAAGTGGCTGATTAGTAGCTCTTAAACTAATACCTAATTTTTAAAGAATGGCATGCCACCATTCTTAAACTTAAGTATAATACAATACTACAAATTATAAAAAGGAAAAACTACTTTAACCCCAAAACTATTACTCACAGTACCCCTTTAACTGAAAGAAGTTACTCTTTGCCACCTTGAACTATCAATTTGTATTATGACGGAAAGTTGATGTGATTTGGATCTAACATCTCAAATATTGTAAAATGCTTAAAATCACCTTATGCTTCTCTTTCCCTTCTTTTAAAATGATAATGATTAATAGGGCATGGGGTAAAATGTAATTTATCCTTTTAAAACACACAGTTTTATGAATATATCGTGGCTATATCTGATTTTCATAAGTTCTGCAGTATAGTTGTATCTGTATTGTATCCATACCCCTCCCTGTCCATATCCTTATTTGTAAAAGGCGTACAACTTGGGTGGGCCCAATCCAGGCCCAGCCTGAACTGTTTTGGGGCTTGGGCAACATATTTTTGAATTCGACTCAGATTTGGTTAGAAATTCAAAAGGCCGAATTAAATTCAGGCAAGGCTTGAGTAGAGACAACACACAACCCGAGTAACTCAAAGCTCAATTTGTATATATAACTATATAAAAATAAAAACATTAAATATATGATAATAAGATCATGTTAGAATAATTTGGATCATTAGATTATTTTCACTACATATATAATATATACACAAGTAACACAACACAAACCTTAGCCTTTCTTTTCTCACTCAGAAATGATAAAAGACTACTGCAACGGCACATCGGATTCTCGATTTTCATCTCTCTCCTCTATGTCTCTCTCACAACATATAAATTATTTATTTTGATGTTAATAATGATTTTATCAAAAAAAAAATTATTAATAACGTTTAATTTTAACAAATTAATCAACCTAGCTGCATAAACACAAAACAAACAAAAAACTATAATTTTTTTGTTATGTAGGGTATCCTTGGCCAGCTTAGCGCAAACAACCTCAGTTGCAAGTCCAACTTGGGCAACTCGGGTTGGGCCTAGACAACCTCTCAATCCAACCAATCCCACCCAATTTGCACCCCTAAATTGTACTTCATAAGGTCTAGAAAATGAACGGCAATCATGGCTTTTATTGTGTGTGCTCTATACAGAAATGCAGATAATGGTATGACTTCTTTACAATGCACTTTAGACTAGTTGTGGTTTAGCTAATCATTGACATTTTTAAATTCTTTCAAATGGATGGCAAAATTTATATAAAAGAATCAAAATAAAAATATTTATTACGCTAGTCCAAAACAATAATTTGGTACGCACTGGTGCCTGTATGAATTATACCTTTATATTTATATTTATTTTAAATAATAATAAAAAACAAAAAGGCAAGACAAAACAAAACAAACGTAACTCATATAACACAAAACCCAACCAAAAAAAAGCTCAATAAAATAATGGGACAATTGCAAAAAAATGGTATAAACTCAAAATAATTACAAAGAGATGGAAGTACAAGACTTAATTGCACAATTTTTAATACATAAATTAGTTGCACTTCCATGGCATTGCAATTATTTTGTGTTGATGCCACTTTTTTGCAATTCTCCCTAAAAAATCAAAAATTTAATTTAGCTAATCCAAGATTAAGAAAAGAAACGAAACTTTTAAAAAAGTAAAATATAAATCTATGTATATTTATTCTAACCTGTTCATCATGAAAGTCGTATCGCATATGCTTTTTGTACAGCCCTTGAGAACTTTTTGATAGATTTCCAATTTTGTGTGCTTCAACTTCTGAATTATGGTTTTCTAAAATTGATATACTACCATTACTTTCACCCTGTGATGTGAAAGGAAAACATATTACATTGAGTACTAAACTTGTTTCACTAATCAAGACAATAACCATAAACACATACAACTTACACAACGACGACCAGGGACTGCAAGTGAGTTGCCTTCATCAATCTTCGGGGGAGAAGAAAGACCGTCACTTCTACCTGCAAAGAAAGTATTCCAACATCTTAGGGACAATCACACGGTTATCAAAATCAAACAGTTAACTGCTACTTACTCTCACTGTCGTCTTCTCCCTTCTGAGTTGGCTCAGCACCATGCACCTTCAGTTCTGGACTACTTTCTCTGCTAGCTGATAATGGTCATATTGATCATGATGAATGTCATAAAAAAGATGAAGAATAGATGGCGTCCAATCAACGTGTATATGAAGTACACGTGACCACAGAATGTGTAGAAACATGTGTGTGTGTGTGTGTGTGTGTGTGTGTGTGAGAGAGAGAGAGAGAGAGAGACTCCTAATTTTATTGAATTCAATTATTTAGCACCCTTTTTCATAAGTAACAATTAGCATGTAATTTTATTGATTGGAACATAAAGTTTATTGGATAAAGCATTGAGAGAATGAAAACAGGAGTCTGAAGAAGAAAGTGAACAATAAATTATTCACCTTTATCCATATCATATCGTTTGAGTAGCTCTTCAAGAGGTAGATCTACTTCATTGTGCAGAGCAACGAGTTCTTCTAGCCGTTCTTCTTCAGTAATAAAAGCTTCATCTTCCTCAAGAGTATGCTCGTCATCTTCCTAGAGCGCCAGCATCATAACAATGGAAACATTTGTAAGTGCAGGCCCAAGGACAATACAAATAGCACATGGTAAGCCAACGTTATAGTCTAATTGTTTGACAGAAGCTGTTTAGTTTCAAGAAGCAACCACAATCCACCTTTTAAATAATAAAAGGTACTAATATCTCCAATTGTAAAGAGCAACAACAAAATCAACACTAGACTGAAGACTTCTAATATGGTCACACAGAAGAATACAGTTTGGCCAGAGCACAAAAGCAGCTTATGGGGCACATCAATAGAAAACAACATAGATTAGAATTGAAGTCATATGTGTATAAAAGTTCTGTCACAGCTGAAGACTACAGAAATTATGAGTGTTCAGTTACAGGCCCTAATAACTAAGAACAAGGCTCCAAATTAATTTCTTCCACCTTTCATGGAGAAGAGAAAGATCTCTTCTATTTCATTTGTTGTTTCCAACTTTCTTCCACAAATGAGATCTCATAGCAGACAATTCAGTTTCAATTGAAAACCTCGTTAAACAGGCATTGCAATAGTAATATTTGCATGGTGTTTTACAATTCAGTATTTTCCAGTAGGACATTTCCAGCAGAGTTGAACAGAAGATCTTATCACCATTCTCTTAACTTCAAAAGGAATAGTTATCAGCAGCTATTGCACACTCCTGCAAGCACCCATTAAAGTTCCTAAAAGTTAATATATATATATATATATATATCGACAATGCTTTAACAGGTGCTTGTTCAGATTTGCAATCACATGGTGTCTCAGTGCAGCAGTCAGTATCAGTTACCATCTAACCCTTATATGGGTTTCCAGTGCATATCTACCAAAATCCCATGGCAAAGGTCTTCTTAGTTTGCATATGGTGTTACTTAATAACAATGTAAATTAAAATGCAAATGTTAATTAGCGCCACAGGAAAATGTGCACGGTGACAGTAAAAATACGAAGAGAAGTCCTTATACCGATTCATCTTCAGACCGTAAATCAAAATCTTCATCGACATCTGCAACATTTGACTGAGATTCTGGAAAATAAATGGCAGATTTAGATCACAACGATGTGGGACTAATGCAAAGCTATTTCACGAGTTCTTTTTTCCTTTTGAACAAAGGTAAAGGCATTTGTATTCAATACAACGGTGGAATACCCAAGAGGGATTTCGCAAGAAACCAAACAGAAGTTTATTCTTACCAACATCTAACCCAACAGAAATATTTATCCTCTTTTCATCTCCTTCTTTGTGTTGAATACTCAGTTGTTCCTGAGCAGCTGTGCATGAATGTACTGCTTTAGAAGACATTGGTGAGCTCACAAGGTTTTCTGCTAGCATTGTTGAGTACCTAGTAAAAATTAAAAAAAAAAAAAAACTGCTTTACTATTAACGTGCATAACCAAAATAGCATCAGAAGGCAAATAACCTTGAATATCCCTTCTTATGTACCACAAATACAAGAACCAAGAACAACTTCATGAAAGCAGCATTATACCTTTCAGTTTGCCCCAGAAGAAACTCAAGCTGTTTATCAAGTGCTTTTTTCTTTTTCTCATCAAGCTCTGCTTGATGTTTGTAGAGCACCTGAAATTACAATATTGTGATAGGAAGATATCATAACTAATGACAGAGATTACAGTGAATGAAACCAACAACCATATTATCCTAAATGAACTTGCCAGCTTCTCAATTTTCATCCAGAATTTCTTCACATCCTTAGAAATATTAACTGCTACTTTTCTCAACCGCTGCTCTTCTTCCTGATCGCAATTGTAACAGTAACATTTATTAGTGGCAAAGAAAAATAAACAGGACCATGTACTAATGTACCATCACTACATGAACAACTCTCTGTTCTTCTCCTATCTACTATGAAATGTTTTCATCTGTTGGAAAGGAAATATGAACCTTCACTTTCTTCTCTCCCCTTGTAGCTTGGTCCAACATGCCCTTGCTGGCTCTTATAGCAACCTTCTTTGCCAGGGCCAATTTCCATTTTCTCTCTGACTCAAAGTCCTGCTAACAATTTCTCCAATGAGTACATTAATTAAAAGGAATCTCTACCTCATAAACCAGTATATGTATAGTCATCAAACATGATTTAGATATGAGTGTGTATGCATGCGCACGTGTATGTATAGAATGATCATATGGAAAAAGAGAATAAACTTAAAATGTTGGTTACCAAAAACTAATAAGATGTTAATTTCAGAAACTCATCCATTACCTTTGATAACCAAACCATCTCTTCTAAAACATGATCCCAATGCGTTTTAGGGCGCCGAGGCCCTTTAGGAGCTTCAAGTGCCTATATCAGCCAAGTTACCATCAGAAAGACACAAAAAATAGTTTTAAAAAAATTAGCAAATTCACAGCAGAAGATTAAAAAATCTGTCCGGTATATATCAAAGCCCAAATTTTCTTTATCACAACGAAGCACGAAAGTAAAATGATTGTCAATCATTAAAAAATAACAGTTTTTCATTTATTCCGTTCCACACACAAACTGATGCTGAACATGCCTTATTCACCTAATCAATAACAATAACAGCCGCTACCAAGATATTTTACAGGCTTATCATGGTAATACAAGCTGAAGGAAAAATAGTACGCAAAAGAAAACACTGGTTTCAGCATGAATATAGGTGTTATGGTATTCAACATTCAGTGTTGCCAATTCCGTAGATAGACATGTGCTAGGTGTCTATGTTGGTGTATAGGTCTGAGTTTCACAGTGATGAAAATTGAAGATGATCCAAGGACAAAACAATGAGTGCTCTAATATAATCTCAAGTACAATTGCACAACATAATCATTAATTTAGGACTCATTAATTTAATCAAATTATGATGACCAACATCAAAACTCCTAAAGCTGAAGACCATTCGACCAATCAATAAATTTAAAACATTCAAGGTTAGGCATATACCTTATTTGGGAGAATGCACTGTTTTTAACCAATCCTAAATATTTTGAATTCTGTTTTTTGGTGGGGAAGTCAACATTCTATTTATTTGGGATTTCTGTAATCAGATTTGCAAGGAGCGGAGATCTAAATAAGAGACAGATGGTAGTAGTGTCAGAGCCATGTGCAAGTGCAGTTACACCCCCCTTGGATATAACTGTCAGTTCCAATTAGCTAAATCTACTCTCAAATCTTTCATTCGTTGAATCATAAACCATTGTTTCCCATGAAGGAAGAGCTCAAGGGGGTGCGTGTGGGAAAGAGGGAAAGATTCCACTCTATAACCAAATAATGGAATCAAGATAAGCCACATTAGGAATCTACACACCCAAAATCATTTCAAACTAACACAAATTCAATTTCAAGCCAGAAACAACCTCAAAAGACAACAGCACACACCAAAGAGAATCTAATTGCTCTGCAGAAGCCCACAAAAACAATGGCCTCAGTTATGAAAAACAAATAGGAGACCATCAAAGGAAAACCATCCACAAACCCTACATGAACCCCTTCAAAAAACAACCTCAGACGATCTTATCAATCATCCCACTCAAAGCCTCCAATGCCTAGCAAATCTCCTCGCCTTGTTGCAAACTCTTTAAAACTTAAAAAAAAATAACCCAGAAATGCATTAACAAAACAAAATTTGACTATGAATGCGTAAGCATGTGAATTGGAAGATTTTTACACACAAAGGAAAACTTCTAGAGTTCAAATTAGGTCTAGTGTATGCATACAAGATCAAACTAAATTGGTATTTACTTCAAATGTTTTGTTTATAAAATTTAGTACTTTTAAGTCTTTTCTCTCCAATAATATTTTTCTTCTTATTCTTCTCTTTATAATCAATATCAATTTATTAATACTATATCAATCCTTGGTATTAACTTCAAACATTTCATTTATAAACTCCATTAATTTTATTGATTTAGTGTTATTGATGAACTTGATTTTAAATTAGTTGGTTAAGTACCCAGGGTTTAGCTCTCTATACATGAAATTGTTTGTCTCCACTATTTCACATATTATAGAAGACACCATGAGAGTATCACCATATACAATAGAGTACGATAAAAATTTAAAAAAATAAAAACAAAAAAAAGAGAACTTGAAATTATGGGCCCTCAAAAATTAATTCTTCAGTGAAATCAACTGAGTAAAAAAGAAGAATCACAAAGCCTCTCTTTAAGCATAAAACAAAACAACAATAGCTTAAACCTGTGAATCGCTATCTCTCCATCCTCAATGTATACAAATCCTCTCCCTTCAAACTCACTACATCAAGCACAGGTGGAAAACCATCTAGACCTTCCTCACTTTCTTCAAATGGCACCCCTGAGCCCAACTATAAAATTCTAGCCCAAGAGCTGACATAACCCAACTAATCCAAAAATGACAAACAATGAACATAATTAAAAAAAAAAATCTCTAGTTGCATCACAATGAAATGAAGATGAGCACAAGTTTGCAACTTTCCTGCACATGCAACAACGCCAATTAGGAAGAACCAAACCCCCTCATTCACGAATTGTCCAATGTGAAAATTGAGTCCAAAGCTAGAATCTAAACAACAATCGATTGCCACCCTGGTGGAAACTCCCAATTTCCAAATTTCTTCCTACGGAAGGATCTCTCTATGCCACTATAGATAAAAGAATAGCATGGTTTGAAAAAAATCACCCACTTGACCACTTCCACTTCAATTTTTATGTTTTTCAAATATATAAATTTCATTAGTAATGCACCATTTGTGCAACAATGGTACAAATCTGGCATTATTTGTCTCAATATTTAGATGGGATCACTAGCAAATAAAGGCACCTAATCATGTTTCAACTGCATCACCAACATACAAAAAATCACATATTTCTACATTTTATGGTATTGTGAATTCCCTATTGATGCGAAATATAAGAAGCTTAAGGAAGAGTAAATTCAAAGAAGCGGTGATATTTGGAAATTGGAATGGTTTCAAAGAGAAATGGATAGGAACCATACATAATCATATTTCTAATATTATTATAGTTTTATTTTATGATTATTTTTATATTTCTAGGATTTTTAGGCGAGAGCTATTTTGATAATTTTGCCTTCATGGGCTATAGGGATCGCCCATGAGTCGTCTTGTGAGTCAAGTTATTTAATTAGGCTTTGTTTTTATTTCTAATTTAATCTTAAATTAGTTTTGGAAGTCAAAGGCTCTGCTTGGAGTTTTGTAAATTTAATTTCATCCTTTGGTTTGAGTGTGGTGTTTGGTGAGAGCTTTCAAAAATTGATTCCACACCCACTGTCGAAAACACATCTACCCGGTTATCCTCCCGAACGTTCGGCCGGTTGACCGAAACAGTATTTTTTTTTTTGGCACCTGTTATTTTCATATTTTAAATAAAAAATATTTTCAGAATTTTTTTTAAATTTTTTATGAGCTTTGAAAATAATTTTGAGTTGTGTGTTTGGTTATGAGTTGTAAGTTTTTTAATCATATGTCATATTAAAAATTTCAAACTCAATTCGAAACTCTTTTCAAAACTCATAATCAAACAAATTTTCCATACTCAAACCATAATTCCAAAACTCACAAACTTAAAATACAACTTTATTCTCAAATCATAATTCTAAAACTCTACCAAACGCTACCAAAGACATTTTGATAGTTTCTTATTTTAGTTTTAGTTGATTTAGGAAGTAATCCTATATAAAGTCATGCAATACTTATAATTTAATAGAGTTGATATTTTATAAAAGTTGAGAACTTAGAAGTTTCTTTATGGGTTGTGTAATGCAATCAAATCCTAGGTGTGCTATCAAAGGAATTCTAAGGATGATTCCTAAATCTATCATCTTCTTCTCCTTTCTTCTTCTTTTCTGTTTTAGTTTATTGCAATGTTTTAAAAACCGGACCGGTGAGCGAACCGGAAAAGGGATCGGGTGGACGGGTCATCGATTCAACCGTTGGGTTGAACCGGAATCGAACCGTGATGTAATAAATATATTAAAATTACATTTAAATAAAAATATAAGTAATAAAATTATAAATTAAAAATATTAAATTATCTTAAATATTTGTCCTAATATTTTTTTTACTGAAAAAGATAATAATATATTTTAAAATATTATTAATTTCAATTTTGGAAGATGAAATCAAATATTTAATATTCCTTCTATATGATTTTAATTCAAATAATTTGATTGAAATGAGAGCAAAAATTTTAGAGAAATATCAAAATTTCAATATTCTCTCCAATACATTTGATTGAATCCCACATGGATTTCTTGAGTTTTTTTGAAAGAATTTTTTCTTATAAATAGGTGAAGACTTTCACAATAATTTCATCAAGCTCTTAATGAGATTCCTCACAAGAGGAGACCCTTGAAAAAGAGTTTCAAATTAAAATTTTCTTATATTTATATATATATAAAATAAGAAAGAAAGAAAAGAAAGAAAAAAAAATAAAAAAAAGAAAAACTATAAACAAAAAAAATCGAGCCGGACAACCTGGCGAACTGGCTCCGGGTCGACCGGTTCGCCGGTTCAATCGCCGGTTTTTCCGGTTCTCGCTAAATATGCCGGTTTTGAGTTTTGGCCGGTTCAGAGGGTATGTCCGGACCGAAACCCCGACCGGTCGACGGTTCAACCGGTCGAACTGGCTGGTCCGGTCCGGTTTTCAAAACCTTGGTTTACTGTTCACGAGTTACTGTTCACATCCTCATAACAGCCCCTAAATAGTGCTAAAATCCCATCTTTCATGCTTAAACTCTTACCTATTGTTAAAATCCACCTACTCTCCACCTACTTCACCCACTTAAACCTACTCCACTAAACCTAACCCACTACACCACTACCACCTCACCTACTCCACTAAACCTAACCCACTACACCACTACCACCTCCACTTCACCTACTCCTTACCTACTACACACTCACCCTCTTCTATATATAGGAATCATGAATCATTGTAATAAATAACAACATATCAATCAATAATAATACATACAATTTATTCTCTCTCTTTCTCTATACATTATTTCTTACATGGTATCAGAGCTGGTTTAAAACCTAGTATTTTCGCTTCCCCGGCGGGCGGCAACCTCACCTTAGCCGCCCGCCGGACCTCAACCTATTCCGCTGATAAAATCAACAAAGATTTGTGCAACTGTAGTCATGTGTGAGGCTGATGGAGAAGAATTCTTCACCTCATATGACGAGACAGTCTGGAACTGGAATTCTGCAGCAGCTAGATTATAGCTTGGTTGAGTGCCAAGCTTTGGTTCTTCCACCCACTCTTGAACTTGCCCAGCAAAGTGTGAAGGTTCATGCTTGTGTTGGAGGGACTAGTGTGCGCGAAGATCAGCGCATTCTCTCCAGTGGGGTTCATGTTGTTGTTGGTACTCCTGGTCGTGTGTTTGACATGTTGCGGAGACAATCACTTCGCCCTGTTTACATCAAAATGTTTGTCTTGGATGAAGCTGATGAAATGCTGTCACGAGATTTTTAAAAATCAGATCTATGATATTTTCCAGTTGCTGCCACCCAAAATCCAGGTTGGGGTGTTCTCAGTTGCTGCCACCCAAAATCCAGGTTGGGGTGTTCTCTGCCACAATGCCACCAGAGGCTCTTGAAATCACCAGGAAATTCATGAATAAGCCTGGAAAGAGAAAAAGCTCATGCTAGGATTTGCGAAGTGATTCGCTGCAGGAATTTTGGCTTTGGATGAAACCCTTACCATACTCCACTCATTCTCTCCTCCATTTGATTTCAAAAATCACTTATTTTTATTTATTTTTTCCAAGTCACTTTTCCTCTTTTTTTAAATACCCCACTTTATTTTGAAACAATCGCACTGATGTTTTTCATATAATCCATCTATAAATATTTTTTATCTATTTTCTTTCTCCCTTGTTTTCTTTCATTTTATTTTTTTTTTCAACAAAACACTCCCAAAAAAAAAACAAAAAAAAAAAAAAACAACATTTTACAAACTTGTCATTTCTTCATGCCGGGGATCAACCCCGATCAGCATTTTACACCATAAAAAAAATAAAAATAAAAAAACACAAAACAAAACAAAACACAACCAACACAAATCGGAACAGTGGGATTTTTCTTCTCGCCTATTCTGCCGGTCTTTTCTTCTTGCCACCGTCTTGGGCGGCCCTTGCCGGTGTTGCCTCCGTGTTTCCCACTCCACTGGGCATGATCACTACTCCCTGCTCCTCCACTGCAGCATATGGCGGCCCTCCAAATCGGAACATAAAACTGGCCTTCCGCTTCAGCTCCTTGTTTTCCGCCTTTAGCACACTTATCTCTGCTCGCGCATCCTTATACATGCGTTGGAGCAGAGCCAGTTGGGCGTTTAACTGCTGCACCTCATTTGTCCTACTCTGCAGCCGGTTCGACAAATTTGTAACCGCAGTCATGGTTTCCACACATGACTTCAAGGTATATTGATTGGCCTCCACATCCGACTGCACCGCCATTTTTTGCTCCACCGACCGCATCGGAAAGTTCAACGGAGCAAAACCAGAGGTGTTTGGTTGAGGTTCACAGGCCACCGCACCAGTTATCTCTCTTGTTGACTCGTTGAGGTCGGGAAAGAGAGTGAGCAGACCACGGGAAGAAGAGGCTATGTTCTGGGTAGCTGAACGGGAAGAAGAAGCCATGTTTTTGGGTTGCTGAGTGTTTCAGAGAAGGGTTGGTTACAGAATGTTACAGAGAACGAAGAGGTTTCAACTGGTTTGTTATGCTTCCAAGCCTCAGACTTCGCTTTGGTTTATAAAGACAGAGACGACGAGGCCGACACGCGCTCTGTCAATCACGTGCATCGCCGCGTGTCAGGCGCCCCTTTTGATGGCTCGACGCTTTCTGTCGGGCACGTCTTTTGATGAAGTGGGCGCGCCTTTTGATGGCACGTCTTTTTATGGATTGGGCACGCCTTTTGAAAGATTGGGCACACCTTTTGAGGGTGCGACTTTTTAGGGGTCCGACAAGACTCTGTAAACTGTCCCGACATTGATTCCGGTTAGCTCCTTTATGGGTCCGACAAGACTCTGTAAACTGTCCCGACATTGATTCCGGTTAGCTCCTTTATGGGTCCGACAAGACTCTATAAACTGTCCCGACATTGATTCCGGTTAGCTCCTTTATGGGTCCGACAAGACTCTGTAAACTGTCCCGACATAGATTCCGGTTAGTTTCTACAAGGGTCCGACAAGACTCCGTAAACTGTCTTCTACAACGGTCCGACATGACCCCATAAACTGTCTTCTACAACGGTCCGACATGACCCCATAAACTGTCTTCTACAACGGTCCGACATGACCCCATAAACTGTCTTCTACATCGGTCTGACACCGCCATCCAGTGTCCTCTACAACGTTATGACACCACCATACAGTGTCTTCACCAACGGTCTGACACGACCATACCGTGTCTCCTATTCTTTTTTTATGTATTTTCTTGTTTTGTTACTCTCTCCAAACTCAAGTTGGTTAGTTCCTATCCCCCTTGAGTTTGCGGGGGGCTGTTAAAATCCACCTACTCTCCACCTACTTCACCCACTTAAACCTACTCCACTAAACCTAACCCACTACACCACTACCACCTCACCTACTCCACTAAACCTAACCCACTACACCACTACCACCTCCACTTCACCTACTCCTTACCTACTACACACTCACCCTCTTCTATATATAGGAATCATGAATCATTGTAATAAATAACAACATATCAATCAATAATAATACATACAATTTATTCTCTCTCTTTCTCTATACATTATTTCTTACACCTATTTATTACCCTAAACAAATGCTACTTGTCCCCTATATTCTTATTGAAATTGCAGCCATAAAATCCAATTAAAATCAGACCCAAAAGGTTAGATCTGCTGCTGTCCCTAGTTGTCCTGCATCACCTATTCAAGTTCCCGTTCAATCAACCAAATCATCCATGTTTTAGGTAGTAATGATTGATATAATGGTGTGTTGCAAGAAATAATTAAGATGAAGTATGTATAGGAGCTCCTACTTTCATAGTTGAGGTGTTCCCCTTCCAATATAAATGATTGAGAAAATAATGTATCTTCGAAGTTTAGAAATCAACATTTGCAATAATAACAAAATCATTCCCACCTGCCACACAAAGGTGCAACAAAAATGAAATCACAAAAAATAGATTTCAAAATTTTACCTTTTGTCGCCTAGCCCTTGTTTCATGATCAAGCTTAGACCTTGGACCTTTGGAGGCCATGGTTAAATGACAACATATAGCATAACAAAAGGCCTGAGGATTAAAAAAAAAATCATTAAAGATATTTGTTCAACCAATCATTGAACTGGTAGTAAAAGAAAACATTAGAAGAGCACAAAAAGATCAAGATACAAGATATTTCAAGCACATTGTATAAGATCCTCAGCAATGCAACACTAGCTTCAACAAAGTACAAAATGTCAAATCTCGGGAAAACTAGAAAAAAAAATGGGGAGGTTGAGATGAAAACAGAAAAATGAGCACCTGCACGTCAAAACACCTAACTTGTCCCTGTATGATTACTTCCTACCGTGACCAGGTATGCATGTACCTATGCCCAATGAAGCACATGAGAAAGCCCATCATAAATATGTAACCAAAATTTAATGAGATAAATAATCTTTCCTACTTTAAGAAGCCATAAAGAAGAGCGTAAAGTTCTTACTTCTTGAAAGTATGAACCAAACCAAAATAAAGTTCTCACTTCTAGAAGCAGACCAGAATTATGGTTTATGTTAAGTTCAAATTCTCTAAAGAAATAGAATCATTTATGCACACAATCACACACTTTTCCAAAAAGAAAAGAAAGACAAACAATATTTCCGTAAACTTAACTAGACTCCTTACAACTCAAAAATGATATCTCCAAAGGGGGGCTTGCTTTTTTCCCGTGTGATAGATAACCACCACCACACTTACAACGAGTAGACACTGAACCTAATTGAAGAGGACCTAAAAGAGAGGTTACAATATATTAACTTATACAAGAAATGAAGCATACTAAGGCCTCGTTTGGCAACAGGCCGGTTTAGCCAAAAGCCAAAAAGTTACTAAGGCCTCGTTTGGCAAGAGGCTATTTTAGCCAATTAGCCAAAAAGTTACTAAATTTGCCAAAAAGCCAACAACCCATATCAAAAAGTCAAAGATTCTCTTTTCTCTCTACTTTTTGCACATCTTTTCGTAATTAGCCAAAAAGTCATCCCAAACATACAAGTTTTTTTTACCTACTTTTTTAGCCAAATAGCCAAAAAGTTACTAAATTAGCATGTTCCCAAACGAGGCCTAAAAAAACCAAAAAGCCTACAACCCATACCAAAAAATCAAAAATTCTCTTCTCTCTACTTTTTGCACATCTTTTCGTAAAAAGCCAAAAAGTCATCCCAAACATACTAGTTTTTTTTAGCTCATATTTTAGCCAAATAGCCAAAAAATTACTAAATTAGCATGTTCCCAAACGAGGCCTAAGTAACTTTTTTTATTTACACCCCCAAAAAAAAAAAAAATCCTTGGGGGTACAAACAAACTAAAAAAAAAACACCCAAATAGTACACATTGATGTGTGTTTGGGAGGGAAAAGATTGGGTACACACCTAACCTTTGGCATAGTGAATAAAGTGATTGCCCCGAGACTTGAACTCATAACCTCAATGTTATTAGGCCAAGGTTTTACCATTGAACCAAACAGACTAGACAGACTAACTATACAACAATATTCTACAACTAGCAAAAACAGACTCCTAAAAATAACAACAATATATTTTTCCATTTTTTCTTAGGGGTCCAAGGTAAAGAAGACTTCAAAGATAGATTGAAGTGTTGGTGTATGTCACAAACCAAAGTCCACCAATCAATTCTTATTTAAAGCTCACCATATACCTCTCTAGGACACCATCATGGCACCCTCCAAGTCAAAATTAACCATTTGGGATTATTTCTACTTTCTTGGACATTAACTACCCATGCGGGACAATAAGTCATGTTAATGACATTCTAGACTATAGATCAATTGACAATTTATATCGTTCTAAAAAACTAAACTAAACTAATAATTTGATATCGTTTTTTAGAACTAAACTAATAATTTGATATCTTTGCCTCATGTAAAACCTTAACTCAATAACCCTCTTCCAAACAGTTGTATGAGGACTCATTAGGTCCAAAACCACTAGCAAGGATGTCCGATATTAGCTTATATTTTTCACATTCAATAGTTTATTAGGGAAATTTTACTAAATATCCATTTTGATGAACAACAGGCCTATCATCACATCAACACCAACTCAAACCTTAGCTCGGTTATATAATGCTCACATCTTCCAACCAGATATTCTTATATATAGCCAATAACACCACTATAAAAACAAACCTAACAGCTTGCTGAGTTTCACAAAACAAGAAGCTCAATCCATAACCATAGGTACTTTAACCATCCTTTATTGGAAGTTCATAAATAAAAGCAATGTCTTGAAAGCAGTACCATAATATGTAAATAGCTCCATAAAATCCCGGTAACCATCAAATTATTAAGATTATGAAAACTACAGCCAATTCCTCACCCCTACCCAAGAAGGAAGAATCATAATTTGAGACAGTGAGTGTTTTTTTTTTTTTTTTTTTTTTGGGGGGGGGGGGGGGGGGGTGGGGGGGTGTGGCTAGCGGTATTGCATGGCATATTTTTATTTTTATTTTTATTTTAAAGCACAATAACATCAAGTTCAAACTGGAAAGCACAAAATGAAAATAAAGGTTTCAGGAAAAGCATAAGCACAATAACATCAAGTTCAAACTGGAAAGCACAAAATGAAAATAAAGGTTTCAGGAAAAGCATAACAAGGTCAAAATATTGCAAGTCCATTTTTCGTTTCTGAAATTTTATCAAAAATTAGTTGCATTTTTAGCATTTCAAAGCAACATCTAGAGGGGAGTATTATCATACACTAAATGCATGTTCGTATCTCCATTAGGTTACCAAGTAAATAAAAGAAAACCCCCCATAAAACCAGAGATCCTCAACTAGTCAAACTAACCCAACTTTCCTTCCAATTTTCTCAACAACCAAATCGACGGTAAGAGCTTTGAAATAAACAAAAACACAGAACCTCAACAAAGAGGTCTACATATATACATACACGCCTATATAGACACACATATCTACACATACGAGAACTCACCGGCTAGAATCTATTCGATCTTTCTCGAAAAATCAAGCAAACAAAGCACCGGTCCTCCCTTCACAGCTCCTTTCGAGTGCAAATAATGAGGGGCAAAAAGAAAAAAACACAAAATGAGAGTGTGGAAGAGAGTTGTATGAGGAGGGGGGTGTAAATATAGACAGAGAGAGAAGGAGATCTAGAGAGAGAGGGCCAAAACCCTAAGGTCAGCCAAGGGTGTTGGCTCTAAGTGATGTTAGGGTTTTCGGGGGGTACTGCTCCAATTTAAGCACCGATAGGTTCCAACGAGTCTCTCAGATCTAAAAAATATACATATACATACATAAATAATTATATATGAATTTGAGTATAACAAGGCTACTCTCTTCTTGTTCTCACTTTTTTTCAGTTAATTTCTTCTTTTTTTTCCACGGAGGTAATGGAATTGGAGGGTCTCAATATCTCTCTGTCTACGACGATGATGAGGGAACCGTAGGGATACAGGTTTTGGATAAGTATTATTTAGGGCTAATATTGAATATATCCAATCCGGCGGCTAAGGTTTGTTTCTTAATTAAAGCAACTACAGAACGGATCTAACTCAGAACCAAATTTGAGTACATAAAAGAGTTTCAAGCATGGAAGGGGCGAGTGAACTACGGAACGGATCAAGAACACACCCCCCGGTACTAAAAGCCAACTCCGACGCAACAGTGGAAATAGGCATGGCCAACACATCCTTTGCTATTTGTGATAGCACTATATATTTTGTTGCATTAACCTTCCAATAATCCAATACCTCAAATTTTTTATTTCTTTAAAGATGCTCAACCTCGGCCAAGTATTTTTCCAATTCCGACTTACTTCCACTAGTAAATTGATCCTCCAAATAGGAACTAACTTGAGACTCAATGAGAGAATGTGAATCATCATCATCTATCACCATTTCTGATACCTCACTCACACTAGGGACTTTCTCATTTGATGAATAAAGTGTGGCATAATGGTTGTATTAACAAGTCAAACAAGTCTTAACCTTATCCACCATGTCATCCACCTTATTCTTATCTCCAAGAAACAAATTTGAGAAACAAAACACCAAGTATATCATCTTTTTTGTAGGATCAAGAACAACGGCAACATACAATAATATATTGATCTTATTCTCATCCCCCCAACACTTGATAAACTTTTGTTTCATACTCTGTGCACAAAATATCATCAAACCAAACCAAACCAAGCCAAGCCAAGCCTAGCCTTTAAGTCCCATCAAATGGGGTCGGCAGCATGAATCCTCCTTTTCCACTCGACTCTATCCAAGGCCATTTCTTCTATTGGTACTACGCCTACCTATTCTCAAATATACTCATTCCTAACTCTATATTTTCTAGTCTTTCTACACATCCACCTTAGCATCTTCATCTCAGCAACACTCATCTTATCTACATGTTTCTTAGTTGCCCAACATTCTGTCTCATACAACAACATTAGTGTAATAGCTGTTCTATAGAACTTTTCTTTTAGTCTAGTAGGTACTCGTTTATCACAAGTATCCCAAACGCACTCCTCCACTTAAACCACCCCGCCTTAATTCTATGGACCACATCCGCTCCAATCTCCCCACCCATTGTGATAATCTATCCCAAATAATGAAAATGTTCACTCTTAGATAGTTCTTGATTCTCAATCTTCAATTCTCCTCTGCTTCCATTGTTACTGTTACTAAAATTACACTCGAAAATTAATTAATTGATTGTATTTTCAATAACAAACATTTCTCTAAAAAAAACATTAGATATAACAAAAAGGGACCCCAAAAATTTCTTTGTTACAAGATAAAATAGTTTTAAAAATCTCACAAACAACTTACATTTTTTCCAATCCTCCCCATTCAAAATCCTCCTTATCCCACCATCAACATCCTCGATGTATGTTTCAAGATTGGAATCCTCATACTACAAACAGGAAAAAACCTCCTCAAACTTTTCGGCAGCCTAACATTAAATATGTTGAATTCCATCTTGTGAGTACATCTAGGCATACAAGAGAATTTGTTTCAAATTTTAGTGTGGTCGCACACTGCTTAAAACCATCATGTCAATTAGGAGAAGACCTCACATACCTCACCGCAAGTCTAATATTTGCAATAAGATCATCCATTTCCTTCAACCCATCACTCAAAACAAGATTTAGAATATGTGCACAACAACACATATGTAAAAACTCATGATTCAAGATGGTCCCCTTTCACTCTTTGGTATTTCTTTTCAAGAATTGAACGGTAAGATTATTGGAACTAGCATTATCAATTGTTCAAGTGAAGATACTATCGATGTTGCACTCAAGCAAACATGTCATAATTTTTTTACCCAAAGTTTTCCCCTTGTGATCTTCAACTTATTGGAAATTGATGATTCTTTTTTGTAGTTTCCAATTTAAAGTGAATGAGCCGTTAAGACACATGTAACACAAATTTTGAATAGTTGTCCACACGTCCGTAGTGAATCAAACTCGACGACCCTTCATAGCCTTTTTCAACCTATCCCTTTCAAATTTGAATAGGTTAACCACCTCTCGAGCTATGGTATGACGAGATGCGATTGGTGTGAATTTGGGTTGCATAACATTAAAAAATCTTTTAAACCCCAACTCCCCCTACAAATCTAAAGGCCAACTCATCAATAATAACCATCTCGGAAAGAGCTCTTTTGCAAGGATCAAAATTGAAAGTCGTTGCCACTACAACATCAACACCCTCTTCACCATTTTGTTTTAGTTTAAAATTCAATGTTTGTTGCCCACCTATATCATTATTTGGAAATTTTTTGCAATTGGGTGTATGACCTTTCAAGTTGTTAGTCCCATGAGTCCTCGAGTTGGCCATAAACCCTTTTTGGCAATATTTTCAATACGTTTCTCATCAACCCTTCAACCTTATCAAAATGATCCCAAACCGTGGATTGAACTCTCGCACTACCCTCACTCTTTCTCTTGATTGGGGGTTTAGGCGGCTTAGATTGGGGTGAGGGGACATTAGTATTAGAATTAGAGGATTATGGGGGTAAAAGAGGGTTTGGTGTTGGTGGAGATTCAATACTATGAGTAGTCATTTACTCCATTCAAATCGTTTGTAAACGCCGGTAGCAAAATGAAAATTACATTTGCATATAAAATTACAATAAGATTTATCATAACAGATCAATGTAAATGAAGCCACAATCAATCAACATTCTCATCACCCTTATTGCAATTAAAAAAATAAAATATCAGTGACTAGTTAGTTTTCCTCCAATTGCATTGAAACGATAATGTTGACAACCAAAATTTTAAATATTTCGCTTCCAAAATGTGAAAAACAAAATAAAATCATTCAACAGCTAGAAAACATAAACAAAATTGTAAAATCACCCATTTTTTGGGAGGGATTTTTTAGCAACAAACAAATACCCTTCTCAAAAAGAGAAGATACAAAACCAAAAACCAGATTCAAGAGCACAACATTTAATTCAACTAATAACAAATGATTAATCACTAAACCAGCTCAGATTAACACTTGTTCAAAACAAAACACAGACACAATCAAACAAGACCAACACATGACATTTGCAACAGCTTAAAGACAAAGGCATGTAAGTGTAAATTAAAGGCCATCTCAAAAAAAACAAAATTCAGCCTTTCCCAAACCCTAGAGTTTATACCCACCCTCAAAAGTCAATAATTTTGAGTTAAAAGCAAACCTCCAGAGAGAGAAACCATTTGTTTGAAAACCTTATATGGGAATGGGAGTTCAAAACAAACTAGGACATTGAATTTCAAACCCAATAGCAATCTAAACCACATAAAAATCCACACACAAAAAAGAGCTGTCGCAGTGAGAGAGAGAGAGAGAGAGAGAGAGAGAGAGAGGACCTTGCTTGGGCTCGCGATTATCGCCGGTCGCCGGTCACCGCCGTAGAGAGAGAGAGAGACAGAGAGAACGAGCGAGAGAAGCGAAGGAACGAGGCTGCTCAGTTGCTATCTACGTTTACTGGGAAAAAACAAATCTAGGGTTAGGAAATAAAAGCCAATCTGACGGTGGAAATTTTTTTTAAAAGAAAAAATAAGAAATAAAAACCAATCTGACGGTGGAATTTTTTTTTTTAAAAGAAAGAAAATTAAAATGTGTACGGACGCGGATAGATTTTACAAAATTTGGGACCCATCCACAACCCGTAAACTACCCCACAAGTGGATCCGTACTTGACTCTAGGCATCCCAAAATTGTGCGATCGAGTTCGACCATTTGTGCGGGTTGGCGGGTTGGCCAACTCTATGCCCACCTCTAATTGCGTACTTGTTTAAAGAAAAAAAAAAATGTATGGAGATTTTGTTATGGGAAATGAGATGTCTCAATAATTTTTATTAAGGTCTCGTTTGAGAACAGGTTAATTTAGTAATTTTTTAGTTATTTAGTTAAAATATGAGTTAAAAAAATTAGTATGTTTGGGATGATTTTTTGACTTTTTACAAAAATATGTGCAAAAAGTAAAGAGAAAAGAGAATTTTTGATTTTTTTGTATAGATTGTTGGCTTTTTTACTAATTTAGTAATTTTTTGACTTTTTGACTAAAATAGAAGGTTCTCAAACGAGGCCTAAATATTTGATTAAATTTCTTATATAAATGTGAATCTCATAATTATCCATATTCATATAAAATATTTAATAAAATTATTAACATTCATATTGAATCGTATTCATAATGTGCTGGTTTAGATCCATCATAACTCTTTTGTTATATTAGATTATGGTCTTTTAACTATAGTAAAATCATGATTTCACTTCAAATAAAAATTTTCAATTTTTAAATATGTTTTGTTTAAGGTAAATTGTTTTGTTCTGACACATGTGGATACGTGAGATAACATTGCCTATTTTTTCTAGAAAAACAAATCATTTGTTTTTACAAAAATTTGAAAATCAAATTATTAGGTTGATATAGTTTATATTATTGTCAATTTTTTTTATTTTTTTTTTAGAAAAAATTATTTATAAGTCCTATTAGTGAGACTTATGTTACATATGGTCCTAATAAAAAACTTATGTTCCCATAAGTCCTGTGTGAAATTTGTTGACACATTTACCCCCAATATTAGTTGTTAATATCATAAATAATGGTAAAACCATATATAGGAAATTGAATGTTAACATATATTAAATTTGCGAAACGTAACGTGACACCTACATAAACGTAACATAACGTGACACCTACATAAATGTAACGTAACGTGTCATGTTACGTTTCGCAAACTTACTAGGTTTTTGATTTTTTAAATTGATTGTGAAAATGTTATTTGTTCGTGTATTTTGAAATTCACATTAATATAGATATGGTCTATGGTAACATTCAATTTCCTATATAGGAAAATGAATGTTACCATAGATTAAGTTTGTGAAACGTAACGTGACACCTACATAAACGTAACGTAACGTGACCATATCAGATAGGACATTACATAAACGTAACGTGACGTGACACCTACATAAACGTAACGTAACGTGACACCTACATAAACGTAACGTAACGTGTCACGTTACGCAAACTTACTAGGTTTTTTATTTTTTAAATTTAATTTCCTATATATGATTTTGCCATTGTAGTGTATAATAGTATATTAATACCATTTATTTACAACTCATAGGATCTTGTCGAATACATTCCTATCTAAATAGGACTTGAAACTCTAAAAGAAATTACACAGGACTTAATCTATCATAAGTGTCTGAAATATGACTTATAAATAAGCCTCCTTTTTTTTTTACATTTTTCACAACTCTAGTCCCAAAAAAATCTCCAAAAAAATCTCCCTACATTTTTCATCTCTTTTCTTCCTAACCAAACTTACTATTAAAGTGATGAGTATGATAATTTCATGATGTTAGTAAATGGTAAGACTTATGATATGGGTTAGACGATGGCTAGTTGGACTGTATGGGCTAGATTCTTTCTCAAGGCACTAGCAAAATAAGCCCTTTGGATGCATCATGGGATATTGGTTGTCTAGGGACAAGTTAAAATAGGGCCTGTTGGCCTTGTTTCTCATGAGATTGGGTGAGGTAATCAAAAAGGGGTTCATAAACCAGACGAGTGGGCAGGTGTGAGTAAGGAATGATGCTTTAACTTCTTCTAATAGTCCTTTTCAACTTATAGCAAGTATTAGGAGAGAAAGTGAACCTCCTCGCTAGAGGTTTGCTCTCAGAATCTTGTCACTATCATTAAATTTCTTTTATAGTAAGGAGGTTGGGAACTCTCTCTTGGCTCTTTGCCCCTACCACCCAAAAGCATAGGGCAGAGAGCCCATAAGGAAATGAGTGACAGACCTAATGCTTGTAGCTCTTTCCTTCCTCAGGGAGAGAAGCGAAGTGCATGAGAGAAGGTAAGGGGGAGCTAAGATGTTTTTTACCCTCTTACTTGCACGAGACTACGTAATTGTAGCTATCAATTCTCATATCGCTATTCCTTCCTAGGAATAGAGTAAATGATGCCCTTGTTGTAACTCTCTAATAAGAAATATAAAGTAAATTCCCTTATTTCACCATTAGTGAATTAAGGAAGTAATGTTTTGAGTTTTCATCTGTCTATTTCGGCTAAGGCATAGGGTAAGGATGCCCTTATTGTAGCTCTCCGAGAAAGTGTTAAGCAAATCACCTTATTTAACTATAAGTGATTTAAGGAAGTAATGCTTTGAGTTAGAATCTCGTTATTCCTGACTTTAGAAATGAATAGAATAAGGGATGTCCTTATTGTAGTTCTTACCCTTCTAAGTAGTAGCTAATCATCCATCTGTTCCTAACCTTAAGAAGGAATAGGGTAAGGATGATATTTCATTTCTATCTGTTTATTCTCTTATCAGTAGAAGAAAGTAGTCTTCTTTATCCTATGAGCTAACATAATTCTATGACCATGATATAGGGTCCCATTAGACTTTTAACTGAAGTTGGCAACTAGTCACCGAGTTGGGTATAGAGCTATCTCTCTTCTTGGATGTTGTTATTCCTATGCTAGTTCTCTTTTTCTTATCTGAATAGTTAGTAGTGTTATCCCAAGGGATATTAGGAATTCCTCTCCTGGTTGTGCCTCTGTTTTCCCTAGAAAGATCCGTTATAGATAAAATGATTGAACAAGCGATTGAAGACCGATGGTCGAGAATAGAAAAAATCTTTTAGTACCTAGAGGCCAATGACTTGTTAGGCGTAGTAGAATCATGTTCTAGTTGATTTCTAGCATGGGGTGAAATGGTTAATTAAGTAGATTCCTCAAGCAATCAGGCTCCATTCGCCTCTCAGAAACGATAAAGCAAGCAGTAAGTTGAAAAAGCGCTTTCCCCTTTCTATGATAATGAATAAGGTAAGCTTCATAACTCCAACCTATACAAGGGGCAAGCCAAAACCAGTTGAAGAAAGGGCTTCATAGCCTTACCTTAGAGCTAGCACTAATTTTTGGTTTCAATCAAGCTCTCTGATATTCCTCTCATTGAAGGTGTCACCATTTTTTTTACTAGACCAATCAAAGCCAATCAGTCTAATGTTTGTAATATGGTCCTATTGCCTTTGTTTAGCTAACATCTCTATCATTTTGATCATTCCTGTTTCTCGGCATATTCGCAACGAAGGCCCTTAAGCCATTCATGTTTTGAACGAAAAGTAAGTTAAGCATCATTCCTTATTCAACAACCAATTAAAAAAGCAAGGCATGGGGGATGTCTTTCATCCTAAAAATGACTAGTCACTTCCCAAATGCCTTTTTACTTTAGTATAGTCTAATCTTTCTAATGCCTCATTCCTTACCACCAACGTACACTAATAAAAAAGTAAGCAAGTGACCTTACTTGCATTGTAGAAACGTTAGCTTCCGTACCGTATATATCAGCTAAAATTGATGTAAATGATCGTGACAGCTATTCAAATCTTATTTAGTTTGATTATATATGTCACTAAAAACAAAGTGATTCCATCTATCTCTGTTTTATTTTCGGATTTTGAGGATGAGCCGGCCGATCATAACTTTATCTATGACGAGCCGGACAGGAGATGTCCTTTCTAAGGGTTCTCCGATGTTAAAATTAGCAATAACCTAAAAAAGAAGACAACAAAGATTCAAAGATTAGGGTTTTCAAATTGTGTTATCTTGCACAATTTTATACACATGTATAGTCCTTCAAATCTTCTACAAAATTTCCTTGCATGATTGGAAAAGTAATTTCATTATGTCTTTCTCAATTGGGGAGTGTCAGATAATCCTTTTCTATTTGTGCACATTTTGTAAGGTTACAAGGTGTGAGACACATTTCTTGAATGGTGATGTGGGCACTCCATTTTGACCAACCTTAAGACTTTTAGCGCTTGAAAACTTCCCAATGATGAAATTGAAAATACTTAACTTTACTCAAGGGTGCAAATCTAGCCTGCAAGCCTACGGCCTAGGTGGGCCTAGCCCAGCTCGAGATCTTGAGCCTGGGCCATGTGTTTTTGAGCCTGTCTATCGGCCTGCTCTAGGCTCACTCAAGGCCTGATGTCATTTTTGGTGTGGGAAAAAAAATTTGGTGAAAAAATTTTAAAAAATAAAAATTCTCAGGCCTACCCCGAGGCCCAGACCGCCAACTTGTTCGAGGCCCGAATACCCCTTGGGCCTACACCTAATTTTATAGCCTGTGGCCCAGCCTAAGGGGGCCATTCTAGGTTGGGCCAAATTTACACCCTTAACTTTACTTAGTTGTTGTTATATTCTTTATCTCCCTCTGATTTCAATATTTCAATTTCGAGGATGAAATTTTCTAATGTGGAGGGGTTGTGATGTCCCAGGCCTCAAACCCAACTTGACCTCGTGTATTCAAACTTATCATTTTACTTTCGAAGCCCTTGCGCATTATTTAATATTGTAATGATTATGGTTGGAGTCATGCTTAGCATTCCTTAACGTTTTAGCAAGTTGAAATTTTGAATTTCGGGCTTAAAGATGAAACGACGGAGTGTAGGAATAAGAATGAAACAACGGAGTGTAAGAATGCATAAGCAAAGTCATGCTTATGCCAGGCATGGCCGCACGTGCAACGAGTGAGTCCATACGTGTGGATTAGTGCAGACTGTCGAGGTTTTGAGTTACAGGCTCCGTACATACGGTGGATTGGGCTTGCACGTGTGGCAAATGAAAGTCAGAAAGTGAACCTTCTGTTGTAAATTGCACGTGCAATGAAAGGCTTCCCCAAGTGTGGTGAGAGGCCTCCGCACATGCGGCCTTCCACATTTTTTCTAATTTCTCGTGCCCTTCTCCCTTATCTAATGCTCCATTTCTCTTTTTTACTTATTTTTTCTACAGTCTCTCTCTCAATCTAAATTCCTTTCTCTTCATTCTTTCCACTCTCTCTAAAACCTACCTAACCCATTACAAATTCTTGATCCTAACCAAATCAAGTGACAATCTCGCCTTAGTTCTTTGGATTAAAGTGACAAATGCGTCAAGGGCATCATTTTAATCGGAACAATCATCAGTCCAACAATTTTCAAAAATCCAAAATTCTTTCTTCGCTCTCCCAATCTTTGATGTAGGGATTTTCTTAGCCTTTTGTATGTATTTTGGCAATATTATGTGATATTTTGATATTATTATTCTTTGGCAGATTAGGTTTTGATAATATTATTATTATTGCACAAATTGGGGAAATTCTCAAACTTTTGTGCAATATTTCAATTGTTTTCTTAAAATTGATCATTTGGTAATTGAATTTGAGAGTTTTGGACTTTAAATGAGAAACCCCTAATTTTTCCAAAACCCTAGAAAAATATGGAGATTGAGAATGTTGTTTGTGCATTAAGAAATTTATGGAATTCTTGAAGTATTATGAGTATTTGAAAGCATTGAGAATTGTTGAATTATGCTCTAATATTGCCTCATTAGAATATTTTGATAAAGATAATTGTTTTGGCAATTAGTGGAGGATTCCATTGATTGTTGTAAAATGGAAATGAAATTAAGAGAATTGAAACCACTTGGAAAAGCATGCATAGCATTGACATTTCATGATTCATGTTTTTACCTCTTATTGCATTTTGAGAAATGCATTGGGTTGGTTTGTTGAGAACTTTTGGAAAATGTTGAGAATTGGAGTAAATACCTTAGTAAATCTAACTAGGGGTGTAAATACGTTAATGAGAATTAAGTTGGCTTAAGGTCCTTGGTGAAAGTTTGGAAAACAATGCGAGGTAGGTTCCAATTTCCTTCCGATTAATAGTCGATAAAGTAGGGTTGGTTGGTAGTGTTTTGAGAGACTACTAGCAAACACGTACCTATAGATTTTCCATGTTGTATTACCACCCAATGATTTTAATGTGATGAAAGTTATTGAATCAGTTGTGTTTGAAAGGTGAATGACATATTCTTTCGAAAAACAAATTGTATATTTTGAGCATGGCGTATCATTGCATCTCATGATCATGGTTATGTTAAACTCATGCACTTTGTTAAGATTATCTTTGTTAGGCTATGTACTCATCCCTATATGGAAAACTATTTTCAAGTGTTGACGGCATAACTCCACCAAGATAAAGGCTAAGGAGGATTTTGGGAGTTAAGACTTGTGTTTTGTTTTTTGTAAAGCCTAGGGCTTAATTTGCATTTGGGGTTAAAAATGACTCTTGAAACTTGTAAGCCCTTAGGGCATTTATTTTGGATATTGTGTAGTTTTCTATTTAGTATGTTAAATGTTATAGATTCAACCTTTAGAGTTATGGATGTATTAATGCATGTAATCATGTTTTGTATCTCAAGGAACACTTGAAATGGAATATACTTAATGAAAGAGATTTGTTTATATTTATGAATAGTGTTTTATTTCGAGGATTATTATCAACTTCTGCATTTATAATTTAATTGATTAATGGAAATGAAAAGCGAATATGGTTTTAAATTTGCTAAATTGGGTTTTATGAAATTGAAGGCGTTACAAGCATTGTTTGGTATAGATTATTTGAAGCAAAAAGTTGATAATCAAAAAGCAAAAATTAAAAGTATCTCTCTTTCAAGTTCTATATAATTAGTTTTTTTCAACTTATTTACGCTATTACTACTTGATAAACTATACATAAAAGGTGTACCAAATAATCTTGTGTTAATACTAACTAATCATGATTTATAAAATAAAAAAATAAAAAAAAAAGAAAAAGAAGAAGAAGAAGGAGAAAGAGTATATTTAATATTATAATTATATGTGATAAATGTAATTTAATTTAGGGAAAATTCTTGAAAAATCCCATTTGAGAGAGTTTTAGTCTAAGAAGTCCTCTTTGTTTTTTAATACTCTGGGAAGTCCTTTCTTTTTGGTAATATGATCCGTAAGATTCCATTTGCTAATTTTGGAATGGATTTGGTGACCTTTTTACCCTTTCTTCGTGTAACGTTCACTTTCATATTTTTGGAAAGATCAAATATGTGCAGGATTTTGTGGGCTTCTAGGGTTCGCAAGTATTTGAATTCTAAAAAATGTAATTAAATGTGAAAGTGAACGTTCACTAAGGCCGTGTTGCATGTACATTATTAAACGATGTGAACGTGAGATATGGCAGCCATATGTATCGAGTGTACAAACACACCATTTATGTTGAAAATTGAAATCCAAAAGAATAATACAATAATTTGCTGCGAAATCACATCAACACAATGGGTGTTAATAGGTGTGACCATTGCAATGTGACCATGTGTTTGGTGCCACAGATTTTCAGACGTGGCTCATTAGCACCACATCGTTGCATAACATCACACAATGACCAACTGCATGAACCACATGGCAACATTTACACCGTAAACAACACCTAACACAAATCCATTAAAAAAATAACACAAAACACACATAACCGTCGGTAAGATTTTTTTATGGGAGATTCTGTATTTTTGGTTGATATGGAATGAGGGGTTTCCTTAACTACATTGTGTAATGTGAGATCCAATTCCACTCAAAGCGAGATTCACAACAATTTCAAAACCCTAAAAACTCATGAAACTAATTTCAGAGTCTTGACTTACAGTATGGAGATGTGGTTGCCACTTTTGGGATGAAGATTCGAACGTGAATCGGTGGTCCAAACAAGTGTGAAATAACCAAATGGGAATGATGAAAAATTGCTACGGCAAAACCATAGACGATTGATGAACCAAATCAGGATTTCCAATTGGCTTCCTCAATTTTGTAGTGGATGTGTTTGGGTCGAATCCGAACCTACAATGACACTTCCTGAATTTTGGATCCCACAGATGTGGTGACCACTTGCAAATGCAACATCCACAGTGAAAATCCTCTCTGGGGGTGGCAAAAACCATGACCCAATTGAATGTGGAACACCTAAACCAGAATGATGGACGCGACGTTGTCTGTAACAAACCACTCGACAACAAACACACTGAATCGAGGAAGCTGGTCAGAATCCTTGATTTCTGTTGGGCCTAAAACATTTGATATATTTTCCAAATGAGAATGGCGCAACGTTGCTCCGACCTAACCCCAAACGACAAACGCACAGATCAATAGTTTTGGTCAGAGGCCTCGTTTGGGAAGTGGTTATTTTAGTAGGCTATTTTAGTTTTTGGCTATTTTAGTAGGTTAAAATTTTTGTGTTTGGGAAGATGATTGGATTTTTTTATGGTTGGATGTGATGTTTGTGAGAGAAAAAGTGAAATGATTATGGGTTTGATGTGATATTTTGTCTTATTAGTTATTTTAGTCTATTTTGTCTTTTTGTGATTTTTAGCCTAAACTAGGCTATTTTTTTTCTTCCCAAACACCCCCAGAATCCTCAAGTTTGGGGGTTGAAACGTTTGGATAGAAATGTGGGGCATCAAAAAGTGGCTTTGCAAAATGACATGGGTCAATAAATGTGGGTCAACAAAAGGTAGGTCATAAAGGTGATGTAGGTCACCCAACATAAACTACTAAACCCACAAAAGTCTATAATACGCTTTTTTCAAACATTACAAACACTTAAATCGTGGAAACAAAATATCAGAAAACAAATACAACACATAAAAGGGTAAAAACGTGAATCCCCAAATAATAGGATCTTCGTGTCTACAAAATTAAATATGGGACTGATTAGATTACAATTCCACATTTTGGGATTTATAGCTCAATTCCCCTTTAATTTAAGTTAGGGGTCATTATGTTCTATCAAGGAAAAAAATTTGGTAATACAATTATTTTAGTATTTAAGCCATAGTACAATTAGGCATTTGCTTTGGATAAGCTTTGCCTAATGGGTAAGATGAAGACAATGAGATATGGCAATTAGGCTACCACATGTTAGTGCTCTGATGCTTGGCACCCAAGTACTGTTGTTGAATCACCTATATAAATAGGTGAACTCCTATTGGAGACTCAAGCAAACAAAAGAGAAATAGAATCAACATAGTAAAGGAGCTTCAAACAAGGAAAAGTGAAGCTAATAATTAATATTAAGATCAGTTATATTATACCTTGAGTAACCACAAACTGTTTTATGTAAATCATGCTTGTAAATTATATTAACATTTCAAATATGTTATTTATTTAATGAACCATATTTGTTTAAAAAGGGAAATCTATGGATATAACAGTTTATTAAATATGATTTTGGGATTTGATAATATTTTAAGTACCACCATGGAGGTCCCATGCCTTGGGAGAGTTAAATAACCATGGGCCCTCTGATTAGTCACTTTAGTGACCCACTGTTTGTTATGGATCCATTCCCACTGTTATGTTCTGTTCTGTATCGTGGTGATGATTATCTTGTTTGTATGATTCATGCATTATAATTCTGTTATTTAAAATAATTTATTTATTCGAATCAAACTATTCACTGTTTAGTCTAAATAATTATCCATGGTGATTTTTATGTCTTTATGTTTTCAGTATAATATTTCTCACTTTGTTATGTACTTATAGTTGTTAAACCCTTTTAGGTAATGAAACTTAGGGAGGAGTTTTCTACCCCAAAAAGCAGGATCAAGGCTTGGAATAAATACTGTGTTTTTTGATTATTTGTATTTATTATCTAGCTCTTATTAAATAAATAAAAGCTCCAATGTATGTTTTAAATAAAATAAATATTCATTTACATCTTTTATTTTACTCCGTTGTGTTATTAACTTGTTTAATTTAGAATTAATCATTGGTAACTTAGGAATCAACTAGTTATGACATCCAGCCCCTGGATATTGGGGTTGGGTCGTAACAAGTCTAATACAAATTCTTAAGTTTGAAGCTTATAACATCATTATTAATTAATAAAATAAACAAAAGTAATCTTCAATGCCTTATTACTAAGGGTGTTCAAAAATTTATCCGACCAATCTAACTTACTGAGCCAGTCTGACCCGATCTTACACAGTCGATTTCAAAAATAAACTCGATCGACAACAGATGCAAGAAATCATTTTTCATGGATTCACGATCGGCATTGGATCTTGTGTCCAAAAATCGAAGAAAATCAACCTAAACAAAAAAAAAAAAAAAACAGTGCCTTTGCATTAATTTAATGTCATGTCCCTAGAATAATGGAGCAAATGTATCATATCCTTTTTATTTTGGGAAGAGCTTAACCTAGAAATTAGAAAACTTTTTCTGTTTCTTCTCTCTCTAAATGTCTCTCTCAAAACTTGGGAAATGACTACATCATAAAAATAAAAATAAAAAATTCAAATCTTTTATCTTTCTCTCTCTAATTCACTCATTCTCTTTCTCTCTCTCTAAAATATCTCTTAATCTTAAGAGTTCTCATACTAGAAATACATCTTGAAAGTTCTATATCAAAAATCCAAACAATTTCACGATTTTAAACTTGCATCACCTTTATAGTTCGAAAGATGCCATTGATCTACAATGTTCTTTGTAACGCCTCAAAAATATATGATAAACCCATGTTATTTGTGGATATAGAATTAAACAACATATTTTCATTTCATCAGAGTTAATATACAAAAGGTGACACATGCGATATACATTCATAAATGTCCTATCCTGAATCTACCGCATGTGTTACTAATAATCAAAAGATGAAAGTTGAACATATATTTAAATGCCCTAACGGCTTATATCTTTCCAAGTCATTCTTTGGTTACAACAAAATGAGTCCAGCTCAATACAATTAAAGCGCTTAGATATACAAATTAAATACAACAAAAATGAGCCCTTGCTTCAGGTCTCTCCAAGCTATTGCCTTGGCAAAGGCATGTCACCGGTACTTAAAAATGGTTTTTCTCAATAGGGTAAGCCGAACCCCAGTAGAAACAATCTCACACAATATATGAATCTTAATAAATGTATAAGCATGAAGTGTACGTCAAATGCCCATTATAGAATCAATTATATCTTACAAGGTCATAATATACCAAATTCTTTAATTTCAATTCGTCTATCTCAATTCCATTCATGTCAATTCATTTCACTTCAATTTACGAGTTATGTTCATTATTATCCAGACAACCCAGCTGAGACTACAACTTAGTGATTCTCAAACATACCTAATCAATACACAACACTTCAATTTGCCATTTTATGGAAATTTCGTCTGCGAGAATCGGCACCCATGTACACAATAATTTCAGGACTTTCACCCTAGACACACATGCCAACTTAATTTAATGGAGTCCATCCCCTTTTTCGTCCCAAACATGGAGTACATTCCTTTTCTCCTCCCAAACCTCATACATATACAATGTGTTAATACCCAATCATATTCAATGACAACCATTAAGAGGTTAATTTCAATTTACCTAATCCTTACGCAATTTCTACAACACTCATGACTATCCTCTACCGATAGCCCAAATAGATATAAAATCTCTAAAATAGATAAACTATCCAAATTTTCATAGGTAAAAGGTAATACATATCCAACTCCACCATTTATACAAACATTCACCCAATTTCATATTTCCAATACCAATTTCATATAGTTATACAAAATAACCCTTTGAAACCCTTTTATGGCAAAATCCCATTTTCGTCCAAAACTCAATCCATGTACCAAAATCAATAATTTCAACACAACACGTCCTCATATTGACACTTATAATCATTTTCAACACTTTGATTTGAAAAACTCTCTTTTGACTTTAAATCAAAACCCTAGGTTTCGCCTAAAATCTTCCAAATCCCAATCACGTCCATACAACATCAAATAACTAAGTTAAAACCCATATGAAAGTGGAGAAAATCCTTACCTCGAGCTTAGATGACCAAGGAAGAAGTAGAGGAACTTTGAATATGTTGAAACCAAGATCTATTCGGATCAAAATAGAGCTCTTAAGATGCTCTACCCTTTTCCTAAAGACACTAGGGTAGAGAAATCGACGGATCTAGATGAAAAAGTAGAGAGAATGTAGGTTTTAGAGAGAGAGAGAGAGTATTAAGTTTAGGGTTTGGAGAGGAAATATATGAAAAAGTGATGTAAAAAGTCATTTTCGAGAACTGATATACGCACAGTCCGCTCGAGTGCATAAAGCGATGCTCAAGCGTCAGACACAATAAGTTGTTCCGCTCAAGCACAAGAAGTAACGCTCGAGTGCAGAATACACACAACCAGTAGTTTGCAGACAGAAGAACATCGCTCGAGAGCAAGAATGGCCACTTGCGCGTAGAATACACTATTCCAGTAGTTTTGTAGACCTGTAAAAATACTAAGAGTTTGCAAAGCCCGCTGAAGTGAAGGAACAAAAATTTGGGCGGCAAAAATTTGGAAACTAAGCAACCAACCTGTCCCAAATGTAATCACAACAGCCCAATAGCCAAATTTACGGAAATACAAGGGAATTAAGATATAAAAAACAACATGGAACCAAGAAACCCGAGCACAAGATGCAAAAAGGGTCAGGTTAAAATTGGAATTGCTATATTCTCTCAATGTCTGTAATGGAGATCTGCGATATGCACCATTTCTCTCACAGCTCCCCTCTCTCAAGGTTGTCAAAGATTATGTCTTTGAGTTTTAGATCTGAAAGTGACCATGGTGATGAACATTTGTAGCTTTTTCAAGTCCATCTTTCATGAGTTTTTTTTTTGAGATTATGAACTTTGGTTTTGTAAGTAACCATGAATGATGAAGTAAAGCTTTATATATAATTATCTGTTCGGTTTATTTATTTTTTTGATAGTGACCTCTTGGCTCTCTCGTCCCTTTACTTTGGCTTTAACTGAGATCAACCGGTAGACCGAATCAAACCAACGAATGGTTTTGAGCATTACAATGGTCAGAATTGGTTGTTGAGGTGTTGAACCCGAAGTTGTCAATTCGAGTGACGGATTGGCAGTGAAGACTCGACCCGTGAACACCCCTACTTATCACCATAGCCATATAGTTGATGAGTGAGGATCCTCTATAGTGGAAATGTGTAGAGTACTTATAAAGTTTTTTTATTTTTATTTTTATAAATACAATTACTCATTTATAATATTAACAATAGCTCTATTTATTATTATATTTTATGATGTTTAGCTTTAGGTAAGCTATACTTCCGAAATAAGAATAGTATCTAAAGGGTTTGACCGTTACCTAAATTTAGTCGGCATAGGGTTTTGGTGTTGGCAAGCTTTCAGTTTCTAGAAGTGGCTAACCTCAACATTTCCTTCCTTAGATCAGGCTTAGCACAAATCTGTTTCATTTCGTACCATATATTGTAACTCTAGACACTATTATATTAGGATATTTAGGCGACCTAATGGAAACAACTCTCAATATAATAACACACAGCCTTTACACACCAAGCAAGGAAAATATTTATATTACTTCATAAAAAAATTACACGATAGGGGTGTATTTAGTCTGTTGGATTGCTAGAATATTATTTCCTCTAAAAAGGCTTGAGGTCTAGACATCTTTCTTAGCTCAAGAATACTTTGAAGATCCATGTCCCCCTTACTTACAACTGAAAGCCGTTTATATAAGCACTTCTAGAGAGTACAATTATTAAAGTTAAAGTTGAAATAAAATAAGGTTAAAGGTGATGTGGTTCCATCAGTCCATAGCATTAGCAAGATTCTATTTGCCTTCATCACCCATGATGTTTGCAAGATTACAAACTCCATCATCTTCCTTCATCATGAAATCCATATCAGCTAGTTTTTGCTTCATCATATAATCTCTTAAAAATTTGCATCCTCTTTCTGATAAAAACTTGCCAGATTCTACATATTCTAGATAATCATATACAGGCTCATAAGGTAATCCTAGTGCAAGTAATTCTTCAGCCCAATGAGGAGTTATCACAAAGGTGGTTCTTCCATAATGAAGGTTATCGGACTAACTTGTTACTATTCTTGAGAGGATATGTTCAATATAATTTAAAAAGCTTTGTACACTCCAGTTACTACCATGAATATTCAGGACATGATGCATGCCTCTTTTCCATTGTTTTATTACTTCGTTTATGTTTGCGACACACTCAATGTCTAGAAAATAATGGTGTATTATTAATTGGTTTTAATGGTACTTATCTTAAAAATATTTTTGTCTAGATGTAAAATTTGTGTAAGTAGGTGTTCTCTTAACATGTGCTCTTCTATTTAGATAGCTATAATGTCTCGTTCTTTCATTTGTAATCATAATTCCTATTATTTTCCTCCATTTATTGTCTATTAAATTTCTAAAATGTGGGTGGTTTAGATTTGCTAGAGTAGACGAACTTCCTTCTTCTGTTTTTGCTACCGCCATTTCCGTATTATTTACATTGTTTATTTCTTCAAATTTTTTGAGGATGTTGTTTTCTTTTTCTATATTACTATTTCCCATTAATTGTTCTAGGTCTTCAAGAGAAATGTGTTCTATTTCTCTTAGAATGATTAATCCTAATTATTTGAAAAGATCTTCTTCAATTTCTATTACACTATTATTTATTTCTTCTAGTACAGAATTATCTATTTGATTTAATTTTTTGGCCATTTCTAATATTATTTTATGTTTAATATCATTATTTTTTCTTCTTTTGCCATTACTTCAAATTCTTCTAGATTATGATTACTTAAATTTATTTTTTCAATTTTTTGGTGGTATTAGCTCAAATGGTTTTTTTCGAAGAGTTCCCCTTGTAAGGACAATAATAAATAATTGTAGTACTCTGCTTATTTTATACAATAGCTAATTGTTTACCTTTGTTTAATAATAGATGTCGAATTTCGTGTATAATTTTTAATTGATTATTTTTAAGATTTTGGTTAAGTTCCTTTAATAACCTGATTATAGTATTATTGTGTTCGATAATTATTTATAATAGAGTACTATTAGTTAAATTATTTGATTCAATTTATTCTGTATATCTAATGCTTATATATTAAGATTGGTAAGACTAAAAATTCAGACCCTAATACCAATTTCAAACCAGGATTAATTTAATAAAAATATGTGGATTAATTTAATAATAATTCTTATAAAAATTTTATTTGGTATTCAAAACTTGCCTTTTCTAAGGCTATTTTAACCTTAATACTATCAATTCTCTTATTATAATTTATTATGGACCATCTAGAGATAATAATTAAAATATAATTTAATCTATTTAATTGATTTTTTAATTCAAAAATATATATTAAATTATTATTTATTTCAGCTTTAAGTTGTGCAATTAAAAGCACACGAAAGGTGAAACAAACTTAATTAATATGTTAAATTCTTAAGGCAAACTACCAATAGGTCTTAATAGTTGGACTTAATCTCATAAAATCCTATTGCAAGTAAAATCGTTATTAAAAATAATTTTGTATGATGATTTTTTGCATATGTCGCTAAAAATTGATAATTAGTCACCTTTTTTTATCACGATTTTTACAAATTGTTGTTAAAAGTTACAATTAGTGTTTTTTTTTTGTAACGAATTTTTTGAATTGTCGCTAAAAGGTAAAAATTAGTTATATTTTTTTGTGACGATTTTTTTAAACTGTCGCTAAAACTTATAGTTAGTGACATTTTTTGTGACAAAATTTTTAAACTATTACTGAAAGTTAACAATTAATGACTTTTTTTTAATAGTGTTTGATGAAAAATGCTATTAATTAATAATTATCATAAAATCTATTGGACAATAAGTTCACTTATTATCCAATACACTTAAGTACCCCACATTCTTATAAGGATAGGGCTTTTCAGTAGTAAATGTTATAATTTAACACTTGAATAGTGCCCGATATCACTCTAGTAAATCTTGATGCCTATAGTTATTAGGCCTTGTTTGGAATAAGGGTTGGTAGTTTGTTCCAACCAATCTTCTGCCTCCAATGGTTTAGTCTCCCCAAAAAACACTGATGGATTGGAATGAAAAAACTCCTTAGTAAGCTTGAGGGTACGCCCGTTGTCACCTTCATTGCGAGCTAGAGCACCTTACACCGCTCTCACAATCTCACGTGTGACTTCCTCGCAACAGCCCATGCTGCAACGACAAGTGCTAAAGGAACCGCTGTGCCCCCTACCGACACTTCTACTCCCAAATCGTCCTCTATTCCCTCGTGTAGACATCCTAGAAAACCCAAAACAAAACCAAGCTTAGTGCACAGTACAATTGCCTTCCCTAAGGCACACACTCACCACCGCTAGGCTACAAGACACAGTTAGCCCCCAAACACACAATTCTACTTCATATAAACAATTAAACACTTAATCACATAATCGAATCAAGTCTACAAGGATAACCACTCGTCCTGGAACTCTCAAGGAATTCTTATCAAAAACCACGTTGATCAAGCTTGTTTCTAATAAGACCTCAAAGCAAATTCACCAAATACAAGTGCTATCCAAGAAACTTAACCCCATGCTCACATAAATGCAACACATAAATCCTAACACTTATTCTAACTATATGTTACGTCCTAACAAAGCATAGCAAACCCGATGTAGTAAAAATCACTTTCCACGAGCTCAAAGTATTCAAATCTGGCCCGCTCCGATACTAAGTTGTAACGCTCCACATTTTATTACACAGATAACATTTCCAAGCCCATCGTTATATTATAATTTCAGAGATAGCGAACAGAAGTTCAGATACATTAATAAAGATAATTAAATGAAGATCCTTGCATACGTAATGAATGCAACATGCAATAATTAAATAAATTGTGCACAGGCTTACATCATTACATAAAAAAAGAAAGGGTTTAACCCTTTTACAAGAACGTCATTTCGTCAACAGATAAGAGGCCCCGTGGCCAACAGATAAGGAAGATCCTCGACCTTAAACCACTTCTCGACATTCACCTGAAAAAGGATTAGCAACGTGAGATGAACATAGAATCCAGTAGGGATCCCAATATGATCCTAAATAATAACAACATACATATAGCTATGATCATGAACGTTTTACTTTATATCAAATACATAAAGTATCAATTTATACTCGAAAATATACTTATACGGGTACTTTTCTCAAAATCATTCATTTTACTCAACAATATAACAATTCACTTTTCTTTCTTCCAGTTACCTTTTATCAAATCCACCGGACAACATTATATTCTCGAAACAAATCCACAAACCCTAATTTCATTTTACCCAATTCCTAAATTTACACCCATTACAAATAACAAACACGAGGATAATACATATGAAATGCATCCTACATAACCATGTAAGACAACCAACCTCCTCCATAAAATAATCATCTCTATGCATGATACACATGATAAAATCGAGATGATAACAAGAATTCCAACAACGCTTTACCTTCCTCAAGCACGGTAAGCCAAGGATACACCTTTCCAATACTCATGCCAATTTACCAGTCACAAACTGGAAGGTAATAGTGCCTCTACTAATTTACCAGACACCCGCTAGAAGGTAATGATACCTCTGCCAATTTTTCTAAGCGCTAGCTGGAAGGTAATGACACCTGTTATTCTCACAACCAATTCTCTAGGTACTAATTGGAATGTAATAGTTGTCATGACCCAACCCCAGGGGCTTAGGGTTAGAATCGCAACTTACTAACTTATTCTATTCGTAGTAAATTAAACTGTGCAAGCGGAAATAAAAATAATTAAACAGGAAATTACTCCATTTTACTTAATACGAGAAAATACATTTAGAGAGCTTTTATTATTTTATTATTCAGTGACCGACCCCGAGTAGAAACAAAAGGGAGCAAAAAAAAATATTAAAAAAGAAAGAAAGAAAGACAAAATAGTGGTTCAACATCAATCCTCGTGCGGGTTCCATTACGTGAGGTTAAGGGTTTCCCCTACATCTCATCACCTGAAAGGATAATAAACATAGATGGTTAGTTAGGCCAAAACATTTACATAACTCAATTTGGTGAATAAATCATTTAAGTGGTAGAAACTGAAATACATAAATTATATAAATAAATAACCATAACCATGGTACAGAATAGAGCAGAACAGAGGTCACAAAAGTGACAGTCAGAACAGAGGTCAATGGATCCATGACAAACAGAGGACCACAAAATGGCCAAACAGAGGCCAATGGTTATTTAAGTCCCCCGTGGTGGTACTTACAAAACATAATTGTTTATAAGGTCATAGTCAAATATTCTTAAAAAATTAAACAAACATATCCATGGGTTTCATTTTAAACAAATAGAGTTCAAAAATTAATCCATGTAACTAAAATATTAATATAATTTATAAAAATGAATTTGTATTAATATAACTCATAAAATATAACTTACATAAAATAAATTATGATAAGTCAAAACATACGTAAAATATATTATGGTAACTCAAGGTATAATATAACTCACCTTAAGATTGAGTCTTACTATTTCCTTTCTATTTTTCCTATCTTTTCAAAACTGTTCTTCCTCCTTTCGGTCTCTCTTTATTTCACTCTCTTATTTTCCCTCATTCTTTTACCTCTGTTGCAGTTCCCCCCCAACTTCTTATATACATACAAACTCATGATGCCTACACAGGGTGACTCATTCTCCCTAAAGCTAGATGGTGCAGGTGGCATCTAACTATCTCTCCTGAGAGATTATAATCTACTAATTAATGGCAAGTAACAGATTGGCCTTATTTCATTAGTAGGCTTATTAATATTACTATTTATTTACTCTTACTTTTACATTTATTTATTTACTATCTTTAACTCTAATTTGGCGCAACTAGTATTATAATTCTATATTTGTGTTAATTTGGCCCCAAATAATAATTCCTAATTAATCTCATATTTGATAACCCAATGCCAAATTAGATTTATATATTTATTTATTTATTTATTATTTATTTATTTAATAATATATCATCACATACAATCATAATTATATATAACTATAAATATTTATGTGGTATTTAATTAAACGTTCAGGGTGTCACAATGGTACCTCTTATTCTCAGCACATGCACATTTCCAACCATCATAAAATTCAACAAGCATAAATAACCTGAGTGTGCTACATACACATAATCTATTCAACAACACATGCACATTTCCAACCATCATAAAATTCAACAAGCATAAATAACCTGAGTGTGCTACATACACATAATCTATTCAACAACACAATGTTATCATCTGCCAATGACCAAGGACAAAACCTTTAAGCACATGTATTTAACACACGTAATACAATAATCCAATTCCCATGAGACCTTAAATCCAATAACCATAATATTTAAGGCGTTCAAAATCCAACTTCAAATTCATTTTTGAATTTACAAAACATTGTGGTTTCTTTTTCTTTTCAAAAATCAATTTTCTTCTTTTCAAAACTAGCATACTCAATTATTTATCCAAAATCCATTCCCTTCATTTCAAAAAGCTCAATTCATGGATATTAAAACCACAACCCAACTCAAAACTACACACTCAATCCATATCAACACTTAATAAACATTATTCACTTTTACCCCTTTGAGATTTATTAAGTCAAAATATGAAATTAGGACTTTTTCACCCTCTCAACGTAAACATGTTAAACTACTCCCTAATTAACCTAAATAACAATCAATTAATGTAACGCCCTCAAAATAATAACATTACACCCAACAAATAAGACAAGCGTTAATAGATAAACTAACCACCTTCTATCATTCATTAGAATTCCATTACATAAGTATTACATGTTAATCTCATAACAAAATGCCCTACGGGCTTACAGCTTTCCAAGTTAACACTTGGTTACAACAATGAGTTCTAACTCGTTTACACATTAAGCCCTTGGCTTGAAATTACATGTAATACATCAAAAGTAAAAACGACAAAACTATGCTCGCCACTAGCCTCCCAGCTATGTCCTTGGAGGTGGCATGCTTCCTGCACCTGAAAATGATATTCCCATATAGGGTGAGCCACAGCCCAGTAGAAATACACTAAACCAACCATGGACAATGACTAAAACATTAGCAATTGATAGTTGGTCACCACTGATTCAATCACATAAATTACATATTTATGTCAACGACTTACAAGTCCCAATTACTTTTCATTTTCCCTTTTTCAACAGATAAGCATGCTAGCTCTATCATCATTTCCACAGATATGTATAAAAACTATATCTCACATTCAGATAAGCATAAAAGCTATATCCACATTCTCAACAGATATGTATATCAACAATATCCACAGATAAGCATACAAGCTGTATCCATACTTCACAACAGATATGTATATCAACAATATCCACAGATAAGCATACAAGCTGTATCCACACTTCATACTTCACAAAGATAAGCATATGAGCTCTATCTTCACTTCTCTAGACAAGCATATGAGCTCTGTCTACGGAGTACATCCCCTATCTCCTCCAAATACCTATCCGGTTTAGAGGTCCATCCCCTATCTTCCCCTAAACCGCGGAGTACATCCCCTATCTCCTCCTCTACACATAACGTATATAAACACATTGGTTCTATATACAATCACACAATACAAACAATTAATGTATTCTAGCAACTGTCAAGTTCCATAACACATTCCATTGATTAGTTTCAGTTTGCCTAATCAACATACATTGTCTACAACAATCACGACTATCCTCCCCCGATAGCCCAAAGCAGTTATTTCTAAAACAGAAAATAAATGCACAAATGGATATTCAATCAACATTTCATTTCCTCATTTCTCATCAATTAATTATCCCAATTAATTAAACAATGTAATTAGACCATTTTCCATAATTACCATTTCAACCCTTAGGTCCCATTTTCATCAATGATCCAACAATCATTCCATTTTCTTCATGCCAAACATGCATCTAGGTTTATTATGAATGAAACCCCAACCTTTGTAAAATTACACAAAAGCCCCAAACTTTCACAAAATTACCCAACCAAGACCAACATCTCAAAATACCAAGATTTAAAGACAAAACCCATAGAGAGGAGTAGGTTATCCCTACCTCAAATTCGGAGCCCCAAAGGAGATGAAGACCAAAACCAAAATGCTCCAAACCTCAAAATTTTCAGATCAAAAGGAAGCTCTCGACGATCAACACAACTTTTGTGAAGGCCAAAGGTGAGTAAATCACTCCTACTAGATCAAAACCTAGAGAGAAGGTAGAGTCTAGAGTGAGAGGCTCAACAATGGTGGTTTTGGAAAAGTAAGAGAGAGAAGAGAAGGTGAAAAAGTGATTTGAAAAGTCACAATTTCGGGATTTAAACCCAGTCTTCCGCTCGAGCGTAAGACACCCCGCTCGAGCGTACACTCACAGACTTCCGCTCGAGCGGCCAACCTCCCGCTCGAGCGCAGAATGCACTCGCCCAGCACTTTTGCAGAACCAGGCCTCCGCTCGAGCTCCCAACCCTACGCTCGAGCTCACAACACTGCACAACAAGATACTGGATGGATGTAATCTACGCTCGAGCGCCAACACCTCCGCTCGAGCGTACAGGCCAAAAATCTGGGCAACTAGTTTTGGTTTCTAAACTCAACCAACCTGTAACAAACCCGCTCAACACATCCTATAACTCAAATACAAAGTAAGAAAGGATGTAAACAAGATAATAAACAACTACCAACATCCACGGACACATGTCCGGATCACTATACAACAAGGGTAAACCCGGGATCGCTATAATTAACAATTTGAACACCAAACATTTAAAACCCTAAATCCGTTTTTCATGATTTTCAAAGAATTCAAAATGGATATGATTTTTATGCAATAAAATCGATCACATGTCTATCTATAAACGAGGTATTGAAAAGGAAGAAAGAAATCCATACCTCTTGAAGCGACGAGGAAAAAGCCAAAAAATCCACGGCGACAAAACACACAATTCGCTCAGATTAAAATGAAACTCTCCTAACCCTCGACGTTTTGGTCTAAAGGACTATGGGTCAAAGATGAGTAGAAGTAAATGAAAACCAGGTAGGAAGAGCTTAAAAGCTTAACAATGGCAGAAGGAGAGAAAGAGAGAGAGAGAGAGAGAGAAAAAAAAAGTGATCCAGATGTGACCAAAAGCGACTTTTATAGTTGTTATATTCGGACAGACCGCTTGAAAGATGAAACCTGCGCTCGAGCGAAGAATGCGAACTCTTAGAAGTTCAGAGCGCACAATGTAGACCGCTCGAGCGACCAAACTTGCACTCAAGCGAACATCAACAATTCTTAGAATCACAGACTTGTAAAAGTACTGAAAGACTTAAAAGACAGCTCGAGCGACCAATCCATCACTCGCGCGATAAAGAAAAACCCAGAGTGCTATATGATTCATCAAACTTTAAGAAATTTCCTTGTGCGGACCTATGTACCTAAACAAATAACCTATGTTCAGGTCTATCTTGCCAAGCAGATGGCTGATGTTTGATGCTGTGTTTCCGAACATTAGAAAATGTGAACTTCTTTGTATGTACACAAGTTTGACCTATCGAACATTAGAAATTCCTTTGTTTAGACTTTTAAGTTCGAGCTTGTGTTGCCGAACAAATGACTAATGTTTGACCCTGTGTTCCCGAACCTTAGAAAAAATAAACTCCTATGTGTTTTTGAAGTTGAACCGCTTTCACCATTTTTGTCCATGTTTTTGAAAAACTTACTATTACAAGGCCAACCTCCTCTGCCCTTCAAACACTATCCAAGTTATGAACCTTCTCTGAGTTTACATTATTGTACACTATTTGTTGCCCGAAAAAACTTTCACTCATTGCCATTGCTAGAGAATTATGTATAATCAAATTACTGTTACTGTTACTGTCGAAGGGTTCTCAAGATTTTAGGGTGGATAAGTTTTGAAAGTTTTGAAGTGTGTGGGTGGTGATGGAGTTGTGTGCTATAATAAATCAGATCTTATGATTAAGTCGATATGTGCACTTAATTGTAAGATGGAGTGTCCCCAAATAATTGATGTCCTCTTTAGTAATTTCATTTGAGGTTATTATTACATACCACAAATCTTCTCACTGCACACCATTTTTTTAAGAGAGCTGCTATTAACACCTGCCTAAATTCTTTGGACCCCCCAATTTCTTTGAGCCCTCACCCTAAATCCTAAATTTCAATAAAATTTCTTTAAACACTTCACTTAATACCAAATTTACCCCTATTCATAATATTATCACACCCAAGGGCATACCTACCTAATTTTGCACACCCTCTTTCCTTCTCATTTTGGATGACCATCCATCTTTTGTTAAAAAGAATGCTGACGGTCATTGCATCAATAAACACCATTGCCTCAGAGAAGAACATTGCATCGATGGTCCATCATTGAAATTTCTGTCAACTCTCAACGAAAGGAGGAATCGACTCAACGGTGTCCAAAGAATATTTGTCGAAAAACTCATAGAAAACTGTCTACCATTGCAGAAAACTCGTTGGAAATTCTTTAGAGGTAAAACCCTTATGAAACACATAATCTAGTGTTGAAGATACAAAAATTGAACCATTCGGCACACCAGTACTAACTATCTGCATTATTGTTCGAAACCCATATATTGAACTAAATGTTTGTGTTTAGTACTGTGTTACCGAACATAATCTTAACAGTCAACAAACCAGTATCGAACAAATCGAACAAAACAACAAAGATTGAAAATGATCGAGACTATTAATGCAAGGCTGATAAACTTACCAACGGACTGCCACTCTAATCAGAATTATTGTCATTGTTCTTAATTGCTCTACAAGGTAAAATAACTGATGAAGAGTAATACGTTGGACTTAAAAAGAGCTTTATGGTTCAGGATGGTTTATGATAGTGATGAAGAGGATACATTCAAGGTTTAAGATGATTATGAAGAGTAACAAGTTTAGGGGTTTATGTTGGTTGGTTATGAAAAGAAACTAGTTTAGGGTTTAAAATGTGGAATACATATAGCTGATGGTGGAGGTGAGGGTATGGGTGGATATATAATATTGTAGAGTGTTAATTCTTATTTGGTAATTGAGTGTTTTATTAAATGATGTCTTTTAATGTAATTGTACTTCAGGGTATAATTGTAATTAAAAAAAAAATAGAAATTAGGAGGTCCAAAAGAATTTAGATAAGTGCTAATAGCAGTATTTTTTTTTAAAAATATTTTTCTTATTACATCTTTATTCCTTTAGTCAATTACATTTTTAACCTTCACACTAATTTCTTAATCCACACCTCATCACACCACACCACACCACATCACCACCACCAACTCTAACCCTAACCGTAACTCAAGTTGTTGCTGTTTGCTACCTGTAGCCCATCGTTGTTGCCGTCCGGCGAATCTCACCAACAATCTCACCTTCCACTCGCGACCAATCCCGTTGCCCAACCCTGCATCATGATGTAGAACTCCATTACAACTTAAACATCATCCATTGTAGAAAGGTATAAAGAAGCCTAGGGTTTGCGAGTTGTAGCAGCGGCCGTAGCATTTGAGCTCTATGGCGAGGCCACCGCCAACGATGGCTTAGCTTCTACACTGGCCTAGGAAATCTGTTATTAGCTTCAATAGTTATGCGACTTTCTATCTCATTTCTGATGACTTTAGAGGGTTACAATTGGTGGTAAGGTAGAAGCATAGGGGGCGAGGCGAAAGTGAAGGATGATGAAACAACTGAAGAGAAGCAAAGCCAGCTACGATGGTTGTGGGCCAGGGATGGATGGGAGCTGCGTTTGTGCCTGGAAATGAGAGGGTTATGACGGTGATTTCTGGTGATGTTAATAGTTGTTCATAATGCTAGGGTTTGAAGATAAGAATGAAAAGAAGAAGAAGAAGAAGAAGAAGAACAAGAAGAAGAAGAAGAAAAAGAAGAGGGAGCTGTGGGTGGAGATAAGGGATGACAGCAGTGGCAATTTCTGGTGACGTTGGTGTTGATAGCGTGACAACAATTATAGTGGCGGTAGATTAGGGTTAGGGTTTGGATTTGAGGTTGGAGAAGAAAATGGTATTTTAGTATTATTGAAAAATAGATGGGGTGCATGATATCATAAAGAAAGAATTTAAATTAAGGCCTTGTTTGGTATGCAACAACTTTAGCTTAAAAGCCAAAATGTTACTAAAAAACCAAAAAGTCTAAAACCTATACCAAAAATTCACATATTCATTTTTTTCTCTACTTTTTGCACATCTTTTCGTAAAAAATTAAAAAGTCATTACAAACATATTAATTTTTTTTTACTTCACATTTTAGCCAAAAAGTCAAAAAATTACTAAAATAGTCTGTTCCCAAATGAGGCCTAAGTGTGGTGTGAACTGAGAATGGTGTATATTGAGAGGATTGGTAGTATGCCAATAAAATTACACTAATGTTGTCTTTGGTTGAGGGATTTGAGGAAGGATTTGGAAAGAAAAATAAAAATATAGGTGAAATGTGAATAAAATATACCTAAATTTCATCTAGTTTCACACACTTTTTTCCTTTTCCTCTCTAAATCCCTCTCCAAATCTCCCAACCAAACACAACGTAAGAAAAATAAAGACTCCAAAATAATGAGATGTTAATAACAACACTCTAAAACAAACTATCACATCTTACACATTAATCAATATTTTTTTTTTCACAACCATCTACTCAACTACAAAAACATTCACAAATCATTCCAACACAACTTTTCTTTCACCTCGAAAATATTTGAGACTAATAAAATTCCCACAATTCTACCCATTATGGCCCGATTCGTATGCCACAAATCTCTAGCATTACTCAGCACCCGTCCCATCTCCATATCTCTACACTCTGCCTCTCACACACGTACACACACGCTCTTTCTCTCTCTCTCTCTCATCAACTCGCCTTTTCCTAAAATAGGCCAACCTACTAAGCCTTTTCCCAAACTAAGCCTAGTTTGGCCAAAATTCCCAGAATAAGCTGAAGCGTGTTTCCAAAACATGTTTTCAGCATGTTTCTGACCCAGGCACGCAAAATGAATAAAATCATAAAAGCGTGGTTACATAACATGCTTTTAATTAAGAAAACACTGTTCCTATTAGTGTTTTCATTTTAGTGAAAGCGTGTTTCAAAATCGCACTTTCAATAGAAAGCGTGGTTAGAAACCACGCTTTTAAATAAATCTGTTTTTAAAAGAAAGCGTGGTTCCTAACCACGCTTTTGAAAGCCCCTGAAATTAGTAAAAAACTGTTTTAGATTATTATTATTTTGATTGATTTCTCTTCAATCCACATTCTATAATTCACTCAATCATCTTTTAGATCTCTATATATAAATTATTCATATAAAATATCGTATTGATAAACAATCTTAGGTACCAAATTTTATTATTTTAATATTTAAAAATAAATTATGTAATTTTGAAATTATGTTTCTCATCTATTATTTAAAAAAAATGATAAAATTATATATACGATTATCAGATCAATTTGATATTTACATAAATAATTTATACATAATTTTTTTTAAAAAATAAGCAGCATGAATTGTCTAAAGAGTAGTGATTAAGAGCTCTAAAACTAGAGTTCTGATTTAACCTGTAATGATGTGGCATAAAAAAATAAAAAGAAAACCACAAACAAGCAAGCATAAACATGATATCAAAGATTATTATACTAAGATTTTACCATTGAATCAATGATCACCGCTTATGACTTAAAAATATAAAAGTAAAAAAAAATGTATGAAAAAATATAAATTAAATATTGCTTAATTTACCTGATAATTTTGTTTTTTTAAATTTTCATTTAAATATAAAATTTTAAATTAATTTTTTATTTTGTTATATAATTCAAATATAATTTAAAAAAGATTGATCATGGACAAAAATAAAAACAACAAATACAAAATTAAAAATTAAAAATTAAAAATTAAAAAAGAAGAAGAAAATAATGGCCTCGAGACACGCACCCTCCTCAGAGAACATTTTGTGCAGTTTTGGAGAGATTTTGTTGGGGCTTTTCCCAAACTAAGCCCCTATACTAATTTATTTCCCAAACATCCTACTTTCGCGGAATTTTCGAAACTAAATATTTGTTGTTCCCTTAAATATTTGTTGCCAAGAAATATTTAAATAAAACTTCACACAGCATATACAAAGTATCTAATTTGCTAATTACTACTACGAACAGGAAAACAAAATAAAGGTATGACTATAACACTTCAGAATGATGTAGTTAGTTCAAACATAAGTATCCCACAAAAATAATTTGTGGAAACATTTAACATAACACAGTACATAAAATAAAGCGACGAGTACAATACTTAACAGGTACATAGACAACTAGTAGACAAACCTTTCACAAACTCATTGTCAAAATAGTTATTTTAACACACACAATACATAATTATGGATAACCTAATATAATTTAGTAGATAGATAGACGCCTAATCCTCGCCCAAATCGACAATCTCAGAGTCCGAACAATTTGAGAGCTCAGGGTCAAAAAGAAGTGTAGGATCCTCCTTGACAGCCTTGATAGCCTCACCATTTGGTACTATTTCGTTCATCTTGGCATCCGACTTAAGTATAGATAGTTTCATATCGAGGGCTGACCAACGGCGCATTTGAGAAATCTCACGTCGAAGTCTTTTACATAGTCGATCAACATTATCTGGATCTTTCTTCTGGATCTCAACTGAACGTGCTTTCGGCACCTTTAGTCAATTTTCCCGACATAATCTTTCCATTTGCACGCGCTCTATAAATAGTGTGGGTCACTTCAGAAGTGTAGCGTTCGCTAAACCATATCCTATTTGATTAACAGATAGATCCTCCACGAAACCACATGGATCTCGATAGTACTTGGGCAGGACAAAATGTCGCTTCCCAAACCTATCATGATAAGCACAAGAGGCATCTAACAAAGCAAACGGTGTTTCAAATTTAGCATCGCCACTTCCCCTGCTCGTTACTCTTTCTCGGCGTGAACTCTCACCTCTTTCGAAGTTCCTACCCCCTGCGAGTCCCATTCCCGTTCCTCTTCCTCATCGTGAACTCTCACTTCTGCGATTCCTACCCCCTGCCGTGAATGTACACTCCATTTGATTTTTACTCAATAAATGAATGATAGTTTCCTAGGGAGAACTGAGTGGAAAGGTTGTGTGTTTACCATCACTCCTTCAGTTCTTTATATAGTTATTTGTCAACACTATTGCCATGTGGTTGTATTAATGTGATTAATAGTTCAAATATGAAATGTGAGGAAAAAACGAAGCATCTAAGTCGCGTTGCACAAAGTCACATGCGATTAAAAGCCCACATATTTATGAGTAATAAACAATCAATGCTAAACACACTCCACATAATTAGTACTTCAATTGTCACTCGAAGGTGACTACTCACTTTTTCAAAAAAGACCAATCATCCATACGCTGTTTACTGTGGCCATGTGAACTTGGCCATTTCATTGAGTCCTTTAATTTATTACGTCTGTTAAAGTCACTGCATCACTGAATGATTGAGAAATGTTGGACGCATCACTGCGATGACTTTCACGAGACTACTCACTGTATGAAAAAAGCAAGAGGTCGTACCATAGCTATTGTGCCCATGTGAATTTCAGCAATTCATAATGGGATGAGGGGGTGCCAGAACAAAACAACAAAGCTATTGTGCCCATGTGGCCATGTGAACTTGGCCATTTCATTGAGTCCTTTAATTTATTACGTCTGTTAAAGTCACTGCATCACTGCATGACTGAGAAATGTTAGACGTATCACTGCGACAACTTTGACAAGACTACTCACTGTATGAAAAAAGCAAGAGGTCGTACTATAGCTACTGTGCCCATGTGAACTTCAGCAATTCATAATGGGATGAAGGGGTGTCAGAACAAAACAACAAAGCAATTAGACCCTTTGTGTTTAAAAAGCCACCCTATGCAGCTTCAAATAGATTCATAAACCTTGAAGAGAAAATATTATAGAGTTGGAATGTATTGAAGATTAATTTGTAGTAGAGTACTTATAGATGGGTTTTTCGATGTATAGAACTTGAAAGTGTTACAGATAAAAGCTAGCCTAGTATGCAGACAAGAACAACACCGACTTAAATCAACACATAATTAACTTGAAATTAAATTGGTTAAATTTCTCCAATTAAATTAAATTAAATATGTAAGGTAAAAAGTGAAATTAAACTATTGTATAATGAAAAATAAATTGAATTATATTTGTAAGCGGAAAAGTAAAATTAAATTTCTAAGTAGATTTGAACTTTGCTTAAAACCTTCAGATATGCATTGAGTAGTCAATAAAAATCAAAGTGACAACTCCTATAAAATTAATGCATAGTTGTTCAAGTCATAAAGGTTGACATGACAACTCCTTTACAATAATTTGAAACATACAGCTACCATGTGAACTTCCAGAAGTATCAGTACTTCATTGTCGGCATGTGAGTTTAGAGTTTATAAGACATGAATACTTGCGTCAATCTCCATTTTGAATTTGTGCATGTTACAACAACTGCGTATATGTGGTATAAATATCACATCATACCACAACAAAAGTTTTATAGTTGTATCGAGCGATATCATCATGAGATATACGGTCGTTGATTTATATTCAGCAATGGGTTGCCATTGGGTTACAACTGGAGATAAATTTCAATACCCATTAAATCTAAATTTGCATTACTCACATGCCGCCGTCAATACCATGAGAGCTGAGTGGGAATTTCGCATAACTTGAGCAAACGTTTTCGTTGAGCTATGTCGTGAAGTTAATATTAAATTTCCTTACCGGTTAGCCATGCGTGTGCCAATTGACACTCCATAGTTGTTGCAAAGGGCATTGCATCGTATCCGCGACGAAGTTAATCGCATGACCCAACATTTGCAAAGGTCCGAACTAATGAAGACCACAAATGAGCGTGCCGAAGATGAGTTAATGGATGATGCGCACCAGTACTTCACCTGGAGCATGGATGCTATGTATGAATCTGATATTGAGATGATGATGATAATGAATGAAATTGTTTGGATGAATGATCAAACCATTTATCTTATAATGGATTTGTAATGCTTATCCACGACTTATCAATGAAGGGAGAAATTTCAATAGTTTTTGAATAGTTCTTGTAATTCTACAAATAACAATTATCTTTGCTTTCTCTCCGTTATTGTTATTTTGAAGAACGCTAATTGAACTAGGCTTTCATGATTTTATGCATTATTGAAGTGGAATATAATGATGATACCAAATGAACTTGGTTGCATGTATGACCAAACGTTTTCATTCATTGTAATGGCTTTGCAACGCTTATACATGAGTTATCAATAGGAAGAGAAATGCATAATGAATCTTGACATGTTTACTTATAAATGTAGTGATTTTATAAACTTCAGCTTCATATAACAAATAGTTGAAATACATCTGTAAGCTAGATGAACAACATTGTCTTACACCTCAATAACGAAGATACGACACAACATACAAACATATATGAAAAATAAAGGTGTTTGATTTCTCATTCCTCATCTGACATGTAGTAGTCAGAGAGATATTTTTCATTGTTTAAGACATTATTTCGCTCAATCACTATCAATTCTCTATTGCTTGCTTCTGCCATTTCGGTGGCTAGCTGAAGCATGAAATGTCGACATCTCCGCATCAACATTCTGTTGTTCTCCTTTTTAATTCTGGTAACTGCTTTTTCATAGTCACTCACATTTCGTCCAGCCACGACGATGAGGTATCGGTGCCCTAAAGTTACATAGATCATTAAACAATCCTTCTTGCTCCGTTAGCCTGAACGCCCATTCTGCTCGGATACCAGCATAATAATCCTTCGAACTCAAGTACTTTTTGCTCATATAGTCATAAGTAAATGGAGGTAGTAGCCACACTTTTGGATTTCTTTGACAGCAAGAACTTCCTGCACCTCTTGAAGACATTGTTCATAAAATAAAAAAATAATAATAATAATTGCAGATATATTACTATTGTTATGACTTGAACAAACATCATACTAGGGGTAGCGCTATTTATAGACATGCAAAGGAGATGACATGGTGACGATAATTGAGATGTTGGGGCACTGTGGAAGAAGTGATACCTGTGATATTATTTTATCTTATTCATTTCATGCAATCCTGAGTAATATGTTGTCCATGACTTTGTGTACCCGTGATGCAGTCACTTTGGCAGACTTAATCGCCATTCAATTCATTATTGTTGCTTTTTTGGCACCCCTCATCCCACTATGACAAGCTCATGTAACATGGCTTGTTTTGGTATCACAGTGAGTAATCGCATCGGACATGCACTTGCAGACCAAAATTATAATTTCATAAAGTTAGAAACGAACGCAAAAAATGAACTGACGTGGTTGTCAGATAAAATAATAATTGTGGGTCGTCTTTTTCACAATGCAACCCCTTCATATTCTAGTAGTAAGTTGTCAAATTAATTAGTAATGCAGTGAGTTGTCATATCGCCACAGTAATTTTTTTTTTCTGATGCTTGCTTTTTTAATACAGTAAGTAGTCACTTCAAACTGACGATTTCAGTACAAATTGGTGTTTACAAAAAAATATAAATTAAATCATAAAATGAAACAAAGGCTTTAAGTTTCTTTGTTTTAAAGCAATACTGTTCATGAACAACTATGAAACAGAGTGCAAGTAAATACACAACCTTCCAACTCACTTCGACCTACAAAACTTTCGTTGATTTTTTCACCAAAACAATGTTCAAAACAAAATAATAAAATGGCCACCTGATATGTAAAGAAGATTGGCACTGCAGCCTATATTTTATCTTATTTTCACTTAATAAAACTTCACAGTCATCCATTTTTCTCCTCTTTACATTTTCTGCATCTTTTTGTATTCGGTAAATTACACTTACCTCCCTTGAGATTTTTGATAAATACAGAAATCTCTCTTGTAATTTTAATAATTATAGAAGTCTACCCTACTTTAACTGACAATATCAAGATTCTCTTATTTTTATACTGTTGTCCACCCAACTAACCGAAGCTGCAGATGTCATAAAAAAAAAAAAAAATACTGAAATGCCCATAATACCTTCAAGTGTCTTGAAATGCCCATGAGCTAAGTTACATGAGATAAAACTGAAATTATTTTCTCAGTCGCAGACAGCACTGTGAAACACACCCACAGTCAAGTACCTAGATGTAGAACATGTACCTCAGTCAAAAACTTTTGTTGCTTGAGGTTCTTCGAATACTGAGGGAAGTAAAGTTGAAATACAATCTCAAACCGGGCATGAGAATGAGTCACCCACAGTCAAGTAAGAAGATGTAGAGCATGTACCTCAGTCAAGAACTTCTGTTGCATGGGGTTCTTTGAATACTGAGGGGAGTAAAGTTGAAATACAATCTCAAATCGGACATGAGAATGAGTCACCCACAATCAAGTAAGAAGATATAGAGCATGTACCTCAGTCAAAAACTTCTGCTGGTTGGGGTTCTTCAAATACTGAGGGGAGTAAAGTTGAAATACAATCTCAAACCGGGCATGAGAATGAGTCACCCATAGTCAAGTAAGAAGATGTAGAGCATGTACCCCAGTCAAAAACTTCTGTTGGTTGGGGTTCTTCGAATACTGAGGGAAGTAAAGTTGAAATACAATCTCAAATCAGGCATGAGAATGAGTCACCCACTAATATCTGGAGTTGTAATAAAAATAGCGAGTCCAATGGTGGCAACGAGTGGGCTGTTGACAAAAATCAAATTTTGGGGAACGACACAACGTCAAAGGCAAATGGCTGAGGATCCAGTAAAGGGGGTTGGGGTTCTTCGAGTGAAGAGGGCCACAGTGATGTTGGGAATGAATGAATGTGGGGTTGGCAAATTACAAAATTTGGGAGCTGTAGAAACAATCTCATTTGCAAGTTGTTGGTCCAGTTGGGGGGTTAATCTATTCTATTATTAAAGGGGAACACCAATTTTGGTGTCATGAAGCTTGGCTTACAAATTTGTTTTTCTATTTCTCCTAAAATGACCATAACTTGTTAAATAATCTATTATTTTAAAAATTATACTAATTTGTAATTAAGGGTCAAATCGTAAATTACTAACTCAGTAAATAACTTCCACTTTTCCACTTCCCACATTTCAGAAACTGTTGTGCAGTTCCACGTTTCACCATCTTCTCTCTTTTTTTTTTTTTAATTTTTTTTAATTTTATATTTTAAATTTATAACAAACTGCTGTGTAAGTTCCACAGTTTATCATCTTCACTCTATTCAAAAACTAAGGGCTTGTTTGGTTTGTATTTGAGAAACATGTTTTGAGATAAAAAGTACGAAAATTTGTTTGGTTTGATTTTTTTTCAAAAGATGTCTTGAAAAATTATTTTGAGAGAAAGTTTTGGAAAAAGTGATTGATTTGATGTGTATGAGAGAGAGATTTGTTTGGAAAATTTGTAAACCAAACAAGTTTTGGAAAAAAAATTTAGAAAAATTTGTTTGGTTTGATTATTTTTAAAAACTTATTTGTAGAGAATTTTTTCCAAAACACAAACCAGACAAGGCCTAAAATTTGTTTCTTTTTTTTTTTTTGGAGAAAGGCTATTCAAGTATTCAAGAACTTTTTTCTTTCTTTCTGTTTTTTTTATTTAAATATATATATATTTTTTGGTGTGGAGAAAGACTATTGAAGAACATTGCAATCTTATAGTTTTGTTGCAAGTTGATAGAGTGGTTGTTCAAAATATATATCTACTACTCATCTTGCACGGTAAGTGTAATATTGTTAATTATAATTTTTATCTTCTTTATTAAAAAATTTCATTATGTAATCAGGTTTTTTGAGGGGAAAAAAGCGGAGTATAAAAAATTTGTGTGTTTGTTTCTTAATGTTGCATGTGTGTGCGTGCGCATGTTGTTTAAAAAAATCAATGTTCTTAAAATTTCAATTATGTTATCAGGTTCTGTACCTTTTTGTTTGGGGAGTTTTCTTTAATCTTAAATTTGTGTGTGTGTGTGTGTGTTTCAAAAAAAAAAAAACGTTCTTAAATTTTCCATTATGTTATCAAATTCTTTCGTAAAAAAAGTACAGAAAAAGAAATAAAATTTATTTATTTATTTATTTTTTGTAAAGAAATAATTCATTGTTCTTAAAAAAAAATGTTAAAAAAATTATATAGTTTATTATTGTAAAACGAAAATCCATATGGTACCAAATGCAACATAACTTCAATCTCTTATGTATATAATCACCCTGTTTAAACCCATTGTGACATCATGATTTGAATATTTGAAGTATTTAGGAAAGTCTCAAAATAAGTAAGAATAAAAAATTGTCAAATTCTATTTTGGAATAAATAAATATAGCACATTTACATCCTCTGTACAAGTTTGATTTACAAAAACTATAAATAAAAAATGCTATACACTCCATATCACACCCTCTAATGCCCTAACTTGCCCCCAGTCCCACAACCCCGACCGTGGACCTCCCTCCTCGGTTTCCTGATAGACTCTCTAAATATGTGGCTCCCCCAATCGCAAATGCAGATCATGTGGCGCTCCCTCCCCTGTATGTGGCCCTCCAGCGACTGCTTGTGGAGCCTGTGACTGTGACCCTCACTCTCCTGCCTATGCTGCCTCTGATCCTCCCTCTGGCCCAACATCGGATACTGCTGTGAGCTATGAAACTCCTTCATCTGGTGCAACTGTATCACGATTTGTAGCTAGACCTCGACCTCTGCTTCTGTCCGCACCCCGACCTCGGTTGTGACGTTCGCCACGACCATAACCTTGGCCTCTCCCTTACGCTCTGGGGGGGCCTCAGTATGGACCTCATTTTGAGCGTGGGAGATTTCAGTAAGAACTGCATCATGTGTAATCGCGGCCGCGATCAAACTAGTCTCCACAAAAGTAGGTGTATATAGTATGTGAATATGTGATGTACATGTATCAACTCCATTACTACACATACCTGAACTGTGTGGTGGTGGTAACTGGGTGGGTGGGGTAACAACCTCATGTATGTATCGGAGAGGTGTCCAATCAGGGTCAGCTCTATAAGGTATGCGAGTATGCTGGGTAGGATGTACATGGAGGAAATCTGGAGATATGTATGGGGTAACATGCGGTGGGGTCACTGATGTCCAAGAACCTGATGTGGCCGGCGCTAAAGTGGAAGGCACTGATGTGTCTGGAGTAGCTGCTGCACTCTGTACACCGTAGTGGCCAAAATGTAGACGATCCCCCCAATGGGCATGCTGGATCGCCTTGTACAATAAGTCTCGGATCTCTTTAACGGCCTGAAAGGCATGCTGTCCATCACGTTTCAATAAGGCGTCCTCAGCCAAGTGATATGACCTCCCAGCTCTAACCACCTGAACAAAAATTTGGACGTATTAGGCTACAATTGACTGAAAGTAAATCAATTATGATCTTAATAATTATCTGACACATACTATGATACCCACCAATGCCTCAAGAGAAGGCCCAACTCTCTGATATCCGGACTCAGACAGGTGGCTCAAATTATCGACTAGTAGACCTGTATGTCGTCGATACCACAACATGTAAGGGTCAGACGACTGGAGTACCTCATCGCTCCAGTTAGCCTGTACGATAGTGCCCCGACAGGCATCCCACTGCTGTACATACTGCATATAAAATAGACTCCAGTTAATGTCAGCTCGGCCACGCCTATCAATCGCATGCAACCACCACTCGGTGTTGAACCGGTCCGGCACGGACTAGACTTGACCAAACTGTCGGAGGACACGAACGGGGAGATGCCACTCAACCATGTCAAAACAAATAAGTGGCACTTTCGCCATCCATATCTCCCGACCTAGTTGGCAGTAGTCTGGGAGCGTACTACGGACCTCAGCATAAGGCTGCCATATAAACTACAACAACGACAAGTATATTAAAATTCGCTTGTGAACTCAAAACATATACAATGAACAAGACAACTAAAATGCACTAAATTTCATACCTCACCCTCGATCATCCGGTCGAACTAGTCTCTATAAACGACGACTACATGGGTCGATACGACCTCGTGGCCGAAGTCAACCCTCCACCGGTTGCCTCGAGGTCTGGGTGGCAACTGCATGTCTCCCTGGCCCATGGGAAGATCACCAGGAGTAACCACTTGCCTCCTAGACGGGGCAATGCGAATGAATCTTTTCCACGCCCAAATCTGCAATAGCTTGAACCCAATTACAATATTGATATATGTCATACAACATGAATTGACATGTACTAAAATTCTTACTAACCTGTAGCAAGACAAGTGGTCCTCCGATCTCCTTCGCACCCACCTGAGCTACTGGACACAGTATCCTATACAAGCATGCCAAAGCCGTGCCACCCCGGCTGTACTCGCCAATCTCGTCGATGTCTCTCAGCAGTGGCAAGTATATAAGCTTGAGCAGGTTCTGTGACTTATCAAGGAGAAGTACCCCTCCAATAAGCCACAGAATATATGCTCGGGCATTGCGGACTCGACTTTCTTCGCGCGCCCCCCTTTTGGAGAGGTGCGAATTGGTCTCCTGTCACGGTTCTGAATCTAGTTTCACAAAGTGCAATGTGAAACTGATAAACACCAAAGAGTCCAATCCAGCAAATCATTTTGGAAAATCGATTTTGAATCAAATAATGCCAAAATTGGACCGCTTTTCTAGATTACAGAGTCGCCACCTAAATATTTTAATTTTGAGAAATTTAGAAAACCCTGACTCGTGCCAAAGACCACATGTCCGTCATCACCAAAGTTGCCTCAGCTTGGGAACTTGGATACGAGAGGGAAAGGTCATGAAATGAGCACCCCGCTCGCCTGATCAAAGGATCGGCCTCTACAAAGCATGATACGTTGTTTTATAAACCTCTTGTGTTCTTATTCGGTTATTAGCTAACTTTACTATGTGACGCACACATACAAGTATAGACTAAATCGTGAAAATTGGAACAAAATAACTCATGTTCGTTTTTTAGAATGGTTTGAAGGTGCCACTCTCAAGTAGGCTAAAACGTAGATTTGCCACCCTTAGGTGGGCTTAAAAACATGATTTTGCCACTTCGCAAAGTGGGCTTAAAACTCACAATCATTGAATTGTTCCAATTCAAGCAACAAAGCCTTCATCCATGGGCATTCATGCAGTTTAAGCATTTAAGCAAATAGCCTCATAGCAAGCATGCTATCATGGCAACACTCACACTCATGCAAGTGTGCTAAAGCGTAAAACTTACAGTGTACTCCAAGCCAAAACAAAAGCTAGTTAGAAATATGCATGATCCTAACTATACGAAGATGCCTAATGCAACACATGCAATAATGCAACTAAATAGGCTCGGCTATCTAAGATGGCATATGAATGCAACTTGATAATATGCTTTGAAACACATATTCAAATAAGTATTGAAATACGATGCAGTTTGTATGATGCACTGAGCCTCGGTGCATGCAAGACAAATGAATGATGCAACCATGCAAGGCATAAGGTATGCTAATCAAAACGTGCCCTAAACTAACCATTGAAAGCGGTTAAGTAAAAGGGAGAAAGAAGTGGGGTTGGAAGACATGCACACACACACACATGCTTATTACAACATTACGCCCTCTCGAAGGAGGGTTCGAATAAATAAGCTAAGCTATACTAAGCTAAGCTAATTATTACAAACCAACTAATTAACTATTCTAGCTAATTAATTAATTACAACATTTGAATTGAAAATATTAGCTACGCTAACTAACAAAGCAATTAAGGGGCCTCGTGGGCGAGGGATGCATGCATGCTCGGTTGGCTTCCTTCTGAAAATCCACCGCCTTGTTTTTGGGTGCCTCTGTTTGCACTTTGCTTTGAACTCTAAACATTACACCAAATTCCAGACTACTTCTGCTCCAACTCAGGAACCTTTTGAACAAATTTCCCACTGATGGCCGATCGGCTACCATAGGTGGCTGTCGACCACTACTACTGGCCGGTCGGCCACTGTTTATGGCTGTCGGCTACCATTGGTGGCCGATTGGCTACCCTTTCCCTAGAATTCTCTTTTTTGCTGCAATAGAGAGTAAACAGAGGCAAAGCAGTGTATTCTCAAACAATATATATACTATTACCCTCCTTATCATTTCTCAAGCTCAAAGGAGTGTAATTCTTGCCTCTCAAGCCACCAACCAAGCATTTTCAATGCATGATGGCCAAAGAGTCAAGCTTGTACAAAGTCAATGAATGCACAAATAAGACTCTAAGTGCCACCACCCTATCATGCATGATCAAGGGTGTCGGCGACCAAGAAACATGACACGTTTCATCACTTTGAGTATGAAACGCCCCACATTTCTTATGTTTGGATTAACGTCTGATCCAAACACATGCAATGCAACACAAATGCTTATCTTGTTCATGTTTTACTTTGCTCATTTTGTTTACACATTTTACGTTATCGATTAATCCTTTAACCGATTAAGTCCAATGTGAAAGTCCTCTAATTGGAAAGATGGCCTAAGCCACAAGAGCCTTGAGCATGAAAGAGGCCTCATGTTGTTGGTTAGAAAGAACCCTCAAGAGAGGATTAAACCCACTAGGCATGAGAGCCTCAAGTTCACACTCAAGCCAACAAGGGGCTCAAGACCACTTTCAAAACAAATTGAAAAGTGAAGAATGGAGGGAGGTTGTAGAATTTTCAGTGTTGAAATGGCATGAAAAATAGTGCTACAACATGCAAGCAACACATGCATAACATGTTCAAAAGCTAAAAGCATTAAACTAGTGAAGAGCACTACACTAGAAGCATGCAATATCAAGCTCGAATGACCAAACCAACTTAAAACAGAGCTAAAACATGCCAAATCAGAAGCTAAAATATGCTGAGATTGAAGCATAGAAGGCAAGAAAAACATGCTCACATGTTAGACTACAAACAAGGCTTAAGGCACAACTCTCAAAAGCAATGAAAGAGTGAAATAAGTGAGTGTGACAGAGTTACATGCACTGAAATCACATGCTAAATGATGCTACAACATGCAAGCAACACATGCACAACATGTTAGAAACCTCAAAACATTAAGCTAGTGAGGGTATTTGCACTACAACCATGTAAGGCAAGGCTCATATGACCAAGACAGCTCAAAACAGAGCTAAATCATGGCAAATCAGTAGCTAAAAAATGCCGAGAACAAGTCACAAAAAGGTAGAAAAACATGTTCACATGCTAGGCCATCTACACTTGCAAACAAGACACAAGGAGGGGAGGCCACCCCCTCCTATTTTGGACCTCAAAACCAACTTTTTACCACTGAATTCCCCTGGAATTCAGTGGTTTAAAGAGCCAAAAAGCTGGACTTTAGTATGTTAAAAGATAATGCAAGAAGCTCACAAGCTAAGGAATAAAAGGGAGAGATAATCCCCTAACACAAAAATAGGCTCAAACCAACATGTTAAGGCCTAAAAATCAGAGTTTTTTGTAGTTGAAAACCAGGCCAAAAATAGTGTAAAAAGATGACAAAGCAAGCAACTAGAATAAAGCTTGCAAGGTAAAGTCTTATACCTTTGAAGCACAGCAACAAATAGCAATAATTCTGAGCTAAAACCAGCCTTAAGAACTCAAACAAGGCCTCCAAGAACCTTAGCTCCAAGGTGAAGGTGTTTGGTCAAGGGTCTTAGTGCAAATGTGTAGAGAATTCTCACTTTCAAGCACAAAATAGGAAGAGAGAGAGGATTCTAGAAAGAGAGAGAGGAAATTTGCTCACAAATTTTTGCAACCCCTCAAATGGGGGAGAGACCCCTCATTATATAGAAAAACAAGCCAAAGGCTTGCCTTCATCCCTCCATACATGTGTATGGAGATGAGCATCAGTGAACAACAGTTGGCACAACTGGCAAATAACTATCTGAAAAAGGAGATAAATGGCCGTCGACCATCATTAGTGGCCGACCGGCCATCAATGTAGCCGACCGGCCATTAGTGTGGCCGACCGGCCATTAGTGTGGCCGACCGGCCACCACTGATGGCCAGCAGACACAAGCCATTGTCGATGGACATTGGGGATGACCGACAAGCCACCCTCTCCTCCAGATCCAAAGAAATAAGCTATTGGTCCACAACCAAGCACAAAACATACAAGATTAGAGGCTCCAAGGCAAGGCGCTCAGTCGAGACCTTCAGAGACTCAAAACGAACACGAACGAGCACAGTCATTGGGTGGTCAAACGATGACGTCCAAGTCTTAAGGACGGTAAAAAATGGGATGTCTACAGCTGCCCCTCTTTGACAGAACTCGAAAGTCATGAAATGACGAGAGTGAATGTCAAAGCCGATAGACAACCCATTTTTGACAAGGCTGAAGACTTAGACAAACAAGCAATCAAAACAAAGAACGGTTGTGCCCATAGGCTGCCTACGTATCCCTTTACAAGGAATCAAACTAGCGTAGTTTTGGGGCAAGATGCAAATGATATGAACGATGCAGAACATAACTTATGATCATGCAATGAGGGCTGTAATGAGACATCCAGATGCAAACGTCATGCAGAGAAATGTTACAACAAACTCGTACATGAGCAAGTTGACATGAACCAAACCACATTTCATGCAGAAAGGATGTAAGAAAATTATGCAATCTTAACTGTGCCTCACGCAGGAAAGATAAAGAGCAACAATCGTCAGGCGCACCCGAGGCGGCAAACAAGATTCCAATGCGTGGCGCACGCGAGGAGCAAGATGGCGTGAACCTAGGTATACATCCTAAAGTTCCAAGCCACAAAGAATAGTAATAACAAGTGAAACACATTCAACCATTATGCAAAGAGCGGTATAAGCATCGGAGCCCGTCCAGATGCATTTAACCAAAGCGTCCTAACGCGCCGCACACGAGAGGGAAAAGAGAGCGGTGCAAACACCGGAGGGTGGTATAAACATCGGAGCACGTTCCAATGTTTCTAACCAAAATAGAGAGGTATAAGCGTCGAAACACGTTCCAAACGCTTCTAACCGGAAGGGTGGTATAAGCGTCGGACACACGATCCAAACGTTTCTAATCGCAAATATGGTATAAGCGTTAGGCACACGGTCCAAACACTTCTAACCAGAGGGGAGTGGTATAAACATCGGGCACACGTCTCACTGTTTCTAACCAAAGCAGGGTATAAACATTGGGCACACAACCCGGGCGTACCCGAATGTTTCTAACCAATAAGGAGGTCGTGTAAACACCGGGCATACCCTAATGATTCTAACCAACAAGGAGGTGGTGTAAACACTGGGCGTACCCGAATGTTTCTAACCAACATGGAGTGGTGTGAACACCGGGCGTACCCGAATGTTTCTAACCAACATGGAGTGGTGTGAACACCGGGCGTACCCGAATGTTTCTAACCAAAGCAAGGTATGGTGTAAGCACTGGGCGTACCCAAATGCTTTTAACCAGAACAAGGTGTTCAAAGGACTGGAATGATCTTACCCGGAATTCCTCTGAATGAACTGTACATACAATGTCGTGCCTGCACAAGAAAGAAACTTTGACATGTATAATACAATAGGAATGCATGTTCTATGCGAGACGAATAACCATGACACAATGCTTAGAGAGGCATGTTTCATGCACATTATGCGAGGAACGAAACAGAAGCATATTCTATGCAACAGTAATCAACGATGCATAATCAATGCGACATGCACGTTCAATGCAACATGCACACTCTATGCAAATGTAAGAACATGTGTAATGCAATGCAGCACACATTCTGTGCACAATAATCAATGCATATTCAATGCAACATCAATAACATGTCCAATGCAAAACACCGAGTAAAGGAATACGCATCTTAACAAGACCAATTCAATTGTAACCTCCGACTTACCTCTCGGAGGAGTTGTAACAAGTTAAAAGGACACACCTCGTACGTGCTGAACATCACATACTAAAAACACAATCCGGAGCTTTCGCGGAGGCCACTTGAGCTTAAAAATGTACTTCCCTTGCACTTTCTTTGAGGGATCAAGGCACAAAACAACAAAACAACATCCAAGGAGGGCATCAGAGGCCTGCTGGCCACCCTGGGAAGCCACCGGCCACCCATCGGCCACAAAATAATGCCATCGGCCACAAATATGGCCGGTCGGCCAACACTGGTGGCCGGTCGGCCATCGATGACAGATTCGGAGCAATTTTGGCATTTCACCTCGGGTCTTTAAATGTAGGTTTCCAAACCCTATTTCTTCATTTCTCCCTTGCCGAAAAACACTTCCCCTTTACTCTAGACCATTTTCCCCTTCCGATTCAAGCTTCAAACGCATTTTCCAACGTCCCACGAACGTCCGATTCGATAAACCCTCATAGTTTACAAGACTTTGAACCGATTGAAAAGTGATTTCGGTGTTCTCTTCTTGATTTCCATCACTTGGGGTTTGTTTCCCTCGAGTTACCTTTGACTTCCGTGCCCTCTTCCGAGCCTTGACCTTTTCTTCCATTTTTCCTCTCTCAGAGTTGACTTTTTGTTGACTTTTGGCATTCCTGCTCATTTTTCACATTTTCGACCATTCTCTCATCCTTTCTCGAGATGATAGATGACATCCCATACAACGGAGCTCCTCTGGGGATAGAGATGGATCCCGAGCTTGAGCCATTACCGCTCAGCATTCTACCATTCGACTCGATGACGTACCATCCTGTGGTACACGTGCTACCCCCCGATAGCATCAGCCAGTTCAGGGGGTTTGCGCGAGGTGCATCAAAGGACCTCTTGCTACACGAGCCAGAGTCACATCTATCCTACGGCGCCTCTGAGGCATGCACTTTCTCTTTATTTTCCGCAATGCAGGTTGCATTTCTTGTATAGCTCAAACTGCTTTTCACCTATTCATCCCAAACACACTTGTGCACTGTATTTCTTATACTGCCTTGCATCTGCTTGTCCTGCTTACAGGGGGATTCACATGCCTTTCGTGGATACGGGACCACCTCCGCGAGGGAGTGGTATATGGAGCTTCCTGACGCCGTCTGTCACATCGTCGACGAGGTTGACTTCGGCGTATTTTGCATGGGGCTCTCACGTCTCATTGCGAGCCGGCCTCTACTAAGCGCTTTAGTAGAGAGGTGGTGGGATACCACCGATTCCCTCCACTTCTCTACAGCAGGGGAGATGACGATGACTCTCTTTGACTTCTCTATGCTCACCGGCATAGCAGTAGGGGGTCATCCGATTCCTTACGACACAGACATGGGCGAGTGGGAGGCTGCTTAGATCTACATGCTGGGGATTCGCCCACCCATCTCCCGATCAGGGATGGTGCGATATACATGGTTCGCCGATCATTTCAGAAGGACAACGCCGGTGACCCGTGAGGAGACCGAGTACTATGCCCGGGGTTTCTTCATGTTCTTGTTTGGCACTACTCTGTTCGCCGACCGGGCAAACACTGTTGGGCTCTACCTCATGAGCTCTTTGGTGGACCTGTCTTGTGTTCGATTCTACGACTGGGACGACGCAGGCTTGGCCACACTATACGGATACATGAGCACCATCTCCCGCCGAAGCGGAAATCTGCTAGGAAGCTACTGGAGAGCCTGTGAGGTACACCCTACCCTTCTGCTTTACATTTCTGCTTTGCATTTCCTGTATACTACATACACTGTACACTGCACTACACACTATCTGTTTTCTGCTTTACATTATCTGTACACTGTACACACTGTACACTGTACTGCACATAATCTGCTTTCTGCTTTATCTGTATTCATTTGAGATGCACTCACTGTTACCTTGCCACCTTCCACAGCTCTGGGTATACGTCTATTTTCCAAGGCTCACCCCCGAGCTAGAGGTGGAGATACCTTCTATGGTGCCGTACTCGCACAGATACGACAGAAGATGCCAGCGGAGGCCCTGAGAGTCATTCTCATTCTTCCGTCGATTCTTCGACACTGTGACCGCCGTAGAGGTAACCCAAACCTTACAGCTATTTTAGCTTTACTTCATATTGCATCTCTGATGGCAGCTAATAACCTGTATATTCACTATTTGCAGATCACCTGGCAGCCTTGGGCAGTGATGCCTAACGGGGTCAGAGATCAGTTTGCCGGCGCTCGGGAGGCTTCCCGATTTTGGATCTTGCTCGAGGGCCCAATTTGTCGAGCATAGTTCTTAGGGGAGCGATTCCTGCGACAGAGCCTCGGCTTGCTTGAGCCGGTAGTTCCAATGCCGCCTCCCACATACATGAGGGTCATAGAGAGGTACACCATGCAGGAGATGATCGACTTCACCAGAGGTTGGGACGCCGACTTCTTCAAACTTGATGGCGATTATACTGCCTTCATCCAGACATACCTCATGCCACCGTTGACTGGCGCTCGTGAGAGTGAGAGAACCAGAGCTCTAGCTGCAGGAGAAAGAACAGGAGGATCCACGGCATCCCGGGCTCATGATAGGAGAGGTTCCCCGGATGAGGCAGAGGGCGGGATGGCCAGAGCTGCCCACCATACTGACTTGTTGGGGACGTTCTGGGGAGACTTATCAGATTTCCATCGAGCCTACACTAGCTGGTCACGAGCTTGTCGGAGTTCAAGGCATGACCCCAATATGTACCATACTTTACGTTTTGCACATTTTATTCATTTCAATTATGCTTTGTAGATCACTGATCATCTCAACAGATTTTTAGGCATCCATAGAGTACACTGGACAGGCTCTTGAGCTGGCGGCCTCTCTGATAGGGATGGTTCAGATGAGCCTGAACCTACTCAGTCTTTACAGGATTTCGGTATGTTTTCTTCAGTCTGCACTTCATGAAATTTTCTACTGATACATTAGCATTTCAACTGCAATTTGCCCATGCTGATCTGAATTCATTACATTAACAACACTGCATTGATACACTGCTCTCACACACTGCATTTAACACTACAATCATCTTTGCATCCACTATATACTATAGCTGATGTATTTGATAAACTGTCCTTTTCCAGGTCCCTTTTCAGATGCCAGTTCCATTGGACGTCCCAGCGGGAGCCGTAGTAGGACATTCAGTGCCTCCTCCAATAGCAGGGAGAGAGAGACGAGGGACTCCGACGCACAGCTGAGGCAGAGCTAGACGAACTCATGACGAGAGCAGTCCACCATAGCCTATCCCTGATGATGATGAAATAGATGAGGACAAGGAGCCAGCGAGCCCGCAGTCAGAGTCATCTGCGGGTGGAGGCGACGGCACTAGCTCGAGTTTTGAGGGCAGTGGCGATGCTGAGGGTGGCTCCGAGGAGGGGAGCGGAGATGCCGAGGAGGGCTCCAGCTCAGATTCAGATAGTGGAGCTGATGGTGATAGATCCGAGTCCATGCCCAGGAAGAGGACAAAGAGGGCCTCTCGATCCTGAGGTGGCTGGCGCCGATTCAGATGTGTTTCGCTTTGTTTCGCTTTGTTTCTTTTTGCTAGTAGTGTTAGCACATTGTATAGCCTTAGGCAGTTTTATTTTCTTGAAAACTTGTACTCTCTGTAAAAAGAAACCATGATTGGAATGAAAACAACTTTTTTGATTAAAAACATGTTATATTTTTCATTCTGAGCATTCATCGCATCGCACCATTTTACACAAAAATGGATTTGATGGAAATTGAATATTGTATTGGCAACTACTTAATCAGGTAATGAACCAACCAACACATAACAAACAGAGTAAAACAACTCAATGAACAAAATGACAACTCAACAGTCAAAACAAATACAACTCGATAAACAAAACAACAACTCGATAAGCAAAGCAACAAGGATAAGCAATTTGACAAAATTCTTAAAGAGAGACCGAAGCAATGCACCGAAAGTGAAACAAAAAACAGGTTCTTAGCACTTTAAACACATGGGTGGACTAGAAAGCAAAATAGAAGGCCACCAGCCATAAAATGATGCTACCGGCCATCAAAAGTTATTGTCGGCCACTACTACTGGCCGGTCGACTACAAAAGTGGCCGGTCGGCCACCAGTGTAAGGAACCTCCAGATTGTTGCCACCTGTCTTCCACTCAACACCTTATCTTTTACAAAAGCTACAACTTCGTGGTTTTCTTCATTTCAGCCTGTTTTTACTTCCAAATGGAGCCATTCTTTGCCCAAAAACTCTCGACTTGGATTGCAACTTTAGATGGCTCGGAAAAGCTGAATATCCAGGGTTTCGGGGTAAATACACTATTTCCATTGAGTCACACTCCACTGTATTTTGCATTCCTCCATGCCGCAGCTAGATGTTGGAATCCGATTACACATGTTTTTAGCTTTGGGGGACAAGAGATATGTTCCACAATTGAAGAGTTCCAAGTCTTGATGGAATCTCGGCGTGACGAGGAAATCTTGCCCCAGTCCCGTTTTCACTACATCCAAGCTTTAGGACGGATGTGTGGGCTCACTTTACACGATGCTCGATCTTTGGTTCACAACGGAGAGCTTGACATTCCCAATCTCATTCCCCGATTTTCTGACACCGACAATCGTGGCGACCGTCTTTGGCAAAGTTTTCGGCAGTATGCCCTTTGTTTGTGCATGTTGGCCTATTTCCTACTTGCCCCTGGCTCCGGAGGGTTTAGCATTCGCTTGATTGAAGTTGCCCAAGGCTTGAAAAAGGGCAAGAGTTGCATTGGCTTGACATTAGCCAAGACTTTGATGGGCTTGGATGCTTTCCATCGCCGGAAGACATCCAAGTTTGTAGGAAGTCCACTACTCTTACAGGTAATGTTCTCACCTTTCTCACATGTATTTCTCACATCACTCGGCCCTCAGGCTCTGTTTTTCTCTCAAAACCCTTTCTCACTTTTCCCTCCACGTACACCTCTCTATTCTTTAATCTCTCTTATTTTTCATCCCTCCCCAGGTATGGCTCATGGATAGGTTGAAAGTAGTGGACTCCTGTTCTACATATTCAGCACGCAGCTATTTCTTCTATCAACGGCTAGTTGATTTCCCAAATGAGGGATGGTGGTGCCGATGGATGTGCAACAGGTCTGCTGTTGACATTGCTTGGCGTTGCCCCTGGTGTGATCTGCCTGAGATGAGCTACATCATGTCTCGCTAGCCTGGCATTCAGTTGGTTGGCTTGACACACTTTGTCTTCTACTTTCCCTTCCGGTTTCGGCGTCAGTTCGGACATGACCAGACTTGCCCAAAAGAGGGGGTAGAGTACCCAGCTTCATTTCCAGTCTGAGGCACACAGCTAGCTCGGTATTCCACGGCATGGAGGACAAGAGAACTTCTGGCCCCTGCTCCCAATTTCAGTTACGCCCTTTATGGAGAATACATAGCTTGGCATGAAGATGAGGCACAAACCGGGCCTACTTTAGCATCTGAAGCTTCCACAAGCTCTGGGAGGGGAGGCAGGAACACTTGACTCAACTATGCCCTAAGTTTATTACTTTAATTTGTACTTTCAAGTTTTCCTTTTGAATGTAATAAAAAAACAACTTCAATTTGTATCAAAAGTCGGAGAACTCTGTATTGAAATCAATGAAATTGAAGGTTGTGGGTATCGAAAATTTTTCTTTTGGTCCAAAAATGGTCTAAGTTGTAAAAAGATTAATTTGAACAAAATCAACTTTTATTAAAACTTTTCAAAACCATTTTCGATAAGAATCACAACTGGACACACCCGAGATCTATCGCTGAGATGTACAACCCCGAATCCGATAACTGGAAAGTTACCCATTGTCTGAATAGCATTGCACTGGAGATCACAACCGAACTCTTTGATGTAGAAAAAGACAAAGATGACCAAAACAATCATATGGACACAGTCGATTTGGAAGTGTTTATGGCTGGACTTCAGAATGAAGTTGCCTACGTATCCCGAAGATGGAAATCAAGCCTTACGTAGTTTGGTTAGGGTTCACTCAAGTTTTAACACTCTCCTTTTGCGCTCTAATTTTTGCCAAGGCTATTCTTTCCGAGTTTTCAACCTTGCGAGCTCAGTTTTTCTTATTTCAAATTTTTTATGCTCTAACTTTTGCCTAGGTCGCCCTTTTAGGTTTTCGGCCTAGCGAGCCACTCAAGGGTAGTATTTCTTCAACTTGTCCATGTTGATTGGTTAGGAGAACTCAAGGCCATCTAAGTCCATAAGAATGATAGCTCCACCCAACCAAATATATTTGATGATGTAAGGACCAGTCCAATTAGGTTTGAACTTGCCCTAAGGTCGTGGATGGGAGCTCGGTTGTCTTTGAGCACCAAATCCTCTTCTTTCAGATTCCTGGACTTAACTTTCTTGTTGAAAGCCTTGGCAATCCTTCATTGATAACCTTGGAGGTGGTACAGTGCTTTCAGCCTCCTCTCGTCGAACAACATAAGTTCCTCAAACTTGCTTTGCTGCGAATCTGCTTCCACTATCTGGCATTCAGCTATAACCCGCAGCGACAGAACCTCAACTTTGATTAGCAGAACAACCTCCATCCCATAAACAAGAGTATACGGAGTTGCCCCAGTAGAAGTCCAAATTGATGTTCTGTAGCCCCAAAGAGCAAATGGCAGCTTATCTGGCCAGTCCATGTAGGTTTCCACCATCTTCTGTAGAATGTGCTTGATGTTCTTGTTGGCGGCCTTAACAGCTCCATTGGTTTACAGCCGATATGTTAATGACTTATGAAAATCCCACGTTGTATTTTTCCAACAAGTCGATCACTTCTTTCTTGAAGTGGGAACCATTGTCCGAGATGATCTCATTCGGGACCCCATAACGACAGATGATATTATTCCTGATGAACTTGGCTACATGCAACGCTTTTAGCACTGCGTAGGATTGGGCCTCGACCCACTTTGTAAAGTAGTCTATCGCCACCAAGATATACTCATGCCCGTTTGACCCCTTCAGAGTAATTGCCCCAATAACATCAATTCCCCAGACTGAAAATGGCCATGGTGAAGTCATGTTGTACAGCTTCGACGGCGAGATATTTATGCGATTTGCATGGATCTGGCATTTGTGGCATTGCCAAACAAAACCAATACAATCCTCCTCCATGGTTGACCAGTAGTAACCCTGTTTGAGAATATTCCGAGCTAGTATCACTCCGCTCATGTGCGATCTGCACTCTCTTATGTGGATAGCCTCTATTAGGCGCTTCGACTCTTCTTCATCAACACATAGTTTATGCATTCTCAGATGGCCCCGTTTGTACAATTTACCCCCGTAAATGATAAATTGAGTAGCCATTTGCCGTATTGCCCTTTTATTTTTGGCATTTGCCCCTGGTGGATAAGCCTTATTTTCTAAGAAGTTCCAAATATCATGTTACCAGGAGTTTTGATCTTGTACTTCATCTATTGCGACAATCAGCTCGTAGGCCGGTACATACATCTGTTCAATAATGATTGGATGCATCCGGACTCCCAAAGGGATGTCTATCATGGAAAATAGAGTTGATAAGGTGTCAGTGAACTTGTTACTCTCTCTTAACAGATGCGTGAAGGTTAACTTCTCAAACCAAGGAATCAGAACGTCCAAGGTTTTTTGATAAAATTTCATCCTTTTTTCTTTAACCTTCAAATCTCCTTTCGCTTGAGACACAACCAGGTTTGAGTCCCCAATAACGTCCAACCATTTTGCCTCTAGTTCCAGGGTGGCTTCCAAGCCAGCGATACATGCTTCGTATTTTGCTTCATTGTTCGATACTTTGAACCGGAGTTTGAAAGCCAAAGGTATGTGGGAATTGTTGGGCGCTATCAGCAACACCCCTATCCCATACCCGTACTGGTTAGACGCTCCGTCAAAGTACATAGTCCAAATCTCTTCTTCGACCTGCAGAATGGCCTCATTTGGGAACATATACTCTACTACTTCATCTTCCTCCACTGGGTGATCGGCCAGGAACTCCACTACCACTCTCCCTTTCACAGACTTGCAAGTCATGTACTTCAAATCAAATTTGGAGAGAAGAAGCAACCAACGGGCTAGCCTATCCGTAAGTGCTAGTTTCTCAAAGAGATATTTGATGGGATCTAATCTCAAAACCAGTATTACGGAGTGAGCTAACAGGTAGTGCCTCAACTTCCTGGTAGCCCATATCAAGGCCAAACAAGCCTTCTCGAGCGGAGTATAACGGATCTCATATTCCAGCATCTTCTTGCTCAGGTAATAGATGGCCTTCTCCACTCTATCCTCAGATTCTTGCGCAAGCATGCAGCCCATTGTTGTGTCAGTTATTGACAGATATAAAATCAACGGTTTCCCCCAGCTTTGGCGGTAACTACACAGGTGGGTTCTGTAGATACTGCTTGATTTGCTTGAAAGCAACTTGGCATTGGTCCCATTGGAATTTCTTTCCTTTCTTCAAGAGACCAAATAGTGGTTCACAAGTCAAGGTTAATTTTGCAATAAACCGTCTTATAAATTACACTTTACCCAGAAAGCCTCGCACCTCATTTTCAGTCCTTGGTGGTGGCATTTCTAAGATGGCCTTAATCTTAGAAGGATCAACTTCGGTCCCCCTTTGTGTAATCAAGAATCCCAGCATTTTTCCTGCTGTGACACCAAAAGTACATTTCTGAGGATTCAGTCGCAACCGATATTCTCTGATCCGTTGGAAAAATTTCTTCAAGGCGGTGTAGTGGCTTTCTCTTTCCTTGAACTTGACAATCATGTCGTCCACGTACACTTCAACCTCTTTGTGGATCATATCGTGTAGAATCGTGGTCACAGCTCGTTGATAAGTAGCCCCAGCATTCTTCAAACCGAACGGCATCACCCTATAGCAGTAGGTTCCCTATGGCGTGGTGAAGGTAGTCTTCTCCATATCCTCGGGTGCCACCAAGATCTGGTTGTACCCGAAAAATACATCCATAAAGGAGAGCAGTGCATGCCCTATGGTAAAGTCCACCAATTCGTCGATGTGCAGTAGAGGAAAGTCGTCCTTCCGACTAACTTTGTTCAGATCTCTGAAATCCACACACCCAAATTCTGCCATCTTTCTTCGGCACCGGAACAATGTTGGCCAATCAAGTAGGATACTCAGATACTAGCAGGAACCCTGCATCAATCGGCTTTGTGACCTTTTCTTTGATCTTTAGAGCCCAATCCGGGCGTATTCTCCGAAGCTTCTGTTGACAGGTCGGGCCTCAGGGTCAAGAGGGATCCGGTGCTGTACAATCTCATGATCGATTCCAGGCATGTCTTCGTAGGACCACATGAAAATATCTTTGAAATCTTTTAATAAAGAGACTAAGCGCTTGCGTTCCTCTGAAGACAACGTGGACCCGATCTGGACCAGACGCGGATCCTTCTCAGTACCAACATTAATTGAAGTGATTTCATCAACCAAAGGTTTTACAAACCTCTCCTCCTCTCGATCAATCAAATGTTTTAGAACCGGAAGAATTTCTTCCTCGTCATTTTTATCAAAGTTTTGAAAGTCCTGATTAATGCAATACATAAGCGGCACAGAAAAGTACTCAGAAACAACAGTGGTACCATTCTCATTCACAACTTCCAGTTTGTCCAGTTCCTCGGTTACAACCGACTCAAAAGAAAAGGAAAAAGACGACCTAGACAAAACAACGGCATCCGGGTTATCAACCCCAGGAATACCGGACTCTGACTCAGAAGAACTAGTATCTGATTCTGACTCCACAGACTCTGTGGAATCGAATTTCGGTTCACTACCTGACTCGGAACTGCTGGACAAAAAGCCCTCCTTGAACTGCCAAACGAGGGAGGGTGCGATAGATGCATCCAAAATGCCATAAGAAGGGCCCACAGCCATTTGATCTCCAATCATGGAAATAGAAAAGTCATCCCCTAAGCTCTTTGGTGTGATCTAAGGATCCGAGAGGAGACAAGCCAGCACTGCTCCCATCTCAAATTCTGTGCCATTGGACTCATCCTCTATGCACTGCTCAGCCATAGCTGGTAGATCAATCTACTCTTCTGCAACTTCATCCCCTTACAACTGTAGGTCAAAAAAGATCTTAAAGCCGGGCAAACGTCGCTTTTCTGAATTCAGTCATGGCTCAGGAAAGCCACAAAATGGGAAATCCTCCCCCTCCCGGACAAAGCGGCCGTTCAAGGTTCCTTGAATAGGTCTATGCACCAGCTCGTAGTGTTTCCCAGCCTGTTTAGGCTTGGCTCTTCCTGCCATCTCCTTTCCCTTTCTTACCTAATCCTCTTTGGTAGACGTGTAACCAAGACCAAAGGTATGAGGGTTGTGTGGCACTTCGGCCAATGCAGCGACGCCCTTCCGGCCGCTCCTTTCCAATCCCATTTCGGGTACATGTTGAAGTTTATTCATGAGGTAGACGGATTGCGCACTAACATACAATCCCTCATCAATAGCCAGAATATCTTGCATTACCCGAGCCTCGGCTAAGGTGAACCCAGACAAACAGTCATCTTCCTTGCCGTGTACAATTTCTAAGATCGGTGTAGTAACCTTCAGTGGCAAATGTATGGAAGAGTTCCCAAAAACAATAGCTACCTCCTTTCCATGGGGGTACTTCAACATCTGATGCAGAGTAGAAGAGACAACTTTCACTTGGTGCAGCCACAGCCGTCCAACGAGTAAATTAAAGGTGGCTGGAACATCCAGAACGTGAAATTCAATGTCTTGTTGTACCGGGCCAACTTGAGTTCTAACCCGAACTGTCCCCATCACTTCTTGACTTGTATTGTCATAAGCCCGAATCACCTGGGCCGTTGGTAAGAAATCTGTCATCTTCAAACCAATAGCATAGGCCGTGCGTGACGGACACATATTAATTACAGGCCCGGTATCGACCAAGACAACTGGTATCCACTTCTCTTTACATTCCACAGAGATGTATAGTGACTTATTGTGCTCAGAGCCCTCAGGCGACAATTCTTTATCTGTGAAAGTCAAAGTCGGTGAAGCACCACCCGGGAACACCAGTCCCACTAACTGCTCGGGGGTTGTGTCAATAGAGAGCTTAGCCTTATCCATTGCTGATAGGACGACTTGTTTGTGCACCCGTGAGGCCATGAGCAATCCCCAAATGGAGATGTCTACTTGAATCTTTTTCAGCTGCTTCAGTACAGCTTCCTCCTCCAGTAGTTTGTCTTTCTATTTCTCAACTTCCTTGTCTTTCCCTGATGCTTCCGGTTGGTCCAGGTGTGGGGGCTTAAAGTACCGCCCACTCCGAGTCATGTGATCAACTTCTTCGGTATACCATGTATCATCCGATAGATTCTATCCCCAGTCCTTGTCAGTATGGACCAGATGCAAATCATTGTCTTCCCACCATATTCCCTCGGCAACCGACAAACAACTGTCTGGTTCCGCTGTAGTCGTTCCCGTGTTCACAACAAATTCTATCCCTGTAGGGCCTTTGGGTTTTCTAGCCTTCTGATTAGTCTTACTTCTTTCCTGCTCGAACCGCTTCAGCGTGGCCTCCTTTTCTGTATCAGCTGTACACAAGCTACCCAATTCTTGAGCAAAATTCTTTGTACCGGTGCTCTCTGGTAACTTCCCTTTATTGTCGACCATTTCGGCCGTTGCAGATGTTCCTGTTTCCAACTGTTCCTGCTTTGGTTGAGACCCCTCATCAACATCCGGCTCATCACTAAGCCACCCTGTATTATCCATTGATCTATTCACATCAAACTAGCCGATCTGTATATTCCCCAGATCCTATGCATCAAAGAATTAGAGATTACTGATGTCCTCTTCAAGCTCAGCTAAGTCATCTAGCCCCTGGCTTAGCCCGTCCTCCCAGACTACATTAACCTCTATCCCCTTTGGCAATTCCACCCTCAGTCTGGCCTGGCTAGTTAGCACAATGTAACAACAAGGGTTGTACTCTTCTTTAGTTAAGCTCACGGAGCCCTCGGGCATGCCTTTTTCTACCATAGCCACCACCATGCATAAGTCTGTTCTTTCTGGGATGAACAGCGCCGACTTAGGTAGGTGGGAGGGAGTGATGTATATGCTGGGGTCGTAAGGGATAACCATTGTTTGAATGAGGTTTACTTGTTTGGGTGGTGGGGGTTGGTTATGTGGTAGAAGGGGATTTGTAGTGATGTTAGGCTTCTTAGAAGGTGCTATCACTTTGTTGTCAATGAGATCTTGAATCTCATGATGGAGTCTAAAGCATAGGTCGGTGTCATGACCATGCTGCTGGTGGAAGACGCAATACTTGGCCGGGTTGTGTATAGGAGGGAGGGGATTTGGCAATGGGCGTGGCTCCAGGGGCTTCATATGCCCTTTTCTAATCAGGACCCTCAAGGCCGCAGACAGAGACATGTAGAGTGGGGTGAAAACCCTCTGGCCCCAGGGTGGGTACTTTGCAGGTTATGGGGTGGCTCTAGATGTGCCGGTAAAGGGTGTGGCTGTTTTCGGTGTGGTGGTGACCATACCAACATTGGAGGTCCTTGCAGCTACGTTGCTACTCGTAGCCACATTTAAACTGCGCGTAAAAGCCCTCTTGGGCTGCTCCTTTTCATGGTCAATCAGACCCTGTTTCATCGTATTCTCTATCTGTACCTCTATCTCATGAAGATCAGCAAATGTAGGTAGGGGTAAGATAATCATCATCTGCAGCAGCTTTGGTTGCAGATTACGAATGACCATTCTTTTCCAGTCTTTCTCAGCTGGCCTAGTTGTCTTTATGGAGGCCTTGGCCCTCCACCAAGTGACGAAGTCGGAGAAGCCCTCTTTCAGCTCTTGCCGAGTTGCCTCGAGATCACAAGTTGTGACCTCGATTTGAGTGTTATAAGAATATTGGGCAATGAAGGCCTCGGCCATCTTTTCCCAGCTCTTTTTCATAGAATCTTCCAATTTAGCATACTAGATAACCGCAATACCCGACAGGGTCCGGCCAAAGAGGGATAGCTTTTCCAGTCTAGTCAGGCCCATCGGCCGCAGAATATCTGAAAATAGCCTCAAATGGACCATGGGATCGCCCGAACCGACGAAGCGGTCTATGTGAGACATTTTAAATCTATCCGGCAATGTCACCACCGAATCTGTGTAGTCATCCTCTATATCTGGTATCGAGTTGACTTCCTGAGCTCGTTTGAAAAGCTTCTCAAGCTTGCTCACTTTCACAGCGGTAGGATCGACCTCAAACTCGAACGGTGTGTCTGTTAGGTAGGCCGGTGCTTTGGAAGTCTGGGGTTGGGCTGGACCTGCTGGAATGTCCGTATTCTCCTGGACATTAGCTGTATCCCGGGTATCGGAACCCTAGGTGGGGATGGGTGCGAAGCAGAAGCTGCTGCTTATTGTGGTTGTTATTGCTGTTGAAGCCTAGCAATTACTTCAGCCTGCTGGGCTATAACCTCTATTTGGCGAGCGGTAACTTCTGCTTGGCGAGCAGCGTCCCGCTGCATGGCCTTGATAGTTTGTTGAAGTTGATGCATCATATCCTCCATATTGCTTGAGGGGTGTTGATCTATCTGACCCGGTGTGTATTCTCTTTCTGAGGTGGAAGCAGAAAACTGGACTTCACTGAGCACAGGTGACTGATGAACCAGTGAATTATGTCGAACTCTCCTCCGTCTCGAAACCGGGGGTAGCGAAGCAAATATTGGTTGTCCGCTCATAAGATCCCCGGATCGATAAAGTTGCCTTACTCTGGTCCAGAGTGCTTAGAGGGTAACTACCTCGTCGGAAGCAATTGTGAAAATGCTACCTTGTAAAAAAAAAAAAAAAAATAAAGCAAAAAGGAAACAACAATCAGCAAACGCACAGCACCTCAGCTTAGATAGAGACAACACACAGTTGAAATCATAAGTTAGACAATCTGTACTCAAACACTGATTTCTGCCCCCAAATTTTCTGCTTCAAAACTGACATCCTCGAACTGATGCCCAGACTTGCAACAGATACATACGTTCCTGTAGAGACACACCCTAATAGCACATATCAAGCAAGTGAAAGCCAAAACACCCCTATGGTGAGGTAGGGTTTCCCTGTCCTAGTTTCGTTAGGAGTTAGGGATTCACTACGCATGCATGCGGTTTCAAACAATCCTGCATTCGAGTGAGCAACCTGTCCTAGCTTGGAACAGTCTCTATGGCTTCCAATATGCAACTAGGTTAACTGGTCGAAAAGGGTGCCTCAGTAAGACCACCTAATATACCTCTCGCTCCTAACACCGAGAAGTGAAAGGAGGATCAAACGGTATGATGGTAGTCTAGATCCAAGGTTTGTGTTCCCATCGTGGCAAAGCCCGCAACTGGTCAGCCTTATGGCAAGCTTTTCCAAGCAAGCCTCCCATAAACCGTTCAGGAATAGCAGATGGCAAACATTGTGACTTAGGCGCACCTATGCAAATGCAATGCAAAGAAATACACAAATGTGGATAAAACAACATATCATGAGTTCGAGCCAAGTTCTCTAAATCCCCAGCAGAGTCGCCAGAAACTGTGGACTAGACTTTCTCCACGCGCCTCCCTTTCGGAGAGGCGCGAATTGGTCTCCTACAGTTTGGACTCCTGTCACGGTTTTGAATCTAGTTTCACAAAGTGCAATGTGAAACTGATAAACACCAAAGAGTCAAATCTAGTAAATTATTTTGGAAAATCGATTTTGAATCAAATAATGCCAAAATTGGACTACTTTGCCAGATTACAGAGTCGCCACCTAAATATTTTATTTTTGGAAAATTTAGGAAACCCTGACTCGTGCCAAAGGCCACATGTCCGTCATCACCAAAGTTTCCTCGACTCGAGAACTTGGGTATGAGAGGGGAAGGTCATGAAATGAGCACCCCCACTTGCCCGATCAAAGGATCGGCCTCAACTAAGAATGATACGTTGGTTTATAAACCTCATGTGTTTTTATTCGATTATTAGCTAACTTTATTATGTGACGTATACATACAAGTATAGACTAAATCGTGAGAATTGGAACAAAATAACTCATGTTCGTTTTTGAGAATGGTTTGGAGATGCCACTCTCAAGTGGGCTAAAACACGGATTTACCACCCTCAGGTGGGCTTAAAAACAAGATTTTGCCACTTCGCAAAGTGGGCTTATAACTCACAATCATCAAATTGTTTCAATTCAAGCAACAAAGCCTTCATCCACGAGCATTCATGCAGTTTAAGCATTTAAGCAAATAGCCTCATGGCAAGCATGCTATCACGGCAACACTCACACTCATGCAAGTGTGCTAAAGTGTAAAACTTACAGTGTACTCCAAGCCAAAACAAAAGCTAGTTAGCAATATGTATGATCCTAACTATACGAAGATGCCTAATGCAACACATGCAATAATGCAACTTAATAGGTTCGGCTATCTAAGATGGCATATGAGTGCAACTTGATAATATGCTTTGAAACACGTATTCAAATAAGTATTAAAATACGATGTAGTTTGTATGATGCACTGAGCCTCGGTGCATGCAAGATAAATGAATGATGCAAACATGCAAGGGATAAGGTATGCTAATCAAAATGTGCCCTAAACTAACCATCGAAAGTGGTTGAGTAAAAGGGGAAAAGAAGTGGGGTTGGAAGACATGCACACACACACGCACGCTTATTACAACATTGCACCCTCTCGAAGGAGGGTTCGAATAAATAAACTAAGCTACACTAAGCTAAGCTAATTATTACAAACTAACTAATTAACTATTGTAGCTAATTAATTAATTACAACACTTGAATTGAAAAGATTAACTAACAAAGCAATTAAGGGGCCTCGCGGGCGAGGGATGCATGCATGCTCGGTTGGCTTCCTTCCGAAAATCCACCGCCTTGCCTTTGGGTGCCTCTGTTTGTACTTTGCTTTGATCTCTGAACATTACACCAAATTCCAGACTACTTCTGCTCCACCTCAGGAACCCTTTGAACAAATTTCCCACTGATGGCCGATCGGCTACCATAGGTGGCTGTCGACCACTACTACTGGCCGGTCGGCCACTATTTATGGCTGTCGGCTACCACTGGTCGGCCACCCTTTCCCTAGAATTCTCTTTTTTGCTGCAATGGAGAACAAACAGAGGCAAAGCAGTGTATTCTCAAACAATATATATACTATTACCCTCCTTATCATTTCTCAAGCTCAAAGGAGTGTAATTCTTGGCTCTCAAGCCACCAACCAAGCATTTTCAATGCGTGATGGCCAAAGAGTCAAGTTTGTACAAAGTCAATCAATGCATAAATAAGACTCTAAGTGCCACCACCCTATCATGCATGATCAAGGGTATCGGCGACCAAGAAACGTGACACGTTTCATCACTTTGAGTATGAAATGTCCCACATTTCTTGTGTTTGGATTAACGTCCGATCCAAACATGCAATGCAACACAAATGCTTATCTTGTTCATGTTTTATTTTGCTCATTTTGTTTACACATTTTACGTTACTGATTAATCCTTTAACTGATTAAGTCCAATGTGAAAGTCCTCTAATTGGAAAGATGGCCTAAGCCACAAGAGCCTTGAACATGAAAGAGGCCTCATGCTGTTGGTTAGGAGGAACTCTCAAGAGAAGATTAAAACCATTAGGCATGAGAGCCTCAAGTTCACACTCAAGCCAACAAGGGGCTCAAGACCACTTTCAAAACAAATTGAAAAGTGAAGAATAAAGGGAGGTTGTAGAATTTCAGTGTTGAAATGGCATGAAAAATAGTGCTACAACATGCAAGCAACACATGCACAACATATTCAAAAGCCAAAAGCATTAAACTAGTGAAGAGCACTACACTAGAGGCATGCAATATCAAGGTCAAACGACCAAACCAACTCAAAACAGAGCTAAAATATGCCAAATCAGAAGCTAAAATATGCTAAGATTGAAGCATAGAAGGTAAGAAAAACATGCTCACATGTTAGGCTACAAACAAGGCTTCAGGCACAACTCTCAAAAGCAATGAAAGAGTGAAATAAGTGAGAGTGTGACAGAATTATATACACTGAAATCACATGCTAAATGATGCTACAACATGCAAGGAACACATGCACAACATGTTAGAAACCTCAAAACACTAAGCTAGTGAGGGTATTTGCACTACAACCATGTAAGGCAAGGCTCATATGACCAAGACAGCTCAAAACAGAGCTAAATCATGGCAAATCAGTAGCTAAAACATGCTGAGATCAAGTCACAAAAAGGTACAAAAACATGTTCACATGCTAGGCCATCTACACTTGCAAACAAAACACAAGGAGGGGAGGCCACCCCCTCCTATTTTGGATCTTAAAACCAAGTTTTTACCACTGAAATTCCCCTGGAATTCGGTGGTTTAAAGAGCCAAAAAGCTGGATGTTAGTATGTTAAAAGATGATGCAATAAGCTCACAAGCTAAGGAATAAAAGGGAGATATAATCCCTTAACACAAAATAGGCTCAAACCAACATGTTAAGGCCTAAAAATTAGAGTTTTTTGTAGTTGAAAACCAGGCCAAAAATAGTGTAAAAAGATGGTAAAGCAAGCAACTAGAACAAAGCTTACAAGGTAAAATCTTATACCTTTGAAGCACAGCAACAAATAGCAATAATTCTGAGCTAAAACTAGCCTTAAGAACTCAAACAAGGCCTCCAAGAACCTCAGCTCCAACGTGAAGGTGTTTGGTTAAGGGTCTTAGTGCAAATGTGTAGAGAATTCTCATTTTCAAGCACAAAATAGGAAGAGAGAGAGGATTCTAGAGAGAGAGAGAGAGGAAATTCGCTCACAAATTTTTGTAACCCCTCAAATGGGGGAGAGACCCCCCATTATATAGAAAAACAAGCCAAAGGCTTGCCTTCATCCCTCCATACACGTATATGGAGATGAGCATCAGTGAACAACAACTGGCACAACTGACAAATAAATATCTGAAAAAGGAGAAAAATGGTAGTCGGCCATCAATGTTGCCGACCGGCCAGCACTGATGGCCGGCAGGCACAAGCCATGGCCGATGGACATTGGGGATGGTTGACAAGCCACTATCTCCTCTAGATTCAGAGCAACAAGCTCTTGGTCCACAACCAAGCACAAAACAGACAAGATTTGAGGCTGCAAGGCACGACGCTCAGTCGAGATTTTCAGAGACTCAAAACGAACATGAGCGAGCACAATCATCAGGTGGTCAAACGATGACGTCAAACTCTTGAAGACGGTAAAAAATGGGGTGTCTACAAGCATGCTGCTATACCAACTCATCTGGAGCCTGCTCTGGAAGAGGATCAAAATGCTCGGCCAGCCACTTCTCTTTCAGTTTACCTGCCTGTAAGTCTGCAGGTATAGGTGCTACTCCCAATAGCTCACTACATAGGGCTATCCACTGGTCCCTTTTAAATGATGGGTCAATACCAGTAATTGCTCACCCGTCAATCCGTAGACCATATAGGACAGATATGTCCTGCAATGTAAGCGTGGCCTCTCCAATCGGGAAATGGAATGTATGAGTCTCAGTGCGCCACCTCTCGGCCAGAGTAGTGATGAGTGGGTGGTCCAATCTAATACGACCGATACTATAGACACCATAGAATCTTGTGCGTAATATATATTGCAAGACTCTATAGTCCAACGGATGCTCCTACAGGCCAGAATCTGCCTGGCGGCATGTCAACACTGTACATGCCTCTTTTTGCATAACAGAATGACTAGTTTAAATAATAGCATAAGATAAAACAAACGTTATCGGCCCAAAATGACGGGTATTTTAATTGTAAGCGTAAAGTCCAACAAACGTTATTGCATACCAGATGCTCCCATATGTTGTTGGCCCAATGTGGGTGAATGAGAAGTGGGACCTCCTCAGGTAGATGTGCCATGAAGCCTGTACAAGTGAAATGCTAAATCATAACAATAAAACTCTCATTTAATCATAACAAAAAAACTATAATTATTCCATAAATTATGATTTGTAAAAGGAAAGTATGCTCACTTATTTCAAAATTTAAATTTGTGTGATACTATATATGGAAGCAATTCACTAAAATGTAATTAATTTTTATTTCAAAAAACTCCATTGGTTAACTGTAATTTAACTATAACAATTAAACTCTAATTATTCCATACATGATGACTTCTAAAAAAAAAAATGTGCTCGGTTATTTTAAAATTATAAATTTGTGTGTCACTAATATGGAAGCAATTCACTAAAATCTAATTATAATCATAAAAAAAAACTCTAATCATTCCATAATTTATGATTTTTAAATATATATATATATATATATTTTTACTTTAAGATTTAAAATTATGTGTCATTAAATATGATAAAAATTCAACAGAACCTATCGTTATCTATGCTATAACTAATATAGAAATCTTTTTCAAAATAATTTTAGGGCCTCAGTTACATAAGCTTAATAATTACCATGAACATAGTGTAGTAACATGTGGATAGTTTTCCCACATAAATATTTGCCAAAAAATTGAATGGGAAAATTTTGTTTCAAAAATAGGTTGATGATTACATTTATGGCATATTTGACAAAACTTAATTATTGATTTTGTAATGCTAAAAGTTTCGATAAAGTATAAAATTTTTAAATTACATAAGTTTATTCATAAATTGTAAATGTGAAAAATGCCTGCAGCATTTGAAAATATTAAATTTATTCATAAATATTAAATTTTCAAATAGTAGAAGAATTATTTGATTAAGTATAGAATTTTGTAATACACATTTTCAATTAAGTATACAATAAAAAACTTAGGCCTATGTGCTACAGTTAAATTTTTTTGCATACATATTTAGTTTAATTTATTTGCTTAGTATATTAGTTGTAAATTTTTTTTAATATAAAACAATCACAATATATAAAGAATTAAAAATTAAAAATGATCTATTTAGAGTTCAAATTAAAAAAAATGACTTTAGGGTTTGCAAAATGTTCTATTGGTTTAACCTCTAAAACATTAGTAAATATAATTAATTAATAGTTTAACATGGGGTCATTTGCATTACAAGCTAAAAATTTACATGGGCTGTCCAATTACAATCTCATAATTAAAAAGCGCAACCATTTTACAATTTCACAATTCACGAAACTCATGTAAGCATTACATAGTGTCATGACCCGAACCCGCTCCCGTGGGTTAAGGACATAACCGGCCAGTAATCATGAGATTACCTACGGCCTCAAACCAAACCAAACGTATTTTTAACAGAGTTAACGGGGGCCAAACGGAAGCAATTTTTAAAACTTTGTCCATAGAGCTGTGCTTACATGGCACGCCAAAACAAACTATACATACATACATTAATAACTCACAACAAATATACAGTATCATAAAGTTCTGTACAGACAAGATCATCCAAAACTAAGTCAACCCATGAAAACTGTATACCGACATATACAAAGACTTCTCCAACATGACAACATGGAACAAAATGACAAAAAGGCGAAGGCGAGTCTCGTGCGTGAGACACATGGGCTGACTCTCCAAAACCCGGTTGTTCCATACAGACTTCACTGGGGTTGGGTCTGGACCTCTTTTGGCTCACCTACAAAGACATGAATGAGCATGAGTGAAAGCCCAGTGAATGATATCAAATAAAGAAAATACATTGGAACATTATACATCAGACGGCCTTGGGCCCAATTCACTCATGTCAAACTGGCCTTTAGGCCTTTCAAACTTTCATTTCAAACTTATCTTGTAGTTGCTTTCAGAACGGCCATAGGCCCAGTTTTTAATCAGAACGGCTTTAAGCTCTTGAACAGAGTGGCATTGTGTCCTTAAACAGAGTGGCGTTAAGCCCTTATCAGAATGGCATTAAGCCCTTATTAGAATGTATGAACTCAAGAGGTGTCTCACGCAGATTCTAGAGGTGACTCACATTGTAGCACTTAGTTCCGTACAGCACTTTGTTTCATACCAGAAAATACAGATTGGCCTCAGGCCTAATAGATCATACAGAATGGCCATAGGCCCAAATTGGCTTTAAGCCCAGTTCATGTATGTATGGACTCAAGAGGTGTCTTACACGGATTCTAGAGGTGACTCGCATTGCAGCACTTAGTTCCGTACAGCACTTAGTTCCATACCAGAAATCATTAGGTCTTAAAGACCGAACAATCCATATCATGTCATAACATAGCATAATCGGAACAGATAGACAGAAACAGAATAATCTCAGTTTCCCAAGTATACCATTATACAATAGTGCACATAAGTTTCTCATGGTTTATGTCAAACTGTTAATCGTGCCAGATTATCATTCGTATCAGATCATCAGACTATCATTCGTGTCAGATCATTTGTATCCGATCATTATTCGTATTAGATGGACTTTGGCCCAATACATAGCATAACAGATATTTTAAATTGGGGACAAATAACATACTTCAGATATCTTTATTAAGATATTGCTCATAGTGATCGGCTCGTGGATTCGCCCTGGAGCTTGACCCTACATATCATATAACACATATGGGTCACAAACGATTCAATCTGTTCTTTAATTCACATATTCCTCTTTAGGCTTCATTCTTATCTCTTTAACTCAATTACAATGTTTAATTCATGCCTAAGAGTGCTTGCAAGTGAAAGAGAACGGAAAATGAAACACAGAACGATCACACAAAATTTTCAGAAACAGGGTCCCCGCTCGAGCGTGAACTTACCTGCTCGAGCGGACCCATGATGTCTGCAAAAGCATTGGTTATGTCATTTTTACGCTCGAGCGTGGAACTTGGACGCTCAAGTGGAATTCTATCTTACATAGCTCCCCACTCGAGCGTGGACTTCCTCGCTCGAGCGGATATCATGGTCTGCAGAAAATACTGGGAGCACGAAATTCACGCTCGAGCTACGGTTTCCCCGCTCGAGCGGACATCAAATTTCTAGGTTTTCCAGAATGTGTTCTTGAGCTTAAATTCGGCATTCCAACCACATTCCTTGCATATTATGGCTTCAATTTCACATATACTTGTATTAACATGGTACCAACACTAAAACACATCAACATGGAGCTCAATTTCATGACTCAAACACATGCATGACTCATTTTCCACCAAACTCATTACCAATATAACAATTTCATGCATTCAACACTTACACCCTTGTAATTTGCACATGCATGTGCTATATTATTCTCATTCTCAACTTATATGATGAAGATGTGTCAAGAACATAATCTTCAACTAAAAACTCACATAGATCATGCATTTGGTGCTCAAATACGCAAATTCAATGCAACTACATACATGCATGCAACATTGACCTTCAATTCAACATGATCAACTCAATTTCATTTCAATTCTTGTTCTTGACCATTAATCAACTTTGAACACCTAAGATTACACATTACACTCATGAATTCAAGAATCAATTGCTTACCTAGTGGCTCAATTTTTCCAATCAATAGCAAATTCTTGAATAATCTTCAAGATCACCAAGCTTTGAGCTAAATTGCACAATTCTCTCCCTTTCTCTCTCTCTACAGCCGACTCTTCCTCCCTCTCTTGGAGCCAAAATCAGCCAAATGATAAGAAGGAGGGATTTTGAGTGTATAGTGCCTTTTTACAACACTCTCCATTAATTTCATTATAATAATAATAACAATTGGGTACTAATTCATTAATTTAATCAACTTAATCTGGTCTGAATCAATTTTTCAATTAAACTTCACCGTAGGCTCTAAAAATTATGCCAATCACAATGGCGCAATCAATTTCGGGTTCTGTGGCCGATAAGGCCTTCAATTTAATTCCCAAAGCAGATAAGCAAACAAATATTCCTATGGTGAACAAATAGAAATTCAAAATCACACATTTTCATATAATGGCACACAAAATCATATTAAACATATAATCAAACTCATAATAAGGACCAATTAGCTAATTACGGAACAGGGTTATCACACATAGTCTTCATCGACTAAGCTGCGCCGGACATGTTCACCTGTCATAACTTGTTGGCTGGCACTCACTGCAACGAGCGGTCAAACGCCTATCTGGTATATCCATCTAATTTGGAATACAGGACATAGATTTACGACCCCGTTTTACTTCTCGCAGACGAAGTACATTAGACATTAAGGTCCACTGCGGATCATCCCAATAATCTTGATGCGGTATTGGATCGAATTTAGTTTCCCAAACCCTCATGTACACAGGAAGCTTATATACTGGATCAACGTACTCGAATGGATTGTCACCACATTCAGACATAACAGTGAGCATATGGGAACATGGATAGTGTCTTATCTCGTATTTGCTACAACTGCACGTGGGTTGATTCATGCGCACAATCTGTGTATTGTGACCTCGTCTATGGGAAAAGATGTTTGCACCTCAAATACGCGGTGGGGCCTATCAGACAATATTGATATAAACTAATCAAGTTCATGTTTTTAGGTGTAATTAATTTCACAATATAATAAGCACAATTTAGTTTACATTACAAATTAACCCGTCGTACGATATCAACTGGAAAGTGTTTCCCCTTGCGATGCCCTCCTCGATAGTTTTTTGCATCTCTCTAGGGTATTGGAACTCATTCCGTGCATCTATTTCTGTTTGGGCTCCCATCTCGTCAAAATATTTTACGAGTTGTCGAAATGTAAACTCAACCATAGTTGAGATAGGTAAGTTCCTTGCACCTTTCAAGACACTGTTAAAGCACTCTGCGTCATTGCTGGTCAATACCCTCCCACCGATATCCACCGTCATACGTAAGGGCCCACTCCACAGGATTCATCTTACGGACCTAATCGCTGGCATCTTGGCTAATAGCCTATATCTATTCTAAGTAAGCATTATACTTTCGTCGTTGATGAGCACTCCCTGCTTTCCATAGAAGTTGTTTCAGCTCTTTATTTTTAAACTTTGTGTTAAAGTTACTATAAACATGTCGAAGGTAGTGCCGATGATATCCAACAAATTGGAGCGAGGGATTCAACCAATATCGCCTCACAGCAGCTAAAATACTCTCAGCTTGATCAGATATCAAAGTCACTCCCTGTTGGTCCAATAATATGTTCCCTGATATTTGAAATGAAGAACGACCAAGACTCTAATCTCTCCTTGTCGACAACAGCGAATGCAAGCGGTAATATTTTGCCATTGGCAGTGACGATCGTTGTTACAAGCAACACACCAGTGTATTTGCCATATAAGAATATACCATCTATGGTTATAACAAGCCTACAATAACTGAATCCATTGTTGACGGGTTTGAAAGACCAGAAAACAAAGTGGAAGACGGGCATAATGGTTGTAGCTCCAGTATACCTATGCTTCAATTGAACGATGGTGCCAGGATTAGATGTCGGTAATGTATGCATAAATGTAAGCAATTGCCTATATGATTCATCCTAATCCCCGAATACTATTCTAATTGCCTTTGCCCTTGCATGTCACGCCTTCTTGTATGATATACTATAGGTCATGGTCTTTTTGATATCTTTGATGACATTCTTAATTGGCATATGAGGTTCATTCTGCATATGACAATCAAATATGAGTTGGATTATTTGGGTGTGAACACTATAAACAAACATATATATATATATAAATTTATTTTTTATACTCACTGTAACTTGTCCCAAAAGATGAGAAACAATGTAACTGGAGTCAATATTAGTGTGGTCCCTTTTCATTCGTAGGTATAAACAATGGTGAGGACCCCTGTACTGCTTTATTTCAAAAAGACCATGTTTCTTATTAAGAGATGCACGCAACCACCAACTGCAATCGTGCTTTCAAGCAGACACCCAAAGATCTCGTTTAGAGGTTACGACCTTATACTCTCTATTATTTATTGCGCGATACAATTTCACAGTATATACAAGTTGCTTCTTATCGACGAAAACCATCCTTTTGTCCAACTCTGAATTTTAGCATTCCATATTCGGTTACGGGAACGACATCACGGCTACTCATGTCAAAATCACCACCCATGTGAATGTTCTTATAGAAAGGGATTTCAGGTCTAGGTGGAATGGGGACATTTTCAGGGTCAACGGGGCCGTCGGCATCATCTTCTTCATCATCATCATTTGATTCGGCCAATAAATTTTCTTCATCACACATTTCATTTTCATCATCGTCTAGGGTGACATCAAGACCATACATGTCATTGTCAACAATATTTTCAGCAAACTGCACATAGTTCACCGTTTTTGCCATATTCCCAACAACGCCAACTGGAGTGGTATGATGGCTGCAAGTGGGCACATCTTCTGTGTTATTGTGAAATTCATAATCATATCAACCACGTGAACTTGATTCCACACCATGGCCCTCAAATGTCTGTTGTGTATAGCCCACTGCATAACATTGATATGATGCATACATAGGAGACCGAAATGCTGTCGTGTCAATCCCCTGAAGAGACGAGAATCCATCTGTGTCATATTCGGGAGATTGTATACAACCTCTTTATCAATGTACACTTCCAAACAATTTGGTGGTTGGAAACTTGCACTGATACTTAATACAGTGTTCAACATCTCATCGTCATTGATCGGTAATATCTTGTATTTGCTGATTGCTTGCCACTGGCGATAAGCATATCTACATTTGAAGTTCAATCGGACACTTTTGCCATAACTTGCCACCTTAGACATGAACATCTCCTCCAAATTGTTAAGCGTGGTGCCAAGTTGCACCCCATATATCCCTTTTGGCTCAGCATCATACGATACACCTTCATCGGAATCCCGAATTATGTTTCCCCCTCAGTAGAAGATAATTGGAACACTCTCCATATACTTGCTTCAATGAAACAAAAAACATTAAAATATCAACAATATACTTATATTGGATTTTACTTCTAAAAGAATTATATGGATTTTAACTCATTCAATTACAATTACTTGTGAGTCAAGAACTTTATTTAAGTAATCATCAATTGTAATCCAACAATCATTATTGATTTTTTAATTAAAATATGAGTTAAAATAATTATTATGTTTTGGATTTTTTAGTTTTTTTTTAGAAAAAAGCTTACAACACATAAAAAATGTTGGTTGGTTTTGACATAACTATCTATGGAACTTCTGTGTTCTGCTTTTTTCATTATTTATTACCATTAACATCATGCTTTCGTGCACGGTAAGTGTAAATTTTTCTTTTTCCATGTTTCTTCTTCTTTATTTTGGTAATATTTCAGTGTTGATTTGATTTTTTTAAATTAACCTACTTTTATTTTTGTGTTGGTTATTTGAATTTGTTTAGGCGGACACTTGGTAGAAGGAAGTTGTGGGAGTCAAAAGACAACAAGAAATGGGGGCATGACAAATTTGAGGAGATGACTCTCCAAGAAAGGCACTATGAAAAGGTAAGGGTTTCATTGAGCTATCTAGTTGATGAATGTGGCTCATATCATAAGTGACATTTTCCTACAAAAATCAGCCCTCTCATTTTTGTCATTTTATATTTTCCAGGGTACAAGGAACTCTAGAGGTGAAACATTACTTCAAGACCACTAAATGTATAATGGTATGGAATGATATACCATAGAATGTGAAACATTACTTCAAGATCACTAAATAAGAAAGCATGGAATGCAACTGTAGTTGTTAAAATATGAGTTTTGTACTATTTTGATGTTTTAAGTTTTAATTTTATCAATTTCATCTCGTAATATTTTCAAGTTCAGTCAAATGAATTGGTTTACTATCAAACAAATAGTTTAAGTTATTAACAGAATGATACTAAATTGCATATTCAGTAGGTACACTATAGCGGCCCTGGTTTTGACCCGTCTCTTGTGGTGTTTAGAACTCGGGTTTGTATGGCTTGGAGGGTGATTTATGTCTTGCTTCCCTTGTCTTTCCCCTAATGTTGGTTATTGGGTTGTTGTTGTGTGTTTGGAACAGGTTGGTTGCTTGTTTTTCCAAAACTTTGTTGCCTAGAAATTTGCCTCTTCGCTCGAGCGAGGCTTTTTGCGCTCGAGCGAGCTCTGTGAAAATGTTTCTTTGCTCGAGTGAGCACTCTTGCGCTCGAGCATCCGTCTGCGTCTCTGTAAGACCCGAAGGTTGGTGTTCTTCGCTCGAGCGAGCTTTCCTTCACTTGTGCGTGCTTTTGCGTTGCAGACTTGAAGCTTTGCATTGTTCGCTCGAGCGATGCTTCCTGCGCTCAAGCGAGGTGACCTTTTTGTGTCTGGTCGCTCGAGCGAGCATTCCTTCGCTCGAGCGAGCCTGGTATACATCAGTTGACAGCAGCGTCGTTTTGACTTCATTTTTGATCTCCTTTTTACCTATAAACCCGAAATCTGCAGTTTCTCTCTCTAGAAGTCACCTTCTCTGTAAGGTTTCACCTGCATTCATTGTGTTCTTGACCCTAGTGTCTTGGAGAATAAGGTGGAGGGCTTCAAGAGCTTCGTGTTGTTCCAAGTAAGAGTTGATTTCGTCATTTTTGGAGTTTCGATCTTGCTTGTTCGTCTTCTATACTTGAGATAGGGATTTTCTACACTCTAGTATGGTTTTTAGCTTAGTTATTTGCTATTGTGTATAGATGATGAGATTTGGTTGTGGCTTGGAACAAATCTAAGGTTTGGGTGTAAAATGAAAAGAGGGGTTTTTTGATGAATATGAGATAAATGAGTATGAGGCTTGAAAATAAGATCTTGGTGTACCAAAATAGTTGATTTTGGGTGTATGGGTCAATATTGGAAAAATGGGGATTTTGCCCTAATTTGATAAAAATGATTATTTTGTATACATAATTGGAATTAATATTGAATATGTTAAATTGGATGATTATTGATATAAATGGTGATATTGGATATGTAATATCTCACCTATGGAAGTTTTGAATAAACTATTTATTTTGAGATTGAACATCTCTTTAGAAATAATTGTATTGGGCTATCGGTGATTATTGTAGAAATTGCATGAGGATTAAGCGATTTAATGCTAATCCATTGTTGGTGTCATTGAATATGACCATGTTATAAATACATTGTATATGTATGTTTATTGGGAGGAGAAGGGGGATGTACTCCATGTATGACTATGTTATAAATACATTGTATATGTATGTATATTAGGAAGAGAAATGAGATGTACTCCATATGCGATTTTGTTTATAAATACATTGCATATGTATATTTGTTTGGAGAAGAAAGGGGATGGACTCCATTTAAAGCAAGTTGGCCAGAGTGTCCTGGGTGAAAGACCCGAAATTTCATATATAAATGGGTGCCGGTTCCTTTGGACGAAATATCCATAAAATGGCAAGTTTGACGTGTTTATGTGTGTTTTGCATAGTTAGAAAACCATTGAGTTGTAGTCTCATTTCGGTTGTTGAAAGATAATGAATTTAACTCATGAATTGAGTAGTGTATATGAACTGGAAATGAATTGATGAAACATGGAATAAGATTGGCCTCAGTGGCATATGGGTATGTAGGCCTTGTGGATGCTTCCGCATTGGTATTGTTTATATACGTAGTATTTATACCTTTGCTAAACTTCATAAATTGTGTTAGATTATTTTTACTGGGCTGTTGGCTCACCCTATACGAGAATATCATTTTCAGGTGCGGGTGAGATGTTTCCTCCAAGGCAATAGCATGGATGGACTTTCGGGAAGCAAGGGCTTCTTATTTATGCCTTATGTGTGTATGTTTGTTATTTGTAAAGCCGAGGGCTTAAGATGTAATGAGCGAGACTTAATTTGTGTAACCAAGCAATGACTTGGAAAGATGTAAGCCTACATGACATTCAACTGATGTTAAACAGTAAACTTTGATGTATGAAAGTATGCTGTTTCTCATATTTATTCCGCATATGAGTTATCTTTATTGTATCATTTTTGGGGGCGTTACATACACATATTTTTCATTTATTTTAAGTTGGATATATATATATATATATTGTTTCCTGTTTCTAACTGCTGTTGTATCCTGTTTCTAACTGCTTTGCTACTTCTGGTCCATCTTCTCTATTGTTTATTTGATTAATCTTGTTTTCAGTTCATCTTAATCACCCACAAGATCAGTCTGTTATATCCACCTAGTTTAAGTCACCCACTTTCGTCCTTGTCCTGAGTAAGTCCTTAGCATTAGGCCGTGTTGGACTTAGGGGTCTTCCGAATAGGGTATGTATGTATACTAGGTATGCGGTAAAACTGACAAGAATAGGGTATGTATTAAGATATCTGTAAAACTGATTAATTAAACATAACAATGAGTCGATTATTCAGAAGTAACTCATCAGTCAGTTCTAGGTCAACAACTTTACCCTCCATACCTAATCAAGGATTAATCATAAATGAAGAAGATGTTGAAATACAAAATGATAAAATTAATGCTGAATGGAATATTCCCAAACTGTCAATCAAAGAAATTTATAAAACTACTTTTTTACAAAATGTTTTTAAAGTTACTCTTCATGTTAAAACTATTGAACAAGTTTATGCTTTAGAAAAACCCAGGGAAACCTGCCAATTATTTGATCAAAAATTAATCAAGAGACATTTAGATAATGGTTATAATTTTATGCATATTGGCTTAATTCAAGTTGGTGTCAAACCTCTCACCATAATAGGTAAAAACACTTCTGTTTTATTATGTTTACGAGATGCTCGTTTCCTTAATTACAACGATAGCTTAATGGGTATGATGGAAACTGGTCTTCATAAAGGTCCAGTACATTTTAACTGTTTTCCTGATTTTACACTTAGTTTACGCGATTCTCATATTCTCAAAGCATTAACATTAAACATTCAATTACATGGTTCATTCACTGAAATGTTAGAAAAAGTTCATAATATTGCTTTAATCTATCGTGTTCATTATAAATGTATGCAAACTAATTTAAATGTTCATGCTTTACACAAAAGTCCCAAAGATAAAACCTTATTAATACAAAGCAGTAGTAGTAGCGAATCCAATATTAATATTCCTCAAATGATTGAATGGAAGAATATCGATTTACCTGAACAATGGGTTACTGTCAACGAGAATTATAAACACAATCAACAACAATCCTCAATACAAGATATTCAAGATATTCAACAATATAATGATGGTTCTGTCCGAATTAAATTTAATCGAAGTCAATCCTCTAGGCATAGTACATCTAGTGTCCCTACTGAAATTACCACTGACGATGAAATATTTAACACACCTTTATTTCGAAAAAATAGCCAACTCCATCTTGGTCAAACTAACCAAAATAAACTAAAAGGCATTGATAATTCTACCACTTCCCAAATTAGTAAACCTGTTTATACTACTCCCACACATTAACCTGACGAAGACATAGCTTCAAACACTTCCCCAACTCAAACTGATTTCGAAGAATTTATACCTCCAGTGAATCCTCAACTAATGACAATGAAAAAGGATTTTGCTCCTGATTTAGATAAATTACTTATTGACTTTAGATCCAAAGCGAATTGAACTAAAAGACATGCTTATCGTACTCAATATAATTCTACTCAACAATCCAAAATAACTAGGCAATGGTATGATTTTATGGTTCAGTATGGTTTTGAATTATCTTTCTTTGACTATATGGATCAATATTATAAATGGATTAACACAATCACAAAACATAAACGGAAAACTTCTCCTAATACTTCTGTTAGTTCTAATCATCCTCCTCTAGAAAATATAATTATTGATCACTAAGGTTCTAAAGTTCCAGCCTCTCCTTTTAAATTGCCTGGTACTGACCTTGAAATTAAAAAAGTTATTGAACAAAATAATTATACTAATCAATGTTTAAAAACTATTGGTAAACAAATAGATAAATTAGAAACTACTTTAGACGAACAATCCACCAAATCCACTAAATCCTTAGATCAACCCTTACTTAATCTCCCTAGTCATCGTTCTAAACGAACTAGCCTAATTACCAATGATCAATCTACTGTCAAAGCCATTGAACACTTATTTACTAAGTTGACTCCCAATGATACTTCTACATCCAAAGATAAAGGTATTACTGTTTTAAATCAACAACCTATGACCAACATTGTTTTTGATCAATCTGAAACTGACACTACTGATAATGAAATAAATCAATTAGCCCAACAATTTCAATCTTCTAATCTTAATAAAATTCATTATCCCAAAGTTAATCCTCCCACTACCAAAAACTGGTATTCTTGCCCTACTCCACCTGATCTCCAATTTGAAGAAACTAATTTTAATAATCAATTTTCTGTTTCGGCTAAAAAATTATACGAATGGAATATTGATGGTCTCAGTGAAGATCAAATCCTTCACAAATTAAATCATTTGTCTATGGTAGCAAATAGTTATCTCAGTAATTATCCCCAATATTCTCAACCTGAAATTGTTTCCTTACTTACTTCTGGTTTTACTGGTATGCTTAAATCTTGGTGGGAAAAATACCTTACTGAAGAACAACGTGATTCCATCGTTTATGCTAATCAAACTGATGAAAATGGTTTACCTATCTTTGATGAATCCATAGGATGTTGTCACCCTGCCGGAATTAATCAATTAATTTATACCATAGTTCGACATTTTATTGGTACACCCACAAATATATATTCTCGCATCCATGATTAACTAAGTAATCTTACCTGTCCAACTTTAAGTGATTTCAGATGGTATAAAGATGTATTCACCTCCCGTGTTATGTTACACGAAGACTGTACTAAATCATTTTGGAAAGAAAAATTTATTAATGGATTACCTAGTTTATTTGCTCATAAAATTAGAGATGTTCTTAGCCAACCCACTGGTGTTATAGAATATGATAATTTAACCTATGGTGATATCATGAGTACTATTCAAAAAGAAGGCTTAAAAATGTGTATTGATCTTAAACTTGCTCAAAAAGCTAATAAAGATAAACATAAAGCCAAATATGAATTAGGCAATTTCTGTGAACAATATGGTTTACCTCCTGTTACACCCTCTCGTAGGAAATTACACAAATATTCTAAACATAAACATAAATCATCATACAAATATTCTAATAAATATAAAAAGAACTATTCACCTTCAAAATCAAATGATAAATTCTATACTAAACCTAAAAAGAAATATTATAAATCCAAATCACACCCGAAATCGAAATCTACCAAAGATATTACTTGCTATAACTGTGGCCAAAAAGGTCATTATTCAAATAAATGTAAAGAAAAAAAAAATTAAAAGATCGAGTTAACCAACTTCAAATTGATGACAATTCCAAAAATCAATTATATGAAATCTTTCAACTAAATCACTCTAATAGCAGTTCCTCTTCTTCTAATCATCCTGATACTTCATCTGATTACCAATCACCTACTGATGATTCTGATAACAATATTAATATCGGATGTAATGATGTTTGTTGTAAACCAGTTAAACAAATTACTGTTCTTACCAAAAACACTCAAGAAGAATTTGCCCTTATTGACTTAATTAGCAAATTAGATGATCCCAAATTAAAACAAAAATACACTGATAAATTAAAATCATTATTAATTCATTCCGATAATAAACCTAAGTTTGACAAACCCATAATTAGTTTATCTAAAACTTTAGAAAAATTTAAAAATAAACAAAAAGAAGTCACATTACAAGACCTCCAACAGGAAATCAATCAGATTAAACAAACAATCAAAGAATTACAACAAAAAGATAAAAAATTAGAAGACGAAATTATTACTTTCAAACTTAATAAAAAACTAGATAATTTCCACAATAATGATCAAGAATCTCCACATGAATCTGAACATGATTCTGATCCCACTAATCCTGATAATTTGATAATTGATAATCGATCACACCACTCTCAATCTAACAATCTTGACGAAAAACGGTTAAGTCTAATTAATAAGCTTTACATTCAAAAATGGTATTCTAAAATAAAAATAATTATTAATGGTTTTGAATTAGAATTAATTGCGTTAATTGATACTGGTGCTGATTTAAATTGTATCCAAGAAGGTTTACTTCCTACTACATATTATGAAAAATGTCAAGAGAAATTAACTTCTGCTAATGGTACTAAAATGCATATCAAATACAAATTACCAAAAGTTCATGTTTGTCAAGATAATGTATGTTTTAAAACCTCTTTTGTTTTAGTTACAAATATGACTGATAAAATTATTTTAGGTTCCCCATTTATATATTTATTATATCCCTTTACTACATCTAGTACGGGAATCACTACCCATGTTTTAGGTCAACCTGTTACATTTAAATTTTTATCTCCTCCTGAACTATTAAAATTAAATCAATTAAAAGATTGTTCTATTTCCCATCAAATTAGCCGTCTGACTCGCCATATCAATTTTCTTAAAAAAAAAAATTAATTATAAACGCATTGACCAACAATTAACTGATCCAGTTCTTATTTCTCAAATCAATGATTTTAAATTAAAACTTGAATCAACAGTTTGTTCTACCTTACCTACTGCATTTTGGCATAGGAAAAAGCATGTAGTTACTTTACCTTATATTAAGAATTTTGATGAACGACAAATTCCTACTAAATCCCGACCAATTCAAATGAATCATGAATTACTTGAAATGTGTAAAACAGAAATTAATGAATTATTAAACAATGACATTATCAGTCTAAGTAAATCACCATGGTCTTGTCCGGCTTTTTATGTTAATAAAAATGCTGAATTAGAACGCGGTGTCCCTTGCTTAGTCATTAATTATAAACCATTGAATGCTGTTCTAGAATGGATCCGATATCCTATCCCAAATAAAAAAGACTTAATCAAACGCCTTAGTCAAGCTGTTATTTTTAGTAAATTTGATGTGAAAAGCGGTTTTTGGCAAATTCAAATCCATCCTAGGGATCGATATAAAACCGCTTTCAACACACCCTTTGGTCAATATGAATGGAATGTCATGCCATTTGGTTTAAAAAATGCTCCTAGTGAATTTCAAAATATCATGAATGACATATTCAACCCATTTAGTCATTTTTCAATTGTTTACATTGATGACATATTAATTTTTTCCAAATCCATTAGTGAACATTGGAAACATTTAACTGCATTCTTTTATACAATTAAAAGCCATGGTCTTGTCATCTCTGCTCCTAAAATTAAATTATTCCAAACTAAAGTTAGATTCCTCAGATATGATATTCATCAAAACACTATTTTACCCATTAGTCGATCCATTGAATTTGCGTCCAAATTCCCTGATGAAATTTTGGATAAAACCCAATTACAAAGGTTCTTAGGATCCCTCAATTACATTGCTGACTTTTACAAAGACCTACGGAAAACTTGTCAACCTCTCTTTGATAGGTTAAAGGATAATCCTCCTCCTTGGTCTTCGATTCATACTTCTATTGTTCAACAGGTCAAACAGTATGTCAAGTCTCTTCCTTGTCTTGGTATTCCCACTGAGAATTCATTCAAAATTATTCAAACTGATGCCTCCGACATTGGTTATGGTGGCATTCTTCTTCAGCAAGTCACTCCTCAGTCCTCTGAACAAATTGTTCGTTATCATTCTGGTGCCTGGAATAAAGCACAATTAAATTATAGTACTATTAAAAAGGAAATTTTAGCTACCGTCTTATGTATTCAAAAATTTCAAGATGATATTTTAAATCAAAAATTTTTACTTCGTGTTGATTGCAAATCTGCTAAATATGTTTTGGAAAAAGATGTTCAAAATCTTGCTAGTAAACAAATTTTTGCCCATTGGCAAGCTATTTTAAGTATTTTTGATTTTGATATTTCCTATATCCCTGGTTGTCAAAATTCCCTGCTTGATTTTCTTACCCCGGAATTTTTACAGGGGGGTAAGGGATGAGTGCTACTCCACATATTGCCTATCTTAAAACCCAAATTACCCATTACCAAACCTTGATACACCAAGTTACTTTCCGAATCCAACGTCTCCAATTAGCCAGAAAAACTACTAAAAGAGCCCAATATATCAATTACCACTAGATTCAAGCTCGTCGCCATTTACTTGCTGATTACCTTAATCATTTGCATTATTACCAGAATTATTTAGATCTTCTTTCTGGTTGCTAACCATTGTTCCTTATTTCACAGATGTCTCGCCCAAGGCCTCCTTCAAAGGCTTTGGTCTCTTCTTCCAGTAAACCTAATCAACTCCTTGTTCCACCTCCTTTGGAGTCAACCTCCCAATCACACTCTCTCGATATAGTTAACCGTTACCAAGCTCTTGGTAACATTCATCGCCCTGATTACTCTTCTGCATTGGCTTCTGATCCTTTTGCTTCTAATCAATCAGTTTCCATCACTCCATTCCCAGTTAACCCAATCCGGTCATCCAGAACTGAATACACCAAATCACATATTACTAACTTGTTCTACAAAGAACCTAGTCACCCAAAAAGCCAACTCATTAATGGTGTTGCTAAATCCTATTTTGGTCCTGGATGCCATTTCACCCTTTCACATCCAGAGAAAACACTCTCCTATTACAAAGATATTTTACTTCATCATCAATCAATCCTGATTAAACCAATCCAAGATCGCACCTATGCTTACAAGATTCTGTACCATTCCATTTACATTCACAACATTGTTTCCCTAGCTGAATGGGGTCCTCCTTATCAACTCCGAGATTTACCTGGCCATTCCATTCAGTATAATTACCATGATTATATTGATGCCTGGTTCAAGATTTTCTTGTACCAAAATGAAACCTTTAGTCACTCTTGGTTCATTTCATTTGATCAAAAATTCAAATCTGAATTACCTTCCTGGTTTCTGAGATGGTGGACTCACTATGGTGCCATTCCAGAGATCCTCCCTGATAATCTGCTTGAATTAATCAACTATTTTGCTACTGTTTACCCATTTACCACTCATCAGAGATCCTTCCCATTATTGTTAATTTTTATAGCCAAGTATAAAATCCCTTGGATATTCAAATGGCATTATGGAATTGATGGTAACATAATTATCCGACATCACTCAGTCAAATGGTGGGCTAAATTCAATTTGCCCTGCATATTTGAAATTGTTTATGAAGAATTTCCTTCTGATCAATGTGCTCCAACCCCTGCAATGGTTAAAGCCCGGCAGATCCCAACTGCTGCAATCAGTCAAGGAAGTCAGCCCAGCCTTCCTCCAATCAATCTTGGAAGCCCCTCATCTAGTGGTTCCAAGCCCAAATCCAAAACAGCCCAGTCAGCACAATCAAAATCCCAGGCAAAGTCCAAAGCTCTTGCAGCTCCTACCAAAGACCATTCACGGCCCAAATCAAAATCCAAAGCAACGGCCAAGCCCATTTCTCCTCCTGCTCAGCCCAAAGCTAAGTCAAAGGTCAAGCCCAAGTTATCTAAAGATGAACTGCTCCAGTTAGCCCGACAAATTACAGATCAGGCTGAAGCCCAATCTATTTCCAGCTCAGACCATTCAGAAGAAGGTTCAGTCAGTGCACACTCTTCTGAAGAATCAACTAATCAATATTCAGGTCCAGAGTTTCAAGATGCTCAAGACCCGTTTGCCTAATTAACATAGGATTCCATATAGATACAAATTAGCTTCAGTCAATACTCTTTTGAGAAAAGCTGCCAATTTGTATTTATATTGATTCCTTTATTCACATGCTCCGCCGAAAGTGATGAATAGTAAAAGTTACTGTTCACTTTTACTGTTCACCATCACTATTCACCCAATCAACTTTTACTAAAGCTGCTCATCTGGTCAATCAATCAACCAAAAGCAACCGACAACATCTACTTTGCCTCATGTCCTGCCAGCTGCTTTCGCCAGTCACATGCTCTCTGTTTTGCTTTTATTTCTATATATTGTAATCAATTGGGAGCAATCAAGCATTCATCAATTTTTCTTCACTTCCCTTGTTAGAAGAAAACCAGAGTGTCCTGAGTTCCTTTTGCGTTTGTTTCGTTGACCCTAGTTAAGATCCTTGCAGTTGCTACAATTGTAATTGTAAGTTATTTTCAGTATTTGAATTACAAAGTTTTATATTAAATATGTTTTAATTACAAAGTGTTTTATTAATGGTTGTGCGGCTTCAATATATATCCTTTTTCAAATAAAAAAATATAATAGATTTATCAAACAGTAAAAAGTTGCGATGAGATGAGACTTGAGGTAAGGAAAACACTTTTTTATTTTTATCCTGCCCCTAAAACAATTCCATTCCCAATATTTTAGAAGTACAATTATATGAAGATAATTATAGTAGACCCAATGGTTGACCCAATATTAATCACTGACCATTTAATGATGTACTAAAAAATTGGCGTCACAAAAGTAATAGTCAAACCCAAATATGTCATATCAGAGCAACAAATAAGTATATATTTATATGAGGTGCAATTATTTAGACAACTTTAGCGTCTTTCCAGTTGAAGAGGGATGCGGGTCAGTGGTGGAAGTATGCGCGTGGGTGTATTGGAGGAACTTGGGAGGCTTTTGTTGAGGCTTTCCAGGATAAGTTTCTACCTCCCACGGTTAGGGAGAAGTTGAGGGATCAATTCTCAAAATTGTTACAGTTGAACATGCCAGTGGTTGAGTTTGAGGCAACCTTTACTAGTCTGTCGAGGTTTGCACCTGAGTTGGTGGCGACTGAGGAGTGCCGTTGTTTGGAGTTTGAAAAGAGGTTAAGGACTGGGCTAATGTATAGAGTTGCCTGTTCCATCACTAGAGATTATGGACGCCTTGTGTAGGCTACAGCCCATCTTGAAACTATTATACAGGCAGAAGATGAAAGGATGAGGGGCTCCAAGAGAAGTCAGGATAGTCAGGGAGACAGTAAGAGGCAGAGGGGTTCCTACCCTCAGCAGTCTTAGGGAACTCAGTCAAGGTCCACTTTTCCAATACCGAGTTCAGGTTCTGGGAGAGGTGGGTAGGGTGATTCTACTTGTTTTAAGTGTGGTCAGTTGGGCCACAAGTCTCCATCTTGTCCTCAGAGAGGAGGAGGACAGTGAGCAGCATCATTTTCGGCTCGTTTTCAGAGCCACAGTCAAGAAAGAGGCCAGCTGCTCACTTGTTATTAGTGCGGACAGGCGGGGCACCTGAAGAGGTTAAGTGGTACACCTGGTGCGTCTGGTTCGAGACAGACACAGAGTTACCAGCTGTCACAGTCAGCACAGGCCTCGAGGGCCAATCAGGGAGTCTCTTTGGCTCAGTCTGTGCATCAGGCTTATGCTCCGAGGGGTGAGCAGGTTGAGCAGAGACCTACTAGATGTATGTATACATTGTAGGGCCAGATTTTGTACCTGATCCTTCTGTAGTGAGAGGTACCTTTTGTTTTGCAATTTAGTTGCTAATGTGTTGATTGATTTGGGTGCATCCCATTCTTTTATTTCGTATGCGTTTGCATCGGTTTTGGGTTTGGAGTTGGCACAGTTAGCATCTCCTATTTGTGTAGAGTCACCTATTGGTGGTTAGACTGTCTTGAGATAGGGATGTCGGGGTTGTGACATCGAGGTTGCTGGTCGTCGATTACCTTTTGCATTTGTATTGGTTGACATGCTTAGTTTTGATGTCATCTTGGGTATGGACTGGTTATCGTCATACCGGGCTGTTATAGATTGCTACCGTCAGAAGGTTACTGTATGTACCTTGAGTGGTGATTGCTTCTATTTCTTGGGGGACCAGGTGGATAGAGTCTTATCACCGGTATATGATCCGCGTGGGCAGAGTGAACTTAGTTGTCTCCTTGCCAGCTTTTTGAATAGTGAGTGCGATGAAATTCGGATTGAATTGCCGAGGGTAGTTTGTGAATACTCGGATGTTTTTCCCAAGGATCTTGTTAGTTTACCGTCTCACCGAGAGATCGAGTTCTCTATTGATTTAGTGCCTGGCATGACATCGGTTTCTATGGCTCCATATAGATTTGCACCTGCTGAATTGAGTGAGTTGAAGATTCAACTCCAAGAATTGTTAGATAAAGGTTTTGTTCGCCCTAGTACTTCACCTTGGGGAGCGCCGACTTTCTTTGCTAAAAAGAAAGATGGAGCATTACGACTTTGTATTGATTACAGAAGGTTGAACCGGGTTACTGTTAAGAATAAGTACCCAATGCCTCGTATAGATGCTATGTTTGATCAGTTGAAAGGGTCTTGTTGTTTCTCTAAGATAGACCTGAGATCGGGTTATCATCAGTTGAGAGTAAGGGAGGAGGATATCCCGAAGACGGCATTCCGTATGCGGTATGGCCATTATGAGTTTCTTATAATGCCTTTTGGGTTAACTAATGCTCTAGCTGTGTTTATGGATTTAATGAATCGAATCTTCTGTGAATTCCTAGATTGTTTTGTGGTTGTCTTTATGGACGACATTTTGATTTATTCACCTTCTGAGGAGGAACACGAGGAACATTTACGAGTAGTACTTGAGTTACTGTTTGGGAAATGTGACTTTTGGCTCGAAGAGGTTAAATTCCTAGGGCATGTAGTGTCAAAGGAATGGGTGACTGTAGATTCATCCAAGATAGAGGCAGTGCAAGATTGGGCACAACCTAAGAATGCTTTTGAGATTCGTAGTTTCTTGGGGTTAGGCTGGTATTACCGTCGGTTTGTGAAGGATTTCTGTAGACTAGCTTCACCTTTGACTAAGTTGACTAGAAAGGAAATTAAGTTTGTGTGGAGTGAGACTTATGAAAAGTCGTTCAAGGAGCTGAAGACTAGACTCACCACTGCTCCAGTATTGATTATACCAGAGAGGGGTTTGAGCTCCTCAGTTTATTGTGATGCTTCATGAGAAGGTCTAGGTTGTGTGTTGATGCAAGAGGGTAAAGTGGTAGCCTATGGCTCACGACAGTTGAAAATACATGAAAGGAATTATCCCACCCATGACCTAGAGTTAGTAGCAGTGATATTTGCCTTGAAAATTTGGAGGCATTACCTATATGGTGAGAAATTTGACGTGTTCTCTGATCACAAGAGTCTGAAATATCTGTTTACACAGAAAGACTTAAATTTGAGGCAAATGAGGTGGATGGAATTCATAGAAGATTATGATTTTGAGTTGCATTATCATCCCGGGAAGGCCAACATTGTGGCTGACGCTTTGAGTAGAAAGCCAATTAGCAGTGTAGCTTCTATTGCCATCCAAGAATGGGAAATGTTGGGTACTCTTAATGAGTTTGACTTGCAACTGGGCGAGTCTGTTGAGTCTGCAGCTTTGTTCTTAACAGTTGCAAAACCTACACTTGTGAATCAAGTGTTGGAAGCGCAAAAGGGTGACCTTGAGGTGAAATCGTTCCGAGAGAAGATTTCCAATGGGAAGGTAGAAAGAGGTTTGACTGTGTATCCCGACCTGAGTGTGAGATACCATGACCGTTTGTTTGTGCCGGGGTCTTGCCAAGAGGAAGTACTCCAAGAGTTCATCATTTGCGCCTTGCGGTGCATCCAGGAGACACAAAGATGTATCATGATCTTAGTCACCAATTTTGGTGGAGAGGTATGAAAAAGGATGTGGTTCTGTTTGTATCAAAATGCCTTACTTGTCAACAAGTGAAGGCCGAACATCAGAGGCTAGCGGGTTTGCTGCAACCCTTGCCTATAGTTGAGTGGAAGTGGGAGCATGTTACGATGGATTACATTTTGGGCCTTCCAAGGACTTAACGGGGTAGTGATGCTATCTGGGTGGTCGTTGACCAGTTGACTAAATTGACGCATTTTATTCCCATGCACGTAAGTGACTCGGTAGATTCTCTTGCCGACTTGTATATTAGGGACATAGTGAGGTTGCACGGGGTCGCTGTGAGGATTGTTTCAGATAGAGATCCGTGTTTCACTGCTCGGTTGTGGCAGAGTTTGCAGCGTGCCTTGGGCACTAGATTGACTTTTAGCACTACGTATCATTCTCAGACTGACGGGCAGTCCGAGCGTACTATTCAAATCCTTGACGATATGATTTGAGGTTGTGTCCTTGATTTTAAGGGGTCGTGGGAGAGACACCTACCGTTAGTGGAATTTGCCTATAACAATAGTTTCCAATCGAGTATTGGCATGGCACCGTTTGAGACCTTGTATGGTCGATCGTGTAGATCTCTAGTGTGTTGGGCCGAGGTGGGCGATGTACTTTTGTTGGGTCCAGAGTTGGTTCGAGAAACTACGGAGAAAGTTGCACTTATCCATAAGAGGCTAGCTACGGCTCAGAGTCGCCAGAAAAGTTATGCCGACCGTAGGAGGAGACCTTTGTCATTTGAGGTGGGTGATCATGTCTTTTTGAAAATATCACCTAGATGGGATTTGATGAGGTTTGGGAAGAGTGAGAAGTTGTCCCCTCGGTTTATTGGTCCTTTTGAGATCCTTGAGCGAATTGGGGAGGTTGCTTACCATTTGGCGTTACCGCCACAGATTTTCGGGGTTCATGACGTGTTTCATATTTGTATGATTCGGAAATATGAGCCGGATCCATCGCATGTATTGGATTGAACCGACTTATAGGTAGATGAGGATGCCTCGCATGAGGAGAGACCGGTGAGAGTCTTGGATAGATGGGATCAAGTTTTGCGAGGCAAGACAATTCCCTTGGTAAAAGTATTGTGGAAACATTACAGAGTCGAGGAAGCGACTTGGGAACGTGAGTTAGAAGTCCAAGAGAAATATCTGGATTTGTTTGTTGATGCATGAGCATATATATTGAGAATTTATTGTATTAATGAAAATTCTAAGCATTGTATACATTTTAACTTATGACAACATTGTATATGTTATGGTTATTTGGAAAGAACATGGATTCAATATAAACATTGTATATGTTTTGAGAATGTGGAATATTGATAATGTTGTATCATTTTTTGGAAGCATTGTATATGCTATGTACGATTTTTGAAAATTTGAACTTTGGTTAAACGTTGTAAATGTTTTGGGAAATTGAAATTTTCATTTTAATTTGGGACTTGTGAATCGATTCGATGTGAATAGATGACCGGAGAATGGGTCATGGTGTTGAACTTGTGGGAATAACATGGTTGTGAATAGTTCAATTATGTTTTAGAACTTGATTTGTAATTTCGGGGATGAAATTCTTTAAGGGGGGAGGTTATAGCGACCCTGGTTTTCACACGTCTCTTGTGGTGTTTCGGACTCGGGTTTTTATGGTTTAGAGGGTGGTTTATGTCTTGCTTCCCTTGTCTTTCCCTTAATGTTGGTTATTGGGTTGTAGTTGTGTGTTTGGAATAGGTTGGTTGCTTGTTTTTCTAAAACTTTGTTGCCCAGAAATTTTCCTCTTCACTCGAGCGAGGCTTCTTGTGCTTGAGCGAGTTCTGTGAAAATGTTTCTTCGCTTGAGCGAGCACTCTTGCGCTCGAGCGTGCGTCTGCGTCTCTGTAAGGCCTGAAGGTTGGTGCTCTTCACTCGAGCGAGCTTTCCTTCGCTCGAGCGTGCTTCTACGTTGTAGACCTGAAGGCTGGTGCTCTTCACTCGAGCAAGCTTTCCTTCGCCCGAGCGTGCTTCTACGTTGCAGACCTGAAGCTTTGCATTGTTCGCTCGAGCGACGCTTCCTGCGCTCGAGCGAGGTGACCTTTTTGTGTCTGGTCGCTCGAGCGAGCATTCCTTCGCTCGAGCAAGCCTGGTGTACATCAGTTGACAGCAGCGTCGTTTTGGATTCATTTTTGATCTCCTTTTTACCCACAAACCCTAAATCTACAGTCTCTCTCTCCAGAAGTCACCTTCTCTCTAAGGTTTCATCTACATTCATTGTGTTCTTGACCCTAGTGTCTTGGAGAATAAGGTAGAGGGCTTCAAGAGCTTTGTGTTGATCCAAGTAAGAGTTGATTTCGTCGCTTTTGGAGTTTCGATCTTGCTTGTTCATCTTCTACACTTGAGGCAGGGATTTTCTACACTCTAGTATGGTTTTTAGCTTAGTTATTTGCTATTATGTATAGATGATGAGATTTGGTTGTGGTTTGGGACAAATCTAAGGTTTGGGTGTAAAATGAAAAGAGGGATTTTTTGATGAATATGAGATAAATGAGTATGACGCTTGAAAATAAGATCTTGGTATACCAAAATAGTTGATTTTGGGTGTGTGGGTCAATATTGGAAAAATGGGGATTTTGCCCTAATTTGATAAAAATGATTATTTTGTATACATAATTGGAATTAACATTGAATATGTTAAATTGGATGATTATTGATATAAATGGTGATATTGGATATGTAATATCTCACCTATGGAAGTTTTGAATAAACTATTAATTTTGAGATTGAACATCTCTTTAGAAATAATTGTATTGGGTTATTGGTAGAGGATAACTATGATTGTTGTAGAAATTGCATGAGGATTAAGCGATTTAATGCTAATCCATTGTTGGTGTCATTGAATATGACAATGTTATAAATACATTATATATGTATGTTTATTGGGAGGAGAAAGGGGATGTACTCCATATATGACTATGTTATAAATACATTGTATATGTATGTATATTAGGAGGAGAAATGGGATGTACTCCATATGCGATTTTGTTTATAAATACATTGCATATGTATATTTGTTTGGGAGAAGAAAGGAGATGGACTCCATTTAAAGCAAGTTGGCCAGAGTGTCTTGGGTGAAAGACCTGAAATTTCATATATAAATGGGTGCCGGTTCCTTTGGACGAAATATCTATAAAATGGCAAGTTTGAAGTGTTTATGTGTGTTTTGCATAGTTAGAAAACCATTGAGTTGTAGTCTCATTTTGGTTGTTGAAAGATAATGAATTTAACTCATGAATTGAGTAGTGTATATGAACTGGTTGAAAGATAATGAATTTAACTCATGAATTGAGTAGTGTATATGAACTGAAAATGAATTGATGGAACATGGAATAAGATTGGCCTCAGTGGCATATGGGTATGTAGGCCTTGTGGATGCTTCCACATCGGTATTGTTTATATACGTGGTATTTATACCTTTGCTAAACTTTATAAACCGTGTTAGATTATTTTTACTGGGCTGTTGGCTCACCCTATACGAGAATATCATTTTCAGGTGCAGGTGAGATGTTTCCTCCAAGGCAATAGCATGGATGGACTTTTGGGAAGCAAGGGCTTCTTATTTATGCCTTATGTGTGTATGTTTGTTATTTGTAAAGCCGATGGCTTAAGATGTAATGAGCGAGACTCAATTTGTGTAACCAAGCAATGACTTGGAAAGATGTAAGCCTGCATGGCATTTAGCTGATTGTTAAACAGTAAACTCTGATGTATGAAAGTATGTTGTTTCTCACATTTATTCCGCATATGAGTTATCTTTATTGTATCATTTTTGGGGGCGTTACATATACATATTTTTCATTGATTTTAAGTAGGATATATATATATATATATCCATTTTCAAATAAAAAAATATAATAGATTTATCAAATAGTAGAAAGTGGCGATGAGATGAGAGTTGAGATAAGGAAAACACTTTTTTATTTTTATCCTGCCCCTAAAACAATTCCATTTCCAATATTTCAGAAGTACAATTATATGAAGAAAATTATAGTAGACCCAGTGGTTGACCCAATATTAATCACTGACCATTTAATGATGTACTGGAAAATTGGCGTCACAAAAGTAATAGTCAAACCCAAATATATCATATCAGAGCAACAAATAAGTATATATTTATACGAGGTGCAATTATTTAGACAACTTTGGTGACATTTGAGCTTGTATTTGAGGCTTTGTCCTGGAATATGGGGCATCTCATTGTCTCATTATGAATTTTTACTTCACAGTGACTAAAGGTTCAACAAAGACAACAATCATTGACCTGAAAATATGGAACAACTCTTAGTCAATGTGGATGGGCTCTAAAATAATTCATTGTCTTCATCATTGGTGTGACCCTTCCAATTAGATATATCAAATATATACAGAATGAGCTAAATATATAAGAAAAATATTAAATATGTCCTTTTTTTTAATAATAAAATTATTATTGAATCCGATCAACACTATATCAAGAGGTGTTAATAAAGGATTGGACTTGTATCTAGTTCACATTGTAGAATAGACAATGTAATCCGGGCATGTGAGGTTTATTATAGGTCTCACTTTAATGATTTAATTTGTTTATTTTATTTACTTTATGTGTTGTTTATTCATATAAAAATTAAATTGACCCGATAATTATAATCATATAATTTCATTATGTTTGTTTTGTAAAAGAAAAATAAAATTATATAGTCATCAATTTTTTTAAAATAAATGTGAATTAATTTAATTTTCTTATGAATAATATATATACGAGGGCTTACAAATAAAAAAAAAAATTAAATCATCAAAATGAGATCTATGGTAAAACCTATAGTCTAGATACCACTGTTCAATTTAGACACGATGAAAAATTTCTCACACTAATTGAGAATTTTCTTATATATAATTTTAAAGTATAAGACAAATTGTATTTTTTTTCAAATCTTAAAGGAGGTGGGTGCAATTTACCCAATTAACAATGATCATATAGAATCAATGTATTGCCGTAAACAATAATCATGGGTTGATTAAATCAATGCATTAATTAAACATAAGATATTATTCAAATTTAGCTGGTGTTTGATAAAAATGAAAATTAAATACTGAAAATTAGTAGTTAAAACTGCAAAATTAGTAGTTAAAATTTATTATTAAATATTGAAAATTAGTAGTTAAAATTATTTAAAATTTAAAATTTATTATTTTCGAATTGTAGTTAAAATTATTTTGGTATGTTGTTTACAAGCCAAATTATGATAATACCAAAATTTTAAAATAATATATTTTTTTCTTTCTTGTTGTGTTTTACTTTTTAGTGCAAAAGATGTTTATTGTTGGAGTAATATTTTCAAGTTATGTCATTTTGATTATATTTTGCATGAAAAATTATGTGAAATGAAAAATGTATAACCTTTTTAAACATCTTAATAGATGACCTAAAAATACACATTAATAAAACTCGTAAAGAAATCCTATTTCGTTTCTTTCCCGAACAAATTCTAATCGCTCTTTCTTTTGTATGCTCTTTAGGGAGGAAAGGGCGGTATTTTGACATTCCTCCCCCCTCTATTTTTTCTCCTATTGTTTCTATCACCATACTAGCCACTATCGCTCTTGTTGCCTCCATCATTGGCTTAGCACTAAGGAAACTTTCAGATCTTGACTCAGATCTAATTCATAATCGAGATTCGATATTGTTAAACGTGTTGTTATACACTAAACAACCATCTCAGATCCAAAATATTTTATTTTGTAACGTAAATGGGGGAATTAAAGTATCAAAGCTATCAGTTGTGACAATGACCAGATCATTAAGACTTGTACTAAAATTTAAATTTGATATTGTAATTTTGACACAAATAGATATGCAATGTATTCTATTATATAAATTAAGGATGTCACATTTAAAAATAAAATCAAAGAAAAAAAAAAGGAACGCTCCCTGTATACAATCACTATCACATTTAATATTTGCTAAATGATTTTTTTTCTTATTAATCAAACCGACTAACATTGTTAAATAATTCTTTTTATTTATCAAAAACTATCTACAAATTTAAATATAAAATTATAAATTCATAACATTTGCACCTACTTCTGAGTTACATGAATTAGGTATATTTTACATTTGTTAGAAAACTGGTATACTACAAAAAAAAAAAAAGAAGAAAAAAAAACTTGTGACTTGTCCACTTCAAGAACATTTACAGTAAGAGCTCATCATAGGTCCACCTAGAAGAAAAATCTCAATCCAACCCATACGAACACACCACACTATTCTATTTCGTGCAGTGTACCTAAAAAATTAAATAAATTACATACAAAATTCAAATATAATAACTTAATTGAGTTTTGAATAAAGATTGTAATTTTTTTCAATATCACTTCAATGACAAAATAGGGTGGGGATGGGGAAATTCTATTTTCACACATTTAATTAATTCAGTACACATCTTTTTTTAAATTTTTTTTTATTACATTTGTATCCTTCAATCAAACTACCAACACACCCCTTCTTTTCTCCCTCCCTCCCTCCCAACTTAACCCTAACCTATGCCATCTCTGACCACTGGCAGTCACTTCCCTCCCTTCCGATCATCACCACATCCATAGCATTCCTCTCCTCTTGCCTGTCATCCATTACATAGACCATCTCCATTATACTAATCAAAGTTTTAATTTGTGTATGGTGTAAAATGATGTGTATTGAGACAAAATTAAAAGTTTTAATTTGTGTATGGTGTAAAATGAATAAATGGTATATACTAAGATAAGTAAGGATATTTAAATAGAATTACCTGTGGGGACGCATTTTCCTATTCTCACCCCCATCTCCATTATACTAATCAAATATAGTTTTATATAACATATATAATTTAATTTTTTTTTAAATATAATAAGACTAAAACACTTAAATATTATACTTATAACACTCATTTTCATTTCTTTATTTTACATTTTACATTTTTTAAGTCACATTTTTTATAATTTACGAAAAATGCTAATAAAAGCCCTAAGGCTTATTACTATTATTATTATTTTTTATATAGATAAGCCCTAACACTTATTGATAGTGTTGAAAAAGTGTGTAACATGTATAGTAAGGACTGGTTTGACAACTTTAAAAAAAGCCAAAAAGTTAAAAAATTACCAAAAAAATTAAAAAGTTATCACTATTCACCAAAAAAAATATAAAAAAATTAATATACAAATATTAAAATACAAATCAACTTTTTGGCCCATCAATGTACTGACGTCAAAGCAACTGCAGTGAAAGGAAAAAAAAATAAAAATTACATGTGTACATTCACTAAGTTGGATGGTAAAGTTGGGCCCGTGGGGGCCCATCATGGGTCCCGTTTTGATAATTCGAACCGTTCAATAAGTAGAACTTGTCTAATACTATATGCTTGTAAAAAATCATGTCTACCGAATATCGCTAACTACATGATCAAATCAGTTTTGTATAAAAAATGGATGGTGTTATATTTAATAGTTAACAAAAAAAACTAACACGATCAGATAGCTATCGATATCTAATCAACGTGATTTTTAACAAGCATATAGTACTCGACGAGTTCTACACATTGAACGGTTCCGATTAAAAAACGAGACCCATGGTGGGCTCCCACGAGCCGAACAACACCGTCCAATCAAAACTCGAAAAGGAGGCAATCTTTTCCCATCTACTCACCCAGCCGACTACACTGCCAATCCATACGGCCTACTACACTATTTTCTCCTACACACTTATTTATACAATTTTTTAATACACATTTTTCATAAAAAGTCAAAAAATTAACCCAAACATTCATATTTTTTTCCTCAACTTTTTAGTCCAAAAAGACAAAAAAATACACTTATTTATGACATGCCAAACAACTCCTAAAAGTGTATTGAAATGTGTAAAAATATTCTAGAATATATGGAAAAATGTATTGGGATTATAATTTTTTTGATCTTGTTATGGGTACTTATTAACAACCTTTAGCATGACCTATAAATTATTATCTATAATATACTATATTGTTTCTCATTTTTATTAATACCGCCATCCTTAAGATTATAAAAATACCTTGTCCGTATTTATCTCTCTCAATCTGATATGAGTGGATCCCTATATTGGCCTGCCCCATTATCATTCTTAATTTTGAGTCTATCATTTTAAAACAAAAAGTTTAAATTCAAAATTATGTAAAAATTGGGATCCAAAAAATTTATACATTTTATACTAAGTTCAAAATTAAAATATTCTTAATAAGCCTCACTCAAATGGAGTCCAAATCCAAAAGGTCCAAAATTATTATTTTTAATTCAGCTAGAAACCAAACAAAAAAAAATTAAAAAGAGTAATATTTAATTAGTAATTTTGCAGTTTATTATATTATCCATTGAAAAGGATATAATAGATAAGCTTCATTATATAAGTTTAATTAGTAACTTTGCAATTAAAAATATAAGAAAAGTAAGATTTAAGTGAAATTTTGTTGCATTTAAATTATTGTTTTTCATATAATTTTATATTTTAAAAAATGGTGTACTGAATTTTGATAAACTATGAAGTAACAAGATCATTTATTTATTTATTTTTATCTTTTTGAGTTCTTGAAATGATTCCTTAATATCTTAATCCGTATAAGCAAATTTTAGTAATTATGTTCAAACAATACTAATAAATATAAAAAATAAAAATAAAAATCTTTAAGAGAGTTTAAAAGAATTATTCATTCTCTGTTGCACTCATTTTTATACAGAATTTACAATTTTTATAAGATTCTTATTATCTGTTTTAAGAGAGTTTAAATTTTTTATTTTTTATTATTTTTGTGAACATTTGTCTGAAAATCAAAAAATAAAAATCCTAGAATTCAATTGTGAACTAAAAAATAAAAAAACCCTAATCCTAATTTGTAAATTCAAATTCAATTGAAAACCCTAGAATTGGGTTAGGGTTAGGGTTCAATTTGCATTACAAACTTTGGGTTAGGGCTTGGGTTCAATTTGAAACCCTAGAATTGGGTTAGGGGGCTAGGGCTAGGGCTAGGGCTAGGGCTAAGGTTTATTATGTGAATTCAAAACCACAATTTCAATTCACAAACCCTATTCTACTCACATTGATATCAATTTCAATTCACAACATTTTCACATTCACAAACCCTATTCTACCAACATTTTCATCAATTCACAACATTTTCACATTCACAAACCCTATTCTACCCACATTGTACCCATATTTACATTTTCACAAACAAAATCAACACATAAAATTCAAACTGAGAAAGAGAGAGACAGACAGTTCACATACCAGTGAGAGAGAGAGAGAGAGAGAGAGTGAGAGCAGAGAACCCACGAAGAGAGAGAGTGAGAGCAGAGGGAGAACAGAGGGAGACTGGTTCAGGGAAAAAAAAACGAAGCGTATAAAAAGAGTGGTTGCAAATAAGGGGGGTGAGCCATTTTATATAACTTTTAAAAGCGTGGTTACGAAGCACAATTTCTTTTAAAAGCAATTTTTTTTTAAAAGCGTAGTTTCTAACCACGCTTTCTATTGAAAGCGCGATTCTAAAACATGCTTTCACTAAATATGAAAACGATAATAGGAATAACGTTTTCTTAATTAAAAGCGTGTTTTGTAACTACGTTTTTATGATTTTATTCATTTTATACGCTTAGGCCAAAAACATACTGAAAACATGTTTTGAAAACACGCTTCAGCTTATTCTGAAAATTTCGGCCATACTAGGATTAGATTGGGAATAGGCTTAGTAGGTTGGTGTATTTTGGGAAAAGGCCCAGTAACTCCTTGGTGATTGGATGTTGAGAGAAAGTGGCACAATTGAGAGCAGCGATGGCATAAAGCTGGACTCTCGGATCCACCAGCAGGCCTTCTCTCCCCGGATCCTCTGAAGTCCGTGACGTCCTCTCCTCTCAGTCTGCGAATGGCTCTCCCTCAACGGCTCTCCCTGTCGTATTCTCTTAGTCGCTTCCTCTGCAGGTATATATATATATACATCCTATTGCTTTGGTCCACTTGAGTATTTGATGATTTTTTTTAATGAAAAAACGTCTAAAAAATAGACGAAAAGAGAGTTGTTGACTTTTTATTTTTATTTTTTATACTTCCGTGACTTTTTACTTTTTTAATGATGTTGACTTTTTAATTTGTTTAGTTCATCCCATACCAACCCACATGTCTTTTTGGTTGAATTTGATTGATGATTTATGCTTAATTGAAGCTATGAGGGTCTCAAAGTGCTTGTTATGTTAGGATTTGATGCGATGGACCTAGTTTCTAGGATTTGGTTCATATGTTTGTCAGTATGCATGTTGCTGAACGTTTGTATGTATGTATGTACTCTTATCTGCCAATTGAATTTTGTTAGTGGGTTAGGTTTCTTTGCAGGAATTGTTTCTTCTTATTCTGCTTGTGTGTGTGCTCGCGTCTGTTTGTTTTTATTAAATGAGATACTTCGTACTGCTCCCCATTCTGATAGGCATTCAGATGTGATGAAACCAAATTACGAATAAAATTGCATCAAAATTATCTCCTAAAGACTCTAACCGCTTATTAATAGGCTAATGCTAACTAAGCAACCTAAAAACATAACTACCACTCTAACTATTACTACATCCGACTCCCCCTCTAAAGAAAACAGCTTGTTCTCAACAAAAATCACTCAAAACCACATCAACAAAATGATACAAAACAATGACACTTATGGACTTGCAATGGTGAATAAGACAATGGGGTTGAAAGTGAAAATGAGTTCTCGTTTATGCACATCCATGCAGCCATGGTTAGGTGTGGAGAAGCCACCCATTTAGCATGCCTCCTATCAAATAAGTTGTCATCAAAATAGCTCATTTCTTAAATGTAGCCTTCATCCATGAAATCTTCAAGATGGATTGTGACTTCATCGCCTGCTATTGGTAATAGGGCTGTAAACAAGCTGAGCTGAGGTGAGCTGAGTTTTTTAGTGTTTAGGCTTGTTTATTAAAAATTAGTCGAGCTCAAGCTTGGCTCGTCAAATATTTGATAAATTCGAGTTCGGTTCGAGTATATAAACGAGCCGTGTTTGAGCTTGAACTTGATCTTGAAAAAAAAAGTTGAACTTAAATTAATTTACTTATTAAGATACAAAAATAGAAAATTATGAAAAAAATATACAAGAATCCTTATATTAATAACAAATTTCATCAATCAAATATGTAAATTTACATAAATACCAAATACAAATAGAAAAATAAAATATATCATTAAAAGTAAATATTAATTTGTTTCCTTTATGTTCACAAGCCTTATTGGGCCAAGTTTGGGACTACTCGAGCTTGGCATGATTAATAAATGAGCCTAAAAATTGAGCTTGAGTTTGTTCATTTAATAAACAAGCTGTGCTCAAACAAGCTCTAAATGAGCCGAGCTCAAATTGTTCAAGAACAACTTGGTTTGTTTGTAACCCTAGCTGGTAACATCCAACAAGAAACTATAGGAAACAAAGTTGGTCCGAATACGAAATCAACATAAAGTAGATTGTCTTGCTTCAGAGATAACTCAAAAGACAACCTGAGGGAAAACCTGAACACAAGATCGAATATCTTGGTCTAAGGGTAACCTAGGAGACACCTCTTGTCAACAATGATCAACATACTGACCTGTTTGTCCCACAACAGGTGGTAAACCTTCAAAATTAGCTTCACTCATCTTTGGAAACACATCCAAAGTAAATCCAAGTTCATGGCTTTCCTCTTCAACTTTCGTTGAAGCTAGAAAAATAGTAGAAAGTGGTTGGTTACAACTGTTTCCTCTTTGAAAAGCAAGGGAAACTGTCTATCTTCTTTGGGCATGAGAAAAACCTTGATCAAAACAATGCCTTCATCGTCGTCTTCAATTCCTCACGAGTGTCAAACATTGGAATACCATCATCCCAATTTTGCTCCATCACTTCTTTTACAACATCACATCCAATGTCTACAAAAATATCATCTTCATCACAATCCAAGGATTTACGGTCAACTTCCCCAGACTTGAAGCATTCAAAGTCCCCACTTTGGGACTTATTTTCAGCTCCCAAAACTCTGAAAATGGACTGATTGTGATATGAAACAGAGCCCTTCTCTGTTCTGTGGTGTTGTCCATATCCAAAAAAACCACTTTGACCACCACTAATTGAGAACTGAATTGGGAAAATGTTTGGAAAGGCTACCCAAACATAGAACAAGCTTGGTATGGCTGCTTTTGAATGCGAACCGCACCTTGGTATGACTGTTTCTGAACTGGTACAACAGTTGTAAGACCTGGTGTTGGCACATAAATTTCAACTAAATTTATGACACGTATAAGCCTATGATAGGAAAGTTGTCGGTAATCACTTCCTAAAAAGATCAATGTGATCGGTTGAAGTGCATAAATAAAATGACGTTGTATCTCAATGACGTTATTCAAGATGCTCAAGTGACATGTGGAGCCTATGAAAGATGACACCTGTAGAGTCTACAGTAAGGACACTACACAAGGTGAAACCCCAAAGATCAATCCGGTTAATCAGATAGTGCTATTATTTAAAATTCAAATGGCGCTATCATTCAATTTGAAATTCAAATTGAAGATGAAGCATTCCTATCACCTGATGGCCCTTCATAAATATGAGGACCATCACACAAGATAGGGGATGAAGAAAATCAGAAGTGAAAAGATCAGAGAGAGAGAGAAAGAAATTGAGAGCTAAAGAAGTCGTTACAAGAAAGAAGAAGAAAAGCCTAGAGAACTCAAGAGCCTACGCTAATGGAGATGAATAGGTAAAGGGTTCCAAACCCAAGAATTGTATTTTATATTCGAGGGTTCAAAGCCCATAACAATTTCAATAAAATATTTATTTTTTTTAAATTGTCTTTTGTTGTTTATTTTGTTCTTCATTAATCGGAGGTTTCATTTGTATAAAATGTGTAATTAAAGATCTGAAATACAGATTGGAAATAAGAACCTGCTATTCAAATAATCAACACTGTTTAGTCCAAAAACTAAACAGTGGACATTTGTAACATAAAATTTTGAAATGTGTTGAAACACTTCATGTTTTAAAATTTGTGTCTACAAATTCTGGCATGCCCAGTGGGACTTATTTCTCCTTCCATCTTTTGAAGAACAAAATATATATATATATATATATAGTTGAAACTTACTGAAGTATTCTTTTGTTATAGGAATGCTGAAGCAACTGTCAAGAGAAAAACCTATACTCCAGTGGTTCTGAAATCACCAAGGGTGGAGATAGCACCCATCACCCAAGGGGCTCCGGAGTGAATGCCCTTGGTTGTCCCAAAGGTAGAACCAACGAAATCCTGGAAAGATGCACTTCTTTACCCTATCACCCAAGGGGCTCTGGAGCGAAAGCTCTTGGCTGTCCTGAAGGTAACTAGTGTGAAAGTCACACTTCTCCAGAAAGATGAAAGTTTGAGAAAGATTACTGAAGATTACGTGAAAGCGTCGAAGCAGTACACAACTGTGAGGGCCACAGCCCGAACGAAGAGCTTTCTAATTCGAGCAAAGGAGGCTAATCAGTTTGCGACTATGACTTTTGTTGCAGCTTCAACGGGGGCAACAAAAAATGTTGTGGCCCAACTACTCAAAAGGGTAGAAGACTTCATTAAAATGGTGGAGTTTGCCCAGAAGAAAGCCTCTGTTGAAAACATGGCCATTATTAGGGCCATTGGGAGGAGGGTAATGACCCAAGCTCCTGTTGATGGAAAAAAGGCCCCTGTTGTTGAAAAAATAGTTGCGGCCTATGAACCGATAGTTCTGTTCAGAGCACAAAATCGGTCAAACAAAATCTCAGTCAACTCTCAAGAGCCAAAGGAGCACTCTTTGGCTTGACAGGGTTCGAATAAGGAACACTCATTGGCCCGACAAAATAAGGAACATCCGTTGGCCCGACAAGGTTCGAATAAGGAACACTTGTTGGCCCAACGGGATTTGAATCAACATCAATTGGTTCGCTCTAAAAATGTAGGGATTGTTTTGAAAATTCATGAGGAGTTTGCAAAAACGCAAACGGTTCCTTCTATGCCCCTAGGGGCTCAACTTGATATGTCATCCGGTCTAGTTTTGAAAAGACAAAGGCGAAGAAGAAATAAGGCCTTAAAGAAACTGGAACTAAGAACAGTGGCAACAAATGTTATAGGAGCTATTGAAAGGGCTCTCTCAAAAGATGAACCCCAAAAATAAATTGAAAGTCCTGTCTTTGTTAGAAAATCCAAGGTGGAAGAGGGTAAGCAACCCTTGGGAAATATTTCTACTTTGATTGAACTATCTATGGAGGGAATAAGAAAAGGGCCTGTAACAAGGTCCATAGCCCGTTAGGCTCAAAACAAAGCATCGCTGTCAGATACTGCAAATATGAGTAATGTTGTGGGGTTTGATAATCCTTTGTACGAACAAGATGATTCTATCTCGTTTGTTTCAACGAATATTGGAAATAATGAATTGAAAGATATCAACAAAGTCCCAGTTATGATGACCGAGGTTGAGAAAGAATGTGAAAATTCGTAGGTCTAACAAGACCAAGGTCTCAAGGAAAAAGTGATGGCCCTACAAGAACAACTTGAGAGAAGAGAACGGGAAATGGCTGCTATGTTGGAGCAAATGCAATAGTTGTAGGCCCAAATGATAGGACCAGGAAGTGCACCCAAACAAATGACACAACCTGTTGTGGGGACATCTATAGGCATACAAAGTACACTAGCCCCAGGGGGCAATGGTCCTTGTTACTCTGATCTGACCAGTGGTGGTATGAATCCAATGCTCATGGCCATGATTAATGATATGGTGAGGAGACAAGTAAAGAAAGTCAAAGAAAAAGATGATGAGAACTATCAAATAATTATAAAACCTTACCCAGCATGGGTAGATGCTGTTCCATTCCCTTCTAGTTTTTCCCAACCAGATTTCAAAATGTTTGATGGAACAGGAGACCCAAGACAACATGTGGCTCATTTTCTTTCAAGGTGCGGACCAATAGCCCAGAATGAGGCCCTGTGTCTGCAGCTATTTTTTCAGTCACTTGAAAGTCCTGCATTTACTTGGTATGTTAACCTTCCTGAGGGATCAATCCTAAATTGGGATTCCATGGTGAATGAGTTCCTTAAACAGTTCTGCAACACACAAAGGCGAGTTAGAGTACCAAAACTGATTGAGACCAAGCAACGTAACAATGAGTCTGTTATAGATTTCATTGCAAGATGGCACGCTTTGACATTTGTTTGTCCTCAAAAGTTTACACAATTAGAGTTAATTCGGATGTGCCTTAACAACTTCTGACATGAGCTCTCTACGGCTCTTATGACTCAAACTTTTGAAGGATTCAATGATCTATGCGCTAAAGCTCATGATATGGAGCTGCATCTAGCTAAACGAAGGAGGCCTAGGGCCGTTGAAAGGGTTGTGTCCTCGACTGCAGCTACAATTGAAACCAAAAAGAAGGGTCCCGTTGTAGTAGGGGCTAAAAAGCCCAAAGAATTTAAAAAGGTGACTATGAAAGAGAGGTTGGAGAAGAAATATTCTTTCATGGATGATCTGGTTGAAGACCTATTTGAAGATCTGTTGGAGCAAAAGTTGATTGCTCTCCTTGAGGTGAAAAGACCAAATAAGGTAGGAAAGACCAACGATCCAAAGTATTACCCCTACCATCGTTTGATTAGCCATCCGATAAAAGAGTGCTTTGTTCTGAAAGATAAAATTCAGGAACTTTGGGACTCTAAGATTATCGAGCTCCCTCCTCAAGAGAAAGCATCTGCTAACCCAATCACTATCGACAATGATAATGAAGGTGAATGGGTTGTTTATCAGTCAAAAAGCATGAAGAAAAGACAAAATGCCACAGTGAAAGCTAGTAGTGTGGTTGATTCAACAACATAAGGGCCAAAAGTTTCCAAAAAGCAAAAACCAAAAGTTTCTAGGAAACAGAAAAATGCCAAAATAAGTAAGAAAAAAGGAAAGAAGAACCCAAAGAAGGAAAAATGGGAGAAATTGGTCCTTGATGAGCAGTTAGAGCAAGGTCCTCTTGTCCCAGTCACATTGGAGGAATTTCTACCTTCAAAATTTCAATCTGTGGAGTTGCTGACATACTTTGATAAAAGAAGGGAGGAAAAGTTTACTTTGGCCCCTTACCTAACCATCATTGTTTTGAGTGATGATGAGGAAGATGAGGGTGAAGTTGGTTCAAAAGTTAGGGAAGGAGATTGCTTTACATCTCTTATCTGCATACCTGACTCACCAGAGTATACACCATCTTCTCCAGAATACACACCAGCCTCACCAGAGTATACACCACCTTCTCCGGAGTACACAACAGATGCTTTTTCTCCAAAATATTTGCCAGTACCACCAATGTACTATCAAAGCACTCCAGAATATGTAAGCGGAGCAGAACAAGGAGACACCGGGTGTAGGTCCGACTCTAAGCTTGTGAAAAAGGTGAAAAAACGACTACACTTCAAGGATAATGAGGTGAATGGCAGGTGTATGTCAGATGATGAAGTATGGAAGCATTCAAGTAAACAAGCAAAATCATCTCAAGATAAGGATCCTAATGAAAATTGGGAACTTGACTTTTCTCCTGATGGTTCACCATACACATCCCCAGCCAGGACATACGATGGTGAAAGTGTATCAAGTGACCACTTTGACTTTCCTTGTAATGTCATCACTGTGGACGTAAATTTTGAACAGCGAGAAATACATATCATTCGCAATCCAGGTGATGATAAGAAAGCAAAAATTGAAGCTGGAAGGGAAGCGGAACATCAGGCAAAAGTAACAGTCTCTTTGAAAGATGAGGGTTTTGAAGCCCATCAAAATTTGATTATTGAAAGAAATCAAATTTCTGGACACGCTTTCCCTAATTGGGTCGAATGGGTTCAGTTCCCACGAGGATATTGTAATAACCCCGATCCATGATTAATTACTAATCCGTGATTAAAATAATTATATGTTAATTTTGTATTTTTGCATGCTATTCGATTTTCTATCTGTTAATCATAGTAATATCTGTTGCAATTTCCGCTTAGAATATTAATTTGATGGCTCGATTGATGTCAGAAATGGGAATTGACCGCATGGTTGGACTAATTAGAATTTTAAGAACACTATGGTGAGTTTAATTAAAAGAATGATTCAGTTCAATAAAATCACATGTGATTGAATTAAGCCTTAATTAGAATGGTTTCGGGTTAACTGAGTCATGTGCTAACCATAATTAATTTAGGTTACTTGTGTTTAATAAGATGATGCCTGATTTATGCCTAATCTACTCTTATTCATGATTCAAGATGTGATTAAGTGTATGTTGTGCCGAGGCATGTGATGGTGTTGAGTGTAGAGGATAAATTCTTGTGAGTGTGTTGGAGTAGTGCATGTGTGTGCACGTGTTATTCATTCGGATGTGAGGGTGTGTGAGTGTTGTGTATATCTGCTGAAATGTGAGGGAATGTAGGAAACATTCTTCTTGTACTTTCTACTTTTTTGAGCAGAGAGTTCACCTTAGAGAGAGAGAGAGACAGAGGGATAGCTCACTCTAGAGAGAGAAAGCTCTACATTTGTGTGGTTTGACGGAGAAGAAGAGAGCTAAGGGAAGTCCATCTCTTATTGTTTGAAATCAAAGCTCTAGGTCTTGAGCATATTTTCTGCAGCTAACTTCCATGCATCACGATTTCAACACATCTTTGAACCATTTTCATGAAATTAGCAAGAGAAGTGGATCTATGGGCTTGTAGATGTCTTGCATGTGCATCCTTGGAGATTAACCTTTTGGTTCCATCAGTTTGAGTTAGAGTTTTGAAGTCATTGCAAGCATGTGAGTTCATGTCTTGCATAATGTTTTGGAAATTCATGGATTCATACCAACCATTTGCATGTTTTGAAGAAATCAAGAAAATAGTTTGAAAATCTTTCATGCATGAGCTTTAAAGTTCAAATTTGCTAAATCCATGAGTCTTAAGCTAAAGGTTTGAAAATGATCATATATGTGTGTTTTAGAAAAGTTTTCCAAGTGTTTTGATCAAGCTGTGCATGAGTGTAGCCATTGAATTGCATTTTGAAGCTCAAAACTCTGTTTTTGGAAACCCAGAATTTCACAGTCCGCTCGAGCGAGGAAACCTGCGCTCGAGCGGAGAATGCGAGCCCTTAGTATTTTTGCAGGCATGAGCGCTCCGCTCGAGCGACCAAAGTCACGCTCGAGCGAACCCTTTGTATATTATTGATCCGCTTGAGCGTGGGAGTTGTAGCTCAAGCCTAGTTTGTGACCAACTAGTACTTTTTCCAAGTTCACAGGCCACTCGAGCGAAGGAAGTCACGCTCGAGCGACCCCTCTCATTTTGCATTCCCGCTCGAGTGAGGAAAGCTACGCTCGAGCGGGGACCTTATTTTCAGAAAATTTACGAAGTGTTTCAACTCATGTTTTGGCATCCTCATTGCATCTTAGGCATTCCTAAGACTTAATTAAGGCATGGTAATGAGGCTATGGATTAGAAACACACTAAGAAAAAGAATGTACTAAGTTCCGAGACTGCAAATGTGTGTGTTTTGGGCAATATGATAAGAAGGAATAAGAACCAATGTAATGAAAGCTCAGCCTTAATGGCCACTTGAATATGTAATGATAAGACATGCTTGTGTTATGTATTTTGTGATTGTAGGTCAAGACTCGAGGATTGATTGACTGCTTACTGGAACCACTGTGAGTAACGTTATTGTAAAGATAAGTTCATATGAATTACGTTTCCAAATGAAATATGATAAGTTCTGATTTTTGAAATGATATCTGTCTTCGTGAATGAATATTCCATGTTTGAAATCTATTATGGCATCCATAGATAGTCCCAAGTCATGGGGGATGGCATGAAAATGCGGGTCCATGACATACATGTGATTATGAGATCTCGTTAGCCACTTCATTGTGGTGATATGTGTTTAATCGGTATCCGGAACTGATTACTCTAGTAGGAAGACGTTCTGTGATGTGTTCTATGGGATGTACCATTATTATGTTCTGATATGAGAATGATTAAGCTCTGGTCTGTTTTCTGCTTATGATATATTCGGATTTCGTTCACTAACCCCTTTACCTTAATGTTATTCATTGGGCTTTAGCTCATTGTGCGTATATATATGTATAGGTGAGCATTCTAGAGGCCGAGCCTGAAGGCTTTTGTCCGGATTTGTGTTCTGTTGTCAGCCAACCATTGTGCCTCATGTGGAGGTTCTCGAAGTGTCTAGTGTTTAAGTTCTATTGTTTCTGTATATATAAGACTCGGTTGTTCTGTTGGCTGTACTTAAGATACTTTAATGTGTGTGGGTATAATGTATGAATGACTTTTGATTATGTATATAAAGTTTTTAAATATTCTGTTTCATATAAGTCAGCACAGCTCATTGGACAATTATATTTATGTATTTGCTTCCGCTAGCCCCTTAATCTTGTTAATCTGTTCAGAGGCCTTCAGTAGTCCAAGGATTACTGGCCGGTTACGATGCTAAACCTATAGGGGCGGGTTTGGGTCGTGACAGAGTGGTATCAGAGCACGAGTTGTACCCACACACGTGCCTATATGAGCTATAGGTTGTCCTAGAAATGAAATAGGGACATTGCATTATCATGTGTAAGTATGTGAACTATTATGAACACATCCTTATTGAAAATGAATTGAAATGAAACTTTGTGCATGATCAAAGAAGTTAAGTGGACTAATATGTAGTGTTAATTTCAATACCAAATGTGGAATCTATGTGAACATGAATGTATGAAAGTAAGGGATCATGTGACTGTATCTGAATTGAAATGAAAGTATAAACGCATCTGATATGAAATGAAATGTGAGAACTTTCCTTATATTAATAAGCACCTTGTTTGTGTGTAGCCAATGGAAAGGACAAGGAATATAGACGAATCTGAATCTTCTGACATTAGAATTAGTCGGTTAGAAAGAATGGTTGAAGCCTTAACCGAAAATCTGAAATAACAGCAACAAGGGCAAATACATGTACCTGAACCAGCTAATTATGATATGGTAACACTGACACAGAAATACAATAAGATGAAACCACCGGAATTTCAGGGCGGTATTGAACCGTTGAAAGCTTAGGCTTGGGTCTTAGAAACTGAGAAAATATTTTAGGTATTTCCGTGTACTGAGGCACAGAAAGTTTCGTTGGCAACATTCACGCTCAAAGAGGAGGCTAGGAGATGGTGGATATTAGTACGAAATGATAATGAGGGCCTGACATGGGATAGATTTAAAGAAATCTTCTTCAAAAAATATTTTCCCCAATGCATCCGGGATAGGAAGGTATCCGAATTTGAACAACTAAAACAAGGCAAAATGAATGTGGCTGAATATGAAACAAAATTTACTGAGTTAGCCCGATATGCACCCCACATGATAGACACTGATTACAAAAAGGCTAGAAAATTTGAAGGTGGGCTTGACTTAGATGTGTTTGATCGAGTTGGCGTCTTAAAATTGCCAAAATACGTGGATGTTCTTGATAGGGCCTTAATGTCCGAGGCAATCATAGCAGCCTTAAGAATATCAAAATCAACATCATCAACTGAATCAGAAAGAGTGAAACAGAAGAAACAAAAAGTCGAAATGACTAGTAATTCGATGACCTCTGCGAATGAAAAATCTAGGGCAATAACTGTGAACAAGGAGAGTCGAGGAAGCAATGTGAACAATAGTATACCTATTTGTAAAGAATGTGGGAAACAACATTGGGGCATTTGTCGCCGCCTATCAAGGGCTTGTTTTAGATGTGGTTAGAAAGGGCACTTGGCTAAAACTTGCCCGCGAATTCATCCAAACAACACTAGGCCTAATGCTAGTATGACTGATTCTGTTCCTACACCCTAGTTCCAGAAAATGCTCGAAACACTGAAACAACTGACGCAGGTATTACCTTAACTATGTGAAATTGTTATATGGGAATTTGTGTGGAAGTGTACATTCCTTAACTTGATATAGATTGTGGACATCTTAATTAAACCAATTGAATTATTAGAATTATGAACCCCTAGTTATTGACTGCCTCGAAAACTTGCTAATTTTATGTGAGATGCTCGAAGCCCTATAATGAATTGCCTGAGCTTTGGGAATTGTTGAGACTTATGGGCAACGAGAACTTGCTGGGTTAAATCCTTGTACCGTATTGTAAAATTTAATATGAACTGTTAGGTATGACCTTTGAACTATGCTAGGACTATTGAACATGGGAACACATCGTGATTGACTATAGTTTGAGAAATCTGTACAACCATGACTTGAACTGAACTGTTATGTATTGACTGACATCATCGAATGAGTAGACCCATGATCTCGAATTATATACATGAATCAGCCACGTACGGAACTTCTGAAATTGAGAACCTATGTCAGTTTGGAAGAACGAACTTTTGCTTTTGAATTGTGAACGAATGCCTAAATGATAATTGCTTTTAGACTCGTACCTGTCTATATGTTCCCATGCTTGTAATACTATTAGAATTGATGGGATTGAACCGTGGTTAATGAACACTTAGAGACTTACTGGTTGATATGAACTATCGTGACTGACCTGTTGAATTATGCTTGAACTGTTAAATATGGAGGCACACTATGATTGACTGCATATGGAACATGTTTGGACCTACATATATCTATACCTTTGTGTGGGATGTTAGTTAATCGAACCCAACACACGCTTTTTATCTGCTGTATTTGTATCTAGACTGAGTAGACTTATGACTTGTTGCCTTCACTATCGTATCTGGAGAAGCTGTTTCGTGTTCATCTGTACATTGAACTCGTGAATCTGTATTAAGAATGTTATTAGACTCTGGACATACACATATATGACTATACCTTTGCTCAGAATGATTGATATATTATTTGTTTGATAACTTGACCATTGGGACTATGACTCTGGGATTGTGTGATTAAGTAAAGACCCTGAGCGATAAACTCTAAATTGTGAACTACGATTGTTGAAAATTGACAAGATTGTTTGCCTCGACTAGTGAGCCTATACTTTAACGACTGTACGATCGATTTGAAACTTTTGTGTAACAATATGCTATTGTGTACCACCGAGAAACTTTATGTGATACACCGTTGTGTACCTTATGCTTACATGAAAGACTCATTTGGGAAATTGCTATATTGACTGTGATGCTTACCTCTCGATATGAACAACTGTATGCCTGTGCATCCACATATAAACTTACTTGGAGAATATAACATTGTATATGACCTGAACTCTTCGATATGAACTATTGTGATACATAACTCTGATGTGATTTGAGAATCAAGGAACTTAGAAAAACTGTAGAACTACTGACTATGCACCTAAGCGAATGAAGTATGAACTAGAACCTTTACCTGATCTAATATGATAGAACTATGGTTTGATGAGACCTTTGTTTACCTGAGAGAACTTCTGTTTGATGACTCACACTTGAACTTTGACTTGATATGACCGGGTAGAACTTGCATCTGCCATGACCTGGTTGAGCCTTTATTGATTTGATCTGCGAAAACCCTTATTGAGAGCTATTATTTGATTTGGTTACATTGTGGGGGATTGTGAATTGGTTATGATTGAATAACAGGGCTGTGTTGCTAAGGGAACTAACCGAATGAGAATTAGAATCAATCTTGAACCCTTAGGAAGAATGTGAACCGTCAACAGCAAACTATGTGATTACGAATAGCTTCTTACTATATGCTTGTAACCGATTGGGAAAACACGTAAATAAGATTATGAAATTTGGTAACTTGTGCTTGGGGAATATGGGAATACCGTATACATGACACGTGGTTAATTACTCTGGTATTACCGTTACTACCATGAACTTGTTTGACTAAGAGAACGATTGCTTTTTTGTTACTGTACTTCAAAACTGATGGAATTTATTGACAGCAGACTGGTTCGATTATAAACTCTGATTACCTGGGAGGATATGCAGATTGCTTCTGTATTGACACATAGTATGATTGAATCTGTGGAAACTGAGGCTGATGAATAGTTTATGAATGATAACTTCAGAATGACCGGGATTAACTGTAATAAGATTACTGGATTAAAAACCAAATCGAACAAGGACAGGATGGATGACTCGGGAGTGAGTAAATCAAATCTCTGTAACTTAACGGGGGAAATTACTTATGAAAATGGAGTCAGTGTGAATCTATGACGTCCCATAAGTACTTGATATAAGTAATGAGAGTAATAACTTAATAAAGTTATATCCAATTGTATTTATTTTCTGTGTGACAAAATAAGTTTTTTTTTTCTGAAATGCTATATGTTGTATGCTAAATGATTGTCCAATTTGTGATATGTATTCGTGACATTCTTAGCATCATATAACATGTGTCCCTTTATGGGTCATCAGGTCCCTTTATGGGTCATCAGATTTGTTAGTGCTAATGAATGCATCACGTATGTTTAAGTAAGACTTCTGACATCTGTGTATGATCTGGACAAGAATGTGACTATGAACGTGTATATGAATTTGTTTCTGATTAAAATCTGGATGTGTATAAGACTCTGTTTTGATACGAACCCTAATCTCTGTTTATGATTTATGATTCTGTTTCTGTATGAAGCTAAGGTCGAGATTGGGTTATGAGCATAATGATAAATATGGTTATGCTTCTGTTTTGTAAAGAATTGCCGTTATATATATATATATATATATATATTGATGAACATCATTTCTTTTGATATAAGATAACTTAAGTTTGGAGGACCAAGCTTTTTAAGGTGGGGAGACTGTAACAACCCCGATCCATGATTAATTACTAATCCATGATTAATTACTAATCCATGATTAAGGGCACTAATCAAGTGATTAAAATAATTATATGTTAATTTTGTATTTTTGCATGCTATTCGATTTTCTATCTGTTAATCATAGTAATATCTGTTGCAATTTTTGCTTAGAATATCAATTTGATGGCGCGATTGATGTCAGAATTGGGAATTGACCGCATGGTTGGACTAGTTGGAATTTTTAGAACACTATGGTGAGTTTAATTAAAAGAATGATTCAGTTCAGTAAAATCACATGTGATTGAATTAAGCCTTAATTAGAACAGTTTGAGGTTAACTGAGTCATGTGCTAACCATAATTAATTTAGGTTACTTGTGTTTAATAAGATGATGCATGATTTATGCCTAATCTACTCCTATTCATGATTCAAGATGTGATTAAGTGTATGTTGTGCCAAGGCATGTGATGGTGTTGAGTGTAGAGGATAAATTCTTGTGAGTGTGTTGGAGTAGTGCATGCGTGTGCACGTGTTATTCATTCGGATGTGAAGGTGTGTGAGTGTTGTGTATATCTGCTGAAATGTGAGGGAATGTAGGCAACATTCTTCTTGTACTTTCTACTTCTTTGAGCAGAGAGTTCACCTTAGAGAGAGAGAGAGAGAGAGAGAGAGAGAGAGGGATAGCTCACTTTAGAGAGAGAAAGCTCTACATTTGTGTGGTTTGACGGAGAAGAAGAGAGCTAAGGGAAGTCCATCTCTTATTGTTTGAAATCAAAGCTCTAGGTAAGAGTCTTAAGCATATTTTCTGCAGTTAACTTCCATGCATCACGATTTCAACACATCTTTGAACCATTTTCATGAAATTAGCAAGAGAAGTGGGTCTTTGGCCTTGTAGATGTCTTGCATGTGCATCCTTGGAGATTAACCTTTTGGTTCCATCATTTTGAGTTAGAGTTTTGAAGTCATTGCAAGCATGTGAGTTCATATCTTGCATAATGTTTTGGAAATTCATGGATTCATACCAACCAGTTGCATGTTTTGAAGAAATCAAGAAAATAGCTTGAAAATCTTTCATGCATGAGCTTTAAAGTTCAAATTTGCTAAATCCATGAGTCTTGAGCTAAAGGTTTGAAAATGATCATATATGTGTGTTTTAGAAAAGTTTTCCAAGTGTTTTGATTAAGCTGTGCATGAGTGTAGCCATTGAATTGCATTTTGAAGCTCAGAACTCTGTTTTTGGAAACCCAGAATTTCACAGTCCACTCGAGCGAGGAAACCTACGTTCGAGCGAAGAATGCGAGCCCTTAGTATTTTTGCAGGCATGAGCACTCCGCTCGAGTGACCAAAGTCACGCTCAAGTGAACCCTTTGTATATTATTGATCCGCTCGAGCGTGGGAGTTGTAGCTCAAGCGTAGTTTGTGACCAACCAGTACTTTTTCCAAGTTTACAGGCCGCTCAAGCGAGGAAAGCTACGCTTGAGCGACCCCTCTCATTTTGCATTCCCGCTCGAGCGAGGAAAGCTACGCTCGAGCGGGGACCTTATTTTCAGAACATTTACCAAGTGTTTCAACTCATGTTTTTGCATCCTCATTGCATCTTAGGCATTTCTAAGACTTAATTAAGGCATGGTAATGAGGTTATGGATTAGAAACACACTAAGAAAAAGATTGTACTAAGTTCCGATACTGCAAATGTGTGTGTTTTGGGCAATGTGATAAGAAGGAATAAGAACCAATGTAATGAAAGCTAAGCCTTAATGGCCACTTGAATGTGTAATGACAAGACATGCTCGTGTTATGTATTTTGTGATTGTAGGTCAAGACTCGAGGATTGATTGACTGCTTACTGGAACCACTGTGAGTAACGTTATTGTAAAGATACGTTCATATGAATTACATTTCCAATTGAAATATGATAAATTCTGATTTCTAAAATGATATCTGTCTTTGTGAACGAATATTCCATCTTTGAAATCTATTATGGCATCCATAGATAGTCCCAAGTCATGGGGAACGGCATGAAAATGTGGGTCCATGACATACATGTGATTATGAGATCTCATTAGCCACTTCATTGTGGTGATATGTGTTTAATTGGTATCCGGAACTGATTACTCTAGTAGAAAGACGTTCTGTGATGTGTTTTATGGGATGTACCATTATTATGTTCTGATATGAGAATGATTATTCTCTGGTCTGTTTTCTGCTTATGATATATTCGGATTTTGTTCACTAACCCCTTTACCTTAATGTTATTCATTGGGCTTTAGCTCATTGTGCGTATATATATGTATAGGTGAGCATTCTGGAGCCCGAGCCTCAAGGCTTTTGTCTAGATCTGTGTTCTGTTGTCAGCCAACCATTGTGCCTCATGTGGAGGTTCTCGAAGTGTCCAGTGTTTAAGTTCTGTCGTTTCTGTATATATAAGACTCGATTGTTCTGTTGGCCGTACTTAAGATACTTTAATGTGTGTGGATATAATGTATGAATGATTTTTGATTATGTATGTAAAGTTTTTAAATATTCTGTTTCATATAAGTCAGCACAGCTCATTGGATAGCTATATTTATGTATTTACTTCCGCTAGCCCCTTAATCTTGTTAATCTGTTCAGAGGCCTTCGGTAGTCCAAGGATTGCTGGCCGGTTATGATGCTAAACCTATAGGGACGGGTTTGGGTCGTGACCGATATGTAGTACCTCGTTTTCCTTTATATAATGGGACAGGTTGTCCACGACGCCATTTGGTTCATTTCCTTGCACAATGTGGAAACATAGTAAAAAGTCAGGCGTTACTTCTACGGCAGTTTGTTCTTTTTTTAGAAGGATGGGCAGCAGATTGGTACTTCAGCCTACCACCGAATTCAATCCTAGATTGGGACACCATGGCTGATCGATTCTATAGGACATTTTATATACCATGGCCAATAGAAATTGAGATGTCAGAACATTTGGATGATTTCATAGAAGGCACAATTGAGGAGAAGATTGAAACTGCCCTTGATCTCCGAGAGATGGGCACTAATCGCCCAAGGGATTTGTTCCCTTTATGGGTAATTTCTTGAAGGATACGAACTTCCAAATTTTGTGCTATATGAAGGGTATGGAGATCCTTAAAAACATATTAGGCGTTTCTTGAAACAGTGAAAATCAAGCACTTTGCCTAAAACAATTTCCCATTTTTTTAGAGGGGATCGCCTTTGACTGGTATTGCTCCCTCGATGGAGTCGTGGTGCCTAGTTGGGAGGCCATGAAGAATGGTTTTGAAGAATCCCAATGCTTTTATAGGCGCGACTCTCGGTACCTAAGAAATGGGAGAAGAATGCAGCTCCAGGAAGATGGAGAAGTGACTGATGATGATGATCACCCTGTAGTTCGACTAGTTAACATGGTCCAAATAGGGGAGGAAACAAAAGAAGTTGAGGTCAACGAAAAGGCGGTTGCTAAAGTATGCCAGACTTACTTGACCTACCGAAGGAAATTACGAAATCCTTAGGACCCTCAAACGTCAGAAGTTTCACAAGTTTTGCTGGAGGAAGAGCAAGTGAAATATGATGTACTAGCTCATCTAAAGAAAATTCCAGCATTATTGAGCGTATATGATGCATTGAAAATGTCTCCAGAGCTTTGAAAGTCTTTAATATATGCCCTGTCCAAGCTAGAGGATTTCCACAAAGAAATTGAGGGTAGAAATCAAGAGAAGACAACTACATGCATGGCTATGGTAACCTTTGATGGCAATGACATGTGTGCTGAAATGACAGACCATAATCGGCCTTTGTTTATGACTGCGCTTATCCATGATGTGAAGATTTCTCGAATTTTGGTTGATGGAGGATCTGCGGTAAACCTCCTGCCTCGAAGGGCCTTAAACCTATTAGGGATTCGAATTTCACAACTGCGCCCAAGTCGTCTGGTCATTCAAGGATTTAATCAGAATGAACAACACCCAATGGGAAAAATTGAATTGCGAACCAAGTTTGGGATATTGAAGAAAGCACTGAGTTCTTGGTCATTGATGTAGACACCTCCTACAATGCTTTGTTTGGGAGACCATGGATGCATAATCATCATGCAGTGCCATTAACTTATCACCAATGTATCATGTACTCGTTGTCTTCACCCAAAAAAGAGGAGACAATTGTGGCTGACAATGATCCATTTGGAGAAGTAGAGGCCTATTATGCCGATTCTCGCTTCTAGACAAAGACTTCACAAAGAAAGGGAAAAGATGTGAAAAAGTCTGAAGATACTCCGAATGTCAAAGACGCTCTAGAGTTTACTCTAGTTTCAATAAAAAGAACATTTCGATATGTGCCAAAGTCCGAAAGGAAATTAGGGGCAAAGGCTCTAGCCCTAAGAAATCCAATTTTGGATCTCAAGGGTGAGTTCACATTGCCATTAAGGAGGACAAAATGCACCTATGTGGAGAAATATAATAAGATTGTGGTCCCTTCTAAAGGAAAAGGGTCGAAACCCATCATATTCCACTCACTTGGAGATGTTGAACAGAAAGTGAAAGTTGAACAAGTGCCAGAAGAAAACATCTCGAGTTTTGAGAAGCCTACCTTCATTGCAGAAATTACACAAATGTAGGTGAAAGTTGGTTTGGATCCTAAAAAAATACGAAGAACAATGACACCATTTGACTTTGCATTAACACTTTTGCAGAGGCAGGCTATCCAGCAAGGTGGTATTATCACCGCTAGGACAGAAGGGTTAGGCTATCGGGGGAATGAGGAAAAATTTCCAGTAAACATGACTATCACTCAAGATGTGTTGGAAGATGTTGACCAAGATGAAACTCAACCTGCACCAACAGAATTTGAAGCAGGAGGCCAAGCCACCATGGATGACCTTCGTGAAATAAATCTGGGTGATGAAGGAGAAAACAAACCAACCTTCATTAGTGCAAATTTAAAGGAAGAAGAAGCTCGACAATATATTTTCTTCTTAAGGGAGTATCATGACATATTTGCATGGAACTACAGTGAGATGCCTGGTCTTAATCCAGAGATTGCAGTCCGTAACATGCAATTAACCTTGAGAAACGGCCAGTTAAACAGCCTCAGAGGCGAACTCGACCAGAGCTTACAGCCTAAATTGAAGCCGAAGTGGACAAGCTTATCAATGCAGGATTCATTAGGGAAGTCCAATATCCAACCTGACTAGCAAACATAGTGCCGGTCAAGAAAAAGAATGGTCAAATAAGGGTCTGCATTGATTTCTGTGATCTCAATGAGGCTTGTCCTAAAGATGACTTTCCCTTGCCCATCACTGAGCTTCTTGTAGATACAACTACTGGGTATGAAACCTTGTCTTTTATGGATGGATACTCAGGATACATTCAAATCCGAATGGCACCTGAAGATGAAGAAATGACTGCATTCAGGACTTCGAGATGAGTCTTTTGCTATAAGGTAATGCCTTTTGGCTTGAAAAATGCTGGGGCCACGTATCAAAAGGCGATGACTATAATTTTCGGTGATATGCTCCATGACACCATTGAATGCTATGTTGATGATCTTGTCGTCAAGACAAAGGAAAAGGAAAACCATGTGGAAGATTTGAGAAGAATCTTCGAACGTTTGAGGAGATACAAACTCAAGATGAACCCACTAAAATGTGCATTTGGAGTTTCCACAGGAAAATTTCTAGGGTTTGTGGTTTGAAACAAAGGGATTGAAATTGACCCTACTAAGATTAAAGCCAATGCTGAAATGCCTCCCCCGCGAAATTTAAGGGAATTGAAGGGGCTACAAGGGAGATTGGCCTATATCAGAAGATTTATTTCTAACTTGGCTGGTCGATGCTTGGCATTCTCAAGATTGATGAAAAAGGGTGTTCCATTTGAATGGGATCAGCAGTGCCAAAATGCTTTTAATAGTATTAAGGAGTATATTTTGAAGCCTCCAGTACTCATGAGTCCAATAAAAGGGAAACCACTCTTGTTGTACATAACAGCCTTGGATGATTCGTTAGGGACACTGTTGGCACAACACAATGAGCATGGGAAAGAAAATGCCTTGTATTACTTGAGTCATACTCTGGTTGGGGCAGAAGTCAATTACTTTCCTATCGAAAAGACATGTCTTGCCTTGGTGTTCGCCTTGCAAAAACTAAAGCACTATGTCTTGGAACACGAAGTCAAGTTGATATCAAGAGCAGACCCCTTGAAATATATACTTTCACGGCCCATACTTTCAGGGAAAATTGCAAAGTGGGCTGTAATTCTCCAACAATTAGCAATTGAATATGTTCCCCAAAGAGCTGTAAAGGGGCAAGCTCTAGCAGATTTTTTGGCAGCACATCCTATACCTGATGACTCACCTCTAGTAATTGATTAACCAGATGAAGAAGTTATGCAAGTAGAAATTCAGAAAGGATGGGAGATGTATTATGATGGAGCTTCAAGGAGTCCAGATGGCAAGAAGCAAGAAAATCCTAAAAATAATAAAGCTGGAACTGGAATTGTGTTTGTGACTCCAGACAATGCTATAATCACCCATTCTTTCGCCTTAAGTGAGGGATGCTCCAATAATGAGGCAGAATATGAAGCTGTAATTGCTGGATTAGAATTGGCATTACAAATTCCTATTGAAGAACTCTCAATTTATGGAGATTCGAAACTGGTGGTAAAGCAACTCCGTGGAGAATACATTGTTAAGAAAACAAGTCTCATCCTGTATCATGAAAGGGCTGATCAATTGCTTTCGCAATTCAAGAAAAAACATATTTTTCACGTGAAGAGAAGAACAAATGCTTGAGCTGATTCACTTGCAAGTTTGGCTGCATCACTCACCTTACCAGATAGCAAAACAATTACTATCACGGTAGGCGAAAGAAGGGTGTTACAACCTTTAAAAGAAGTTTATGACTTGGTTCCAATCTTGGTCGTCACCACGAAAGGAGAAAATGAGGAGGATTGATGGGAACCATTCATAGCTTACTTCCAACATGGTAGGTTACCTGAAGATAAAGTAAAAAGAATTAAAGTGAGACGTAGGGCTACCAAATTCGTCTCGTGGAAGGATGGGTTATACAAAAGGTCTTTGGATGGAATGTATATGCGGTGTATAGCCAAGAAGCGTATTCAAGAGGTAATAGCAGAAATGCATGCAGGTGTATGTGGGGCACACCAAAGTGGTCCTAAATTACATATGCAGCTAACACGGTTGGGATACTATTGGCCGACTATGATTGCAGATTGCATAGATTATGCTCGAAGATGCCAAGTCTGCCAATTCCATGGGATCTTTCTCCTCCAACCCCCAGAGCCTTTACATTTAACAACTTATTCTTGGCCATTTGCAGCATGGGGTATGGACATTATTGGTCTTTTTGTACCTCCATCTTCAGGAGGATATCGATACATCCCAGCTGCAACTGACTATTTCTCAAAATGGGCAGAGGCCGTGGCTTTAAAGGATACAAAAAGCACAGTTGTCTCTAAGTTCATCTGAACCCATATCATTTACAGGTTCGGGATTTCAGAAAGTATTATCATGGATAATGGACAGCCATTCAGGAGTGATGCTTTGAACAAGTTATTTGCCAAGTACAAAATCAAAAACAACCATTCATCAAGATATCATGCACCTGCCAATGGTTTGGCAGAAGCTTTCAACAAGACATTGTACAAAATTCTCAAGAAGATGGTGAATAAGAACAAAAAAGCTTGGCATGAAAAGTCACAAGAAGCTTTGTGGGCTTATCGGACTTTGCACAGAACTCCTACTCAAGCAACCCCTTATTCGTTGGTTTTTGGAGGACAAGCAGTGTTACCACTTGAGGTTCAAATACCATCATTGCGAGTGGCAATACAAGAGTCCTTAACAGAATATGAAAGTGCACGAGTGAGGTTGACTGAGCTGGAGACCCTGGATGAAAGAAGGTTGTATGCTCAACAGAACTTGGAGATCTACCAACAAAGGATGGCAAATGCATTCAATAAAAGAGTAAGGCTTCGTTCCTTTAAAAAGGGAAACTTGGTACTAATGGTTAGAACACCCATAGTAGTCTCACGAAGAACCAAAGGAAAGCTTGAGCCCAAATAAGAAGGACCTTATGTGATTGAGAAGGTTTATTCTAATGGGGCCTATTTGTTGATAACGATGGATGGTGACAGAATCATTTCCCCAACCAATGCAAGGTTCTTGAAGAGATATTACCCTTAAGAAAGCCTGCTAGGTTGAAAATTCGAAAGGGTGGCCTACGCAAAAGTTAGGGCAAAAAAAAAAAAAAAAAAACCACCAACGGTATTGTATGTGGTTAAACTGCTAAAATATCCCATCGAAATCTAAGGTGGTAAAACGTTGGATACTCTTGGCCCGCAAGAGTATAAACTGTGTACGGCCAAACAAAAGTAAAAAACCACCAATGGTATTGTATGTGGTTAAGCTGCTAAAATATCCCACCGAAATCTAAGGTGGTAAAACATTGGATACTCCTGGTCCACAAGAGTATAAACTGTGTACAGCCAAACAAAAGTCGAATACCACCAACGGTATTGTATGTGGTCAAACTGTTAAAATACCTCACTGAAATCTAAGGTGATAAAACATTGGATACTCCTAGCCCGCAAGAGTATAAACTGTGAATAGCTAAAATAAGACAAATCAATGTATTGTATTGAGAAATTTCATATAACAAATAGATCCATTACTGAGCGAAATTTCATAAATACATTATGTTCGAATGAATAAAAAAAAATAAAAGTGCATTCATTCATTAAGAGAAGCCTTGGCCCTTTCAAAAGCACGTTCCATAACACTGTATTGTCCATTCTTCTTCTTGTGTTGGCTCAAAACATTCAGTGTAGTTTGCATGTCTTCTTCTGATTTAGAAACACTCTCGGAAGCTTGTGCAAAATCACACATAAAGGATGCATGTTTCGCTTGGGTGGATGACAATTCCTCTTCCAGTTGTTTGAGTAACTCTTTGGTTTGAATAATCCTTTGATTAAGACCCGTAATGTGCTCATTCGACTTGATAATTGAAGCAGACAACTGATCATGTTTGCCAGAAACTTTGTCGAAATGAAGCTTTTTCTCATAGTATTGGGCCTCAAATTCTACAGTAGACAAGTTTGAAAAATCTGCAAGTTGGGTTTTCAAAGCAAAGCACCCTAGGAATATCTTCACCTTCTCGTAAAAAGGAGATGAAGTCTACACCCAAACTCTTCAAAATCATGAAAACGTTGTTTGCTACAGCAATCATGCCATTAACATCCGTTATTGATTGGAGAGAAATAGTAAGACCTTTCTAAATATGGGTGGCTGCTTCGTTAGAGGAAGTTCCCAAAAGAAGGCTAGATGGAGCAAATTGTGCTTCAAGATTGTCAAATAATTTGTTAACCCCATTTGCTTCAAGTAAGTTTTCAAGAATTTAGGCCTCTTCCGAGATATCAGAAGTAATTTCGTCTGTCTCTTCCAATGTGTCAGAAGTAATTTCTGTGAAAATAAAAAGAGATATTCAATGAAAACATAGAAGGTAAAAACAATATATATATATATAGATGAATGAAGTATACTTTGGTGTACGGCTTAAGGAGACTTAGGTGGGAGAGGAGACAAGTTGTGATTCCCACAAGTGGACCACGGATAATGCAATGTGGCGTGATCTAAAGAGAAAAGAGTTCCTTGAGTATGTTTACATGATGAAATAAAATGAGGTACAAGGAATGAATAAGAATACCCTTAAAGGTAGCCAATGGCATACACGAGGATGATGAAATAAAATGAGGTACAAGGAATGAATAAGAATACCCTTAAAGGTAGCCAATGGCATACACAAGGCAGTTGGGGAAGTCCGAGGCACAGTGCTTAAGAAAATGAGAGGTGTTAAAAAAAAAAAAAAAAAAGAATTATACCTTTCTCTAATAGCTTGGATGGATTGTTCGAAGAAGGAGAAGAAAAACCTACATTTGCTGGGGGCAATTTACTCATCTTAGTCGGTGTGCCATCTAAAAGAGGGGTGTAGTCATAAAACTCATCTTCACTCTCGCTACTTCCATTAAGAGAACAATCAAAAGATTTGGTTGAAGAAGGAATTTCAACACTCTTAATGTGAATACGACCCAAGGCAGTTAATTCATACCCATCTCCCTCAAAGAGTTCTTGAATCATATTCTCATCTTTATCTTCAAGAAAAGAGTACAAGTATGTGCGAAATTGATCCATTGGGGTTTTGGTCGCTACGGTGGGTTGGGAAGTTCCTGTACAATCACTGATCGACATAGTCTCTGGAAAAAGCTTTGCGAGACTACAAAATTGAGGGCCAGAATCTAATTGCTCAAAGCTAAATCTCATTTTAAATTGAGAATTACACATATCCTCGAAAAGATGAAGGAGATCTAAAACCGAGTAACTAGATCGGGAAGGAGCATTAAGTGGTCGACTATTATCCATTCTCTGAGGTGATGATGCTTCCAGAGCAATAGGTGAAGATGGTGACCTAGCTTTAGAGTAAGAAGGATTCTTCGTCTTTCAATCTTTAATTGACATATCTAGTTTTCTCTTGCATGAAGATTTTGGCTGGGTATGAGTAACATATTGGAGAACAGTAAAGGAAGTTCCCAACCACCAATTGGCATGAGGCATGGTTACGTGAGAAGTAGATCGGGTGCCTGGTAACTCTAATGAGACTTTTGTACCTCAGCGTAACATATGGCGCCAGTTGTAATGAAATTTAGACCACTCAGAGGGCTGCCGACAAGATACATTAAACGGTGTAGGGCACGCTTGAGCAAACCCAAATTGACGACCGTATCAGTTAGGGGAGTACGGTTCAGAAATGAAATTAAATCCCATTTTAAAAGTTAAAATCCCTTGTCTCAAAGATATAAGATAGCCAAGGTGGAAAGGTGATATCCTTTCAGAGTCGACCAGAATGCCTGAAGGTTCACTTTCATGGGTAAGAGCCCTAAACTGACACTCTGTACGATACGTTAGGAGGGAGTCCACAAATGGAAATTTATCAGTAAAAAACTGGGCAGCCGATTGGTTTCCAATAAACCTAAGATATGACATGAAATGAATATCAGGAATCAGACAAATCGACTGAGGATCCCCATGAGAGTAAGTCTTGACAAAATATAGTGAAATCCATCCAAAAAGGTAATGTAAAGGACCCTGGATATTTTCCTTCCCAAGTGAAGATGATGATGCCATTTTACTAAGAGAATGATAGAGGTATGCAAGGATGGGGATGGCCAGGCTAAATAAGGTTCCACCTGTCATTTTGGTGGCTACATGAAAGGTCGTCGGACAAATTTCCCCGGAAGAGTGAGGGAAGACAAATCTGCTAAGCCAGCTGACCAAAAAACCAGAAAGATACATATCATCAGGGATTCTATCTTTTCGTTGAAAACTACTAATCGAAGTTGAGGATTCGTCAATGAATTTGAAAGTCCAGTGGTTAAACTTCTTGGATTGAAAAGAGCTGGCATAAATGTTGAAAAGCCCACGGCACGCCTTGGATGTCTAGGACGAATATAAAATATCATTGGAGGGAGTGAACTCTTCATAAAACTCGCCACGGATAGGAAGCCCGCTAATGCGATGAAGGTCTCATAAAGAGATCCCAAGTTCGCCGTAAATGGTGTGGAAAGTGTTGGTGTCGGGTGACCACCGCTCTAAGAATCCTTTGAGAAGGGAGACATTCCTAGCATAAGCAAATTGGGATACATAGATTGCAGCATAAATCCCATACTTCTTCAAAATAGGGGCAAATGTGGAAAGAATGTCATTCAACCAAAAAATCCATATAGGGGATTGCAAATGGGTAGAAATGCCGTGGACATTAAAAGAATTATCCCACTTCAGTTTTTCATGCTTCATTCTCTTAAGAAGAGTATTAAATTAGAGCAGTCAAGGTCTTCAAAAAATGGACGCAGGATTGAGACAGGGAATGAACCAATTGATTTGGAGTGCCCTTTCTCGAGAATCTCACAGCAGTTTCAAATTCCTATATAGACCAAGTCTTCGGAAGCCGTATGTAAAGGGATGTAGAGGTCCAACTCGGTGGGTGACAATAAAGCAGTGATAGGTTTGTGCCGAATTATTTTCAGACCAGATTTATCCAGTACATCCCTCTTGTCATGTCGAAGATATTCAAGTGTCTTTTCCATGCTTCCTAAAAATAAAAATAAAAAATGGTTAGTGAAGGCAAAATGTCATAATATAAAGCAATTGAGAAAAGCCCCTTGACCAAGGATTCAAGCCATTGGGGTGACGGACACAATCACTGCCAAGGACTCAAGCCGTTGGGGTGAAGGACACAATCACTTCCAAGGTTTCAAGCCATTGGGGTGAAGGACACAATCACTGCCAAGGATTCAAGATGTTGGGGGTAAAGGACACAATCACTGCCAAGGATTCGAGTCGTTGGGGTGACAGACACAATCACTGCCAAGGTTTCGAGCCGTTGGGGTGACAGACACAATCACTGCCAAGGATTCGAGCCGTTGGGGGTGACAGACACAATCACTGCCAAGGATTCAAGCCGTTGGGGTGACGGACACATTCACTGCCAAGGATTCAAGCCGTTGGGGTGATGGACACAATCACTGCCAAGGTTTCGAGCTGTTTGGGTGACGGACACAATCACTGCCAAGGTTTTAAGCTGTTGGGGTGAAGGACACATTCACTACCAAGGATTCAAGCCGTTGGGGTGAATGACACATTCACTGCCAAGGATTCAACCCGTTGGGGTGAAAGACACAATCAGTGCCAAGGATTTAACCCGTTGGGGTGGTGGACACAATCACTGCCAAGGATTCAACCCGTTGGGGAGAAGGACACAATCACTGCCAAGGATTCAACCCGTTGGGATGACGGATACAATCACTGCCAAGGATTCCCAGCCGTTGGGGTGACGGACACAATCACTGCCAAGGATTCAAGCCGTTGGGGTGATGGACACATTCACTGCCAAGGATTGAAACCGTTGGGGTGACGGACACAACCACCGCCAAGGATTCAAGCCGTTGGGGTGACGAACACAATCACTGCCAAGGATTCAAGCCATTGGGGTGACAGACACATTCACTGCTAAGGATTCAAGCCATTGGGGTGAAGGACACATTCACTGCCAAAGATTAAAGCGATTGGGGTGAAGGACACAATCACTACCAAGGATTTAAGCTATTGGGGTGACGGACACAATCACTGCCAAGGATTCAAGCCATTGGGGTGAAAGGACACAATCACTGCCAAGGATTCAAGCCACTTATTGCCATTAGGTTGGAAAGGGTAATGATACCTGCAAACAAACTCTGACACCTTGCAGGTTGCCTGTAAAAGAGGGAAAAAGACATGGAATAATTGTTCACCAAAAAAAAAGGGAAATTAGTCATTATGATTCGTACAATTAAAATTCACTTGCATGAATCACGAGGGGGCAAGTCTAATTCAACTTTTAACAAAAAAAATTGGCCAATTGTACAAAGGGCTGCTACTAATACAAAATAAAATAAAAGGTAGCAAGATTAAAAAAAAAATTGTTCAAAAAAAAATCTGCTATACAACACAGCAACAAATAGGTTGTTGCTGTAAAAAAAAGGGATTGTCTTTGCAAAAATTTGCTAAATAAATAGATAGTTTGTTCCCCAAATGATAGGCAAAGCAACCTGTGTTGGTTGGTTCTATCAAAAGAATATAAAAAATAAAAAATAAAAAAAAGAAAGAAAAAAATTCTTGCTGCTTATAAAAAAAAGAGGGCTCTTTTGTTTGTATAGGGCAGGGACTTTATTTGGGCTAGTTAAGTTGATGATCTAACAACAAAACATATAAGGGGCAGCAGTTAAAAGGGGTTGCCGTTTTTTTACATGGTCATTGTTTGTTAGAGTATTTGGGTCTAGCAAAGTGGGCCGCCTTTGTTGCCATCATATAAAAAAAGTCTGTTTGGTCTGATGATTAGCAATAACAAGGAAAAAATGGGCAGCAGCTTAAAAAAAAATGGGGTAGTAGCTAAAAAAAAGGGCTGCAGTTTTTTGTTTTAGGATTGTTGTCTAGCAAAAATGGGCTCTCTTTATTTCTAGGCCATATTTGCTAATGGCAGCAGGTTATACACAAGGTTCATATGGGTTATAAAAAGGTTCATGGAGAAGAAAATTTATGCTGGAAGATAAAAAAAAGAGAACAGATTAAACTGTGAAAAAAAAAAGGTCTTTGGGCTAGGGAAAAAAATCTGCTGGAAAGGCAGCAGGTTTTTTTTGTTCAAGTAAAAATAAAGCAATAAAAAGAAAAGAGGCTACAGCTTTTGTTATGAAATAAGGCAGTAGGTTATTCATCCTTTCAAGAAGGGTCTTTGTTGGGACTACTTGGACTTAGGGTCTAGTAAAAATTTTTGCGAAGGGCTATCACATGGTGATATACATGCTGAAAGAAAATATTTTATAGAGAAGAAAGCATACCTAATTTAAAGGAGTTTGAAGAAATTATTTTGTGTCTTCTTTAAAGTATAAGAAGAACAACTTTTGTTGAAAAAAGAAGAAAGATAATGGCAGGAAAGTTGCTGGAAAGATACTAAAATAATGAAGACCTAATATGCAGAGAAAAAAAGAGAGGCTGCTGGAAACAATCTGCTGGGAGAAAAAAAGCTACGGGGAAAATATATGGGTTGTATCTTTCATATACTTAAAGAGAAATTGTTGCTGGAAAGATACTAAAATAATGAAGACCTAACATGCACCACAAAATCTGCAGAGAAAAAAAAGAGGCTGCTGGAAACAATCTGCTGGGAGGAAAAAAAAAAGTTACAGGGAAAATATGTGAGCTGTATGCATGGATAGGTGTCATATAAGCAAAAATTCTTGCTTAAGAAAGGAGGTAGTGTTCTCCTAAAATACTTCAAGCAAGCAAGAGTTTAGGTAGGATTTGAAATACTAAGTAAGAGGTTGCGTAGGATTAGAAATCCTACCAATGCCAATCCATCCTATTCCATTTAGACAAACTCCTAGAATATATATATATATATATATATATACATATGCTGTAAAAAAAATCCTAAAAATAATAAGTGGCAAGTTAGAGGCCCACAAAAGAAAAGGCCCAATTAAAAAATGATAGCCTAGAAAAAATCTATGATGGCCTAGAAAAAAAATTTACTGTAAAAAATGGTGGCAAGTTGGAGACCCACAAAAGAAAAGGCCCAATTAAAAATAGTGGCCTGGAAAAGGAAAGATCCATGATGGCCCAGAAAAATCCATGATGGCCTAGAAAAAAAATCTACTGTAAAAAATGGTGACAAGTTGGAGGCCCACAAAAGAAAAGGCCGAATTAAAAAACAGTGGCCTAGAAAAGGAAAGGTCCATGATGGTCTAGAAAAATCCATGATGGCCTACAAAAAAAATCTATTGTAAAAAAAAAAATGGTGGCAAGTTGGAGGTCCACAAAAGAAAAGGCTCAATTAAAAAAATGGTGGCCTAGAAAAGGAAAGATCCATGTTGGTCTAGAAAAATCCATGATGGCCTAGAAAAAAAATCTACTGTAAAAAAAAATAGTGGCAAGTTGGAGGCCCACAAAAGGAAATGCCCAATTAAATCTTGGACCTTACTCATGACCCTTCAAAAAAAAAAAAATAATAATAATAAAAAAATTCAAGTCCACAAAAAGGACCCATGCAACAAAAGTAAAAGGGTACATGAAAAAAGAGCCGTCAACCCAAAAAAAAAAAAAAAAAAAAAAAACCAGGGACCAAAACAAAGAAATAATCACCCAAGACCTAAAGATCATCCAAAATAAAAGTGCCAAATTGTCGCAACTCGCACAATTAAGAAAATTCACTTGTGTAAGTCACGAGGGACATTTGTTGGCACATAAATTTCAATTAAATTTATGACACGTATAAAGCCTATGATAGGAAAGTTGTAGGTAACCACTTCCTAAATATATCAATATAATCGGTTGAAGTGCATAAATAAAACGACGTTGTATCTCAATGACGTTATTTAAGATGCTCAAGTGACACGTGGAGACTACGAAAGATGACACCTGTAGAGCCTACAGCAAGGACACTATACATGATGAAACCTCAAAGATCAATCCGGTTAATCAGATAGCGCTATTATTCAAAATTCAAATGGCGCTATCATTCAATTTGAAATTCAAATTGAAGATGAAGCATTCCTATCACCTGATGGCCCTCCATAAATATGAGGACCATCACACAAGACGGGGGATGAAGAAAATCATAAGTGAAAAGATCAGAGAGAGAGAAAGAAATTGAGAGCTAAAGAAGTTGTTACATGAAAGAAGAAAAGAAGCCTAGAGAACAAAAGAGCCTACGCTAATGGCGATGAATAGGTAAAGGGTTCCAAACCCAAGAATTGTATTTTATATTCGAGGGTTCAAAACCCATGACAATTTCAATAAAATATTTATTTTTTTAAATTGTCTTTTGTTGTTTATTTTGTTCTTCATTAATCGGAGGTTTAACGATCTGAAATACAGATCGAAAATAAGAACCTGCTATTCAAATAATCAACACTGTTTAGTCCAAAAACTAAACAGTGAACATTTGTAACATAAAATTTTAAAATATGTTGAAACACTTCATGTTTTAAAATTTGTGTTTATGCCTGGTCTTGCTGCCAGTCAAAGGAGATCCTCTTGTACCAACATATGGTGAAGAACCAGCCTTCCAAGCGTTAACACTGTGTTGCTGAGATCTGAAACTACTTGAAACTCAACGTCCAGACCTTGGAGCACTTCTATTTTGTGGATTTTCACCCGACAAATTCAACATGTAGTCTTGCTGCCAGTCAAAGGAGATCCTCTTGTACCAACATATGGTGAAGAACCAGCCTTCCAAGCATTAAAACTGTGTTGCTGAGATCTGAAACTACTTGAAACTCAACGTCCAGACCTTGGAGCACTTCTATTTTGTGGATTTTCACCCGACAAATTCAACATGTAGTTGATAGGTAACAAATTTTTTTTTTTTGAGATAAGTAAGTCATAAAATAGAACAATGAAATATACAAGTTTACAAACGGCATATCCAGGCTAACCTTTCTTTTGATACTTCTTTGCCTACAAAGTTACGTTTGATGCCACTATCTTATTTAAGGTCTTCCTTTGAACTGTTTCGATACTAAGGCCAAGTTTGACATAACCTAAATAATACAAAAAATTAAAAAGTCACTATCTTATTTAAGTCACATCATCTTATTTAAATCACATCACCTCTCTAACACATCACATCAAAACCAACCCAAATCCAACCCATATAAGCTAATAAGTCAAAAAATACACTTTTTTAAAACATCCCAAACCAACCCTAAGTTTACCTTCTTATCATCCGGAACATCATTGTTTTTTTTTTTTTTTTTTTTGGTGGATAAATATCATCCGGAACATCATAATACTCAAAAAATTCCCTGAACTTCGTTTAACCAATTCATCAACACTTTTGGGATGTGGCTTCCATGGAATTCAGGAAGCTCATCGTCCTCGTTGTTAAACGCGTGTGTAGATTCAAATCGATTTGAATATACTCTACGCCATTGTGGAGCATTGAAGGAATCATCAAATTGACGTTCCTTGGGACCATTACTGCAGTAGGAAACAAGTTGCAATCTCCCAACTAAGCTAGAAACTTGTTTACTCAACTTTTCAATCTCGTTCCTTTGATTTTGGATGCTATTGTTTGTCCCAATCATATGATTAATTTCAGTTTCTTTACCTAAATTCGTATCAAAAGCTCTTCTATGACTACCCCGTCGTCCTTTACATTGTTGAGCCATTGATTCAAAATCAAGACTGGACATAATTTCTATTAAGAACAGATCAATTGCAACTGAGATCAATCTTCAGATCACAGAAACCAAAAGAGGAACTCACAAGCGAAGAACAATAACTCGCAACCACTGAGTCTGAATCTCGGTCACGATTAACTCGATTGCACTCGTAAACACGCAGGCTGAAGGATCTCAATTATGTAGTCGAAGGTCAAAGTTGAATCTAGAAGATTGAAGTATACTAGCTTCTGATCAATCCCAAAATCGAAGAACCAGCTCTGTGATTGTGTTCTTTAAGGGTTGTGGATCCAAATAGGGTTTCGGATCGAAACCAGGATCTTCAAATTGAGTTTGGATCTCAAAGAGGGCTTTATATCGATCTGGATCTTGACTAGGGCTTCGCAAACTATCTGAAATGGATCACAATGCTTCCAGATCTCAAATCAAAGTCGTTTCAGATTCGTGTTCGAATATCAACGACATCAAGATCTGATGAACCAGGAACTTGATTCAATACTTGCGATTCTTGAATCAAGAATGAATCGCCATTTGATCAGTGTGGTCAATCTTGAAGGAGAGCGATCTATCTTGAATGCTAATTCCAATGATAAGTTTTGTTCCTAGGCTTTTTACTTCGCATTCAACTGAGTTGCGACCTTCATGCGAGGGTTTCTAATGTTTCAAGCTTCCAGATCTTGAGAGCCAAGAACTTCGATCTGCGATAGCTTCATTTGCACACACAGCCGCAAACAAAGTCAGGTATGTAATCACCCAAATTCTTGCAATTTATTAACAATTCAAGAAGGAAAGGATCCAACTTGAGGCTCTGATACCAAAATGATGGAACCGAATTAGGAATGAAATTTCATCAGAGAGAAAAAATCTCTAAACTGAGATACAAGAGCTGTAAACCCAACAATATAATGTCAAAATATCATCAAAACTGTCTCCTAAAGACTTTGACCACATATTTATAGGCTAACACCAACTAAGCAACCTAGAAACATAACTACCACTCTAACTATTACTACATCAAGATGTCTCTTTTAGCTGGTGTCTGCATTTGTGTGTGTATTGTGCATGTTTGTTGGTTTTCATGTGAATGCTGCATCCAAATGGGTATCTGAAAACTTTTTCACTAAAGTATTATTGTGGGTTCCTCTGCTGGTATGGTTCTTCTTGTTCTTGTTCTTCTATTTTAGTGTAATTAGTCTTTGGATTACATACTCATTCTAAAAATTACTGGGGATGCATAATTTATATTCAGAAAAGCCAAGCTCCATCCAAAAGACTCAACTCTCCTTTGGAAAAAAGAAGAATAAAATTTAGTTGGGTTTGTTTATTTGGTGTTTTTTTTTTTTTAAATTTTTAGTTGGGGGCCTTTTTTCATTTTTACTTAGCTTTTCTAAAAATAAAATAAAATAAAAAATCAACAAGCTTTAGGCTTCTAGATTCAGCTCGACGAGACAAACTGAAAAATTAAAAAAATTAAAAAAAACTCCAAATAAAGTCCAGAAAAGACAAAAATAAGCCAAAAATAGTGGATTTTTTGGGGGCTTATTTTGGCTTTTAATTTTTTTTTTTTTGGAATTTTTGGAACTTTGTTTTTCTTTTTAGATTTATCTGCACATTGATCGGAAAAGTACAAAATTTTGACATAATTTTGAAAAAAAGTCACTGACGACAAAAATCTTTGGAAAAAGGGGTGACTTTTTTAAGGTGATCCCAAACAGAATTGCTTTGACCTAGGATGGTGTCTCGACACCTTTGGAAGTCCCCCTTTTTAGGGTAACTTTGAGAGATCAGATTAGCAAAAGCACAACATTTGATTTTCCTTTTGTTGGTTCTCTGCCATTCTATCTTGATTGAGTTTTCTTTTGTCCTTTTCCTTGTGTATAAGTTCAATAATCAGTAATCAATTTATTGGCATTGCACATAGTTCTTCTTTGGAAACTCCTTATAGGGGAAATTATTTCCAGGATTTTATCTGTGCGAATAATGAGCAAAACTATCCATCCTTTCTGCTTGAGCCTTCTCCTCTCGCTATTGTCGCAAATGGAGTTGTGCTTCAATGGTATCAGACAACAATTTCCCTATTATGCATTATATTAAACTTAGGCCAAGTTTGGCATGTGCCCAAAAAGTTAAAAAGTTATCACTATTCACCAATAGTCAAAAAGTACGGCTGCACAACTCTCAATCCTAATTTTTCCCTACACACTAATTTATATAATTTTTTAATACACATTTTTCTATAAAAAGCCAAAAAGTTAACCCAAACAATCATATTTTTTTCCTCAACTTTTTAGTCCAAAAAGTCAAAAAGTGCACTTATTTAAGACATCCCAAACAACTCCTTAAAATAAGAATAATAAATTAATAAAAGAGGTTGGTGGTGTTGGGGAAATTTATTGAGTATATGATAATACTTGAGAGGGTAATTTTTGTGAAAATCGGGCCGAGCTATGAAATGAACTTTATGACCCAAAGTACGAAGGACTGGGTAAAAAGGTCGAAAAGTTACTCCGGCCCAAGAGGGATAAAGTTACTCCGGCCTAGAAGAAATGTTAAGTTACTTCGGTCTGGGCAACTTGGGGTTAGGCTGGTCTCAGAGTTAGTCCGGTCATGACGTGTTCTGGATAGATCGGTCAGAACCTTGCTACTCGGTAGCTCGGTCCAAACACACCATGGTTCGTACATGGGTGTACCGAGACAAGGTGTAACGAGAGGAAGAACCGAACTAATGATAGTACGGCTTATTCTGTGGCTCAGCATAGCCGTGGGTACTTCGGTCATATGGGAGTTCGGCCATGATAATAACCATCTCACTTGGTTTAAGCAGTGAGGGGGGTGTTGAAGGATAAGCATTATCTTTGAGGAGTATGAATCCTAGGAGGACTCTGCATGGAGGAATAGAAGTCCTACTAGGATTGTACCACACGAAACTTATAAAAGCTTACAAACATCACCTTGGAGGAGGTAACACACAACTTTGCTTTTTGAATACACAGAGCTTTTGCCTATTTGTCAAGCTTACTGACTTTGGCATCAGAGAGGTTTCCGGCACACACCCGTCGGCTAGCTCACGTTTGTGTTTTCAGGTGATAAAGCGACGTCGTACGGAGGAACGCAGTCTTGATCAACAGGATTATACGAGAAGGTTTATTTCTTTCCCGTACAATTGGCGCCGTCTGTGGGAAGAACAGACAGAACAAAACCTCTTGATTAAGCTTCTCCTCTTCAGAGACAATGGCGCACATGGAAGAATTGCCACAGTCCGCCATCGACGGACAAACCCCAGATTGGGGCACAAGGCGTGAAGGACTACCTTCTATCCCTCCCATGGCAGATTTGGAGCCCCAACGACATAACACCAGGAGGGATACTAGGGGGAGGCGGAATAACAGCCCCCATCACTCTCGTTCGCAAAGTCCTGACAGGCAAAGACGGAGGATTGATCCTCAAGCTCTGGAAAACCGTGTAAGAGAACAAGATGAATTGATAAAAAAGATGGCGGCGGACATGGAAGCTTTAAAGCGCCAGATGAAGGGAAAAGAAGTGGCGACAAGAGAGAGGCGCAAAAACAAGACGCCCCCTCGCCACTCAGAAAATCGTGGTAGGAATACCACACCCTCGCAAGGAGAGAGCAGAAGCCTCAGGACAGGCGACACTCAATCCTAGTCTTCCAGAACTCGTCACTCCAGGTCTGAGAGGACGAGATCTGAAAGATCGTACACTGAGGGAAGCACATATTGGCCCTCACATTCGCACCAAACCAGATCTAGACAGACAGAGTTGCCCAGATCATCCGACTTACGAACCGTGCTCGAAGAAAAAGCACGATGCAAGGAGGATGCCAGGGCGCGGGATCCGCACAGAGTTTCTGCCTTACAGCGGTTGGCTCCTCGGACGCATGGAAGCGTCGAGGTTGGAATGCCAATACCGCGCCCTGCCTACGAACCAACGGACAAAGCATTAGCGAGGCTGCAGATTTCGCCGTTTGTTCCGGTGATTGAAAACGCCCCCTACCATCAGGCTTCCTTCAGCCGAAATTCACTACATATGAAGGGAAGACGGATCCCTACTCACACTTGAGCCACTTTCGCCAGGTCATGGCTGTGTACAGGCGAAACGACGCCTTAATGTGTATACTCTTCCCATCAAGCCTTGGCGACCTAGGCTTGACTTGGTTTGAGAAACTTTCAGAGGGCAGCATAGCCTCCTGGGCGCAATTGGCAGAAGCATTCGTAACAAGGTTCCGAACAAACACTAAAATCCCGGTGGAGATCGACCAGCTGCTCTCCATCGACATGGGGGATAAAGAGACCCTTAGATCCTACAATAGTCGCTACTGGGAGACATTCAATCAGATTGGGGACTGCCCCACCAATCTCGCCATTGCACAGTATAAAAGAGGCATTCCAGTCGGGAACAGACTAAGGGACTCGATCACCATGACACCACCCCTCACGATGGAAGCCCTGATGGAAAGAGTGCATCAGCACATCAGGGTAGAAGAGGATGGCGCACGCGCCAAAGAAAAATCTAGTGCGACCGTAGTACCAGAAAAGAAAACCTCAGTAAAGGTCAATGCAGTAGACCGTCATAACAGAAACGGGCGTGGAAGACGAGATAACGGAGAAAACCCAGATAAAAGATGGTTAAGAATCCGCACTGCCATAACAACGGTGTTCAAAAAATTGATATATCAGATTCTAAGCGAAATAAGAGATGAACCTTTCGTCAAGTGGTCAGCCAAGCTAGGAGAAGCTCAGAAGGACTATGACGAAAAATCACGGTGCACCTTCCACAAAGAAAAGGGGCACCGCATTGAGAATTGCACACCATTGAGACAGCACCTGGAGGAGTTGGTGGCAGCAGGTCACTTGGATAAATACATTGAAGGAGGGACGCAGCCAGCCCCCCAGGAACATAATAACCCCAATGGGATGCCAATCGACGCCCCGCCTCAAGGCATTATCAATGTGATACATGGAGTTTTTGAACCTGAGCGTGTATGCGAGGTCAGGGGATCAATCAAAAAGGCTGAGCACTTTAGGGAGGTACTAAGTGCCCAACCTGCTATCAAGAAGGGGAAAACAGAGGCAACAAACGTCATGTCTTTCTCGGATAAAGACTTGGATCGAATATACTGTCCTCACAATGATGCCCTAGTCGTCACTCTCCGAGTCAAGGATTTTGACGTCAAGCGGATTCTGATTGACCAGGGTAGTTCATGTGAAATCATGTACTACGAAACATTTAAACAATTGAAGCTGCAAGACAAAGACTTGGCACCTACCGTATCTCCCCTAATTGGGTTCAACTCCATGCCAGAATGGCCCCTCGGCAAAATAATTCTTCCAGTCAGAGCAGGAAGCGTGACAAAACAAGTGGAGTTCTGGGTATTGAAGGTCCCCTCCACTTACAACATCATCTTGGGCAGAACATGGCTGCATGCCATGCGATTGGTGGCGTCATCCTACCACCAAGTAATGTGCTTCCCCAACGACACCGGTATAATTAAAGAAGTCTATGGAGATCAGATCATGTCAAAACAATGCTTCGTCACGGTGAATGGCAGCCGCGCTGCCAAAGGATACGTTCATTCGGTAGAAGAACCTGAAAGTAATGAGCTATTCGCAGATGTCGGCAAAGCGGCGGATCAGAAAGTAGTAGAGGACTTGGTAGAGGTAAGAATAGATGAAAAGAACCCGGATAAGTTCTTTCTGCTCGGTTCGTCGTTGTCCAGCACTGAGAGGTTAGAGACCTTGGAATTCTTAACCTCTAACATCGAAGTGTTCGCCTGGACACCCTACGACATGCCAGGCATTGATCCAAACTTCATCTGTCACCAACTCAATGTCCACCCATCCGCCAGACCAGTCATTCAGCGCACTCGCAGATCGGCGCTTCACCATGCCGAAATAGTGGCAGAAGAAGTAGGTAACCTGCTGGAGGCAGGAGCAATTAGAGAGATGCACTACCCAAAATGGATCTCCAACACAGTCGTAGTGCCAAAGAAGAATGGCAAATGGCGTGTCTGGGTCGACTACAAAACAGTCAACAAGGCGTGCCCAAAAGATAGCTTCCCTCTACCACGGATAGATCAACTGGTAGACCTGACGGCGGGGCACAATTGACTTAGCTTTCTGGATGCATACAGAGGCTACCACCAGATCGCCATGCACGAACTAGACCAGGAGGTCACATCCTTTACAACTCCAAGAGGACTATACTGTTACAAGGTCATGCCCTTTGGCCTAAAGAACGCAGGGGCAACATTCTAACGGATGGTCACCAAGATGTTTGAACCATTGTTAGGCAGAACAATGGAGGCTTACATCGACGACATGGTGGTCAAGAGCAAGGATGAGAATGACCATCTCAAGGACCTAGGTGAGATGTTTGAAATCCTAAAGAAGCACAAGTTGCGCCTTAATGCATCCAAGTGTGCATTCGGAGTAGGATCTGGCAAATTCCTAGGCTTCCTTGTGACCAACCGAGGTATAGAAGCAGATCCCTCTCAGATCAAAGCAATCCAAGATTTGGAGAGACCAAACTCAGCGAAAGAAGTGCAGCATCTCACCGGCATGGCAGCTGTGCTCAACCGGTTCATAAGCAGGTCGTCAGATAGACTACGACCATTTTTTCAAGCTTTAAAGGCCAAGTTTGAGTGGGACAAAGAATGCGACCAAGCTCTGGAAAGCTTGAAGGAATATATGTCTTCCCCACCACTGCTTGTTACCCCAGTACCTGGTGAAGAACTCTTCTTGTACCTGACAGTCTCTCAGCACGCAGTTAGTGCAGTGTTGGTTCGTACAGAAGGAATCCAACACCTGCCCATCTTTTATGTCAACAAGACATTACTAGGGGCCGAAACAAGGTACTTGCCCTTGGAAAAATTAGCATTAGCCTTAATGATGACCTTCAGGAAATTGGCACACTACTTTCATGCCCACACCATAGTCGTCCTCACAGCCTTTCCATTAAAAGCTTTGTTTGAGAGGGCGAACTTTTCTGGGCGAATCTTGAAGTGGGCAGTAGAGTTGGGACAATTCGACATCAAGTTCCAACCCAGAACCGCAGTAAAGGCCCAATCTTTGGCAGACTTCGTTGCAGAATTTACTCTTGGAAGCCATCATATCTGCCCAGTCGACCTAACTGACACAACCGAACTAGGGATGGAAGTTGACGCCGGAATAGCACAACCCCTAGCCAAAAAGTATTCGGTCTGACTCCAAGGCAGACCAGACTAAAGACAACAAGGAAGAAACAGACCAAGACTCACCAAAAGTACAATCAGAAGGCGAGGGGCAAACAGCAAGCATGGACCTTGGAAAAAACACCATTCTTGACCCCACGACATCATCTGATCCCTCCACTTGCTGGAAGTTGTTCGTTGGAGAGATGTGGAAGCTCTTTGTGGATGGAGTATCCAACCGGCATGGTGCAGGACTTGGCATAGTCCTCATCTCTCCAGACGGCCTAGTTGTAGAGCAAGCAATCAATCTTGGCTTCCCAGCATCAAACAACGAAGCGGAGTATGAAGCGTTTCTCGCAGGACTCAAATCAGCATACTACATGAAGGCCACCGAACTAATGGTATAAAGCGACTCACAGCTGGTGGTAAACCAAATTTCTGGCGACTATGAAGCAAAGGATGATAGGATGGCCAAGTACCAAGACTTGGTCAGAACAGAGATCAAGAAGTTTGATGTAGTAAGGATAGAACAAATTGGCAGGGAGGAAAACAGCAGAGTGGACGAACTAGCAGGCTTTGCCTCAATGGCAGATGCATCCATCCCTCATCCATTGCTCATCGACTACTTACCAAGACCAAGCATAGAAGACCCCGAAGCAGAAGAGGTATGTTGCGCAAAACTAGGCCCCTCTTGGATGGATCCCATCATCCCGTTCTTAAAAGACGACATCTTACCAGAAGAGAAAAAAGAAGCCAACAGAATAAGAGCGAAGTCGCAGCGATTTTGGCTATCCCCATCATTGGCATTATACAAGAAGTCATTCTCAAGACCTTACCTAAAGTGTGTCCATCCCAGCAAAGTAGAAGCATTCTTGTTCGAATACACGAAGGGGTGTGCGGAAGCCATCAAGGTGGAAGATCGCTAGCTTACAGGGCCATTTCGCAAGGATATTGGTGGCCATACATGCAGGCAGACTCAGAGAAATATGTGAAGAGGTGTGAGAAATGCCAAAAATTCGCACACCAAATACATCAACCAGCAAGAGAACTCCTACCATTAACTAGCCCATGGCCTTTCGCAATGTGGGGCTTGGACATAGTAGGACCACTTCCAACAGCACCCGGCAACAGGAAGTTCTTTCTCGCAGCAACAGACTACTTCACAAAGTGGGTGGAAGCAGAAGCATTGGCATCAATCAAAGAAAAAGATGTAAAGAAGTTCGTTTGGCAGAATATCATCACTCGGTTTGGCATACCAAAAGCCCTAATCTCAGACAATGGCACTCAGTTCGACGGCAAAATCTTCAGAGGCTTTTGTGAAGAATACAAGATAGAGTTTTATAATTCTACACCGGCATGTCTTCAAGCAAATGGCCAAGCAGAAGCATCAAATAAAGTCGTCTTGGATGGCCTGAAGAAAAGGTTAGAGAAAGCAAAAGGCAAGTGGGCGGACGAACTTCCTCATGTTTTATGGGCTTACCGCACCACACCTCGACGATCAACAGGAGAGACACCATTCTCCTTAGCCTACGGAATGGAAGCAGTAATCCCACTGGAAGTTGGCCTCCCCACAATTCGAAGCGAAAATTTTGATCCAGACTTAAATAGAGAAGCCATAGCATTAGAACTCGACCTTGCGGAAGAAAGAAGAGAAAGAGCACTGGTTCACATTGCCTCATACCAACAAGAGTTAATCAGAAAATACAACAAAACAGTGCATCCAAGACAATTCAAGATCGGAGATTGGGTACTGCGCAAAGTGATGAGAAACACCTTGATACTAGGAGATGGCAAGTTAGGGCCAAACTGGGAAGGTCCTTACAAAGTGGTTGGGTTAGCAGGCAAAGGGGCATACCACCTAGAAGACAAGGACGACAAAGCAATCCCTAGGCCATGGAATACGGCCAATCTCAAGTTATTTTACTTTTAGTTTTTCTCTTTCAAACATATGTAATTTCTTTTTCCTCAATAAAACAATCAATTCTTTTCAGCATGAGTTGTTCTTTGTAAAAGTTAGCTTTTAGTGAAATTTTAGGCACATTACGAACATTTCATTCTAAGTTAGCTGAAAAAACTAACTTAGAGGTTGGCTGGAATAAACCAACACCCCTCCTAAGCCCAGGATAAGGATCCAGGTTGCAGGATGTTTGGTCGGAATAACCAAACATTATTCTAAATTGGCTGGAAAAACTAGCTTAGAGGTTGGCTGGAATAAACCAACACCCCTCCTAAGCCTAGGATAAGGATCCAGGCTGCAGGACGTTTGGTCGGAATAACCAAACATTATTCTAAGTTGGCTGGAAAAACTAACTTAGAGGTTGGCTAGATTAAACCAACACCCCTCCTAAGCCCAGGATAAGGATCCAGGCTGCAGGACGTTTGGTCGGAATAACCAAACATTATTCTAAGTTAGCTGGAAAAACTAACTTAGAGGTTGGCTGGAATAAACCAACACCCCTCCTAAGCCCAAGATAAAGACCCAGGCTGCAGGACATTTGGTCGGAATAACCAACTCTTTGTACTCTTCAGTCGAAGTAAGGGTATGGCTGAAGAGTGGTTGGTCGGAATAACCAACTCTTTGTACTCTTCAGCCGAAGTAAGGGTATGGCTGAACAGTGGTTGGCTGGATTAAACCAACTCTTTGTACTCTTTAGCCAAAGTAAGGGCATGGCTGAAGAGTGGTTGGCTGGATTAAACCAACTCATTGTACTCTTCAGCCGAAGTAAGGGTATGGCTAAAGAGTGGTTGGCTGGATTAAACCAACTCTTTGTACTCGTCAGCCGAAGTAAGGGTATGGCTGAAGAGTGGTTGGATTAAACACTCTGTGTACTCCTCAGCCGAAGTAATTATGTCGGCTAAGGAGTGGTTGGCTGGTAAGCATAGTTAGTTTGACCAGCAAAAACCGAGATAAAAGTTTGAAGTGAAAAGATTATGGAAAAATCATAACAAGTACAAACGCTCAGATCCACCGAAGTAAGAGTTCAAGCAAATTTTCATTCATCAATAGGCAATTACAAAGGAGGGGCCGTAGCCCGGTTACAAAAGTAAAAGAAGTAACAAAAAAAAAAAAACAAAAAAAGAGAAAAGTGCAAAATCAAGAGAAAAGGTCTTCAATTTCGGTGTCAATGTCAACTTGAACGCCGGTTGCAGGTGGAAGATCTGTCTCAGCAGCAACTGGCAGAATGATATCAGTCGATGGCTCAATAGTCAAGTCCTCAACCATTGCCTCCAACCGAGCTGATTGATCGTTGACTTGCTCGTTGACTACCGGAGTAACAGTTTGTTTATTTTCATCATCTGAATCATCTGAATCCTGTAAGAATTGTTCTTGGACCGAAGCAGCATATTTCGCCAGTGAGGCCGGAATAAAGTACTGCGGAGCATTGTAGACCTCGGTTTCAGGCCCACAGCCGAGTTGCTCCACAGCACTTCTCCAGCCGCACTTGAAGAACAAATCCTTTGCCTCCTCGCATTGCGGAATATATAGGCCCTCCGCCTCCTTGAAACCTTGGGCGTTGGCATCATCGACCTTCTTCTTAAGATCAGCTATTTCAGCGTCTTTTTTGCCTTCGAGTTTGACCAACTCGCGCAAGTACTTGTCTTTCACCGTTGCTGCAATTTTTTATTTTTCAGCTTCAGCCAAGCTAACAAGGCCGATCAAACGACCGTTCTCGAACTGTAGCTCGACTATCTACTTCTTGGCCTGCTCAAGTTCAGCTGCCTTTGCCTCGGCCTCTGCCATGACTTGCCTTGTTGTCTTGCGGAGCTCCAGCACTTTTTTATGTGCAATATTATTCTTCTGAATGGCCTGCAAAAGAATAGTAACTCTCTTCAGCCGGACTGACAGTTGGGAAAAATTAGGCAGAAAAGGGAGAGCCAACTTACCAGGATCATTGACTTTGTAGAAGACAAGATCGCTTTCAGCTCAGTGTTTAGTTGCTTGTTGTGGTGCTCCATATCCTTCGGAAGGCAAACACTCTTGGCTAGATTGAAAGCCATTAAGTGATCCTTCTCAGCAACGACCAAATCAGTCTCCTGGATATTTCGGTCTTGAAAAGTGAGATTTGGAGCCCATTTGGCAGAGTCAGCTCGGTCAAACTGCTCCGGTTGAAGGGTAGGTTGAGGACTTGGTGGAGGGATGGATTCGTCCTCGTCCACAAGTTGTTGTTCGGTCGGTTTAGATCGGGCGCGTTTAGAGGGGCGTGATGAAGAAGGCCGTTGAGAAGGGAGGGCCACAACGGCAGGCTGCGTTTGGCTTGGTGGCGGTACTTCGGGCCTGTTAGTTTCGGTTAAAAGCGCCCTTACTCTGTTTCTTTTAGCCATTTCTTCTTCGGCAGTTAGTGGAATTAGTCTGATTTGTGGTAAGGTTGGGTTCGGCTCTGGTGCGTCTTCAAGAAGAAAATCAGTCACTCTGGCTTTTCGGCGACCACTGTATCTGTAGGTCGGCTCGAACTTTAGCAATTTGGCCCAACTACGTTCTGGATACCGTAGTGCGGCGCGCAAAGTAGCTAGGTTTGGGTAGCTGTATAAAGAGTGAAGATGAGCAGAATCTGTGAAAGAAGACAACAGTTAGTTCGGCTGAAGGATTGAAAAATCGAAATATCATAAAGCAAGCAAGAAAACCGTAGTAAGTATACCGGGCTCGCTTTTTTTCCAATTTATACGTCGGCCAGGAATCTGGCCTTGATGATCCTCAAAATTCCCAGACACCCAGAAAAAGTCGTCGTCGTTTAAGTTTTTATCTGTTTTATTATCTTCTCTCGGCGACGTCGTATTCTTAAATAATAGACCCATCCATCTTCTTTTGAACCAATGGAGTATTGGTGGAAGATTTCGGCCAGGCCAAGGTTCAGTCCGGCTTGGCGGTTCAGTTCGGCTATTCCCATTATGATGCGGTAGGAATTACGTGGACAGTTGGGTTGGGCATAGTCTGGTTTGCCTAAGAAACTCACACATCAAGGGTTAGACTGGAAATCGTAGTCCGGTTTCAATAATGGATAGGAGGGTGAAGGGGACAAAGCCTTCGTTGTCCCAAGGGATGACATCTTTTTTGGCTAAAATCAGCTGGACGTCATCGGGTATATTGTAGTCTTTTCTGAATTTGGCTAGGCCGCCTGGAGTGTCTACTAGATGCCTATACTTCCCCATTTATTATATAAATTATGAATAATTTAGATCGGTGCAAAAGTTGTGCTCAGTAGCTCGGTTGAGCGCACGGAGGAGTGCCTGGGCAACCTAAGTCTGCAAAGTAGAAAACAGAGGGGTTAAGCACAGATCATTGGACCGTGCTACAAATTAAAAGCAACGTAAAAGAGCCCTACTTCGGCTTTGTGGACAGGTTCTATCTCGGTTCAGCAAAATGCTTGGTAGCTCGGTTTGAGCAGGTTTTTTTATTAGCCAGACCCTGGCAAGCGTCTCGGCATACTGGCTTTGGAAACAATTTTGTTAGACCGGTTCATCGTCTAAGGGCAGCTTTCTGAGTTCGGTCTAAAAAAAAACTTAGAAAGCTGGTTTAGCCCCGAAGGCCTAAATCGGTTGAACTATGAGTTTTGTTACTTCGGTTGAGCCTCTAGGGGCAGCTTTCTGAGTTTGGTTCAGAAACTAAGAAAGCTGGCTTAGCCCCAAAGGCTTAGCTCGGTTAAAGACCGAGGTTCCTAGTTTACTGAGTTCAAACTTCGTTCGGTGAGTATATCTCGGCTAAAGTGAATCAGGAGTTGGTAACTTGTTGAAACTACTGTTATTTCTACGAGCTCTAGTACGGTTATTGTCTGAATTGATCTACATATATAGCATAAACAGTATCCTAGTTCAGTTGCATCATGATTTTGGATCGAAGACTAGTCTTCTACAGGATATTGCATATACGCATGAGTTCTGTAAAGTTTTTCCAGTAAAGTACAGGGCAAAGCAAATGGAAAGAATATGTTTTACAAAAGCACACGAAACAAACTACATGGAAGTAAATAAAAGCAAAGAAAGATAGATGGATTCCAGTTGCTTACCAAACGAAGACGTAGAAACACCAAAGATGGAAAAATGGCAGCAAAGTCAGTCTCTTCAAGTGCAACGGAAGAACAGCAAGAACACAGGATGGAGAGAGAAGAGGTGTATTAGTAGAGTGGTTAATCCAAAATATAGAAGGTGTTTTGTGTAAAAGAAGGGACGAAAGAGAAAAAGCAGGAACTGTTCAAAGTTTTCGTAGTACGAGGGCGGCGTGACAGTTGCCCCCAGCCTATCAGAGCCTGCCACGTGTCATTGGAAAAGGAAGCGTTACAGTCACTGTGATTGAAGAGACGTTTTGACCGGACAAGTAGAGCCCGGAGTGAAATAAGCTCGGCTGGAAGGCTAAAGAGTTTTTAGCTCGGTTAGAGAGGCTAAAGGGTTTTTTCTTAGCTCGGCTGGAAAGGCTTAAAAATTTCAGCTCGGTTGATAAACAGGTAATCCCTATCATGCTGTGCAGATGGAATTAAGGGGCAATTGAGAGGGTAATTTTTGTGAAAATCGGGCCGAGCTATGAAATGGACTTTATGACCCAAAGTACGAAAAAAGTTACTTCGGCCCAAGAGGGATAAAGTTACTCCGGCCCAGAAGAAATGTTAAGTTACTTCGGTCCGGGCAACTTGGGGTTAGGCCGGTCTCAGAGTTAGTCCGGTCATGACGTGTTCTGGATAGATCGGTCAGAACCTTGCTACTCGGTAGCTTGGTCCAAACACACCATGGTTCGTACATGGGTGTACCGAGACAAGGTGTAACGAGAGGAAGAACCAAACTAATGATAGTACGGCTTATTCTGTGGCTCAGCATAGCCGTGGGTACTTCGGTCATATGGGAGTTCGGCCATGATAATAACCATCTCACTTGGTTTAAGCAGTGAGGGGAGTGTTGAAGGATAAACATTATCTTTCAGGAGTATGAATCCTAGGAGGACTCTGCATGGAGGAATAGAAGTCCTACTAGGATTATGCCACACGAAACTTATAAAAGCTCACAAACATCACCTTGGAGGAGGTAACACACAACTTTGCTTTTTGAATACACAGAGCTTTTGCCTATTTGTCAAGCTTACTGACTTTGGCATCAGAGAGGTTTCCGGCACACACCCGTCGGCTAGCTCACGTTTGTGTTTTCAGGTGATAAACGACGTCGTACGGAGGAACGCAGTCTTGATCAACAGGATTATACGAGAAGGTTTATTTCTTTCCCGTACAATACTATAAAAAAAATATTAACGAATTATCATAAAAATCAATAAATAGGATAATCACATATGCAAATGTGTAAATTGAATATTAAGTAGAAAATCTGGCTTGTGACTATGAGAGACACATAATCATTTTCCTAAAGCTATTATTGTCTCTCCACATGAAGTAATAATCTGAACCGTTTTGATAATCTGAACCGTTTTGATAATCTGAACCGTTCAATGTGTAGAACTCGTCAAGTACTATATGCCTGTAAAAAATCACGTTGATCGGATATCGATAGCTATGTGATCAAAACAGATTTTTGTCAACCGTTAATTTATTCACCGTCTATTTTTTTTATACAAAACTGATTTGATCACATAGCTATTGATATCCGATTAATGTGATTTTTTACATGCATATAGTACTCGACGAGTTCTACACATTGACGGTTTAGATTATCAAAACGGGACCCGTGGTGGGCCCCCACAGGCCCAACAGCACGGTCCAGTCCGATTAAGGACTGGACAGAAGCCATGCAACAGCTCTAAGATTTAACTCAAGTCACTGTGAAACCTTCCAATGTTTGCACACACTGGAAGGGTTGAAGAACCACCCTCTATGATCGAAATTGCCCATAAAATATATGAAAATAGTAGAAAATTATAAGGCTAGAGATAGAGAGAAGGAAAAAAAAAACCGAGATTTGTGACATTGGTATGTGCAAAAATCATGGAAATCCCATGGTCATATATAGACATAGTAATATCTTTTTATTTGGAACACAACTCTTGGTTTGTGACTTTTCTAAAAAAGACAAGGACTTTTTTTGGGGATGTGATTATTAAATTTTATTTTGAAACATTAAATTTTTACAATCCATCACAAGTTTTAAAATTTTAATAAAATCAAGAACAAATATAAATGTATATAGAGAAGAAATATGGACAACTATTATATTGTGCAGAGTAGAAGTTTTTCGGACTTGAACCTTTTAAGTCTCACTCTGCAGAGTCAGTGAACCATGTCTTAAAACTAGATCCTTCGAGTTAGAGTTCAACATGTCATCCATACAATATTGATATTACACAAGGTATAATGACCGTGCACTCAACTTGATTCTCACAAGAGTTTAGAGACCAACCTAATTCTCGCAATCGCTATCTCATGACAGCTTAGATGAATCCTCAAAGGATAGAAGTGATATCTATCCTATGAGAGTATGCCCTTCTTGGACTCATCAATGCTTATACCTCAAGGATGAGCAAGAGAATATGATGCATGCACATAGCAGATATCACATAGCAAATATCTTATTATTTAGAATGTTGGTATACAAGTCACACCAGTATGAGTTATTTCTACCGATTCAACCTTCTTCATGGGGTCTCCAATCACATAGGTTGGATTTTCTCCCTGGGTGACTTCTTGTGGGCTTTAGGACCATCCCCTTCAACAAACATAAGATGATTTCATAACTCGAAAACCCTTGAGGAATGCACTTGTATATTTTATTGAGATCTGAATTCCTCTATCACATTGATCATTTTTGATAATTTGGGGACTTATCTCTAATGACATACAAGGATCTAGCTTCAGAGCTAGTATAAAGGCAATTACTCATAATTTTTCTTTTATTTCTCAAGCCTTATTTTAAGTACTATCTAGATAGTATCATATCAAAGACTCCATTATAATCTGTCACATTTTGGTTTGCCAATGTGCACCTATAAGATTTTGAAGAGAAATTCTCCTGCACAATTATTAGATTCTTCCTTGATGGATATGAGTCCTAACCAATATAGTTATAAAGAGAATAGAACCTTCGTATTTGCAATTTTATTGAACAATCAAGTAATATTAGCAAAGGGTTTGTTAATATAAACTAAATAAATTATTCATGAGATTATAAACAAATAATATTGAAATTTAAATTCTGTAGTATGCCCCCACATTCAAAGAATTTTAAATTATTAGCAAACCAAATCAACGTATCAAGAAGACTGTGTATATTCATGTATGAATGAAAAGATTTATAACCAAAGGTAACAGGAGATCAATCTATTAGTTTTGTGCAAACATTCTAATTTAATACCCTCAAGTCAATAGTTTCATAAGAGCTTTTATTATAAGCCTCACGACTTAGGCAAAACACGGTACAAAATTTATTTGGCCAAAACTCTCTCTCTCTCTCTCTCTCTCTCTATATATATATATATATATATATATATATATTACACTAGGCTAAACCACTTAGCCTAATATATTGTCTAAGGTAAGCTAGCTTTCTATGAGCAGATAACTTAAGACATTGTAAAGCTAATGTATATATTCTCCACAGTGGGGGAGCGATACAGATTCCTATTACTCACTCACTGACTTATTGACTGACTCACTCATTTGTTCCTGCTTTATAGATGCAAAATATTGGAATTTGAAAGTGATACAAGAAGAAATCAAGAACAAATTTGTGTTTATGTGAAAAAGTTTTATTAAAACAAGATTTAACATATTTTATAATTGATAAACGCATTGATAATAAAATAATTTAGAGAAATATTAAAACAAAATCATACAATCAGATAATAAGAGTAAATATAAGTTTAAGATTATGTCTAATGAAATTAGTGGATGAAACTAAGGAAGGAACTAATACTAAATTAGAAATCTAGAGAGAAACACTTGGGTGAAGAGGGTTTAAAATTTATAGCGGTGAGATTCTAACATAAATAAAGAGAGCACAATCAAAGATTAGATGGAAATCGCTGAGGAAAAGAAAGGAGCTTCAAGATCCTTCAAGTAAGCACTCCTTCGATTGCGTTTCAATAAAAAAGGTAATGATAAGTTTTTTGATTGTGATGTGGAAGAAATCTCATCTGATGACGAAGACACCTCTACTGAAAAAGAATCAGGGATGAAAGAAGTTAGAGAAGGGATCCTGAAAGTTAAAATTCCACTGGCACTCTTAAAGAAAATCAGGGAACCATGGAGGAAGTGCCTGATTGTGAGATTAATGGGGAAAACCATAGTCTATAAATTATTTATGGCAAAAAATGATGGATCTGGGAATTGCAAGCTGACTTTGAAGCCCTAGACATTGGAAATGGGTTTTTCATATTCAAGTTTGACATGGCTGATGATTACACGAAAGTCTTCACTGGTGGCCCTCGGATAGTGATGGATCATTATGTAACAGTGAGGAAATGACAACAAGACTTCAAACTTGATGATGTTGAAGAGGATACCATAGGGATATGGGTGCGATTCCCCAATCTACCCATTGAGTATTTACATTGAGAAAGTCCTCTATCATAGGGCAGAAGTGTTAGGAGTTCCTTTGAAGATCGACATTGATACAACCATGGCAGCAAGAGGCAAATACACCCAAGTTTGCATCAAAATGGATATTCGGAGCCGATTTTCCATTTCTCTATAGGTAACATGGTTATTAGAATCCCGATCCGGATCGTACGATCTTACAATCTTACGATCCATTTGAGTACAATTGATCCAGATCGTGTAAAAAACTCCTTATAGGTAGGATCTTTCAATCTTAGTAGTGGGATCTTATAGGATCATGGAATCCCGATCCGAATCCGATCCTATCCGATCCAATTTACAAGCCTTGTTTTGTATTGTATGACATATGTTATTGTAAATTTTATGTTTGTTGTCTAAATACCAATTTATGTGGTCAAAATAAATAATAAAAATTAAGTAGTATTGAATCAAATAGACTAAGAAAAGCAAATTAAGAAACAAACATTGAAATATTGCTGTAATTTAAGAAAATTAAATAGTCAGAAAAATAAACTTAGTTTTAGCGGAGACTAAGGAGGGTAAGATGATTGCAACTTTATCCCAATTTTTGGAGAGATTATTTTTGTGACTTGAATCCGCTCCACCAGGGATGCTAACGACATCATTCGGTTAAGCTACTCTTTTGAGTTCTTAATCTATTTTCATATCCAACTTTGTTAAATATTTTTTATTTATTTTTTATGCATTATTGTAGATTGTAAAATATTTTGTTATAGAATTTTTCTTCTTCTTTACCTTCTTTTTTGATGAAATACAAAACTTTTACCATCGAGTTTTCTGTTGTATAATATTATATGTACATTTTACATGGAGTAACAATATCTTCACTTATTTTTAATAGAATATAGGCTCATTTGTGTATACTTTATAAGAAATGTTTATTTAAATTAAAGTATTATGTAATTTGTCTTTTTCGGTAGGATCTTACAATCCTCGATCCGATCCTATAAACACCTCCAACGATCTAACGTAGGATCCCGATTTTAACAACCTTGATAGGTAAACATACATATGGGGTTGAATATGAACACTTACACTCCCTATGTTTTTCTTGTAGCAGGGTTGGTTATTGAAGGGAGACTTGTAGCGAAAAACTGATGCCAGTGAGGACAAGAGACAATCGGAGAAGACAACTAGAAGATGGAAGTCCAAACTAGTAGTCGGCCAGACCCAAATCAAGAAGGAAAAAGGCTAGACACAAGTCCAGAGAAATATGGGCCCTGGATGACGGTTTCTAAGCAGAAAAGGAAACCAAAAAGCCTAAGAATACTAAAAGGGACCAATGTCCAACAGAGCAATAGATTTGAAATCCTTAAGGAAGGGGGAGAGCAATCAAAAAGCCACAAAGCCCAACTAGGAATAGAGAAAGGAACAAGAGGCAAAGCCCAAACAAAATTGGGCTTCAGGTATAAGGTTAATAGAGCACCAAATCCAAAAGAGAAAAGAGAAGAGCCAGCTAGCCTTGAAAGGGCTAAGGACAAGAAAAGAGAGGAGATTAGATTGGGAAAGCAAGGAATCACTGGCATAAATGTGACGCCTTAAATTTTATTATTTGAATCCATTACCATAACCCTTTAATTAAGTCCATTTCCAAGATATGAAGAAAGAATAAAATAAACTAAACAATTAAGGTTCTTTCTCTCTCGTATAGATATATAATGATGAGGTGATCAATACAATTATTCACAAGTGCCCTTAGGCTACATTTAACAATTTAAATAAAAGATAAATAAAACAAAAGGGTTTAACCCTCTTTATAGCAAATTGGCATTCCGCCTAAGGTAATAAGCCCCATGGCCAACAATCAAGGAGACTTCAAGGCTTGCACAAATCTATCACACTTCTCACTTGAAAAATAATCAACAATGTGGGACGAACACAAATGTCCAATAGGGACCCTAATCATTCTAAACAATAACAATATATGGATATATATGATCATGAATGCTACAAGTCATATTATATATGTAATGTGACTTTTTATATCCAAATATTCATACAATAGTATATCTTTTCTTTCATTCTTTATCATATCAAGAAAACCCCATTTTTTGGTCTTGGTAATTGAAATTTTCTGGCCTTGGCAACTGACCACTTTCAATTCAAAAAAGATTTCCATAACTAATCCACAAATAATCCTTTGCATTTTCTTGCTATTCATTTACATCAAATAGTACTCACATTATTCCGAATTCAATATCCACTTCATAACACAACTCCAACTATGTTACCGATAGTCATTTTCATCAACAATTATCTCTACAGACATACACACATCACTGATAAAATCTCATGATAAAATAAACAACTTGTGGTCTCATCGAGCCCTCCATCACCATCGTGGTCTCATCAAGCCCCACGTTTGCCTGCTTTATCGGTTGTTAGTCGGAAAGAACACATTACCTCTATATAGCATAACTTGCTTTAGCGGGTGCTAACTAGAAGGAACACATTACCTCTATATAGCACATCAACCCGCTTTACCAGTTGATGGACAGAAGGATCGCGTTACCTCTATATAGTACAATCACATTTCACACACATACATCTCAATTTCCTTTCATTCATTCTCATATGATTACATAATTACGCAATCAACCAACAACATAAGGTTTTAGTTCAATCTATTTCACATCAATTCTAAAACAAGCAGTACCATTCTCCACCAATGGCCAAGGACAAAACGTCTATGCAATAAAGACCCAACTCTTACATTGAAACAAAATAATTCTCATAGCAGTTACTTATAAAATCATTATCCTTCCTTTGTCTATTTATATTCTACTCTTTCAATAATTTTGATTTCATTAATTCAATTTCTCAATAAGTTCGATATAGTCCCATTACATGACAGCCCATCCATATCAATTTCACAATATTGAATTTACAATAGTTGACACGACTCACATAGGCATAGATTCCATCAATTTACCTCACTCTGAAAGTTATTACATAGACAACTAAGATTAAGACCTTTTTACTTAAATCACCACGAATCATACTCTAATTTCATAATAGTCTCAATGATTATGTAATTGAGACTACTATACATATTCAGTTAAAAATTAGGGCTTTTATGTTCAACCATTATAAACATGTATTACTATCTCCCAATTTCATAACTAATAATAAAAACATTAGATTACGCTTAAAATCCAAAACCCTAACTCAAAACCCACATGTGTTTCAAAAATCTCTTCACTATCATGTTCTTCATGCAATAAGAAAATACCATGTCTATCCTATAGTAAAGTATTAAAAAGAAGCAAGGAATCCCTACCTCAAAGAGAAAAGAGGAGAAAAGCCCAAAAATTCAACTTTGCTGGAATTCGATCTCCACTGACCAAAATGTAGCCCTTGACATGCTTGCCATTTTGGTATAAAGAACAATTACCAAAATCTCGAAATGTGAAGTTTGGTGTAGGTTTTTAGAGAGAAAGGAGAGAAAAGAGTTTTAGATAGAGAGGTTTAAAAAAAAGTGAGCAAAGAGAGAGGATGGGTCTATATATAGTGGAAAGAAAAAAGTGGGTTTTGGGGCCACAAATCTAGCGAAAAGGACAGCTAAAAAGTGCTGAATTTGAACAGACCACTCGAGTGGTCAAAGTTGTGCTCAAGCAGTGAATCAATGCTTGTAGTATCTCAGACAATTTTGGAAAACAGAGCTGGAAGGGTCTATGGACCACTTGAGTGGTCAAACTTGCGCTTGACGAACTATGCCTACAACTCAGACTTGCAAATTTCGAACTTGCATAACTCTTTTGCCACCCAAAATGAAAAAAAAAGTTTCTCTGGAAACCAAAACCTAAGTCCAAGCCAAGATCAAAGGAGGAGCAAGAAATTCAATGAGAGAATGAACAATTGTAACTTTATGGACCTGGGTTGTTTAGGACCAAGATTGACTTGGACCAACATTAGGAAAGGTTGGGCTAACACTATGGTGAAATTGGACAGAGCTATGTGCAACAAGGAGTGGTGAACAAGCTTTCCGGAAGGATTTGTTCACAATCTGCCTCGTACATATTCAGACCACTCACCTATGACGGTGTTTACTCAAGGTAAGTCTTTTTTTAATCCCACTTGCAAACCTTTCAAATTTGTAGCTGCTTGGATTTCCCATGAGGAATTCAAATCAGTGGTTGAAAATAGCTAGTCTAGTTTAGTCTTTGGGACAAAGAGATGTTTGGTAATATTTTTAGAAGGAAGAGGTAGCTACTTGGGAGGATTGAAGGAATCTAGAAATCCCAAGCAACCTTATATTCTCACTACGTTTACATGTTGGAATTGGAACTTGTTAATCAGTACAATAAAGTGCTGTACCAGGACGAACTCTTGTGGTTCCAAAAATCCAGATCTAATTGGATTACACAGGGAGAGAGCAACACTAAGGTTGCATTTGGTAAAGTTTTGTAAATATGATTTGAGAGTATGAGTTGCATTTTGAGTTTGTGAGTTGTGGAATTATGATTTGAGTGTAGAAAATTTGTTTGGTTATGGTTTTTGAATAGAGTGTTAAATTGTGCTTTGAATTGTATGTGGAATTGAGTTTTGAGAGTTTATGTGGCATGTGAAAGAAGAAAATTTGTTTGGTGATGAGTTTTCAAAATAGTTTTAGAACTTAATTCAACCTTTAATTGATAATCAAACATACAACTCATATATCGATATCCGTATTTTTGATCAACAGTCATAATCAAACTATTTTTAAAATACTCAAATTAAAAAATAATTTTTTTTTCAATTAATTGTTTTTAAGTAATTTTTTTGAATAATTTTTTTTGTCAAATAATTTTTTTTTAAAAATAACTTCTATGTCAATTATTTTGTGTCAATTAATTTTTCTGTGAATTCATTTTTTAGGCCTGTGCAAACATTTTGTACAATACGTTTTTAATTTTTTTTTCAAAAATTTTGTTGAAGTCAACAACTTGGAGAATACATATTGATAACAAGTAACATAAGTCAGTGTGTTTAGTATTTTTAAATACAAATCAAAACGTAAACGTTACCAAACATTTTCATTACTTTCTCATTTATTATATTTTATTAATTTAATAAAAAACTCGTTTCTTTTTGTGCATGCATTATTGTACTTTGAATGTCACCCACTCACGAAGTGAAGGTCATATAATTGGGAGGAGTGATATTTGTGTACGAAATGACCAATTTGCCGCTCTTGATTTGAATGGCAGGTTGTTATGTAAGAACAAAATGAAAAAGATAATATTGTAATTTCACTTATCCAATACACCTACCCCTACTATCTTGGGTGTCCGTTCATCACTGTTGAATAAAGGAAAAGAAAGACGATGTCAAAAACCTGCACACATGGTCAGTATACGGATGCAATTAAAAATAAGGAAAATAAAAAAAAATCAGTAAGAAATGAAAAGTAAATAAGAAAAAAAAAAACAAAAAAAAACCTTTTGAACCTTCTGAACCTCAGCCTCTATATAAAATCTGAGTCTGCACCATCTTCACTATCTCATTCCAACACCTTCAGCAACTCCATCACACTATAATATTAAGTACATTCAGTGTACATATCCGTGTGAAGGAAGAGAGAAGAGGTTAGTTTGAAGCATAGTTCATATTCTTGATAGCTTGAGAGTTGAGTTACAGGGAGGCGAATTGCAGGAGAAGAACAGCCACCAAGGACAACCGGCTGGTCATCCGGCCGGTCATCCGGTTCAGCCACCAGTTCGCCCTCCGCATCCAGTTTCGCTATCTGTTGCCTATCTGTTCCTTTTTTCGCACCAACATCATACATTTTTCTTAACTTCACACCAACATCATACATTTTACTATACATTTTTTCATAGTTTTTTCTTAACTTTTGCATACATTTTTCTTAACTTTTGCAGTCATCATGCCGAGAACAAAAAGAGCCAGACCCGAACGTGGCGAAACCTCTAACCCTGTACAACGTGAATCACAGCAACATCATCATGACTATCCAACTGATGATTTTCTCATATATAATCATGAACAAGTCTATTCAAATTTCGCTAATCGACCAATTGTTACGGGGAGAAAGGTAAATCTACCTTCTCAATATAATCCACTGTTGCTTGGCAGATTGGATACAATGGGATGGTTACCTTTAACTAATTTACCACATAAGGTATATCCCCGTCTTGTACATTTATTTTACATTCACTTGACATTGGCTGAACAACAAGTGGAACCGTTCAGTCTGACCTCTTATGTGAAGGGGAAAGTAATCACACTCAACCCCCGCACTTTGGCACAAATTATTGGAGTTGAAACAAGAGATTAGCAATGCTATTTTCAAACTGAGACTCAGTTAGCTAACATTGTTGATGATCTAACTAAGGTTTATACCATAATTTGTGAGAGCTGATTCACCGGCACTAATTTACAAGCCAGACATTTAAAACCCCACTTTCGTATTCTTCATCGATGGATAGTTGAAAATGTCACTCCCAAAAAAGGACATTTTGATGTTGTTCCATGTTTTAATGTTTATTTGTTATATTGTTTTGAAATTGGACAAAAATTAGATTTATACTTCATATTACTGAGAGAAATGATGGTTGCAAAACTTGGTACTGTGAGTGGCCGGTCACTACCTTCTAGAGCTTTGTTAACCAAAATTTTCAGAGCACATCTTGTCAACCTTGAAGGTGAAGTAGGTATGAGAATCACTTCACCAATTTATGAGTATACACTGACCCGAGCTGGTGGTGCTGACAACTTACTGGGCTCTATTAATTTTGAAAATGCACCAACACTTGATGAGGAAGAACCCAATGATAATGCCATGTCACCAAATGAACAACCCCAATACTGGACTGATTATTTAGCGTTGGAAAAAGAACGGTACAATCAATGCCTACAATGGGAACAACAAATGGCTAATTAGGTCAATACATTGGGTACTCGGTTCGATGAGTTTGCCACCACTTAGAACTCATTAATTATCAGCTTCCATGAAGAATGGGCCCATTACTGCATGCAAATAGATCTAATTGTACACTACACAACATGCAATCACGAAAGGGCCTTGTCTTGTAGACTTGTAATTTGGCATAGACCGCAATATTGGGAATCGCTTCTTCAGAACACCAAATGTTCTTTCTATGACATTCTGTAATGAAGAATGTCGATGATTAAACAACTCCTTGGATCCTGAATAATGACAGCATGAAACTCTTGCAAGTGATAGCATTGGGAACGAAATGGGACAAGAAATCCAGGCATGTTCGTGAAACCAACATCCACTAAATAATATTTCCCTACATGTAAATAATGAATGCACTGTTTTGTCAAACAGATGTACAAAAAAATAATTTCAAAAAGTGTACCGTATGTTATTTCGTGACACTTACCATTGGGTGGGTGTGGGAACTGCAGATCAGCTCTTGTAATAGAGTCAACTAAAATAGCGTTGTCATGTGCACTACCTTCCTATCTGGAATTAATAAATGTGAACAACATGTCGAAGTCGCAAGCAGCGAGTACATTTTGCGATACCGTAGATTTGCGACCGCGGAATGTATTTTATCTTGAAGCAGGGGCTCATGCATCCACCAATGTGCCATCGATAGCACCGACACAATCCTAATTGAAAGATATTTGTTTGACATTAAAAGCGAAACAAACTTGGATATTACTTATGCAAACAGATCCAAAAAAATATCGTCCCTTATTGTTATGTAGAACTTACAGGACAATCATTAAATTCTTACCTTGAACCAGGGAAAAAACCTCCTGTCATTTAAAATTTTTGCCGATATCTTGTCTTGGTTATGTGGTTTGATAACCATTGATGCAAGCTTGCACAATGCCCGCAGAACAATTTTTATGTGCTGACAAATTATTTTCGTGGAGTGTTGAAATCTATCTGTCAGTAGTCGATGGTGATCATTTTGTGCAAAAGTGTATAAAAAAAATCCAAGCAATTCCTCCACACTGATATGCATATGTTCAGTATCGATAAAGCTATTTTGGAGTAAGGTGTCTTTCAATAAAATGAATGTTTGTGCATCCATTCGCATAATGTCCATCGTTGTTTCTGGATGGCTATTTAATAAGCTGAAGATGTAATCATCACCTTTGAATGGGCAAGTTCGCTGCGATCAGCGACTACTTGACACGTTGATATGGTCATGCATGAAAGCAATCATAAAGAAATCTATAAAATCTTCAATAACCTCATCCTCCTCTAATGAGATCTCCATTGCATTGTTTTCTGTATCGGATGACATATGGTTTCGTCTACATCACAGTAAAAGCATAATTATAAAATAATGTTTGACAATATCATAACGCTTACCATTATTGGTGAAACTGAATTAAAAAGTGGCTACATCAATAGTCGGTCGTAGTCATTCACTAGCATCCACTAAAATGTATATGAGAAGAAAATTTGTTTAATATGTAGGCATCTTGTAATAACATAACATAGTTTTAATAAAACTAAAACTACTTAAAAGTTCAATAAAATTAAACATACAAAGAAGGAAAAGAAAGAGCATCTCATGGAATGAAAAAAAATGATAAAAAACAAATCAGGAATCATGAAATCATCTTCCAGAACGAAAAGGAGATTCGCTAACACAATCAAAACACAAATTCTCACTTCACTGCAAAGCGAGGATCATAGCTAGGCGCACATGGATAGGAGTACGCATAAAAAACCTTCGCCATTCCTTGTCTTTAAACAGTGTCGATGCCCTAACGTACTGTACTAGTGGTATGTCCCCAAGCTCTAGCAATGCATCTTGACATGCATCAAGGGAATACTTATCACCACCTGCACTTACAGCCTCTGTCTCATTTTCTCGTGCACGTGAATGTTCTGTTTTTGCCTGTATGTAAGATGTGAAAGCTGCGCACACATCATCGAACTCACTTGACTGTGACTTTTTGGAATGACCACTGTCAGTTTGGTTGCTTGTAGGGCCCCTCTTGTGACTTTTGCCCTTCCCTAGATCCATGTACTCATCGCCGAATAAGTCAACAAGAATGGCTTTAGTAGCATTACTCCCACTAACTTCAGGGTTCCAAAATTTATTTAGCATTTCATCTTCTTCATTTGAGTCAAGGGCTGCTTGTGTGGATGCACGAGACAAGGCCCCTGTGGCACAACAATTTTCAACAATTTCCGTCATTTCTTGGAAATACTCAAATCCTTTTGTCCTAAACTTCATTACATTTCTGGTGGCCTACAACAATTGAGAATATAGAATTAAGCATACTGTATGTGTGATAAAATGTTAAAATTTTTTTTTTTAAAATGATACAGGTTAATGAAAAACCTTATCCCAAAATTCATCGGGTGCAACAACAGTGCCTACAATGGGATCCCATCCCAGCCCAGTCTGTGCCTGGAGTCGCTTAAATGTCTGGTAATCAGCTTTCAATCGCTGATATTTTTGTCCCACCTGTTTTGCTGTATACCGAAATCCATACAGATTGTGCAATTAATTTGCAAAATGATTCCAATGCTTAATTGTCCACACAGTAGTACGGCCCGTTGTTTGATTTTTTTTTTAACCTTTTCTCGCAACATGCTTATTAATTTCATTTCAATTCTGGGAGTCCACATTTTTGTATCTTGGTTGTTATCGGAATTGTTTCTATCCATCTATAAACATACAATTTATATTTAAACTACTCTGAGGTGGATATAAAAGAATAATAGAGCAAACTACTCTGGAGTGGATAGAAAAAACATAAAGCAACACAGATAAAAAAATAAAACCACATAAGATTAATGTTTACTTCAACTTGTTAAATAATGTTATGAGAAGCAGCTAGTTTGAAGGACAACAGAGAGAAAACAAAAATAGATAACATCAATGTTTATTTCAACTTGAGGAAAGGCAGATGATTTGCAAAATAAAAATCACGTAACATTCTCTGTATTTACATGCTAAAAAAAGAACCACAAATAAGCAGTAGAAGAAGTCCACAAGAAGAAATAAGCAGCAGGAGGTCGACTGGCCGGATAACCCAGGGCACGATCGGCTTAGCTATAAAGGAGACAAAAGGTGCAAAGAGTTCAGATAGATCAGAAACTATCTCAAACTATCTCTATATTGGTTTGGACTTCTCAGAAATCATTTCAGAACTCATTTGGACTTCTCAGAAATCATTTGCACATCATAGATGGTTGAAGGATATATTTACCAGATTAGTGGGAGTTGAATAATTATCACCGGTGATGGAGTGCGTACAGTGATTGAATGTGCGTCGTCTGATTCGACAATAGGTTTGATAAATTTGACCTGAGACAAAAAACAATTGCGAATCAAATTAGGGATGATTTTTTCAAATCAGTGACCTATAAGAAAATATGTGAAATAAATTTGTGAGTTATTTAACCTCGCACTCGTCGTTGTTTGGTTGCCCGTAGAAGGAATCTTCCACAATGCACAAATTGTAAGTGACTTGATTTATGGGAGATGGTATGAGTAGGGAGCGGGTTCACAGGATTCATGATTTATAAAATGGTTTGAGTTCTCTGTGAATACTACTCGTGACGAATCTTCAGTCCTAATATTTGATACAGAGTGATATTTGATACAGAGAAAGAAAGATGAGTACATCAGTTCACATGAACCTTTTCAGAGATGACGGACATAGAAGCTTTTTAGAAAGGAAGAGGAAGAAGGCTGACGTTGAAAGTGGAGAAATGAATCACAAAGCTGCCAAACGGGTTTTTAAATTGTAGTTTGAATTATATGGTGGAATTCTATTTTGAAAGTGGAATCCAAACGTGAAGCGGGAGTGATAGGGTAGAAATGTAATTTCAAAACACAACCAAACAGAGCCTTCCTCTTCCTTTCTGAAAAGTTTCCATGTCCATCGTCTCTAAAATGGTTCACATGAACTGATGTACTCATCTTTCTTTCTCTGTATCAAATATCAGGATTGAAGATTCGTCACGGGTAGTATTCACAGAGAACTCAAACCATTTTATAAATCATGAATCCTGTGAACCTGCTCCCTACTCATACCATCTCCCACAAATCAAGTCACTTACAATTTGTGCGTTGTGGAAGATTACTTCTACGGGCAACCAAACAACGACGAGTGCGAGGTCAAATAACTCACAAATTTATTTCACATATTTTCTTATAAGTCACTGATTTGAAAAAATCACCCATAATTTGATTCGCAATTGTTTTTTGTCTCAGGTCAAATTTATCAAACCTATTGTCGAATCAGACGACGCACATTCAGTCAATGTACGCACTCCATCACCGGTGATAATTATTCAACTCCCACTAATTTGGTAAATATATCATTCAATTATCTGTGATGTGCAAATGATTTCTGAGAAGTCCAAACCAGTATAGAGATAGTTTGAGATAGTTTCTGATCTGTCTGAACTCTTTGCACCTTTTGTCTCCTTTATAGCTGAGCCGGTCGTGCCTCGGGTTATCCGGCCGGTCAACCTCCTGCTGCTTATTTCTTCTTGTGGCCTTCTTCTACTGCTTATTTGTGGTTATTTTTTTAGTATGTAAATACAGACAATGTTACGTGACTTTTATTTTGCAAATCATCTGCCTTTCCTCCAGTTGAAATAAACATTGATGTTATCTATTTTTATTTTCTCTTTGTTGCCCTTCAAACTAGCTGCTTCTCATAACATTATTTAACAAGTTGAAGTAAACATTAATCTTATGTGGTTTTATTTTTTTATCTGTGTTGCTTTATGTTTTTTCTATCCACTCCAGAGTAGTTTGCTCTGTTATTCTTTTATATCCACCTCAAAGTAGTTTAAATATAAATTGTATGTTTATAGATGGATGGAAACAATTCCGATAACAACCAAGATACAAAAATGTGGACTCCCAAAATTGAAATGAAATTAATAAACATGTTGCGAGAAGAGGTTAAAAAAAATCAAACAACGGACCGTACTACTGTGTGGACAATTAGGCATTGGAATCATTTTGCAAGTTAATTACACAATCTGTATGGATTTTGGTATACAGCAAAGCAGGTGCGACAAAAATATCAGCGATTGAAAGCTGATTACTAGGCGTTTAAGCGACTCCGGCACAGATTGGGCTGGGATGGGATCCCATTGTAGGCATTGTTGTTGCACCCGATGAATTTTGGGATAAGGTTTTTCATTAACCTGTATCATTTAAAATTTTTTTTTTTTAACATTTCATCACACATACAGTATGCTTAATTCTATATTCGCAATTGTTGTAGGCTACCAGAAATGTAAAGAAGTTTAGGACAAAAGGATTTGAGTATTTTCAAGAAATGACAGAAATTGTTGAAAATTGTTGTGCCACGGGGGCCTTGTCTCGTGTATCCACACAAGGAACCCTTGACTCAAATGAAGAAGATGACATGCTAAATAAATTTTGGAACCCTGAAGTTGGTGGGAGTAATGCTGCTGAAGCCATTCCTGTTGACTTATTCGGCGATGAGTACATAGATCTAGGGAAGGGCAAAAGTCACAAGTGGGGCCCTACAAGCAGCCAAACTGACATTGGTCGTTCCAAAAAGTCACGGTCAAGTGGATTCGATGATGTGTGCGCAGCTTTCACATCCTACATAAAGGCAAAAACAGAACATTCACGTGCACGAGAAAATGAGACAGAGGCTGTAAGTGCAGGTGGTGATGAGTATTCCCTTGATGCATGTCAAGATGCATTGCTAGAGCTTGGGGACATACCACCGGTACAATACGTTAGGGCACCGACACTGTTTAAAGATAAGGAATGGCGAAGGTTTTTTATGCGTACTCCTATCCATGTGTGCCTAGCTATGATCCTCGCTTTGCAGTGAAGTGAGAAGTTGTGTTTTGATTGTGTTAGCGAATCTCCTTGTTGTTCTGCAAGATGATTTCATGATTCCTGATTTGTTTTTTATCATTTTTTTTTTCATTCCATGAGATGCTCTGTAACGCCCTCAAAATAATAACAATAAACCCATCAGATAAGACATGAATTTACATTTAAACTATCCGCATTCCTTTCATTCATTAGAATTTCAAGACATAAGTATTACATGTTTAATCTCATAACAAAATGCCCTACGGGCTTACAGCTTTCCAAGTTAACACTTGGTTACAACAAAGAGTTCTAACTCGTTTACACATTAAGCCCTTGGCTTGAAATTACATGTAATACATCAAAGTAAAACGACAAAACTATGCCCGCCACAAGCCTCCCAGCTATGTCCTTGGAGGTGGCATGCTTCCTGTACCTGAAAATGATATTCCCATATAGGGTGAGCCACAGCCCAGTAGAAATACACTAAACCAACCATGGACAATGACTAAAACATTAGCAATTGATAGTTGGTCACCACTGATTCAATCACATAAATTACATATTTATGTCAACGACTTACAAGCCCCAATTACTTTTCATTTTCCCTTTTTCAACAGATAAGCATGCTAGCTCTATCATCATTTCCATAGATATGTATAAAAACTATATCTCACATTCAGATAAGCATAAAAGCTATATCCACATTCTCAACAGATATGTATATCAACAATATCCACAGATAAGCATACAAGCTGTATCCACACTCTACAACAGATATGTATATCAACAATATCCACAGATAAGCATACAAGCTGTATCCACACTTCACTTCACAAAGATAAGCATATGAGCTCTATCTTCACTTCTCTAGACAAGCATATGAGCTCTGTCTACGGAGTACATCCCCTATCTCCTCCAAATACCTATCCGGTTTAGAGGTCCATCCCCTATCTTCCCCTAAACCGCGGAGTACATCCCCTATCTCCTCCTCTACACATAACGTATATAAACACATTGGTTCTATGTACAATCACACAATACAAACAATTAATGTATTCTAGCAACTGTCAAGTTCCATAACACATTCCATTGATTAGTTTCAGTTTGCCTAATCAACATACATTGTCTACAACAATCACGACTATCCTCCACCGATAGCCCCAAGCAGTTATTTCTAAAACAGAAAATAAATGCGCAAATGGATATTCAATCAACATTTCATTTCCTCATTTCTCACCAATTAATTATCCCAATTAATTAATCAATGTAATTAGGCCATTTTCCATAATTACCATTTCAACCCTTAGGTCCCATTTTCTTCAATGATTCAACAATCATTCCATTTTTTCTATGCCAAACATGCATCTAGGTTTATTATGAATAAAACCCCAACTTTTGTAAAATTGCACAAAAGCCCCAAACTTTCACAAATTACCAAACCAAGCCCAACATCTCAAAATACCAAAATTTAAAGACAAAACCCATAGAGAGGAGTAGGTTATCCCTACCTCAAATTCGGAGTCCCAAAGGAGAAGACGACAAAACCCAACGTGTTCCAAAACCCGTGATTTTCAGATTAAAATGAAGCCCTCGACGATCAACAACTTTTTTGTAAAGGCCAAAGGTGAGTAAATCACTCCTACTAGATCAAAACCTAGAGAGAAGGTAGTATCTAGAGAGAAAGACTCAACAATGGTGTTTTTGGAAAAGTAAGAGAGAGAAGAGAAAGTGAAAAGGTGATTTGAAAAGTCACAATTTCGGGACTTTAACCCAGTCTTCCGCTCGAGCGTAAAACACCCCGCTCGAGCGGCCACTCACAGACTTCCGCTCGAGCGGCCAACCTCCCGCTCGAGCGCAGAATGCACTCGCCCAGCACTTTTGCAGAACCAGGCCTCCGCTCGAGCTCCCAATCCCTACGCTCGAGCTCACAACACTGCACAACAAGATACTGGATGGATGTAATCTACGCTCGAGCGCCAACACCTCCGCTCGAGCGTACAGGCCAAAAATCTGGGCAACTAGTTTTGGTTTCTAAACTCAACCAACCTGTAACAAACCCGCTCAACACATCCTATAACTCAAATACAAAGTAAGAAAGGATGTAAACAAGATAATAAACAACTACCAACATCCACGGACACATGTCCGGATCACTATACAACAAGGGTAAACCCGGGATCGCTATAACCTCCCCCCCTTAAAGAATTTCGTCCCCGAAATTAAGTACAAGTTTTCAAAACAAGTTTTTCTCCCTTTTTAATCAATGTTACACTTGAACATTCAACAATTCGACCCATTACCGGTCATCCCATCCTTTTAACAAGAGACATATCACAATATGTAAACCACATATGTATTATCAACATGCATCAACATTATGCACTATCTTTCCAATTTCAACAATATATTCAACACATATAGTATCACATTCAACTTCCGTATGAGGCAAGTTCCAAAACATACTTCCAATAACCAAAACATTTTCAATGTTTCACAACTTAAGACATATATAAAAGCTCTTAAGTTCAACAAAATGTAAAAATTTAAATACAAGATTACATATCAACAAACAAGTCCGGATATTTCTCACGGACTTCCAACTCACGTTCCCAGGTGGCTTCCTCCACTCCGTGATGTTTCCACAAGACTTTCACCAAAGGAATGGTCTTGCCACGCAGGACCTGATCCCGCCTATCCAAGACCCGAACCGGTCTCTCCTCATACGAGGCATCCTCATCTACCTCTAAATCGGTCCAATCCAACACATGTGATGGATCTGGCTCATACTTCCGAAGCATACTCACATGAAACACGTCATGTACTCCGGACAACTGCGGCGGTAAGGCTAACCGATAAGCAACCTCACCTATCCTCTCAAGGATCTCAAAAGGACCAATAAACCGAGGGGATAACTTCCCACTCTTCCCAAACCTCATCAAGCCTCGCCTAGGTGATATCTTCAGAAAGACATGATCACCTACCTCAAACGCCAAAGGCCTCCTCCTACGGTCGGCATAACTCTTTTGTCGACTCTGGGCTGTAACAAGCCTCCTACGGATAAGCTCAACTTTCTCCGTCGTCTCCCTAACCAACTCCGGACCCAACAAAGGTGCATCACCCACCTCGGCCCAACAAATTGGAGACCTACACGGCCGGCCATACAAGGCCTCAAACGGTGCCATACCGACGCTAGACTGAAAACTGTTGTTGTAGGCAAACTCTACCAATGGCAAGTGCCTCTCCCACGTCCCACTGAAATCCAGGACACAACCCCGAAGCATATCCTCGAGGATCTGAATAGTACGCTCGGACTGCCCGTCAGTCTGAGGATGATAAGCCGTACTAAAGGTCAACTTAGTGCCCAAGGCACTCTGCAAACTCTGCCACAACCTAGCAGTAAAACGAGGATCTCTATCTGAGACGATCGTCACTGGGACCCCGTGCAATCTCACTACGTCCCGAATATACAAATCGGCAAGATGATCTACCGAATCTCTCACGCGCATAGGAATAAAGTGCGCCGACTTAGTCAACCGGTCTACAACCACCCAAATAGCATCACTACCCCGCTGCGTCCTCGGAAGACCTGCAACGAAGTCCATAGTGACATGCTCCCACTTCCACTCGGCAATAGGCAAGGGTTGCAACAAACCCGCTGGCCTCTGATGCTCGGCCTTCACTTGCTGGCAAGTAAGGCACTTCGATACGAAAACAGCCACATCTCTCTTCATACCCCGCCACCAAAATTGGCGACCCAAACCCTGATACATCTTAGTACCTCCCGGATGCACCGCAAGGCGCGAATGATGAAACTCTCGGAGTACTTCCTCTCGGTAAGACTCCGGTACAAACAAACGGTCTCGGTATCTCACACTCAGGTCGGGATACACCGTCAAACCCTTCTCAACTTTCCCACTGGAGATCTTCTCTCGGAGGGATTCTACCTCAAGGTCACCTCTCTGTGCCTCTAACACTCTAATCATAAGTGTAGGCTGCGCAACAACAGAAAACAAGGCCGCAGCCTCAACGGATTCGCCTAGTAGCAAATCAAACTCGCCAAGTGCTCCCAACATTTCCCATTCCCGGATGGCTATACAAGCTACATCACTAATGGTCTTCCTACTAAGGGCATCGGCCACAACATTGGCCTTTCCCGGATGATAATGCAACTCAAAATCATAATCCTCGATGAACTCCATCCACCTCCTCTGCCTCAGATTCAAGTCTCTCTGTGTAAACAGATACTTCAAACTCTTATGATCCGAGAATACCTCGAACCTCTCACCATAAAGGTAGTGCCTTCAGATTTTCAAGGCAAAGATCACAGCTGCTAACTCTAGGTCATGTGTGGGGTAATTCTTCTCGTGTATTTTCAACTGACGTGAGCCATAAGCTACCACTTTTCCCTCTTGCATCAACACACAACCCAAACCCTCTCGTGAGGCATCACAATAAACCGCATAACCCCACCCTCTCTCCGGAATAATCAACACCGGAGCGGTGGTCAATCTAATTTTCAGCTCTTGAAACGACTTTTCACAAGTCTCACTCCACACAAACTTGACTCCCTTCCGAGTCAGTCTAGTCAACGGTGACGCTAACCTGGAGAAATCTTTCACAAACCGACGGTAATACCCAGCTAATCCCAGAAAACTGCGGATCTCAAATACACTCTTAGGCTGTGCCCAATCTTGCACTGCCTCAACCTTGGATGTATCAACAGACACCCCTTCCCCGGATACCACGTGGCCTAAGAATTTGACTTCCCTCAGCCAGAACTCACACTTCCCAAACTTGGCATACAGCCTATGGGCTCTAAGTAACTCAAGCACCACTCTCAAGTGTGCCTCGTGCTCCTCCTCAGAAGGTGAATAGATAAGAATGTCGTCCACGAAGACAACCACAAATCGGTCTAAGAACTCCCGGAAAATCCGGTTCATCAAGTCCATAAAGACTGCCGGTGCATTGGTAAGCCCGAATGGCATCACCAGAAACTCGTAATGGCCATACCGCGTACGGAATGCCGTCTTAGGAATATCTTCCTCCCTGACCCTCAACTGATGGTAACCCGATCTCAAGTCTATCTTAGAGAAACAACGGGAACCCTTCAACTGGTCAAACAAATCATCTATACGGGGCATAGGGTACTTATTCTTAACCGTAGCCCGATTCAACTTCCGGTAATCTATACACAATCTCAAGGCACCATCTTTCTTTTTAACAAAGAGGGTCGGTGCTCCCCACGGTGAAACACTAGGGCGAACAAAGCCCTTATCTAGCAATTCCTGGAGCTGAACTTTCAACTCAACCAACTCTGCTGGAGCAAAACGGTAAGGTGCCATAGAAATCGGCGCCGTACCAGGCACTAAATCAATAGAGAACTCTATCTCTCGGTGAGGTGGCAAACTAACAAGATCTTCGGGAAAGACATCCGAATACTCACAAACCACCCTCGGTAACACAACCTGGGTCTCACCACTCTCACTACTCCCAAAGCTGGCAAGTAGACTACTAAGCTCACTTCGCCCTCGCGAATCATACCCCGGTGGCAAAACACTACCAACCCGGTCTCCCAAGAAATGGAACCACTCCCAGCTCAAGGTACATAACATGACCCTCTGGCGGTAGCAATCAATAACAGCCCGGTATGACGATAACCAGTCCATACCCAAAATAACATCAAAACCCTTCATGGGCATGACAACAAACGGAAAAGGAAGCCTATAATCGGCGACCTCAATATCACATCCTCTAACACCCTGTTTCAGAATCAACTCACCACCCAAAGGCGATACCACACAAATAGGAGATGCTAACTGTGCTAACTCCAATTCCAAAACAGATGCAAATGCAGCAGATACAAAAGAATGAGATGCACCCGTGTCTATCAACACATTAGCAACTGAGTTGCAAAACAGAAAAGTACCTCTCACTACTGATGGAGCCGGTACTGAATCCTGCGCGGTAACAGCATACACGCGCCCCGTAGGCCCCTGGTCTACCTGCTCACCTCTCGGAGCAAAAGACTGCTGCACAGACTGGGATGACGAAGCTCCCGGATTGGCCCTCGAGGCCTGCACAGACTGAGCTGGCTGAAAACCCTGCGTCTGCCTAGAACCAGACGCTCCCGAAGTGGCACCCAACTGTGGGCAAAACCTCTTCATGTGCCCAGGTTGTCCACACTGATAACAAATCAAGAGCTGCCCCCTGCCCAAATTCTGACTCGGCGGTCTAGCTGAAGAAGAAGCAGCTTTCTGACCCCCACCCTTCTGCGGGCAAACAGAAACCTTGTGACCCAGCTGGCCACACTTGTAACAAGTGAATTCTCCCTGACTGCCTCTCCCCGAGCCTACACTAGGCACTGGAAAGGTCGATCTAGAGACTGCACCCTGAGACTGCTGAGGGTTAGAACCCCTCTGCCTCCTGCCATCATTCTGACTATCCTGGCTCCTCTTGGAGCCTCTCTGACTCTCATCCTCCTCCTGCATCATAAGCTCCACATGAGCTGCAGCATCCACTAGATGTCTATACTCTCGAATGTAAGACCCACCAACTCTCAACTTGAGGCCCCGCCTCAACTTCCGCTCAAACTCATAGCAACGGCGTTCCTCAGACGCCACCAGTTCAGGTGCAAACCTAGACAGACTGGTAAAAGTAGCCTCAAACTCGGCCACTGACAAGCCCTGCTGATTAAGCCGGCTAAACTGATCCCTCAGCTTCTCCCTAGCTGCTGCAGACAAAAACCTCTCCTGAAAAGCATTTATAAACGCCTCCCAAGTACCACCAACACGAGCTTTCTCGTACTTCCACCATTGACCCGCATCTCCCTTCAATTGGAAGGATGCCAAGGTCACTTTCAGTGCTCCGTCCTCGATGCCAAGCATCTCAAACGTCTTCGTTGTCTGTTCGAGCCATTCATCTGCCTTAAGCGGCTCTTTAGGATCCCCGATAAACTCGTCCGGATTACACCGAAAGAACTCCCTCTTCAAGAAGGAAGGCCCTGTCTCAGCTGCCTGATTCCCAGCTCTAAGAATACCCAAAGCTCCTGCTATCTCTCTGGCCAAGGCACCCATAGCCTGCTGACCCACTGGCTCGGCCACATTGGCCTGCCCAACTCCCTCCTGCACTGCCGGAATCTCACCCGGTAACGGTGCTTCCTGCCTCGCAGGTCTACCACGCCTAGCACCTCTTCCTCGTCCTGACATCCTCATAAAGGTAACACAGAACGTTAGCACATTCATAGGTGTGCCGAAACTAAACTCTCACGTCCTAATGCATGGACAACTGTAATTCACTCCACATAAGCACATAAACACATAAGCACTTACGAATTTCATTTCCGGATAATGATAGTCCCGAGACGTTACTAGAGTTCCGGTTAGAAACAGCATTGATCAAGTGCTTTTCCAACAAGACTCCCAGAAACTCAAGGATCCAATCAACATCCTAGAAATTAAATCCCATACCCACATAGTCACATAGGCATGTTATCAAATAAACACATAGCATATGGTACTACTTCTACGTCTCTATCAAGCGAGACAAACCCATTGTGATACTAATCACTTCCCACGTACCCAAAATATTCGAACCCGGTACGCTCTGATACCAAGTTGTAACGCCCTCAAAATAATAACAATAAACCCATCAGATAAGACATGAATTTACATTTAAACTATCCGCATTCCTTTCATTCATTAGAATTTCAAGACATAAGTATTACATGTTTAATCTCATAACAAAATGCCCTACGGGCTTACAGCTTTCCAAGTTAACACTTGGTTACAACAAAGAGTTCTAACTCGTTTACACATTAAGCCCTTGGCTTGAAATTACATGTAATACATCAAAGTAAAACGACAAAACTATGCCCGCCACAAGCCTCCCAGCTATGTCCTTGGAGGTGGCATGCTTCCTGTACCTGAAAATGATATTCCCATATAGGGTGAGCCACAGCCCAGTAGAAATACACTAAACCAACCATGGACAATGACTAAAACATTAGCAATTGATAGTTGGTCACCACTGATTCAATCACATAAATTACATATTTATGTCAACGACTTACAAGCCCCAATTACTTTTCATTTTCCCTTTTTCAACAGATAAGCATGCTAGCTCTATCATCATTTCCACAGATATGTATAAAAACTATATCTCACATTCAGATAAGCATAAAAGCTATATCCACATTCTCAACAGATATGTATATCAACAATATCCACAGATAAGCATACAAGCTGTATCCACACTCTACAACAGATATGTATATCAACAATATCCACAGATAAGCATACAAGCTGTATCCACACTTCACTTCACAAAGATAAGCATATGAGCTCTATCTTCACTTCTCTAGACAAGCATATGAGCTCTGTCTACGGAGTACATCCCCTATCTCCTCCAAATACCTATCCGGTTTAGAGGTCCATCCCCTATCTTCCCCTAAACCGCGGAGTACATCCCCTATCTCCTCCTCTACACATAACGTATATAAACACATTGGTTCTATGTACAATCACACAATACAAACAATTAATGTATTCTAGCAACTGTCAAGTTCCATAACACATTCCATTGATTAGTTTCAGTTTGCCTAATCAACATACATTGTCTACAACAATCACGACTATCCTCCACCGATAGCCCCAAGCAGTTATTTCTAAAACAGAAAATAAATGCGCAAATGGATATTCAATCAACATTTCATTTCCTCATTTCTCACCAATTAATTATCCCAATTAATTAATCAATGTAATTAGGCCATTTTCCATAATTACCATTTCAACCCTTAGGTCCCATTTTCTTCAATGATTCAACAATCATTCCATTTTTTCTATGCCAAACATGCATCTAGGTTTATTATGAATAAAACCCCAACTTTTGTAAAATTGCACAAAAGCCCCAAACTTTCACAAATTACCAAACCAAGCCCAACATCTCAAAATACCAAAATTTAAAGACAAAACCCATAGAGAGGAGTAGGTTATCCCTACCTCAAATTCGGAGTCCCAAAGGAGAAGACGACAAAACCCAACGTGTTCCAAAACCCGTGATTTTCAGATTAAAATGAAGCCCTCGACGATCAACAACTTTTTTGTAAAGGCCAAAGGTGAGTAAATCACTCCTACTAGATCAAAACCTAGAGAGAATGTAGTATCTAGAGAGAAAGACTCAACAATGGTGTTTTTGGAAAAGTAAGAGAGAGAAGAGAAAGTGAAAAGGTGATTTGAAAAGTCACAATTTCGGGACTTTAACCCAGTCTTCCGCTCGAGCGTAAAACACCCCGCTCGAGCGGCCACTCACAGACTTCCGCTCGAGCGGCCAACCTCCCGCTCGAGCGCAGAATGCACTCGCCCAGCACTTTTGCAGAACCAGGCCTCCGCTCGAGCTCCCAATCCCTACGCTCGAGCTCACAACACTGCACAACAAGATACTGGATGGATGTAATCTACGCTCGAGCGCCAACACCTCCGCTCGAGCGTACAGGCCAAAAATCTGGGCAACTAGTTTTGGTTTCTAAACTCAACCAACCTGTAACAAACCCGCTCAACACATCCTATAACTCAAATACAAAGTAAGAAAGGATGTAAACAAGATAATAAACAACTACCAACATCCACGGACACATGTCCGGATCACTATACAACAAGGGTAAACCCGGGATCGCTATATGCTCTTTCTTTTCCTTCTTCGTATGTTTAATTTTATTGAACTTTTAAGTAGTTTCTGTTTTATTAAAAATATGTTATGTTATTACAAGATGCCTACATATTAAACAAATTTTCTTCTCGTATACATTTTAGTGGATGCTAGTGAATGACTACGGCCGACTATTGATGTAGCCACTTTTTAATTCAGTTTCACCAATAATGGTAAGCGTTACGATATTGTCAAATATTATTTTATAATTATGCTTTTACTGTGATGTAGACGAAACCATGTGTCATCCGACACAGAAAACAATGCAATGGAGATCTCATTAGAGGAGGATGAGGTTATTGAAGATTTTATGGATTTCTTGATGATTGCTTTCATGCATGACCATATCAACGCGTCAAGTAGTCGCCGACCGCAGCGAGCTTGTCCATTCAAATGTGATGATTACATCTTCAACTTATTAAATAGCCATCTAGAAACAATGATAGACATTATGCGAATGGATGCACAAACATTCATTTTATTGAAAGACACCTTACTCCAAAATGGCTTTATCGATACTGAACATATGCATATCAGTGTGGAGGAATTGCTTGGGATTTTTTTTATACACTTTTGCACAAAATGATCACCATCGACTACTGGCAGATAGGTTTCAACACTCCACAGAAACAATTTGTCGGCACATAAAAATTGTTATGCGAGGATTGTGCAAGCTTGCATCAACGGTTATCAAACCACGTAACCAAGACGAGATATCGGAAAAATTTTTAAATGATAGGAGGTTTTTTCCCTGGTTCAAGGTAAGAATTTAATGATTGTCCTGTAAGTTCTACATAACAATAAGGGACGATATTTTTTTGGATCCGTTTGCATAAGTAATATCCAAGTTTGTTTCGCTTTTAATATCAAACAAATATCTTTCAATTAGGATTGTGTCGGTGCTACCGATGACACATTGGTGGGTGCATGGGTCCCTGCTTCAAGACAAAATACATTCCGCGGTCTCAAATCTACGGTATCGCAAAATGTACTCGCAGCTTGCGACTTTGACATGTTGTTCACATTTATTAATTCTGGATGGGAAGGTAGCGCACACGACAACGCTATTTTAATTGACTCTATTACAAGAGCTGATCTACAGTTCCCACACCCACCCAATGGTGAGTGTCACGAAATAACATACGGTACACTTTTTGAAATTATTTTTTTGTACATCTGTTTGACAGAACAGTGCATTCATTATTTACATGTAGGGAAGTATTATTTTGTGGATGCTGGTTTTAAGAACATGCCTGGATTTCTTGTCCCATTTCGTTCCCAATGCTATCACTTGCAAGAGTTTCATGGCCGTCATTATTCAGGACACAAGGAATTGTTTAACCATCGACATTCGTCATTACGGAATGTCATAGAAAGAACATTTGGTGTTCTGAAGAAGTGATTCCCAATATTGTGGTCTATGCCAAATTACAAGTCTACAAGACAAGCCCCTCTCGTGATTGCATGTTGTGTAGTGCACAATTGGATCCGTTTGCATGCAGTAATGGACCCATTCTTCATGGAAGCTGATAATTAGTGAGTTCTGAGCAGCGGCAAATTTATCGAACTGAGTACCCAATGTATTGACCTGATTAGCCATTTTGTTGTTCCTATTGTAGGCGCTGATTGTACCATTCTTGTTCCAACGCTAAATAATTAGTCCAGTATTGAGGTTGTTCATTTGGTGACATGGCATTGTCATTGGGTTCTTCCTCATTAGGTGTTGGTGCATTTTCAAAATTAATAGAGCCCAATAAGTTGTCAGCACTACCAGCTCGGGTCAGTGTGTACTCAGAAATTGGTGAAGTGATTCTCACATCTACTTCACCTTCAAGGTTGACATGATACGCTCTGAAAATTTTGGTTAACAAAGCTCCAAAAGGCAGTGACTGGCCACTCAGAGTACCAAGTTTTGCAACCATCATTTCTCTCAGTAATATGAAGCATAAATCTAATTTTTGTCCAATTTCAAAATAATATAACAAATAAACATTAAAATATGGAACAACATCAAAATGTCCTTTTTTAGGAGTGACATATCAACTATCCATCGATGAAGAATACGAAGGTGGGGTTTTAAATGTCTGGCTTGTAAATTAGTGCCGGTGAATCGGCTTTCACAAATTATGGTATAAACATCAGTTAGATCCTCAACAATGTTAGCTAATTGAGCCTCAGTTTGAAAATAACATTGCAAATCTCTTGTTTCAACTCTAATAATTTGTGCCAAAGTGCGGCGGTTGAGTGTGATTACTTTCCCCTTCACATAAAAGGTCAGACTGAACGGTTCCACCTGTTGTTCAGCAGATGTCAAGTGAACGTAAAATAAATTTACAAGACGGGGATATACCTTATGTGGTAAATTAGTTAAAGGTAACCATCCCATTATATCCAATCTGCCAAGCAACAGTGGATTATATTGAGAATGTAGATTTACCTTTCTTCCCATACTAATTGGTCGATTAGCGAATTTGAATAGACTTGTTCATGATTATATGTGAGAAAATCATCAGTTGGATAGTCATGATGTTGTTGCTGTGGTTCACGTTGTACAGGGTTAGACGTTTCGCTACGTTCGAGTCTGGCTCTTTTTGTTCTCGGCATGATGACTGCAAAAGTTAAGAAAAATGTATGCAAAAGTTAAGAAAAAACTATGAAAAATGTGTAGTAAAATGTATGATATTGGTGTGAAGTTAAGAAAAATGTATGATGTTGGTGCGAAAAAAGGAACAGATAGGCAACAGATAGCGAAACTGGATGCAAAGGGCGAACTGGTGGCTGAACCGGATGACCGGCGGGATGACCGGCCAGTTGACCAGTGGGATGACCAGCCGGTTGTCCCTGGTGGCTGTTCTTCTCCTGCAATTCGTCTCCCTGCAACTCAGCTCTCAAGCTATCAAGAATATGAACTATGCTTCAAACTAACCTCTTCTCTCTTCCTTCACACGAATATGTACACTGAATGTACTTAATATTATAGTGTGATGGAGTTGCTGAAGGTGTTGGAATGAGATAGTGAAGATGGTGTGTTGGAATGAGATGGTGAAGATGGTGCAGACTCAGATCTTATATAGAGGCTGAGGTTCAGAAGATCCAGAAGGTTTTTTTTTTAATTTTTTTTTCTTATTTACTTTTCATTTCTTACTGATTTTTTTTATTTTCCTTATTTTTAATTGCATCCGTATACTGACCATGTGTGCAGGTTTTTGGCATCGTCTTTCTTTTCCTTTATTCTATAGTGATGAACAGACACCCAAGATAGTAGGGGTAGGCGTGTTGGATAAGTGAAATTACAATATTATCCTTTTCATTTTGTTCTTACATAACAACCTGCCATTCAAATCAAGAGCGGCAAATTGGTCATTTCATACACAAATATCACTCCCCCCAATTATATGACCTTCACTTCGCGGGTGGGTGACATTCAAAGTACAATAATGCATGCACAAAAAGAAACGAGTTTTTTTATTAAATTAATAAAATGTAATAAATGAAAAAGTAATGAAAATGTTTGGTAATGTTTACGTTTTGATTTGTATTTAAAAATATTAAACACACTGATTTATGTTAATTGTTATCAATATGTATTCTCCAAAGTTGTTGACTTCAACAAAATTTTTGAAAAAAATTAAAAACGTATTGTACAAAATGTTTGCACAGGCCTAAAAAATGAATTCACAGAAAAATTAATTGACACAAAATAATTGACCTAGAAGTTATTTAAAAAAAAAAATTATTTGACAAAAAAAATTATTCAAAAAAATTACTTAAAAACAATTAATTGAAAAAAAATTATTTTTTAATTTGAGTATTTTAAAAATAGTTTGGTTATAACTGTTGATCAAAAATATGGATATCGATATATGAGTTGTGTGTTTGATTATCAATTAAAGGTTGAATTAAGTTCTGAAAACTATTTTGAAAACTCATCACCAAACAAATTTTCTTCTTTTACATGTCACATCAAACTCTCAAAACTCAATTCCACATACAATTCAAAACACAATTCAACACTCTATTAAAAAACCATAACCAAACAAATTTTCTACACTCAAATCATAACTCTACAACTCACAAACTCAAAATACAACTCATACTCTCAAATCATATTTACAAACTCTAGCAAACGCAACCTAAGTTTTTTCAACCCTACTTATTGTGCACGAGGCTTAGTTTGGTTTGACACTAAACAACCTTATAAAAAATAAATAAATAAATAAAAGAATAGAGAGGTTGGAGATGGTGTGATAGTGAAAAATAGTATAAATTTATTTAATTTAACTTTAGCATATAGCCCTTGATAGAGAGAAATGGCTAAAAAGGATTCACATCAACCCCACTTATTGTGCACAAGGCTTAGTATGCTTAGATTTAAATAATTAATAGATCGTACATTAAAAAGATATGGACAATAAGAGTTAACTTAGGATGAGGTATTGAAGGGTAAATTACACTAACCTTTTTCCATCCATATGACTAATGAATTATTGATGAAAGGGACTAAAGTGTTATGTGAATTAAACCTCAAGGGAGCCCAATATAATTATGTCAAAACTGTGGGACTTTATGTATCTAAGATAGGGCGACGCCAAAAAGCCGTATAGTGGAGGAACCCTCACATTTTTTTGGTTTACTCTTTCCCTTTTATTTCCAAATCCAGCTCACTCTCGGCTACGTGTCCTTTGGACCCTTCGCCCGCTTAGAAGTGGATTCAAACTGCTTACCCAAGGATTTTCAGTCCTTTGCTTTTTTCCAAACTTTAGGGGCAGTAAGTGCAAGTTACCCTATATTGAACTAGTGCTAGTTTTTGTTAATTTTGATTGTATGTGAATGTAATATTAATATGCATAGCAAATAAATATATATAATAATAAAAAATTATTATCATAACCCTGCCATGTTTGTGACCATATTTTTTTTGAAATAATTGTGTCCCGCATCCGTGTTTGCGTCCACATCTATGTTTGTTGGAACAATCTTCTGTGTATATAAAATAACTTGAAATAAATTCGAACAAAATAAATAAATAACATACCAGATTTATTTATCGAACCGAATTAAAATTAAGACCAAGTCGAGTGTATGACACTCTGTCCTTAAGACAGATTCGCCCCGCTACGGTACTTACGGTTGAGTGGCGTCTATCTCTCAAGATACAATGATCTTCACAAACTATAGTAGTACTCCAAACAATTTGTTTGGCGAATCAAACCTGTGATCTATACTCTCTTTAATTTATTCTAAAACTAAATATAAAGAATAAATGCACTAGGAAAAAATTGGACAGCAAAAAGACAAAATTATAGACTGATTTTTCATACCCAAGACTGTTGGAAATACCAAGTATTTAAAGGTAACAACAATGGACCCGAAAAGGTGCAATATGGTAATGAACAGGTGCCCAACCTATTTGACCGTTGGAACATCTGAACATATTATTCAAACTTTTGAATAAGAAACCGTTGGTCAACAATAAAAACATGTAGAACTTTATTATTTACTTAAACTATTTCAAATATATATATATATATATATATATTAAACTAATTAAATATATATATATATATATATTAAACTAATTAAATATATATATATATATATATTAAACTATTGAAATAGTTAAATAAATAAATAAATGATGAGGTACAAACTTTAGGAAACTTTTTAAGAACCTAAAATTTGAATTTAGAATTAAATTAAATTCTCACAATTACAAATTTTAGGAAACCACTTAGGAACTCAAAATTTTAATTTAGAATTAAATTAAATTCCCACAATAATTTTTTATTGAAAAAATTCAAAAGAATTTTATCTAAAAAATTAATGTTAGACCCGAAATCGACGTCAACTTCCCATTCACTCATAAATGGTTTTGACGTTCCGTTTTCACCGTGTGACTTGGCACGCGGCAAGGAACACGTCACCTCTTCGGACCTACCCCAAACGTTGTTTGGGCCCACTCAAATTAGGGCTCAAAAATATGCCTATATTAAACCATTTTTCCAACAATCCCCCACATGAATGGAATTTGACGGAGAGAAAATGCAACAACATGATCTAATTACAGAGAGTACAGAAATTGAAAATATTCTACAAAGGATAGGTAGCTTTTGGCTTTGAACCTTTCCTTGTGAGACACTATCGGATTTACTAGCTAACTAGTGAACATGATGCCTTGAACTGTTCAGCCGTTTGTGTAAACCAAGACAATAGAACTTACATAGTATATCCCTAGACACAGTTTAGTTCTCACTATTGTGTTCATTTTGGCCCTGAACAACCTGGTCTTCATGAGTGCTCTAAAGACTTGTAGCCCTTCACAAGTCTTATAGAACCGACCCAGTTCACACTCACATAGGTAATTCTTATGAAGAGTATCCTGCCATACTCCACTAGGTTTACCTAGATATAAGAATCATTAAAATTTTACTTAACCTCAAACGCTGCAGACATCACTATTTCATCAAAGAAATGGGTAGGAGTAAGACCCCCCAGTGATCCTTCTGAGTCATTCACAACTTGGTTGTCCCTTTGAACCTAGATCTTGGGATCTCCAGTCAACTAGGTTGGGTTGCCGTTGTGGTAACTCTTATTTAATAGGCTTGAGTCCCATTCCCCTCGATGAATTCTCAACTAACTCTCTTGCTAACCCTTTGGTTAGTGGATCCGCTATGTTGTCTTTAGACTTAACATATTCTATGGAAATAATTCCATTAGAGAGTAGTTGTCTCACGGTGTTATGTCGACGACGAATGTGTCGTGACTTACCGTTATACATATGACTCTGTGCTCTACCTATAGCTTATTGACTATCGCAATGTATGCATATAGCAGGCACCGATTGGAATATCTTCAAGGAAGTGGCGAAACCATTCTGCCTCTTCCCCTGCTTTGTCTAAAGCTATGAATTCTGATTCCATAGTAGACCTAGCAATGCACGTCTGTTTGGAAGATTTCCAAAATACAGCCGCCCCACCAAGAGTAAAGACATACCCACTGGTGGACTTTGAGTCTCTTGTATCCGATATCCAATTTGCATCACAGTATCCTTCAAGTACTGCTGGATATCTAGTATAATTCAGCCCAATGTTACGAGTAAATCGGAGATATCTTAGAACCCTTATAATTGCTTTCCAGTGTTCTACTCCCGGATTACTCGCATATCTACTTAATTTACTTACTGCATAAGCTATATCTGGGCGAGTGCAGTTCATCAAGTACATTAAGCTTCCAATAATTTGGGCATACTCTAATTGAGAAATACTTTCCTGTACATTCTTAGAAAGATACAAATTAACATCTACAGGTGTTCTAGCAAGATGATCATCATCTTTGCTGAATTTGTCAAGTATTTTCTCAATGTAACGAGATTGTGACAAAGCATATCCTTCTGATGTTTTGGTAATTTTCATACCAAGAATTACATCAGCAATGCCCATGTCTTTCATGTCAAAATCTTTATTCAACATTTTCTTGGTAGCTTTAATCATTTCATTATTACTACCTATGATGAGCATATCATCTACATAAAGACATACAATGACATAACCTTTATCTGTGTTTTTAATATAAACACATTTGTCACACTCATTAATTTTAAATCCATTTGACATCATTGCCTTGTCAAATTTCTCATGCCATTGCTTTGGCGCTTGTTTTAAACCGTATAATGATTTAATCAATTTACACACTTTCTTTTCTTTTCCTGGAACAAAAAACCCTTCTGGTTGTTCCATGTAAATTTCTTCATTTAACTCACCATTTAAGAAAGCGGTTTTCACATCCATTTGATGAATTTCTAGATTGTATAGAGATGTAATGACAATTAGCATTCTAATGGATGTTATTCTAGTAACCGGTGAGTATGTGTCAAAGTAATCTAGACCTTCTTTTTGTCTAAAACCTTTGACTACAAGTCTTGCCTTGTATTTGTCTATTGATCCATCCGTTTTCAATTTTCTTTTGAAAATCCACTTGTACCCAAGAGGTTTACAACCTGGTAGCAAATCCACCAATTTCCAAGTGTGATTTTGCAAGATGGATTCAACTTCACTGTTGATAGCTTCTTTCCATAAAGGAGCTTCAGGACTGGACATAGCCTCTTTAAAAGTTAAAGGCTCATTTTCTAACAAAAATGTTAGAAAATTTGGACCAAAAGATTTTGAAGTTCTAGCACGTTTACTACGCCTAGGTTCTTTTACCTCATTTTGATCTAACTCTTGTTCTTGATCATGTTCTTGATCCTGACTAGTAATAGCATCAAAAGATCTTTTATTAGTACTAGTCTCTTGTCCAGTCTTCTTTGGAAATACAGATTCAATAATAGTATTTACATGCATTTCGGAATGTTCTGATTTATGAATCAAAAACCGATATGCACTACTATTCTTGGCATGACCAATGAAAATGCAATCAATGGTCTTAGGACCTATCTTAGTCTTTTTAGGACTAGGAATAGCCACTTTAGCCAAACACCCCACACTTTTAAGTATTTGTAGGATGGTACTCTTCCATGCCACAATTCATAAGGTGTTTGATTTATTTTCTTTCGGGGTACTTTATTTAAAATATAATTAGCAGAAAGTATTGCTTCTCCCCACAAGTTCTGAGGTAATCCAGAACTTATTAACATGGCATTTATCATTTCTTTTAAAGTCCTATTTTTCCTTTCAGCAATTCCATTTTGCTGAGGTGAGTAAAGATCGGTGGTTTGATGAATTATTCCATATTCTTTACAAAATTCACCAAAAGGTGATTCATATTCACCACCTCTATCACTTCTAAGTTTCTTGATTTTTTTACCAAGTTGATTTTCAACTTCATTCTTATATTGAATGAAAGTTTCCAAAGCTTCATCCTTGGTTCGAATTAAATAAACATAACTATATCTAGTATAGTCATCTATAAAGTGATAAAATACTTTTTCCCACCTCTAGTTTGAATTGATTTAAAATCACAAATGTCACTATGAATTAATTCAAGTGGTTCTGTACTTCTTTCAATTGAATGAAAAGGAGTTTTAGATAATTTTGTCTCAATGCAAACTTCACATTTATGATTTGAATCAATGTTAAATTTAGGTAAACATTCCATATTAATTAATCTACGCAAAGATCCATAATTAACATGTCCTAGTCTACCATGCCATAAATTTGAAGACTCAAGCAAGTAAGAAGAAGATGTAGTATTATTAATAACTGAGGGTACAACGGTCATTACATTTAACTTGAAAAGGCCATCAGACATGTAACCTTTTCCTACATACATCCCGTTTTTGGTAAGTACAAACTTGTCACTTTCAAAAACTAGCCTAAACCCATTCTTACTCAACAAGGATCCGAAAACTAAATTCTTGCGAATGTCCGGTACATGCAACACATTATTGAGAGTGAGTTCCTTTCCAGATGTCATCTTGAGTACAATCTTTCCTTGTCCTTCAACTTTGGAAGTTGAGGAGTTGCCCATAAAGAGTTGTTCACCATTGTCTACCATAGAATAAGATGTGAACATCTTTTTGTCGGCACAAATATGGCGAGTAACACTCGTGTCCACCCACCATTCTTTAGGATTTCCGACAAGATTTGCCTCGGAAACAACTGCAGAAAGATTGATGTCATCGACACCATTGGAAATATTGTCCACTTCGGTCATATGGGCTTGAGCAGGCTTCTTGCTTGTTCTTCTTTTGCTTTTGCCATTGCTACGGCAATCTTTGGCCCGATGTCCCTCTTTGTCACAGATGTAACATTTGCCATTAAACTTGTACTTTTTATTATCCCCCCCTTTAGAGCCTTGTGATGAACTTTCTCCAAAAAACTTTTGTTTCTTGGTTTTTGAAGCATGTTCCACCACATTTGCCTTAGACTCCATAGGATGCTTACCAGTTCGCTTTTCAGAATTGCGGTTGTCCTCCTCAATTCTCAAACGCACAATTAATTCGTCTATAGAAATTTCTTTGTGCTTGTGTTTGAGATAGTTCTTGAATTCCTTCCAGCCTTTTGGTAATTTTTCAATTAAGGCTGCAACTTGGAAGGATTCACTGAGAGACATGCCTTCTGCGTGAATGTCATGCAGAATGAGTTGGAAATCTTGAGCTTGGCTGATCACAGTTTTTGAATCAACCATTACAAAATCCAAGAATCTGCCAACCACAAATTTCTTTGAGCCGGCATCTTCCGTTTTGTACTTTTTCTCCAACGATTCCCAAAGTTCCTTTGCTGTCTTGATTGGACTGTAGACGTTGTATAATGTGTTGTCAAGTCTATTCAAGACGTAATTCCGGCAAAGGAAATCGGCATGTTTCCAAGCATCAATCGCAGCAACCACTTGCCGGTCGGTTTCATCCTCTTTCAGGATAGGAGCATCTTCCCGGAGGAAACGAGCCAGGTTTAGAGTTGTAAGATAGAACAACATTTTCTGTTGCCATCTTTTAAAGTCAATTCCTAAGAACTTCTCTGGCTTTTCTCCATGATTTATTAGCACTGTCACCACAGGAGAGGGGGTTGGCGTCATTGCAGCCACCACAGTAGTACTTATTTGGGCATTTGTTTCAGTAGCCATCAATTCTAATTTATAAAACAAATTTATAATTAGAATTTACACTACACAGAAAATTAAACCAAATTCACAGAATTAAATTCTGTAAAAATAAAAGAAACAAGAATGTAACTTTTATTTTCCAATTAATTTGAAAATAAAATAAAATTTTATTTAAACAAATTTTATTTAAACAAATTTATTTTTCTGTGTGGAATTAATTTGAAAATAAAATAAAATTTTATTTAAACAAATTAATTTCACACAGAAAAATAAATTCTGTAAAATAAAAGAAATAAAAACTATAACTCTTATTTTTCAATTAATTTGGAAATAAAATAAAATTTTATTTAATCAAATTAATTCCACAGAAGAAATTAAATTCTGTAAAATAAAAGAAATAAGAAAATAACTTTTATTTTTCAATTAATTTGGAAATAAAATAAAATTTTATTCAATCAAATTAATTCCACACAGAAAATTAATTTCTATAGCACTTCAATAATTAAAATACTAAAACAGAATTTTAAGTAATGAAAACTCAGAAAATAATTTCTAAAACCCAAAATTAATTTCTGAAAAAATTCCACAAAAATATATTCTGAATTGTTAATGACACCAGTATCGTACTATTAGTTGTTGTCAAAGAAAAGAGACAATATATTACTACTATCTGTCAAATAGCATATAATCACTATTTGTTTTTCCAACCAGAATATTATTTTGTAAATCCACAGAAAATAATTTTCTTCCAAAATTTATTTATTTTGTTTGAATTTATTTCAAGTTATTTTATATACACAGAACATTGTTCCAACAATCTTAAGACAGATTCGCCCCGCTACGGTACTTACGGTTGGGTGGCGTCTATCTCTCAAGATGCAATGATCTTCACAAACTGTAGTAGTATTCCAAACAATTTGTTCGGCGAATCAAACCTGTGATCTATACTCTCTTTAATTTATTCTAAAACAAAATATGAAGAATAAATGCACTAGGAAAAATTGGACAGCAATTGTCACACCCCAAATCCGGGCATGACCGGCCGTGGCCCATAGGGACTTAGCCCAAGGCACACGTAAGCCTAAACACGAATCCAATCACATTGAACAACTGAACAATAGTCCAATAATAAATAACCAAAACTCAATCCAGACATGTCACAATTATAAACGGCAAAATCAATCGTAATAAAAAAACCATCCAAACTTATGGGATATAAACAACCCACATATCAAATTAATCCTAAATGAACTTCGATAAGAATAAATATAAATATGCACAAACTTGACATAACACTCTATACTAAAGGAATGCCCTAGAGGTCCATGCAATTGAGTCCCCGCTACGCCATGAGTCCACTCTAAGTCCTTCTAACACCTGGAAATGGTAAACAACTAAGTCAGCTGATAGCTCAGTGAGTAGTAACATGGATAGTAAATACAGTTTTGAAAACAGGGTTCAATTCCAAAATAAGAGAAACTAGATTGGCATACAGTTTGGTAAATACAATCTGTTTCAAAAAGAATGTTCCACAGTTCAACACTTAAAATACTCATGTTTCGCAAGAACATGATAAACGACATTTTCCACTTAAAACAGATTATAACATGAACACCAATAATTTTCTGGGTACCAATAAAAACAAATAATCTGCCACACAATTCTCAAGGCTATAAGCCCTGTTGGATCCAATATCGAACTAAGAGTCATCCTCAGGGTGGCACCTGGGCCTTTTCTCAAAGACGATCCGATTGAAGGTCGCCTAGTTATTTTTAAAGGTCTTTTCCTTACAATCGTTGAGCACTAGAGTCATCACGGCCCAACCCGGATCTGTTCCCTAGTGGCCAGAGTCACCACACACAGTGGAATAATTTCCCTGGACTAAATACACACATGGTCCCAATAATCAATACACATCAGTTTCGTAAAACATGGTAGTTCATCATTATAAACATGAGACCAAAACAAACAGTTTACAGTATGCCAAGTTCACACATGTTTCAGAAATAATTTGATTCCATTGATAATATAATAATTTATCAAAACAGTTTAGTCTTGAAACAACAATTTAATTTTCCAACAGTTCAGGGTAGGGGAACATTTATAAAAATACGTAGCATGAAACTACTCACCTGAAAAATGAAATAATATAATCCTCGTATAGAGTGTAAAAGTCCAACTAGTGCCCTGAACCAAGTATAAAAACCACACGTCACAACTAATTTAAAAATACTAAAAAAAAATAGGAACTAAGTAACCTCAAACTAAAGCGCACTAACACGGCTCAACCCAGCTCACCGTTACTCTTAAATATTACCTAAGTTCATGTTCTTCAACGTTTAAAATCACCCATGACATGGGTTCCGGTTGAAACTTAATTAAATGTGACTTTGAGATAAAACAGAGTTTTAAACAAATTTTCCCAATCTATTCGCTAACTTTGAAAATTACAAAACCCACTCCACGCTGTTCGAAAAATTCCAATAACCTCCAAATATGATTTAATATATCCTAAGTTTCAAACCCAATTGGTTTCACTTGATTTGCTTATCAAAATAATTTTCTACAATTTATTATATCCAAACAGGTTTTTTTCTGCAGCACTTTAAAGAAATTGACGGTTCTCTTAATATACACGAGCAATCAATGCAAGGCCAAAAACGTACGAAACTAGACTCGTAACCGGTTCTAATGACACTAATTTGATAATTTTTGGATTTATACCCAAAGAGAACAACACTCCCGAATTTACTGTTTCGGACTGGTTTCCTGGACAGATTTGAATACCTCAATTTATATGGATTTTGACTCCCAAAAATTATGAAAAAATTCAGATATGCAATTCAATATGTAATTGATCTACTGTAAAAATTTCAGATTAAAATTCATCCGTTTGATATGGTTTCTTGATTTTAAAATTTGCGATTCTGTGCAGAATTTTTGAACTAAGAATTACACTCATTCTTTATACATCAATCTAACTCCTCAGATTTCTTAACAGCATATATATATATACACAAAATACATACACCTACAATCTCTCCATCAATGAATTAAATAACAATATTATTAGGATAAGGAACAAAGAAAGAAGAGAAGAAAAACCTAGGAGGCCACACAGCACAACACACCCAAAGCTCTCCTTCTTGGCTACAACAATAATCTTGATGATTGAAAACCCCTCTCTTTCCTTCATAAACCCACGGCTGCTACGGCTGCTAGTGTTGTGGAAAACAATTATAACAAGAGTTAGGGTTTGTGTTTATTTTATTTTATACTAGTGGTGGGCACACTTAGGTTAAATAGATAGATAAATATACAAAATACATATATAAGTTACATGCAACTCAAATGGTAAGAGCCTAACTTATTAATTTTATGGTCTAGAGTTCAAGTCACACCCTCTTCTCTATTTTTTTTTTTTAATAATAAATCTTGCTTCTAAATCAATGACTTTCACCATAAATTTATTTTAGGTTTAAAAATTAATTAAAGGATCCGCCAATAATATTTAATTTGCACCTTAGAATTTACCATCAAAATATTTGAGATTGTAATATTATTATTTAATTATTTACTTAATTTTTATATTCGGGTTCTCACATTCTCCCCTCCTAAAAAAACGTTTCGTCCTCGAAACTAACCTAAGTAAATCATGAGAATAGATGTGGGTACTTCTCGCACATCTCGTCCTCGCATTCCCAAGTCGCCTCTTCAACTAGATGATTACGCCACAGTACCTTAACCAATTTAATGACCTTTATATGCAACCTTTTCTCTTTCGGATCCAAAATCTGAACAGGTATCTCCTCATACGAAAAATCCTCTCTAATCTGAAGCGGCTCATAATCTATCACATGCCACGGACTGTGCACATATTTCCTCAGCATAGACACGTGAAACACATTATGCACTCCTGCCAACCTAGGGGGTAAAACAACACGGTACACAACCTCACTAACCTTCTCTAATACCTCAAATGGTCCAATGTATCTAGAACTCAACTTTCCTTCCTTTCCAAACCTGATGACTCCTTTCCATGGTGATACTTTCAAGAATACCATATCCCCCACATGAAACTCTAAGTCTCTCCTACGATGATCAGCATAACTTTTTTTTTGTCTACTCTTAGCAGTCAATAATCTCTCTCTGATGGTGATAATTTTCCGTGTAGCATCCTCCACCAAATCAGTCCCAACATTTGCCTCTCACCAACCTCATACTAACACAAAGGAGACCTACACTTCCTCCCATACAAAGCCTTATAAGGAGCTACTCCCAAACTAGAATAATAACTATTATTATATGCAAACTCCATGAGCGGCAAATAATCATCCCAATTACCTCTCCACTCCAAAGCATAAGCTCTCAACATATCCTCAAGGATTTGAATAGTCCTCTCCGATACCCCATCTGTCTAAGGGTGATAAGCTGAACTAAAATTTAACCAAGTACCCACAACAGACTGTAACGCACCCCAAAACTTAGACACAAAACGAGGGTTCCGATCTGACACTATTGACACAGGTGCACCATGCAGTCTAACAATCTCCTTCACATACAACTGTGCAAATCGAGCTAGAGAATGGTTCATTCGTACTTTAATAAAATGTGCTACTTGGTTAATTATCAACAATTACCCAAACTGCATCGTGATTACTACTAGTACGAGGTAATCCGCACACGAAATCCATGGCAACATGATCCCACTTCCACTCTGGTATAGGTAAGGGTTGTACTTCCCCCGCAAGTTTCTAATATTCTACTTAACTTGTTGACACACCTAATGCTGAGCCACAAATTTTGCAATATCTCCCTTCATACCATTCCACCAAAAATGTTCATGAAGATCTCGATCATCTTAGTGCTTCCAGGATGAATGCTATAACTAGAACTATGTGCCTCCGTCATAATCTCCTTCCTCAAATCACCACCAGCAAGAACACAAATTCGGCTACGGAATCTAAGCAACCCATCATCACTAACCACAAAGTCTACGTGCTTACCCTCTGCCATCTCTCCTTCAATACGCTCACACTGGGGGTCAATCTCCTGTGCTAAATGAATCCGTTCTCTCAAGGTTGGCTGAACTATCAATTGACTACAATAAGCCCTATTACTAGGTGTAACAACCTCAAGCCTCAAACGTCTCATGTCTTCCACCAAACAACTCTCAATAGACAAAGCAACTACATCTCCAACTGCGACCTTCCTACTCAAGGCATCTGCAACCACATTTGCCTTCCCCGGATGGTATAAAATATTCACATCATAATCTTTTAGTAACTCAAGCCATCTTCTTTGCCTCAAATTTAGTTCCTTTTGTGTGAAAATATACTTCAAACTCTTATGATCAGTGTAAATCTCACATGACTCTCCATACAAATAATGCCGCTAGATCTTAAGAGCAAAAATCACTGCTGCTAACTCCAAGTCGTGCGTAGGATAGTTTCTCTCATGTATTTTCAACTATCGTGATGCATAAGCAATCACCTTCCCATGCTGCATGAGCACACATCCTAAACCCTATCGTGAAGTATCACTATAAATCACAAAACCACCTCCATCTGTAAGTAAGGCAAGGATTGGAGCTGATGTCAATCTCTGTTTAAACTCTTGGAAACTACACTCACAATCATCATTCCACTCAAACTTTACCCCTTTCCTGGTGAGATTGGTAAGTGGCAAAGCAATACGGGAGAATCCTTCCACAAACTGTCTGTAGTACCCAGCAAGCCCTAGAAAGCTACGTACCTCCGTCACAGAAGTAGGTCGTGGCCAATCAATAATTGCTACCACCTTTGTGCTATCCACAAATACCCCATCTTTACTTACCACATGACCCAAAAAGGATACAATGCTCAACCAAATTCACACTTCTTAAATTTTGCATACAGTCTCTTCTCCCTAAGGATCTAAAATACTACCCTCAAATACTGCTCATGCTTCTCTTTACTCGAATAAATTAGGATGTCATCAATAAACACTACCACAAATTTATTTAGTTGGGGTTTGAATACTCTGTTCATCAAATCCATGAATGCGGCTGTTGCATTTGTGAGACTAAAAGGCATCGCCAAAAACTCATAATGCCCATAACGGGTTCTAAAAGCAGTCTTAGGAACATCCTCATCCCTTACTTTCAACTGGTGATAGCCTAACCTCAAGTCAATCTTAGAGAATACTTGAACTCCCTACAATTGGTCAAATAGGTCATCAATACGTGGCAAAGGACACATATTCTTCACTGTGACTTTGTTCGGTTTTCAACAATCAATACACAACCTCATAGACCCATCATTCTTCTTCACAAACAACACAGGTGCTCCCCAAGGTGAGACAGTAGGCCTAATAAAACTTTTGTATAACAACTCATATAACTGAGTTTGTAACTCCCTCAACTCCAATGGTGCCATTATATAGGGCACTTTAGAAATAAGAGTTGTGTCAGGGACCAAGTTAATGGAAAATTCTACCTCACGATCTAGAGGAAGTCTAGGTAGATCCTTTAGAAAAATATCAACACAAACACTCACAACAGGCAACTCCTCTAACTTCTATTATGGCAGTTCAATACTCACCACACAAGCTAAATAATCATGACACCCTTTTCTCAACATTCGGTTAGCCTAAAGGGAAGAAGTAAAACGGATAGAAGACCCTTTCTTATCTCCCTGAAAGAAAAACTCAAGTTGTCCCAGCATAGCAAAAATTACCATCTTTCTAAAACAATCAACAGAGGCATGATGCTTTGTCAACCAATCTATCTCCAAAATCACATCAAAATCATTCATCTCTAAAGAAATCAAATCCGCTGGAAAAATCCTACCATCCATCTTTATCTCACAAGATCTACAAACATCTCCCAATACTACTATTTCTCCTAATAGAGTAGACACAGTAATACAAGCATCCAAAGGCTCACAAGGAATAGACAATCCAAATAGATATCTAGGTACTAACTCTTAACCTTGAAAATTAAATCAAGAAAGATTCAACACAAGTTTAAACAAAACTAACTAAACCAAACACTACTAAGAACTATAGGGACTTGGACCTCGTCTAAATGATGAAATGCAAGATATGCAACTCGATAAACTATAGCTCTGATACCACAATTGTCACACCCCAAATCCGGGCATGACCGGCCGTGGCCCACAGGGACTTAGCCCAAGGCACACGTAAGCCTAAACACGAATCCAATCACATTGAACAACTGAACAATAGTCCAATAATAAATAACCAAAACTCAATCCAGACATGTCACAATTATAAACGGCAAAATCAACCGTAATAAAAAACCATCCAAACTTATGGGATATAAACAACCCACATATCAAATTAATCCTAAATGAACTTCGATAAGAATAAATATAAATATGCACAAACTTGACATAACACTCTAAACTAAAGGAATGTCCTAGAGGTCCATGCAATTGAGTTCCCGCTACGCCATGAGTCCACTCTAAGTCCTTCTAACACCTGGAAATGGTAAGCAACTAAGTCAGCTGATAGCTCAGTGAGTAGTAACATGGATAGTAAATACAGTTTTGAAAACAGGGTTCAATTCCAAAATAAGAGAAACTAGATTGACATACAGTTTGGTAAATACAATCTGTTTCAAAAAGAATGTTCCACAGTTCAACACTTAAAATACTCATGTCTCGCAAGAACATGATAAACGACATTTTCCACTTAAAACAAATTATAACATGAACACCAATAATTTTCTGGGTACCAATAAAAACAAATAATCTGCCACACAGTTCTCAAGGCTATAAGCCCTGTTGGATCCAATATCGAACTAAGAGTCATCCTCAGGGTGGCACCTGGGCCTTTTCTCAAAGACGATCCGATTGAAGGTCGCCTAGTTATTTTTAAAGGTCTTTTCCTTACAATCGTTGAGCACTAGAGTCATCACGGCCCAACCCGGATCTGTTTCCTAGTGGCCAGAGTCACCACACACAGTGGAATAATTTCCCTGGACTAAATACACACATGGTCCCAATAATCAATACACATCAGTTTCGCAAAACATGGTAGTTCATCATTATAAACATGAGACCAAAACAAATAGTTTACAGTATGCCAAGTTCACACATGTTTCAGAAATAATTTGATTCCATTGATAATATAATAATTTATCAAAACAGTTTAGTCTTGAAACAACAATTTAGTTTTCCAACAGTTCAGGGTAGGGGAACATTTATAAAAATACGTAGCATGAAACTACTCACCTGAAAAATGAAATAATATAATCCTCGTATAGAGTGTAAAAGTCCAACTAGTGCCCTGAACCAAGTATAAAAACCACACGTCACAACTAATTTAAAAATACTAAAAAAAAATAGGAACTAAGTAACCTCAAACTAAAGCGCACTAACACGGCTCAACCCAACTCATCGTTACTCTTAAATATTACCTAAGTTCATGTTCTTCAAGGTTTAAAATCACCCATGACATGGGTTCCGGTTGAAACTTAATTAAATGTGACTTTGAGATAAAACAGAGTTTTAAACAAATTTTCCCATTCTATTCGCTAACTTTGAAAATTACAAAACCCATTCCACGCTGTTCGAAAAATTTCAATAACCTCCAGATATGATCTAATATATCCTAAGTTTCAAACCCAATTGGTTTCACTTGATTTGCTTATCAAAATAATTTTCTACAATTTATTATATCCAAACAGGTTTTTTTCTGCAGCACTTTAAAGAAATTGACGGTTCTCTTAATATACACGAGCAATCAATGCAAGGCCAAAAACGTACGAAACTAGACTCGTAACCGGTTCTAATGACACTAATTTGATAATTTTTGGATTTATACCCAAAGAGAACAACACTCCCGAATTTACTGTTTCGGACTGGTTTCCTGGACAGATTTGAATACCTCAATTTATATGGATTTTGACTCCCAAAAATTATGAAAAAATTCAGATATGCAATTCAATATGTAATTGATCTACTGTAAAAATTTCAGATTAAAATTCATCCGTTTGATATGGTTTCTTGATTTTTAAAGTTTGCGATTCTGTGTAGAATTTTTGAACTAAGAATTACACTCATTCTTTATACATCAATCTAACTCCTCAGATTTCTTAACAGCATATATGTATATACACAAAATACATACACCTACAATCTCTCCATCAATGAATTAAATAACAATATTATTAGGATAAGGAACAAAGAAAGAAGAGAAGAAAAACCTAGGAGGCCACACAGCACAACACACCCAAAGCTCTCCTTCTTGGCTACAACAATAATCTTGATGATTGAAAAACCCCTCTCTTTCCTTCATAAACCCACGGCTGCTAGGGCTGCTAGTCTTGTGGAAAACAATTATAACAAGAGTTAGGGTTTGTGTTTATTTTATTTTATACTAGTGGTGGGCACACTTAGGTTAAATAGATAGATAAATATACAAAATACATATATAAGTTACATGCAACTCAAATGGTAAAAGCCTAACTTATTAATTTTATGGTCTAGAGTTCAAGTCACACCCTCTTCTCTATTTTTTTTTTAATAATAAATCTTGCTTCTAAATCAATGACTTTCACCATAAATTTATTTTAGGTTTAAAAATTAATTAAAGAATCCTCCAATAATATTTAATTTGCACCTTAGAATTTACCATCAAAATATTTGAGATTGTAATATTATTATTTACTTAATTTTTATACTCAGGTTCTCACAGCAAAAAGACAAAATTATAGACTGATTTTTCATACCCAAGACTGTTGGAAATACCAAGTATTTATAGGCAACAACAATGGACCCGAAAAGGTGCAATATGGTAATGAACAGGTGCCCAACCTATTTGACCGTTGGAACATCTGAACATATTATTCAAACTTTTGAATAAGAAACCGTTGGTCAACAATAAAAACATGTAGAACTTTATTATTTACTTAAACTATTTCAAATATATATATATATATATATATATATATATATATATTAATATATATATATATATATATATTAAACTATTGAAATAGTTAAATAAATAAATAAATGATGAGGTACAAACTTTAGGAAACTTTTTAGGAACCTAAAATTTGAATTTAGAATTAAATTAAATTCTCACAATTACAAATTTTAGGAAACCACTTAGGAACTCAAAATTTTAATTTAGAATTAAATTAAATTTCCACAATAATTTTTTATTGAAAAAATTCAAAAGAATTTTATTTAAAAAATTAATGTTAGACCTGAAAACGACGTTTACTTCCCATTCACTCATAAATGGTTTTGACGTTCCGTCTTCACCGTGTGACTTGTCACGCGGCAAGTAACACGTCACCTCTTCGAACCTACCCCAAACGTTGTTTGGGCCCACTCAAATTAGGGCTCAAAAATATGCCTATATTAAATCATTTTTCCAACAATGTTCACATCCACATCCGTGTCCGTGCTTCTTAGCATGATGGCAATTAATAAACTAGACGTCAATATCATGTAGCAACACATGGAGGAGGTGTAGAGGCATGGAGGGGCTTCAGGAGTCAACCATGATGTCTCACGAGTTACATGGAAAGCTTATTTGTAACTCCTCTCATGAGTTATATGGAAATGATGAGTTTAGTGTAAACATGTGGGTGCACAGCCTCCGGAAACATGTGTCCTTTCCAAGAAAACTATAGTCCTGAACTATTATGTATGGGGTCCAGTGGCTCTATTTGAAATGGTAATAAACAAGCAAATCCACTAATTTACAAAAGAAGACTGACCTCAGAACACGGTGATGCCCATTCAAAGAAAGATAACGGTTTTTTTTTTAAAAAAAAAAGTCAAACAAATGTGTTCAAATAATGACCAACAGTAAAAAACTTAACTGGTTGTGACCAACTTATACAAATAGATTCAAAACAGGTGACCATCAATCATAACAAATCCATTGTCTGCGAAGAAAGAACAAGATGACAAACAAAAGATGTGTTTGTGAATAGTAGAAATCTGTCAGAAAGTCTGTAAACATAAAACCTTGGAAGTGATGTCTAAAAAAGTAGGAAAAGACAACAAAAAAATAATGGTTGTACAGAAATTTTTGTGATTGGCCAATGTGCCCAATCCCAATATAGTTGGGTTGCAAAGTGCAAATAGCGTCAAAAATTGGACAATACAATTGTCAAGATGACTTGCAGAAAAAAAAAATCAACTAATGCTTTTGCTTTGGTGAAATTGGTGTGCTGTGTCAAGGACACTTTTGTGTGTTACAAAGATGTGGCCCGTGTTTTGACAAGCCAGACAGCAAATACCATTTTTAGACATTTTATATCCTGAACTTTTGGTTATCTGCGATTAGTATATTCTTTATTTGTTCTATCTTGTGATCCAGTCTAGTGTGTGCCATCTATATATTTACCTTTTGTAGTCTCTTTTAGCGTGTAATTTATTTATTTATTAAATAAGATTACTTTGTTAGAACATCTTAACTACCATGTGACTAATAATGGAAAGCCATGTTGCATGGCAAATGGTGATGTAAGGAGCAAGTAGTTCACAGGTTTTTGACATTTGCATCCCTATATTTTTACTTTTCAGTTAAATACGCTTTCTTTTACTTTCCGGTAGGATATTTTTTTTTTGGTTGTTGAGGGGGAAGGAGGGGGAGAGGGGAATGGGGAGTGTTTCGAAGAGTACCTTCACATCTAATAAAGAATGGTGATTAATTAAATTAGCAATTGTTCCTAATGCAAGCTTGGTAAGTTTTTTATCCATTACTTGGTGTGCCTTGGCATTCATATAAATTGTGGTTTTGAACCCTTGAAGGTGGGTGGGGAGGCTGGAGATCTCGACTTTCGTGAGTGCATTTGAAATTATAGCTTTCTTAGCTTTCTCACTAGGTGCTCCAATAGCTACGATGCTGAAATAAGAATAATTCACATTTAACCAAGTAACAACAATGGATTCTGGACCTTTAGACACGCTCGCAATAAAAGATCATATTCACAAAACTTAAACATGAAATGTCCACCTGCATATCTGTGTGCAATCCTTATTTTAGCATGTTACAGTCCTGCATGCAACGAATGCACTCAAATCAAAATTTGATGGGCTTTCAATTAAAAGCAAATAGAAAGAGTATTGTATAATTCTATTTATTTCTTTGTTTTTATGTGGAACCTCAACTGAGAGCATATAAATAACTGTTGGGTTAGCAAGTAGAAGTCGGAATTCCTAGAAACATTGCTGAAGAAAAAAGGGAGCAAATTGAAATTCAATTATTAGATACTTTTTGGGAAGTGGCTTTTTTAGTAGCCTTTTGGTTAAACTATAAGTTTAAAAAAACTGTTTGGGAATGGCTTTGTGATTTTTTTTACGAAAAACATGCAAAAAGTAGAGAGAATGAGAAGAAATCCTTGACTTTTTTATATAACTTTTTAGCTAAAAAAGTCAATTGCCAAACACACCTATGTCAACACTTTGTAAACTATCATCATCCCAAAATGAGACTTTTGAAAGTGGTTAAATACACACTACGCGGAAATATGTTCCTTTATTAGCTCTTCAAATATCTTGGAAACTAGTGAAATTTACAATTTGTGAAAGTAATTTGTCACATCATTTACTAGTGATTTGTGACATCATGCAATATTTGTCTGACTTTACTTTTTAACTTAACTAATTGGTTTGAATGCAACCCCTCATGTTTTTTCTCTTTGTTTCATACAATTTTTAATTTGGAATCTTCTACTACAGTTTTGGGGTTGGTTGGTTTGATGTGTATTTTTTTTTTTTTTGGTAGAGTTCAAGATAAAACACAAACCATTTTCCATCTCAATTATGTGCTTAGTGTCAAATGACTTCCAAGTTTAAAATTTGTGATTTTGTTTATGACTTTATGTTTTCTATAGTGGTTTGCATGTAGCTATATAATGTAAGATGGCATCTTATTTGATATGCTGTCTGATTTGAAGAACTAGGACGCACAAAGATGTGGATTCAGGGTTCACGAGCAGTTTGTATATGCCACTTTTAATGAGTTTATGCTGTGTAGTGTAATAATAGATTGAGGTACTTGGTCAAGTGACAATATGTTCTTATTTTCCCAAGCATTTTTTTGGTGATGATATTCCAATGTTGAAATTATACTATATGAACTAAATGGAATTTCTGTTTCAAAATTTACCAACTAAAACAAGATTTGCATTTTGTATCCCATGGTCCAAAACTCTTTTGGGGTTAAATAAATCCTTTTTTCTCTTCCCGACAAACAGATGCAGCAATTGCGGGCTCTGCAGTTGACCAGTTAGAGGAAGTCGCGGGTTATGTGAGTTTGGGTTATCCATTTGGTCTTGTTGTATCCATTCTCTTTGGGTGGCACCATAAAGCTACTCTACAATCTCCTAAACCGAGGCTGTTTGTAATGGGGACTTGGGATGGGTTCACTAGTGTTAAACAGTTGGAGAGCAAATTGAAATCTGCAGCAGGTCGCTTTGAATCTCATCTAATGGAAGGAGTAAGCCACTTCCAAATGGAGTGACCTGCTTACGACGCTCACATGGTCGAATTCATAATAGGATTCATTTAAGTCATTGTCAGATCCAACCTGCTGAGACTGGTTCTTCAACATCATGATGAATGAACTGCTGCTACACCCACAAGGCCTCTTCTAGGTATTCAACTTTGTTGGATTGTTTGTTGTTTGTGTACAGAACCTGGAATTGGTGATGGTTGACATCCATCAGTCTGGGTGATCTTGCAGCTTACAAAACTGTGTAATCTCATCCGCAAGCTGCTGCCATGAACATGATGCCGATTTGGTATTTATATGTGTTTTGATTTGCAGGATTGAGATTTCATTCAAAATTAACAGGAAATCTACCATATGCATTTTTTCTTTTCTCTTTATTTATTTATTTATTTTTGTGTACAATGGAGAAGAGACTTGCTAGTGAGGTGTATGGGTAATTTTCTTACCACACTGCCCGCCTAGTAATCAGCTGGAGAGGACCGGCAGAATAAATGGCTTTAGTAACCTGTAACAGAAAGAAAAAGGCTCCGGCGGTGGCTCTTCCACCCGAGGGCACTCCGACGATCAAGTCAGTATATCTCTCAAAGATAATCAAGTGCTAAACCCACAAGCTTGAGTATAAAACTGCGTACCTTAGACCCATGGGGGTGCCTCTCTTTTATAGTTGACTCAATCCTAGTCCCACTAGAAGCCTGACTTCTATGGACTCCAATTCAATACTGACTTTGGATTCTTCAAGAGATAAAGATAAACTCCCTAAGAGCTTTATCCTTATCTTGGCTAAGTCTCCTCGTTGTCCTAGGACTCTTGTCCCTTATCTGCTTATCTCGGATTCCGACATCTTCGGAGATAACCTCGGCAACTCCGAGATCACCTCGGCGTAACTACCACGACACGTGGCACTTCGGCTGACACGTCGGCGTCGCCATGCCACGTGTTGGTACCAAAAAATATATCCCCACAACTGCCCCCTAGGTTCTATTACCTCGGCATTTTGAGGTGATAAAACCTATATCGATATATTTTTTCTGCATAGTGGCTAAAAAACTGTTTGTCCGAGATAATTCATTTTCAAGCCGATGTGTTCTCTTCGGAGAACAAGAATTCAAATGAACTCCACCACGTGCATGAGCTGTCATGCACATCTAACCGTTCATTTCACGTGTTTTGTCTTCATTGGCCCGTGTCTGTGACGCACCTGAAAGCTGTTTTTCACTCGTCTGTGCCGTCTGACGTGTGCGTTGCTCCAGGCGTAATAAATGCCCTGCTTTTTGCCGCCGTTTCAAGTTTTTTACAAAACTTTTCCTTCTATCTTCTTTTCCTTACTTTATGCATTCGAATTTCTGGTTTTCTCTCTCTCTAAACTTTTTGAAATCCACCATTGTTCTAACTCCAAGCTCTACAACCGTCTTCATTCCTCCATTTCAACGAAGCGTTTTCCATTCTGCTATGTCTGCAATCGTTGCCCTACCTCGGCGACTTCCATTCCGGCTCCATTTGTTCTGGTAAGATTCCGTTTCTCTTATTCTCAATTTCTTCTATGCGCTTTTGTTTACTTGCTGGCATTTTTGTTTTGTTCAAACCTTGGATTGTTCATCTGGATGTGTCTATTCATGATTTCACTTATCTCTTGAACTCTTGCACTGTTTCAACACTTTTCTTGCCACGGTTCTTGACCTTTCACTTCTGTACCTCTTTCGCTTTTGAGAATCATACCTCTGTTCTTGATTCTGAAACGTCATTCTTTGTTTCTTGTTTTCTGTTTTTCCTTTCCAGATCTATGCCTTTGATCTTGTTCTTCATAGTTCTTAGGCTCAGGATTTGTTTGTAGAACCTTTAATTTAGGGAAAACTGAAACAAACCGTATCAATACTTACCTAGGTTGTTGCCGAGGTTCCAATAACCTTTTAAGAACACCTCCTTTCTAAGACCTAGCCCTCTGACTTTAGGCCGACGTTATGGATATGTGGAGACATCAGGTAAATACCCCAACAAAACTCGAATACTTTAGGCAGGAGTTCTCCATCCCAGCCGATGTTCACCTTAGGCTAGCTGGGGATGGTGATTCCATCATGCCCACAGATCATACGAAGCCCTTTCCTATTGTAGCCTTTACTGAATGTGGACTCCGGCTTCCACTCAATCCCCTCTTTCGCGAGGTTCTCCACTACTATAGGTTGAACCCTATGCAACTTACCATCAACTCTTATCGAGTGATTAATGGTATCATAGCCCTGGCTAGGCAAGAGAACGTTAGGATCACCCTTGCCGATATCCAATTTTGTTATACCATGTGCCCCCTTAACCTGAAGGAAAGAGGTTATGTCTACTACCTCAAGCCGAGGTCCACCGAGTTCAAAATTGTAGCCGACCTCCCGGATTCCAACAAGGGAGCCGGGGATGACTTTGTCATTGCTTCGGGAAATTGGGAATTTTGCCCAGACGAAGATGTTCACCTCTACCCTTTTCCTCGAACAGTTAAAGAGGGCAAGGGTAAGAGCCCAGTGCCAATACTTAGTTATTTCTTTTTCCAAGTTTTTAAAACTTTGTCTGTTTCTAATGTCTGTTTGTTTGTCCTGCAGATCTTCATCAACCACAAAAAAACTTTCGCCAATCGTACTTCCTAGGAAAAGATTTAAAGAAGCTCCTTGATCTTCCAATCCACAAGCGCAAAGCTCCACTATTACTAAACTTTATTCCGACATACAAATCCACATTACCCGACGTCCCGAAGAAAAAGAAGAAGAGCCTCTCTCCACCGTCTGCCACAACTCTTCCCATTACATTACGAGCAGACGAAGGATCCACTTCTGACCCAGTTGATCTGCCATCTACTTCAGCCTCATACTTAGTCCCAATACCAGAAAGAAAACGTCGGCATCGACTTGTCAAGACTGCTGAGATGGGTCGCCCAAAGCCTATTGCTGTAGATCTTTTAGCCGACTTACCTGCCGATGTTAATGCTGTTCCTGCTCAATCCATGCCCCCACCAAAGCCAAAAAGAATCAAAAAGGCTCAGCCCAAGGCCAAAACCGCTGAGGTTGAGGCTGAAGATGCTCTGCCCATCTCACAACTGGCTGAGAGCAAGAAGAATGCTTCTACTTCTGCCAAGAGGTCTGCTGAGGCCCAACCATTAGGATCCACTCAATCAAAGAAGCCGAGGTCATCGTCTGCGACGACCTCGGGTTCCAAGAAACCCGATGTCCCCTGGGCCCCAAAGTTGACTTTGGAGGATAGGCCAATTATGTCAACTGAGAGTGCCGACGACATTAATGTCGGTGTCGCTCTCAGTACTGCTCTTCTTCTTCCAAGCGATCTGGAGCGAAATGCTGGGTACAGCGAGTATAAAAACTACGCGCTAATGCTCCAGCACTCCATTCAAGTAAGTGTTTCCTGTTTTAACTTTTCTTTCTGCTTCATACTTAGAAGATTTTCTAACACTTCTGTTTTCTTTAAAGCCATCCAGCACGCCCATTCATTTTCAATGCAATCTTTTGAAAATCGGCAAAGATTGGCCGACATGAAGAGGGAGGTTTCTGCCCTCAAAAAGGAGAACAAAGCTATTCTGGCAAAGATGAAGAAGATGGAAGATCAGGCCGAGGCTGCCACTAAGGCCCAACAGATGGCCGAAGAAAAAGCGGAGTCTGCTGAAGCCATCAAAAAAGTTGCTGAGGCCGAGAAGAAAGATGCCGAGGTAAAAAAGGCTCAAGCCGAAAAAGAGCTCGAGCAGGCCCTGGCCACTAAAAACACCGAAATTACTGAAGCCGATGAAAAAGCTTACGCCCAAGGAATGGCCGATGTTGCTGAGGACTACAAACTGCAAGTTAGGCAGGCATGCAACATGGGCTTTTCCCTTGGTTGGATGTCCTTGGCCAAAAAGCTCAATGTTCTTGAAGATTCTCCTCTACTCAAGACTGAAGCTATTCCTCTCCCATTCCCTCCTCCTGTTCCATCTTCAAGTCAAGTTGAAGATGAGGCAGAATCTGAGGCTGAGGATGAAGATAATAATGAAGATGAGGCCTTGGTGAGGAAATCCAAGGATGCTACTGAGGCCAAGTCCCCTCCTTCAACTGAGCAAGTGCTGGACTTAACTTTGGATGAAGAGGATGATAAGGTTGGGGAGGTGCCTAGGGAAGCTGTTACAGGGATATTATCATCCAACCTCCTTTTAACTGAAAGAAGTCTTGACAAAACGCTTGCAGAGATTGATGCCGAGCTTGAAGCAGAAAAGATTGTCGAGGAGGTTCCACCAGAATCTTCCGAGGTCCCAGCGCCTCCAGCTGTTAATGCTGAAGAATCCTGATTTGAATGTCTTTATTTCCTTGCCCTTTTTATATTCTGTTTTGTTTTCTGAACAATGTAGACTTCCTTTTACGGCCGATGTGCCTTCCTTTGTATATAACTGCAATTGTTTTTCTATGGATGCTTCAATTCCTTAATTTCTCTTTGATTTGCTTCTGCTTGGTTATATGCCTTCTATATTTTGCTACCTTTGTGCAATCTCCTCGGGGTTACATACCTCGGGTACAACAACATCAAACTTTACTTCGGCAAGATACAGACCTGAAAACTCTTGATAAATTCCAACATGTGTTTAACATATACTATTCAATATTAACTCTGCAAGTTTCTTCTCAAGTTTCAACAAGTATGTAAACAGTGATCTCGGTCTAACCTACTTGTAAATTGCTACAAATTTCAACAAGTGTTTGAACAATATACTTAGCTTTTATTTCAACCTGCAAATTGCTGTAAATTTCGACGGATGATCACATGTCGGCTTAACATTATCTTGTAAATTGCTACAAATTTCAACAAGTGTTAAGTATCTTCTTTGGTTGGATCAACCTGTAGATTGCTATAGGCTGCAAACTATAACCTCGGCTTCGACAAGTGAAGAGAAACAGTAATCTCAGCTTATCTTCAACTTGTAAATTGCTATAAATTTCAACAAGTGAAGATAAGGAATCATCTTAATTCCAACTTGTAAATTGCTACAAATTTCAACAAGTGAATTAAGGAATCAGCTTGACTCCAACTTGTAAATTGCTACAAATTTCAACAAGTGAAGATAAGGAATCAGCTTGACTCCAACTTGTAAATTGCTACAAATTTCAACAAGTGAAGATAAGGAATCAGCTTGACTCCAACTTGTAAATTGCTGTAAATTTCAACAAGTGAAGACAAGGAATCAACTTGACTCCAGCTTGTAAATTGCTACAAATTTCAACAAGTGAAGACAAGGAATCAGCTTAATTCCAACTTGTAAATTACTACAAATTTTAACAAGTGAATTAAGGAATCATCTCGGCTTAACTTCGGTTAAGCATCATCTCGGTCTAATTTCAGTTTAAACATTATCTTTGTTTAACCAACTTGTAAATTGCTACAAATTTTAACAAGTGGAAAACACATTCTTCTTCTTCCTGCCCCCAATGTGAACCTGAGTTCTACTTGGGTTCTCATTATTCATGTCCCCAAAAATATCAGTATGTAATTTTATCAGTCGTATGTGTTCGAAGAATTCTTGAAAAAACTTTATTAAAGACATCGGGAAAAAAATACTGCACATCTAATGATAGAAAAATTTCAAATTACAAGTGTTCCAAGGTCTTGGCAGTGCTTTGCCCTCGTTATCTTCAAGTCGATAGGCTCCATTGCCTAATACCGAAGTAATTCTGTAGGGTCCTTCCCAGTTTGGGCCAAGCTTGCCCTCTCTGGGATCCTTTTTGTTGCCGACGACTTTTCTCAAGACTAGGTCGCCGACTTGAAAATCTCTTGGATTGACCTTTTTGTTGTAAGCTCTAGCAAGTTGTTGCTAGTATACTGCTAGCTGAATTGCAACCTTTTCTCTTCGTTCTTCTAAAAGGTCCAGATCTCGGGCTAAGAGGATGTCGTTAGTGCCATTCTCTACTCCCTGGGTCCTGATCCCTGGGATGCCGATCTCCAATGGGATGACAGCTTCTGTGCCATAAGCCATGGCAAAGGGGGATTCCCCAGTTGATCTTCTCGGCGTAGTCCGATATGCCCAAAGTACGTTAGGCAATTCGTCTACCCACTTTCCTTTTGCTGCCTGCAGCCTCTTCTTTATTCCATCCAGAATTACTTTGTTGGATGCTTCTGCTTGCCGATTACTTTGGGGAAAACTTGGTGTTGAAAAGTAATTATTGATCTTGAATTTCGCGCAAAAGTTCTTGATGAGTTTGCTGTCAAACTGTGTTCCGTTGTCGGCAACTATTGCTCTTGGAATCCCGAATTTGGTGATGATGTTTCTCCATATAAAGTTCTTGAGGTCCACATCTCGGATTTTGGCAAGAGGTTCTGCCTCTATCCACTTCGTAAAGTAATCTGTTGCCACTAGCAAGTGTTTTCTCTGCCCAGTTGCCTGGGGAAGTTTCCCGACAAGATCCATGCCCCATTGGGCAAACAGCCAAGGGCTGGATACTGGGTTCAGGTCAGCAGCTGGCTGATGTATTAAAGGTGCAAACCTTTGGCATTGTTCACACTTCTTCACGTAGGCTTCAGCATCCTTTTGCATGTAGGGCCACCAATACCCCTAGGTAATGGCCCTGTGGGCTAATGATCTGCCCCCAGCATGGCTTCCACAAATCCCTTCATGAATTTCATATAGGAAATCTTCAACCTGCAAAGGGTGTACGCACCTTAAAAGGGGTCCAGCGAAGGATCTTCTGTAAAGATGTCCATCTTCTGTCAGACAGAATCTTGCAGATTTCAATCAGACTTTGTGTGCTTCCTTACGATCTTCTGGCAACTTTCCTTCTTTCAGGAATGCGACAATTGCATCCATCCAGCTTGGCCCCATGTCCACACACATTGCTTGCTGCTCTGTGCTCTCTGGTTCTATGCTCGGGCTCGACATATAGTCAATCATAATTGTTCTTGTTTTTCCAGTCTGTACTGAACTTGCCAGGTAAGCCAACGCGTCGGCGTGGGTGTTGTCATCTCGGCTGACTTGCAGTAGCCGGCAGTTCTGAAATAGGGCTGCCAATCTGATGACCTCTTTTGCATATGTCGACATCCTTTCGTCCCTGGCTGCAAATTCTCCTGTTGACTGGTTAACAATAAGTTGTGAATCACAAAAAACAATTACCTCATCTGCTTCTGCTGCTGCTGCCAGTTTTAGCCCTGCAATTAATGCTTCGTACTCCGCTTCATTGTTTGAGGCCTTGAACCCCAAACGGATGGACTGTTCTATTATTTCTCCATCTGGAGATATCAGCAGTACTCCTGCTCCCACTCCTTGACGGTTTGAACTTCCATCGACGAACAGTCTGAATGAATCGCCGATGTAGATGCTGCAGGGTCTGAGTTTTTCCTTCCTTTGTTATTTTGCCTTTGGCTGGGCTTCTCCTTGCTTGCTGGGGTACTGCTCATCTCGGCTCAACGGAGCCCGATGTTCGATGGTTTCAGGTGTGAATTCTGCCACGAAGTCGGCCAAAACTTGGCCTTTTATTGCTGTTCTCGGCCTGAACTCCAGGTCATACTGGCCCAGGGCTACTGCCCATCTTGCTATCCTTCCTGTTAAGTCTCCTTGTTGCAACAAGGACTTCAGTGGGTGCTCTGTTAGGACCACAATCTTGTGTGCCTGAAAATAATGGTTCAACTTCTTTGAAGCCATTACTAAGGCCAGCATTAATTTCTCCAGTGGTAGATACTTTATTTCTGCATCGGCCAAGGTTTTACTTACATAATAAACAGCTTTTTGCTCTCCATTTTTCTCTCGGATTAGTACTGCACTGACTGCGTGTTCTGAAATTGCCAAGTACAAAAATAGCTCTTCCCCAGGTTCAGGTGTTGAGAGGACTGGGGCCGTTGTCAAGTACTTCTTCAGGTTGGTCAATGCGGCTTCGTATTCTTCTGTCCACAAAAAGTCTGTGGCTTTTTTTACCAGGTTGAAGAAGGGTCTGCACTTATCTGAACTTTTGCTGATGAATCTGTTTAGGGCTGCGGCCCTTCCAGTAAGCATCTGAACCTATTTTGCCGACGTCGGGCTCTTCAGCTCCAGGATGGCCTTGATTTGGTCTGGGCTGGCCTCTATGCCCTTTCTCGTTACCAGATATCCTAAAAACTTGCCTGATCCAACTCCAAACGCGCACTTTGATGCGTTGAGTCGGAGCCGGTATGTTTTGAGTATATCAAAGACCTCTTTTAGGTCGGCAAGATGTCCCTTAGATTCCTTGGTCTTCACGACCATGTCATCGATGTAGACTTCTATCGTTTTGCCAATCAGGTGCTTGAACATCTTTGTTACTAACCTTTGGTAAGTTGCTCCTGCGTTTTTCAACCCAAAAGGCATTACCTTGTAACAGTACAAGCCTTTAGGGGTGATGAGCACAGTCTTCTCCTCGTCTGGTGGGTACATGGCAATCTGGTGGTACCCCCTGTATGCATCCAAAAAACTCATCCTTTCGTGCCCTGAAGTTGCATCTACTAGCTGGTCAATTTTGGGCAAAGGAAAGCTGTCTTTGGGACAGGCTTTGTTGAGGCTGGTAAAGTCTACACAGACCCTCCATTTACCGTTCTTCTTTTTCACTACTACTGTGTTGGATAGCCATGTCGGGTAGTGAACTTCTCGGATGGCCCTGGCTTCCAGAAGTTTGTCTACTTCTTCTTCTACTGCTTCGACGTGCATCAACGTCGGTCTTCTGGCTCGTTGAATCACAGGTTTTGCCGACCTGTCGACATTCAGTCTGTGGCAAGTGACCTCGGGGTCAATGCCAGGCATTTCATAAGGTGTCCAAGCGAACACCTTAATGTTGGCTCTCAAAAAATCTTCCAATTCTCTTTCCTCTTCTTCGGCTAAGCCTGAACCGAGGAGAAAGAAACGTTCTTCATCGCCCTCCTGGACCAGGATTTTCTTTAGTGTCTCTTCACTCTTTTCGGTTGGCTCCTTGCCGACATCATCTAGGACCTCCATGTCCTCGTCTTCAATCTCTGCCTCTTTTGGCTCTCGAATGTTACAAGTGGACTTCGTTGCTGCCATGGAGCAACTTTTTGCCTGCAGTTGATCTCCTCTGACTTCTTCAATTCCATGCTCTGTGGGGAACCGTAGTAGTTGATGCAATGTTGAGGGAACTGTCCCCATTGCATGCAACCATGGTCTTCCCAAGATGATGTTATATGGTGAGGGTGTGTGAATCACCATAAATTCTGTTCTATCTTCTTAGTACCAGCTTGTACTTCCACGCTTGCTGCGCCCAGTGGCCATGTCGGCGTTCCATTGAAGCCGACCATAGGGTTGTTGGATTGTTCCAGGTCGTCAGGATGAAGGCCCAGTTCCTTGTAACATCTGATATACATGATGTCACAAGAGCTGCCTTGATCTATTAGGATGCGTTTTACTTGGCATTCCCCAACTTGGAGGGATACTACCAAGGCATCATTATGCGGATGCTGGACCATCTCTAGGTCGGCTTCAGTGAAGGTTATCATTGGTCCTTGGCTTTTTTCAGGCCGAGGTCTTTTTTCCCCGATTTGGTAGACATGCTGTAAATGCCTTACCCTCTGGGTTTCTCCTCTGACTTCGTTCTCGTTGACCCTTGTGTGGATCACATTAACCACCCTTGGCCCTCCTGCCTGTGGTTGCTGTGCTGGAGGTGGTGGAGCTGCCGGTGCTTGAGGCAATCTTGCATGTTCTTCTCTTGTCCTGGCTTCATCAATAAGGTCCCTCAGATGGCCTTGTCTTACCAAGTCTTCTAAGTGTGCTTTTAGGGCTCTGCAACCCTGAGTTGGGTGCCCTTCTTCATTGTGATAAGCACAACGCCTACCAACGTTTCTTCCCATGAATTCCCCTGGTGTTCTTACTGGAGTTCGGAAATAGGGTTGGTTTCGTATTTGATCCAAGACTTTATGGATAGGAATTCGGAACACTGTTGTCACTGCCTGTTTACCCTTCAATTCTGTTTCTTGTTTGGTCGGTCCGTTGTTACCTCGGCCTCGCTTCGGCGAGCCATTTCCTTTCTCCTGCTTTATTTCTTTGTTTCCCGATGTATCTTCCTCGGCTCTGGCGTACTTCTCAATTCTTGCCATGAGTTCTTCCATGCTTTTTGGCAGTGTTTTTGCCAAAGACTTCCGTAGTGGGCAGTCATCTTTGAGGCCGTTCTTGAAAGATACGATCGCCACTTCTTGGTTGCATTCGGGTATTTGATTGAACACCTCGTAGTATCTCTTCGCGTAGGCCCTAAGGCCTTCTTCCTTGGTGATTCTTAAAGCCATCAGGGCGTCGACCCTCAAGGGCTGTAGTTTGTTTGTTACAAACCTGGCCACAAACATCTCGGCCAGGCCTTCCCATGTTTTCACGCTTCCTTTTGGTAGCTTATGGAACCAATCGGATGCAATTTCCCCAAAGGATGAGGGAAATACTTTACAGAGCAATGGCTCGTTCCCACTGTATAATGCCATTGAGTTTAGGTATAGTCCAACATGAAAGTTGGGGTCTGACTTACCATCATAAATTTGGAACCTTGGCATACTGAATCTCTTTGGTGCTTCAAATTTGTCAAGTTCCACCGAGAATGGTGTTCTCGGCTTAACTTTGGAAGTCACCTCGGCTTCAGCATTCTGCTGCCTCCTTTTGAAGTAGTCCTTTAAGTCTTCCTTACTCCTACCTGGAGCTCGGCTATCTCTGGACTTCAATCTTTTTGGCACACTACTTTCGGCCTCGTGGTGGGCCCGTTTCGATCTTTCTCCATGGGTTGTGTCAGAGCAGAGTGCTTGTCCTTGAACATGACGATGTTCTTTGGGCCTTGGATCCTTCATGTGATGTGTCCTTTGGGACTCTTCTTGCCTTGGTTCCTCTCGTCCGACTTCCCTGGAACGTCGGTGAGAGTGGCTTCCACTTCTGGTGTGCTGAGGGGCTTCGAGGATTGCTTTTCTCCCTCCCTTCTGGGTATTAATCGCTGGCATCGGCGTATCTTGCAGCAGGTATGGTGGCTGCATAACATTGTTTTGCATCATGAAGTTGACCACTGACTGTAGGTCTGCCAGTTTGTTTGCCAAGTCTTTTACTTCCTCATCCCTTCGTAGGCACCTATCCCTCCAAACCTGAAGGTTATCTTCGTTGTAGTACTTGCTTTGGTTTGTCCTTTTTGAAGCGTCACCCTCCTAGCCGACGTCTTTTTCTCCGTGGCCCTAGTCATGATTTTTTGTACTGTGGTTGTCTCCTTCAACGTCAAGGTCGATTAGTCTACCACTCCCAGTAGGAGTTTTGCCCCCAATCTTTTCCCTTTGTCCGTCACTGGCCATCTATTCTTCTAAGATTCCCACAGACGGCGCCAAATTGAATGGGTAATTTTCTTACCACACTGCCCGCCTAGTAATCAGCTGGAGAGCACCGGCAGAATAGATGGCTTTAGTAACCTGTAACAGAAAGAAAAAGGCTCCGGCGGTGGCTCTTCCACCCGGGGGCACTCCGACGATCAAGTCAGTATATCTCTCAAAGATAATCAAGTGCTAAACTCACAAGCTTGAGTATAAAACTGCGTACCTTAGACCCATGGGGGTGCCTCTCTTTTATAGTTGACTCAATCCTAGTCCCACTAGAAGCCTGACTTCTATGGACTCCAATTCAATACTGACTTTGGATTCTTCAAGAGATAAAGATAAACTCCCTAAAAGCTTTATCCTTATCTTGGCTAAGTCTCCTCATTGTCCTAGGACTCTTGTCCCTTATCTGCTTATCTCGGATTCCGACATCTTCGGAGATAACCTCGGCAACTTCGAGATCACCTCGGCGTAACTACCACGACACGTGGCACTTCGGCTGACACGTCGGCGTCGCCATGCCGATTTGGTATTTATATGTGTTTTGATTTGCAGGATTGAGATTTCATTTAAAATTAACAAGAAATCTACCATATGCATTTTTTCTTTTTTATTTATTTATTTATTTTTGTGTACAATGGAGAAGAGACCTGCTAGTGAGGTATACGGGTTCTGGCTGGTGACCCAATGATTCATGTCTAGATTTTTATTTCCACATAATGAATGAGACAGAAAAAAACAGGGCAACCAAAACTGAAATTGTTGAAACACAACTCTTTCTTGACTGTTACATGGATAGAATAGAGAAAAGAAAGAAAAGGAGAGCCATGGGAATAAGAGCTATAAAGGAACTATTAATATGTTTTACCAGTTTTGTATTCTAATGAAACTCCTTCATAAACTGACAAGCCTCATTCTTTACCACCTTCCAACATTTGGTAAAGCTCGTTTGATTTTTATTTCCAGTACGAATATGAACTGTGAAAGTGTGGCAGCCATTCCACCTGGTCTCGCGCCCAAGGTTTTGTAGCGACCGTTGCACCCTTCTACTCATCGGGGCTTGGCATTTGCCCCAACAGCCGGGTATAGGTCGAGAGCTTAAGTGCCATCTATCTTCAGGACTAGTTGATTCGGTAGGTGAGTTGTTACACACTTTTTAGCTGATTTTGGACTTCCATGACCACTGTCTTGCTGTCTTAATCGACCCAGGGGTGCATCAGACATCACGCGACGTATTGCAAAAATGTCAAATTACAACCATCTAGCCCAAGTGCCTTATTCCCTTTGCAATCTTTAACTGCTGCCCAAATTTCTTTAAAAAAAGAAAAGAAAAACAGCCTCCAGCCCTTCAGACAAAGCAGATTCATCAATAGACTTGGAAGTGCCAGTTAACTTAGGTCTTTCCTTCCATGATTCAACAAAACTGCTTCTTGAAATGGGTAAGAACCTCCAGGTTTACCCTCTCTTGGTCATTACTTACCATCACATCATGGCATGCCAAACTAAGTTGGCACTCCAAAGTATGTCCAATCATCTACTAGCACCACACCAAGAGTTGGTGAGAGACCAACCGATCAACAAGCAACAACCAAATAATAAATTACCAAATCCTCTATGGACCAACACAACCTTACATCATATTACACCCCTTTTTGACACTAGCAATACTGTAACATATAGCAGCAACCAAAGGATTTTACACCACCCCAGTAACAGCACCAATCATAAACCACACAACACGCATAACAAACATACCAACACTCTACCCTTGCACATCGATCACACAATTATCATAAGAATTAACACCTTTCACTAAGCACACAACAGCCAACTCCTTCTACAATAAAGGACCTGTAACGCCCCAAAATTTCTCCAACAAAATCTAGGTACATCGACTAACATTCATTATAGAATAATAACAACTCCTAAATCATCATAACATTGATCAATAAAGTTTGTGCAAAATAGTCTCACATGCGAATTATAAATTCAATGACATTACATACATGAATCCATACTCGGTTACACAAAAATAGTCTCTCGGACTCAAACAGTTAGTCTTAGGCTTACAAAATACAATCACAACAAAACAGAGCCTTGTGCTCTATATACATATATCCACGCTCTAGATTGGCAGATTCACCACATCTTTTCCTGCACCAAAATTCCATAGGGGTGAGCATAAAGCCCAGTAGAGAAATCCTTAACAAATTATATACGTTTTATACAAGTCCAAAGGAATGAGATGCGTATGTCATGCTATGCTCTTTTGAAAGAAACTCATATTCTTCTCATCTTTAAAAAAAAAAAAAAACATCATGTTCAATGATATTATGATATCTTCAACAAATTTAAAGTTTATCAATTTAACACACGGGGAGGGAAATACGACTCAGGTGATCCCTAGGTTGGTGTTTGCAAGTAGGCATAACTAGCACTACCAAAAAACCCCACTTTACCAGTTGCTAACCGGAAGGGAAGTGGTACTTCCTTAGCGCGTGTTTTCGGTCTTTCACCCCGGACACTCAGGCCAACTTAATCAATTCCATCTACATCTCTTATCTGGGCTTACCAACGTATTTACCCCAAAACATTTTAGCAAATTTCTTTTCTCAACATTTCTTTCTCCATGCAAGTTTCAAATCCCAAATTCAATGTTTACAATAAGCAAGGTATTTAGGGTGTTCATGCAACAATAATCTATGCAATGAAATGATCAATCGTGTAATGAGGTGATTATCCATACGATGCATCGTCCTACCATTCATAAACTTTTCCACAAATGCTCCATTTGTGATCACAATTTCCACTTTTCTTTTTAATACAATTCCACATATATAACATATGTATTTATATAGCTATCCAAATGTAGCAACAATCCCACATTTCCTATATCCTCAACCTTTTGTTATTTCAAGATTATATGCATATATACTAAGAAGTTTGACATTTTGCATCCAATATCATGAAATTTTCTTTCATTTAACACAAGTAAATTCATAATTTCTCAACATCCACCAAAACCCTCAAATTTCTAGGTTTTTCACCCAAACAATGCATTTCTTTATTTCTTGGTAAAATCTCACCAAAAACATCATTTTTAAAACAATGTGATTTAACTCCTCAAGAACATCTTTTTTTTTTTAAAGAGAGCAAGAGATAAACCCCTTTTTCAAACCACTAATTTCATGAGCCAAAAACAAATTTTTAAATCAAACAAGGAGGAAATCTCGAAATTGACCAAAACTTACAAAAACATATATATATCTTCAAGAGAAATCCCTACCTCAAGTTCTTAGAGAGAAAGAGATGAAAGCCCCAAGATCAACGGTGATTGACCAAAACTTACAAAAACATATATATCTTCAAGAGAAATCCCTACCTCAAGTTCTTAGAGAGAAAGAGATGAAAGCCCCAAGATCAACGGTGATGAAACCTAATCTTCACCGCACACAATGAAGCTTTAGCTTAGCTCTCCAACTTTAATCAAGGGACCAAGGTCAAAATGTTTGAGGATTTAGAGAAATCACAGATTTAGTGGGAGTTGATGTAGAAAATATAGAGAGAAGGCGGAGAAAAGAGTTTTTAGAGAGAGAAAGATGTGTATAAAATGATATATACTCAGTCCAAGGAAGGAAGAAAAAGAAAATTTTCGGACTCAGCTCGTCTCGCACTTGCGGCACTTGCCCTTGCACATGCGGCCCTCACCTCTGCACGTGCAGCTCTCCCACTCCGCACCACAACCCACACCTACATATTATGCAGTGAATATCCCAGAATTCCCCTGGTTTCCGCACGTGCGGCCTCATCTTGCGCATGTGCGACCCCTCTCCTACACGTGCGGGGGCCCGAGGCCCCGCACGTACGGCCTTGGTTCTCTAGCCCAGAATTTCCTCGGCTTGATTCCAGACATTCTGGGCTCAACCATATACCCTCCGAAAAAAGTGAAACTCAATCCCAGAATAAACAAGGACAAGAATTTTGAGAAAAACCTCCAAACACAAAAAACTCAAAGAAAACAATGAGTGAAGAGACGCACAACGTGACCGGTTATCACAGGACCAGAGGTATAGGTTAAAAAAACAAAGGGGGTAATTACACCCTAGTGAGTGTCAGAAAAAAATATACATATTTATGAAAAGGTTTACATTTTTAATTATTAATATGTTTAAAATTTTTCACTGATTTGTAATTATTTTTTTAAAACTCCACTGATGTGATATTTTCCCTCCAAAAATATATTTCATGTCATTTGATTGTCAATGTGACAATTTTTTTTTTTTACTAATTTTGGATAAAAATTAAATTTAGAAGTAAATTGGGTAAAATTTTAAATATGAAGGATCAAAATGAAAAAAAAAATAAAAATTAAAGACCAATGTGAGAAAATGATAAAACGCAAAGTGTAATTTATTCTTATCTTTATATTATGACTTTTTTTTTTTTTAATGTGCCTTGCTGACTTCTGTGAGTTGATTATGGCTAGAGTGGCTTTTTGGGTCAAAGCTCATTCAAGAGGGTGTTCCTATTCAGTCCAGGACATCATTCGGAAATTACAACAAATCAGGTATGTGCCTCTGTCTCGATGTTGCTGAGTTGTGCTGGTTGGAGGGCTTTGGTGGTGTTTTGGATGCTTGTCTTCTTTTTGTAAGTTGGTGGGAATGGGGGGTGTTAAGATTGGTTCGGTGTTGGTGCTAGTCTTTGCTTGTTTGGAGTTTGGATGCTAGTTTTCTGTTTGGGTGTTGATCCTTTCTTGCGTGTTTTGTTTTCTTTGTTGGGTGGTATCTCACCATTCTCTGGTGTGTTTGTTGGGAGTCTCTTCCCCTGCTTTGTTGATGTGTTTCATCTACTGTATGTTGATTTTCATTAATAAAGTTGTTTCCTTTTTGCTGATAAAAAAAATATATAATTTTTGTGATTGAAAATTAGCTTTATTCACAACTTTTATTATTAGAGATTTTTTAATAAAGATAATTTTTTTATGAGTCATTACGAAAAGAAAATTCAGTGTGTTTAGTTTCAGTTTTCTGAATTCAGTTTTTTGAAAATTGAGTTTTTTGTTTTTAGTGAATATTTTTTAAATTTTAAGTATTTTTTTTTTTACTTTTTAGATGCACCTTACTTAGATGTATCTAAATAGTAAAGTTGTAATGGCTGGGTTCTTTTCTTTTTCTCTTTCTTTCTTTTTGCTTCGTTCTCCTTTTATCTCCGTTGGATTTGAACGTCCGGAAATGGTTTTCTAGTTCTTATTTTATTCGCTGTTGAATTTTGGTTGTTCTGGAGGGTGCGCGGGTGAGTCCGGAGTGTCCAGGAGCGAAGTGAAAAACTTGGGCTGCTGGGCCAGGGCCGCACGTGCGGTGGAGGTTGAGACCCAGAATTTTGCATTCTGAAAATCGACACATGAGCGGGGGAAAGTGGGCTGCACGAGCGGTGGGGGAGGCCGCATGAGTGGCTAACTAGGCAGTCCGAAACTCTGTTTTTTGTATCTTTTTGGTCCGAATGTCTCTCTCATTTTACACATCTCTCTTTCACTCTAAACCCTATTTTTCTCCCCCTTCTCTCTAGAAAACCTTCCCAAACCCAAAAATACTTTTATCCTTGCAAATCTTGGGTCTAGATCATCAACATTTTACACCAATCTTTAAGATCAAAGGCTAGGGCTCATCTTGGTGTTGTGTGAGTTGAAGAATCTTCCATCTAAAAGCTAGGGTTTCATCATCTTCTTCATCAAGCTTGAGGTAGGGATTTCTTGAGTTATATATACATGTTGTGCTATGTATATGATGATTTAAAAGCTTTCTTGTAGTTTTTGTATTGATTTTGATATTGCTCCAAATATAGAGAAAGTTTTGAAGAAATGGGTTGTGATCTCAAATTTATCCCATCCATGAGAGTGTTCTTTTTACAAAACTCAAGAAAATATGATTTTGATTGGGTTTCACCATAAAATGGGAGGATATTGGGTCATTGATGAAAACCCTAGAAATTGGGGGTTTTTAGAAAACGTGAGAAAAACTATGAAATTCTTCTTTTCTTGTGTTTAAATGAGGCAATGAGAATGGATTTCACAATATGATATAAAGAAATGATAATCTTCTTGATATAAGAGAGTGGAGGACTTAATTTCAAAACTATTGTTGAATGCATGGAAATGTGTAAGTGTAAGATGATAATTGTTGTGTATTATGGATTTGTGAGAATTACAAATATTGAGCATTAATGTTTGAAAACATTTCATGTAGTCTTGATGAAATTATATTGTTAAGAATTGTGAAAAGTGAAATGGTGGCTAAGTGTAGATAACATATGGTTATCTTGGGAAAAAACATTGAAAAGAGGTAATGGGAAATATGATTGTGGACATTATTGTAGAGACTTTGAAAATGGAGAAATGTTATGAGACATGGGAAATCTTTGCATGGCATACACATCTCAAATTATTTTTATTATGCATTGCAAATTTAGATCGAAGACTTTTGCTTCATAAAAGAATAAGATATTGTAATGGAACTATGGAAATGTGTCTATGGGGTAAATACAGTAATAAGTTCGGATAGGGGTGTAGATGATTTGATAAGTTGGCCTGAGTGTCCATGGTGAAAGACCAGAAACCGCACGGATAGGTGTCGAGCCTTCCGGTTAACACCAGTAAAAATGACAATTTGGTAGTATTTGTAGAGTCTACTTTGCAGACACCAGCCTAAAGATTACCAGTGTCGTATTTACCACCCCTATTGATTTAAATTGGAAGTTTTGAAATTATTGAGATTATGGAATACATTTGTTAACATGGTGAGTTTCAAGTTGAGCATTGAATTGAAGTTCCTTTTTATAAAGACACTGCATGGCATCGCATATGCATTTACATTGGGAATTGCATAACTGTATATATTTTGTGAGAATTCTCTACTGGGCTTTATGCTCACCCCTATGGGATTTGGTGCAGGTAAAGATGTTGTGATCCCGCCGAGCTAAGGGTGTGGATATGTTTTGGTGAAGAGTAGAACACTCTTTCTTTTGTTGTGATTTTTGTAAAGCCTAGGGCTAATTTGGTGTGGGTCCGAGAGACCTTTTTGTGTAACCGGGCTATTGCCTTGGAAGATGTAAGCCCGTAAGGGCATTTCCTTTATTTTAATTCTATTTTGAGACTATATGTTTCACATGCTATAAATTCATGTATTCTTTTGTTTCGTTGAATGTATATCGCATGCAGAACTTCTGTATTACACTTATTTATCAAAGATGGAAGGATTATCGTTATTTGTTTAGAGAATGTTCATTAATGTGGGTAGTTCATGTTGAATTATTTCGGGCGTTACAAAAATATTTGTGAAAGTATTTTAAAAAATTAATAAATACACAAAAAAAGAAAAATATACTGAATTTTCATATTTTTTGTATTTTTTTTTTGTATTTAGTGTATTTTTTGAAGATTTTTTCATAAATATTATACTTTTTAAGTGTATTTATGTTAGGTGTGTCTAAAAATTAAAATAAATTGCTTAAAATATTAAAAAAAAATTCATTGAAAACATTAAAATACAAAAAATAAAAAAATAGAATTTTCTGAGAACTATTTTCTAAAAACTAGAACCAAACAAGTTGATTTGTTTTTTGGTATGGAATTTTATTAGGCTTCTGTTGGAGTTTGGTATTTTAATATTAAAATAAATTCTTTATAAATAATTGTTGGGTGAAGCACCAATAAATTTTAAATAGTGATCTTATAAACTGTTTGATATTTCATTTTTTCTTATGAACCTAAATGCCCTATTCTAGTGTGAATTATATAAAAGGCAAAACATAAATGCGTGTGTATTATGTGTTGAGGGATATATATGAGTTTTCTCATCATGTTGAAATGATTAAACATAATACTTCAAAAAAATTCCTTAGTGTACTTTTCCCTAACATAACACTGCAATGTAATATTCCGAAAATGTAACACTCTAGTGTAACACACTAAAAAACTTCTTAAAGCACTTTTCTCAAACGTAACAACGTAACATTCCACAAAAACACCTTAAGTCCATTTTCCCCAAATGTAACAAACTAATCAATGTAACATACAAAAACTTCTTAGTATATATTTTTTTTTTCAAACATAACACTCTAATGTAATACACTAAAAAGTTCCTTAGTGTACCTTTATCAAATGTAATAATGTAACATTTTAAAAAAAAAATTTAGTGTATTTTTTTCAAACGAAACACTTCAGTCAATGTAACACAAAAACTCATTCGTGTGTTTTTTTCTCTCCAAACTTAGCACTCTAATATAACACCAGAAAATCACACTAACAGAAATATAGATTTATACATTCGACAACCAATACTTCATCCACTAAACCTCTCAAAACAAATCTTCCACACCTCACCTTTCCGTTTCCATCCTAAAATGGAATCAGAAAATTAGAAAAATGAATCACAAAAGAACATTCACTTAAACTTAAATGACACCAAATCAAATAAATACAACTTCTCAAAACAAAAAGGACTAATTAATTCATAAAAAACTCTTAGGATTAAATGGATCAACATTTCCATATGGGATTTATGAGTAAAATTTTCATGATTGTTTTCATATTTGGGATTGTTCTCAACGTCCACATGCATGAAATAAATAAGGATAAATTACAAATACACCCCTTGAGATTTGATTAAAATACGAATCGTCGTCTGTGGTTCTAGAAATTACATTCTACCTCCTGAGATTTTTAATTTCATAACAAATCGCCCATTTTATTAATTAATCATCAAGTCAATTAACAGTTTTTAATGATATTAGAAATATGTTTAATTAATAATTTAAATAATTTTATTATTGTATAAGAGAGTAATTATGAATTTCACTTTTTTAGTTAATTCTGTTAAATAAAAAATTTCGACAAAGAAGTATTTGTAATTTTTCAAATCACAGGGGACAATCTGTATTTTAAACAAATCTCAAAAAGTGTATTTATAATTTGTCCAATAAATAAACAAAAGATTGGTAGGCTATGTTTGAATGACATAAATTATTATAGGACAATCTTCACTGTATTTAAGTAAATTAAATTCTGTTGTGTACTAAACAACAACCAGAATATAAAGAAATAAAGGAAATGAGAGAATTTGTTTGATTACAAAAATCAAACTAGAAATAAAAATAAATAAATAAAAACAGATTTTATTTTGTTACAAAAATAAAATTAAAATCTGATTTAAATAAATAATAATAACACTGAAAATAAATTAAATAACTTACTTAATTAATTCATGAATAATAATCTTATCAAGTCCAGTGTTTGACACTGTGTCATTAAGACAGATTCGTTCTCTCCACAGTGCTTTCAGAATTTGGACGTCTATCTCCCAAGATGAAATGATCAACTACAAACAATAGTAGTACTACAAATTGTTTGCCTTATGAACACACTAAGTGTTTACACTCTTTCTTACAGAAAAATAATGCAACAAAATGAAGAATAAATTTGCAGAGCTCTTAAGGACGAAATTTACGAATTTTTTGAATGTAAAACATTAAATGAGGGCTATCCTATTTATAGGTGGATTGGTGGCTGGAGGTTTTGAATTAAACAGGTGCAAACCTGTTTGAACAGGTATGAAACCTGTTGGTTTTCAATTTAAACAGATTTGAATCTATTGGGTTCACAATTCAAACAGATAAAAACGGGAAGGGCCCTGTTTGGGTGTACAGTAAAACCGGACCAGATTATTTCCGGTTTAATTTGAATTCTGGATTTTATTTTACCAAAAATAAAATTAAATTCAAATGTTTTTGACCCAAAAAGATAGGTATTGGGCCGGACAAGCCTAACCCAACCTCATACCACGCACCCGCGCCGAAGCCCAGCCCAGCCCACCGACCGACCGGACAGACGGCGGCGGCAGCACGCGCGCGCGTGTGTGATGATTTTTGGGTCCAATGGGTCTAGCCCATTTCGCCCAAAACCTCCCTCTCTAAAACACTTGGGTACCCCTTGGGGCACACCCCAAGTACCAAACCCATGCCTTATAAATCCATTCAAAACTTCTCACCAAATCAATGTGGGACAAGCCTTATTCAAACTTTTAAGGATTTTCCACCAAAACACCATTTCCATGGAGCATACTTTGGCTTCAATTTCCCATTCACTCGGTAATGGTTTTGAGCAACCAAATATACCACGTGAATCACAATGCGGCATAGAATGCGTTACCACTTTGACCCACGAAAATCAACGCACGGGTCCCGTCTAAATATTAGACCAAAGTTAGGAAAAAATTTGTTATAAACCTAGATTTTTCCAAACCATTTCCAACAATCCCCCACATGAATGGAATTTGATGACAACGAAAATGCAACAATATGCAGACTTTATCGAAAGTGTATAAGTCGAAAATATCTTGCATCAGGATAGGTAGCTTTCGGCTTTGAACCTTCCCTAGTGATAACCTATCGGACTTACTAGCTAACCAATGAACGCGATGCCTTGAATTGTTCAGCCATTTGTGTAAGCCAAGACAATAGATTTCACACAAAATATCTTCTGACACATCGTGGTTCTCACTGTTGTGTTCATTTTGGCCTTGAACGCTCCTGGTTTTCATGAGTGTTTCTAGAGAATTTAGCCTCTTCATTCTCATAGAACCGGCCCCAGTTCAACACTCATATAGGTGATTCTTATTGTGAGTATCTCTTTATACTCGTCTTGATTTTATGCCTTAATCAAGATATAAGTAATCATTAAAAGCAAAACTTATCCTTATGCCCCTGCAGACAACATACGTTGCAGATATCACTCTCATTATAGGAATGGGTAAGGAATTTTAATCCCTTGGTGATTTCTGGCGAGCCACACATAACTTAGTTGTCCCTTTGAACTTAGTTCTTGGGATCTCCAGTCATATAAGTAGGGTTACCATTATGATGACTCTTATGTAATAGGCCTTAATCCCATCCCTTTCGATGAACTAGACACTAGCTTTTTTGTCAAACCTTTTGTTAACGGATCCGCCATATTCTCTTTAGATTTTATATAATCTATTAAGATTATTCCATTTGATAACAATTGCCTTACGATATTATGCCGACGATGAATATGTCGTAACTTACCGTTATACACATGATTCTGTGCCCTGCCTATTGCAGATTGACTATCACAATGAATGCAAATAGCTGGCACAAGTTTAGGCCACATTGGAATGTCTTCTAAGAAGTGACGAAGCCATTCTGTTTCTTCTTCTACTTTGACTAAAGCAATGAACTCGGATTCCATTGTGGATCGTGTGATGCAAGTTTGTTTCGTGGACTTTCATGAAATAACAGCGCCTCCCAGAGTAAAGACATATCCACTAGTGGATTTTGAATCTTTAGTATCCGATATCCAATTGGCATCACAATAACCTCCGAGTACTGTTGGATATTGAGTAAAGTTCAAACTATGATCACGAGTAAATCTTAGATATCTAAGAACCCGAATGATCGCTTTCTAATGGCCTTCTCTGAGATTACTAGTATATCTACTCAATTTACTAATAGCATAAGCTATATCAGGACGAGTACAATTCATTAGGTACATTAGGCTTCCAATTATTTGGGAGTATTTTAACTAAGACACTGCATCACCTTTATTTTTTGATAAATAAAGACTGATATCTACAGGTGTTCTAGCTAAATTCAAATCATCCTTGATAAATTTATCAAGAATTTTCTCAATATAATGAGATTGAGATAATGCATATCTGTCAGATGTTTTAGTAATTTTCATTCCTAATATAACATCTGCGACCTCCATATCTTTCATATCAAATCTTTTGTTAAGCATCTGCTTAGTTGATTTGATTTGACTACTTCCAATGATAAGCATGTCATACACATAAAGACAAACTATGACATATCCTTGGTCAGTGTTTTTAATATAGACGCATTTGTCACATTCGTTTAACTTAAATCCATTAGTAAGCATTGCATGATCAAATTTTTCATGCCATTGCTTAGGCGCTTGTTTTAATCCATAAAGAGACTTTACAAGCCGACAAACTTTCTTTTCTTGCCCCGGTATTACAAACCCTTCAGGTTGATCCATATAGATCTCTTCATTTAGATCACCGTTTAAGAAAACTGTCTTGACATCCATTTGATGTATTTCTAATTTAAACAACGCTGCTATAGCAATAAGCATGTGAATGGAAGTTATTCTTGTCACAAGGAATATGTGTCAAAATAATCCAGACCTTCCTTTTGTCTGTAACCTTTAACTACAAGTCTTGCTTTATACTTGTCAATTGAACCATCTGCTTTCATTTTTCTCTTGAATATCTATTTATATCCAAGAGGTTTAGAACCTGGTGGAAGATCCACCAATTCTCAAGTATGATTTTGCATAATGGATTCAATTTCATTATTAACAGCCTCTTTCCACAAAGGTGCTTCAGGACCTGTCATTGTTGCCTTAAAGCTTTGAGGCTCATTTTCTAACAAGTATGTCAGAAAATCTGGACCAAAGGATTTTGATGTTCTTGCTCTCTTACTTCGTCTTGGTACATCATCAGTTAAATCCTGTTGGTCGAGACCATTACTAGTCTCTTGTGTTTGATTGTCATTAGTCTCTTGACTTTGTGTACAATCATAAGTTTTTTTCTGTGAACTTAATTCCTGTCCTTTCTTATAAGGAAAAACATGTTCAAAAAACACAACATTCCTTGACTCTATAATAGTGTTCACATTTATATTAGGTATTTGTAATTTATAAGTCAGAAACTGATATGCACTACTATTCTGAGCATAACCAATAAACACACAATCTACTGTTTTTGGTCCAATCTTAATCTTTTTAGAAACAGGAACTTCAACTTTTGCCAAACCCACACTTTTAAGTATTTGTAGGAAGGCGGTCGACCTTTCCACAATTCATAAGGAGTGTTGTTCGTCTTCTTGTGGGGTATTCTATTAAGAACATAATTAGCAGATAATATTGTTTCCCCCCACAAATTCTGTTGTAAGCCTGAACTTAGTAACATGTCATTCATCATTTCTTTTAGGGTTCTATTCTTTCTTTCAGCAATTCCATTTTACTAAGGAGAATAGGGTGCTGTAGTTTGGTGAATAATTCCATGTTGCGCACAAAATTCATTTAATGGTGCATCATATTCACCACCCCTATCACTTCTAACCATTTTAATGGTTTTACCAAGTTGATTTTCAATTTCTGTTTTGTAGAGTTTAAACATTTCTATGGCTTCATCTTTACTTCTAAGTAAATAAATATAACAATATCTTGTGCAATCATCGATAAATGTTATGAAATACTTTTTGCCCCTCTAGTTTGAACAAATTTTAGATCACATACATCAGTATGAATTAATTCTAGAGGTTCGGTTTTCCTTTCAACTGATTTAAATGGAGCCTTAGTTAGTTTCGCTTCTACACAAACTTCACATTTATGATTAGGATTAATTTCAAATTTTGGTATAAAATCCAAACCAATTAATCTACGCAAAGCATCATAATTTACATGACCTAATCTACCATGCCATAAATTCGACTCAAGAATATAAGCAAAAGATGTGTTATTCACATTCATAGCAACTTTTGGTACAACTGTCATTACATTTAGTTTAAAGAGACCATCACTCATGTATCCTTACCAACATACATACCACTCTTTGTTAATACAAATTTATCAGACTCAAAAACAAGCCCAAAACCATTTTTATTTAACACAGAACCAGAAACTAAATTCGTCCGTATGTCATGTACATGCAGTACATTGTTGAGGGTTAGTTCTTTCCCTGATATTATCTTCAAGATCGCTTTTCCTTGTCCAGCCACAGTAGAAGTAGAAGAATTTCCCATGAAAATTGTTCACCGTTTGCAGCCTCATTGTAGGTACTGAACATCTTCTTGTCCGCACATATGTGACGAGTTGCTCCAGTGTCAAGCCACCACTCTCTGGGATTTCCAACCAAGTTAGCCTCAGACACCACAGCAGAGAGGTTGATGTCATTCACTCCGTCAGAGATGTAATCTAGTTCAGTTACATTGGCCTGATTGGTAGTCTTCTTGCTTGTACTTTTATGATCCTTCTTAGGGCGGCGGTAATCAGAAGCCCGATGTCCAGTCTTGCCACAGTTATAGCATTTTCCTTTGAACTTCTTGTTGCTATCGCCTTGTTTAGGACCATCTCCAGTAAATTTCCTCTTTTTGTTATGTGGTTTATGAACTTGTTCAACCACATTAGCCTTGGACTCAATGAGATTTTTTCCATTCCTCTTTTCAGCCTTTCGGTTATCTTCCTCAATTCTCAGTCTTACAATAAGTTCATCCATGGTCATCTCTTTGCGTTTATGTTTTAAATAATTTTTGAAATCTTTCCAAGCCGGTGGTAACTTTTCCACTAAAGCAGCGACTTGGAAAGACTCGCTAAGAGACATACCTTCTGAATGAATATCATGCAAAATTATCTGAAAACTTTGAACTTGAGAAATTACCGTTTGGGAGTCTACCATAACAAAATCCAGAAATTTACTGACAACAAATTTCTTCGTGCCGGCATCCTCTGTTTTGTATTTTTTCTCCAAAGAATCCCACAATTCTTTTGCTGACATCAGAGGACTATAAACATTATACAGCATGTTGTCAAGGCCATTGAGGATGTAGTTTCTGCACAAGAAATCTGAATGTTTCCAAGCATCTACAGCGGCAACAACTTGCCAATCACTTTCACCCTCTTTAAGTGCTGGAGCCTCTTCATGGAGAAACCGGGCCAAATTCAGAGTTGTAAGATAGAACAGCATTTTCTGCTGCCATCTCTTAAACTCAGTACCGTTAAATTTTTTCTATTTTTCTCCATTATTTATTGGTACATGAACATGGTTCTGGATAGAGACCGGTGTTGGTGTAACAATCGGAGTACCACTACCAGTTGCAGTTGTAGTAGCCATAATCTTTGATTACAAAAATCAGAAAAAATTAAAACACAAATTAATTTTCTAGTTACTAAAACCGGAAAATAAATGATAACACAAAATAATTTTATTTTCCTTGTTACTAAAACTAGAAAAATAAAATATCACAATAATTTTCTATAACACAAATTAATATTCTGCAATTATTAATGACACCAATATATTACTACTAGTTGTCAAAGAAAAGAGACAGTATATTGCTACTATCTGTCAAATAGCATAAACACTATTTGTTTTTCCAACCAGAATATGTCTTTATGAAATCACAGAAAATTAAATACAATGAAGATACCAAAATGGATCTGTCTTAAGATTGTAGGACAATCTTCACTGTATTTAAATAGATTAAATTCTGTTGTGTACTAAACAATAACCAGAATATAAATAAATAAAGGAAATGAGAGAATTTGTTTGATTACAAAAATCAAACTAGAAATAAAAATAAATAAATAAAAACAGATTTTATTTTGTTACAAAAATAAAATTAAAATCTGATTTAAATAAATAATAATAACACCGAAAATAAATTAAATAACTTACTTGATTAATTCTTGAATAATAATCTAATCAAGTCCAGTGTTTGACACTGTGTCCTTAAGACCGATTCGTCATCTCCACGGTGCTTTCAGAATTTGGACGTCTATCTCCCAGGATGAAATGAGCAACTATAAACAATAGCAGCACTACAAATTGTTTGCCTTACGAACACACTAAGTGTTTACACTCTTTCTTACAAGGAAATAATGCAACAAAATGAAGAATAAATTTGCAGAGCTCTTAAGGACGAAATTTATGAATTTTCTGAATGTAAAACATCAAATGAGGGTTGTCTTATTTATAGATCGATTGGTGGCTGCAGGTTTTGAATTAAACAGGTGCAAACCTGTTTGAACAGGTATCTGTTGGGTTCACAATTCAAACAGATAAAAACGGGAAGGGCCCTGTTTGGGTGTACAGTAAAACCGGACAAGATTATTTTCGGTTTAATTTGAATTCTGGATTTTATTTTACCAAAAATAAAATTAAATTCAAATGTTTTTGACCCAAAAAGATAGGTATTGGGCTGGACAAGCCCAACCCCACCTCACACCACGCACTCGCGCACGTGTGGTGATTTTTGGGTCCAATGGGTCTAGTCCATTTTGCCCATAATCTCCCTCTCTAAAACACTTGGCTACCCATTGGGGCACACCCCAAGTACCAAACCCATGTCTTATAAACCCATTCAAACTTCCAACCAAATCAATGTGGAACAAGCATTATTCAAACCTTTAAGGATTTTTCACAAAAACTTCATTTCCATGGAGCATACTTTACCTTCAATTTCTCATTCACTCGGTAATGGTTTTAAGCAACCAAATATACCACGTGAATCACAACGCGGCATAGAACGCGTTACCACTTTGACTCGCGAAAATCGACGCACGGGTTTTATCTAAATATTAGACCAAAGTTAGGAAAAAATCTGTTATAAACTCAGATTTTTCCAAACCATTTCCAACAATTATGAGCAAGAATGATAATCTCATTATTAGTAATCAAATTTGAAGTGCAATTAGATCCCTTTTTGAGGGGAATTCATATTATTCGCAATTAGAGTAATTTGCCGTTAGCTTGATTGAACTAATCAAATGAAATATCCAGGTGTTTAAATGTTGTTCAAGAGTTTGATTTTATAGGAATTCTCAATAAAAAAAATAAGAAAATTAGAAATATTATTGGGCTTGATTATTATTATTATTATTATTTTAAATTCTTAAATGGCTAGAAGTGAGTTCCCCATAGTTAGATGAGGAATCAAATTGTTGCTTAGTTGGGAACAGGATTTCTAACATTTTTGTTTTTGCAATGCTACCAACTAGTATTGTAAGTTGTCCAACGACAACAATAAACCGATGCAACTATTTGCATTTATGATTCAGTATTTATTTTCATGATTATGTTTGAATGACAGTAGATTGAAATAAGATACTGATAAGAAAGTAACTTTTGATTATTTATTTTAATAGGAGTACTGCGTAGAATTTTTAATAATTTTTTTTAAATTCCTAACATTACTACTACAAAAGGAAGATATAGGATGATCACATTTTTAACCATAGAATCAGGGATGGATCTAGAATTTGAGTGTTGGGGGGACAAAAACACATGTATCTTTTCATTGAAAAAAATTATTATAACATTTTAAATTTTGATTTATACCAGTTCAGAAATATGAATAATATTACTATTAATGGGATATTCTTTGTCAATATAATTGAGAACAAAAATATAATTTATTTTTTGTCTGTATTAATTTAACAAAATATTAATTATTATTATGTTTTTGTCTAGTAAAGTTAACTATTTGAAAATGCTGTAATTGTTACTTTTTATAATACATATAAAAACATCTATAATAAACTCAACGTCAAAATTTTAATTAATGTCTTTCTCAATAAATATGATCAAGTAACTTGCTATAAAATCATCTTCCATCTTATTAGGTAGTTTAGTTTTGAAAAAAATTTATACTTGAAAATGTATATTTTATGAGTATAATGATAATCTATTTCAATAAGCAGTTTTAAATTTTATTTACTTATTTTAAGAATGTCATACTAAAGTAAATAATATTTTTATTTCCAGACAATATTCCTATTTCTAAAAAATGAACAAACAAGAATAAATGCAAAATAAGATGTATAAGCAAATTAAAGTGTGATTTATAAAAGAAGAAAAAAAACATAAATAAGATATAAATAGAAAACAAGAATAGTAATAAATAGAAACAAATAAAAGAATACAAGTAGCTTTAAATAATATAGAAATATAACAAATAATACAAATAACAAATAGAATAGATCAATATTCGATAAAATTCAATTTAGAAATTATTTTTAAAATTTTGTAATGTAGATAATTTGGAGGATACAAACTACTGATATTTTTGGGGGTTCGAAATACTCTAATTTAAAATTATTTTCCTAATTACTAATATAATATATATAATTTTTAAAAATTTTAAAAGTGCGACCGCCCTCTCCGCACCCCTAGATCCGTCCTTGCTTAGACTATATATTTTGCATGTAATTAGTGTTCACAGCTATTGCATGCTCGGAGTTGCACATTGTTAGAATGAATGTTAGCAACAAATATGAGAGAAAATACCAATTCTGTTTTTTAAGTGGAGTGGACACACTGTCATACAAGAAAGTAAATTAGAATCACTTAGAATCAAATGGATAAATTTTGTTTAACTTATTGCATTGCTGAAATATAGGAGGAAATTAATGTTGGAAAAAATGATTTTTGGGAACTTTAATTTAATATTAAAGTCTGGTGACTTTAATTAAATATTAAAGTGGGTCCTAACCATTTTTTGTGTTGGGTCCAAGTGAGCCAAAAATCATTGGGTTTTGAATAAGAAATTGCCAAGAAATTGCTTCATGATGTTAGATTCATGAATAGGATTTTAAAGAGTGTTTAAATCTTTTTTCTTGACTAAAAGGTGTGAATCCTTTGGGCATCCATACTTTTCATTTTGTGGAAAGGGGCTGTGGATGCTTGGTGTTTTAATGACTAGCCTTAAAGGCTGGAGGCTTTTCCTCTCTCCCCTATACATGTATAAATTGAGACCCTCCTGTCAAGTTTCAATATAGAAATTTTTACTTCCATTTTACAAGTCAGTTTACTTGATAGTTCCTATTGTGAGAGAGTGCTGCCATTGTTTTGTTCGCTAAGCTAGACAGATAGTGCTCCTGCCGTAGCTGGTTTTGACCGTCGTATCCTGGGAGACAGACGCTGGGTTTCCTCAAGCACTCGACCCGTGAGGCGGCGAAATCTGTTTTAAGTAAACTGCTTTCGTGCAGGCTTCGGTTTTGTCTCTTTACCCTTTATTGTTTTTTGTGTATTTCTGTTAAAATTTAGTTGTAATTATCAACATATGTTCTTGGTATATAATTTGTTTTCTTCATAAATCTATTTATTTAATTTCACAATTTTTAACAAGAAGCTTAAAACAGATTTTATATATCTTTTCTATGAAATTGATCGAATAGATTTATATAGACTATTACGTTAGCTTTGTATAATGTTACTAGGAATTGTTGCGAAATTGCTCACTATTTCAATAATTGTAAATTATGCAATGGCACTCTCTAATTGCTTAGTTTAATTAGAATTCTCTATTATAATTTGCATACTTAATTGTATTAGTATGATCTTGTTTTATGCGTATGGTTCATCATTTCCCTACCATGATTTGCATGAATTTTAAGGTTATAAAATATAATTTATGGATGTTACAATTTTGACATGCTAATTCTATTCTAGTCTCAATTTGTTACATGCTTATTATTTTCTAGGCTAGATTACATAATTTAATGTATTTGGAGTTATAGAGTTTTATGAATTGTGTACATGATTAATTTAAATTATCTAATTGTGTGCATTAATATGAATTATTTAATTGGGTGCATTAATCTAAATTATCTAAGTGGGTGCATTAATCTGAGTTATTTAATTAGGTGCATTAATCTAAATTATTTATTTAGGTGCATTAATATGAATTATTTAATTAGGTGCATTAATCTGAATTATTTAATTAGGTGCATTAATCTGAATTATTTAATTGGGTGCATTAACTTTGAATTTGACTTATCTATTTGGAGTTATTAGTTTAAATGTTTATTATGAATTAATTTCATTCATGACTCATGAGTATTGAACTTTATTTTAAAGTTGTAATTTAATTTTGAAGTTACAAATTGTATTTTGTTTTGGTACCTTATATTAGTTGGTTACTTATATAATTAATAGTTGGCTAGATGGTTTCAATTATTTATTATAATTAAATTTTTTAGATTATTTGTTTGTATTTTGTTGTGGTTTGCTACTAACTTTCTTTGTAGGGATACCAATGCGAAAAACAAATATAAAACCAAATGAATAGAATTTGGGATATAAAAACAAAAATGTTTGGACTACTAACGTTTGTGTTGAATAGGTATACCTAAGCGTGGAAAAGCTTTTGGACCCTGGTTTGCTTTAACCTAGTTCATCTCTAAGAAAATTTAATTCTTAATTTGTTTATCACGGACTAGGAGTCAACATGCTCTTAAAAGTTTTGTCAAAAGGTTAACTGGGTTTTAAGTAGGACCGATGTGACCCCTCCAGTCTTCCTGGAAACTTTCTTGACCATGTTCGATTCTAGGTTTTGTGGTGAGACTAATTTTTGAATTAATTTTTCTTCTAAGGGATTTTCTAAGGGTTAAGTTTAATTTCTAGAAACACAAAAGTGATATTCTGGTGTAATTTTCAGAAATGGAAACTATCACTGATGCTGCTGCTACTGCTAATGTTAGTGGGGATTTGAACCCCGGGGCAACTGGATTGCCAACCCCTACTGCTGTGGCCTCTGTGGTCAACCCTGGTGTTACTCCGGCTGTTCCGGGAGGACCGCTTAGTCACCATGAGCGCCCAGAAAAATTTGCTGGGGAAAACTTTAAGAGATGGCAGCAAAAGATGCTGTTTTACTTGACCACGCTAAACCTTGCCAAGGTTCTGAGTGAGAATCCTCCAGTCGTGGCAGAGAATGAGCCTGACAGGCAGAAAGTCATGGCGTTTGACACATGAAAGCAGACAGACTATCTTTGTTGGAACTATGTGTTCAACAGCTTGGCAGACTCACTCTATAGTGTGTTTTGTTCCAAGAGCTCAGCAAAAGAATTATGGGAATCTCTGGACAAAAAGTACAGGACTGAGGATGCCGGGGCAAAGAAATTTGTGGTTGGCCGTTTCCTTGATTTTAAAATGGTAGATTCTAAAACTGTGATAAGCCAAGTCCAGGAGTTCCTAGTGATCTTGCATGAAATTCATGCTGAGGGAATGCCTTTGAACGAGTCATTCTAAGTTGCTGTGATCATTGAGAAACTTCCCAATGGTTGGAAGAATTTCAAGAATTACTTGAAGCACAAGCGCAAGGAAATGTCTGTTGAAGAGCTGGTTGTCCGACTCCGGATTGAAGAGGATAATAGAAAGAAAGGAGGGAGTACCTCCTCAGTAAAGGCCAATGTCGTTGAGCATGGCAAATCTTCTGGGATAAGGAAGAAGCCCCCTGTGAACAAGAGCTCTAAGCTGGGGCCAAGGGGTGGTGTTGCAAAGAAGTCGGCTTACAAGCCGCAGGAACTTGGTTATCGGTTCTTTGGGAAGTGTTATAACTGTGGTAACGAGGGGCATCGGGCTAGTGACTGCCGCAAGCAGAAGAAGGTGGACAAGACGCCGTATGAGTTATGGAAAGGCGTTAAGCCTTCATATAAATTCTTACGAATGTGGGGGTGTCTTGCAAAAGTGGCGATTCCTACACCCAAACGGGTTAGGATAGGCCCGAAATCTGTGGATTGTATATTCATTGGTTATGCACATAATAGTAGTGCATATCGGTTTCTTGTTCATAAGTCTGAAATTCCAGACATACATAGGAATACCATCATGGAGTCAAGGAATACATGTTTCTTTGAAGACATTTTTCCTTGCCGAACCCATACAGGGGTTCCAAGGTCATTGGAGCAATTTGATGAGCTTGCTAGTGAGGATGATCATGTTGATGATCCAGGTGATGATCAAATTGAGGTTTTAGATGAGCCCAGACGGAGTAAAAGGGCTAGGACATCCAAATCTTTTGGTCCAGACTTCTTGACTTATATGGTTGAGAATGAACCTCAAACTTTCCACGAAGCTGTGACTTCTCCTGAGAGTCCTTTATGGAAAGAAGCGATCAAAAGTGAGATTGACTCCATCTTACAGAACCACACCTAGCAGTTGGTAGATTTACCTCCAGGTTGTAAGCCTTTAGGCTGCAAATGGATTTTTAAACGAAAGATGAAGGCCGATGGGTCTATTGACAAGTATAAGGCGAGGCTCGTTATCAAAGGGTACAGGCAACGAGAAGGCCTGGATTACTTTGATACGTACTCACCTGTAACTAGGATAACATCCATTCGCATAGTGATTGCGATAGCAGCTTTGCGCAATCTTGAGATACACCAGATGGATGTAAAGACAGCTTTCTTAAATGGGGATTTGAATGAAGAAATCTACATTGAGCAACCTGAAGGGTTTTCAGCTCCAGGACAAAGCAAGAAAGTCTGTAAACTTGTCAAATCTTTGTATGGTTTGAAGCAAGCGCCTAAACAATGGCATGAGAAGTTTGACAATGTAATGTTGTCAAATGGGTTTCGAATCAACGAATGTGACAAATGTATTTATGTCAAAGACACTGACAGAGGTTATGTCATTTTGTGTCTATATGTTGATGATATGCTCATTATAGGTAGTAACGATGAAATGATCAAAACTACCAAGAAGTTGTTAAAATCTAAATTTGACATGAAGGATATGGGCATTGCAGATGTTATTTTGGGAATTAAGATTACCAGAATCTCTGGCGGAATTGTACTTTCTCAGTCTCATTATGTTGATAAGATACTTGAGAAGTTTAGTGGATCAGATACAAGTGTGTCATCGACACCTGTAGACTTAAGTCCACACTTTACCAAGAATAATAAAGAGAGTGTCTCTCAGTTAGAATATTCTCGGGTAATTGGAAGTTTAATGTATCTGATGAGTTGTACTAGGCCAGATATAGCTTACTCGGTTAGCAGACTTAGTAGATATACAAGTAATCCTGATGCTTCTCATTGGAAGGGCATTGTGCGGGTGTTAAGGTATTTACGCTACACTCGGGATTATGGGCTGCATTATACTCGATATCCAGCGATGCTTGAAGGATATAGTGACGCGAATTGGATATCAGATATAAAGGACTCAAAGTCCACTAGTGGATATGTGTTCACTCTTGGTGGGGGCAGCCGTGTCTTGGAAATCTTCCAAGCAAACGTGTATATCTAGATCAACGATGGAATCAGAGTTTATTGCTTTGGATAAAGCAACGGAAGAAGCAGAATGGCTTCACCATTTCATTGAAGATATTCCACGTTGGTTTAAACTTGTGCCAGCTATTTGTATTCATTGAGATTGTCAATCTGCAATTGGTAGGGCACAGAGTAATATGTATAATGGAAAGTCTAGACATATCCGTCGTAGACATAATTCCATACGACAACTACTCTCGAATGGAGTTGTCTCTTTAGACTGTGTAAAGTCTAAGGACAACATTGCGGATCCGCTAACCAAAGGGTTAAGTCGAGTGTTAGTCAAAACGTCGTCAAAAGGAATGGGGTTAAGGCCTTTAGAAGTTACCGGAATGGAAACCCAACTTAGTTGACTGGAGATCCCAAGATTTAGGTTCAATGGGACAACCTAATTGCGTGTAACGGTGGTATGTCATTGACGAGGTTAAACCTCCAGCCATTCCTTCTATTAGTGATACCTGCAAGTGTAGAGGATAAGCTGAGCTTTTAATGACTCTTATGTGTTAAGCTGTTGAGCTAAGTATTGCAGGATACTTTAGTAGAGTCACCTATGTGAGTTTGAAGTGGGGCCGCTTCTAGAAGAATTGGGCAGGCTAAGATTCTTTGAAACCACTCGCTGAACCAGGCTAGTGTCCAGGGCCACACAGGGCACACCAGTGAGAACATAATGGTGGTAGGAGTAATTCTCGTGTGAGATCTATTGTCTCAGTTTACATAAACGGTAGAGCAGTTCAAGATGTCTTATTCACTGATCTGCCAGTAAACTCGATAGGTTTTCACTGAGAGAGGTTCAAAGCCAAAAGCTACCTTCTCTGATGTCGGGGTTAGTCCGTTGTACTCTCTCTCAGAGTCTTTATTGTTGAACGATATCCGTTTGTTGAGTCATTCGGTCAATTTTTATTCATGTGGGGGATTGTTGGAAAAAATTATTTTTGGGAACTTTAATTTAATATTAAAGTGTGGTGACTTTAATTAAATATTAAAGTGGATCCTAACCATTTTTTGTGTTGGGTCCAAGTGAGCCAAAAATCATTGGGTTTTGAATAAGAAATTGCCAAGAAATTGCTTCATGATGTTAGATTCATGAATAGGATTTTAAAGAGTGTTTAAATCTTTTTTCTTGACTAAAAGGTGTGAATCCTTTGGGCATCCATACTTTTCATTTTGTGGAAAGGGGCTGTGGATGCTTGGTGTTTTAATGACTAGCCTTAAAGGCTGGAGGCTTTTCCTCTCTCCCCTATACATATATAAATTGAGACTCTCCTGTCAAGTTTCAATATAGAAATTTTTGCTTCCAGTTTACAAGTCAGTTTGCTTGATAGTTCCTATTGTGAAAGAGTGCTGCCATTGTTTTGTTCGCTAAGCTAGACAGATAGTGCTTCTGTCGTAGCTGGTTTTGACCGTCGTATCCTGAGAGACAGACGCTGGGTTTCCTCAAGCACTCGACCCGTGAGGCGGCGAAATCTGTTTTAAGGAAACTGCTTCCGTGCAGGCTTCGGTTTTGTCTCTTTACCCTTTATTGTTTTTTGTGTATTTCCGTTGAAATTTAGTTGTAATTATCAGCATATGTTCTTGGTATATAATTTTTTTTCTTCATAAATCTATTTATTTAATTTCACAATTTTTAACAACAATTAAAAGAATAACAAATAATTTATATTACTATTTTAATTTTTTGATAAATTCTCTTTTTAAGTGTTTTATTCCATTTAATCCATAATTTTTTTTTTTTTTGAGTATTCCATTAAATCTTGTTTAATGTAATATGACAAAATCATTATTTCTAACTTTTTGCACATATTTTTATTTTGAAACTAATACATAACAATAGTCCCTCATTTTATGGAGAAAATCTCTCCCTCATTCTAATTTTTTTTTTCTTTATTGCATGGATAAAATCTCTCTCTTATTCTAAGGAGCAAATCTCTTCCGCATTCAATGGAGAAAATCTCAAATTATGAATTTTGAATCTTTTTATAATTTGAAAATTTTAAAAATAACGCAACAAAAAATCTGAATGAAAATTAAAATACAATGTGAATGTTCACAGTAAACAATAAACATACAACTAACTTTTGAAAAAATAAAACACATACTAAAGTACAATGTGAATGTTCATAATAAACAACAAATATACTATTAACATTCGAAAAAATAAAATTCATACCAAAATACAATGTGAATGTTCACAATTTATAATTAACATACAACTAGCCTTAAAAAAAAATAACTCATATGAATGTAAACATTTACACTCAACGTGAAAACATAAAATAAAATTGAAAAATGACTATTTCAATTGTTCAATGGTAACAAAAATGATTTTTCAATTGACAAGTATGATAACAAAAACAACAAACAAACAATTAACTTTCAAAAAAATAAAACTTATACTAAAATACAATGCGAATGTTCACAATTTACAATTAATATACAACTAGTTTTTCAAAAAACATAAATTCATACCAAGGTGAAATTCACGTTGCAATGTGAAAGCATAAAATAAAATTGAAAAAAGTGAAAATCGACTATTTCGATTGTTCAGTAGTAACAAAAATGATTGTTCAACCAACAAGCATAGTAAAAAAAAAATAGCAAAATACAACTAACTTTCGAAAAAATTCAAAAAAAAAAAAAAAAACTCATACCAAAATACAATATGAATGTTTACAATTTATAATTAACATACAACTAACCTTAGAAAAACTAAATTCATACCAATATGAACATTCACACTACAACAGGAAACAAAATTGAAAAAAAAAAATGACTATTTTAATTATTTAATGGTAACAAAAAATGATTGTTCAAACAATAAGTATAGTAACAAATAACCAATAATATGTGAACATTCACATCTTACAATTATAATTATGTCCATATTTATATTTCAATACTTATTTCTTAGACTTTCAAATAATGTGAGATGTGAACATTCACAGTGATTGACAAAAAAATAGAAACATTGGCAACAATAGAATCCCAAAAAAAAAAAAAAAAAAAAAACTCAATCACTCTAAAAAAATATATATCACCCACATGCTCATCTTTATCATCATCTTTATCATTACTATCATTAACAATCTATGTAATTTCACCATTCCACCAATACAAATCAAACCAAACTCACCTTTGAACAATACGTTTGTAACAAAATTGATTGGACAAACAAAGTTTCGACTTACAATAATGGAGAAATATAGAGTTTCGAACACAGAGCAACAATGGACGGACATAAATTTTCAAACACAAAGTGACAATGGAGGATTACAAAGTTTCACCGCAACAATGGAGGAACGTAACATTATTTCACCACCATGTATAAACTAGAGTTTCTAAACCCTACCAAATAGAGAGTTTCCCACAAATGTGAATGAAATTGATCAAAAAGAAAAATGTGAATAATGATAACTACCAAAATAGAAGTAGTAACAAAAAGGAAATGTGTATATCATTTTTCTATGTAATACATATCAGCAATAGACATAAGGATATAATAGTCCAACAAACAATATAAATCAGGAAAAAAGAGCCTTATGAAATAAAAGTATAAATACATAGGACTAACTAGGTTATAATTTTCCTTGGTGGACTTATTGGATTAGAACACCTCTAAATGAGATTTATCAATAAAAAACCTATTTCTAAATATTTCAAACTAGAAATCTACAACTAATTAAATGGGTTTGACTTGTTGGGTGTTGTTGGTTGGATGCTCTTTGGGTGTTTGGTAGGTGGGTGTTTGAGAGGTGGTCTTTGGGTGTTCGGCAAGGAAGAGGCTCCAGGCGAGGTACGATGGTGCAGGCACGCGGTGGAGTTGCGACTGCAGGAATAGGAAGTGTGGATGCTCTTTAGGTGTTTGATAGGTGGGTGCTCTTTGGGTATGATAGGTAGAGAAGATGCACTAGAGATAGGTGCAATATGCACCAGGTGAGGTGCGTGGATTAAATACGTGCTTGGAGCTGCGATAGCGAGAATATAAAACATGAGAGGCAACCTCTTTTGCATGAATATTTTATTAGCATGGGTGACACAACCTTAGGTTGTGTGGGTCAAATATTTGGCATGGGTGACACAGCCTTGGGTTGCGTGGGTCAGATCTTTGGGGTTCTATATATTTAGTTTTGTAGTTAAGTTCTTCTAGATTTTTTTATTTTATTTTATTTTTTGGTTGCTTTGTTCTTGTTTTGTTATTTTCTTATTTTTTAAAAATCGTGAGGCCAAATGGTTGGTTTAGGGGTGTAAATTTGGTCTAGCCCAGTCCATGTCGGGCCTTGCGGGTTCTTGCCAACATTCGGGCCAAGCCCGACTGGCCCACGAGCCAGAAAATTAGGCCAAGGCGCAGAGAGTATTCGGGCCTTGGATGGGCCTAGGCCTGGACCTGGGCCTAGGCTCGGGCTTGGGTTGGGCTTAGGCGAACCTGAACATTTTTTTTTATTATAAATTTTTTCTACCAAAATTTTATTATTTTCCACTAAAAAAAACACTGGGCCTCGGGCAAGTCAAGACTCGAGCTGGGCATTGAGCGGGCCGATGGGCCAGGCCTGGCCAAGGGCCTAACCAGGCTTCAAAATGATGGTTCAGGCCTAGGGTCTTAGGCTGGGCTAGGCTCGGGCCCAAATGGGCCTAAACGGGGGGCCCACCTCGGGCCACGGGCCATTTTTATACTCATAGATTGGTTGTTTAAAGGCGAATTGCATTAGTAGGGGAGTTTAGTTTGCACTCACTAAATCTCTTTCAGTACATCTTATTTCCTTGTATTTTTAATTTCATACTTTTAATGAAATTTTTACTTTGCCAATAAAATATATATGTATATATATAGTAATTTTTGCCTACTGTACGGACACAGATTTCTCCACGTGTTAACAATACATAACTAAAACCTTAATCTTTCCTCTGACACTGTTTTGCTTCTGCAAAATAGTAATGGTGAATTAACAAGTGGGTGTATGCCAAAAAGGCCATCTGATGCCTAAGTTAGTTGCCTTTACCTTTTTTTTTATAGCCGATTCCACACCCATTTGGGTTAACATAGACTCTTTGTCCATCCAAGATTCCTCTCTCTACGAATAATGCTTATCCTAAAGTACCTAGCATACAATTCTTCCTATAGCTAACTGGATAAGTTCACACTTGGACGGACAAATCAATCGAGTACGATTGCTCTCACCGGTCCTTCCTAGCTGAAGCACACATTCGGCTAGGCCAATAACAACTACTTAAGTCGGTTTGGTCCAATTTCATTACCAAGCACATGCACTCTATCCAAATCTTGCCATATAGCAACGTCATACATGGGCCACAAGGCCTACCTAGTCCGATATGCACTCCTAAGTGTAGGACAATTTTCACTGTATTTAATTAAATTAAATTCTGTTGTGTACTAAACAACCACCAGAATATAAAAAAATAAAGAAAATGAGAGAATTTGTTTTGATTACAAAAATCAAACTCGAAATAATAAAAAAAATAAATAAAACCACAATTTTATTTTGTTACAAAAACAAAAATAAAATCTGATTAAATAAACAAAATAAAAAATAGAATAAAATTAAACAACTTACTTGGTTAATTTATTTGAATAACTTTTCTGACCAAGTCCAGTGTTTAACACTGTGTCCTTATGACAGATTCGTCCTCTCTACGGTGCTTTCAGAATTTGGACGTCTATCTTCCAGGATAAAATAATCTTATCAATGAATAAAAGCAGCACTACAATTTAATCGTTCGTCGAACACACAAAGTGTTTACACTCTTTCTTTTAGAAATAAAATGCAGCAAAATGCAGAGATTTAAAGCAGAGGATGGAGTACGAAAATTGGAGTTCAATCCAAATGGGAGGCTAGTCTATTTATAGATGTAAATGTGGCTTTTGGTTTTGAATTGAACATGTATGAAACCTGTTAGTTTCGAATTTAAACAGATTTGAATCTGTTGGGTTAATAATTCAAACAGATAAAAAACGAGAAGGGCTCTGTTTGGATGAACAGTAAATCCAAACCAGTTTAATTTTGTTTGAAAACAGGAAGGGCCCTGTTTGGATGAACAGTAAATCCAAACCAATTTAATTTGAATTCTGGATTTTATTTTACCAAAAAATAAAATTAAATTCAAATGTTTTTGACCCAAAAAGATTAAGATTGGGCCGAACAAGCCCAACCACACACCACGCACCCGCGTCCAAGCCCAGGCCCAGCCCAGCCCGCCGGACCGGACGGACGGCGGCGGCGGCGCGCGCGCGTAGTGATTTTTGGGTCCAATGGGTCTAGCCCATTTTGCCCATAACCTCTCCCCCTAAAACACTTGGGTACCCCTTGGGGCACACCCCAAGTATCTAACCCAAGCCTTATAAACCCTTTCAAAACTTCCCACCAAATCAATGTGAGACAAGCCAATTTACAACCTTAAGGAATTTCCACCAAAACTCCATTTCCATGGAGCACACTTTGGCTTCAATTTCCCATTCACTCGGTAATGGTTTTGAGCAACCAAATATACCACGTGAATCACAACGCGGCATAGAACGCGTTACCACTTTGATCCGAGTAAATCGACGCTTGGGGCCCCACCTAAAAAATAGACCAAACTTGAGAAAAAATTCTGATTTTACCAAGAATTTTTCTACCATTTCCAACAATCCCCCACATGAATGGAATTTGATGACAACGGAAATGCAACAATATGTAGACTTTTACGAAAGAGTATAAGTCGAAAATATCTTGCATCAGGATAGGTAGTTTTTGGCCTTGAACCTTCCCTAGTGATAACCTATCGGACTTACTGGCTAACCAATGGACGCGATGCCTTGAATTGTTCAGCCGTTTGTGTAAGTCAAGACAATAGATTTCACACAAAATATCTTCTGACACATCGTGGTTCTCACTGTTGTGTTCATTTTGGCCTTGAACGCACCTGGTTTTCCATGAGTATTTCTAGAGAATGTAGCCTTTTTCATTCTCATAGAACCGGCCCCAGTTCAACACTCATATAGGTGATTCTTATTGTGAGTATCTCCTTATACTCGTCTTGATTTTATGCCTTTAATCAAGATATAAGTAATCATTAAAAGCAAAGCTTATCCTTATACCCCTGCAGACAACATATGTTACAAATATCGCTCTCACCATAGGAATGGGTAGGAATTTTAATCCCTTGGTGATTTCTGGCGAGCCATACATAACTTAGTTGTCCCTTTGAACTTAGTTCTTGGGATCTCCAGCCATATAAGTAGGGTTACCATTATGACAACTCTTATGTAATAGGCTTTAAACCCATCCCCTTTGATGAACTATACACTAGCTCTTTTGTCAAACCTTTTGTTAACAGATCCGCAATATTCTCTTTAGATTTTATATAATCTATTGAGATTATTCCGTTTGACAACAATTGTCTTATGGTATTATGTCAACGACGAATATGTCGTGACTTACCGTTATACATGTGATTCTGTGCCCTGCCTATTGCAGATTGACTATCACAATGAATGCAAATAGCTGGCACAGGTTTTGGCCACATTGGAATGTCTTCTAAGAAGTGACGAAGCCATTCTGCTTCTTCACCCGCTTTTTCTAAAGCAATGAACTCCGATTCCATTATGGATCGTGCGATGCAAGTTTGTTTCGTGGACTTCCAAGAAACAGCAGCGCCTCCTAGAGTAAAGACATATCCACTAGTGGATTTTGAATCTTTAGTATCTGATATCCAATTGGCATCACAATAACTTTCGAGTACTGCTGGATATCGAGTAAAGTTCAAACCATGATCACGAGTAAATCTTAGATATCTAAGAACCCGAATGATCACTTTCCAATGGTCTTCTCCAGGGTTACTAGTGTACCTACTCAATTTACTGATAGCATAAGCTATATCAGGACGAGTACAATTCATTAGGTACATTAGGCTTCCAATGATTTGGGAGTATTTTAACTGAGACACTGCATCACCTTTATTTTTTGATAAATAAAGACTGATATCTACAGGTGTTCTAGCTAAATTCAAATCATCCTTGATAAATTTATCAAGAATTTTCTCAATATAATGAGATTGAGATAATGCATATCCGTCAGATGTTTTAGTAATTTTCATTCCTAATATAACATCTGCGACCCCCATATCTTTCATAGCAAATCTTTTGTTAAATATTTGCTTAGTTGATTTGATCATGTTTTGACTGCTTCCAATGATAAGCATGTCATCCACATAAAGACAAACTATGACATATCCTTGGTCAGTGTTTTTAACATAGACGCATTTGTCACATTCATTTATCTTAAACCCATTAGTAAGCATTGCGTGATCAAATTTTTCATGCCATTGCTTAGGTGCTTGTTTTAATCCATAAAGGGATTTTACAAGGCGACAAACTTTCTTTTCTTGCCCTGATACTACAAACCCTTCGGGTTGTTCCATATAGATCTCTTCATTTAGATCACCGTTTAAGAAAGCTGTCTTAACATCCATTTGATGTATTTCTAAATTAAACAACACTGCTATAGCAATGAGCATGCGAATGGATGTTATTCTTGTCACAGGGGAATATATGTCAAAATAATCCAGACCTTCCTTTTGTCTGTAACCTTTGACTACAAATCTTGCTTTATACTTGTCAATTGAACCATCTGCTTTCATTTTTCTCTTGAATATCCATTTATATCCAAGAGGTTTAGAACCTGGTGGAAGATCCACCAATTCCCAAGTATGATTTTGCATAATGGATTCAATTTCATTATTAATAGCCTCTTTCCACAAAGGTGCTTCAGGACCTGTCATTGCTGCCTTAAAGCTTTAAGGTTCATTTTCTAACAAGTATGTCCGAAAATCTGGACCAAAGGATTTTGATGTTCTTGCTCTCTTACTTCGTCTTGGTTCATCATCAGTTAAATCCTGTTGGTCGAGACCATTACTAGTCTCTTGTGTTTGATTGTCATTAGTCTCTTGACTTTGTGTACAATCATAAGTTCTTTTCTGTGAATTCAATTCCTGTCCTTTCTTATAAGGAAATACATGTTCAAAAAACACAGCATTCCTTGACTCTATAATAGTGTTCACATTTATATCAGGTATTTCTGATTTATAAGTCAGAAACCGATATGCACTACTATTCTGAGCATAACCAATAAACACACAATCTACTATTTTTTGTCCAATCTTAGTTTTTTTAGGAACAGGTACTTCAACTTTTGCCAAACACCCCCACACTTTTAAGTATTTGTAGGAAGGTGGTCGACCTTTCCACAATTCATAAGGAATGTTTTTGGTTTTCTTGTGGGGTATTCTATTAAGAACATAATTAGCAGACAATATTGCTTCCCCCCACAAGTTCTGTGGTAAGCCTGAACTTAGTAACATGGCATTCATCATTTCTTTTAGGGTTCTATTCTTCCTTTCAGCAATTCCATTTTGCTGTGGAGAATAAGGAGCTGTAGTTTGGTGAATAATGCCATGTTGTGCACAAAATTCATTTAATGGTGCATCATATTCACCACCCCTATCACTTCTAACCATTTTAATGGTTTGACCAAGTTGATTTTCAACTTCTGTTTTGTAGAGTTTAAACATTTCTAAGGCTTCATCTTTACTTCTAAGTAAATAAACATAACAATATCTTGTGCAATCATCGATAAAAGTTATGAAATACTTTTTGCCTCCTCTAGTTTGAATAAATTTTAGATCACATACATCAGTATGAATTAATTCTAGAGGTTCGATTTTCCTTTCAACCGATTTAAATGGAGCCTTAGTTAGTTTTGCTTCTACACAAATTTCACATTTATGATTAGGATTAATTTCAAACTTTGGTATATAATCTAAACCAATTAATCTACGCAAAGTATCAAAATTCACATGTCCTAATCTACCATGCCATAAATTTGACTCAAGAATATAAACAAAAGATATGTTATTCTTATTCATAGCAACTTTCGGTACAACTGTCATTACATTCAACTTAAAGAGACCATCACTCATGTATCCCTTACCAACATACATACCACTCTTTGTTAATACAAATTTATCAGACTCAAATACAAGTCTAAAACCATTTTTACTTAACAAAGACCCAGAAACTAAATTCTTTCGGATGTCAGGTACATGCAGTACGTTGTTGAGGGTCAGTTCTTTCCCTGATGTCATCTTCAAGATCACTTTCCCTTGTCCAGCCACAGTAGAAGTAGAAGAATTTCCCATAAAAAGTTGTTCACCATTTGCAGCCTCATTGTAGGAAGTGAACATCTTCTTGTCTGCACATATGTGACGAGTTGCTCCAGTGTTAACCCACCACTCTTTGGGATTTCCAACCAAGTTAGCCTCAGACACCACAGCAGAAAGGTTGATGTCATTCACTCCGTCAGAGATGTAATCCAATTCTGTTACATTGGCCTGATTGGTGGTCTTCTTACTTGTATTTCCATGATCCTTCTTAGGGCGGCAGCAGTCAGAAGCTCGATGTCCAGTTTTGCCACAGTTATAACATTTTCCTTTGAACTTCTTACTACTATCGCCTTGTTTAGGACCATCTCCAGTAAACTTTCTCTTTTTGTTATGTGGTTTATGAACTTGTTCAACCACATTAGCCTTGGACTCAATGAGATTTTTCTCATTCCTCTTTTCAGCCTTTCAGTTATCTTCCTCAATTCTTAATCTTACAATCAATTCATCCATAGTCATCTCTTTGCGTTTATGTTTTAAATAATTTTTGAAATCTTTCCAAGCCGGTGGTAACTTTTCCACTAAAGCAGCGACTTGGAATGACTCGCTAAGAGACATACCTTCTGAATATCATGCAAAATTATTTGAAAACTCTGAACTTGAGAAATTACTGTTTGGGAGTCTACCATAACAAAATCCAGAAATTTACCGACAACAAATTTCTTTGTGCCGGCATCCTCTATCTTGTATTTCTTCTCCAAAGAATCCCATAATTCTTTTGCTGACTTCAAAGGACTGTATACATTATACAGCATGTTGTCAAGGCCATTGAGGATGTAGTTTCTGCACAGGAAATCTGAATGTTTCCAAGCATCTACAGTGGCAACAACTTGCCGATCACTTTCACCCTCTTTAAGTGCTGGAGCCTCTTCATGGAGAAACCGGGCCAAATTAAGAGTTGTAAGATAGAACAACATCTTCAGCTGCCATCTCTTAAACTCGGTACCGTTAAATTTTTTCGGTTTTTCTCCATGATTGATTGGTACATGAACATGGTTCTGGATAGGAACCGATGTAGGTGTAACAATAGGAGTACCACTGCCAGATGCAGTTTCAGTTGTAGTAGCCATAATCTTTGATTACAAAAATCAGGAAAAATCAAAACACAAATTAATTTTCTAGTTACTAAAACCAGAAACCAGAAAATAAATTATAACAACCAAATAATTTTATTTTCTTTGTTACTGAAACTAGAAAAATAAAATATCACAATAATTTTCTGTAATACCAAATAATATTCTGTAATTGTCAATGACACTAGTATATTACTACTAGTTGTCAAAGAAAAGAGACAGTATATTACTACTATCTGTCAAATAGCATAAATCACTATTTGTTTTTCCAACCAGAATATTACTTTGAAAACACAGAAAATTAAATACAAAGAAGATACCAAAAAGGGGTCTGTCTTAAGATTGTAGGACAATCTTCACTGTATTTAATTAAATTAAATTCTGTTGTGTACTAAACAACTACCAGAATATAAAGAAATAAAGAAAAGGAGAGAATTTGTTTTGATTACAAAAATCAAACTCGAAATAATAAAAATAAATAAATAAAACCACAGATTTTATTTTGTTACAAAAAGTAAAATAAAATCTGATTAAATAAACAAAATAAAAAACAGAATAAAATTAAACAACTTACTTGGTTAATTTATTTGAATAACTTTTCTGATCAAGTCCAGTGTTTAACACTGTGTCCTTAAGACAGATTCGTCCTCTCTACGGTGCTTTCAGAATTTGGACGTCTATCTTCTAGGATAAAATGATATTCTCAACGAATAAAAGCAGCACTACAATTTAATCGTTCGTCGAACACACAAAGTATTTACACTTTTTCTTTCAGAAATAAAATGCAGCAAAATGCAGAGATTTAAAGCAGAGGATGGAGTACGAAAATTGGAGTTCAATCCAAATGGGAGGCTAGTCTATTTATAGATGTAAAGGTGGCTTTTGGTTTTGAATTGAACAGGTATGAAACCTGTTAGTTTCAAATTTAAACAGATTTGAATCTGTTGGGTTAATAATTCAAACAGATAAAAAACGAGAAGGGCTCTGTTTGGATGAACAGTAAATCCAAACCAGTTTAATTCTGTTTGAAAATAAGAAGGGCCCTGTTTCGATGAACAATAAATCCAAACCAGTTTAATTTGAATTCTGGATTTTATTTTACCAAAAAATAAAATTAAATTCAAATGTTTTTGACCCAAAAAGATTAAGATTGGGCCGAACAAGCCCAACCCAACCACACACCACGCACCCGCGCCCAAGCCCAGGCCCAGCCCAGCTCACCCGACCGGACGGATGGCGGCGGCGGCGCGCGTGTGTGGTGATTTTTGGGTCCAATGGGTCTAACCCATTTTGCCCATAACCTCTCCATCTAAAACACTTGGGTACCCCTTGAGGCACACCCCAAGTATCTAACCCAAGCTTTATAAACCCTTTCAAAACTTCCCACCAAATCAATGTGGGACAAGCCAATTTACAACCTTAAGGAATTTCCACCAAAACTCCATTTCCATGGAGCACATTTTGGCTTCAATTTCCCATTCACTCGGTAATGGTTTTGAGCAACCAAATATACCACGTGAATCACAACGCGGCATAGAACGCATTACCACTTTGACCCGAGTAAATCGATGCTCGGGGCCCCATCTAAAAAATAGACCAAACTTGAGAAAAAATTCTGGTTTTACCCAGAATTTTTCTACCATTTCCAACAATAACTTACCACCATACCTTCATGATTTGCATGGTTGGAGGCATGGGCCTAGATCTCCATCTAGGGGCCAAACTTGCTTAACCATAATGATTTTCCACTACATGCTACAACATACCCTGACGACCCATCGATATAGGCAACAACACATCCCGATGACCCATTGGCCCAGTCCTGCTTGATTATATTTTTCCTCACACCTACCATTTGAAAACGATATCGTTCACATAGCAGTGAAAGTCATACATTAGTGATGAAGTATTATTAGCTAACATTATGTAAACTGTCAATAAAAAGGCATGTTGAACTCATTAACCATTAATGTTGAGACTCTTAAAGATCCTAATCTTATTAAGGAGAGTTGTCGATCACTTTAAAAACTTATTTTATGAAAATTGGAAAATTATACCTAAAGTAATAAAAAGCATCGGAGTTGTTTTGACCCTAGTAGAGAATTCATCAAAAAGTAATTCATGGTTATCTATTTCAGCAAGAATTATCTTTCCACATTATATAGGAATTTGATTTCCTCAATTTCCCACTTCTCTATGGAAATTTCACATTTCTACAAGAATGTTAGCTATTTAAGAGTAAAAAAAAAATTACGTCAAATCATTTAAAATTTAGAAAAATTACCCATAAATTCCATATGGGGCAATGTTGACCCATTTAGTCGTAAGAGTTTTTTTATGAACCAATTGGTCCTATTTGGTTTTGGAAAAATGTATTTATTTGATTTGGTGCCATTTGAGTTTCCTTGTTTACCCTTTTGTGATTCATTTGTTATCCCTGATTCGTTGTAGTTTGAAAATGTAAGGTGAATTTTTTTTTTTTTTTTTTTTTTTTGTATGATTTGGACGAAGGGAAGTGAATCATGGTGGCTAGGTTGGTGGATGATGTGTTTTTGTCAAATGTAAAAAATGTCATTTGAGAAAGGGGAGAAATCGTGTCTGGTGGCATGGAAAATGTCATGTGCACAATTTTCAATGTTATCACATTTGATATAGGTTTTTAATGTTATAGGTAATGTTGATTTGATACATTGTTTCGTCACATTTCAATCGATGAGTAATTCATTTAAGCCAAACGTGGTCATAATAAAACACCTAAACAAACATTAAATGCAATATCCCGCATGTTTAAAAACATACGCCATTTTGGTTATTGTAATAAGTTTTTCAGACAGGATGTTAGATTATAACAATCAAACCGCACCGATAACAATGCTACATACAATGAAAATCCACATACAATGGAAAACAACATCAAGGAATATGAGATTTTAGTGCCAACATTAAGGAGCAACGCACTTTTTAATCATGAAAACACATTCGTTGTGGCTGATTGCGGCATTCAAAAACTAATGTCACATTACGCCTGTACAATGTTGTTATCATAGACAATATTAGGGAAGATGTTACATTCATATTCTTGATGAGCAACACCAACATCAAATGATTCAACTATCGGGGATGCAGACTAGTACGGGCTGTCACGGCTGGTGTTATGATTCGATCCATTGCTTTTGTTGGAAGATTGATCTGTTGTTGGACTCCTACTCAAAGCGACATTCATGATTGATTGAGTCACTATGTGCGCTTCACGATCGTCGACGTGGTCTTCCAATACGACAATTGTTTATTTTAACTTAGCAACAACTCGATTTCATATATTTCGATATAATGATGCTGTCAAAACCAACAAATAGATTTATGGCTTGCGCACCGAGCATGAGTTCCATTGATGTGACTCTCTCTTCTAACTCACGTACACGTTCAGACTTCATTGGAGATTAGGTCTCCAACTTTGTAATTTTGTGCAGAGCCTTCCTTAGTTCCTCCTTGGAATCCACTGATTCATTACCATTAATATCACCCATAGCTGTGCTCGGCAGGTCAAGAAGGTCAGGGAAGAGATTTGACCAACCTTCTCCGACGACCAACACATTGGGAACGTGCTTTACCATTTCTCATAGTAATTCAGTGCGGGGTCTCTTAGTGTCGATAAGTGGTTCAATGTCAATGTAGCTACCGTTTGGGGAATCCAGTTTCTAACAATCAAAATTTGGCTCCAAAACATCCACATCACACTTCCAACGTCACAAGTGGAGAGGGGAAAGGAACATTTTAGGAGCTATGTTAGCATTTGTTATGTCAATTGCATCAACTCAGTTACATGATAATGCAACCATACTTTCACCAACATCATTTAGGTACATTTCAAACATATAACAGTAACTCAACGCATATCCATTAGATACAGATTTGCATGGGGAAGTTAACAATTTTTACAATGTTACATTTACATTATCAACATTCATATGATAACACTTACATGTGTCCAATCCACATGTCTATTTTCTCATTTTAAAGATGATTAGAACATAAATTAATCCGAATACACCATGAACATCAGCAACAATGATATTAAAATGAGAGAATATTCATATAACACATTTATGATGTAAGAAATCCTAATTTCTATGAATATCAATGTCCCTTTTTAGTTTGTCATATTGAATCTTTGAACACTAACATGTCTACTCAAAATGATGACATAAATTACCAAATAACCACTATCTCAACACAGCACCCATCTTTGTGGTGGGTGATCGATGTTAACACCCAGCCCCATGGCTCAACAAAATCAAACCCAAAAACTGGGCATCCAAAACATACTGCCATATTGATACACAGAACAAAAGAATACATGCGAATATGTTTTTGGGCGTCATCGTAACAACATCTCGACGACAATCATACATGACCCAAATTCGAATTACCATTCAATCCAACAATATCGGCCAAAAATCAATGTCATAAGAACACATGAACACCATGAACACGACACTAACATCATGCAAACGGGAAAAAACAACAACATAACATAGCAAATGTTGGAACAATTTGTCTTGAATTCTTTAGTTGGTGGTTTTCGGGTGTAGACACCCCATTTTTGACCGTCCTCAAGACTTGGACGTCACCATTTGAACACATGGTGATCTTCCATGTTTGTGTTCGTTTGGAGTTCCCGGAGGTCTCGGCTCGCGTGCCTTGCCTCAGGATCTCCGAACTCGACCGTTTAGTGTCTGGTTTTGCACCAAACACTTGTGTTTTGCCTTGGAAGGGCAGGGTAGGGGCTTGTGGACCATCCCCACCCACCACCGGCAGTGGCTAGAGGCCACCGGCTGGTGTTTGCTGCCACCGGCAATGTTTATTGCCGGCCGGCACTATTTGTTGCCGGTCAGCACTATTTAGTGCCGGCCGGCACTCTTTTTGGCCAAGATGGCATTTTTGGCCGGCCGATTGCTGTTCATCTGCTTTTGCAGATATTTTTAGACAGCTGTCTTGCTTTTGCATCCCTCCATACACGTGTATGGAGGGATCTCCCTCTTGTAAAGCTTGTCTTGTAAGCTTTACAAGACATATAGAGAGAGGCTCTCTCTTGAGGCAAAGGAGAGGACTTAGGTTAGAGAGTTTAGATATTTTGAGAGCAAAAACAGCCATTGTTGAGCTCTGGTTCTAGGGTTTGAGTTACATACATTTTCTATCTCTCTTTCCCTCTCATTTGTGCACTAGGTGTTTTGTGTCTTACTATTGCACACAAACACCTAGTGTTTCACCTTCCTTTGGCTCTTGAGGTTCTAAAGGACTGGTTTTGAAGTTTTGGTGTTGGATTCAAGCTAAAGGAGGCCATTGGAGCACCATTTGTGAAGGGATCATCAAGGGTAAGAAACTTACACCTTTATTCCCCATTTTTGCATTGATTTTCTACCTATCTTAGAGCTGTTTTTGTGCTTATTGTATAACATAAAAACGTTCTTTTTTTATGCCCTCTTTATTATTTATTTAGAGTGTTTTGTTGTTTGAGGGTGGTTGACCCCCCTTAAGCCTTGAAAGGCCTCATTTTGGGCCATTTTGTGCTAGCTCCGGAATTTTGGTGTTGGGGTCTCTTCACCACTGAAATCTTGAGGGATTTCAGTGGTGAAGATGATGCCTTGAAGTCCCAAGAAGGAGAGGGCCACCCCCTCTCCTTGTTGTCCTTGAAAAGGGCATATTTTGGCCTCTTGAGAGAGCATTATGCTTGAGTGTGTGTTGAGTATGTTTAGGCTGTTTTTCATGCTTATATATCCATAATATAACATGATTTTAAGTTGGTGTTGGTACTCCATGCATGCTTAGCATAGTTGCCTTGTAATGCCTTGTTATGCCTTAACATGTCTTAGGTTGTTAGCCTTTGTTGGAGCATGTTTTAGGCTTAGTCTTGTGAAGATTTTGTGCTTGTTTTGCCATGTTCTAGGTCTGTCCTAGGTTGTTTGGGTTGATTTTGGCATGCTTGATATAGCTCCTTTGTATTTGGGCTTGTTGGCCTTGAGTATGTGCATGTGTAGCATGACATCTTTGCATCGATTTGGTGATTTGGGGTCACTTTATATGTTATTTCAGTCCCATTTCCATGCTTGTTTGATTGCCTTGCATGCCTCTTTAATGCTTTGGAAGCTTGTGTAGCAATGCTCCATGTTTTGGTGTTTATGCATGTCTTTGATTTTGAGTCACTTAGATGCCATCTAAGTAGTCCTTTAGCTTTGTTTTAACATGCTAAACCTCTGATTTTGGTCCTTCCTTTCATGCCATGTTTGGTCTTGCTAAGTGTAGTTCAATGCTCCTTGGATTTGCTTTGAACACTTGGACTATTTATTGCATATTTGGCTTGATGTATTGCTTGGTTTGGCACCATGTTTTAGCATGATTTCAATGCTTATGTTGCATGTTAATTAGTCCATGATTCTCCCTTTCAAATGTGTTTGAGGGTTGTTCAATTTGTGCTTAAGTGTTGGCCTTTCAACATATGTATGTGTGCATGTGTATTTGGTCCCTCATTGTAGCACTTTGGCTACTGTTTTAGGCCTATTTAGAGCTGCCTAATTCATGCATAAGTCCATCTTTCCATCTATTTACATTGCCATATGTATGCTTGTATGCTTGCATAAGCTTGCCCCCATGCCATGTTGCATCCTTAGCTTGTATGCTTAGGTTGCATTGCATTTTGCATGCATTTCTTGTCCCTTGATTTGGTGATAGGGATTAGGACTTTGGTTTGATTTGGTTTGCATGCATTTGAAATCAAAGTTGCAGACTTGATTCTTTGGGCCATCATGCATGGAAATGCATGATTGATGGTCCGAGAATCGAGGCACATGCCCCTTTGAGTCATTATCATGATAAGGGACATGGTTGGTGCATATATGCCTTGAATTGTGCTGCCATGCTTTGCCTTGCCCTCTGTTGCTGTCATTTGCAGATTCTGCAGGAACATTCTGCCGACCGGCAGTGTAAGGTGCCGGCCGGCAATCATACCTCTGCCGACAACTCCATTTTGTGCTGATGGCCACACACCAGTGCCGGTGGTAATTCCACTCAGCCGGTGGTACTCCCCAATGTCCAGGGATGCAATCCTGAGGTTTTGACAGCCTCCAGAGGAGTGAAGGAAGGAAAACAGAGGCAGCCTATGCATGGCGGCGCGTTTCCTGAGGCGATTTTTCTGTTTTAATTAATTTATTTAATTCGTTAATTAAATTAATTTGTAATATTAATTAGCTTGCGTAGTTAATTAATCTGTAATATTTATTCGATCCCTCCGAGTGAGGGTAAAGATGTAATAAGTGTGCGTGAGTGTGTGTATGTCTTCCAACCTCACGTCTTTCTTCCCTTTTATTTACCTGCTTATGATGGTAGATTAGGGCATGTTTAATTTAGCATACCTTATGCTATGCATGCGTGCATTCATGCATTTGTACTGCATGTATTAGGCTCGGTACATCATACTAACTGCATTTGTACTTCAATTCAAAAATTGAATATGTGATAGTTGATCGCATTTCATATGCCATGCTTAGGTTAGCCGAGCCTATCTAATTGCATCCTGTATGTGTTGCATTAGGCAATTTAGCATGAACTAGGACACGCATGTTTTGCTAACTAGTTTACTGTTTTGGCACGGAGTACGATGTAAGTATTTCCGCTTTAGCATATCGCATGAGTGTGAATGTTGCCATGTCAGCATACTTAACATGTGGCTAGATGCTTATGTGTTATAAACTGCTTGGATGCCTGTGGGTGAAGGTTGGATTGTTTGAGTTGGAAGAACTCATTGAAATCCGTGTTTTAGCCTACTTGCGAGTAGCAAATCCAAAACATTTTCCAACACAAACGGATATGCAATGCTTATTTCCAAATTAGGCAATCTAGTCTATACTTGTTTGCTGCGCGCATAACATAGTAATTCTAGGCTAATAAATGGAATAAGAACACATAACGTTTTCAAAATCGGATATCATGGTTAGTAGAGGCCGGTCTTCGGACCGGGCGAAAGGGGGTGCTCATAGCTGACCTTCCCCGATCGTACCCAAGCTCCTGAGCCGAGACAACTCCGGTGATGACGGACATGTGGCCTTCGGCACCGAGTCAGGGTTTCCTAAATTTCCCCATTTTAAAAATATTTAGGTGGCGACTCTGTAATCTGGCAAAGCAGTCCATGTTTGGCACTACTTTTTCAAAAATCTGTTTCTCAAAACGATTTTCCAGATTTGGACTCTTTGGTTCAGATTAAGAACCGTGACACAAATCGAGTCCGAACCGTAGCGTGAGGCCCCTCCGCGGGTGCATCTACATCGGGTCTTCAAAACTTTGCGATGATCTTATCTATGTAGAACAAAAAATTGGTGCTTCAAGTCATGTTACTTATCTCTTTCCTAAAGACAATATTTGCATCCACCAAAATGTGTGTAGGAGGTTACAGCAAATTCACTTCCAGGATACAATGAAACTTGATCTAAAGATCAAGTCAATCGGCGTCTGTATTGACGACAGTAGATCCGAATACTCTTGATATAATTAAGAAAAACTAAGACACTGATAATCAAGTCTGCAGAATTTGATTACCAGTAAGAAAAGCATAAACTTGCTTAAGAAACTCTTGATCGAAAACTCTAAATCAAGAGGGAGAGAGAGAGAGAGAGAGAATTGCATGAATACTTTCTGAATTTTTTAGATGATTGAAATGGTTGATTTAGGCCTTGATGCATCTGATCGAACGATCATGTCTCTTGATCGCATCTAATCAGATCTGACTGTTGGATCGAAGATCTATGGTGCAGATAATTCTTACACCGAATAGATGCGTTGATTGATCATACCTGATCACGATCGGGTGCCATCTTATCCGTTCGATCACATACATCTCCAATCAACGGCTATGATCAAACCACTCCAGATCGGACATGCAACCGTTCGATCGGTTGGTTGACTCATTGCCAACGGACGCTATATCACTGCCATGTGGAGTTGACTGTATTCTACGTCACTAGGGCTGCAAACGAATCGAGCCGAGCCGAGCTTTGTTGAGATCGAGCTTGGCTCATTTACTTATCGAGCTCGTTTATTGAGCTCGAGCTCAGCTCAGCTCGGCTCGATAATTTTTTTAATATTATTTATATTATTTAATATATATTTTAATATACTATTTAAATTAAATAAAGATAAATGAGACGAGCTTGACGAGCCGAGCTTATGCTAGCTTGAGCTCGGCTCGTTTACTAAACGAGCCTAATATTTGAGCTCGAGCTCGGCTCGTTTACTAAACGAACCGAGTTGAGCCAAGACCTTAACGAGCCGAGCCGAGCTTGTTCATGAACAACTCGGTTCATTTGTAGCCTTACACGTCACTCATGCCACGTTGGACCTACGTTATCACTCAAACCTGTCCGATGCAAATAGGAAAGTGCTTTCATGGCGCCTTGCGCCGATGTGTCCGTGCTAAGTGCAAAGTGCGCCATCAAATGCCACGCAACCCACTGTCCATACCACGCGCACGCACGTGTGTATGGGTGTTCGGATAGTGCGAAGCACTATCCTTGCGGTGTGAGTGCATGTACACTAGCATCCATCCTACAATTCCAGATTCAAAGGAATATTCCATGGAGCACTTTGTTAAGTGCTCCATGTTTTTCTCTCTTTCCAATGTGGGACAAAGTCTCCAAGCTTATTTCATGCTTTCCAAAGAAAAACATGAAAGATTTTGAAAACACCCAAAACTAAACAACAAATTTTGAAAACCCTTTTTGAAAATTCCCCAACATTTCCCCACCATTTTCAAAATATCAGATGATGATTCTTGGTTCACTTGGCAGCCTTATGCATAAGTGAAGATATCTTATGATTTGAATTATTCACTTAGTGAAAATACCTTAAAGTTTTTTCAAGATGGCATAGTAGACTTGTCTTTGAACTAGCGATCTTATACGACTAACCGGATATGTCTCATGCACAGTACAGGTTACCTTAAGTATTCAAACAAACCAACACGTGGATTGGCCTTATGTCTATATCCTATTTCATAAGCGCTCTAGAGTCAAGCCCTTGGACTCATAGGAAGCGGCACTACCTCCTACACTCACATAGGTAAGCTTACTGAGAATACCCCTGTAATTTACAGTACCCTAATAACTCAGTTGTAAGCTTATGACGAGTTTGCTAACTCATCCTCTTCTTTCCACATTATAGGTACCAAGCACTTCAACCTTGGGATGAAAATGAAACAAAATTAAGTGCTTGCAATCATGACATATGGTGTACTTGGGCTCATTGAATTCAAGACTTGATGTTTTTTCAAGCGTTGAATCGAGTTTTCACCAGGAGTGATTATGTTAAGTGGACTTAAGACCGATCCCTTTTGATGTTTTCCACACCAAATCCCTTGTAAGTCCTTTTGTTAAGGGTCAGCCAAGTTTTCACTTGACTTTAGATAACTAATGGTAATCACACCTTCTGTGATTAACTACTTGACACAGCTATGTCTCAGTCCTATATGCCTGGGCTTTCCATTATAGACATGGCTATAGGCCCGTGATAGAATTGCTTCACTATAACAATGCAAAGATATTGGTGGCATAGGTTTTGGCCATATCTTAATCTTTAACAAGAGATTCCTTAGCCACTCTACCTCTTTTCTACAAGAAACCAATGCTACAAACTCTGACGCCATGGTTGAGTTTGTTATGCATGTTTGCTTCTTAGAACCCCAGGAGATAGCTCCTTCTCCAAGAGTAAAAATCCAACCACTCGTGGATGAGTGATCTTCACGGTCACTTATCCAACTAGCATCCGTGAATCCTTCCAGCAGTGTCGAATAGCCATTATAGACTATTCCATAGTCTATCGTTTTTCTCAAGTACCTAAGTATTCGGTTAACAGCATGCCAATGCACACTACTGGTATTACTGGTGTATCTACCAAGTTTTCCCACTGCAAATGCAATATTAGGTCTAGTGCAAGTCATGGCATATATCAGGCTACCTATCACTCTTGAGTATTCTAGCTGATCAACAACTCTTCCAGTATTAGGATACAATTTCAAATTTGAATCAAAAGGTGTAGACATGGGTGTGTAATTATATTGATTAAATTTCATAAGAATTTTCTCAATATAGTGCGACTAGGTAAGAATCAAATTATTGTCCTCTCGTTTGATCTTAATACCTAGAATTATATTAACTAAGCCCATGTCTTTCATACTAAAGCTAGAAGATAAGAAACTTTTAGTACTTTCAATACATCATTGTCAGTACCAAAAATAAGTGTGTCATCTATATAGACATATGATTATACCTCTATTACCAGTAAACTTACTGTACACACACTTATTAGATTCATGTATCCTAAAACCATTTGACACTATTACTTTGTCAAATTTCCCATGCCACTATTTTGGAGCTTGTTTCAATCCATATAGTGACTTCATGAGTTTACACACTTTGTGTTCTTGACTCTGTACAACAAATCCTTCTGGTTGCTGCATGTAAATTTTCTCATCTAACTCTCCATTTAAGAAAGCGGTCTTAACATCCATTTGATGGATTTCAAGCTTGTAGATTGAGGCTAAGGCAATCAACACTTGAATGATGGCAATTCTGGCCATTAGAGCATATGTATCAAAATAATCGATACCCTCATTTTCAATAAAACCTTTAGTAACTAGTCTTGCTTTGAACTTGTCAATTGTGTCATCAACTTTTATTTTCTTTTTGAAAATCTATTTACAACCAATTGGTTTGGATCCATGTGGCAAATCAACAAGTATCCAGGTATTGTTACCCATGATAGAATCCATCTCATCGTTTATTACTTCTTTCTCGAAAGCAACATCTTGAGACTTTATAGTCTCGTCAAATGTTAATGGATCTAAATCCATATTCAAAGAAATCATTGTTTGTTTACAATAAGCTTTCCTAGTTCCTTCTACAAGGTAAACAATGAAATCAGAGCTAAATGACTTCTCAGTTCTAGCCCTTTTACTCCTTATTAACTCAATCGGCTCATTAGGCTCAATGGGTTCATGTCATTCACTTTCCTCTGTAGACATCAAAAGAGTTGATTCATTTCCCTGATTAGAATCCGACCTTGGAATGGTTGTGAAACGATTATCATAAAATACCGCAAAACGTGATTCAATGATGGTATTTGTTTCCATTAAACCATTGGGCTCTACTACTAGAAACCTATATGTATGTATAGCATAGCCAATGAATGTGCATTCAATTCATTTTTCACCTAATTTCTTTCTTTTAGGTTCAGGCAATCTGACTATTGCTTTACAGCTCCACGTTTTCAAGTAACCTTGATCAAGTTTCTTGTTTTTCCAAAGTTCATAAGGAGTAACATTTCTTCCATTGAGAGGAATTCTATTGAGTATGTGACAGGCAGTGAACAAGGCTTTACCCCCAAAACCAGAATTTAAACTGGAGTAAGAAAGCATAACATTAATCATTTCTGTTAATGTCCTATTCTTTCTTTCATCTACTCCATTTTGTTGTGGTGTGTAGGGTGTAGACTTCTCATGAATAATACCAACATTTTTACAATATTCTAGAAAATGGTATTCACCACCTCTATCAGACCTAAGTCTCTTTATTTTGACATTACATTGATTTTCTACTTCTCTCTTAAAAATCTTGAATTTATCAAGCACCTCATCTTTTGAATGCAAAAGATAGATATGATAGTGCTTAGAAAAATCATTAATGAATGTTACAAAATATTTCTTACCACCTCTAGTGGAGGTACTATGCATATCACATACATCACTATGCACAAGTTCAAGCAGAGATGTGGTTTTATCTACTTAAAAAAATGGAATGCGAGTAATTTTAGATTGCACACAAAATTTTCATTTTTCAAACATATCAAAGTCATACTTAGGAATTAAATCTAAATTAACTATATCATGCATTTTCCTAGTATTAACATGACCTAAACGAGCATGCCATAAAGAAAGAAAATTAACAATATAAGTAGAAATAGATGTATTATTGATAATGTTAAGTTTGAACATTCTCTGATACATGTAGCCCTTTCCAACAAAAATCTCATCCTTAGACAAGACAAATTTGTCTGACTCAAATACTAATTTGAAACCATGCTTATTAAGCAGGCTTCCAAATACAAGGTTTTTCACTACATCAGGTATATGATAAACGTCAATAAGACTTAAGACTTTTCGAGATGTGAACTCTAAATCCACCGTTCCTTTGCCTTTGATAGTAGCAATTGAAGAGTTGCTCATGTAGAGAACTGTTCCATTACTCACTTGTTCATAAGTAGTGAAATAGCTCTTGTCGTTGCAAACGTGCCTTGTTGCTTCGGAGTTAATCCACCAGTCACTAGTGTCTTCGAGCATGTTTACCTCAGATACAACAACCACGAACTTGTTCTTGGAATTTGATGCGTTTGGCTTCTTCTTGTATGACCGACATTCATCTCTGAAGTGCCCTAGCTTGCCACAGTGCCAATAAGCACCTTTCAGCTTCTTAGCATCTTTCTCAAATTGAGGGTCGCGCTTATGCTTCTTTTTGTTGAACCTCTTGCTATCATCCACCATGTGAATCTTGAAAGTTTGAGCCAATTGGTTATCTTTACTTTCAAGAAGTCTTGACTCTTCCTTAACTTGGAGGTGTTGAGCCAATTCCTCTAAAATTAGATCTTCCTTTTTGTGTTTCAGAGTTTTCTTAAAATCCTTTCAAGAAGATGACAGTTTTTCTATTATAGACGAAACTACAATAGATTAATCCATATTCATATTCTTTTGTCAAAGTTGACTCAGAATATGTTGGATCTCACAGAATTGTTCCATAGTGGGCTTTGTATCAATCATAGTAAAACGCATAAAATTACTAACAAGAAATTTCTTACTGGTGGCATCTTTGGTGAAGTACTTTGATTGTAATATGTCCCAGAATTGCTTTGTTGTTTCCAGATGTTGATACATATTGAACAGAGAGTCTGACAATGCATTCAGAATGTGTCCTCGACAAATGTAGTCGTCATTCTTCCATTTGGTTCTAGTACAGGTTTGCTCCATAGTCTCATCTTCTTACTTCACCGGATAGGGGGTAGTCAGCACATAGACCACTTTGAGAGTAGTGAGCAAAATATGCATCTTTTTTTACCAGTGTCGAAAATTTCCTCCATCAAATTGGTCAAGCTTTATGAAATCTTGAGTCATTTTCTGAATAGACATCGCCATATCTAAATATTGTCTTTAGATTGTTGGAACAATTTGTCTTGAATTCTTTAGTTGGTGGTCTTCTGGTCTTCAAAACTTGGCGATGATCTTGTCTATGTAAAACAGAAAATTGGTGCTTCAAGTCACGTTACTTAGTCACTTCCTAAAGATAATATTTGCACCCACCAAAAGGTAGAATACAATGAAGCCTGATCTAAAGATCAAGTCTACTGGTATCTGCACTGACGACAGTAGATCAAAATACTCTTGATATAATCAAGAAAAACCAAGACACTGATAATCAAGTCTGCAGAATTTGATTACCAGTAAGAAAAGCAGAAACTTGCTTAAGAAACTTTTGATCGAAAACTCTAAATCAAGAGGGAGAAAGAGAGAGAGAGAATTGTAGGAATGCTTTCTGAATTTTTTGGATAATTAAAATGGCTGATTTTGCAACCTATTTATAGGCTTTGATACATCTGATCGAATGGTCATGTCTTTTGATCGCATTCGATCAGATCTGACCGTTGGATCGACGATCTATGGTGTATATCATTCTCACACCGAATAGATGTGTTGACTGATTATACCTGATCACGATCGGGTGCCATCTCATCCGATCAATTGCGCGCATCTCTAATCAACGGTTATGATCAAACCGCCCCAGATCGGTCACGTAACCATTCAATCGGTTGGTTGATGTATCGCCAACAAATGCCACATCACTGCCACTGCCACTGCCACGTGGAGCTGACTGTATTCCACGTCGCCCATGCCACGTTGGATCCACGTCATCGCTCCAACCTGTCCAATGCAAATAGGAAAGTGCCCTCATGGCACCTTGCACCGATGCATCCGTGCAAAGTGCAAAGTACTCCATCAAACGCTACACAACCCACTACCAACGCCATACGCGTGCGGGGGTGCTTTAGCGGATGGTGCGAAGCACTATCCTTGCAATGTGAGTGCATGTACACTAGCATCCATCCCACAATTCCATATTCAAAGGAATATTCCATGTAGCACTTTATTAACTGCTCCATGTTTTGCTCTCTTTCCAATGTGGGACAAAATCCCCAAGCTTATTTTATGTTTTCCAAAGAAAAACATTGAAGGTTTTGAAAACATCCAAAAACTAAACAATAAATTTTGAAAACCCATTTTGAAAATTCTCCAACAGTAAACACAAATCCTAACATTACATTACACATTGAAATAGAAAACATCAAACATTCATACCTTCACGTCTCATTATCATAAGTGTACAACACTGACATCGATCGCAACTACTCGATGATATAGGGTTTGTATCACCGACTTTAGAGTATGAAACCAGCGGCATGTACCGACAATATCGCATTCAACTAAATGTTTGCACCGATTCTTGAAGGTTGTTCGAATCACTATTGTAGTTGACGTAGGGTTTCAACAATTTTGGGTTTGTATCCTCCAATGTTGAATGTGGAGATCAGCGATTAAGTGCGAAAAATCCTCGTTTTTCAGTTACGTTCACATTGGAATCACACTAGAGATGAACAATGTCACAGTTGGTTCCACAATCTTTCCATGTTCGTAGTGTGAGATTTGGTCATGAAGAAGGGAAAAGCAAAAAAGTCGATAGTATGGATTGTCCAAATGTGTAATATCACCCCAGTTGAAAACCCATGTTGATCCTTCTTCACAAAATATCATGCGTGTTAATGTATGCCCTTTTGGGTAATTTCCATTTAATTGGGACTTTTGGGTTAATAAGATGAAAGTGAGAACTAAACAGTTCATAAGATCACAATTTGATATTTATTGGTGTTTCACCCTTAAAATTTTCTCATTTTTCTATTATGGATTCCTAGCAAAACCAAATGTGTGCAACAATAATATTTTTTACCAGTAATGAGATTCGATTCCTAATTCTTGTCATTCAAAGATAACCTAAATGATAGTCTTTTTTACTAGTAATGAGATTTGATTCTTAATTCTTGTCATTCAAACCTAATCTAAATGATAGTCTCCAATTGTTGATACACTCTGGTTAAGAGCATAACTCAACAAACAATCTGAAGCCTAGTGCTTGTACAATCAAACTAAATTCAAAGCACAAAGATTTCTTTGTATCTTATGCATTTCTTTTATTTAGCAAACATACAAAATAGATGCATCTTTCAAATATGTGTTTGTGATATCTATATGTATTCCTACAAAACAACAAATAGTTAGTTTAAACTGGCCAAATTATGATATGCCTTCCAAACATCTTAATGAATTGACTGAGTTGCAAAATAATTTAGATAATTGAAATTGCAGTCTTAAGTTTATGCTCATTGATAATATGTTCAGACAAAATTTGGACTCAAATTTGATTTGAGCAGCATGCTAGTTTCATGTTCAATTCAGCATACAACTTTAAGATCAATTAACTGCCAAAATAAAACAAATTGAAAACGGTAAAGTACACGAGGATCCCTATACTTTCACTAAAATATCACTTTAGTCATTTTACTTTCAATTGTAATAGTCAATCCCCTATATTTTAAATCAAGTTGCAATATTACCCTTCCATCCATCTACCGTTCATAAAGTCGAGAGTATTTGTCATTTGAAGCATATGTGATATTTTTGTTGTCTCATTAGCACCTTTATACTTCTGCTAAAATTTAACTTTAATCCCTCTACTTTCAATTTCCGTTAGCTTTATTAACGGTAGAAAGACAAAAAGATGACATTCAAATTTGATTTAAAGTGTAGGAGGTTAACTTTTACAATTAAAAGTAAAGGAATAAAAGTGAAATTTTAATGAAAGTGTAAAGATACTACATGTAATTTACCCAATTAAAAAAGAAAGGCAGAACCGATCCTAGATAGTGCCCTTTGAAATCCATCACAAGAGAGCAAACTAGATTAGTCAACAGTTTGTTGATTGGAATGAATGTTGAAGGGAAGATATGTGCCATAATTCCAGCTGAAATTTTTATAATAATAAATTATTATTAATAATTAAGCATTATTGTTTCGTTTTCTGCTAGTACAGAACTAAATAGTCTTTTATTCAATATTTTTTCTTTCTTCCTTTTTTTTTTTCCTTTTTTTAATTTCATTTGTGGCTCGTGCCATGGTTTGAACTGAAAAAACCCTCGACAAATCAAATAGGGCTAAGAAAAAAAGTAATCATAGCTTATATGATTATGGTGTTAGAGAAACAACAGTAGAAAACAGCTGATAATTATCAAATTATTGTTTCATGCCTTTTTTGATGTCAGGTTTCTTTGGTCAGGTGGTGGACAAGACATTTGAAAAAGTTAACGTGGCCTACTGAGCAATAATTTTTGAAGCACAATGACTAAAGTTGTGTGAATCATTTTCCTGAAAAGAACAAAGAGATCTGACACCACTGCCTTGTTGTGGGTCAGACTCACCTCTCATCTTCACTCACTGCCTTCTCTGAAACTTTGAAATGGAAGTTTCAAAGCATGAAAATCATCAACACATCTAAGACATTCATGTTGTTATATGACTGCCGAAATTCTATCTGCTCACAAAAAAAGTTCATAAATTTACTTAAAATTTGAATCTATGATGGAGATTTTAAGCTTATTCACATCTTTCAAATTTCAAACATTTTTATAAGTACTTTTTTTAGGAATATGTAGTTTTTCAGGTATGACTGAACTACAAAAAAATTTCACTTGAGATACCTTTAGCCCATTTTACACAGAAGCAAATGTGTAAGCAAAGCATTAATTTTAGATAATCAACTAATTGCACAGAGATAAAACTATATATACTAATCTTTGTTTCATAGAAAGATATTTAAATTCCAAAAACACCAATACCCAAGTATTATTATCCATGGAAACATTGAAATAGTTAATAGAGACAGTGTATTTTTTACTATACAGACATTCAAAGAAAAAAAAAGAGAAGAAGATAATGATATACTACTATATATGCTAACCATCCTTTAGCAATGGCGATAACGATGACGATGATGATACCAGAACTGCTCACCTGTTAGACTCGGGATTTGGACCGCTCGGGACTTCATGAGCAGCCACCCCAAACTGTCGACTTTTTGTTGTCGTGGTGCTGGCAGTAGTAGTAGAAAAAGAAATCTTGCTTTGCAGTGCACGTGATTTCGTGGTGGATTCGTGCGTTGTTGTGGGAGATTCTAGAAGGACACGAATTACTGATGAAGAGGAAGAGGAAGAGGAAGCCATATGTGTCCTTGACAAATCAAGAGGGCGAGCGAAGAGAGGAACGATCAAGAGTAGCCCAACAACTAGTAGAAGAGCTTGTGATTTTGTGGAGCTTGGAAGAAGTGTTTTGCTAGTTTTTTCCATAGTCTTGGAACCAAGAAACCACACCCCCCAGTTGTCCACCGGAGATCAATATCCATGAACCGGTTGAGCCACCGAGTTTAAGGAAACTAGTACGCCAAACACAAAACCTTCGAATCTATAATCAGATTAGAAGAAACTTTCAATAGAATTGGATGGAAAGAGAGTTTTCAAGATTCAAAACCACATTTGTTGAAGCTTGGAACTTTGGAATATATGTGCTTTCACAAGAAGCAAAAACAGGTACATATGAACACTTGTGAATATGACCTACTATATTTCAAGCTATTAGACTGCCCTTAACCTTATCAGTAAATTACAGGGATGTCCTCGTTGTAGTTGAATTGACTGAGGGGCTGTTTGGAATATTGGCTTTTTACCCAATTATATATCTCTCTACTTTTTTTTGTTTTAACACATTTTTATAAAACGTCAAAAAATTCACATTTGAGTTCTGAATGAGTTTCTGCATTTTTTGGAGTTCACATTTTGCTGTTACTTTTTGAGTGAATCATGGCCACTTTGATTTCCTAGTCTTTTTGTCTTCTTTTTTCAGCTTTGTTACGAATGTTAGGACCATGTTCAGCTTTGTTACATTCTATTTTTTTTTTATTTTTTTTTTTTAAAATACCAAAGTATGTAAGTAAGCAAAGCCATCAAATTGGAAGTCAAAGTGTACCAAGGAAGTGTTAATTAAAGACAATTTAAAATGGTGTGTAACAAGCTGCAAAGGGACTAGTTTTTGGTTTAACGGTGACACTATCTTAAATAATATTATTAGCCAATAAAAAGTTTCAAAATGACTAAATGGATAAGTCTTATCTCCCACTAACTTAATGTTGTTATGGTCCCTATTACAAATTAAAATTACTCATTGAATGATGATATCGTCATGCAATATTACTATTACATTCAATATTTACTCATAGGAATGACATTTTTTAAAAGTATATTAATGGAGATGATAGCCTATGCAACTAATTTGACACATCATCATTTTATCTTGTATTCTATTTTAAAGATGATCCACAAACTAAATTTTTATATAAAAAATAATTCATCCAACATTTTTTGAAGTAAAAATGATTAGGTAGACAAATGGATTATCTAGTGACAAAATAAATAAATAAGTAAATAAAAATTGATAAGAAATTTATTTATGCAGTGCAAGACTCAAATGGAGAGATGGATTGAAAAAGATACACACTCGTAAAAGATATTTAATAATTTATCCTAAAACTAGGTGTATAGTGGAGATTGAATTTGATGTGTTATGGATCCATAATGAATTTGACCCACACAATTCAAATTCTAAATATTTTTTATTTTTTATTTTCCTTTTGCGTTTGTAACATTGCTGGAGATGGATTGATTTGGTGCCTTTCACACCAAATGCATGTGGAAAACTTATTAAACATATATCTGATTATTTTTCATGTAGGTGAGAACTAACCTTTTTTTCAGTCTAGTTTTTCTTTGGCCCTATCTTCTTGAACTTGACTTCTCATCTGAATTAATAATTTGAGCAATGATACATAATTCTAATTCAAGAATTCTAAATAGAATTCTAATGAATTGTCAAGTCAAAAGAAGATGAGTAATAATACATCTTCTAATTTTGGAGCTCTAATGATGTGACAAAGAATAAAATTAAAAAAAGAAAAAGAAAAATGCTTTGGAGCTCTAATTCTTGAGTTCTAAAGCCAGCTCTAATGAGCTGGCAGTGGGCCCCACCCACTATGATGTGCTATTTTGGTTTTTATTTATTTATTTTTCTCATTGCCGTGTCATTAATGCTCCATTAAAGGATCAAAATTAGTGTTCTGAATCATTACTGTTAAAAAAAAAAATAAGACCAAAATATTACATCAGAGTGAGGTCCACCCCTATTATAACTCATTAAAATTTCTTTATTAAAGCTCTCAATCATTTTTTAAAGAAGATGAAAAATGCCAATAGAAAACAACAATAATTACACATAGACTAATGCCACATAATTAAAACTTTTTGAGAACTCTTATTTTAAAATTATCAAACATTTGTGTAATAAATTTTAGCTCTACTTGATTGACATAATTGTACAACATTAGTGTCATGTCAAAATCAATACCTAATGAAGTGTCCAATATGGGCTAGTTTGGTCATTTACTCTACAATCAAACAAAAGAGAGGAGAATGGTGGTGGCTTTTTCTTCATTGGCCTCTTGCTCAGAGAAATCTCTGTTCTTCGTACAGTTTTTTAACAATTTAAGAGTAAATGATAAATATATTTTTAAAATTTTACTTTAAATATAGATTATCTTCTATAATTTGAAAAATTATAAATATTTTTTTATCATAATTTTTTATTTAACATAAATAATTAAAAAAAAATAAAATTTATAACTACTCTCCTACATAATAATAAAATTACATGAATTATTAATTAAAATAAATTTATGACATTATATAATAGACTTGACGATTTACTAATAAAATAAATCATTTGTTATGAAAGTAAGAATTTTACGAGACGGTATGTAATTTTCAGAACCACTTTATTTTTTTATTTTTTAACTATGTATCCGGGCCAATTTACGCATACTTCGACTAATTTTAAGGGACCAATCTCACCGCTTACTTACGGGGGTCATATTTAAAGCCAGAGCAAGCATCTCATTCAGAATCACAAGTAACAATTCGTATTTTAAGTAAAATTCATGAAATGTATTTATAATTTATTTAAAATTTAATAATGTTACATGTTTAAAATAATATCAATAAAAATATTGAAAATTTAAAATATATAATTTATATTTATTTTAAATATAGCTCACATTACATCAAATTTAAATTTATACATAAATTTAAAATATGAACAGTTTTCTAAACATTCCTTTTAGGTACATGGTTGCCTTTTATGAATTGGGATCCTCCCCTTGAGTCCCCTCCTTAATTCCCTCCTTGCAGGGGCCTTCGGGTCCACTTTGAGGCCCAGTTTTGATAATCCGAACCGTTAATATTTTTAGATTTATTCAGTATATCATACCTGTAAAAAATCAAATTGATCGAATATCATAAAGTATGTGTTCGGAAAATTGTTTATTAAAAAATAGTTTGTAGTCCCAATTTTCTGAACGCATACTTTCTGATATCCGATCAACTTGATTTTTTACAGGTATAATATACTGAATAAATCTAAAAATATGAACGGTTCGGATTATCAAAACTGGGCCTCAAAGTGGACCCGAAGGCCCTTGCAAGGAGGGAATTAAGGAGGGGCTCAAGGAGGGGATCTGGACTCGCCTTTTATGATGTACAAATTAAAGAATACAGATAAAGCTAAGGATTGCATTTGCCTATTACTGCACCTCTGATTTAAAAAAAAAAAAATCCGAGACATGTCTGCATGATTGGGCGCATAGGTCCCCACAACCTTGATATATATATATATATATGATATTATGGTACGTTAAGGTTATAAAGGTAACTTCACTCTTTATTTATTTATTTTAAATTCTATTTACACGTCACTTATTCTCTCAACACATGGTACATATTTTTATTTTTCTAATTTTTTTCTTAATTCACACCATAATTTTTCAAATAATACCGCAATGTCAATATCTTCTCTAAACTTGAACCCAAGAGCGAAAGAGAGATCACTACCTAGGCTTCGAGCAAGCATGCGAGCGATAGAGACAGATCCCAATACATGATGTTTTCATATCTGAAGTAATAGAAAAAGATGAAGGAAAGAAGGAAAATGGAGAGGAGGAGGAGGGTGGCGACGAAAAGGAAAGATTTGAGGAGGGGATAGTGGGAAGAGGCCGAAAACATTTAGGGGGTTGCAAGATGGTGCTAGAGGTAGTGGTGGCAGTGGCCGATGGTGATGATGGTGTGCTTAGTGTTCTACTAAGAGAAAGGATTTTAGAGTGTTATCCGAAAATGTAACACTACAACAAAAACATACTTTAGTGGCACTACACTAGTGGCATATTTTTAGAAAATGCCACAAAAAATGATATTTAGTGACACGTTTTTGAAAAATGCCACAAAACGACAAACATAAAAGGCTCTAGTGACATTTCAATAAACAAGTGTCACAAAACTACAACAAAAACATACTTTAGTGGCACTACACTAGTGGCATATTTTTAGAAAATGCCACAAAAATGATATTTAGTGGCACGTTTTTGAAAAATGCCACAAAACGATAAACATAAAAGGTTCTAGTGACATTTCAATGAACAAATGTCACAAAACTATAACAAAAACACACTTTAGTGACACTATACTAGTGGCATGTTTTTAGAAAATGCCACAAAAATAATATTTGGTGACACATTTAGATAAATGCCACAAAGCCACAAACATATAAAGCTCTAGTGGCATTTCAATAAAGAAATGTCACATCAATTTTATGGCATTTTATAAAATAATGACACAAAAAATTATGTTTGTGACATTTACCAACAGATACCACTAAACTTTAGTAGCAATGGCATTTTTTAAAAAATGCCAGGACACTAGGTAGGTGCAAATTACTTTTTATGGCACTTAGGTGAAAAATTTCATAAACAAATATTTTATAGCATTTTGAGAAATGCCACTAAGTCAAAAACTTTCCAAGCTTATAATGGCATTTTTGAAAAGGGTGATGATTGAGACCCCCTCAAATCACCACCCCCACCACCCCCCCACACACACGTGGCGGGTGGTGATTGGAGGAGAAGGGAAAAAAAAGAAAAGAAAAAGAAAAAGGGACCAATCATGAGAAGAGGGGGTCAAGGGGGTGAGTAAAAAAGGGGGTCCAAGTCATTATTCTTTTGAAAAAACAAAAAATGCCAATATATTTTTAAAATTTTTACAATGCAGTAAATGATTAAAAATAAATAAATTAAACTCAATATACACTACAGGAAAAAGCACATTCGGCGACTAAATTTCCTGACCAAAAAAAATTTGGTCGCTGATAGTATAGTTTTCAGTAACCAAAACAACATTAGTAGTCAAAAGTAAAGGTTTTTGGCGACTAAACAATTTTAATAGCCAAAAGTCTACAATTGGCGACCAAAACTAAGTTTGGTCGCTGATTATTTGGGTTTTAGTGAAAAAAAAAATTTAGTAGCCCAAAGTAAAGCTTTTTGGCAACTAAAAAAATTTAGTAGCCAAAAGTCTACAATTGGCGACTAAAAATAAGTTTGGTCACTGATTATATGGGTTTTACCAACTAAAAAAATTTTAGTAGCCAAAAGTAAAGCTTTTTGGTGACTAAAAAAATTTTAGTAGCCAAAAGTCTATAATTGACGACTAAAAAATAAGTTTAGTCGCCAAAAGTGGTTATTTTTAGTGCGGGAGAACTAAAATCCTAAGGCAGAAATTAAATTTTTTGACGACCAAAATTTTGGTAGCTGAAAGTGCATCTTCGGTGACCAAATCCGATTTTGGTTGGCAAAAGTTAAGTTTTTTAGCAACTAAAAATAATTAGTAGCCAAAAGTATAGAATTGGAGACCAAAAAATATTTTGTCGCCAAAAGTGGTCTTTTTTTATTTTACTAGTAAATAGTTTATTTTACATAATTTATGTTCAATAAAATAATTATGTTTATACATATACTTTTATATTAATATAAATGTATGTACTATATAAATAATATATGTTGCATATATAATTATATGGTGCTATAGAGGTGTAGTGGGAAGAGTGTGGTGTATAAGGTTTATGGTGCGGGAGGTTTGCGGTTCGAGTCTCTGCAAGAGCAGATCAAATTGTTCTACAACGAATTATCGTCACGAATGGCACTTGACAGCGTCACGAATAGTGCCTACCATGACATTAAAGTGTCACTAAAAGGTTTTAGTCTTGATGGTGTAATGACACTTATAAGTGTCACTAACTCTTTTTTTAATGGCGGTTGATAGTGCCACAAATAATATCTACCATGACATTAAAATGTCATTGAAAGTTTTTAGTCATGATGGTGCAGTGACACTTGCAAGTATCTATCGTGGCACTCGTATCTACCGTGGCACCGATAGAAGTGGCACTTGTTCAAAATGCCACAAAACTAAAAAATGTCATTAGAAGAATAGTTTTGTGGCACTTTCAAATGTCACTAAACTAAGAAAATATTGTAGTGTAATTTACTTATGGGATACAATAGGAGTAATAAAAAATAACAAATATTGTGTATTAAGAGATACAGTAGTGTGCAAATAGAACCACTCCATTTTTGGGGCTCAATATGCTTTCTAGTCTTTATCAAAATGTTATAAGCAATTAATTAGTTGAAAAGGATAAGAATACATAAAAAATGACTTGCATTAATTAATATATATTTTTATTAATATTATCCTATTCTAGCTGTTCCTGGTCTATTCTTTAATTGTCATTGGCCGTTGGAGCAAAAATGAGACAATAGAACTATTTGTTATTATAATTTAGGTTGGATTTTTTTATTTATTTAGTGAGGATAGTTTTTCCGTATGAAAATTAAGAAATAATTATTTTATTTCATTCTAATGAATCAGATGTTATATTAATGTGTATTGTATTTTTATTAATTAGCGTATAACAAAAATTAATGTGACATAATATTTTAAAAATATTTAAATTTTTTTATGATATTGAAGGCGAATGTGATTTGAGTGACAAACAACTCTTATGACAGATGGATGAAAACAAAAGTGTGCATGCATGGCAAGGCATAAAGCTTTTCAAATTTGTTTGTTGCTTTTTTTATTATTTATTCTTTATTGAGAAAATCGATTTTCAACTTTGAGGTGCCTAATGGGCTATGGGGATCTAAGCTAGGTCACCCATAAATATTTTTGACAATACTACTGATGTTAACCCTTTATCTTGATGCCGAACAATTTTATATTTTTTCACACCCATCCATCTACCCAAGTATTGGTTTAATTGAAAGAATTTTTTAACAATTTTAAAATAAATGTATTTTTTTTTTTTTGAAAGATAAATCATGTAAAGAGTATAACTATTTTTTAAAAAAATTAACCAATATTTTGAAGGCACACGTTATTATTTTATTTTATTTTGTCAATCAATTTAGGACTAGTTACAAAATTAAGAGAATTATATATTTTAGAGGCTACTCCAATATTTGTCAAAAAGTTTTGAATTAAGGGCCATTTTGGGAACAATGGTAAAAAGTTAATTTTTTGACTTTTTAATTTTTTTAGCTAAAAAAATTAGCTTTTTTACCCAAAATAACCCAATTTTTTGCCAAAAAAATTACTAAAAAAATCAAAAAATCAAAAAATTAACTTTTTATCAATTTCTCAAAATAACGCTAAATGTTTTAACATGGTTTTAAAACTGGATCTTGGGAAGTGGGCTTCAAAAAGTCCTTTGACTTATCGTCAATGCTCATGGTGATGGTGTTCCTTTGTCCCCCATTACATTAGTTGCTGGTTTTTTCTGGTGATTGGTTATAATTATTGTGTTCCTTCTTTCCCATTATAGTAGCAGTTGGCTTGATCTTGGTACAATTACTAACTATTATTAGGCTATTGATCTATTTGATATAATATTTATTATATTTATAATTAAAAAAAATTTAGTGAAATATCTTTTTCCAACTTTGGGTAATAGAAGAGGTCAAATATATATTTTTCTTATTAATTAAGGTCATAGAGAAAAAAAAGCTGAAATTTTTCCGTGAACAGCTAGAAATTTCTCTTCATCTTTGTGAAAATGTTGAGAGATCCTAACTGCTATAAAGATATTGCATGTCCTTTATTTTATAAAATCTTAATATTAGGGACCCTAAACTAAAAATTCCAAAAAAAAAAAAAATCAAATTAGTGGTAAACTTTATAAACTTTAATGATTAAAATCATAATTTTTTAAAAAATTTATTAGAAAATCCTCTTTTAAGTGCTTATATCCCAATTAGTCCATAAGATATTCTTATATTTGAATAAGTCCTATTATTTTGGACATTTGATCCATTAAATTTTAATTATTATATTTAAAGTATTTTATGAATAATTTTATTCTTATAAATATTTTTTTGAACCCTTAGCAACTGAATAGTGCTACATGCATCATTAGCATATGCTATGATATTGTCACTTCAAAACTATGGATCCACCCATTATATAAATTATAAAGATCCAAAATTTCTAAAATTATGACACATCATCCGTTAACATACTAATTGGTATAACAATTAATGCATATAGTTTTATTCAGTGATGCGAACATTCAAATTTGACAATGTAAATGTTCACGTTAACAATATGAACATTAATACGCGTTTTATCTTATTATTATTTGTGATATTTTAATAACTATATCATCTCTAAGACTTATTAAATATAAAAAAAGAATTTGAACTAAATAAAACATAAACGTCTCTAATTTTTTTTTATAAATTTATAATTATGTTGAGAAAATACAAATGGTTTATAATTCCTCCAATTAAATATACAATACTACTGAAGATTCGTGTTTCCATGCTCAGCAAAAAAAGTGGACCAATACAACAAACATGGGCCCCCTCCCATGAGAGAGAGAGAGAGAGAAAGAGAGAGTCAAATGTGGAAGAATGAATAAGCAGTCAATTAGGGAAGCCACAAAGTAAATACTTTTTTTTTGAACGGCACAAAGTAAAAACTTTGATGCACCTTTTTATGTACCAAACCTTATCAAAATACTTGTATGCATATTCTTCTTGATAATCAAGGTGTAACCATGTCTATTTTAGTGATTTGAGAAAACCAATGTTTAAGAAAGTGATTCATACACAAATTAATGCATTATTCTCATGGGCCCAATATAATTCTCATGTCCAATACATGAGTAGATAGATGGACACTGGAGAGTTGATTTTTATGTGTTGCTTTGTCTATGGTTTATTACTATTTTATTAAATGCCCTTTTAACAATTGTTATTTGATGAACAAAAAACCATAAGACAAAGGGTTATTATTAGTCAAATGTGATAAAGTTAGAAGAAAGATAAACAAGCTAAGTCTATGATAAGGCAAAAAAGTAGAAATGTCTTTCGGCTTATGATATTACAGACAAAACTCATGCATATTTTATTAATAATTTTAAAATATTATGTGATATTATTAATAAATAATATATCAAAAAAATTTACGAGTCAAAAAATATTATAGATAACTTGTCTAATGTCTTTTATAATTACTCGTTTATTTAAAAAATTATATAAATAATATCATATAATTTTCAAAATTACTTAATAATTTATTTTTATTGGTGAGATATGCATGAAATTTGACTGCTAATCACATTCACACGTGCCTACCAACAAACCAACCATAAAGGTAAAGCTATCAGTCTAGTTAAGCCTTTCATATAGGCAGCACATAGACGATGGTGGCCAGATTGGATCATAGGAAAAACTAGAAATTTCAAACAGGCTGCTAACAAGTTGACCATTTGAAAGTACATATCATTAAGGCGAAATTACAAATAAGGTAGTTTAAAAAAAAATAATTACTAATTCATGAAAAAATTTATGATTTTTGTTATTAATATTTATAAGATTTACCATTGATTGGTAATTATTTTTTACAAATATCACTGATATTTTCCCTATTATTGATGAAGAAATGGAATGCCCTGTGTTATTTGATGTGGAAAAGAAAAGGAAAAACGAAATGCCAGTGTGATTTGATGTGGAAAAGAAAAGTAAAAACTGTTAAAAGCCTGCAATTTAAAATTAATCGGTAATGAGGGAGAGGCTTTTTAATATATTAATTAATTTTGGGTGATTTAGAGAATGACGTGGGATAATTTATAACACCCTCGCACATGCAGCTGGATATAGCATGGGAAGTTGACAGAGAGGTGAGAAATTAGACATCAAACAGAGACTTGATCCTTTATACTGTGTTTGTTTGGGAGATTTAGGGAAGAATTTAAAAAGGAAAAGAAAAAAGGTGTGTGAAACTATGTGAAATATAGGCAGACTTTATTCACATTTCACCTACCTTTTCTATTTCCTTTTCCAAATTCATTTCTAAATCCCTCAACCAAACACAACATTAGAGACCATCTAGAATCCATCTCTAATATTAAGTTAAAATATTCAACTCAACATTAACAGTAATATTAGGAATCCAGACTTAATTATTTAAAAATATTATTATGTAGTTTAGATTTGTTCTACATATAAATTTCATACTATACAAATTTAATCTCCACATATAACCACCTGCTTAGAAAAATCTGGGTTGATTTTTCTTGGTAAGCAGACTTATTACAAAATTAATTGGTAGAAGTCTAGCTGACCTCATTTTTACACAGACATTTGGATCTTCCCACCAATATATATATATATATATATATTGTGAAATGAAAAACAAATGGCAAAAAATAAAATAAAATAAAATAAATTTAATGAAATAAAAAAAATCACAATTTTATTTTCTCTTTTTATAAATTCAAAATTCAAACACAATAATAATAAATAGTATAAAACTAACAAAGGCTATTGGCCAAGAGTCTCTGCAGCTTAGTAGAAGTTTAGGGGCCGACTCTGCCATCGTAATGTCTTGTGTCTGTTGAATTTGTTATATGTGTATCACTATTTGTTAAACTTTCTTTCAATGCAACTCTCTTGATATTTAGGGTAAATTATAATATTTTTTTTTTAGATTTAATTAAAATACGAATTATTTTTTGTGATTATGAAAATTACATTCCACCCTCCGAGGTCGTAATTTCATAACAAATCGCCTATTCATGAAGTCAATTAACAGTTTTTAATGATGTTAGAAATATGTTTTAATTAATAATTTAAGTAATTTTATTATTGTATATGAGAACAATTATGAATTTTGTTTTTTTAGTTAATTCTGTTAAATAAAAAACTATGACAAGGGGATATTTGTAATTTTTCAAATTACAGGAGACAATCTGTACTTTAAGCAAATCTTAGAAGATATATTTGTAATTTATCCTAATAGTTATATTTTCATCTCTTTTTAATCTATACAGTTAAATATTTATTTTCTTAGTTTTATTTTTTCCAATCGGTAGAAGAGTATTTATAAATATCAAATATTTATATTATCAATCATATAAAGAAGTCTAACAAAACAAATTGCAAGCCAACAACAAGAATGATTACTAAAAAGAGTCCATGGGAAGAAATAATAACGACCCTCTAACATGAAGTAAATAATTCATCTTTGTCTATGGTAAGGATTGACTGCTAACCTCTTAGTTAAGAATATATAGAGTAGTCAATTGAATTAACTCAATTGATTATATATATATATATATATTTAGCTATTATAAAAGCCAACTTATTCTCTTTTATATATTTTTTTATAAAAAATTTAAAAATTACTAAAAATCCCAATTCCTAAACGAATTAATTAGAAGAAAAAAAAGCCACCAATTCTTAATTGACCAATTTTGGGATCTTTTGGGCATTGATTAACGATTAAATAATATCAAAAAATTATAATTTAAATAAATTTTATTTATTCTCACACATTTATAAAAATATATATATATATATATATATATATATTCTACATATTTCTCTTAAAAAAAATTATGGGGTGAACCAAATGGGTGGAAACACCGAATCTTGCATGATCTTGTGGTAGGTTTGAAGGTGGGAAAAACTTTTTTAAAAAAAAAAATTAAAAAGGAGTGGTGTGGTGTGGACATCATGAAATGGGTATTGATTGCATGCATGATTGGAAGTTTCTTTGCAAATGACATGTCCATGCAAAGATGGCAGGGCCAGTGTGACAATTACTAATCTATTTTTTGCTTTTTCTCTGAGCTTTTTAAAAGTATCATCATCCAACTTTAATCGTTAATGCATGTCAATTCCTCTTGTTCATGAATCTTTTTTCTTCATTGGTTATCCCAACTTTTTTATTTTATTTTCTATTTTTCTTTTCTTTTATTGACAACTTCATAAGCATGACATCATTTAATGATAATTATTATTATTAATCTAGGTTTACATTTGTGCTTAGTTCACACTTGAACTATCCAAAAGACTTCTCCATTTGTGTATAAAGTTGTGTCCTTTGGACTCAAAAATTAAATTTATTTTTCAAATTTAATAATGTGGTAATTTATTAAAATATTCAAGATAATGTTTTTTAATTATTATTTCTCTCTCATATCTTATCTAATTATTAATTAATTATATCTTTTATACACACTAAAATATATAAGAGTTTTAGATAACAAATTTTTTTTGTCTCTAAAAATATAAATTTTGTTGCAAGATATATTTTGGGACTAATTTCAATTGTCGCGAGGACAATAACTAAAAAGTCATTCTACAAAGTCAAAAAATGAGCTTTTAGGAACAAAATTTAAAAAATATGATTAATAAATGCACTTTTAGGGACAAAATAACTTGGTCCTAAAAAAGATTTATTTTTGGAGACCACTTTTGGTCTCAAAAGTTTAATAATTGACCACTAAATGTCCAATTTTGTTGTTAAAAATAAAATAATAACACTTTTGGCGACAAAAATATTTTATTCCTAAATTTTTGTCTCTAAAATCTTAATTTTCTTTATAGTGACATAATTCAATCGAGAAAGTAAATCCAAAAATTGAATTTATATATTATTTTCCTTTTGTATATATACAGAGAGAGAGAGAGAGAGAGACTCATATATACAAAAATGTTTCAGACCCCTAGGACCCCAGTGGGGTTTGATTGGTCAGGAATTTTTTTTTTATTTTTATTCTTCCAATAACCAACCCTCACGTGTGTGTAGGGGTGGTGGGGTGGGGGAAAGTGGGGGTCTCAATCACGTTTGCTAATATATATGTAGAAAATGTCCATATACACACGCAAAAACACACACACACACACACCAAAAAAAAAAAAAAAAAAAAAAAAAAAAGGACTTCTACAAATGCCTGTTTTATATTCATACCCAAAAAAGTGTATTCTTAAGATGATTTTGAGGATTTTGATGTGTGTATTGTAATACTTGGTGAATATAGGAAAGTGTAATGTTAGAGATTATGAAAAAAATATCATAAAATGTTTTATGAAATTTTTTTATCATTAGATTACACATGTAATAAAACACTACACACTAATTAAAGAATAAAAAAATTTCATAAAACATTTCATGATATTTTTTTCATGATTCCTGACATTACTCTATAGGAAAATAGTATAAAATGCAGAGAAAAATATAAAAATGTGATTATGGGTGCTTAGTGTTTATAGCTATGTTTAAAAGGTGACATAATTTGGGTTCAATTCAATTTTTTAAATAAATTTTTAAAGTGTATGTTGCCTACTAGTTTCACTAATTTCATGTATTTATTGTTATTTTATGCCCTAATTGCTTAAAAGTATGTTATTGGATTATTTGATGAATATTATTATTTGGGAGCAAAATGGTCATTTTAGTACCTAGGAGCCTTTGGAAATTTGAAAATTAAGGTTAAATTTATAATTTGACCATTAAAGGTTGAAATGAAATTTTGGCTCACAGAGACAAAAGGATCATTTTGTCTACAAAGGCAATATAATAAAATTGGCTAAGAGATATATAGATATGACAAATTGAAAGAAGATTTTTGACAAAAAGAGAGATAGAGAGGGAGACACAGATAGAGACAGAGGGAGAGAAATTGACATTGTTGAAAAATAATGTGTGCCAATTTTCTTAGAGTTATATGATTTAGATTTTGGGTCCAATATTATGAGATTATGTTTGGTGTTGACCCGATGTTTACGTTTTTTGATTTTGGGCTTTGGGCTTTGAGTTTTTTTGTTGCGTTTAGTAGGAGGTATTTGGGAGGAGATTTTAAAAGGGAAAGAAAAAAATAAAGTGAAATGCGAATAAAATATATTTATATTTTATTTAATTTTACATATTTTTTTTTTCTTTTTAATTTTTTTTCCTAAACCTCTCAAACAAACATAGCATTAGTAGATCAACAAATCATATTTTTGGTCTAATAAACTTGAACTGATAGTTGATTGTCTAACTGTTACAGTTTAAGAATCTACACATGGGATTGGGCAATGTTAGAAACCACTAAAAGTAGTATTTTAAAGAAATTATTAATGATGTGACATCTATTTTTTCAAAAAAAGAAAAAAAATAGACACAACAACATAGTAACAAACAAGAGTAATGCTAGAGACCCCAAATATTCTACCAAAAGTTTTACCAAATGTCTCACATGGGTGTGGGACCCACACAATGTGGGTCTCATGTGGGTCCCACAACCATGTGAGACATTTGGTAAAACTTTTAGTAAAATATTTGGGACCTCTAACATTTTTAAACAATAAAACTCACTGCCACATCATTAATAATGACACTAATTAGTGCCCCTAATTTTCTTATGAGATTGAGGGACTTGTATGGACCCAAGGGCATTCTGGCAGGCAACCACTACTTTAAAGTTTTTAATTTTTTTTAATATAATAATATTAGTTTAAAATATATCTATATTAAGGCCACATTTTAGTGGGCAAGTGGTAATTTTAGGGGGAAAGTGGTAATTTTAATTTAAAAATAAAAAATTAAAAAATTTATAAATTATACAAAAAAATTAAAGATTTTCTTTTCTTTTTACTTTTTGCACAACTTTTCGTAAAAACTCAAAAAATCATTCAAAAAATACAAGGCTCTGTTTGTTTGTGCTCTGAAAATAGTTTTCAACACTTAAGTTTGAGCATGATGTTTGGTAAGAGTTTTGGAATTAATTTTCCAAAACTCTGCCGGAAGCTCTGTCTATATGTCAAAGCATTCTGTTTGTTGCAGAGGGGGCGTTTGTGGGAACGGGACGTCCGGCCGGTCGTCCGACCGGCTATCCGAAACAGTGAATTTTTTTTTTTTTTTTTTTGCAATTGATTTATATAATTGGGAAAAATATTTTCTGAAAATTTTTAAATTTTTTATATGCTTTAAAATAATTTTGAGTTGTATGTTTAGTTATGAGTTGTAAATTTTTGTATCATATATCAAATGTCACATCAACAATTCCCCACTCAAATTAAACCTCTTTTCCAAAACTATTTTCAAAACTCTTTACCAAACAAATTTTCTACACTCAAATCATAATTCTACAACACACAAACTCAAAATATAACTCATACTCTCAAATCACATTTACAAAATACAACCAAACGCAGGCCAAGTTTTTTTACCTCATATTTTAGCCAAAAAACCAAAAAATTACTAAAATAGCTTTTTCCCAAACAAGGCTTAAGTCTTAATAGTTGGACTTATTTCTCATCAAGTATTATTAAAAATAAGTCTTAGTAAAATAGTTATTGAAAATAATTTTTATGATTTTTTTGCATGTGTCGTTAAAAATTGACAATTAGTGACTTTTTTGTCATTATTTTCATAAAATGTCGCTAAAACTTACAGTTAGTACATTTTTCAGTGACGAATTTTTCAAATTGTCGCTGAAAATTAAAAATTAGTGACTTTTTTGTGAAGATTTTTTTTTTAAAAAATTGTCGCTAAAACTTATAATTAGTGACATTTTTGTGACAATTTTCAAACTGTCATTGAAAATTAACATGCAACATTTTTTTAATAGTGTTTAATGAGAAATGCTATTAATTATCATAAAACTTATTAGACAATAAATTCACATATTAGGGCCAACACGTAAATCTTCCTAAATTATATAGGTTTGGCACTGTAAGATTTTTTGAAAAATTTAATACCTATCCCCCTAAGATATTTTCATATCTGTAGTCGAAAATCCATAGATAACCATGTAAAGAAAATCATATAGAGTGAGCAGTTGAAAAACACAAGGCTGGTGAAATGACTTCTATCAACTTGTCCTCATTTTCGAGTTATAACACTACAGAACAATACAAATTTGGTGACTAAAAATGCTGATTAAAAAAATTTAGTCTCTAAAGATCCACACTTTAGCTACTAGAAAAATTTTGGTAGGCAAAAGTGTTAAGTTTTTATTCTTGGCAATTCCATTTGACAAAACTCCTTTCAGTTGTAATTGTATTTGATATTTTATTTCAGTGAGACTATGAGTATTAGATGCGAATCTAACCCGAATTGTGCCTTTGTAGAGGAGTTTGTGATTTAAATCCTATCATGTTTGCCACTTCCCTGATTATGTCGGGGATCGAGCTGTTCGATCAGCTCGCGGAGGTTTAGGAGGCAACGCCCAGGTAGGGTCGAGGGGCAGCGCCCCTGAAGCAAAAGGAAAAATTGCTTGTTTGTTCGCTCGAGCGACCATTTCTGCACTCGAGTAGAGATCGCGACCTTTCAGAAGTTTCACTAGCCTACAAAAGTATTGGGTGTTGTTTTTCCTCCCTCGAGCGGCCATTCTTGTGCTCAAGGGGAGATCGCGGATCTGTTTTCTATAAATATGTATTTCAGTCCGATTTTAGGGTACAGCTTCTAGATCTTCTTCTTGGGTTTTAGGGTTTTCATCTAGGGCTTCTTTCCTTGTTTCCTTTGATATCTGTGAGAGTTTAATCATGAATTGAGTGGATTATATCAAAGGATTTGTTTGTTTTATTTGTTCAAATACAAAAGAGAGAGTTGTTCTTCGACAGATTTCGTGGAATTTGGGCCTGAAACTTTGGTGGATTTTGGAGTGGCTCATCGTCGTTGACATCGACGTTGTGGATTCAACGTTGGGCAAGACAATTCCGAGGTGAAGACTGTGGTGAAGAGGTATATAGGGGTCGGTTCAATTCGGGCGTAAATTCGCTAGGTAATTGAGAGTACATTTGTGTAATTCCTTTTGTCATCTTAGTGGATTGTTTTGTGACTTTGGCCCATGATTTTTTTATCACAATTGAAGGCGCTGCAATTGAGATTTTTCCACGTTAAAATCATTGTGTTGATTTGTCTTGATTGTTTGATTGAGATTGTTATTTACTACTTAAAATTGATACATAATCACAAATTAATATCTAGGGGATTTCTAGATTTTTCAAAAGGTACCCACTTTAGCTACTAAAAAAAAAATTATTTGGCAAAGGTACAATCTTTAGTTACTAAAAATAATTTAATCAGTATTTATTTTACTTTTGGTGACTAATTGAATTTTGGTTGTTGAAAATAGGGTTTTGGGTGACTAAAAAAATTTGGTCCCTAAATGTACAATCTTTAGTTAGTAAAAATAACTTAGTCCCTATTTATTTTACTTTTGGCAGCTAATTGGGATTTAGTTGTTGAAAATAGAGTTTTGAGCAATAAATAAAATTTGGTCAGAAAAGGTACAATCTTTAACTATTAAAAATAATTTAGTCAGTATTGATTTTACATTTAGCGACTAAATTTTAGTCGACAAATGTAATTGAAAGTTTTGGAGGAAGTACTTTGAATTTTGAAGGAATTCTTAAATTAATTGACAACTAAAGTATTAACAGTTAGCTAGAAAAAAAGAAGAAGAAAAGCTAAGGTTTTAAAAACGTCATTATTTTAGGCATAAAAAAAATACACTTGGAAAGTTGGGTCTAATTCTCTCACGTTTTTCTGTCTCTCTCCCTGAGACTTTCAGACTTTCTCTTTCTTACGCCTTTGCCCTCCTCCTTCCACGCTATCTCTCTCACTTTGTCTCCATCGCCATCGGGTACAGGAGCATCATCGTCATTGCACACGAACACCACCGTCGATCCACCATTGGAGCATTACCCTAGGTATGTCCTCTCTATTCGCCCCTCTCTCTCTCTCTCTCTCTCTCTCTCTCTCTCTCTCTCTCTTTATTTCTGTCTCTGTCTCTCTTTCCCTAATTTCAGCCTCTAGGGTTTTCTTCTTTTATTCATTTACCTTTACACAAACCCAGCTCAAAATCGACCTACCTATCAACATTGATGAATAGTTATGTATCGACGTTGTGCTACGATTCCCTATATTTGCTATTACATTGATGAGAACTGCCCGACCACCGTTATCCACTTTACTCAAGGGCCCCCCAACTCTTTCTCTCTCTCTCTCACACACACACACACACACACACAAACATATAAACCCTTGATTGTTTTGGTTTAGGTTTTGTCATTCTTCACTTATTTTACCAGTCAAATTCAAGTTGAAAAACCTATAAGAGCTATGAATTTTTTTATTTGCAGTTCTCTATAATGTTGTGTGCTCAATTTTCTATGACATATATGTATCTACGTTCAATGATTGCTTTGTATTTGATAGCCAATGGTCTTGTTAGGCATACATAACTTGTGCATAGAAGTTATTTAAAGATTTGTCAAAGAGACTAATACTTCATTGGCTTCAAAGTTTGACATAGATATAAATATTCTTGTGGTATATTATTTGTTTTTTTTAGTAATTCTTCATATGGTATGTAGATTCAATCATTTCACTTTTTATTTGACTGAAACATTTGTCTAACCTTTATATTCTGTTAGGATTTTCCCTCTTGTTTGTGACAAGAATTCTGCAAGCCATGTGTTTGAAGATAATGTTAGGGAAATATATGATTTCCCACAAGTAAATCAATCAATGGAAATAAAAACTAATGTAGAAAAATTAAATCAACAACGACACAAGAATTTTACGTGATTCCCTCAATGTAAGGTACGTTCACGAAATTGAAATTCGATTCCACTATCGACCAAAAGTTTTCAAACGATTACAAACGGGACACAAATGGTCTCACAAAACCACCCTTAAGTGAATTCCAAATAATCACAAATAATTAAGAGGAAAGACCTCACTAAATAGACAAATAAATTGTCTTTGAAACAGAGTTGAAAAATACCCAAAATAATACTGTAATCCAAATCAATCCATACGCTACCACTAAATCCAAATAATCAACCACAGCACTACATGAACATAACACCCAAATTAATTCAACCCACCGAATTAAATTTCCAAGCACCCACCGAATGGATCAATTGTTATAGCTGCTGTAGTATCCCTTGGAAGAACCAAAACAATATATAAATATATTGTTGATTCTTGGGCTTTTATGAAAACCCTAGTTGTTACCAAATAGATTATTAAATACCATTGAGCCTTTGAAAGTTAGATAAATAGTTTTAATAAACCAATTAGGTCTCATACTCCAATAAGGAAGTATACCCAACAATTCTACCCTTACCGACTTAGGTGGAGACATCAACCATACCATCAAAGTTTGACACTTTAATGTTTGTCTCTTGGCAAAGTCTTAGTCAACATATCCGAAACATTATCATCTATATGAACCTTTTTGAGTTGTAACAATTTCGAATCTAACACATTATGAATCTAATAGTATCTCACATCAATGTGTTTTGCTCTTGAATGAAAAGTAGAATTTTTACTTAAATGAATAGCACTTTGACTATCACAATAAAGCACATACCTTTCTTGATTCAAACCCAACTCTTGCAAAAAAAATTTCAACCATTACTCTTCTTTGCAAGCTTTTGTAATGGCAATAAATTCAGTTTTGGTAGTTGAGAGAATAACACATTTTTATAATTTAGATTGTCATGCCATAGCTCCCTTTGTAAAAGTCATCAAATACTCAAAAGCAGATTTCTTAGAACCAACATCACCGGCCATGTCAGAATCCGTGAACCCATCAAGCATCGGCTTACCATCCTCAAAACACAAACACACCTTCGAAGTCTCTCGAAGATACCTTAGAATCCATTTTACTGCTGTCCAATGTTCTTTACCCGAATTAGAAAGAAACCGATTCACCACGCCAACAACGTGAGCAATATCCGGCCTTGTACAAACCATGGCGTACATAAAGGAACCAACCGCTGAAGCATAAGGAATTTTTAGCATCTCTTCCTTGTCTTTCTCATTTGTAGGACATTGATTAGAACTAAGCTTGAAGTGACCTGCAAGTGGACAACCAACCGGTTTTGCTTTATCCATGTTGAATCTCTCAATAACTTTTTCAATGTAGCTTTCTTCAGACAACCAAATCAGCCTCTTCTTTCAATCACGAACAATCTTCATACCGAGCATTTGCTTTGCCGGCCCCAAATCTTTTATATCAATAGACTTGCTCAACTCCAATTTCAACTTGTTAATCATAGTATAATCTTGACCCACAATTAACATGTTATCAACATAAAGTAAAAGAATAATAAATTTTCCATTCGAATTTTTTTTCACAAACACACAATAGTCTGACATAGTTTTAGAAAAACCATTATTAATCATGAAATAGTCAATTTTTTTGTACCATTGCCGCAGGGCTTGCTTGAAACCATACAAACTTTTCTTTAATTTGCAAACGAATTTCTCTTTCCTTTTCTCTACAAAACCTTCCAGTTGCTCCATGTAAATTTCTTTTTCAAGGTCACCATGAAGAAATGCTGTCTTCATATCAAGTTGCTCAACTTCAAGGTTTGTACTTGCGGCCATGCCAATACAACCCAAATAGAAGATATCTTCTCAACTAGCGAGAAAATCTCATCAAAGTCAATACATTTCTTTTGCCCAAAAGCTTTTCACAACAAGGCGTGCCTTGTACCTTAGATTCTTGCCATCATTCTTCAATTTGAAGATCCACTTATTTTTCAGAATTTTTCTTCCCTTAGGAAACTTCACCAAATCATAAGTGTGGTTTTCAAGTGAGGAATTCATTTCTTCTTTCATGGCCTTTTTTCAATCATCTTTTTTACATGCTCAATTGTTTTTTGGTAGGCTCCCCTTGATCGGATATCAACACAAACTCATTGGGAGGATACTTTCTAGAAGGTTGCCAGTCCCTTGTAGATTTTCTCAATTCAAGTTGTGGTAACGGTTCTTGAGTTGGATGCTCTTCCTCAATTTCGGGCTCAACTTCATTAGGATTAGCATCATCCTCCACATCTTCAATAGGTGGCTGCATATCTCCCCATTTTCATTATCAACTGAAGATGAAGGAGTTGGATCTATGTCAATGAGATCAGTAGTTTTTGGCTCCGATTGATCACATTTGTCAAAGTCTTCAATTGTTTGGTTTTCAAGAAACACAACATCATGGCTTTGAATAATTTTCTTGTCGACCGGATGCTACCATCTATAACAAAACTTATCACGCCCATAGCCAAGAAAAATACAGTCTTGACTTGCTATCAAGCTTGAATCTCCCATCCTTTGGAATGTGAACGAAGACTCGACAACCAAACACTCTCAAGTGCTCACAAGACACATCTTTGCCGGTCCAAATTCTTTCGAGAACATCATAATTTAAAGGATAGGAAGGAGACAAATTGATCACGTCAACCGCTGTCCTCATTGCCTCACCCCAAAAGGATCTTGGCAATTTAGCATGTGAAAGAAGACACCTTATTCTTTCCACAATGGTGCAGTTTATCCTCTTGGCAATGCCATTTTGTTGAAGAGTCTTCCTAACTGTCTTTTGGTGCCAAATACCTTAGCTGTGACAATACTCATCAAATGGCCCAATGTATTCACCATTATTGTCTATTCGGATGCACTTCAATTTATGCCCTGCATCTCTTTCAACCATGGCCTGAAAATGATTAATTATATCTAGAACTTGATCTTTAGTTTTAGTGCAAAAGTCTAAACTTTCCTTGAATAATCATCAATGAAAATAACAAAATAAAATCAACACTATGTGTTCTAACTTTTAAAGGACCACAAACATCCGAATGAATCAATTTCAAAACATTTTCTTTTCTAGAAGCAAATATTTTTGTGAAAAAAAAACTCTATATTGTTTACCTGCCAAGCAATGAACACAAGTTTTAAGATGTGTACCTTTCAAATCAGGTAGAAGTTCTTTCTTGAACAAAACTTGCAGCCCCTTTTCACTCATATGCCCAAGCCGCTTATGCTATAATTCGGTAGAAGTATCATCCCCAAGTGCTTTGATAACACTTTTACAAATTTTTTCTTGCATCGAATAACATGTGTGAGTCTTCTTGCATATAGCCACGACCAAAGAATCCTTTGTGAACTTCCATTTTCCCTCACCAAATTTGTTATTGTAACCTTTATCATCTAACTTTAATCGTTAAAGTTATGCCCTACATCTCTTTAACCGTGGCCTGAAAATGATTAAATATATCTAGAACTTGATCTTTAGTTTTAGTGGAAAAGTTTAAACTTTCCTCGAATAATCATCAATGAAAGTAACAAAATAAAATCAACACTATATGTTCTAACTTTTAAAGGACCACAAACATCCGAATGAATCAACTTCAAAACATTTTCTTTTCTAGAAGCAAATATTTTTGTGAAAAAAAAAACTCTATATTGTTTACCTGCCAAGCAATGAACACAAGTTTTAAGATGTGTACCTTTCAAATCAGGTAGAAGCTCTTTCTTGAATAAAACTTGCAGGCCCTCTTCACTCATATGCCCAAGCCGCTTGTGCTATAATTCGGTAGAAGTATCATCCCCAAGTGCTTTGATAACACTTTTACAAATTTTTTCTTGCATCGAATAACATGTGTGAGTCTTCTTGCATATAGCCACGACCAAAGAACCCTTTATGAACTTTCATTTTTCCTCACCAAATTTGTTATTGTAACCTTCATCATCTAACTTTAATCGTTAATGCATGTCAATTCCACTTGTCCATGAATCTTTTTTCTTCATTGGTAATCCCAACCTTTTTTTTTTAATTTTTTTTTTAATTTTTCTTTTCTTTTATTGACAACTTCGTAAGCATGACATCATTTAATGATAATTATTAATCTAGGTTTATATTTGTGCTTAGTTCACACTTAAACTATCCAAAAGACTTCTCCATTTGTGTATAAACTGGTCCTTTGGGCTCAAAAATTAAATTTACTTTTCAAATGTAATGATGTGATAATTTATGAAAATATTTAAGACAGTTTTTTTTTTTCTCTCTCATATCTTATTTAATTATTAGTTAATCATATCTTTTATACATACTACAACATATAAGAGTTATAGATAACAAGTTTTTTTGTCTCTAAAAATATAAATATTATTGCAAAATATATTTTGGGACTAATTTCAGTTATCGCGAGAACAATTACTAAAAGGTCGTTTTAAAAAGTCAAAAAATAAGTTTCTAGGAACAAAATTTAAAAAATGTCGTTAATAAATACACTTTTACAGACAAAATAACTTGATTTTAAAAACAATTTATTATTGGAGACCACTTTTGGTTTCAAAAATTTAATAATTCACCACTAAATGTCCAATTTTATCTTTAAAAATAAAATAGTAACAGTTTTGGCGACAAAAATATTTTATTTTAAAATTTTTGTCTCTAAAACTTTAATTTTTTATAGTGACATAATTTAGTCGAGAAAGTAAATCTAAAAATTGAATTTGTATATTATTTTCGTTCTGTATATATACAGAGAGAGAGACTAATATGTATGTAGAAAATGTCCACATACACACGCAAAAAAAAAAGAAAAAAAAAAGAAAAGAAAATAAAAGGAACAACTTCATGTCTAGAAATGCCTGTTTTATATTCATAACCAAAAAAGTGTACTCTTAAGATGATTTTGAGGATCTGCATATCGTAATACTTGGTGAATATTTGTGAATATAGAGAGGAGTAATATTAGAGATTATGAAAAAAATATTATGAAATGTTTTATAAATTTTTTTTTTTTACTATTAGATTACATATATAATAAAATACTACACACGAATTAAAGGATAAAAATTCTTCATAAAACATTTCATGATATTTTTTTATGATTCCTGACATTACTTTATAGGAAAATGGTATAAAATGCAAAGAAAAATATAAAAATGTGATTTTGACACCGTAACATATAAGAGTTTTAGAGATCAAATTTTTTGATCTCTAAAAGTGATAATTTTATTGCAAAAGACATTTCGAGACCAATTTCTATCGTCATGAGGATAGTCGTTAAAAAGTCATCTCAAAAAGTCAAAAATAAGACTTTTAGCAACAAAATTTTGAAAATATCACTAATAAATACACTTTTAGGGACAAAATAATTTGGTCTCAAAATAGTTTATTTTTAAGATAAAAAATTTGATCTCAAAAACATAATAATTAATCACTAATATCCAATTTTCGTTACTAAAAATATAGTGACACTTTTCACAACAAAAATATTTGGTCCCTAAAAAATAATTTTGTCCCTAAATTTTGGTCTCCAAAACTTCAATTTTTTTGTAGTTTTGGTGTTTATAGCTATGTTTAAAAGGTGACATAATTTGGGTTTAATTCAATTTTTAAATAAATTTTTAAAGTGTATGTTGGTTACTAGTTTCACTAATTCCATCTATTTATTGTTGTTTTATGCCCTTATTGCTTCAAAGTATGTTATTTGGATTATTTGATGAATATTATTATTTGGGTGCAAAATGGTCATTATAGTACTTAGGAGCCTTATGGAAATTTAAAAATTAAGGGTAAATTTATAATTTGACCATTAAAGGTAGAAATGAAATTTTGGCTCTTAGAGACAAAAGGATCATTTTGTCCATAAAGGCAATATAATAAAATTGGCTAAGAGATATATAGATATGACAAATTGAAAGAAGATTTTTGAGAGAGAGAGAGAGAGAGAGAGAGAGAGAGAGAGAGAGATTGACTAATTGTTGAAAACTAATGTGTTTGGGTCCAATATTATGAGATTATGTTTGGTGTTGACCCGATCTTCACGTTTTTGATTTTGGGCCTTTAGCATTTTGCGTTATGTTTGTTTGGAGATTTGAGAATAAATTTAAAAAGAAAAAAAAAATTAAGTAAAATATAAATAAAATATATTTACATTTCCTTTAATTTTATATATATTTTTCTTTTTATTTTTCAAATTATTTCTTAAATCTCTCAAACAAAGTACTTAGTATTAGTAGACCAATAAATCATATTTTCGGTCTGATAAACTTGAACTGATAATTGATTGTCTAACTGTTAAAGTTCAAGAATCTACACATGGGACTTGTAGGAATGGACCCAAGGGAATGCTGGCAGGCAACCGTCACTTTAAAGTTTTTTAATTTTTTTTAATATAATAATATTAGTTTAAAATTGAAAAAATTATTGATAAATCTCATTTAGAAGTGTTTTAATCTAAAAAGTCAATGAAGAAATTTTTTAGCCCATTTAGTCCCATGTATGTATAGTTTTATTCCATAAAGTCCTTTTTCTTGATTTACACTATTTTCTTGGACACTTATACCCTTATATTTAATTTTGATACCCTTATAAATATTTTTTGAACGGTTAGCAATTTTATGATGTGAACATTCATATTTTAAAATTCACATTGGTAGGAATGTAAAATTGGCCCGTGGGCGGCCCGAAACCCGTCTGCGAGCCGGGGCTGGCCGGGCCCGTTGACAATGTGAATATTCACATTGACATGTTAACATTCACATTAATAGGAGTATAAAATTGGGCCGCGTCCCGTGGCGGCGTGAAACCCGCCCACGGCCTATGGGCAGCCCGGGGCGGGCCCGGTCCGGGCTGTTGACAATGTGAATATTCACGTTGACATTTTAACATTCACATTGATAAGAGTATAAAATTGGTCCGCGACCCATGGGCGACCAAAAACCCATCCGCGGCACGGGCCCGGCCGGGCCTGGCTCGTTGACAATGTGAATATTCACATTGACATGTTAACATTCACATTGACAAGAATATAAAATTGGCCAGCGTCCCGTGGGCGACCAAAAGCCCGCCTGCGGCCCAAGGCGGGCTCGGCCCGGCCCGTTAACAATGTGAATATTCACATTGACATGTTAACATTCACATTGATAGGAGTGTAAAGCCCGGGGCGGGCCCGGCCTGTTGACAATGTGAATATTCACATTAACATATTAATATTCACATTGATAAGAGTATAAAATTGGCCCTCGTCCCGTGGCTGCCCAAAACCCGCCCATGGCCCGTAGGTAGCCCGGGGCGGGCCCGGCTCGACCTATTGACAATGTGAATATTCACATTGACATGTTAACATTCACATTGATAAGAGTATAAAATTGGCCCGTGTCCCGTGGCTGCCCGAAACCCGCCCACAGCCCGTGGACGGCCTGGGGCGGGCCCGGTCCGGCCTGTTGACAATGTGAATATTTACATTGAAATGTTAACATTCACATTGATAAGAGTATAAAATTGGCCCGCGGCCCATGGGCGGCCAAAAGCCTGCCCGCAGCCCAGGGCGGGCCCAGCCCGGCCAATTGATAATGTGAATATTCACATTGATAAGAGTGTAAAATTTGCCCGCAGCCCGTGAGCGGCCCGAAGCCCGACCGCAGCCCGAGGCGGGCTTGGCTCGACCCGTAACAATGTGAATATTCACATTGACATGTTAACATTAACATTGATAGGAATGTAAAATTTGCCCGCTGCTTGAAGCTCGCCCGTGGCCCGGGGTAGGCTCGGCCCGGCCCGTTGACAATGTGAATATTCACATTGACATGTTAACATACACATTGATAGGAATGTAGAATTGGCCCGCCGCCTGTGGGCTGCTCGAAGCCCGCCCACGGCCTGGGGCAGGCACGTTTGGGTCCAGGCCCGAGCATGTCCGAGACCCTAGGCTAGGGCCTAGGCCATCACTTTGAAGCCCGGCTCGGCCCGGCCCATCGGCCCGCTTAAGGCCCATTCAAGGCTCGGTCCGAGGCCCAGCCCGCCTGAGGCACAATGTCTTTTTTTGTGAAAAATAATAAAATTTTGGTAGAAAAAATTAAAAAGAATTTAAAAAAAATGGCCAGGCCCGCCCAAGCCCGGCCTGAGCTCGAGCCTAGGCCTAGGCCCACCGGCCCGACCCGAGGCTGTCGTCTTCTGGCCACAGGCTAATTTTACATTCCTATCAATGTGAATGTTAATATGTCAATGTGAATATTCATATTGTCACGGGCCGGGCCGGGCCTGCCCCGGGCAGCGGGCGGGCTTCGGGCTGCCCACGGGCCGCGGGCCAATTTTACACTCCTATCAATGTGAATGTTAATATGTCAATGTGAATATTCACATTGTCATGGGCCGGACTAGGCTCGCCCCGGGCCGCCCACGAGCTTCAGGCCGCCCATGGGACGCGAGTCAATTTTACACTCTTATCAATGTGAATGTTAACATGTCAATGTGAATATTCACATTATCAACGGGCCGGGCCCGCCCCAGCAACTGGCGGGCTTCGGGCCGTGCACAGGCCGCAGGCCAATTTTACAGTCCTATCAATGTGAATGTTAATATGTCAATGTGAATATTCACATTGTCACGGGCCGGACTGGGCTCGCCTCAGGCCGTTCACAGGCCGCGGGCTAATTTTACACTCCTATCAATGTGAATGTTAACATGTCAATGTGAATATTCACATTGTACATGGGCTAGGCCCCTACACATTGACGATATGAACATTCACATTGACGGTGTGAACATTCACATTAGGGGTATTTTGATAATTATGTCACCCATAGGACTTATTGAAACATAAGAAAATAATATGAACTAAATAGAACATAAGTAGATGAAAATGGTATTTTGGTCTTCTTATCTAAAATAGGACCTATTGGAATAGTCAAAAAGAATATGGATTGGATGGAACATAAGTAATTAAAGATGGATTTATGGAAAAAGCTCCCTTTAAAATATATCTATATTAAGTCTTAATAGTTGGACGTATTTCCCATCAAGTTCTATTAAAAATAAATTTTAGTAAAATGTTGTTAAAAACATTTTATATGATTTTTTTGCATGTGTCGCTAAAAATTGATAATTAGTGATTTTTTTGGTCATGATTTTTATAAATTATCGCTAAAACTTACAATTGGTGACATTTTTCAGTGACGAATTTTTTAAATTGTCGCTCAAAATTGAAAATTAATGACTTTTTTGTGACAATTTTTTTTTTAAATTGTCGCTAAAACTTATAATTCGTGATATTTTTGTGATAATTTTCAAACTGTCGTTGAAAATTAACAATAAGTAACATTTTTTTAATAGTATTTGATGAGAAATGTCATTAATTGTCAGAAGACCCATTAGATAATAAATTTACATATTAAGACCTTCACGTAAACCTTCCTAAATTATATAGGTTTGGCACTTCAAGAATTTTTGAAAAATACCCATCCCCCACTAAGATATTTTCATAATTGTGGTCGAAAATCCGTAGATAACCATATAAAGAAAATCATATAGAGTGAGCAATTGAAAAACACGAGGCTGGTGAAATGACTTCTATTAACTTGTCCTCATTTTTGAGTTGTAACACTACAGAAAAATACAAATTTGGTGACTAATTGAATTTTAGTAGTTGAAAATAGGGTTTTGGACGACTAAAAAGATTTAGTCCGTAAATGTACAACATTTGGTTAGTAAAAATAACTTAGTCGCTATTTATTTTATTTTTGGCAACTAATTGGGATTTAGTCGTTGAAAATAGGGTTTGAGTGATAAAAAAAATTTGGTCAGAAAATGTACAATCTTTAGCTATTAAAAATAATTTAGTCGGTATTGATTTTACTTTTAGTGACTAAATTTTGGTAGGCAAATGTAATTGAAAGTTTTGGAGGGAGTATTTTGAATTTTGGAGGGATTAATTAATGGGGTATTTACGCGTAGGTTCTATAAGTGGACTTATTGTCTAATAGGCACTATGAGAAAAAATTGTCATAAAAAAGTCACTAATTGTAAGTTTTAGCTATAATTTATAAAAATCATGACAAAAAAGTCACTAATTGTCAATTTTTAGCGACGTATGTAAAAAATTATCACAAAAAAATTTATTTTTAGCAATAATTTTACCAAGATTTATTTTTAATGAGACTTGATGGGAATTAAGTACAACTATTAGGACCTATTGATAGTTTATCCTTAATTTTAATTGGCAACTAAAGTATTAATAGTTAGTTAGGAAAAAAAAGAAGCTAAGGTTTTAAAAACGTCAGTGTTTTAGGCATAAAAAAAATACGCTTGGAAAGTTGGGTCTAACTCTTTCACGTCTGTCTGTCTCTCTCCCTGAGACTCTCAGACTTTCTCTTTCTTTTGCCTTTGCCCTCGTCCTTCCACGCTATCTCTCTTGCTTTGTCTCTATCGCCATTGGGTACAGGAGCATCACCGCCATTGCACATGAACACCACCATCGATCCACCATTGGAGCATTACCCTATGTATGCCCTCTCTATTTCGCCCTCTCTCTCTCTCTATCTCTCTCTCTCTTCCCTTAATTTCATCCTCTAGAGTTTTCTTCTTCCATTCATTTAACTTCATACAAACCCAACCCCAAATTGACATACCTACCATCGTTGACAAATAGCTTTGTATTGACGCTGTGCTACAATTCCCTATATTTGTTATTCCACTAATGAGAACTGCCTGACCACCGCTATCCACTTTACTCTAGGGCCCCTCTCTCTTTCTCTCTCTCTCTCTCTCTCACTCACACACACACACACACACACACACACACACACACACACACACAAACCCTCGATTGTTTTGATTTATGTTTTGTCATTCTTCACTTACTTTACCAGTCAAATTCAAGTTGAAAAACCTATAAGAGCTATGGATTTTTTTATTAGTAGTTCTCTATAACGTCGTCTGTTCAATTTTCTATAATATATATACGTATTTATGCTCAATGATTGTATTTGATAGACATTGGTCTTGCTGAACATACGTAAATTGTGCATAGAAGCTATTTGAGGATTTGTCAAAGAGACTAATACTTCATTGGCTCCAAAGTTTGACATAGATATAAATATTGTTGTGGTATATAATTTTTTTTTTTAGTAATTCTTCATATGGTATGTAGATTTAATCATTTCACTTTTTATTTGACTGAAACATTCATCTAACCTTTTTATTTTGTTAGGATTTTCCCTCTTGGTTTTGACAAGAATTTTGCAAGTTAGGTGTTTGAAGATATTGTTAGAGAGAATATATGATTTCCCACAAGTAAATTAATCAGTGGAAATAAAAATTAATGTGGAAAAATTAAATCAACAACAATACAAGAATTTTTACGCGGTTCCCTTAATGTGAGGTACGTCTATGGGATCCAAATTCGATTTCACTATCAGCCAAAATTTTTCAAATAATTACAAACGAGACACGAATGGTCTCACAAAACCACCCTTAGGTGAATTTCAAATAATCAAAAGGAAAGACCTCACCAAATAAATGAATAAATTGTCTTTGAAACAGAGTTAAAGAATACCCAAAATAATAATCCAAATCAATTCACATGCTGCCACTAAATCCAAATAATCAACCACAACATTGCATGAACACATCACCCAAATTAATTCAACCCACTGAATTAAATTTCCAAAAACCCACCGAATGGATCAATTGTTATAGCTGCCGCAGCATCCCTTAAAAGAACAAACAGATTATTAAATACCCATTGGGCCTCCAAAAGTTAGATAAATATTTTTAATAAACCAACTGGGTTTCATACTCTAATAAGGAGGTATACTCAATAATACTCCCTCTACCGACTTAGGTGGGGACATCAACCATACCTGTCAAATTTCGATACTTTAAATGTTTGTCTCTCGACAAAGTCTTAGTCAACATATCCGAAATATTATCATTCGTGTGAACCTTTTCGAGTTGTAACAATTTCAAGTCTAACACATCACGAATCCAATAGTATCTCACATCAATGTTTTTGTTCTCGAATGAAAAGTAGAATTTTCACTCAAATGAATAGCAGTTTGACTATCATAATAAAGCACATACCTTTCTTGATTCAAACCCAACTATGGCAAAAATTTCTTCAACTATAACTCTTCTTTGCAAGCTTCTATAATGGCAATAAATTCAGCTTCGGTAGTTGAGAGAGCAACATATTTTTATAATTTAGATTGCCATGTCATAGCTCCCCCTACAAAAGTCATCAAATATCCCGAAGTAGATTTCCTAGAATCAACATCACCGGCCATGTCAGAATCCATGATCTCGTTAAGCATTGGCTTCCCATCCCCAAAACACAAACACACCTTTGAAGTCCCTCGAAGATACCTTAGAATACCCAATGTTCATTTCCCAGATTAGAGAGAAACCGACTCACCACGCCAACAGCGTGGGCAATATTCGGCCTTGTACAAACCATGGCGTACATTAAGGAACCAACCGCAGAAGCATAAGGAATTTTTAGCATCTCTTCCTTGTCTTTCTTACTTCTAGGACATTGATTCGAACTAAACTTAAAGTGACCCGCAACATGAAAACCAACCGGCTTTGCTTTATCCATGTTGAACCTCTCAAGAACTTTTTTAATGTAGCTTTCTTGAGACAACCAAATTAGCCCATTTTTTCGATCACGAACAATCTCCATACCATGTATTTGCTTTGCCGGCCACAAATCTTTCATAGCAAAAGACTTGCTCAACTCCAATTTCAACCTGTTAATCATAGTATAATCTTGACCCGCAATTAACATGTCATTAACATAAAGCAAAAAAATAACAAATTTTCCTTCCTATTTTTTTTTCAAAAACACACAATGGTCCGAAATGGTTTTAGAAAAACCATTATTCATCATGAAATAGTCAAATTTTTTGTACCATTGCCGTAGGGCTTGCTTGAGGCAATACAAACTTTTCTTTAATTTGCAAACAAATTTCTTTTTCCCTTTCTCTACAAAACCTTCCAGTTGCTCTATATAAATTTCTTCTTCAAGGTCACCATGAAGAAATGTGGTCATCATATCAAGTTGCTCAACTTCAAGGTTCATACTTGCGGCCATGCCAAGTACAACCCAAATAGAAGACATCTTTACAACTGGCGAGAAAATCTCATCAAAGTCAATACCTTTCTTTTGCCCAAAGCTTTTCACAACAAGGCGTGCCTTATACCTTAGATTCTTGCCATCATTTTTCAATTTGAAGACTCACTTATTTTTTAGAATTTTCCTTCCCTTAGGCAATTTCACCAAACCATAAGTGTGGTTTTCAAGTAAGGTTTCCTCTTTCATGGCCCTTTTCCAATCACCTTTGTTTACATGCTCAATTGCTTCTTGGTAGCTTTCAGGCTCCCCTTGATCGGATATCAACACAAACTCATTGGGAGGATATTTTTTAGAAGGTTGCTAGTCCCTTGTAGATTTTCTCAACTCAAGTTGTGGTGACGATTCTTGAGTTGGATGTTCTTCCTCAATTTCGGACTCAACTTCATTAGGATTAGTATTATCCTCCACATTTTCAATAAGTAGCCAGCATATCTCCCCCATTTTCATCATCAACTGAAGATGAAGAAGATGGATCCATGTCAATGAGATCACTAGTTTAGCTCCGGTTGATCACCTTTGCCAAAGTCTTCAGTTGTTTGGTCTTCAAGAAACACAACATCATGGCTTTGAACGCATCACGCCCATAACTAACCGGATCCCACAATCTATAACCAAACTCATCACGCCCATAGTCAAGAAAAATGTCTTGTCTTGATTTGCTATCAAGCTTGGACCTCTCATTCTTTGGAATGTGAACAAAGGCTCGACAACTAAACACTCTCAAGTGCTCATAAGACACAACTTTGCTAGTTCAAACTCTTTTGGAAACATCACCATTCAAATGATAGGAAGGAGACAAATTGATCACGTCAATCGCTGCCTACATTGTTTCATCCCAAAAAGATCTTGGCAATTTAGCATGTAAAACAGACACCTTGTTGTTTCCACAATGGTGCGGTTTATCCTCTCGGTAACGCCATTTTGTTAATGAGTCTAATTTGTTAGTTTTTTGTTATTAGCAATCCTCTTTGACAAAACTCTTTTTCAGTTATAATTTTATTCGATCTTTTATTTTAGTGAGGCTATGAGTTTTAGATGCGAATCTAACCCATATTGTGCATATGCAGAGGAGTTTGTGATCTTTATCCTATCATGTTTTCCACTTCACTGACTATTGCAGTCAAAGTTGTTTGTGCACTCGAGCAGTCGATTATGCGCTCGAACGGAGATCGCGTCTTTTTAGAAGTTTCACTCGCCTGCAAAAATACTAGGTGGTTTTTTTTTTCCCGCTCGAGCAGCTATTCACGCGCTTGAGCGTAGACCGTATTTAGTCATATGTGTTTTAGTCAGTCCACTCGAGCGGCCATTCCTGCGCGTGAGCGGAGATCGCAGATCTATTTTCTATAAATATGTGGTTCTCTTAGATTTTAGGGTTACGACATCTAGATCTTCTTCTTAGGTATTAGGGTTTTCTTTTGGAGGTTCTTTTCTTGTTTCCTTTGATATCTGTGAGAGTTTAATTATGAATTGAGTGGATTATATCGAAGGGTTTGTTTAGTTTGTTTTACTCAAAAGAGAGAGTTGTTCTTCGGTGGATTCTGTGAAACTTGAGCTTGAAGCTTTGGTGGATTTCGGAGTGGCTCATTGTCGTGGATTTGACATCGACGTTGTGGATTCAATGTTGGGCAAGACAATTCCGAAGTGAAGACGGTGGTGGAAGAGGCATATAGGGGTTGGTTTAATTCGGACGTGGATTCGTTAGGTAATTGAGGGTACACTTGTGTAATTCCTTTTTGTCTTTTTAGTGGATTGTTTTGTGGCTTTTGCCTGTGATTTCTTTATCACAATTGGAGGCAATCCAATTGTGGTTTTCCCATGTCAAATCGTTGTGTTGATTTGTCTTTGATTGTTTGATTGGGATTGTTATTTACTGCTTAACATTGACACATAATCACAAATCAATGTTCTTAACTGTCTTTTGGTGTCGAATACCTTAGCTACGACAATGCTCATAAAATGGCCCAATGTATTCACCACCATTGTTTGTTCGGATGCAGTTCAATTTCTGCCCAGTTTCTCTTTCAACCATGGCCTGAAAATGTTTAAATACATCTAGAACTTGATCTTTAGTTTTTAGTGCAAAAACCCAAACTTTCCTTGAATAATCATTAATGAAAGTTGAAAAATCTAGAAATCCCCTAGATATTGATTTGTGATTATGTATCAATCTTAACAGTAATTAGCAATCCCAACCAAACAATCAAAGGCAAATCGACACAACGATTTTATATGGAAAAACCACAACTGGAGTGCCTCCAATTGTGATAAAAAAACCACGCACAAAAGCAACAAAATAATCTACTAAGAAGACATAAAGGAATTACACAAGTGTACTCTCAATTACCTAGCGAATTCACGCCCGAATCGAACCAACCCCTATGTGCGTCTTCCAACCTCGTCTTCACCTTAGAATTGTCTTGCCCAACGTTGAATCCATAACGCCGATGTTGAATCCACGACAATGAGTCACTCCAGAATCCACCAAAGGTTTAGGCTCAAATTCCTCAGAACTCACTGAAGAACAACTCTTTTTTTTTTTTGTATTGAATGAAACAAATAATCTTTTGATGTATACTTCTCAAACCATGAGTTAAACTTAAACAAACATCAAAGAAACTAGCAAAGAAGCTCAAGATGAAAACCCTAATACCTAAGAAGAAGATCTAGAAGCCGCAACCCTAAAATCTGATAAAATCACATATTTATAGAAAACAGGGCCGCAATGGTCGCTCGAGCGAGTAGACTAAAATGTGTGCTTTTCCAAGTGTCTTCACTCGAGCCGCCAAAGTGTCGCTCGAGTGAGAAAAGCATATTCTCAGTATTTTTACGATCAATGCAAACTTTTGGAACCAAAGATTCTTCGCTCGAGCGCACATTTCTTCACTCGAGTGAACAAACAACTTCGACTGCATTTTTGTTTTTTGCTTCGGGGGCGCTGCCCCTCGACCCCACTTGAGCGTTGCCTCGGACCCGCCAAGGGGCGCTACCCCCTGGACCCTCGCGAGCTGGCCGGGCAGCTCGATCCCCAACATAGTCAGTGAAGTGGAAAACATGATCGAATTAAGGTCACAAACTCCTCTGCATAGACACAATTTGGGTTGGATTTATATCTAAAACTCATAGCTTCACTGAAATAAAAGATCGAGTACAATTATAACTGAAAGGAGTTTTGCGAAACGGGGATTGCTAAGAATAAAAACCTAACAAAAGTAACAAAATAAAGTGTACTACTTTGTGTTCTAACTTTTAAAAGACCACAAACATCCGAATGAATCAACTCTAAAACATTTTCTTTTCTAGAAGCAATATTTTTATGAAAAGAAACTCTATGTTGTTTACCTGCCAAGCAATAAACACAAGTTTTAAGATGTGTACCTTTCAAACTGGGTAGAAGCTATTTCTTGAACAAAACTTGCAGCCCCTTTCTACTCTTGTACCCCAACCGCTTGTGCCATAATTCGGTAGAAGTATCATCCTCTAGTATATTGCTAACACCTTTACAAATTTTTTCTTACATCGAATAAAGTGTGTGAGTTTTCTTGCACTTAGCCACGACCAAAGAACACTTCGTGAACTTCCATTTTTCATCACCAAATTTATTGTTATAACCTTCATCATCTAGTTTTAATCGTTAATGCATGTCAATTCCTCCTGTTCATGAATCTTTTTTCTTCATTGGTAATCCCAACCTTCTGCTTTGTTTTGTTTTCTTTTACTGACAACTTCATAAGCATGACATCATTTAATGATAATTATTAATCTAGGTTTATATTTGTGCTTAGTTCACACTTGAACTATCCAAAAGACTTCTCCATTTGTGTATAAAGTGGTCGGTGGGACTCAAAAATTAAGTTTCCTTTTCAAATTTAATGGTGAAAATTTGATAATTTATTAAAATATTTAAGGCAAATTTTTTTTCTTTCTCTCATAGCTTATTTAATTATTAGTTAATCATATTTCTTGTACACATTACAACATATAAGAGCTTTAAATAACATGTTTTTTTTTTGTCTCTAAAAATATAAATTTTGTTACAAAATATATTTTGGGATTAATTTCAGTTATTACGAGGACAATTACTAAAAGGTCGTTTTAAAAAGTCAAAAAATGAGCTTTTAAGAACAAAATTTAAAAAATGTCGTTAATAAATACACTTTTAGGAACAAAATAACTCGATCCTAAAAAAGGTTTATTATTGGAGACCACCTTTGGTCTCAAAAGTTTAATAATCCACCACTAAATGTCCAATTTTGTCGTTTAAAATAAAATAGTAATACTTTTACTGATAAAAATATTTTATTTCTAAAACCATAATTTTTTGTAGTGACATAATTCAATCGAGAAAGTAAATCTAGAAATTGAATTTGTATATTATTTTCCTTCTGTATATAGACAGAGAGAGAGACTAATATATATGTAGAAAATGTCCACATGCACACGTCAAAAAAGAAAAAAAAAAGAAAAAAAAAAAGAGAAGACTTTGCCTAGAAATGCTTGTTTTATATTCATACCCAAAAAAGTGTATTCTAAAGATGATTTTGAGGATTTTTATGTATTGTAGTACTTGGTGAATATTTGTGAATATAGGGAAGAGTAATATTAGAGATCATGAAAAACAATAATGAAATAATTTATAAAAAATTTTTACCGTTATATTACATATATAATAAAACACTACTGTTGGCTTTTTGGCTTTTGAAGGTTATTATTGTAATTGCGAGCGTGCCAGCAACGATCAATCAGTCCTTACAGAAATTTAATTGCTAACCAATTATCAGACGATTGTGTTTAGTTCTCTCAGCCTCAATGAAGAGGACTTTTACTGGTGGCTTGATTTAGGAGAATTAAGCAAGCAAAATATCAATCAAATAAAGAACAACTGAAGCATTTCATTAGAATGAAAAACTTACAACGATTCAAACTCAGCCTCGTAGAGGTTTATAGCGGCAATCTACTTGAAACTACTCTTATGAATGAAGTGTAGTGCAGAATTTAAAGTACTGGAATGTAAAGAACAGGAACGTAAAGAACAGGAAATGTAAAACTAAGTAAAGTAGAATACGATTGGTTTTTTGGATCTGAGTCTGGGGACTTTTTCTAGGGCCTTCTCTGCTATTTATACTGCTCGAGGATGACCATCGAATTGCATTTCCAACCATCGAACTGCTCCTCCATGATTGCTGATCATGTTGCCTCAAGATTAGCTCCATTACGCCATCACTTGCAGTTAGGCTTCCCTCCTAAATTTGAATTTAAATGTGAGTAACCGTTGATGCCATATCACCTTGTATCTCTTTGTTGATCCACTGCTACTCAGATCTCGTAACAACCAATACTAACTGCCACGTGTACGATCAGGATCGAAGATTTGAATAGTCTTCCCATATTACCCTTACTTTGCCACGCGTCGAATTGTAACTGGCTTGTACCAAATATGTAGCCAACATTACCCCCCGCACTAATATACCCAATACTTGGTGATATTAGTGGATCAAGGTCTTTTTCCCACGTCTTAGAACATGCATGGGTTTTGCATTTTCCCAGAAATGCAACTGTCATTTATTATCTGCATTAAACTCTCCTTCAATCTTTTGAACACCCCCACCACCTTAGCATTCGAACAGACTGATACATTTTATGGCCGAATCAAGTTTCTCCTCCATTGATCGAGCACACGAAGAGTCATATGACGATGTTGTTCCTCCTCAAAAGAACCTCCATGCATTAATTAGCCACCTTTACCCCCCTTTCTATATTTAGGCTATGGATGCCTTTGCAGATTATCAACCCTTGGACTTCGAACATACTGCCCTTAATCCTTTGATTCAGAAACTTACAAATATGGACATGGGAAGTTCTTTTTCTGCCTCACCCTTGGACTACGAACAAACTGCTCTCAATCATTTGATTCAGAAAGTCGCAAATATGGACATGGGAACTTCTTCTTCACAAACCTCTGCATGGGATAAGGCTGCAGCTTCTTCCTTTTCTGGGGCTTCTGGCTGGACAAATTGGTCAAAGCCTAAAGCCTGTGATTTGAAGGAACGAATCAACCACCACTTTGTTGAGTTTACTAATCCTTTAGAGTTCCCTTCCTATGCGTGAAGCTCGGTGGTATATCCCTATGTGCCCATTGACCATCGACGTAGTTTGGAGGAGAATCTGCTTGTGGCATGGTATACATCTTCCATGCCTACAAAGATAGTGCACCCTGCCCAACATCTAGAAGAGGCACAGGGGTACAATCCATCATTCTTAGCCCAGAAGGCAAAGATTTGTTCTTCTGACTGGCTTGATTATATTAATGCCTTTGTTCCTTCTGCCCTTGCTCCACCTCCTGAAATAGAAGCATCCACACCTTCTTCTTCGCCAAATCCTTGCTGGACAGAGAGACTGAGGGTTGCCCTATCCGCGGATAAGATCCTTCCACCTTACAAGCCTCCACCTTCCCCTACTCCAGCTGAGCGGAAGCAAGCTCAACTTCTGCTCGCGGCTTTCTCTCACTTGCCCTTCAATGTTCTTAAGGACGAAGTCCCTTTCAAGAACCTTCGATGGGCTTGTGATATTCTGACTCGGGGCCATGTCCTCAATCCCCTCGCCCAAGCAGAGCTTCACATGTTTTTGGACCAACTTCCATTGCTTCTCCACTAGCATCGGACCTCCATGGCTACCATACAATCTTTAGAACAACTCTCGTTCCTTTGAGTTCACGCCCAGTACGAAGCAGAGAATTTCATTGAAGAATTTAATGATTTCAAGAATAAAGATTCTGCCTACTGGGATGACTTGGATATAGACGAATTGGAACAAGGATTGAGAGAAACAACATTCAAAATAAAGGCTGAAGAGCTCTTTTACGAAGTGAGAGCACATCAACTCATGCAGCAAATGTTAGGAGAAATAAAGGATAGAATAAAGAAAGAACAAAAATTCAATGATCATAGTTGGACTAAATTTCATGATCTTGTTATTTATTCCATTCCCTATTTTTATGAGCTTGAGTTTGTACCCAAATAGGGCCATTCGATGTAATTGCTCTTGTTTTAATACCACCAAGACTTTTTCTTTATTTGGCATTGTTTGATCTTGTCTCCATTTGTCTTTAAAAGCAAACTCAGGGCTTCGAAATGAACAATCTTATCCTTCGAACCTAGACTCAATCGTCTTAAATGAACATTAACAAAAACGACCATGAACTTTTCCAATTTATGGAATGCAGTTGATACTTTTTGACGATTTTTATTCAGGATCCATGCTTCGAATCTAACAACCTTACCCTTCAAAACTTGTTTCAATCATAACCAACATATGGTCAATGATTTAATATGATCAATCAGTTTTAAATTGATCCTTTTGCTTTGAACAACAGTCCATAATTTCAAAAAATATGGAAGTCCCTTTTGAGGGCTGCACTGTTCTAGTTTGAAAAGACAATTGGTTTTGATATTTCGAATACCAATTTCCGTTCTTAAGGGATCTCTAGTTTTGCTTCGAAGAACATTACTTTTATTGAGAAACCTAAAACAGGTCTTTAATCCCTTTGAAGTAAATGAATACTTGAGCATTCTTGCATCTATTAGGTATGGAATGTGCTTTGAAACCGGCTTCATAATTTCGAAGCCTTTGTTACTTGACTTTTGGCGCCAAAATCTGGTTTCGAAGCCAAAGATTTTATTTCGAAGCTGGTATTATCATCTGGGCTGTGTTTTTCCCTCCAAAAGTATCAATATTGAAGAAAACTCTTCGTATTCATACTTTTAGTACTTAACAAATTACGCAATAGATTTTCCAGACACAAAGGCTTTTAAAATCCTTTTATTTCGTGTTCTGAAATCACTCGCTCGTTCAAAACACAAAACCCTTCTCCTTGCCTCCTTCTTGCTGCTTGTTATCAATGGCTTCTTCTTCTCTCAAAGTGCTTGCTGGTGATCGTATAAGCCCAACCAAGGCTTTGAAAAAATGCATTGATGAAGAGATCGCCAAGTTAACAACTGTTGAGTCAAGCGCCATAAACGGCCGTCTCTTCGTCCCTCGCCATAGCAACAAACAAGAATACGTCTTGGGCTCCATCTTTCGAGAGGCTCCTGCTCAACTTCCAGCTTTATACCCTCGGCTAGAGGACCATTTTTTTCTCTACGAAGGAGGGCTTGATTGGGGAAATTGGAGGGTGACCCGACCTCATCGCTGCTGGCCAACATTGAGAGCTGAATGAGAAGAATGGTATGACAGAGTTGTACCTGCGCGAGAAGAGGACCTGCAAGAACTCTGTATTCTCGATCCCCTCTGTCTTTCCAGGTTTATCATTCCTGAAGACCCTTTCTTGATTTCTGCTGCTCTTTGTTTTTGGAACATGGCCTTCAATTTTTTTCAATTTCGGTGTGGCATGATGGCTCCCACCGTTCTTGATATTTGCCATCTTTTAGGGCTTTCACCCCTTGGCTCTCCTTTCACTCCCAGTTATCCAGACCTCTCTGTTAAGTTCTCCCTTCCACCCTTAAACTCCTCCTACAGTGATTTTGTAAAGGCTGAAAATAAAAGGGTAGGTCCCGTGAGGGATAGAGAACTTTTTTCCTTCATTTTGTACTGGTTGTGTAAATCCCTTTGTTGTACATCATCTTAGAGGATTATGCCTGAGTTCGCTCCACTTACGAAGGCATTTGTTTTGAAAAAACATATAGCCCTGGCTCCTTACCTCTTAGGCCATGTTTATAGAGCCTGTTCCCAATTTTGTGAGAAACCTCTCGATGTGAACCAAGGGGGTCCCCTTTACGTGCTCCAACTTTGGCTCTTCGCCTATTTCACTGATTTGCATCCCAAATGCTTAAGATTCCTTGTTCAGGACCCTAGCACTTATGGGGAGAAGTATGCTAGGATTACTCTTTATCCTGCTTCCTTTGCTTATTACCTCACCTCTTTTTATCAACTCCCTATTTCTCCATCTCCCACCTTCTTTTGTCCCTTTGATGCCAGCAAAGGACCTGCTTGGCTACAAACCTTTTTGGCTGATAAAGAGTGTTCCACCTCACCTCACAAAGATATGTGGGCTTCTATTTTGCTACCAAGGGAGTTGTTTATTGGCACTTTAAACCCTCGAGCTTATAAATGTATAGCTGAGGTGTATTGCCATTCTCAGTTTGCCAGGCAATTTGGGTTCACTCAGGGGATTCCTGTTCCACTTTGCAGTCTCTCGAATGTCCATCTTGCGGCCAGAGACCTAAGAGTACCCAGATCAAAGCTAGAGGCAGCTACATTCAGACTGCTGAAAGAATTATATGAGTTCACATTTGTCCCTTTTCTTCCCTATGGCTTGGCTTTGAAAAGATTCCAAAACTGGTGGTCAGTCAACATGGAAGTGCGCCTATCAGCGCACCCTCACGATTTACTGATAGGGTTAGGGGTGCCTTCTAGGGCTAAATCAACAACAGCTGAGAACATGCCTTCTCTTTCCACAGTTGCCCAAACTGTTCTTGCACCTTCACCTCCTCCAGCTAAAGTCACTAGAGCTGCTTCAAAAAAGGGTAAGTAATTTCAGGTCACTTTTCTTTTTGACCCTTTTGTTTGCTTCCTTTACACTCATACATTTTGGTGCAAGGTCTCCACAAGAAGAATCTCCTAAGAGGACTGAAATTCTAGCCGCTCTCAAGGACAAACAACAGCAGAAAAAGAAAAGAAAGCTGGTACTTACTCTTGAAGAATCTGAATCCCACACCTAAGAGAGGGAGATTGAGAAAGAACAGGAGGTACCATTGTAGAGGAAAAAGAGGAAGTAGATGACTGCCTCTTCTGCTGATTCAATCGAAGACCCTACTCCTGGGATAGCTACCGAAGTAACAGAAAAAGAACTTGCCCCTGAAGAGTCTGAATCCCATCTTGAAGAGAGAGAGGTTGAGAAAGAACAGGAAATGACAGCACCAATAAGAAAAAGAAAGAAAACGACTGTCTCTCCTTCTGACTTCGTCGAAGACCCTATTCATGAGGCGGCTGCTAAAGTAGTGGAACAGGAACATTCCAGGGCCATAATTGTCTTTGAGAGAGCTGAGAAGAGAAGGCAGCAACAATTCTTAAGAGATGAAGCTGTTGCTGCTGATGCAATCAAGAGGGAGGTTGCAAGAAGGCAACACATTGCTGAACACTACTCCCTTCGAAGCTCTCCTATTGCTGCTATCACTTATGAAACAAGTAACTTCTTTCAAGCCTCTACTGTTTCCCTCTTATCAAATTTTTGGTGTTGAACTTGACATTACTGAGCCTATTCATGGTACTTTTCTTTTTTTGCAGCAACAACTACTAAGCCTATTCTTCCAATGAGGACTCCCTCAGTTTTAGTTGAAGTTGAACAGATGCAAAATGTGAGGACTCTTCAGATAATGATCTCACTTCCTAGGCCTACATTCAATGTATCCTCCTTGAGACCAAGCATTCCTGCATCTCTTTCTTTTGGATTAATTCCATATCTTTCTTACTTGTCTTTGGATCTACCTCAATTCATTTCTCTTTCGAGCCTTGCTCTTCCCCCTCCTCCTAAGGAAGTTCCACCTGCTAAGAAAAAGAAAGAAAACGACTGTCTCTCCTTCTGACTTCGTCGAAGACCCTATTCATGAGGCGGCTGCTAAAGTAGTGGAACAGGAACATTCCAGGGCCATAATTGTCTTTGAGAGAGCTGAGAAGAGAAGGCAGCAACAATTCTTAAGAGATGAAGCTGTTGCTGCTGATGCAATCAAGAGGGAGGTTGCAAGAAGGCAACACATTGCTGAACACTACTCCCTTCGAAGCTCTCCTATTGCTGCTATCACTTATGAAACAAGTAACTTCTTTCAAGCCTCTACTGTTTCCCTCTTATCAAATTTTTGGTGTTGAACTTGACATTACTGAGCCTATTCATGGTACTTTTCTTTTTTTGCAGCAACAACTACTAAGCCTATTCTTCCAATGAGGACTCCCTCAGTTTTAGTTGAAGTTGAACAGATGCAAAATGTGAGGACTCTTCAGATAATGATCTCACTTCCTAGGCCTACATTCAATGTATCCTCCTTGAGACCAAGCATTCCTGCATCTCTTTCTTTTGGATTAATTCCATATCTTTCTTACTTGTCTTTGGATCTACCTCAATTCATTTCTCTTTCGAGCCTTGCTCTTCCCCCTCCTCCTAAGGAAGTTCCACCTGCTGCTCCATCTCTGATGGTAGATGATTCCTCTACAGAGGCTGCTGGTAGCTCTCCAATCCATGGTTTATTACCTTTACCTACTTCCAACCCTTCTTCTCTTGACCTATTGGTGGCTAGGACCATAGAAACTGCTGAAGATGCTCCACCTATTTCTCCTATCCCCATGCAGTCCTCTGTGCTTTCCACCACTACCTTTTCTGCACCCCTCATGTCCACGGTTGAGGTAGATATCTTTGAAGCGAGACTAACCAGTCTCTTTGACATGCCCTCTACCTCTCCAATAGCCAATGATGAAGCTGAGCCATTAGTTTTGGCTGACTCTTTACTAGAAATTTTTTAGAGTCCTTCTTCTAGTAGTAAGCCTTCTACACCTCTGATAGATTTGGACAACTGCATGGAACTATTGACATCTTTTTCAAGGATTCCTTTCGAGGCCCTAGAGAGACCTATAATAAGGAATGGCTTCCTTCAGTGCTGCAAAATTGTTGAGCAATCCGGCATGTCTGTCTCAAGTCATCTATCTCAGGCAGCAGCTACTATTGACTTCTACATCAATATTTGCTGTGCTGTCAAGGCTGCAGACGAGAAATTGATCAGAGATCAGGACTTTGTTTCAACAGTACATACTGAGATATCAGAGCTGAAGGGACAACATTCCTCTGTCTCCCAATTTCGTACTCAACTACTGGAGAGGAAGGCTCAACTTGAGGAGGAGTTATCTGTAGTCAACCAGGCCTTAGCCCGAGCTGATACCAAGTTGCTGATCACCAACCAAGGACTGGTCGATTGAAAGCAAGAAATGACTACAGCCATTCAGGTGTTTTCATCTTTTAAAACTAGAACATCTGTTGTAAAAGAACAACTGAGGCATTGTAATGATTTTTGGGCCAATTTATGGCAAAATGTATTCAACTCTTTATAAAAGAAAAATTCTTATTTATCATTTGAGTATTTTTGTGTTCTTGTACTTGGCATTTATTTTTCTCCTTGTGTTTCCCATATAGTTGGAAAATAAGGCTTCAAATACCTGCCATTAATCTTTTTGGGATGTACATATCCATTGAAATTTCTTAAATGGTATGCTCCAAAAGGAAGGACTCTATGGACTTGGTATGGCCCCTCCCAGTTAGGTGACCATTTGCCAAACTTATGGCTTTTAATCCCTGTTGGGAGTATGGTTTTCCACACCAAATCACCTTCATCGAAGCCAATGTGTTTGACTTTCTTATTGTAATTTTTGGCTGCTTTCTTCTTCTGAAAGAGAATGCTATTTAATGCTAGAATTCTGGCTTCATCTATTCCTTCTAATTCCAAGCACATACTCTGATGGTATTGCTCAGGATCTAGCTGGTCTTGGCATCTTTCCCTCAAAGACTTAACATTAATTTCCACAGGCAACACAGCATCATGCCCATACACCAAGGCATAAGGAGTAACTCATGTGCTTGACCTTGGGAAAGTTTTATAAGCCCACAATACATCCAACAATAAGTTATGCCAATCCCTAGGATTGTCTTCCACAACCTTTTGTATTCCTTTCTTCAAGGACTTATTGGATGATTCAGCCTGGCCGTTGGCTTGTGCATAATAGGGGGTGGAATTAACAAGGCTAATTCCAAACTCTACCACAAAAAACCTCACCATTTTCCCATCGAACACAGTCCCATTATCAGCAGTTATAGTTTGTGGGATGCCAAACCTATGGATTAAATCCTTGATGAATCCAATGACCTCAGTCTGGTCTACAGCCTTGTATGGCTTAGCTTCGACCCATTTGGTGAAGTAATCAGTAGCCACTAAAATGAAACAATGATGTTTCGCAGAGGGTGGGTGTATTTTCCCCATCATATCCATGGCCCATCCTCTGAATGGCCAAGGCTTTACTACTGCATGCAGGTCAGTTATGGGCACATGCCTTATTGTGCCATGCTTTTGACATGCTTGGCAACCCTTTGCATATTCTATACAGTCTTTAAGGATAGTTGGCCAATAGTAGGAATGCCTTCGAAGCAGCCATCTCATCTTCACACCAGGCTGATGAGCACCACAGATGCCTTCATGAACCTCAACCATAGCTGTTAATGCTTCTTTTGGGCTTAAACATTCCAGCAGTAAACCATCTCCCCTCCTTTTGTAGAGAGCATTGTTATATATGATGTATTTGCATAGATTACAATTTAATTTTTCTGTTGGCCTTTGAGGATGGGCTAGCCAAGTACTGCATTATTGGATGCCTCAAATCTTGTTCTTGTAAGTCATTATGATTGACTTCCAGGACCACATTCTTTTTATTTAAGGGTGGTATAGATTTCTGGTATGTTGTTTGGCTTATGTCCCTTTGAGTATTATCCCTCCTCTTGAAATTCGAAACTTTCTGAGCCACATCATTAGCTCTATTATTCAAGAATCTTGGGACATGAGTTACATTTGCTATTTGAAATTAAGAAAGCAGATGTAATGCAACAACATAGTATGGCAACATGCTTATACTTTGACATTTGAAAATCCCTTTCACTTGGTTAACCACCAATTGAGAATCTCCAAATATGTTAACTGCATGTACTTGTAATCCAATAAGAATTTCCAATCCCACTATCAAGGCTTCATATTCAGCTTGATTATTAGAACAAGTAGTTTCATCCACTCTGAAACCATGTGTGGTTTCTATTCCTTGTGGTGACTTAATCACTATACCAATTCCAGTTAGGCCATTGGCTTTCGATCCATCGAACCACATTTGCCATGGCTCAACACTAGCCATGCCAAGTTCCATTATCTCTTGGCTCTCTGTTTGAGATGGATGGTCTGCCAAAAAATTGGCTAAAACTTGTCCTTTCACTGCCTTTTGGGGAACATGTTCCAAATGAAATTCTGACAAGGCTAATACCCATTTGCCAATTCTTCCCCTCAACATAGGTCTAGATAACATATACTTAACTAAATCTGTGGTTGCAATTACCAAGACAGTTGTAGGCAAAAGATAATATCTTAATTTCATTGCAGCAAAATACAATGCAAGGCACAGCTTTTCTACAGCTGAATATTTACATTCACAAGAATTTAAAAACCTACTAAGGTAATAAACAGCTTGCTCCTTGCCTTCTTCATTGTCTTGGGCTAAGAAAGCTCCCAAGGAATCTTCTGCTGCAGCTATGTACAACTTCAAAGGCTTATCGCCCTTTGGTGGCATCAGCACTGGAGGGTTGGCCAAGTAAGCTTTGATTTCTTCGAAAGCAATTTGATACTCTACTATCCATACAAATTCCTTTTCATCTCTTAACCTTAGCAAGGAAGAAAATACTTTAGTTTTTCCTGCAGTGTTAGAAATGAATCTTCGAAGAAAATTAATCTGTCCAAGGAACTTTTGTAATTCCTTCTTACTTGATGGGGGTCTGGCTTCAATGATGGCTTGGGCTTTATTCTGGTCAATCTATATTCCTTTCTTGTGTACTACATAGCCCAAGAAATTTCCAGATGATACGCCAAAAGCACACTTAAGAGGATTGAGTTTCAACTTGAACTTTCTCATTCTTTCGAAAGCTGCTTCTAAGTGAAACAGATGCTCCTCCATGGATTGGGACTTAACTACAATATCATCAATATAACACTCTAAATACCCTCCAATGAGGTCGTGAAAGATAGTGTTCATAGCCCTCTGATATGTAGCCCCAGCATTCTTTAGACCAAATAGCATTTTAACCCATTCGAAGGTGCCAATATTTCCAGGACATCTGAATGCTGTTTTGTGAACATCCTCCTCCGCAATGCAGATTTGGTTATAACCAGAGTGCCCATCCATCATTGATAAAATTTGATGCCCTGCTGAACTGTCTACCAGCAAATCTACTATAGGCATAGGATACTCATCTTTTGGAGTTGCTAGATTTAAGTTTCTAAAATCAATGCATACCCTCATTTTACCATTTTTCTTAACTACAGGCACAATATTAGATAGCCATTCAACATACCTGCCTGTCCTAATAAAGCCTGCCTTGAGTAGTCTAATAATTTCTTCCTTAACTTTCTGAATCACTTCTGGACCCATTCTTCTTGGTTTTCGCTTGTATGGCTTGAAGTTAGGCTTTATAGGGAGCCTATGTTCCACTAATGACCTATCCAATCCTGGCAGTTCATTATAAGACCATGCAAAACAATCTTTATATCTCCTCAGAATAACCAACAACTGGTTCCTATCAAGAGCATTCAACCAAGCACTTATATAAATGGGTTGTTGTACAGAACCTTTCCCTAAATTTATTTCTTCCGAGGGGTCTTGTATCTGAGAATTTACTGAAGCTCCTTCTTTGATTCCTTCTGGCTTCAAAGCAACCTCCTTGCTGTGTTCTGTTCCCAGATTCTTTGATTCAACCTCTTTACTCTCCTCCTCATAGACAAAGTCTGTCCACAAGGCATCTTCTTCCTGTATTTCCTGGACTTTTGTTTCAATGTCCAATGCACAGTATTTATCAAGGGCCAAAACTCTGGCTTGTTGCTGCTCCTGCTTGTAGCCAATTATCATGGCTTTTTTCTCTTGTTCCTGCACTTTCTGGACTATTGACCTTACATCCAATATTGAAAACTTAATTAGAGCCAAAGACTTGGCTTCTGGTGCTTCATCTCTTTGCCTACAACCAGGGATCATTGTTATTTTTAACGATAACCTCTTCGTCAGCACTCTCCTGGACTAAGTGCTTCAGGTGTGTCACTTCCTCATCAGCCGTCACTTCGGCTGAGCCATCAGATTTCCTCAGTATACTGAGTGGTGCCACTCCCTCAATATACAACTTAGCCTCTGCGAAGTGTGCGCAGGCTATGAAAGGTTGAGGATCTGCATCAATTTCCTCTGTCTCTCCATTGCACAAGGCCATCATTATTTTCTGATGCAAAGAGGAAGGCACACATTTGTTAGTGTGGATCCAATCTCTACCAAGTAAAGCATTGTACTTAGCATTACTGTCGATCACAAAGAAGGCCGTCATGCAGTTCCTGGTTCCCACACTCAGGTTAATGGGTAGAATTCCCTGAGCCATCTGTCTGTCTCCAGCGAAACTAGCAATGGTTGTATTGGTTGGAATTAACCTGGGATTCCTTTTCCCTAATTTCTTTAAGGAAGATTTCGGTAGTAAGTTCACCGTTGCCCCATTATCCACTAAGACTCGGTTCAATTGTATCCCATCGAAGAAACCCTTAATATACAAAGGCTTGACATGCTGTGTCATAGAATTTGAGGGATATTCAAAAGGATACGAGAGGTTAATACTTACCACTTCTTCACTCTCATATTCAGTTTCCATTGGGGTAACCATTCCGAAATTATCTTGCACCATACTCACTTGTGAGTCTTGGCTAGAGATTGGAATTGGGTCAATTTCTTACCCCTCTTGATTCTCATCTCCAGCTTGGAATTCATGCGGTAATATGTGTACCATGTTCACTGACACTGAGCCAAATTGGATGGCTGGTTGTGTTTGCTTCTCCTTTTGGTCACCTTGTTCGGTTACTCCAGAAGCATCCTCCATGCTGCTCTCTGGTACTTCATCCTTCGAATGGTCTGTCACGACTGGTTTTTCAACCAGAAATGTTTGTTCAGCCATGAAGGCTTCGAACATTTCTTCCTCAACCATTTCTTTCTTTTGGCCTAAGCTAACTTCGGTCTCTACCTCGCTGTCACTCTCCATCAATGCCTTCTCCAATCTCGCTAAACTGGACTTCTCTTTGGCTTTTAGTTCAGAGTGAACTTTGGCCAACTGTTTTCTGCTGCAACCCATTTTGCCTTGTAGAGTTGGTTTTGGAGTATGGTCTGACTTTGAATTCTTCTTTCCTTCTGTCTGTACCAATGAAGAACTCTCTCCATTCTCTTTCAGGTCTCGCTAGTACTGAGTGTACCTACGCTGAATTTTTCTCCTTTGTGATCTAGAAATCACGGGGACCATATTTGGTTCCTTTGTTTTTGGGTGCTTAAGCAAGACCTAATTGTTTGGAGCCACCAAAGGAGGTTTGACCATCCTACCTTAGTTTCTAGCAACCTCTCTCTGGGTAGACACCTCCCTAGGCTTGTTCTGCATTTCAAACCAGTCTGGGACCCTAGGTACCCACGAACCTACTGACCATGCCGTTGAACTGCTTCTTTCCTCCTTCGAAGTGATCTTCGAAGCTAGCTGCGAAAGCCACTGCTTGGTCCTGACTTCATGCTTTGGGCCTAACTCAGGCCTTCGATAAAGGTGTCCACTTTCTGTCTTGCGTGAGGCTGGTCTAGAGGGCCAATCCCTGGCATTGATCCCATAAACTGAACCTCTCTCCAATCTCCTCTCAGAATGACTGCTCTCCATTCTGTAATAATTAGGCGGCTTGGATTCATGTAAAGGCCTCTTGCCTTTGGAATGCATCCTATCAGCTGTTGGTTCAACCCTCAATGGCTGCTGCCTGACACCAGATGGATATGCCCTTTTATTGTAAGCATTGGTTGGTTTAGGACGTCTCTGCACATCCTTGTAGTATTGCTTCCCATCAATTGGAAGTCCTTTTAACCACTTATAGCTTAGTCTGCACCTAGGACACATCCTCTGCATTACAGCTGCTTCCAAGGAATCGTCATCCAGTGTTTCTTCCTCAGAGTCTTCCCTCTGGTGTGAGAAACCTTGTCCAATAGCCGGTAGATTTCCCTTGTCTTTCTTAATAGTTGTCTGGTTGGCCACATGCATCTGCACATTGACTTCTTCCAATTCTTTCAAAGACAGGTCCTGAAAATCCAGCATAATGACATTGGCTGTCACCTCTCCAATTTCTGGAAACGGATTACTGTCGATCCCCATGGCCTTTTCAGTTTTGGCTGGGAATTTCAAACTTCCTTTCCGAATTTGTTCTTGGATCCTGTCTCGAAAAACAATACAGTTCTTAGTCGAGTGAGACCAAGAATTATGCCATTTACAATATACTTTTCCTTTAAGTTCATCAAGAGATGGAATTTTAACCCCTTTTGGTAACTTAAGGAAGTTAGCCTCTAGCAAATGATCAAAGATGTCATTTGCCTTAGTCAAATCGAAAGAGTATTTCCTGTGAAGGTCTTTCTTTTTAAACTGCTAGTCAATTGTTGTATCCTTATGAATCAATGCTTCACAGATCACAGGTTCTTTCCCCACAATCTCTGCTGCATCGATTTCATAATTAGGATCTTTGTAGTATGTCTTGTATGATGCATTATTTCGATCTTGTTCCTCCTCTAGTAATGCTTCATACCTAGATACCTTATAAGTCAATTCCACTAAGTCCCTGAACTCAGTTGAGTCAAACTTCTTTCGAAGCCTAAACTCTAAGCCATTTTGAGCCAATCTTACGAATTCTGGCCCTGGCAAGATGACTCTACATTTATTTCGAGCCCTTTTAAATTTGGCAATAAACTGAGTAGCCTTTTCTTCAGGCTTTTGACTCAACCTTGCCAGGTCTGCCATAGAAACCTTTGGCTCTGATTGGAAGAATTGGGCATGAAATGCCTCTTCCATTTGTTGCCAAGTTTGGATTGAGCCAGGTGTAAGGTTAATGTACCATATAAATGCTCCCCCAATTAGAGAGTTTGGGAACAGTCTCAGCTTCATATAGTCATTATTAGTAAATTCACCGCATTGAGCAGCATACCTAGCAATATGCTCTACTATTGATTGGTTTCCACTCCCATAGAAAAGGGTGAAATCTGGTATCTTGAAACCTCTTGGGTATTCATGTACCCTATCTACCCATTCTGGGTATGGTTTTCTATACACAGGAGTCTGGACCCCCCGAGCCATCGGTCCACACATCTCCCTAACGATGTCAGCAATTTGGTCCCTAGGGATCATATTTTGTGCCTGCTGAACCACTACTGGAGGAACAAACACAGGATTTGGTGGACAAACTTGTGCTTGTGGTCCTCTTGGTTCATAAGGTGGTATGTTTGGGACTGGTTGTCCCTGTGGTGTAGGTTGCTGTTGGGGATGTGGGTAACCCCTTTGAATTTGTCCTGCAAAAGGACTTGCGAAAGGTGCTAGAACTGGTGTTGTGTCTCTTCCATTTGTAGGAAAACCTTACAACCCCTGGGTATAAATTCGAATAAGGGATTAGTGAACCCCCTTGTGCCAGGTATGGCTTCGAACATGGGATTTGGAACCATTCTTATGCCATTTTCTTGTACTGGGCCAGATCCACCAAATTACATGGCTTCACTGTTAAGTACTGAGGCATTTTGACCTGCTATAGGCCTCGAAATAGGCTCGTACCAAGATTGAGGTGATGGTCTTTCACAGTTCTGATTATTAGTTTGACCATTAGAATGTCCATTAACTTGCATAGGCTGTTTATCTCTAGCCAATCTTTGCTGAGGGACATTAGAAACTTCCTCCATGTGTCTTACGTTTGTTAATTGGTGGTTATTCATTCGATCCAAAAGGATGTTGCCCACCTTTCCGTTGTGTCCATTAATTGCTGTCCCATTGCATCTATTAAGCCACTCCATGGATTCATTGGCTGAGAAGATGGGACAGTGGATAGTCTAATTGCTTGGTCTCGTCTAATATTACAAACATATGGTACTTGTTCTGAAGTACTGGTCTGTTCGACCATAGGTTCTAATAAAATGGGAGTTTCCACAGGATGTGTTATCACATTATCCTCTGGATTAGGTATCTCTACCTCTCCTTCCACCCCTTCTTCCAAGCGTTCATTTTCTCCTTGTCTCCTACGTCTAGCCATTTCAATTTGTCCCACTGGGCGTGCCAAAATTATATGTTGGCTTTTTGGCTTTCGAAGGTTATTATTGTAATTGCGAGCGTGCCAGCAAGGATTAATCAGTCCTTACAGAAATTTAATTGCCAACCAATTATCAGACGATTGTGTTTTAGTTCTCTTAGCCTCAATGAAGAAGACTTTTACTGGTGGCTTGATTTAGGAGAATTAAGCAAGCAAAATATCAATCAAATAAAGAACAATTGAAGCATTTCATTAGAATGAAAAACTTACAACGATTCAAACTCAGCCTCGTAGAGGTTTACAGCGACAATCTACTTGAAACTACTCCTATGAATGAAGTGTAGTGCAGAATGTAAAGTACAGGAACGTAAAGAACAGGAACGTAAGGAACAGGAAATGTAAAACTAAGTAAAGTAGAATACGACTAGTTTTTTGGACCTGAGTCTAGGGGCTTTTTCTGGGGCCTTCTCTGCTATTTATACTGCTCGAGGATGACCATCGAATTGCATTTCCAACCGTTGAACTGCTCCTCCATGATCGCTTATCATGTTGCCTCAAGATTAGCTCTATTACGCCATCACTTGCAGTTAGGCTTCCCTCCTAAATTTGAATTTAAATGTGAGTAACCGTTGATGCCACATCACCTTGTATCTCTTTGTTGATCCACTGCTACTTAGATCTCGTAACAACCAATACTAATTGCCACGTGTACGATCAGGATCGAAGATTTGAATAGTCTTTCCGTATTACCCTTACTTTGCCACGCGTCGAATTGTAACTAGCTTGTACCAAATATGTAGCCAACAACTACATATTAATTAAAGGATAAAAAATCTTCGTAAAATATGTCATGATATTTTTTTCATGACTCCTGACATTACTTTATAGGAAAATGGTATAAAATGTAGAGAAAAATATAAAAATGTGATTTAGGGTGTGTTTGTTTGGACGGACTGGATAAGGGGGGATTGTAATCCATCGGACTGTTAGTCCTGGGATAAATTGTCCCCGAACTATTTGGTTAGACTGGATTGTGTCCTATGTTTGTTTAGTCATAGAATTAGATATCTGAATTGGACTATTTTTAGTGAATCCAGTGTTTGGTTGGACGGATTGGATAAGGATAAATGTTCAAAAGACTATTTTATTCTTGTAATCTGTAATTTTTATTTAATATATAATTTTAAATTTGTAATCGATAATTTATAATTTGTAATTTAACAACACTAAATTTTTTAAATTTATAAGGCCATAATTTTTAATTTATTATTTTTAATTAAATTAAATTTATAATTTATATTTTTTATTTATTATATAATTTTAAATTAACAACACTAAAAAAATTATAAGGCCATAATTTTTAATTTTTAATTAAATTTAATTTATGATTTATATTTTTTATTTAATATATAAATTTAAATTAAAAACACTAAAAAAATAATTTTATTTAATATATAAATTTAATTTTTTAACAACATTAAAAAAATTATAAGGCCATAATTTTTAATTTATTATTTTTAATTAAATTAATTTATAATTTATATTTTTTATTTTATATATAATTTTAAATTAACAACACTAAAAAAATAATTTTATTTAATATACAAATTTAATTTTTTAACAAGACTGGAAAAATTATAAGGCCATAATTTTTAATTTATTATTTTTAATTAAATTAAATTTATAATTTATAAATTATATTTTTATTTAATATATAATTTTAAATTAACAACACTTAAAAAAACTAATTTATAAATGTTGAAAAGACTATTTTATCCTTTTCTAAATGTTTATTAAGTAATAGCATGAGGGTAAAATGGACATTTCACACATTAATCCCAAGGGATACTGTAACGCCCCAAAATTTATGCAAAATAATCTTAACAATAACTATGGCGCTTTATGATAACCCAAAATAAATTCCCAACACTTGTATTACATGATCATGAGGTTTATACAAAATAATTCCATATGTGAGTATACATTCAATGATTTCTAGTACATGAATCTATAGCATGTAGAATTTCAAATAAAAAAGAAACATAAATACCCTCAAGGGTTAGGCTTAAACCCGATTACACAAAAATGGTCTCTCAAACCCATACAGTTATAGCCTTTGGCTAGCAAAATATATCACAACAAAACAAGAGCCTTATGCTCTTAACATATACATCCACGCCCTAGTTCGGCGGAATCACCACATCTTTTCCTGCATTAAAATCCATAGGGTGAGCATAAAGCCCAGTAGAAAATTCTTAACAAGGTATATACATTTTATACAAGCTACACCAAATGAAATGTGCATGCCATGCTATACTTTTTGAAAGAAAATCACATTTACATCTTTTGAAAACCATCAAAGTCAATGATCACTTGAAATCTCAACAATTCAAAAATTATCAATTTAGTTCCAGGGGCGGTAAATACGACTCAGGTAATCTCTAGGTTGGTGTCTATAAGTAGGCATAACTAGCACTACCAAAACCCCATTTTACCGGTTGCTAACCGGAAGGAAAGTGATACCTCCTCTATGCATGTTTTCGGTCTTTCACCCCGGACACTCAGGCCAACTTACTCAATTTCATCTACACTTCCTATCCAGACTTACCAACGCATTTACCCCAAAGTGATTTCATGAAAATTCATTTACAAACTTTCTTTTCTCGATGTAAAAGTTTCCAAACTCAATTCAAAATGTGTAATAACCAATTGAATGGATATGCAATGCAACAATTATCAATGCCACATAACGTTTCTCCACTTTCGATTATCTTAAACAATAATTCCATAATAATCAAATTTCCATTTCTCCTTTCAATACTATCTCGCAAGATAACCACATTTCCATATTTCATGCAATCCCAACAATTTAATCATTTCAAGACTATAGCAACATTTGAACAACAACTTCCAATATCAACAATTCTCATATTTCATGAAACTCATCATTTATATAAATAAATAAGAAATTTCCCCATCCTTTACTCATTTTGGCACACAAAATAATATATTAACAATGTCAACCATGGATTCTCAACATCTTTCAAAACCCCCAAATTTTTAGGTTTTCTCACCACAACTATACATGCCCAAATAATTTGAAAGGATCTCTCCAAAAATATTTTTCTTCACTCAATATAGTTCAAAACCCTAAAGAGATTATTTCAAGGAAACAAGGAGCAAACCCACATTCATAATTACTCACATTCTTGAAACAAAAATCAAAATTTTCAATACTATCAAAGGGGTTTTCAAAACCAACTATATCTTGCAAATATATATATATATATATATATAACTCTAAGAAAATCCCTACCTCAAGTTTTGGAGAAGAAAAGGGATGAAAGCCCAAATGTGATGAAACCCGATCTTCACCGCACACCACGAAGCCCTCGAGAAGTTATTCAACTTTAATGAAGGATGTAGGGTAAAAAATCCAACGGATTTAAAGAAATCAACGTTTTGATCTAATTTGTAGAGAAAAGAGAGAGAAAAGAATTTTTAGAGAGAGAGATTTAATGAAAAAGTGATATACACTCAGCCCCAAAGAGAGAAAAGATAGATTTTTTCGGACTCAGCAGAGTCCCGCACGTGCGGCACTCATTTCTGCACGTGCGAAGCATGTCTCCCGCATGTACGAAGCGTGCCTCCTGCACGTGCATCACTCACCCTCGCACGTGCGGCATCCCTATCCCGTACCTCCATCTGCACCTGCATTTAATGCAGTAGTGCACTCGACCATCCCCTGCTTTCCGCACGTGCGACCCAAGCCCTCGCACATGCGACTCTGCCCTCCAGCGAGGAAAATTTTCCAGTTTCAGCACAAGACATTCCGGGTCCAACCTCGTACCATCCGAACAAGAGAAACTTAATATAGAAATGAATAAAAGTACGGATCCTGAAATAAGTTTCCAAATACAACAAACTCAAACTGTTAGCAAGTCTCCTAGTTGAACCCGACACTCTAACATAGGCAAACCCAAGGTTAAACAAAGAGGAATGAGACGAATAACGTACCCGGTCATCACATATACTAATCCCATGGAAATAATCCCACCCCCTCCCCTAGGATACAATAATCCCTCATATAAAGGACTAATAGTCTAGAGGGATTATTAATTCGGAGCAAAAAAATTGAACCAAACAATGGACTAATAGTCCAGATGGACTAATAGTCCAATCCCAAGGAATAATCCCTTAAAAGGTGACATAATTTGGGTTTAATTTGATTTTTTAAATAAATTTTTAAAGTGTATGTTGCTTACTAGTTTCATTAATTCCATGTATTTATTGTTATTTCATGCCCTAATTGCTTAAAAGTATGTTATTTGGATTATTTGATGAATATTATTATTTGGGAGCAAAATGGTCATTATAGTACTTAGGAGCCTTTTGAAAAACAGAAGGCTGGTGAAATGACTTCTATCAACTTGTCCTCATTTTCGAGTTGTAAAACTATAGAAAAATACAAATTTGGTGACTAAAAATGTCGATTAAAAAAATCTTTAGCTACTAAAAAAATTTTTGTCGGCAAAGGTACACACTTTACATACTAAAAAAAATTTGGTTGGCAAAGGTACAATCTTTAGCTACTAAAAATAATTTAGTAAGTATTTATTTTACTTTTGGTGACTAATTGAATTTTAGGGGTTTTGGGCGACTAAAAACAATTTGGTCCCTAAATGTACAATCTTTAGTTAGTAAAAATAACTTAGTCGCTATTTATTTTACTTTTGGCGACTAATTGGGATTTAGTTGTTGAAAATAGGGTTTTGAGTAATAAAAAAAATTGGTCAGAAAAGGTACAATCTTTAGCTATTAAAAATAATTTAGTCAGTTTTTATTTTACTTTTAGCGACTAAATTTTAGTTGGCAAATGTAATTGAAAGTTTTGGAGGGAGTACTTTAATTTTGGAGGGATTCTTAAATTAATTGGCAACTAAAGTATTTAGTCGGGGAAAAATTACAGCTTTATTTCTTATTGATGACTAAAACAATTAGTTAGAAGAAAAAAAAAAAGAAAAAGCTAAGGTTTTAAAAGCGTCATCGTTTTAGGCATAAAAAAAAACACTTGGAAAGTTGCGTCTAACTTTCTTACTTCTGTCTGTCTCTCTCTCTGAGACTCTCTAACTTTCTCTTTCCTACGCCTTTGCCCATCTTCTTCCACACTATTTCTCATTTTGTCTCCATCGCCATCGGGTACACGAGTATCATCGCCATCACATACGAACACCACCGTCGATCCACCATTGGAGCATTAACTCAGGTATGTCCTCTCTATTTCGCCCTCTCTCTCTCTCTCTCTCTCTCTCTCTCTCTCTCTCTCTCTCCTTCTAATTTCAGCCTCTAGGCTTTTCTTCGTCCATTCACATAACTTTACACAAACCCAGCCCCAAACCTACCTACTGCCATTGACAAATAGCTCTGTATCAACACTATGCTACGGTTCTCTATATTTGTTATTCCACTGATGAGAATTGCCCGGCCATCGCAATCCACTTTACTCAAGGGTCAATACCCAAAAGGCATAAAAAGTAAGTGAAGAAAAATTTAGAATTGAAACTCGGTCCAAAAAACTGAATATCCTCAATCCAGTACAACTTCTAAAAGGAAAGTCAATAGTTATAGATGCTATCTTATATGTTTAGCTAGAGATGGATTATAATCTTTACACTCCCACTCTTTGGGTCACGTGTTTCTTTATCTCTATTTCTCTCCTATTCTTATTTGTTTCAATTCTCCTATGTTTGTCTAGCAAAATAACAAATGAAATAATTGACACAAATATTTTATTAACAATGACAATAAATAATATATATATATATATATATATATATATTTATAAATTTTATATATAAACATATATAGTGGAGTATATGAGAGTTTTCCAAACTCTCGCTACAGGAAATGACACTTTTGGTGACATTTTTGGTCGCCGAAACTCATTAGTGACTAAATTTTTTTGTCGCCAAGGTCGTCGCTTATACCTTCTCGGCAATAGTATTGGCGGCTAAACTATTTTTGGTCGCCGAAAGTGAAACGTTTGGCTACTAAATTTTGGTTAGTCGGCAAAGGTTATCTTTTGGCGACTAAACCATTAGTCGCCAAAAGTGAATGTTTGGTTACTAAACTTTGGTTAGTCAGGAAAGGTGATCTTTTGGCGACTAAATTATTGGTTGCCAAAAGTGAACGTTTGGCTACTAAACTTTGGTTAATCGACAAAGGTGATCATTTGGCAAATAAAATATTAGTCGCCGAAAGTTTTCACATAAAACTAAATTTAACTATTAGAGACTAAAGTTTTAGTCGCCAATAGAATACATACATTTAGTGACCAAATAGTTTAGTCGTTGTTACTTTTACCGACTACAGAGTTTAGTTGCCAAAAGCCTCTTCATTTTCATTTCATTATTTTTTACCACCAAACATTTTAGTTGCCAAAGGATGCCATGTTTTTCATGACTAAAATATTTAGTCGACAATAGTTTCTTCCCCTCATTTTGATTTATTTTAGGTACTAACTGTTTGGTCGCAAAAAGTCATTTGGTTCTTTTTTGCTACTAAATTATTATGTAGCAAAACATTTGCTTACATTTTTGGCTAGCAACATATTTAGTCGCCAAATATTATATTAATTTATTTATTTTTTAATTTCTGAACCACCTGTATCCATTATTAACCTGTAACCTGTATAAACAATATAATCCATCAATACTAAATAAATTATCAACCATTCGACAACGTGCACACATTTCACTTCCAATCATCCAAAAAATTCATATTGAACGTCCAATTCTTAATGTAATACAAATTCCATACGAACCAAGTATAATCCAACCTCAATAATTTAATTCCATACATAATAGAGGATTAATCAAATTTAATATCCAAAAGGAAATCTGTACCACACCAAAAATTTAATCTGTACCGCCCCAAAAACTAATTTGTACTACATCCAATGCTAATTTCTACCAGGCCAAATTTTAGATATTTACCATGCCAAAAAAGTAATTTGTACAAACCACTATATATAAGGACGGAGGTATAAAAACAATGCCCTTCCGTACTTGTCAAAAAAAGTCATATCCACATTTGTACGTCAAAAACCATCTGCAAAAATAAAATTAATCATTAGTATTGACTAAATATTGGCCAATTTAAAATTATAAAAAAATATAAAAATCATACTCGAATATATATGAAATAAAAATTTTGAAAACTCGAATGCATATCTTAGGCAACCAATAATATTTTATAAGTAATCATTCTACATAATTATAAGTATTTTTCCATTTTTGGCGACTAAAACGCCGTTTTCAACTAAGTTTATGACATTTTCAACTCTAACTCCCAACCTACGTGTCCTATTTACATACCATTTGTCCCTACAGGTCACATTTTGGCACTAGGAAGCTTCCCGTAACGTCAAAACAGTGGTTGGGGGGTTGTTTCGCATTTTCGCCCTCCGAACGCCTTTTTTCGACTAAGTTTATAACATTTTCAACTCTAACTCCCAACCTATGTGTATATATATACATTTCATCTTTCCCTACAGGTCACATTTAGCATCGGGAAGCTTCTCGTTACATCAAAATAGTGGTTGGGGGGCTGTTTTGCATTTTCGGCCCCCGAACGCCTTTTTTCGACTAAGTTTATGGCATTTTCCACTTTAACTCCCAACCTACGTGTCCTATTTACATACCATCTATCCCTACAGGTCACATTTGGCACCTGGAAGCTTCCCGTTATGTCAAAACAGTGGTTGGGGGGCTATTTCAATGTTTCAATGTTTCTTTACAACTCTATTTTTATTTTATTTTTTAAATAAAAAATATGGGAGACACAAGAACTACATTATATTTTTTTCTCAAATGAAGGAGGACACCTCAAACAAGTGAGAAATAATTTTTCCAATGACCAAACAATCTTGAAATAGCAACTTTATCGAATGCCAATTAGCGAGCTACTGTGAGAGCACATCTGGATGAAGGAACTCAACCCACACTAAACCATAACCCAATCAATTACTCAATGTGGATGCTAGGTTGCAGTGGCTAGCTGCATGGCAGTCTTTTGTATAAAGGCTATTGTGTCTACAAAATAAAAATATGCATGCCATTGTCAATCCCTATACAGTGGTATTTAGTACACATCAATCATTTTTGTGAAAAAAATTTCTATCCATATAAGTTCTTCGCTGGGATCTACAGGTCATGAGCTCAATTTATTCTATCCTCCACTTCAATTTGTTTCATAGCAAAATATAATAGACAACATTTTAATAGAAAATATTTCCCAAAAACAAAAGCGTTAGGTTTTATTCTTGGCAATCCCGTTTGACAAAACTCCTTTCAGTTGTATTTTTGTTCTTCTTTTATTTCAGTGAGGCTATGAGTTTTTAGATGCGAATCCAACCTGAATTGTGCCTTGCAGAGAAGTTTGTGGTGTTAATTCTTTCATGTTTGCCATTTGTAGAGAACATTGTGGTGTTAATTGTGCCTTGCATTTGAAGTTGCTTGTGCACTCGAGTGGCCGTTTGTGTGCTCGAGCGGAGAACGTTCGGTTCCAGAAGTTTGACTTGTCTGCAAAAGTATTAGAAGTTGGAATTTTACACTCGAGCGAACTTTCCTGCGCTTGAGCGAGGTCTGCTCGAGCGGCCATTCCTGCGCTCGAGTGGAGATCGCAGCCATGTTTGCTATAAATATATGTTTCAGTCAGATTTTAGGGTACGGCTCCCAGATCTTCTTTGAGGGTTCTAGGGTATTCTTCTAGGGCTATGTTGCTAGTTTTCTTTGATGTTTGATTGAGTATTCAACTCATGGTTTAAGAAGTATACATCAAAGAATTGTTTGTTTATTCAATACAAAAGAGTGAGTTGCTCTTCGGTGGATTCTGGAGAATTCGAGCCTGAAGCTTTGGTGGATTCTGGAATGGCTCATCGTCGTGATTCGACATCGACGTTATGGATTCAACGTTGGGCAAGACAATTCCGATGTGAAGACCATGGTGGAAGAGGCATATAGGGGTCGGTTTGATTCGAGCGTGGATTCGCAAGGTAATTGAGAGTACACTTGTGTAATTCCTTTATGTCATCTTAGTGGATTGTTTTGTGGCTTTTGCTCGTGGTTTTTTTTAATCATAATTGGAGGCGCCCCAATTATGGTTTTTCCACGTAAAATTGTTGTGTCGATTTGTCTTGATTAATTGATTGGGATTGTTATTTACTACTTAAAATTGATACATAGTCACAAATCAATATCTAGGGAATTTCTAAATTTTTCAAAAAGGATAAGAAAAGCAAAGCAGAAAATAAAAACTAGAAAAGTAGGGATGGCAATTTGAACCCAGCCCGACGGGGACCCAACCCCCCGACCCTGATTAGAACAGGTTTTCCCCGAAAATAATGTCCATAGGGCCAGGGATGGTATTGAAAATTAAATCCCTGTTGATTTTCGGGCCGGGGACGGTGATAGATTCCTCGGCCCTGGCCCCGCCGCGAAGTCCCCGAACATTACCCCGTATATTCCTCGGCTCTGTCTGTCTCTCTGTCTGTCTGTCTCTCTCACACTCTCTCTCTCTTGTTCTTCTCCCTTTGCTCTCTGTGAGAGAGATGGACATTTCTGATCTAAGCACCTTCTAAATCTAAGCCTCGATGGAGAAGTCTAGAGAGAGATCGGCGACGGAGAGCATTTCTGAGCACCACTGTCGCTGCGAATCTGCAATGAACATTTTTGAGCACCACCGTCAGCTACTGATCGCACCACCATCACCGACACCACCATCATTCTATCTCTCTTTCTCACACCTCCGTTTGCTGTCTCGTCTCCAGATCTACCGCCACTGTTCTTCTCTCACTGGTTGCTCTCTAGTCCTCTCTCACTGTTCTTCAAATCTGAGGTAATATATATACATACATATATATATATATATATACACACTGGTTCTCAAGATCTTCACTATGTCAACACCATTGATATAGATATAGATATACATGTTATTGTTGTTGATGTTGATGATGATGAGATGAAACAGATGCTATTTTGTTTTTGTTTTTTTTTTTTTTTTTTTTAGTTTGGGAATTTTCGAGGTAAGGGAAACCCGATCCTCGTTGGGGGGCTGGGCGGGGACGGTGATAGGTTCCCCGTCGGGTATCGGGATTAGGGACGGGGACGGGGGAATTTACCATCGGGGATTGGGGACCGAGAGTGTGATCCTTGGCCCCGCCCAGGCCCGTTGCCATTTCTACAGAAAAGCCAGGCAAGTGAAAAGTCACAAGAGCTACAGCTCAGAACAAAGTTGCAATAGTTGCAGCATCAGCAGCAGTCCCAATATGCATCTTCAAAATAACTATTTGGCAATTTACTTCCCTGAACATCTACATATCAATGTGTGAGTATGACTACTACCTCTCTTCTGGTTCAAAATAACTTTTTTTTTTTTTTTTAAGTTTTATCTAACCCACTTGAATATTATCAGAACATACCACCACATTTGCATTTATAATATAATCTTTTCAAAATGCTAATTACATAGAACCTAGAAAAATGGGATAGAAAACAGAAAGATAGAAGGAACTATCCATTCCATTATTTGCAATCAAGGATAGAGATGACGTGTAAATATGATCAGAAAGTTTCATATTAGCAATAAGCAGTTGGAAGATGGAAAACCTATACAAAACTAACAATGACTAACATAAATGGTCTCAGACTCATGTCTCCACAAGGAAAACAACCAGAGCATGGGTTTCCCCAAATTCTACAATAATGATTTCATTTACAATTCATTTACCACATCATTAGATATAAGCTTCTCCATTGTCCAATAAATCAAACACCCAATCTAATAAGTACCAAAATACAATGTCTAGCAAATGGAAAATTATATCCATATAAAACAATCAATCACTAATCCAAAAAATAAATTAAAATAAATTTTTGGCTACCAAACTTTTGATCACTAAAGATAAAAAGTAAATTTTTATTTTTCATTCGGTGACTAAATAATTTTAGTAGCCAAAAGTACCTATATAGTGACTAAATTTTTTTTTGTCGCCAATTGTGGCATATTTAGCGACTAAAATTTTTTTTAGTTTAGTCACCAATTGTGACATTTTTAGCGACTACATTTTTTTTAGTCGCCAATAATAAATATACCCTGACTAAAAAAAATTAGTAGCTAACTCTAGCACTTTTTCCGACTAATATAATTTTTGGTCGCCAATTCCATAACTTTTGGTGACTAAATTTTTTTTACTTGCCAAAAGTGTAATTTACTATAGTGTCTTAATGTTAAACTCTTACGAATTCTCTCTCCTACATATCTCCTCTCAAGTCTCTCATCCTATTTTCTTAATTTTTAATCATTTGTCAATTTTCTAAATCTCAAAAGCCAAAAAAATTATATATACTTAAATAATATGATAACTATTTAGATATGAATAACAAATATTTAGATATGAACAACAAAGAGCTAAAGATAAAAATATAAAAAAATAAAATAAAAAGATAACTATTCAAATTTCAACCACAAAATAATATAAAGAGACAAATAAAAGATTAAAAAATAACTAAATAAAAAAATATTACGACTCAATTAATTTTAAAAATAAAAAATTAACTATTTATATATGAACAATTAAAACATATTTAAATAAAAAAACATTACAAGTTAAATAGTTTTTAAAATAAAAAGATAATTATTTATACATGAAAAAAAAAATAGAGATAAAATATATGGGTGAAGCATCAATAAATCATAAAATGTGATCTTATGAACTGTTTAGTCATCCCTTTTTTCTTATGAACCCAAAAGTTCCATTAAAGTGAAAATTACATAAAAGGGTAGTCATTTACATGTTTAGGTTTAATTTTTTAGGGATAAAAGTGGCTTTCTCAAAAAGTAAATTTACATATTTGGGTAATTTGCACTATAGAAGTTTTGGATTTTCCCTCATTCTAGAACAAAACCCACATTATGAACAAAAATCTAACACTTTAATGTAACACTCCAATAACGTAATACTTTAATGTAACATACTAAAAAACCCCTTGGTGTACTTTTCCCAAACTTAATGACGTAACATTAAAAAAAACTCTTTGGTATACTTTTTCCAAACATAACATTCCAATGTAACCAAAAAAAAAAAAAAATCCTTAGTGTACTTTTTCCAAACATAACACTCCAATTAATGTAATCCTAAACGTAACACTCCAATGTAACATACTCTAATGTAACAGACAAAAATACTAAAAAAACTCCTTAGTATATTTTTCCAAACATAACACTCACAGTTTAAAATTATACATTTGCCCAAAACTTATTAAGGAATATTTGAACTCCTTTTGAAATGGTTTGAAGAATCTCACATTTTTTTTTTAAGTGTTACATTGGAATGTTACGTTTAGGAAAAGTATACTAAGAATTTTTTTTTTTTTTTTTTTTTTTTTTGTGTGTGTGTTACATTGGAACGTTACATTTGGAAAAAGTACACCAAAGAGTTATTTTGTGTGTTATATTAAAGTTTTACACTAAGAAATTTTTTTGGAGTGTTATATTGAAGTGTTATGTTTGGAAAAAGTACACTAAGAAGTTTTTTTGTGTGTTACATTAGAGTGTGACATTAAGGAGTTTTTGTGTATTACATTAGAGTGTTACACTAAGGAGTTTTTTTAAAATATTATATTAGAGTGTTACATTTGAGAACTGTATGCTAATAATTTTTTTGTGTGTTATATTAGAGTGTTACACTAAAATTTTTTTGTGGAGTGTTATATTAGAGTGTTATGGTTAGAAAAAATACACTAAAGAGTTTTTTTGTGTGTTGTATTAGAATGTTACAATAAGAAATTTTTCTGTGTTACATTAGAGTATTACACTAAGGAGTTTTTTTAGAGTGTAATATTGAAGTATTACGTTTGAGAAAAGTACAGCAATGAGTTTTTTTATGTGTTGGGTATTACACTAAGATTTTTTTTTTTTTGAGTATTACATTGGAGTGTTATGTTTGAGTGTTATATTGAAGTATTATAGTTTAAAATTATACATTTGGCCAAAACTTACTAAGTAATTTTTATACTTCTTTTGAAATGTTTGAAAAATCCCACATCCTTTTGGAATATTTGAAGAATCCCATATTTTAAGTCATTTTTGTATTTCTTTTGAAATGTTTTCCAAATAAAAAAGATTTTTATACGAATATTCATTCCAAATTTGATTCTCATATATTGTGTACCTTACTTTTCTAGCACAAAAAAAGAAAAAAGAAAAAAAAGAGAAGGAACATAATAGAAATAAGGGTATAACCGTAAATCTAATTTTAAAATAATATATTAAATCTATGTTTCTAAAATCAATGAAACTAATTGGTCTATAAGAAAATTCTGAGGACTAAATGGATCACCATTCCTCAAGATGGGATTTATAGGTAAATTTTTCATAAAAATATATACAAAAATAAAAATATACCTATTTAGATTTGAACTGTAAAATGAAAATTTAATAAAAGATAACAAAATATTGAAATAAAAAAGATTAAGATTGGGATATAAATATCCCAAAAAGATAATAATTTTTTTAGCGATCTATATTTATCTTTTGTTAATTTGTTATAGAATTCTCATATACTTTAGCTTAATCTTTTTAAAATTTATGAACTTAATATTTTATCTTTTAAAATCCTCAATTAATTATCCATATAAATTTTAAATATGATAGAATTCCATATATGTGTTTTGTCTAAGTATAATCTTTTCAATAAAAAAACAAGTTCCTGCAACAGGAACCGCGAACAGAAGATTGAGGGAAAAAACAATTAATATTAAACCACTTCTGATCCCTTTTTGGTGTCTAAAAATCTTAAATATTTTCTTGACATTTGAAATGTGTACTTGCATGAGTTTTTTCATTTGTGAGAAAGTGAGTTTATGTAAATGGATATTACTATTTTATTTAAAAAAAATTTTGTTACAATCTGTATTTTTCTTCATTTCTTTCTTTTTGCTAATAATGTGTCATTTAATTGAGATTTTATTCTATTTTTTTTAATGTGTTGCTATTATCAATTTGAAACTCTCTCACTTATTTACTATTTGTGTTTAATTTTTTTGGTGTAGATGTTAGATTGAAAATGAAGAACACATCAAAATTTATTGTATATGGGTTTATAGTTCAAATGTATAGCGATCTCGGTTCTGACCCGACCTTTGTTATATTCCGGACTCGAGTTTCGTGGTTTAATATTGTTATCCATGTCTTGTTTTCCTACATTTGTCTTTGGGTTTGAGTATTGGAATGTCTTGGGCATATTCGAAGCAGGTTAGTTGCTAGTTGTTCAAGTTGTTATTGTCCAGAAAATTGCTTCTTCGCTTGAGCAAGGCTTCTTGCACTCGAGCGAGCCTTGTGAAATTTGCTTCTTCGCTCGAGCGAGATTTCTTGCGCTCGAGCGAGATTTGAGAGGTCTCAGTATTTTTTTCCAGACGCAAAATTTCTGGGAAGGTAAAGTTTTTCACTCGAGCAAGGCTTTTTGCGCTCCAGCGAAGGTGTGCGTCTGTAAAACTTCTGAAGGTATGTATTCTGCCCTCGAGCGACACTTCTTGCGCTCGAGCGAGGTCACTTGTTGTGTCTGGTCGCTAGAGCGAGAACTCCTTCGCTCAAGCGAGCCTCGTGTATATTAGGTCGCAACAACTCATTTTTACACAAATTTTATATCTTTTCACCCCAAAACCGTAAATCGGCTCCTTCTCTCTCTAAAGCTTGACTTCTCTCTACAAATACTCCAAGATCTAAGCATCTCTACCCTACTTCCTTTGAGAAAAAGGTGGAGCATCCCGTGGCTTCCATTTGATCTGAGTAAAAACGAGTTTGGGCAATTTTTGAAGTTCTTCATCTTCTTCTTTGGGCTTTCACTCTTGAGGTAGGGATGTTCTACACTTTGTTATGATCTTTAACCTAGATATTTGTTGTTATATATAAATGATGAGTTTTTGGCATGATTTGGGTAAGGTTAGGGTTTGGACTCAAATTGAAAGAGGGGTTTCTATGTTAGGTTCTATAAATGGATTTGGGGCTTTGAATATGAGGTTACCTTGGGTTAAAATGGTGAAATTTGGCCTTGGGGTTGATATTTGAAAAAGGAGAAGATTTTTCGTAATTTGCATTGAATGATTATTTTGCATAAATAATGGAATTGTTATGAAATATGTGAAATTGGGAGGATATATGAATGAATGGTGTAGTTGGATTTTGTTAAATCACTCACCTATGTAAATTTGATTAAATTATCTGTTATATAGATTGTATATCTGTTTAGAAATATATGTTTTGGGCTATCGGTGGAAGATAGCTATGATTGTTGTAGAAATTGCATGAGGATTAGGTGAATTGAAACAAATCATTTGAATTATGTCATTGAATATGACAGTATGATTAAATTATTGAATACGTGTTGCGAATAGTCATTGTATATGACGATGTTTTGGATATATTGTATATGTAGAATTGTTTGGGAGGAGAAAGGGGTTGTACTCCATTGTTTGGGAGGAGATAGGAGAAGAACTCCATTTAAAATTAAGTTGGTCGGAGTGTCCAGGGTGAAAGTCCTGAAATCTTGTATATATATATATGGTTACCGATTCCCTCGAATGAAAATTTCGTAAAATGGCATGTTGAAGTGTTTTGAATAATAGATGTAATTGAATTGTGAACCAATGAGTTGTAGTCTCATTTGGGTTGTTTATATAACAATGAACTAGACTCATGAATTGACTTGAAACGAATGAATGGAAATGGATTGAGATGTGAATATCAATATTGAATGGTCATGGAAAGATATAAGTTGATTATGTATATTGAACATTTATCTGACACTTATATCTTAGTTAAACCTCATATATTGTGTTAGTCTATCTCTACTGGGCTTTGGCTCACCCTACTTGGGAAACTATTTTCAGGTACAGGTGATATGCTTCCTCCAAGAATGTAGCTTTGAAGGACTTAGGAGTTGGAGGCTCTATTTTTGTCATTTTGGTGTTTAACTGTTTATTTAAGTTGAGGGTTTTAAGTATATAGAGCTTATGACTCTCTTTTGTTGTAACCAAGCTATGTCTTAGAATGATGTAAGCCCGTAGGGCGTTTATTTTGTTGTTATTAATTAGTGTTACATGTTGTAGTTTTAGAATGAACATTTATGAAAGTATAATGCATATAATTTCTTTTGTAATATAAACTCTGATATATGAAAGTACACTAATTCCGTTTATATTCTCATCACTTATGAGTTGGATTATTGGTATTATTTTTGGGATGTGACAACTTGGTATCAGAGTGTACCGGGTTTGAATACTTTGGGTACGTGGGAAGTGGTTAATACCCCAATGGGTTTGTTTCGCTTGCTAAAGACTTAAGTATAGACGATATGTGCTTATATGGTAACATGATTATGTGATAATATGGGTATGAGATTTAGTTCCTAAGATGTTGACTGGGTCTACGGGTTTTTGGAAGTCCTATTAAAAGAGCACTTGATCACTGCTGTTTCTAATTGGAACTCTAGCAATGCCGCGGGACAATCACTATCTAGGAAGGAAATTCGTGTGTGTTTATGTGACTATGTGCTTTTGTGGAGTGAATTATAGTTGTCTATCGTAATAGGACGGGAGTAGATTAGCTTCGGCACATTTGGAAATGTGGTACTGTCTTTTGTTACCTTTATTAGGATGTTAGGACGTGGTCGTGGTGGTAGGCGTGGTAGGCCTAAGAGGCATGAGATGCCTATACCGGATGAGATTCTGGCGAAGGAGGAAGGAGTTAGTCAGGCCAATATGGCCGAGCCAGTAGGTCAACAGGCCATGGGCACCTTAGCCCGTGAAATGGCCGGAACATTGCAGGACTCCATGGGCATTCTCAGGGCTGAGAATCAAGTCCAGGCCCAAGTAGCTGAAGTAGGGCCATCTTTCTTGAAAAAGGAGTTCTTCCGGTCGAATCCGGACGAGTTTTTAGGTGATCCCAAGGAGCCACTAAAGGCTGATGAGTGGCTAGAACAGATGGTGAAGACGTTTGAGATGCTCGACATTGAAGACGGCAGTTTGAGGGTGACTTTGGCGTCCTTCCAGCTGAAGAGAAACGCGGGTCAGTGGTAGAAGTATGCGTGGGGGCGCATTGGAGGGACTTAGGAGGCCTTTGTTGATGCCTTCTAGGACAAGTACTTACCGGCTACAGTAAGGGAGAAGTTGAGGGATTAGTTTTCTCAGCTCAAACAGTTGAATTCACCAGTGGCTGAGTTTGAAGCCACGTTCACTAGCCCGTCTAGGTTTGCACCAGAGTTGGTGGCGACTGAGGAGCGCCGTTGCTTGGAATTCGAGAAGAAATTAAGGATCGGACTCATGTTCAGAGTGGTCGAATCCATGATTAGGGACTATGGGCGCCTTGTGGAGGTTGCAGTCCATATTGAGACTATCATGCATGCAGAGGAGAAGAGGATAAGGGGCTCTAGGAGGAGTTAGGATGGCTAGGGGGACAGTAAAAGGCAGAGGGGTTCTAATCCCCAGCAGTCCTAGGGAGCGCATTTGAGGTCTACCTTTCCAGTGCTGAGTTCGGGTTCTGTGAGAGGTGGTTAGGGAGATATCACCTGTTTCAAATGTGGTCAGTTGGGCCACAAGTCTCCAGCTTGCCCAAAGAAGGAAGGAGGGCAGCGAGCAGCATTATTTTCGGCTCATTCTCAGGGCCAGAGTCAGTGTTGAGGCTAGCCACTCACTTGTTATTAGTATGGGAAGATAGGGCACTTGAAGAGGTTTTGCCCACAGTTGGGTGGCACACCTGGTGTGTCTGGCTCGAGGCAAACACAGAGTCACCAGTCAGCTCAGTTAGTACAGGCCTCGAGGGCCAATTCGGGAGCCTCTTCGGCTCAGTCAGTGCAACAGGCTTATGCTCCGAGGGGTGAGCAAGAAGATCAGAGACCTAAGGGGCGCGTGTATGCTGTTACCACACCAGATCTTGTACCGGCTCCATCTGTTGTGAGAGGTACCTTCTTGTTTTGCAATTCAGTTACTAGTGTGTTGATTGATACAGGTGCATTTCATTTCTTTATATCTTCTGCATTTGCATCGGTTTTGGGATTAGTGTTGGCTTAACTAGCATCTCCTATTTGTGTAGAGTCACCTATCAGTGGTGAGGTTATCTTGAAACAGGGGTGTCGGGGTTGTGACATAGAGGTCGCCGGTCGTCGATTCCATTTGCATTTGTTTTGCTTAATATGACTAGTTTTGATGTTATCTTGGATATGGACTGGTTATCGGCATACCGTGCTGTTATAGATTGCTACTATCAGAGGTTTACTGTATGTACCTCGAGCGGCGATTGCTTTTATTTCTTGGGGGACAGGATGGATAGAGACTTGTCATCGGTATATGATCTACGAGGGCGGAGTGAACTTAGTTGTATTCTCGCTAGCCTTTTGAGTGGTAAGTGTGATGAGGCCCGAGTTGAGTTGCCAAGAGTGGTTTGTGAGTACTCGGATGTCTTTCCTGAGGATTTTACTAGTTTACCACCTCATCGAGAGATCGAGTTCTCTATTGATTTAGTGCCTGGCACGACACCAATTTCGATGGCACCATATCGGTTTGGGCCAACTGAGTTGAGTGAGTTGAAGATTCAACTCCAGGAATTACTAGAAAAGGGTTTTATTCTCCCTAGTACTTCGCCTTTGGGAGCACCGGCTCTCTTTGCTAAAAAAAAGATGAAGCCTTACAACTTTGTATTAATTACCGGAAGTTGAACCAGGTAACTACTGTTAAGAACAAATATCCAATGCCACGTATAGATGACCTGTTTGATCAGTTGAAAGGGTCTCGTTGTTTCTCTAAAATGGATCTGAGATCGTGTTACCATCAGTTGAGGGTAAAGGAGGAGGATATCCCAAAGACGGCATTCTGTACGCGATATGGCCACTATGAGTTTCTTGTGATGCTTTTTGGGCTAACCAATGCACCGGCCATATTTATGGACTTGATGAACCAAATCTTTTGAGAGTTCTTAGACCGTTTTGTGGTCGTCTTTGTGGATGACATTCTGATTTACTCACCCTCTGAGAATGAGCACAAAGAACACTTGCGAGTGGTGCTTGAGTTACTTAGAGCCCATAACCTATATGCTAGGTTCAGGAAATGTGAGTTCTGGCTAAAGGAAGTTAAGTTCTTAGGCCATGTGGTATCTGGAGAAAGGGTGACTGTAGATTCATCCAAGATAGAGGCTGTGCAGGATTGGGCACAGCCTAAGAATACTTTCAAGATCCGTAGTTTCTTAGGATTGGCCGGGTATTACCGTCGGTTTGTGAATGACTTCTCCAGATTAGCTTTGCCTTTGACTAGATTGATGAAGAAATGGGTCAAATTTGTGTGGAGTGAGACTTGTGAAAAGTCATTCCAAGAGCTTAAGGTTAGACTTACCATCGATCCAGTCTTGATTATTCTCGAGAGGGGTTTGGGCTATTTAGTGTATTGTGATGCCTCACAAGAAGTATTTGGTTGTGTATTGATGCAAGAGGGGAAGGTAGTAGCCTATGGCTCGCGGCAGTTGAAAACCTATGAGAGGAACTACCCTACTCACGACTTAGAATTGGCAGCTGTGATTTTTGCCTTGAAGATTTGGAGGCACTATTTATATGGTGAAAGATTTGAGGTGTTTTCTGTTGATAAGAGTCTGAAGTATCTGTTTACACAGAAGGACTTGAATTTGAGGCAGAGAAGGTGGATGGAGTTCATAGAGGATTATGATTTCGAGTTGCATTACCATCCAGGGAAGGCCAATGTTGTGGCCGACGCCTTGAGTAGGAAATCTATCAGTAGTGTAGCTTGTATTGCCATTCGGGAATGGGAGATGTTGGGTGCTCTTGGTAAATTTGACTTGCATCTGGGCGAGTCTGTTGAATCTGCAGCCTTATTTTCTGTAGTTACACAATCTACACTTGTGAACCATGTTAGAAGTGCAGAGGGGTTACCTTGAGGTAGAATCCCTCCGAGAGAAGATTTCCAATGGGAAAGTAGAAAGAGGCTTGACGGTGTATCCCGACCTGAGTGTGAGATATCGTGATTGTTTGTTTGTGTCGGATTCTTGCCGAGAGGAAGTACTCCGGGAGTTTCACCATTCACGCCTTGCGGTGCACCCGAGAGGCACGAAGATGTACCATGACCTGAGTCGTCAGTTTTGGTGGAGAGGTATTAAGAAGGATGTGGCTGTGTTTGTGTCAAAGTGCCTTACTTGTCAACAAGTGAAGGACGAACATCAGAGGCCAGTGGGTTTGTTGCAACCTTTGCTTATAGTTGAGTGGAAATGAGAGCATGTCATGATGGATTTTTTTATGGGCCTTCTGAGGACCCAACAAGGTAATGATGCGATTTGGGTGGTAGTTGATCGGTTGACCAAGTCGGCGCATTTTATTCCTATACGCGTAAATGATTCGGTAGACTATTTTGCCGACTTGTATATCAGGGACATAGTGAGGTTGTACGGGGTCCCTATGACGATTGTTTCGGATAGAGATCTACATTTTATAGCTCGGTTGTAGCAGAGCTTGTAGAGTGCCTTGGGCACTAGATTGACCTTTAACACTGCTTACCATTCTCAGACTAACGGGCAGTCCGAGCGTACTATTCAGATCCTTAAGGATATGCTTCGAGGCTGTGTCCTTGATTTCAAGGGGTCGTGGGAGAGGCACTTACCCTTAGTGGAGTTTGCCTACAATAACAGCTTCCAATCAAGTATTGGCATGGCACTGTTTGAGGCCTTGTATGGTCGACCTTGTAGATCCCCAGTGTGTTGGACCGAGGTGGGTGATGCACCTTTGTTGGGTCTAGAGTTAGTGCGGGAAACAACGAAAAAAGTGGCACTTATCCGTAAAAGGTTGGTTACAGCGCAGAGTCGCTAGAAGAGTTATGCCGACCGTAGGAGAAGACCCTTGTCTTTCGAGGTAGGTAATCATGTCTTTTTGAAGATATCACCTAGGCGGGGTCTTATGAGATTTGAAAATAGTGGGAAGTTATCCCCTCGGTTTATTGGCCCTTTTGAGATCCTTGAGCCGATCGGGGAGGTTGTCTATCGTTTGGCATTACTGCCACAACTTTCTGGAGTATATGACGTGTTTCACATTAGTATGCTTTGGAAGTATGAGCCAGATCCATCGTATATATTGGATTGGACCGACTTAGAGATAGATGAGGATGCCTCGTATGAGGAGAGACCGGTGAGATACGAGACCGGTGAGAGTCTTGGATAGCCGGGACCAAGTCTTGCGAGGCAAGACAATTCCCTTGGTCAAAGTGTTATAGAAACATCACGGGGTTGACAAAGCAACTTGGGAGCGTGAATTAGAAGTCCGTGAGAAATATCCAGACTTATTTGTTGATGTTTGAGCATGTGTTGATATTCTAGTTTCGCTCATGAAATGTAAACACATTACATATGTGTTAAAGTATGAAAACATTGTATATGTTGAATATGTTTTGGAAACACAGGTCAATATGAACATTGTATATGTTGTGGATGCCTTGAGAACTTGGATTCAAGTAAGGATTGCATATGTCTTGAAATATGGAATATTATGTGTGTTGTATCTTTTTGGAAACATCGTATATGTTGTATAAATTTAGGGAAACTTGAGTAAATCATAAACATTGTAAGTGTTTGGGAGATATATGAATTATAATTCAATGTTGAAACTTGTGCATCAAGTTAACAAGAATAGATGATCGGGAAATGAGTCATGATGATTGGAATTGATAGAGTATCATGGTTGGGAATAGTTTAATTGGTTTTGAAACATGATTTAAATTTCAGGGACGAAATTCTTTAAGGGGGGAAGGTTATAGCCATCTCGGTTTTGACCCGACCTTTGTTATATTCTGGACTCGGGTTTCGTGGTTTAATATTGTTATCCATGTCTTGTTTTCCCTCATTTGTCTTTGGGCTTGAGTATTGGAATGTCATGGGCATGTTCGGAGTAGGTTAGTTGCTAGTTGTTCAAGTTGTTGTTGTCCAGAAAATTGCTTCTTCGCTCAAGCGAGGCTTCTTGCGCTCGAGCGAGCCTCGTGAAATTTGCTTCTTTGCTCGAACAACATTTGAGAGTTCTTAGTATTTTTTCCCAAACGCAAAATTTCTTGGAAGGTGAAGTTCTTTGCTCAAGCGAGGCTTTTTGCACTCGAGTGAGAGTGTGCGTCTGTAAAACTTCTAAAGGAATGTATTTTGCGCTCGAGTGATGCTTCTTGTGCTCGAGAAAGGTCACTTGTTGTGTCTGGTCACTCGAGCGAGAACTCCTTCGCTCGAGCGAGCCTCACGTATATTAGTTCGCAACAGCTCATTTTTACACATAAATTTTATATATTTTCACCCCAAAACCCTAAATTGGCTGATTTTCTCTCTAAAACTTGACTTCTCTCTACAAATACTCCAAGATCTAAGCATCTCTACCCTACTTCCTTTGAGAAAAAGGTGGAGCATCCCGTGGCTTCCATTTGATCTGAGTAAAAACGAGTTTGGGCAATTTTTGAAGTTCTTCATCTTCTTCTTTGGGCTTTCACTCTTGAGGTAGGGATGTTCTACACTTTGTTATGATCTTTAACCTAGATATTTGTTGTTATATATAAATGATGAGTTTTTGGCATGATTTGGGTAAGGTTAGGGTTTGGACTCAAATTGAAAGAGGGGTTTCTATGTTAGGTTCTATAAATGGATTTGGGGCTTTGAATATGAGGTTACCTTGGGTTAAAATGGTGAAATTTGGCCTTGGGGTTGATATTTGAAAAAGGAGAAGATTTTTCGTAATTTGCATTGAATGATTATTTTGCATAAATAATGGAATTGTTATGAAATATGTGAAATTGGGAGGATATATGAATGAATGGTGTAGTTGGATTTTGTTAAATCACTCACCTATGTAAATTTGATTAAATTATCTGTTATATAGATTATATCTCTATTTAGAAATACTTGTTTTGGGCTATCGGTAGAGGATAGTTATGATTGTTGTAGAAATTGCATGAGGATTAGGTGAATTAAAACAAATCATTTGAATTATGTCATTGAATATGACGGTATGATTAAATCATTGAATACGTGTTGTGAATAGTCATTGTATATGACGATGTTTTGAATACATTGTATATGTATAATTGTTTGGGAGGAGAAAGGGGTTGTACTCCATTGTTTGGGAGGAGATAGGAGAAGAACTCCATTTAAAATTAAGTTGGTCGGAGTGTCCAGGGTGAAAGTCCTGAAATCTTGTATATATATATATATGGTTACCGATTCCCTCGAATGAAAATTTCGTAAAATGGCATGTTGAAGTGTTTTGAATAATAGATGTTATTGAATTGTGAACCAATGAGTTGTAGTCTCATTTGGGTTGTTTATATAACAATGAACTAGACTCATGAATTGACTTGAAACGAATGAATGGAAATGAATTGAGATGTGAATATCAATATTGAATGGTTATGGAAAGATGTAAGTTGGTTATGTATATTGAACATTTGTCTGACACTTATATCTTAGTTAAGCCTCATATATTGTGTTAGTCTATCTCTAATACGCTTTGGATCATCCTACATGGGAAACCATTTTCAGGTACGGGTGATATGCTTCCTCCAAGAACGTAGTTTTGGAGGACTTAGGAGCTGGAGGCTCTATTTTTGTCATTTTTGTGTTTAACTGTTTATTCAAGCCGATGGCTTTAAGTGTATAGAGCTTATGACTCTCTTTTGTTATAACCAAGTTATGTCTTGGAAAGATATAAGCTCGTAGGGCGTTTATTTTGTTGTTATTAATTAGTGTTACATGTTATAATTTCAGAATGAACATTTATGAAAGTATAATACATATAATTTCTTTTGTAATATAAACTCTGATATATGAAAGTATACTAATTCCGTTTATATTCTCATCGCTTATGAGTTGGATTATTGGTATTATTTTTGGGGCGTGACAAAATGTATTCATCAGTTGATTTTTTATTGTTGATTATCCTGTTGAAATAACTCATGATTAAATTTATTTTTAGAAACTCATTTTCTTTGAGAACTAAACCCCAAATTTCTTCTTTTTTTAATTGTTTTTTTATTTTTCAAATTCAGAGTTTGAGCAAATGGAAGAGATCTCATATTAAAAATATTAATTTTTTTTGAATAATTTAAATATTTATATTTTATGCTTGTCAATTCAACTTTAATGCATTTCCAATTTTTTTTTTTTTTTTTATAATCATTCTAAACCTATTTATGTTTAATAAATCAATATAACCAAAAAACAAATAGCATGTAAACAAATTTTAACCACTAACTAAATATAATGAGAATTAAAATTAATTTTATTTTAATTCATTATACCATGTGGGATGATTAATGTAATATCTACTATTGATTAAAGAAAATTACTGTTACTTTTATTTAATATTAGTCATTTTGATTAATTATAATATGATTTTGTTACTCTATTTTTGGTTGTCTGAAGTAATTCTTAGATAAATTATCTATTATTTATGTGATGATTTACTTAATGTATGATAGTTTTCTAAAAAATTTCAATAATGTGAAATATTAAATATTTTGTGAAGTAAAATTTATGTACCCAAATTAAACAAAAATATTAAGAAATACAATCAAATAGTAATTTTTTTAAAGTGATTATTGGGTTTCTAAAATCCCGTGCATCGCACGGGGTGACCACTAGTATACAAGAAACAAGAGTATCGCAGAGGTGACCACTAGTATACAAGAAACAAGAGTAGAGATGGGTTCGTTTAGGAAGTGGGTTTTAGCTATTTTAACCTGGGGCTAAAAAGCCTCATTTGGGAAAGGCTTTTGGCTTTTTTAGCTTCTTTGTGAAAGGAAGATTGTAATGATTATGGGTTGGATGTGATATTTTGTCTTGTTGGGCTAAAAAGTCTATTTTGTTTTTTATAGCTAAAATAGTCAAAAAAAGCCCCAAACTTGGCTTTCCAAACGAATTGTGAGATTCTGGAGTTGCATTGTCACTATCCTAAAATTACTTTTTCTTCCCTCATGAAGGTATAACTAGAATGAAATAGTTCCAAAATAAAACTCAAGTTGCTCACAGCGTCCCTCGTCTAGTGTTCACGACCATTAGAAAGCTTGCACCAAGTCACGAACCAGAATTGTCCAAAACAATATAATGTGCCGTTTTGGGAACAATAGTAAGAAGCAGCGTTTTGAGCCAACGGAAAAAATGCAAATTACACCATTTGGGAAGATCTAAAAACCCAACTCTGTAAATTTACCAAACTACCCTCCGTTTTATATAATTGGGGCCTAGGGCAAAACACATTCAGATTTGCCTCCTCCCCCTCTAGTGTTGATTTCATCCTCCTCCTTGAAGCTACACTTCTAACTCCCTCAAACAACCCAGGACCTTGCCGTCCCCCGTCGAAGCTGCCGTCGGAATTGTCGTCCACGTCCTCGCCGTTGTCGGATCTGCACCATCAGGTAAGCCGAAAATCCTCTTCTGTTGTTGTCTTCTCGCAAGTAGTGACAGACCAATCTCCATGATAGTAGTTGTTCAAAAATTAAGGGACTAGCTGCTGTATGATATATATGCTGTAATGTTGCTCCATATTCATTTCCACTTGTGATTTCGAGGTCTATGATGTTTGTATTTCCGATCTTTGGCCATCGGTGTTCTGTTTACTCATCCCTTTCGATCATGGTACTATCCTTTTTTTAACTATTTCAGTGAGAAATGAAATACCAGGTTGTTATTTGCAATCATCGTTTGAAGTTTCTGTTTATTTTCTTCTATTTATTGTTGTCTATAGAAAGTGGCTTCCTTTTCATCCACTGGGTTCACATATAGCAGATTAAACCTTTTAGTTTTTGGTACTGGGTTTTGTGTAATCTTTTGATTCCTTCCTCTTCTTCTTCTTTTCCATTCTTGGCAATGTAGATATGTTCTGTTTTTTTTTTTTTTTTTTTTTGGCTTAAGCATTATAGATGTTCATCAACACAAAGAAAATGTTATGTTGAACAGATATTTGAAAATGACAAATGGACTTTATGGCCTATAAATGACCTTACACCTTGTGGACGCTCCCTCGGGCTTTATGCCACCACAGTTCGGACTCCCTTTTGGGTCACGGTTCTTAGTCTGAACCAAAGAGTCCAAATCCGGCAAATCATTTTGAGAAAAATAGATTTTTAGAAAAGAAGTGCCAAACATGGACTGCTTTGCCAGATACAGAGTCGCCACCTAAATATTTTTTAATGGGAGAATTTAGGAAACCCTGACTCGTTTGCCTAAGGCCACGTGTCTGTCATTACCAAAGTTGCCTCAGCTCGGGAACTTGGGTACGATTGGGGAAGGTCAGCTATGAGCATCCCCTCTCGCCCGATCCGAAGATCGACCTCTACTAACCATGATATCCAATTTTGAAAATGTTATGTGTTCTTATTCCGGTTAATTAACTAGAATTACTATGTGATGCGCACAGCAAAACAAGTATAGACTAGATCGCCTAATTTGGAACAAAGCATCGCATATCCATTTGTTTGGAAAACGTTTTGGAATTTGCAACTCGCGAGTAGGCTAAAACACGGATTTTGATGTGTTGTTCCAACTCAAGCAATCCAACCTTCACCCACAGGCATTCAGGCAGTTCATATCACATAAGCATCTAGCCACATGGTAAGCATGCTGTCATGTTAACATTCACACTCGTGCGAGATTCTAAAGCACAAAATACTTACAGTGTACTCCAAGCCAAAACAAAGAACTCGTTAGCAATCAATGTATGATCCAAGTCCATATTAAGTGCCTAATGCAACGCATACAGAATGCAATTAGGATAGGCTCGGCTAATCCTAGGATGGCATGTGAAATGCAACCATTTGATGCACATATTCAAGTTAGATTTGAAATACTTATGCAGTTAGCATGATGTGCCGAGCCCGGTGCATGCAATACTGATGAATGATGCACACATGCATAGCATAAGGTATGCTAAATTAAATATGCCCTAATATTAACCATCAAAGCTGGTAAGTAAAAGGGAGAAAGAAGTGGGGGTTGGAAAACATGCACACACGCACCCACACTTATTACAAATTCGCCCTCGCTCGGAGGGACCAAAAGAATAATACAATTAATTAACCTACAAGCTAATTAATTATTACAGACAAATTAAACTAGTTAAGTAAATTAACTAATCTAATAAAACAGTAAACAGCCTAGGGAAGAGGGCCCAATGTAATGCATGCTCTGTTCCGTTCGGAAGTCCACTGCCATGCACAAGTTGCCTCTGTTTTTACTGTTTGGCACCTCTGAAAATTGCACAAACTCCATGGTTGCTTCTCTAAGTGCTATGGAACACCACCGGCCATGAGGAATGGTCACCGGCCATGGGGAATGGTCATCGACCACCTATGGAGATATCGGCCACAAATTGTTAGTCGGTTGGCACTGTATATAGCCGACCGGCCAAAACTTCCTGCAGAACCTATTTTGACAGCAGCAGAGGGCAAAACAAGGCATGGCAATGCATTTCAAGAAAATGTGTGCACCAACACATCCCTTATCATGTTTGTGACTTAAAGGGACATGGTTCTCGATTCTCGGACCACCAATCGCTCATTTCAATGCGTGATGGCCAAAGAAACCAAGTATGCACTTTGATTTCAAATGAGATGCACATCAAACAAACAAGTGAGGCTCAACCTCTATCATACTCAATTCAAGAGGCAAAGCATGCATGCCAATGTAATGCAACCTAGGCATGTTAACTAAGTATGCAACATGGGCATGCAATGCACAATGCATACTAGGCATCCAACCTATGCAAGCAAGCATTCAAGGCATGAGGCAATGCAAACCAACAAGTGCGCAAGATGCAATGTGGATGTTCAAGCATGCAACAACACATGGAGCAAACATATTAAACAACCTAAACATGTAACAACACAGAAGTATGCAACAACACACAAGGTGAGCATGCAACAACATGCGAATAATGGACTTAAACTAATTTGGGCAGCTCTATACTAAGCCCAAAACAGTGGCCAATTGCTAAAAAAATGAGGACCAAATAACATGCAAGCATGCATGCACACAAGGGCCAACACTTAGGCATTGAAGAGCAACTCTCAAGCACACTTAAGAGGATGAAAACATGGACAAATGGCATGCATTATATGCTCTGAAAATCAAGTCATGAAAGGTGCCAAACCAACTAGACAAGACAAACAAGGCATGCAAGCAAAACCAAAATTCAAGGCAAGCCAAAGGTGTATTGAACTACACTTAGCAAAATCGAACATGGCATGAATTAAGCAACCAAAATCAGAGTCTTAGCATATTAAGACAAAGCCAATAACACATCTAGATGGCATCTAAATGGCTTAAACATGCAAGCATGCACAAGGGCCTAAACAAGGGGCATAAGACAACAACCTTTTAACACATTAAAGGGGCATCAAATGCAAGCATGCAAGCATGTCATGAGGACTGAAATGACATGTTAAATGGCTTCAAATCACTGGAATAATGCAAGTAATGCATGCTCATGGTTCATACACTTGAGGCTTACAAGCCAAGAATGCAAAGAGGCTAAACAAAGCATGGCAAGCATGGCTGAGACAACCTACATCAGACCTTAAGCATGGCAAAACAAGCAAGCATGGTAATCTACATGCTAAGTACATGTTAAGGCAAATGATGGCATTACAAGACATGTATGCTAAACAAGCGTGGTGTGCCTAAACCAACATAAAACAATGCTATAGCATGGCAAAATAACACTAAATAGCAGCTAAGATATGGCCAACATGAACCTAAATAAGATGCTCACTCAAGAGGCTAAAATGGCCCTTTTCAAGGACAACAAGGAGAGGGGGTGGCCCTCTCCTTCGTAGGACCTCAAGGAACCATCCTCACCACTGAAATCCCTCAAGATTTCAGTGGTGAGGAGGCCCAAACAAGGTGGTCCCGGAGCTCAACCAAAATGGCACAAAATGGGGGCCAAACAAGCCCTAAGAGGGGTCAACCAACCCCGAAGCTCAAAACACTCCTAAACAACTATTTAGAGCAGGCAAAAACAAGACTTTTATATGTTATACACAAAGTCTAAAAACAGTTGCAAGATATGTGAAAAAGCTATGCAAAAATGGGAAAAAAGGGTAAGATTGTTACCCTTGTAGACCCTCTTTAAAAATGGAAGACCAGCAGCTTCCTTAGGTTCAAACCAGTCCAAAATCTCCAAGAACAAGCCCCTTATGCCTCAGCAACTAAGGTATGATGTAATAGTAGGTGTTTGTGTGAAAAACTGAGACTAAACACACACAAAACACTCAAGAGAGGGAGAGATATAGAGATAGAGTATGAACAAACCCTAACCCTAAAACTCAAAGCTCTGAAAAAATTTTGTAACCCTAATGGAGGGAGAAGAGGCTCCCTCTTATAGACAATCCCTCTTGTAAAGCTTTCCAAACAAGCTAGTCAAGACGGAGATCCCTTCATACACGTGTATGGAGGGGAGCAAAGTGTATGCCAGCTAGCACAGCTGGCATAAAAATATCTACAAAAGCAGATGAACAGTGGTCGGCCAACCAAAAATGCAATTTGACCAAAATAGATGGCCGATCGACCATCTAGAGTGCCGGTCGGCCAAACATTTGGCCGATGGCCTCAATCCATGGCTGGTGGAGTGTGGGGATGGCCAACGAGCCATTCCCTGCCCTCCAAGGCAAAAACACAAGTGTTTGGTGCAAAACCAAACACAAAACAGTCGAGTCGAGAGATCCTGAGGCAAGGCGCGTAGCCGAGACCTCCGGGAACTCAAGACGAACACAAACAAGGATGATCACCGAGGGTTCAAACGGTGACGTCCAAGTCTTAAGGACGGTCAAAAATGGGATGTCTACAGTTGCCCCTCTTTGACAGAACTCGAAAGTCATAAGAATGACGGGAGTGAGTGTCAAAGCTGAGAGACGACCTATTTTTGACAAGGTTGAAGACTTAGAAAAAGCATGCAAGACAATAAAGATATGCGCCCGAAGGCAGGGGAAAAATGCAACTGATAATGCAAGAAGTCGAACATAACTTATGATCATGCAAAGAAAGCTGTAACGAAGCATAACATGCAATAGTTTTAAGCTAGCATACACCAAACTACACTACAATGCAGAGAGGGTGCAAGAGAATTATGCAATTCTCGGTACGTCTCACTCGGAGGATACAATACCTGTGCGGCTCGTCTGGTTGCACCAGCTTCAAATGAACCGTACATACAATATCGTGCCTGAAAGAGAAAGAAAACTCAATAGGTGCAATATCGTTAGCAACATGCATAACAATGCAATCGAAAGCTGCGCGACAATGCGAATGTAGGATTTAAGGTCTCCTTAGACCAAGGGGTGCACAAACAGTGCGATGATATGCAATTGAATCTAATGTAATGCAAATGATATGCAAAATTACAAAACAAATGTAAAAACAATGCAAATAATATGCAAAACATACAAAACTATGTATAAACAATGCAAACGATATGCAATGTAATTGAATCATGATCCAATCATGAGCGGTTCAAAACCACACAAATGTCAAATAGATTGATGGAGATGCAAAGTCCGTCTACCATAGAAAAGGTGCCGCAACCCTCAAACCACAATACTAGCAATGGAATAGACGCGTACACATGTAGAACTATGAGTGATGTAGACGGACACAAGAACAAGTAATTGGGTGAAATGACATAAGTGAGGCATGCTCTGTTCAGAAAAGATTATAATCCTAATATTGGATGCAATCGAACTACATTACAATGCAGTATATACAGTGGATATGGCGCGCGATCGAAACATATCTTGCCTAGGAAAGGCATGTACACATGCAAACCGCGTCTAACACAGAAACGGTGCTGCAACCCTCAAACCACAATACTAGCAGTGGAATAGGCGCGTACACAAAAGTCTCAGATCCATGCTTCGACGTGAAAAGTATGGGCACATACCAGACCAAGCTCAACATGGAAAGGCGCAAGCCATAGCTGGATGTGATGCGGCAAATGCATGCAAGCTACAATGCAATATATACAAATATACAATGGAATAGAATATTTACAATGGATAAGGCCTGTGGCCCAAACCGTATCTTGCCTAGGAAAAGCATGGACACAAACAAGCCACGTCTAACATAGAAAAGGTGTCACAACCCTCAAACCACAATACCAGCAGTGGAATAGGCGCGTACACATGCAGAACTATGCTTCGATGTGAGAAGTATGGATACGTACCAGACCAAGCTCAACATGGAAAGGCGCAAGCCATAGATGGGGGTGACGCAGTGAATGCATGCAAGCTACAATGCAATATTTACAAATATGCGATGGAATGGAATATATAAAGTAAAATGCATGACATACGCAATATTTACAGTGATGCATAACATATGCACTATATATAATGAAATGCATGACATATGCACTATTTACAGTGAAATGCATGACATATGCATGTTTGTTTTTTGTTTTGTTTTTTGAATGCATGACAATGCATGATGAAGGGAAAATGCATGATAATGCCTGTTTTTTTTTTTTTTGTGTTTTTGTTTTTGAAATGCAAATGATGCATGTTGTTTTTTTTTTTCGAAATGCAAATGATGCATGTTTTTTTTTTGAAATGCAAGTTGTCTGGAATGCGCGACAACGCAAGTTGCTTGAAATGCATGAAAATGCATGATTTCGAAATGCGCGACAATGCGCGGCTTGAGATGCATAAAAAAAGCATGATTTTGTTGTTTTTTTTTTAAAAAAAAATGCATGAGAATGCATGATTTCGAAATGCACGACAACGCACGGCTTTTGAGATGCATGACAATGCAAATGAGGAAGATGCATAACAACGCATGTAAGGTGCGTATAGCAACGCGTGACGAGGATCATGCATGACAATGCAGACGCCAAAGGTTTCACACCTTCGAAGGATTTAAGGTCTCCTAGACCGAGCGTATTTAAGGTCTCGCCAAACTGGGTGTATTTAAGGTCTCGCCAGACTGAGCGGGTTTAAGGTCTCGCCAGACCGTACGTGTTTAAGGTCTCGCCAGACCATGGGATTTAAAATGCAAAACAATGCAACTAAGGTATGCAAATGCAAGACAACACATGTGGGGGCAACTTTCGAATCTTAAAAGAGACAAAAGAATACAAAAAGGATACACCGCATCCGTATTCAGGTGCCACGCACAGAAGACATGGTCTGAGGTCAAAACGTAGACCGGCTGAGCTTTGGAAATGTACTTTCTTGCACTGTCTTTGAGCAATGAAGGCCCCAAATCACACCTCTGACCCAAAAAAAGGTTGTAGGAGGTTCACCAGCCATCAGGGAGGACATTGATCCAGATTTTGGAGCTATAGATATAGATTCATCAAATAATTGTCATATGTAGCATTATTGGAGCTATAGATTCATCAGTGCTGAAGCTACAGCAATTGGAGGTGGTATTGAGTAGGATTTGGACAATGGCTTCTCTTCATTGTATTGTGGATTGTGTATTGTATTGTTGGGAAGGGGAGGAAAAGAATTAGTACACCATTGGGATGTTGTCTGAGACCATGTTGTGGAGGGTGGTTATAAAATTGTAGTAGAATTGGGGACAAACTACAGATATGGAGTTGGAAGACTAGTGGGGGTTTTAAACTTCCACCATTTGGAATAGGGAAACAAAATATTGGTCATTTTCATGTTATTTTGTTGTTTTATTTTAATTCCCAGACTACAGAAATTCGTATAACAAATATCTTGTGTATTCTTGAACTAGTATAACAAAACATGACACCACGAGACAACTACAGTACAGAATACTTGAGAAAAGAAAATGCCTAATCAGGACACACCAGTAAACTAGCATTTTCAATAGTTAACCTAGAGGTGGCCGGTGTTGTGTCCTGTCATTTCAAGTTTGTATTTGGTTTTTCATATTTTCGTGCTGTGTCATTTTTAAAATGTGTTTTGTCAACAAAATAAACCCTTACTTAGAAGGTATGAAGAATAGTATTTTTTTGAAAAAAAATACTAATTTTTATGAAATTCTTTCAGTTATTCTCTTTCATTCCGCACACTACATCATATTAGTTCAATTTATAACATAAACAAAAAAATCAAAAAAGTACATAGATGGCGTCCTCCATGTCAACCGACACTTCATCATGGCCACCGAGGATGTGTGCATGTGGCTTTGGACATTGTGTTGTCAAGATATCCAGATCTGCCAAAAACCTTGATCGTGCGTCTAGTCCTATGGTGTGTTTGTGTTGCCCCTCTCTTATGCACTTAGTCATGTCGTTGTTCATTTGTGGTTGTGTCGCATAATATGCATGCTAATTATCTACTGCACTTTTGTACGGCAGCGATGTGTTGCGTGGGTTGATTGGTGTGACGAGTTTCGCAGCGCTAGATTTGGTACTGACTACCCACATAATGATGTCGATATGGGGTTACGGACCGATGTTGTGCGCATAGATCAGAGCCTACGTATGCTTAGGACGGTTGTCGGTGTTTTGTGCGTCGTTGTTTTGGTGTTGTTGTTTCGGATGTGATGCATTGTCATGGATGTAATATTGTTGCATAGTTACTTTTTGTATGACATATGTACTTGTTGTCAGTTATGTGTTCGTCCTGTTATATAACATTTCCCCAACATGTAATACAAACCGACTTTGTCTTTTGCAAAACGTTGTACTATTTGTTGTTATTCCTGTAGTAATGTATGGACACTTCGATTTCACTTTTGGGCATACAAAAAATATCTACTCTACTTTCTTTAACACTGATATTTCATTAATTTTACAAGCAGGACAGCACTGCTCATGGCAACGAACCGATCATCACCTCGTACCCCTTCCAAGTCTTAGGTAAGGCCGTCACATCAACCCAACACCAACCAGTCCACAAATGCCAATTTGACACTGAAAATACAAAGATGTTTCTTCAACTCGTCATTGCTAAAGTGGAAGTTGGTAATCGACAACCGTGCGGATTGTCCATGACTAGGTATAAGAATGTTACGAACAAATTTGTGGAGAAAACTGGCCTGCTATATTCTGCCAAACAAATGAAAAACAAGACTGACAACTTGGAAAAAGATTGGGTAGCGTGGAAGAAGCTGGAGAAAGCCAGCCACGGCTTGACAGGGCTTGGGTACGACCATGAGACGGGTTTGTTCACTGCACCTGACCATTGGTGGGCCAAAATGCAAGTGATATGTATTGCAACCATTTATTTTTTCCATTACTGTTGTACTAGTATTTCTGATTTGTGGTGCCATATTTTGTTCACGTTACTACTTTTGCAAATCAAAGCACTTCTTTAATATACTACTTTTACATATGTTGGGCAACCCACAATGTGCCATGTGTACACTTAATTCTATGCTTACATTTATTGTTTTATAATTACAACAACTAATCCCTTCATGTGTTTAGCCTTTTTTACTGTCATTGGTGGTACACTTTAAGGGCAGCAAATACATTTCAAACTTTACTTACATATGTGTTTTCCCCTGTCTTAGATGAACAACCGATGTGTTAAGTTCAAGAGTAAGCCTCTAGAGCACATGGACCTCATGGAGCGGGTGTACTCTGGCGCAGTAGCGACTTGGAAACATGCATGGACTTCAATAGAAGTGCGCGATGATGCTGCTGCCACAACCAATGCCAACGAGGATAACGGGATGGGACCTCTCAGTGCAGGCACACCACCACAGCCGAGCCAGGACACCGTCGGGGAGAACGCGGTGGATAGTACCCTCTTTGACGATCCTCCCCTCCAGTCAGCCGTGGATGGATTAGCCAACGCAAACGTCGCAAGTGGCCATCGTCTGGTACTGTCGCTAGTAACATGGACAATCTCGTGGAAGCAGTGAGCAAACAAAGCCGTGAGTTGAAAATTACGCAATGCGTTGTCACTGGTAAAGGTGACAACACTGTGGGGGACTATCTTGCAAGGCTTTTGAGCACGCTTGGATTGGAGCCTGGCGGTAAGTTGTTCTCATTCGCATGCAGCATAATGGATTCACCCGATAATTGGGACATCATCATGGCCCTCCCCGTGAATTACATTATGAACTGGTTGACAGAGAAGCATGCTTGCACGCCAGCCAATGTTGGCAGGGATCATGAACGGGGGACACAACTGTTTGAGAGTGATGGTGCTGTTGACTTGGACTAGGCCTCTGTGGTTGGATTGTCATTTTAGTATTTACTATCATGAGATTGTAGTTTATTATCAGTTGTTGTTTTTGTCGACTCTTTTGTATAACAATTTATGTGTTTTTTTTTTTTTGTGTTTTTGTGTTTTGTTGTTGTTGTTGTGGTGCACATGCGAAACTATTCGTATTCCTTTTTTGTTTGGTTTGGACGTTTATTTATGATTGTGCAGGACTTGGGTACTGTCTAGGAGTGTACACGCCACAAGATGGCACTGTTATGTCACATGGTTGTTATGTTATGCAAAATGTCATGGCCAAGGAATCTATGCATGGTGCATCACCATGTACGTTTTGTTTGTTGTCCGGGGAATCTATGCTTGGTGTGAAACATATAGGTTCAACTTTGTTTGTGTTTGTAGGCTCTTTTTTGTTTGTTGTATAATTATTTATTTTAGGTGCTCCTTGTCACAGGTCTATTTATTTAAATTTCTGTATAAATTAATTTATTGACTGGATTGGTGTTCTATTTATGTCATCTATGGATCTCCGTATTCATTTATTTGTGTTGTAATTTTGTGGTCATTTGCTGTGGGGCAAAAAAAACTGAAATTGCTCTAGAATAAATGTGTGGTAAAAATTAGTGGGCCAAGTAGATGGTGATTTGTTGTGAAAAACAAATAATTTAGTCTATGTTTCAAACTATTGGATTGAATTTGTTAAATTTGTTTTATAATTGACAAAACAAAAATTAAATTGACAAAAACAAACACTAATTTTTAAAAAAAAATGAAAAAACAAATAATTTAGTCCCAAGGAAGGGGAAAAAAAAGAAGAAAATGATGGGGTTTTTTTTACCAGATTAAAATTAATTTTTGTGTAGAAAAAAAAAACAGATAATATCTTGTGAAATCTTAACCAAACATTCAAAATTTGATATAACTACAAGCATAACTTTACATCCCTAAAAATTGACATAACTAAGAATATCAACTATGTGACGAAATTTGTCCACACATTAAATTTTGTGAAACTAATCTATATTGTAGAAAATTATTCATAAAAAAGTTTGATTTGAATAATAAAAATATTTTTGCCACACATTTATTAGTGGTTATTACTTCCAAAAGTGTGCTCCATTCATTAATTTATTTAGATTTGTTTACTTACTTTATTTTAACTAAAAATTTCTGATGCAATATTGGAGTTATTTGATGTGTCTCACGTCAATCACAAGCACATGAAACTTGGTTGGTTATACGGAAGCATGCAGAGTAGAAATTGTTGGTACTTGGGGAATGTACTACCATTCACATGGTAATGTCATGTTGTTCAGCTTTGGGTAATCACATGGCCACAATAACTCAATGTAGTAGTTGAAAATGTCTAACAAGAGTGCTATATATGATGGAGTTGATCAACCCATGTTGCGAATGCGGACTACAACTTGTAATTTTTCTTTCATATAATTTGGAACGTCTATGGATCCGCAAGAGGGTACTAGCTCGGGACTTGTACGCAATGGCGAAATAAATGCTTGGATACGAGCGACGATCGGAGAAATAGAATCGATGACATCAATGATTTTGGTGGAAATTGCTCGCGTTGCCAATGAGTACGCGTATGTTGACAGGACTCCGTTTCACACATCAGCATTGACTAGTAGCATATGGATGCAAGAGATGCTTCAAGGTTGGAATTAAGTATTTTAGTGAAATTTTCGGATGTCACAGGATGTGTTCTTAATGTTGTGCAAGACATTCGTTGAGGATTGCGGCCTCCCAATACCACAGCGTCCCCATGGTGTTGACGTAGTTGAGAGTGTCGACATGTTCATATTCGTGTTACGAGGCTTCCCGAGTTAGAACATAGAAGACCGTTTCCAACATTTGGGGGAAATAGTATGGCATCATGTAATGTGAGTTCTTAAAGTGATGAAGTTGTTCACGATTGCACACTGCTGACTGACAAGGTCACAACACAGTAGACATCCGTACTTAGAGTCTCGATGAAAATATTTGCCATTCAGAGTGAGTGTATTAATTTTTTGCACATTTAATTATGAATAGTAACCACAATCAGAAAATAAGGGAGAACTTTTGTCGAGTTAAAGAATTTGTCCTTCACAGTTATTGTATTGCTTTGTGTGCCTGTGCAGGACTATATTGACGCGCTTGACGGCACACATGTGGCAACACATCTCCAACCGCAAGAGGCTACGCCATATTTTGGCCGTAAAGGACGGCACACGCAAAACATACTCGCAGTGTGTGATTTCGACTTGTGTTTTACTTTTATGTCTTGCGAATATGAGGGTAGTATGCATGATAGCAGAGTTTTTAACGAGGTAACACAGGACCCAGCAACAATTCCCCATGTCAGAGGAAGGTTAGATGAATTAGGGCTGGTTTTTTTTTTTTTTTTTTGTATTACTTGTGTGCATTTGATATTTGTAATGATGATACTTACTAATGCAAAATTATCAAAATACAAGCAAGCAAATATTACCATGTTGATGCGGGGTACAAGAACCAAAAAGGCTTTTTGGCGCTGTTTAAGGGATGCCGCTACCACCAGGAAGAGTTTCGTGCAACTGGACGGCCAAAAAATGCAAACAAAATTTTCAACACGGTACACTCCTCCTTATGAAGTGCAATTGAACGTACGTTCGGAGTATGGAAAGCGCGATGGGGACTTCTACATGACATGCCGCGATATGATTTTGGGAAAGTGCAGGTGCCATTGATCGGGGCTTTAATGGCACTACATAATTTTATACGCCGCAACTCCAACGACGATGAAGCGTTCAACAAGGTTGCGAATGCAGAGAATTTTACTTTCAATGAAATGCCAAATGTTGAGGGTGTTGGTGACGACGATGATGGTGAACCAGAGGGTGATGGTGACGTATATATGAACGAAGTGAGGAAATCAATACGGAATGAATTAGTGTGACATTGGCGTGAACTTGGGTTCTAATCCTGTTCGGTCTGTATGAGTTAATGGCAAGTGAAATGAATGTGTCAAACTGTTGAAAGTGTCAAAAAAAGATGTACGGTTGTGTTTGTAAATTGCAGGTTGTGAAGGGCGTTTAGCAATTTCTACTGTGGAAATGAATTAATGTAAGAGCGCAATTTTTTGGCAAAAATTAAGAAAATAAATATGCCATTGAATAATAATAATAAAAATAATTTAAAAAATTGTAATAATAATAAAAAAATAATTTGCACTACGTAACATTGTTAAAAAAAAATTGTAATATTACATTAACAAAATTCATAAAAAAATTCATAATTAAATAATTTGCACTGCATAACATTGAAAAATTGTAACATTACATTCAAAAAAGTGTTCAAATACACAAGGGCAAAACCGTAAATTTCATAAATTGGCTAAGGGTATTTTGGTCATTTTAAAGTGATTTGACACTTTAAAAAAATATTAAACCAAAAAGCAAAAAGTTAGCTTTTTACCAACTTCCCAAATCACTTTCCAAAAAAGCCAAAAAGCTTGATAAAAAGTCAAAAGCCAGCTTTTTACCAATTTTCCAAAACACCCCAATATAAACATAAAATATAGATAACTTAAAATAAATAATGGAATAATAAGATATAAAACATTTTGTAACTTACAATGCATTGAATTAATTAAAGCAATAGTTTATTTTGTTTTTATTAAATATCCTAACAATCCCCCACTTTCAATAAAAATAAAATTTTTAAATATTTCTACAAAATTTGTAATATACTACTACATTTCAAAACTATAATCAAAACAATGTAAAAATAATGTATATATATATAATATGGGGCAACATATACTGTGCAATAGGTGTAGGTGTCTTTCATACTTGAAAGTTTCCCTCCGAAGAATTATAGTGAACTAAGTCTTGAACTAGACTCTTTGTACTAAAAGTTAACATATCACACACACAACACTGGTCGTGGGTTAGTGCTTTTAATGGTCTTGCACTTTGATCTTGATTCTCGTGGAAATTTTAGAGACTAACCCAAGTCCCACTATCGCGGCCTTATAAGGTCCCACTTTTCAAAGATCAATTAGGCGGAAATTAAATAACCCAAGCGTGAGGCTTTAGAAAAATACCTTCATTCTCACTCAATTAATTATAAAAAAAAATCTTTTTCATTAACTATTTTCTTTACTTTTCACAAGTCCACAAAAAAAATACCATGAATGAAACCATAAACCCACTCTCCGTGTATTACATTGAATATAACATATTCTTTTACAAACAAAATTTCCCGAAGGGTCATAATAAATGAGAGGGTGTTGCCCCTTTACAAAGCATAGAACTCAGCCAAAGAAACAATTAAAAAGCACTACGGCTCATCACCACTTTATAACTATGTCAAGGTAAAACCTGTTGTTCCATCCCCAAGTCTGAAAACATTCGCCGTACAGATGTACAGGTAGGGGGTGAGTAAACCAGTAGTTCACTAAACAATCTCATATCATAACATTAAAACACATGCGGATCCAGCGATACAGTGATACCAAACATATATATATATATATATATATATATATAAAGTTATACCATGCCATAACCTTATGATTTTATTACCTAATTCCTTAAATCCAAATTTAATTAATTAACTAGACTTGTTAACTTATATAAATTAAAATACTTCAATACCAACAAGATATTCTTTTCAAAACGAATGCGATGCCATGATCAATTTATATCACAATTCATTTTATCTCAATTCATTACTCATGTCCATTTCATTCAATCAACCAAACTAAGAATATGTAACGCCCCCAAAAAAATATTAACATATGATATATCTAGATTAACTCATAGGCATAATTTAAATCTCATTACTTCTCATTATTACGTACAAGAACATTGAATAATATAAACATTTCAATAGTCAACACTCATACTAAATCACCATTTTTTTTTCTATTAACGATATCCAACATGAGATTTCACAAAAGAGAAATCCCTTGCATTAATACATTCATCATCCTTAAGATATGAATTTTCATAGCATGTGATAATAACAAGTTAAAGCATCAAAATACCAATTAATGCCTTAATGGCTACAAGTTCCAAGGCTTTGCTCGGTTACAACAAAGTGGTTTTCAAACCCATACATAGATAGCCCTTGCCTTGCAAAGAAAATAAAATAAATAAATAATTGAGCCTTGTGCTCCAAAAGATCCTCCACGCCTTCACTTTGGCGGAGGCACACCACAATCACCTGAAAAATGGTTTCTACTAAGGGATGAGCATAAAGCCCAGCACAGATAATCTAAATAAAGTGCATACAGTTTAACAATATCATGAGGTGCAATGTATATGAGATGCCAATGCCAAAAATCATAGGTTTTCTCATTTTGAAACTTTCATGCCATGCACTTGTTCAAAAGCATAACCAATTCAATTATCTATTTCATGGACAAGGGGCGGTAAATACGACACTGGAAATCCTTAGGTTGGTGTCTGCAAGTAGGCATATCGAGCACTACCAAATCTCCACTTTACCGGTCTCTCACCAGAAGGACAGTGGTACCTCCTCCACGCGTGTTTTCGGTCTTTCACCCTAGACACTCAGGCCAACTTAACCAACATCAAACTATACCTCCCTATCCGGACTTACCAAATGTATTTACCCCATAACTCAACACGTTTCAAATATTCCCAAAGAATCAATTTGAAACAAAACCAATTTCTCAAATCTAATGCAAGAATTTAATCATCAGATTATGCAATGTTCAATGCCATGCATGAATTTGAAAATATTTCAATTTACCTATTTCACATGCAACTTCTATAATAGTCAATACAACCCTCCACGGTTGCCCAAACAATTATTTCTATATAAAAAATATAAATTTCAAGAGATAAATATAACTCATAATCTCATATTTTCAATCATTTCAACATAATCACATGTTCAATCTCCTCTTTCCCAACTCAGTCAAGAATTATAATATTCAAAAAAAATTTCATCAATCTTCCCTTTTTATTCAAACTCAAGAATTCATCAATAATTTTCAAAATGCCAAAAATAACATACGTTTCTTTCAACAATTCTCAATACCTCAACATAATAACATTTTTATCTTTCTCAAAAGTTCAATATTTTCAAATTCAACAATTTTCAAAAGAAACCTCAATGGTTTTCAATATTCCCAATAACATTCTCATCAATCACATCCCTGTAAACATCCACTTTCAAATTCTCATTTGTTTAGATAAACATGTATTTTTAACTCTTGTAAGCTATTCACAAACTCATCCCAAAAATCTAAATCTTAACATTTAAATTTCTAGGCTTTATTAAAATTTGGAGATTTTTCAAAATAAAATAAAGTAGAATAAAATACATTCCTCAACATCCATGAGTCATATAAAAACCAAACTCAACTAGCAAGAGATTTTCAAAAGAAGTTGAGAACTCCCTCCTTTTTATACATTTAATATACCATTAATAAAATCCTAATCTTTTCAATTATCACACTATCAAAACAACATATAATAAAGCGAAAACACATACACAATGTCTAGAAAATCCCTACCTCAAAAGCTAGAAGAGGAAACAAGCAAAAATTCCAATTTTTGACTTTGTTGGATTTTGATCTCCATCGGTCAAAATGTTACTCTCACCAAGCTCTTCACTTTGGTCTCAAGAACATAGGTCTAAAACCTAATAGGTTTTTGGTGGATCATAGATTTTGTGTGATGAATGTTTAAAGAAAAAAAAAAAAATTGGAAGAGAGAGTCAGCCGAGGGAGAGAGATGAACCAAGGGAGATGATATGAGCTCTCTACCAAACAAAAGAAAATGAGTGGGAATGAAGAGGGGGAGGACAGCCCCCACGTGGGCTTGTCCTTCTTTGATAAACAATTAATTATATATATATATATATATATATATATATATGTATATCTGCCTATCTATCTATATGTGTTTATATAAATCACCAAAGGTACATCATAATAATACCATAAGAGATTTTGTAACATATAATATAAAATGATATAATTGATTTCTCGCCATAAAATATATATTTCGTTTAATGGTACACATCATAAATATTTGTAACTCTTTCAGAATTATAAAATAAATAATAATAATAATAATAATAATAATAATAATAATACATGGTTACAAACGAGTCATGATTCAATCAATTAGATCCAAAATGAATGGAGTTTAATAATTTAAATAAATCTCCAACTGAAATTAAAATATAAATAAATTTTAAAAAGACTTAAGGTAGTCTCCACCATTCACATAATCGAATATGAACCAAAATGATTAAGGGCTGGTTTGGCTTATCCTAAATAAGTCAAAAAGTTACTCCAAAATCCAAAAAGATATCACTATTCACCCAAAAAAAAAAAAAAAATCAATTTTCTTCAAAATCACTATTCACCGAATTGATGTGTGCGGCAGTGCTGTGTGCGGCAGTGGAGGAAAAAGAAATGATTGGGTGTGGTTTTTACACACACCGTTGTTCGTCCTATGGGGGTCATCACGGGTCCCGTTTTGATAATCTGAACCGTTCAATGTGTAGAAATCGTCGAGTACCATATGTCTGCAAAAAATCACATTGATCGGATATCGATAACTATATGATCAAATCAGTTATGTACAACAAATGGATGGTGTTATAATTAATGATTGAAAAATAAATAGATCTGATCAGATAGCTATCGATATCCGATTAACGTGATTTTTTATAGATACATAGTGTTCGACGATTTACACACATTGAACGGTTCAGATTATTAAAATGGGACCCGTGATGACCCCCACGGGCCAAACAAAACCGTCCAATGCTTTATACAAAAATTAGCCAATAATTTTCAACTCCAATTGAGTCTGCCGGTTGTACAGCCGGTTGTATGGCTGGGGCCCACTCCTCTCTTATCATCTCTTACACACTTTTTTTATACAATTTTTTAATACACATTTTTTCATAAAAAGTCAAAAAGTTAACCCAAACTTTCATTTTTTTTTTTGTTTTTTTAGTCCAAAAAGACAAAAAGTGCACTTTTTTAGGACACCCCAAACCAGCCCTTAAGTATGGGCTAATCAAATAAATCCCCAAAAAAATTAAATTTATATCTCATTTATTACTCAAGACCCAAGAATTACTATAACTAAAACTAAAAAAATAAATTTGCCAAGCAGGCCTTACGAAGTCGAAATCAAGAAGTAATTTAATTTATTTTTCACCAATTTACATAGAATGGTTCACGACACTACAACAATAATAATAAGGGCAAAAATTCAATTTGATTCAACTGGTTATAGGATACAACTCAGTGGGTCTCTAACCAATATAGCTATCATACAAACAAATCTATTTACCATTTTACGAAAATTTCGTCCGTGAGAATCGACACTCATGTATACGCGTGGTTTTCGGGACTTTCACCCTAAACACACAGGCTAACTTAATTTACTAGAGTCCATCCCCTTTCTTCTCTCAAACATGGAGTACATCCCCTTTCTCCTCCCAAACATCATACATATACAATGTATTAAAACACAATCATATTCAATGACAACTGATAAGAGATTAGTTTCAATTCACCTAATCCTCATGCAATTTCTACAATAATCAATACTATTCTCCACCGATAGCCAAAATAGTTATCTCTAATGCATTAATTAAAAGATAACAATATGGATATGCAATCCAACATACAAACATAACTTGGAATCCCCCATGATTTCCAACACTTGGAAACAATCCATATTCCATTTTTTAAAGATAAACTCTATCATTTTCAAGGAGTAACCAATACTCAATATTCCAAAAGTTTCATAAGTGTGTTCCAATCAAATCCTCAATTTTAAGACCAAACAAAATCTTTTATCAATAATCCAACAACTCCAAAACATTAACATTTAGGATTTTTCAAAAATTGGGGTTTTCTCACCTTCAAATACCCACATGTAATTTATATACCGAAAATACATTAAATATCAAGATTATAGGTAATCAACTCCCAATTTAACCAAACCCTCAATCTACAATTCAAATATCTCATATATCAATTTGTTGTACAAAAATAACATATTAGCAAGCTCAAACTATTAAAACTAATAATTAATTTCTCAATTGTTTTGACTCACACAAAACTTTCAATCAATTTTGTTCCACCTCAACCAAGATAACCAATATGATTTCCACCAAATCCCATACTTATTGAATATTACCATTTCCATCCTACTATTTTAAAAGTTATGGTAAATCTCAATAACACACTTTTAATTATAAATGATATAAAATATTAACCTAACTAATTTAATCCATCAAATTAGTAAGTACATTATATTCAAAATTTTCCAAATTAATAATGTCAAATATAACTTCACATGTCTCATCTCTCAAACATAATCACATTTGAACATAACCATATTTCATACCAAGCTACTTGAATAGTTAATTTTCTTTTCCGAATTCTCTACAAATAACAATTTCACAACTTTTCTAATATTAACTACTCAACATGATATTTACATCAAAAATCTGAAAATATACCCAAGAATACACTTTTTAAAGTTTCAAGTTCAAAAGCTCAAATCTCATATTTTCCTTTCCACAAAAAAATAAAATAAAATAAAATAAAAATAACAAAGATGACAGTTTTTAGATTAATGTTGTTGAAGAGGTTTGGAAATACTCCAAAATCCAGTCAAAGGTCTTTGATCCTCTGATTGCTATTTGAAAAAAGGATGAACACTCCGGTCGGGGGTGCCGGAATTAGCACTCCGACGGACAAGTCAGTATTCTCTCTTGTTTACTTATGTTTCAAGTTATCTTCTATATTCACACATATCTCTCTTTGGCTAATCTTTTTCTTTTTATATTGCTCTATTGGGGCCCACCATTTCATTATCATATCTGCGACCCCTAGGTACGTCAGAAATTTATTTGGCCCATGGGCTGGATTTTACTCAGCCTTGTTCTTGTTCAATAGGTTTGATTATGTCGAGTTAGCCTCACCATCGTTTTCGGCGCTCTAATCGAAACTCTTAAGCACATATTTATTCGGCTCCCACAATTTCCCCCCAAACACCCGAATAAAACATTTACTCGGCATGTTTGGTTTCTTGGCCAACCAAAGCAAGAGCTCTCGAAAGGCAGATACGACGGTTGCAATCCTTTTTGTACTAATTCGTCAGAGTCGTCACAGCAGACGCACAACTTAAATCATTACAGCTTCCCGCCCCTTCGTATTTGACATTCATTTAATGTGTTTTGAAATCCGTACCTCCATATACTTTTGAATTGAAAAGCCATTGACATTTTTTATGCTTGTATACTCTCAAATTAGAAAGTTACTATCAACCTTTGAGCATCCTTCGTATCAACTTCCTTTCAGACCTCTGCAACCTCACCTCTTACTGTTCATCTCCTTCCTTGTCCTATAAGTCTTCTATCTCTTCTCATTCTATACCTCATTCCAATTTCCCTGTGTATTTTTGCTTTCGTTTTTTGTATACGTTATTTTCGTTTCGTCTCGAATGGCGAGGCATTTGCAAGCCCTTCTTTCTGAGGATCGAGTTGCAATCTTCCATCGTCATTTTTCCATCCTAGACGATGTTCATTTATCCCTCGTTCCAGACAATGTAGTGGACATGGAGAGGGCTGACACTAGCACTATTAATTTTCCTCTTTTGGCCATCGCAGAGGGTAGAGTTCGATTTCCCCTCCATCCTCTTCTTAGGATAGTCTTGTTTTACTAGGGATTAATTCCCTCCCAGCCAAACGTGAACTTCTACCGTATTGTTATGGATATAGTGGAATTGAATCGTCGACTGGTCTTAACCTAGGAATCCCAGCTATTTGGCACTATCATGTTATGGTGAAATCATCTGGTCGACAAGGTCGTTATTTTTTAAGAGCCAAGGACCTTGACCATCATTTGGTAATCATGCTCGCCAGTTCTGGAAAAAGGTTGATGATGTCATGGTCACTGTCCGAGGTAATTGGGAATTCGGCAAGGGAGAAGATCGCCAAGATCCAATTCCCAAGCAAGAGGGCGAACTAGGTTGCTGACTAGCATTGCTATTATGTCATAAAAACAAATGGTTTATTCAGCTTATATACTGTCCTGATCATTTGTCTTTTGCAGGCAACGATTTGAAACGAGCATTGCCGTCCGCGGACGAAGCCGTTTTAAACCAAGTGAAGATGGTCCTTAATTGCAAAGGTTGTGTAAACCTCCAAGGACAAGGGCGTGCATCCCATGTCTTGCTGAGATACGACCCAACTTCACTTTTTTAGCAGCAAATAATATTCTTGTGCCGACACACGAACGGTAGCTTCCTGCGCTCATCTTCCCTAGCTACTAAAGTCTTAGGGACATTGGCATCGAAGGTTCTAACGCCGGTGAAGAGGCTAGTGAAGAGACACAATCTGAGGGCCACGTGGGGGACCATTAGTTGAATAGAGAAATTAAGTTGGCGTTCAAGAATATCGGCTCAGACCAATTCGCCGACCTTCCTTCTACTTCTGGCCAAGTAGATTTAGTTACTCCAGAGGACGATATCTTCACCAACTTGGAGAATCTTCCAGGAGTCGAATCTAAAGCTGAAAAGATGAGCTCAGAGTCGCTTGCCCAGTTTTCCAAGCAATGAAATGCGAAGAAGATGGTGGCCAGGAGACAGGCCGACGGGTCAAGGGAAAGCCAGGTAACACCAACTGGCAAGGTGCGTCCGGAAGAAACGGCCCGCGAAATAACATTAGCTGAGTTAATTCCTGGCCAAAATCCAGATGAAGTCCTGGAAGCTATAGACACCCCATTTTTTACCATCCTCAAGACTTGGACGTCATCGTTTGTGCACACGATGGTTGTGATTGCCTATGATTGTTTTGAGTGCTCGAAGTTCTCGGCGGAGTGCCCTGCCTTTGAGCCTTAAAACTGTGTCCATTTTGTGCCTTGTTTTGGACCAAAACCTTAGTTTGTCACACCCAAAACTCCAGTTCTTCAACCCTAAACACCCTGGGATCAGCAAGCCACCTCTGGTGCCTTGCTGGCCTCCTTTTGTGCCTTGTCGGCCAGTGATGTGGCCTGCCGGCCACTGATGCCTTTTTGCAGATATTTTCTTGACAGCTGTTCCAGTTGTTGGCACAATGAGCTTTATCACCATACATGTGTATGGACTGATTTAACTCAGCCAAATGCATGTTTTTCTATATACATGGGGTGTCCTCCCCCATTTTTGAGGGTTAGAAAATTTGGGACCAATATATATATATAGATATATATCTTGCAATTTTGTGCACACTTGCCTAGTTATATCACTGTTTTGCATACACATCCTTAACCAAAATTGATCACCTTTGAGCTAAGGTCCCTTAAGGTCTTGTTGGAGCTCTGGAAGGTGGTTTTGACTTGTATTTGTGCCTAAAGTTATGCTTGGCTTCAAGAGGTATAACACTTGTCTTTTAAACGTATTTTAGTACACTTGTTTTTCTATTTTTTCCCACTATTTTTGGGCCATTTTTGAGCTGTTAAAATCTATGTTTTAATGGGCTAAAATTGGTGTTTTAAGCCATTTAAGGTTAGGGGGTGTCTCACCCTTCTTTATTCCTTACTTCTAAGGCTTTTGCACCTTTGTTTCCCACTTTCAAACCAACCTTTTTTGGGCCTCTAACCACTAAATTTCAGAGTATTTTCAGTAGCAAAAAACATATTTTGAAGTCCAAAATTGGAGGGGTTAGCCTCCCCTCCTTATGTCTTGTTAGCTAACCTAGTTAGTTTTATATGTTAGCATGATTTTTCTAGCTTTTTGTAGCTACATTCTAGCATGTTTTTTGCCTTTGTTTTAGACTGCTTTAGCTCTGTTTTGGGCTGTTTGGGTCAGTTAAGTCTTGTTTTGCATGGTTGTAGTGTAAAGGTCCTCACAAGCTTGGTGTTTTAGGCCATTAAACACCCCTGGTTTGAGTTGATTGCATGTTTTGGTGTTGTTTTGACTTCATATCAGCACCTAAAGTTTTGAAACCTCTCTCGTTTCTTCACTCTATATTTGCTTTGAAGGTTGTTTCAAACTTGGGATTCTTTAAGCTTGAGATTAGGGTCCATGCTTAATGGTTCAATCCTCTTTTGAGGGTTCATTACCAACGGCATAAAACTTCTCTCATGCCTTAAACCACCCCTTGGTTGACACTTCTTTTACTTTAGAAAACTCTCACCGATGGACTTAATTGACTAAGTAATGGTTGGTAATGAAAATGAGTAAATAAAAGTGGCAAGTAAAATTATGTAAGGTAAGCATTTGTTTGTGTTGCATGTGTTCAATCGGACGTTAATTAAACACAAGGAAAATTGGGGCATTTCATTCTCAAAGTGATGAAATGTGCCAACTTTTCAAGGTCTCCATTGTCCTTGATCATGCATGATAGGGTGATGGTTGTTGAAGTCTTATTTGTGCATTCATTAACTTGTACATCTTGGTTCTTTGGCCATCATGCAATGAAATTGCTTGATTGGTGAATTTGGAACCAAGTGTATCACTCATTTGAGATTGTTTTGATGATAAGGAGAGATACAAAGTACAAACAACCTGTGAGAATACTCTCTCTTTGCCCTGTTTGCTCTCTATTGTAGCAAGGAAATGTGTGTCATTAGTGACCGGCTGGCCGGCCACTGTTACTGGCCAATAGGCCATCAGTGTTGGACGGCAACCCCTCAGTGATTGCTGGCCGGCCACCACTTCTAGCCTGCCAGCCACCAATGAATTTTGACTGTGCTTGTGAGGCATGGCAGAGTTGATCTGGAGAAGGAAATAGTGCAAAGGTTGTGCAAATAGAGGCTTCCAAGGGCAGACAGCAGATGTTCTTCAAATGGAAACCGAGCATGCATGGGCCTCCCTCGCTTCCCGAGATGAGTTATCTAGTTAATTAGTTTAATTTAATTAGCCTATGATTAGCCTATTTTGTAATTTAATTAGTTTGTGTTGTATTCTTTAATTAATTAGTTGTAGCTAATTAGTTTTGATTAATTAAATTAGTTTGTGTTGTAATATTTAAGTAGCTTAGCCTAGTTAAATTCTTAGCTTAGAATCTTAAAATTAGTTAATTAATTCAAATTTTGTAATAATTAGCTTAATTAGCTTAGTTTAGCTAGCTAGTTAGCTTTTATTCATTCGAACTCTCCTTCGTGAGAGCGTAATGTAATAATATATATGTCTTCCAACCCCACGTTTTTCTCCCTTTTATTTACCAGCTTTTGATGGTTAGATTAGGATCATGTTTCAATTAGCATACCTTATGCTTGCATCCATTCATCTTGTATTGCATGCACCAAGGCTCGATGCATCATTCAAACTGCATGGTTGTTTCAACACATCATTGAATACGTGCTTAGACCGCATGTCTTGAGTTAATTCATATGCCATATTAAGTAGCCGAGCCTATTTAGTTGCATTAGACATTTGGCATAGTTACGAATCATGCGTTCTTTTTCTAACATTATTTCTTTCTTAGCTCGGAGTATTAGGCGAGTTTTTAATGCTTTAGCATACTTGCATGAGTGTGAGTGACTGCCATGTCTAGCATGCTTGCCATGAGGCTAAGTGCTTACTTGTTAAACTGCTTGAATGCTTGTGTGTAGACTCGCCCCGAGGGCCTCATGCTACAGTTCGGACTCAAATGTCACGGTTTTTAATCTAATCTCACAATGTGCGATGTGAGATTGATAAATCACCAAAGAGTCCAAATCCAGCAAATTGTTTTGGAAAACTGATTTTTAAGAAAGACGTGCCAAACATGGACTACTTTGCCAGATACAGAGTCGCCACCTAAATATTTTATTTTTGGGGAAATTTAGGAAACCCTGACTCGTGCCTAAGGCCACGTGTCCGTCATCACCAAAGTTGCCTCGGCTCGGGAACTTGGGTACGATTAGGGAAGGTCATCTATGAGCACCCCCGCTCACTCGGTCAAAGATCGGCCTGTACTAAACATGATATTTTGTTTTGAAAACATATGCGTTCTTATTCCGGTTATTAGCCTAAAATTACTATGTGATGCGCACAACACACAAGTATAGACCGGATCGCCTAAATTGGAACAAATCATCTCATGTTTGTTTGTTTGAAAATGGTTTGATGGTGCTACTCGCAAGTAGGCTAAGACGCGGATTTGCCACCCTCAAGTGGGCTTAAGAAAACAACATGATTTGACACTCTCAAGTGGGCTTAAAAACTCGCATTTCAATGAATTGTTCCAATTCAAGCAATCCAACCTTCACACACAAGCATTCAGGCAGTTATATCACATAAGCAGTTAGCCTCATGCCAAGCATGCGGTCATGGCAACACTCACACACATGCAAGATGCTAAAGCATAAACACTTACAGTGTACTCCGAGCCAAAACAAGAAACTAGTTAGAAATCATGCATGATCCTAGTTCATGTTAAGATGGCTAATGCAACGCATGCAAAATGCAACTAGAAGTAGGCTCGGCTATTCTAAGATGGCATATGAAATGCATACACTTGATACATATATTCAAATTGGTATTGAAATACAATGCAGTTAGTATGATGCGCCGAGCCCGGTGCATGCAATACGAATGAATGTATGCAAACATGCTATCATAATGTTGCTAATTGAAACATGCCCCTAAACTAACCATCAAAGCAGGTAAGTAAAAGGGAGAAAGACGTGGGGTTGGAAGACATTCACACACTCACGTACACTTATTACAAATTCTCCCTCTCGACGGAGGGTCCGAATAAATAATACAAGCCAACTAATTAACTAGCTAATTAATTAATTACAAAACCACTTAACTAATTAAACAAATTAATTAAGTTACCAAAGTAGTAAAGAGGCCTCGGGAAGAGGGACAAATGCACGCATGCTTGGCTCCGCTCGGAAATCTATTGCCATGCTTATGTTGCCTCTGTTTACACTGTTATGCACCTCTGAAAACTGTGCAAGTCTCAAGGATGCTTCCGAACCACTCCCTGAGTGTTGTGGGAGGCCACCGGCCAAGAGGTAGGGTCATCGGCCTAGGGAAACTGGTCATCGACCAAAAATTGGGCTCTCGGCCAACAATTCATAGCCAGTCGGCACTGAAGATGACCGACTGACCATCTATTCTTGCAGAATCCTGTTTTGCTGCAGCAGAGGACAGATAAAGCATGGCAATGCATTTTCAAGGAAATGTTTGCACGACCACCCTCCTTATCATGTTTAAGACTCAAAGGAGTATGGTTCTTGACCCTCGGGCCATCAATCATGCATTTCGATGCATGATGGCCAAAGAAGCCAAGAGTGCACATTAATGTGAAATGGATGCACAAAACATATGTGAGTGCTTCACACTCTATCATGTTGGATCAAGAATGTCGACGACCGAGGATCGAGGCACGTTTCGTCACTTCGAGTACGAAACGTTCCTCGGTCCTCATGTTTGGTTTGACACCCCAAACCAAACACAATGCAATGCATGAAACCGAGTACAATGCAATATGGAAAAGAAATTTTATGCAACCTAAGCATGCCAAATGCAATAGGACTCAAGCATGCACACAAGGCTAAGGTAACGAGCATGCCAAATGCAATGCAACCTAATCAAGCATGTGACAAAATGCAAACTAGCAAACATGCAAAAATGGACAAGCATGCAACCACATGCAAACTAGCAAGCATGCAACAACATGCAACTATGGACTTAAACCAAAATGGGCAGACCTCAGCCATGCCCAAATTAGTGGCCAAAGTAATGAATTAAGCCACCGAAAAGGCAAAACACATATGCGCACATATAGGCCCATAAACTATGCAACAACGCACAATCATCAAGCATGAGGAAGGCGTGATAAACATGAGAATATGACAATGCAATGAGCTCTGAAATCATGTTAAGAGTGATGCCAAATCAACCATATAACACAAGCAAGGCATGCTAATGGACTTAAAGCTCAAGGCTAGCCAAGGGACTTGAACCATGGCCATATCAACCAAGCCCCAAAGGACCAAGGTGACCCAAAACAGTCCCAAGGCAGGCCAAAAAAAGGCTAGAACATGCATGGGATGTGGCCAAAACATGCTAGAAGGGAAGGCACAAAACAAGATGCATACAAGGCCAAAAGGGGCAATTACACTACACCTATTACAACCAAACATGGAATGACTTAGGCCAATAAAATCAGAGCTATGATATGTCAAAAAAAACCCAAATACCCATTGAGATGGCATCCCAAAGGCCTAAGCATAATGGCATGCACAATGACACATTCATGAGACATAAAACACAAACCCTTTAAAGCATCAAAGGAGTGATAAGTGCGAGCATGTGAGCATGAAACATGCACTGAAATATTATTTCAAAAGATGCCAAATCATGAGAATGGTATGAGCAATGCATGCTAATGGCTTAGATGCTCAAAGCTAACAAGCTAGATTGCATGGTGGCTATACAAAGCATGGCATACGTGACCCAAGCAACCAAAATTAGACCTCAAGCATGGTAAAACAAAGCTAAAAGCTTCTCAAAGTTAAGCCAAAACATGTAAGCATGGTGGTCTAAACACAAGGTGCATGTTAAGGCAAATGAGGGGATTGCAAAGCAAGTACATAGTGCATGCAAGAGACCACTAAACCAACTCAAAACAGAGGTATATCATGCCAACATAACACCAAATACTTGCTGAAATGGTGCTAAAACAAACTAACCAAACATGCTACTATAGTGAGCCAACAATGCAAGCAAATGAGACACAAAGGGAGGGGGGTGTCCCTCCCCTATACAAGACCTCAAAATCACTTCTCCACCACTGAAAATCCTCTGGATTTTAGTGGTGAGAAGGTTGAAACAAGAAAGGTTCCAAAGCCAAAAGGAAGAGGCACAAAATGAGGCCAAACAAGGCCTAAGGGGGGGGGGTAGACAACCCCCAACACAAAAGTGACCTTAATGAAACATCTCAAGCATGAAAATACAGAACTTTTTTCAGTAGGACACTAAGCTGAAAACAGCATGCAAGTATTGCTAAAAGCTTAAGCAAAAATGGGGAATAAAAGAGTAGTTTCTCACCCTTGAAGAACACTTCAAGAACACCAACTCTAGCACCTCCTTCTGGTCAAAACCAACTCAAAAACTCTGAAATCAACCTCCTAGTGCCTCAACAACCAAGGATAGTGTAATGCTAGGTGTTTATGTGCAATAGTGAGAACAAAACACACTTTTGAGCTCAAACACACACATAAATCTAGAGAGAGAGAAATATATAGAGAGAGAGCTATATCTAACTTGTATATCAGATTCTAGAACCTCTGGAAAGGGAGGAGAGGCCCTCCTCTTATAGGAAATCTAATTCCAAGCTTCCAAGGGAAGCTAAGTGTAAGGATGAAATCCCTCCATACACGTGTATGGAAGGGGGAATTATGTGTGCCAGCTGGAACAGCTGGCACAAAATATCTGCCAAAAGCAGATGGAAAGAGGTCGGCCGGAAAATATGGCCGATTGACCAACAAAGATGGCCGACCGACCAAGCTGATGGCAATAAAAAGGGGGCGGTGGCTTCATGCCTTGGCTGGTGGGTTGAGAAGATGGCTAACAAGCCACCCTCTTCCCTCAGAAGCAAAAACACAAGTGTTTGGTCCACAATCAAGCACAAAACAGTCAAGTTGAGGGATCTTGAGGCAAGGCACGCAGCCGAGACCTCCGGGAACTCAAAACGAACACGAGCATGGATGATCATCGAGTGTTCAAACGATGACGTCCAAATCTTGAGGACGGTCAAAAATGGGGTGTCTACACTGTGGATGAAGACTTGTTGTTTGAATTGGAACGATTCAACGAATGTACGTTTTCTAAGCCCACTTTGTTGAGTGGCAAATTCGCAAACTTTAAGCCCACTTAAGGTGGCAAAATCAAACCTTTTTTTGCAAAAGCAAACATGAAATTGAATTGTTCCAATTTGAGCAAACTAGTCTATACTTGTATGTGCGCATCACGTAGTAATGCTAGCCTAATTAGCCAGAACAAGAGTACATAATGTTGATAAAAATCATATCATGATTTGTAGAGGCTGATCTTTGATCGGGCGAGCTGGGGTGCTCAATTCATGACCTTCCCCTCTCGTACCTAAGTTCCTGAGTCAAGGCAACTTTGGTCATGACGGATATATGGCCTTTGGCACGTGTCATGGGTTTTTTAAATTTTTTCAAAAAATATTTAGGTGGCGGCTCTGTATCTGGCAAAGCAATCAAGTTTTGGCATTTTTTATTCAAAAATTGATTTTTCCAAAAGATTTGCCGGATTTGAACTCTTTGGTGTTTATCAATTTCACATTGCACTTGTGAGATTAGATTCGAAACCACAGGAGTCCGAACTGTAGGGCTTCTTTCGAACCTTCCAAAAAGGGGGTGCGAAAAAGCCAAACTACAGTTTCTGGTGACTTCGCTGGGAAAAAAGCTGCGCTGAGCAGGACGTAATTTCAATTGCTCTGGCTGCTCAGTCGGCCATTTTGGTAAGTTGAAAACCTCAAATTTCCAAATAGCTTAAATTCATATTCATGTCCAAACTAATTTGATTGCTTTTCCAGACGGCGAGAAGGCTCGCAGAGATCGGCCATCGTCATTACGACGTTGTGGAGTGATTCGCCGTTCTTGAGTGTCAGCTGGAGGAAGAGAAGGGCAAGGTCACTACAGCCCTCGTCGATCTGTCTACAGCGACTTCAAAAGCTGAAGAAGAGCAGGCGAGGGTAGCGGCTACTTAACAAAAATCCGAACACGCCAATTTACTCTGTAGGGCCACCGAAAAAAGAATAAACTTGATGGACGGCTCTCTGAAGTCGGCTCAAGAAGAAGTCTCAGCGCTGAAGGCCGAACTTGAGTCTGAGAAGAAGACGAAGGAATGCGCTGAGGCAGATGCCGCCAAAGCCTTCGAAACCGACCTGCTGAAGGCCAAGGAGCTTTACACAGATGAAGCCTTGAAGTTTGAGAATTGAGGCTTCAAGCATGGATGGCTGAAGGCTTTGGCGGCCGCTAAGGTGACTCTGGATCAGGCAATTTCTTATGAACATTTGGAAGTCAAACCATTGGAATCAGATTTAGAAAATCTAGACCCTTGATCAACAGTTTTGTAATAGATAGCTGTTATTTGTTTTTCGTTAGCTTTTATTAGTTTTTTATTAGCAGTCTATTTCAGATATAGGACATTTTCATGTATAAAGTGGTTGTAAACAGTTTATTAATGAAAATGTCTATTTTTTTATTGAATGTTATCATTAAATGTTGAAAAACAAATGTCATTTCAACTGAAATACGCCGAATAGATTGATAATTCTACCCTTGCCCTAGCTGATTATTGAACATAACTGTCGAATATGTATAGTTCATGGGATTGGTTGGGGCATTGTAGTTATTCGGTGAAATATGCTTTGAGAATAGGCCTAATAGATTGATGATTTTGCCCTTGCCCCAGCTGATTACAGAACATTTCTGACGAATATGTATAGTTCATGGGATTGGTTAGGATATTGTAGTTGTTCAGCAAAATATGCTTTAAAAATAGGCCGAATAGATTGATGATTTTGCCCTTGCCCCAGCTGATTACTGAAGATAACTGCCGAATATGTATAGTTCATGGGATCAGTTAAGGCATTGTAGTTATTCAGCGAAATATGCTTTAAAAATAGGCTGAATAGATTGATCATTTTGCCCTTGCCCTAGTTGATTACTGAACATAACTGTGGAATATGTATAGTTCATGGGATCGGTTGGGGCATTGTAGTTATTCGGCGAAATGCCTTGAAGCGGTCGTTTCGGGAACGCTACATCCATAATTAATAAGCGGGGAGGGGGGGGCTAGGCGCGCGTAGGTCCTGTGCTGTCCTTCAGTATATGTTGCTCAAATTCAACAGAGTGTGAGAGGGAAAAGAGTATTATGTTGAACTAAGGAAATTTGTATATCAAGAAGAGTATTCTTTAACAGTAGAGGGAAGGGTAGGACGCCAGCTAAACTAGATTTAGAAATGAATCGAGGAGGTAGTGAACCTGTACGAACGGGTAACAGGACGTTGGAGGAGCATGAGAGGCGTCACTCCCCCCATCGTCGAAGTAGGATTCTAAGAGGGGGCGGGGTAGAGAAATCACCAAGGAAGGAGAGGCAACAACGAGGGAGCTCCTCCCGTTCGCGAAACGAAACCAACAGGCCACCACGCCCGTTAAGTTTATCGATTTTTGTTGGGAATGAACCAATGACCGAAGCACATTTGATTATCCGCAATCCAAATGTGCAGTCGAGTTTACTCAACAAATTTTTCCACCCGAAGTCTAGTAATCAATGGTCGGTCGGCCTAATTACAAAATTTTTCGAAAGGGCGTCCATGGAACAGTAAAGGGACTATGCACCTCTTACGAAATCGGCATGCGCCTTCGTGCCACGTGAAAAGAGATAAAGCAGAAAGATGGCTGAATTCGGAGCTTGGAACATCGCGCAGAAAAGGTCGAGAACGAGCTGAAAAAAGCTAAGGTGTCCGAAACGCAGTTGGCAAATCAAACGAACTCGATTGTGACGGAAAGAGTAAACTAGTGCTTTCTTGATCATGCCATTGCCGATTGTGAAATGGCGAGCATGTTTGCAAAAGAAGAGATAAGAACGAGGGCTTACGAATAAAGCTTTTTTGATAACCGAAAAATCGATATTAAAAAGACGAGAGAGAAGTTAGCTGATGATGTTTGCTTATGTGAAAATCGTCGATTTAAGCATTATGGATTAAGGCTCTACAAGCCGTGGGTGTTGATCCGGCGTCTCCTCTATATCAAAATTATAAGTTTCTCTTCGAAGCTTACGACACCGAGAAAACCGACAATGAAAGAGGTGCCGAGTCGAAGAAAATTTAGATATCAAGAAACATTATTGTACTGTTGAATTTGTTAAAAGCCATGTATTTGTACTTCTTCGTTGAAATAAATAAATATTTTTTATATTGTTTTGTTTAAGGTTTGTATATATTTGTGACAATTGTATGTTGGTCCATGCCATTCTACTGCCAAATACAAGGGGCCTTCCAAATTCAGAGTCTTCAATCGCCCCAAACGTGATATCCACGAAGGGTGCTCCGAATTCGGAGGCTTTATTCGGCCCAAACGTGATATCCACGAAGGGCGCTTTGAATTCGGAGGCTTAATTGGCCCAAACGTGATATCCACAAGGGACGCTCCGAATTCAGAGTCTTTGTATGGCCCAAGCGTGATATCCACGAAGGACGCTCCGAATTCGGATGCTTTGTATGGTGCAAGCATGATATCCACGAAGGGCACTCCGAATTTGGAGGCTTAATCGGCCCAAATGTGATATCCATGAACGGCGCTCCGAATTTGGAGGCTTTGTATGGCCCAAGCGTGATATCCACGAAGGGTGCTCTGAATTCGGAGGCTTAATCGTTCCAAATATGATATCCACGAAAGGCCTCTGAATTCAAAGTCTTTGTATGGCCCAAGCTTGACATCCACGAAGGGCGCTCCAAATTTGGAGGCTTTGTATGGCCTAATCGTGATATTCACAAAAGGTGCTCCAAATTCAGAGGCTTTATTCGGCCCAAACATGATATCCACGAAGAGCGTTCCAAATTCGAAGGCTTAATCGGCCCAAACGTGATATTCACGAGGGGCGCTCCGAATTTGGAGTCTTTGTATGGCCCGTACGTGATATCCACGAAGGGCGCTCCGAATTCGGAGGCTTAATCGGCCCAAATGTGATATCCATGAGGAGAGCTCCGAATTCGGAGTCTTTGTATGGCCCATGCGTGATATCCACAAAGGGCGCTCTGAATTCGAAGGCTTTAATTGGCCCAAACATGTAATCATGAAGGGCGCTCCGAATTTGAAGGCTTTTAAACCATTATAAACGAGACGACAATAAAACAAGACATTGTATAGAGGAATTTGTAGACGTGTACATGTTAACATAGCAGCAAAAATTAGAAACAAAATAGCACGTTGTACAACTTGTCTTAATGATAAAATTTACGCAGATGTGTGGAGTTCCAGGGGCGTGGCAAACTTCTGCCAGCAATGTCTGAAAGTCGATATGCCCCTATTCTGGCGATTGAATCAATCTGATAAGGGTCATCCCAGTTCGGGCCTAATTTAATGTCTGCTGGATTCTTAGTAGCCGGAAGCACTTTCTTGAGGACCAACTCTCCGAGTGTATAATGACGCAACTGTACGCGCTGGTTATATGACTTGGCAAGCTGCTACTGATACCACGCTATGCATGCAAGAGCACGATCTCGGCGTTCTTCAATCAGAGTTAGATCTAAGGCCAACTTCATGTCATTACGGCCCATGTCAAAAACCTTGGTCTTCAGCGTGGGTAGGTCGATCTCAAGGGGGATAATTGCCTGAGTTCCAAAGCACAAAGCGAACGGCGTTTCCCTAGTAGATCGCCTCGAAGTAGTGCGATAAGCCCACAACACACTGGGCAATTCTTCAGCCCATCTACCTTTGGTTTTTTCTAACCGTTTCTTAATGCCGTCTAGGATCACTTTATTTGAGGCCTTGGCCTGGCCGTTGCTTTGTGGGTATGCCGATAAGGAAAAGTAAGGCCGGATACCATATGTGTTGCATAACTCCCGATAGATGCCATAATTGAATTGGGTGCCGCTGTCGGAGACAAGTGCCTTTGGTATGTCGAATCGTGTTATAATATTTTTTTATACAAAACGTTTAACATCGACATCTCGAATATGTGTTAATACCTCTACTTCGACCCACTTTGTAAAATAATCTGTTGCGATGATCAGGAATCGCTTGTTCCCTGCGGCCCGTGGTAATGGTCCGACGATATCAAGTCCCCATGGAGCTAACGACCAATTACTAGTAATAGAGTTCAATTCTTCGGCTGGTAAATAAGTTAAAGGGGAAAACTTTTGGCATTATTCGCACTTCTTTACGTAGTTCTCGGCATCTGTTCACATGGTCAGCTAATAATACCCCTGTGTTACGGCTCGGTGGGCCAATGAGCATTCTCCAGAATGGGCACCACAGCTATCCTTATGTATTTTGGCCAAGAGTTCATCAACTTTATCGGGGTGAACACATTCCAAGTATGGCCCAGAGAGAGATTTCTTGTAAAGCTTTCCCTACGGGTCCAGGTAGTATTGCAGGGCTTTATTTCATAGTTTATGGGCTTCTTTCTTATCTATCAGGAGCTGTTCTGAGGAAAAGAATGCATCAATAGGGTCCATCCAACTTGGTTCTGGTTCAATGATGTTAACCTGAACTGGTTCAAAAGAGGTGATACTCGGCTCTATGATGAACCCTACTTTGATTGTTCATTTGACTTCTAAGTTAATGGCAGAGGCTAGGCAAGCAAGGGCATCCGCATGCGTGTTCTGATCTTAGGTTATCTAATTCAACTCGTAGTGATCGAATTTTGTGAGCAAGAAATTTGTCATTTTCATGTAGGCTACCATGCGGTCATTTTTAGTTATATACTCTCCTTTCAACTGATTGATAACTAATTTTGAGTCACAGAAAACAAGTAACTGCCATGCACCAATGTGAAGTGCGTTACGAAGGCCGATTAGCAATGCTTCGTATTCGGCCTCGTTATTTGATGCATTAAAGCCCAGTTTGACTGCTTGCTCGATTATTGCCCCTTTGGGAATCATGATCACTATGCCTGCCCCGCTGCTACGTTGGTTGGATAATCCATCACAGTACATCTGCCAAATGTCTCCAACACATATTCGCTAATCGAGTTTAGGTTGCACTTGATTGGACTTTAATTCGGCATGGTATCCTGTGAACTCGGCTACAAAGTCGGCGAGCACTTGCCCTTTGATGGCGGTTCTAGGTAAAAACTGGATATCACATTGGCCGAGTTCCAAAGCCCATTTCAAGACTCGTCCTGATGCTTCCACGCTGTGGAGAGCTGACCGAAGGGGATAGTCCGTTAATACCCCTACGATGTGAGCCTGAAAATAGTGCATCAATTTTCTTGCAGCCACCACGAGAGCAAGGATGAGCTTTTCCATTGGTAGATATCGCATTTCAGCGTCGACCATGGCCTTGTTTACGTAGTAGATTGGTCGCTGTTCCTCGAGTTCTTCCTTTAGTAGCACGGTGTTAACCGCCCGGTCAGATACCGCCAAATATAAGATGAGTGGATCACCTACCGATGGAGTTACCAAGAGTGGTACTAATCGGAGATAAGTTTTCAAGCCGTCCAACGCGGCTTGGCACTCGGGAGTACATTCAAATGCTTTGCCTTGCCGAAGTGTGTGAAAAAATTGTCGGCAGTGATCTGAGGAACGGCTAATAAATCTATTCAGGGCGGCGGCCATCCCCATCAACTTTTGGACTTCTTTGACCGATCGAGGGGAGCCGAGTTCTAGAATTGCATTGATCTGCCTCGGGTTGGCCTCTATTTCGCAATGGTTGACAATGTAGCCGAGAAACTTACGGTGAGGAATGCGGTCTTTTCTTGATCCTCCAGATGCATGGAAATTTGGTGATAACCCCTGTAAGCATCTAAAAAGCTCACGTGCTGATGATGAGCTGTTGCATCCACAAGTTGTTCGATTCTGGGAAGAGGAAAACAATCCTTTAGACAAGCCCTGTTCAAATCCATGAAATCAACACAAACACGCCAAGATCCATTTTTCTTCTTTACAGCCACAGTATTGGACAACCATGTGGGATAAGTGACTTCACGAATTGCCCCGGCGTCAAGCAATCTATCGACTTCATCAACAACGGCCGATGCATGTTCTCGCGGCTAACCGCCGACTTTTCTGAATGATTGGTTTGACTTTTGGATCAACGTTTAAATGATGCTAGGCCATGACTGGATCCACCCCCGGCATCTCGTACGGTGTCCATGCAAACACGTCAAGGTTGCCAAGTAAGAAGGATAGCAGTTTGCGTCTATCAACTTCGCTCAAAGAGGTGCCGATCATGAAGAATTTGTCAGGACACCTATTGATTTTGATCCGATCAAGGTCTTCAGTTGCCTTTTCCCTGGGGATTTTCCTAATGTCCTCGAGGCTCTCTTGATCCGGTACTTCAATCGAGTTTACTTCCAATTCCTTTGGCTTCTTTATAGCAGCGATAAGATAGCATGTCTGTGCCGATTTCTGAGAACCCTGAATTTGCTAGATGTCATACTCAATTGGAAAGCGGAGTAGTTGATGGTAGCTACTTGGCACAGCTTGCATGGTATGCAACCAAGTCCTTCCCATGATGAGATTGTATGGTGACGGGAGTTTGACGACCAGAAATTCTACGTCTGTTGATCTGGTACTCGCCCGTACTGGTACTATGATCTTACCCAAGGGATACTTGGGGTTAGTGTTGAAGTTGAACAATGGGTAATCGGCCAGTAACAAATTCGCATCAGTGAAGCCGAGTTTAACAAACATCTTGTAGTACATTATTTCTGAGGTGCTCCCCTAATCAATGAGAACACGTTTAACTGTGAATCTGTTCATGCGTAGCTTGACGACGAAGGGATCAGCATGAGGGAGAGTTACTCTATCTAGGTCGGTGTCATCAAAGCTAATCCTCCCAGTTTCATGGGGCCGTTTGGCTGGTGTGATCAGCTTCGGCAGGCTAGGTTGCAACTGGATTATATGTACCTCGGTTTGCGACGGTAGGCCGTATATCATGTGAATTACGCCAAGTAGAGGTGAATCTGGCCGTAGGGCTACTGTGTTCAATGGATTATTTTTCAGACGTGTTGCGCCAACCGGCCGTCTTCTACCAACTCTTCTAGGCGGTCCTTTAGTGCATAACAGCTATCAATATCGTGGCCATGGTCCTTGTGATATTCGCACTGCTTATCCCTTCTCCTTGTATCAAGGGGACCCATCATCTCGGATGGCCACTTAAAGAATGGAAGATGTTGGACTTTGGGCAGGATCTTACTGATCAGCTCCACCAATTCCATATATTTCTTATCCGAATGTCTTGTGCACCTGCTATCAACTTGATATTGTTCGTTTGAATGGTGCGAACATTGACCACTTGAACGGCGCGAATCTCGCTGGTTATCTCATTTAGTCCGAGTCTAAGGTTCGGGGCTCCTTGAAGGCACGGCGCTTATCGGCTGAACCAGACTAGATGGAGCCAATTTAACGGCTTTCTATCCAGCCTTAACGCGCAAGGCATCGTCTTCCATCTTACAGTATTCTTCAACTTTTTTCATTAGCGCCCTGACTGTTTTGGGAGGCCGTCTGGTCAACGAACTGTGGAGAGGACTATCAGGGTGTAATCCCATCTTAAAGGCTATAATAGCCATGGAATCATTGCAGGCATCATCCACCAAGTTGAAACATTCCCAATAGTACGACAAATACTCACAGAGGGTCTCTTCTAGTTTAATTTGCATCGCCCAGAGAGAGTTAGCTTGCGTTGGTTGAACTTCGTTGGTAATGAATCTTGTCCTGAAGGATTTTTGGAGTTGATGAAAGCTTCTTATTGATGCCAGATCCAGTTTACAATACCATTTGACGACCAACGGTCCCAGGCCACATGGAAATATTCGACACGTGAGGGCTTAATCATCAGCATGCAATGTCATTGCTTGTTTATAATAATGAATGTGATCAGTGGGGTCTGATATTCTACTGTATAGGGTGAATGTCAGTGCTTTGAACTTTTTAGGCAGCACAGCCCTCGTAATGCGTTGTACGAAAGGGTTGTGTTTGTCCTCCTCATCCGAATCATCACTCCCCTTCCTTCAGATGAGCTCGATACATCAACCTGTAGACACCTCATTTTTTACTGAGCTCAAGACTTAGACGTCATCATTTGTGCACTTGATGATTGTGCTTGTTTGTGCTTGTTTTGAGCACCCGAAGTTCTCGGCGGAACACCTTGTCTTTGAGCCTCTAAACCCTTTTTGTTTTGTGCTTGTTTTTGGGCCAAACCTTGGGTGCCTCTAGCTTGGAAGGAGGAGGGACCTTGTCGGCCACTTTTTGTTTCTATCGACCAGTTGAAGTGGCCGATCGGTTGGTTTAGGTGGCTAGTCGGCTACCTAAAGTGACCGACGGCCATTTGTTCCCTTTTTCAGATATTTGTTTGCCAGCTGTGCCAGCTGTTGATCACTGAAGGCCGTCTCTATACACGTGTATGGAGGGATAAATACAAGCCTTTAGCTTGATTTTCTATATATGAGGGGGGTCTCTCCCCTATTTGGAGAGGTTAGAAATTTTGGATCAAAATTTACACTCTCTCTAGAATTCTCTCTCTCTCTTCTTGCTTTGTGCTTGATAGTTGATTTTCTCTACACCTTTACACACTAATCCCTAACCAAATTTGACCACCTTGGAGCTGAGGTCCCTTGGAGCCTAATTTGAGCTTTTGGAAGGAGGTTTGAGCCTAAGAGTGTGGCTGTTTTGTGTTGTGCTTCAAGAGGTATCTTACTTACCTTGTAGGCTTAGTTTTAGTCACTTACTTGGCCATCTTTTTATACTATTTTGGACCTAGTTTTCAACTACAAAAAGCTCTAATTTTTGGTGCTTAACATGTTGATTTGAAGCCTTTTTGTGCTAAGGGGTTGTTTACCCTTCTTGTTGCTTATTTGTGTGAGCCTTTGCACCATCTCTGAGCATATTAAAATCAAACTTTTTGGGCCTTTAAACCACTAAAATTCAGAGTTATTTCAGTGGTAAAAAGCATGTTTTGAAGTCCAAAAATTGAGGGGTTAGCCTCCCCTCCTTGTGTCTTACTTCCATACCTAGGTAGCATCACATGGTAGCATGTTTTTGTGGTTTAACTTAGCTTATTTCTAGCATGTGTTTGCCTCTGATTTGGCATGATTTAGCTCTATTTTGAGCTGCTTTGGTCATGTGAGCCTTGTTTTGCATAGTTGTAGTGCAAATAGCTTCACTAGCTTGGCATTTTAGGCCTCTAAACATGTTTTGTTTGGAATGATGGCATATTGTAGTGTCTTTTTACATGTAATTTCAATGTATATAGCTCTGTCACATGCTCATTTGTTTCACTCTTTCATTGCTTTTGAGAGTTGTGTCTTGAGTCTTATTTGCAAGCTAACATGTGAGCATGTTTTTCTGGCATTTTGTACTTCAATCTCAGCATGATTTAGTCACTGTTTTGACTGGTTTTAACTCTATTTTGGGTTGGTTTGGCCCTTTAAGGCTTGTATTGCATGGTTGTAGTGCAATCTCTTTCACTAGTTTAGTGAGTTAGCATGTACCGCATGAGTTGCTTGCATGTTTTAATGCCATTTTACACTCCATGTTAGCACAGAAAAATCTGCAACCTCCCTCATTTCTTCACTTTTCATTTGCTTCCAGGGTTGGTTAACCTTTGGATTGTGTTTAAGCTTGAGATTGAGATTCGTGCTTAATGGTTTTAATCCTCCTTTGAGGGTTTCTACTAACCAACGGCATGATTTCTCTCATGCCTTAAACCCTCCCTTGGTTGACACCTCTCTCATTAGAGGACTCTCACCTTGGACTAATCAATTAAAGAATGGATTGGTAAGTTAAAATGGGTAAACAAAATGAACAAAGTAAAAGAGGCAAGAATAACCATCTTTGTGTTGCATTGCATGTGTTCAGATCGGACGTTAATCCGAACACGAGAAAAATGGGATGTTTCATACTCAAAGTGATGAAACGTGCCACTTTTCTTAGTCACCATCACCCTTGATCATGCGTAATAGGGTGGTGGTTGTTTTGGATCTTGTTTGTACATTGATTAACCTTGTACAAGCTTGGTTCTCTAGCCATCATGCATTGAAAATGCTTGGTTGGTGACTTGAAAGCCAAGAGCTACACTCTTTTGAGCTTGAGAACTGATAAGGAGGGTAGCAATACACACATTTCTTGAAAATGCATTGCTTTGCCTCTGTTTGCTCGCTGTTGCAGCAAAAGGAGAAGTCCAAAAGATAGGGTGGCCGACCGGCCACTTGAAGTAGCCGACCGGCCACTTGAGGTGGCCGACAGCCACTTTTTGTAGCTAACCGGCCACCAGTGAATTTTTGCACAAATGTGTTCTTGTGTTAGAGCAGAGGCAATCTGGAAGTTGTACAATTTTCGATGATCAAAACGAGTGCAAACAGAGGCATCCGATAGCAAGGCAATGGCATTTTTGGGTGGAGCAACCGAGCATGCATGCATCCCTTGTCCCAAGGTCATTTATTCGCTTTATTCATACAAGTGTTAAACGTTGTAATTATTTAATTATCTTAGACAGTTAATTAGTTTAATTACTTTAATTAGATTAGTATAGCTAGTTATTCAATTTTGGGTTTGTAATAATTAATTAGCTAGAATAGTTAATTAGTTTTGTTTTGTAATAATTAGCTTAGCTTAGTGTAGCTTAGCTTATTCATTCAGACCCTCCTTCGCAAGGGTGCAATGTTGTAATAAGTGTGCATGCGTGCGTATGTCTTCTAATCCCATGTCTTTCTCCCTTTTATTTATCCGCTTTCGATGGTTAGATTAGGGACATGTTTCGATTAGCATACCTTATGCTTGCATGTTTGCATCTATTCATTTGTCATGCATGCACCGAGGCTTGGCGCACCATTCAAACTGCATTGTCAATTCGATACCTTCTTTGAATACGTGTTTCAAAGCATGTTATCAAATTGTATCATATGCCATATTAGTAGCCGAGCCTATTAATTGCATTATTACATGTGTTGCATTAGGCATCTTATATAGTTAGGATCATGCATTCTTTCTAACTAGTTTTTGTTTTGGCTTGGAGTATTCGGTGAGTCTTTATACTTTAGCATACTTACATGAGTGTGAGTGTTACCATGATAGCATGCTTGCCATAAGGCTATTTGCTTACATGAAGGCTTTATTGTTTAAATTGGAACAATTCGACGAATGTATGTTTTAAGCCCACTTTGCGAAGTGGCAAAATCATGTTTTATGCCCACTTGAGGGTGGCACCTTCAAATCATTTTCGAAAACAAACATGAGTTGTTTTGTTCCAATTCTTGCGATCTTAGTCTATACTTGCTTGTGTGCGTCACATAGTAAAGTTAGCTAATAACCGGAATAAGAACACATGAGGTTTATAAAACAATATATCATGGTTAGTAGAGGTCGATCTTTGATCGGGATAGCGGGGGTACTCATTTCAGGACCTTCCCCTCTCGTACCCAAGTTCTCGAGCTGAGGCAACTTTGGTAATGACGGACACGTGGCCTTTGGCACGAGTCAGGGTTTCTTAAATTTTCCAAAAACAAAATATTTAGGTGGCGACTTTGTAATCTGGCAAAGCAGTCCATTTTTGGCGCTTTTTGATTCAAAATCAATTTTCCAAAACGATTTGCCAGATTTGGACTCTTTGGTGTTTGTCAGTCCCACATTGCACCTTATGAGACTAGATTCAGAACCGTGACAGGAGTCTGAACTGTAAGACCAATTCAAGCTCTCCGAAAGGGGGGCACCTTAGGTAGTCTTGCTGAGGTATCCATTTTGACCAATCGACCTAGTTGCGTATCGGAAGCCTTAGAGACTATTCCAAACTAGGACAGGTTGCTCACCCGAATGCAGGATTGTTTGAAACTGCTTGTTTGCGTAGTGAATCCCTAGTTCCTGACGAGATTATGACAGGGTAACCCTACCCCATCATAGGGGTGTTTTAGCTCTTACTTGCTTGATATGTGCATATAGAGTGTAACTCTGTAGGAACGTATGTATCAGATGCAAGTTTGGGTATCAATTTGAGGGCATCAATTTTGAGGCAGAAAATTTGGGGCAGAAATCAGTGTTTGAGTGCAGATTGTCCAGCTTATGATTTCAAACTGTGTGTTGTCTCTATCAAAGCCGAGGTACTGTGCGTTTTCTGATTTTTGTTTCTTTTGCTTTATTTTTCCTTTTGCAAGGTACTATTTCATAATTGCTCTCGACGAAGCAGTTACCCCCCGAGCACTCTAGACCAGAGTAAGGAGGATTTACCGATATGAGGATCTTATTGGAGGACAACCAATGTTTGCTTCGCTACCCCTGGTTACCAGATAGAGGAGAGTTAGGCATAGCTCACCGGTTCAGCAGTCGCCAATTCAGTAGTTATTGACTACTTCACCTGTGCTCAGTCGGGCCCAGTTTTCTGCTTCCACCTCAGAAAGAGAATATACACCGGTCTTGACAAATCAGCACCCCGTAGACAATATGGAGGTTATGATGCGCCAACTTCAACAAACTATTGAGGCCATGCAGCTGGACGCTTCTCACCAAGTGGAAGTTACCGTTCGCCAAACGAAGATTGCAACCCAGCAGGCTAAACTGATTGCTAGACTTCAACAGCAACAACAACCACAACAAGCAGCAACTTCTGCTTCACATCCACCCCCAGTCAAGGTTCCAATACCAGGGGATATAACTAATGTCCAGGAGAATGCGGACATTCTGGCAGAGCCAGTTCCACCCTAAACTTCCAAAGCACCAGTCTACCCAACGGAGGCACCATTTGAGTTTGAGGTCGACCCTACCGCTCTGAAAGTAAGCAAGCTTGAGAAGCTTTTCAAATGAGCTCAAGGTGTTAATTCGATCCCAGATATAGAGGATGGCTATACAGATTCGACGGTGACATTGCCGGATAGATTTCAAATGCCACACATAGACCGCTTTGACGGTTTGGGTGATCCCATGGTCCATTTGCGGTTATTTTCAGATATTTTGCGGCCAATGGGCCTGACTAGACTGCAGAAGTTATCCCTCTTCAGCCGGACCTTGTCGAGTATCGTGGCCATTTGGTATGCTAAGTTGGAAGATTCTGTGAAGAGAAGCTGGGAAGAGATGGATGAGGCCTTTGTCGCCCAATATTCCTATAACACTCAAATCGAGGTCACAACTCGTGATCTTGAGGCAACTCGTCAAGGGCCGAAGGAGGGTTTCTCCGATTTTGTCACTCAGTGGAGGGCCAAGGCCTCCATGATGACCACTCGGCCAGCTGAAAAGGACCAGATAAGAATGGTCGTCCGTAATCTGCAACCGAAACTGCTGTAAAAGATGATAGTTTTAACTTTACCTACATTTGCCGACCTCCATGAAATAGGGTTGCAGATAGAGGATGTGATGAAACAGGGTTTGATAGACCATGAAAAGGAGCAGCCCGAGAGGGCTTTTACATGCAGTTCAAATGCGGCTACGAGTAGTAACGCAGCTGCAAGGACTTCTGATGTTGGTATGGTCACCACTACACCAAAAATAGCCATCTCCTTTGCCGGTACATCTGAAACCACCTCACAACCTGTAAAACACCAACCCTGAGGCCAAAGGGTTTTCACCCCACTCTACATGTCTTTATCCAAAGCCTTAGGGGTCCTGATCAGAAAGGGGCATCTGAAGCCCCTAGAGCCGTGCTCATTGCCTAATTCCCTCCCTCCTACACACAACCCGGCCAAGTATTGTGCATCAGCAGCATGGTCATGATACCGACCTATGCTTTAGACTCCGTCATGAGATTCAGGATCTCATTGACAACAAAGTGATAGCACCTCTCCAAAAGCCTAACGTCACTACAAATCCTCTCTCACCACATAATCAACCCCCTATACCCCGACAAATAAACCTTATCCAAACACTGGCCGTCCCATATGACCCCAGTTTATACATCACTCCCTCTCACCTACCTAAGCTGGCATTGTTCATCCCAGAAAGCATAAACCTGTGAATGATGAGCGCGTCCACATCCCAACCCGAACCTGTGGTGGTCGCTGTGGAAGAAGAAGGCAATCTTGAGGGCTTTGTGAGCTTAACTAAAGAGGAGTACAACCCCTGCCGTTACATTGTGCCAACTAGCCAGGCCAAACCAGGGGTGGAATTGCCAACGGGGATGGAGGTTAATGTAGTCCGGGAGAATGGGCCAAGCCAGGGACTAGATGGCTTAGCTAAGCTTAAGGAGGACATCAGTAACCTGCAGTTCTTCGATGAACAGGATCTGGAAAATGTACAGATTGGCTGGTTTGATATGAATGGATCGACAGATAATACGGGGTGGCTCAATGATGAACCAGATGTTGATGAGGGGTCTCAACCAAAGCAGTGATACCTGGAAATAAGAATTTCTGCAATGGCTAGAACGGTCGACGATAAGGGGAAATTGCCGGAGAGCACCGGTACTAAGAATTTTGCTCAAGAATTAGGTTGTACTTGTACAACCGATACAGAATAGGAGGTCGCGCTGAAGCGGTTCGACCATGAAAGAACTAAGAATGATCAGAAGGTTAGAAAAGCCAAAGCCCCTGCGAGACTGACTGTGTTGTGGACACGGGAATAATTACAGCGGAACCGGACATGTGCTTGTCGGTTGCCGAAGGAATGTGGTGGGAAGATGATGATTTACATCTTATCCACGCGGATGAAGATTGGGGACAGAATTTTCCAGATGATACATGGTATGCCGAGGATGTTGATCACATGACCAAGAGCGGGTACTTTAATCCCCCATACCTAGATCAACCAGAAGCATCGGGGAAAGATAAGGTGGTAGAGAAACAGAAAGATAAACTGCTAGAAGAAGAAGCTGTACTGAAGCAGCTAAAGAAGATTCAGGCAGATATATCCATTTGGGGATTGCTCATGGCTTCACGGGTGCACAGACAAGCCATCCTATCAGCAATGGATAAGGCTAAGCTCTCAATCAACACAACCCCTGAGCGACTAGTGGGACTGATCTTCTCGGGAGGGGCTTCGCCAACTTTGACCTTTACAAATAAGGAATTGCCACTTGAGGGCTCTAAGCACAACAAGCCACTATACATCTCTGTGGAATGTAAAGAAAAGTGAATGTCGGTCGTCTTGGTTAATACCAGGTCTATAATTAATGTGTGTCCATCGCGCACGGCTAATGCTATCGATTTGAAACCCGCAGATTTTGTACCAACAACCCAGGTGATTTGGGCTTATGATAATACGAGTCGAGAAGTGATGGGGACAGTTCAGATCAGAACCCAGGTTGGCCCGGCGTAATAGGACATTGAGTTCCACGTCCTGGACGTTTCGGCCACTTTTAATTTACTCCTTGGACGGTCGTGGCTACACCAAGTGAGAGCTGTCTCTTCCACTCTACATCAGATGCTAAAGTACCCCTATGGGATGGGGGTAGCTATTGTTTTTGGGAATTCTTCCATACATCCTCCGTCGGAGGTTACTACACTGGTCTTAGAAATTGTGCACGGCGTGGAGGATGTCTTTTTGTCTAGATTCACCTTGGCCGAGGCCCGGGTAGTGCAAGATATTCTGCCTATTGATGAGGGGTTGTACGTATATGCTCAATCCGTCTACCTCATGAATAAGCTACAACATATACCTGGAATGGGATTGGAGAGGAGCTGCCGGAAGGATGTTGCTGCGTTGGCCGAAGTGCCACATAACTCTCATACCTTTGGTCTAGGTTACACACCTACCAAAGAGGATTGGGTAAGGAAGGGAAAGGAAATGGCAGGAAGAGCCAAGGCTAAGTAAAGTGGGAGGCCCTACGAGCTTGTACATGGACTTGTTCAAGGAACCCTGAACAGCTGCTTTGTTTGGGAAAGGGAAGATTTCCCATTTTGTGGCTTTCCTGAGCCATCGCTAAACTCTGAGAAGCAGCGTTTACCCGGCTTCGAGATCTTCTTTGACCTACAGCTGCAAGGGGATGAAGTTGCAGAAGAGCAGACTGACCTACCAGCTGACGTTGAATAGTGTACAGAGGATGAGTCCGATGGCATAGAATTTGAGATAGGAGCAGTGCTGTCTTGTCTCCTCTTGGATCCTCAGATCAAACTAGAGAGCTTTGGGGATGACTTCACTGTTTCCATGATTGGGGATCGATCAGCTATGGACCCTTCTATCGGCATTCTAGATGTATCTATCGCACCCTCCCTTATTTGGCAGTTCGATGAGGGCTTTTTATCCAGCAGTTCTGAATCAGGTAGTGAACCAGAATCTGATTTCACAGAGTCTGTGGAGTCGGAATCAGATTCTAGTTCTTCTGAGTCAGAGTCCGGTATTTTCGGGGTTGATAACTCGGATGTCGTTGTTTTTTCCAGGTCGTCTTTTTCCTTTTCTTTTGAGTCGGTTGTAACCGCGAAATTGGACAAACTGGAAGTTGTGAATGAGAATGGTACCACTACTGTTTCTGAGTACTTTTCTGTGCCACTTGTGTATTGCATTGATCATGACTTTTAAAATTTTGATAAAAACGACGAGGAAGGAATTCCTCTAGTTTTAAAACATTTGATTGATCGAGAGGATGAGAGGTTTGTAAAACCCCTGGTTGATGAAATCGCTTCAATTAATATGGGCACTGAGAAAGATCCGCGTCTGGTCCAGATCGGGTCCACGTTGTCTTTGGAGGAACGCGAGCGCTTAGTCGCTTTATTAAAAGATTTCAAAAATGTTTTCGTGTGGTTCTACGAAGACATGCCTGGAATCGATCCTGAGATTGTACAGCACCGGATCCTTCTTGGCCCTGAGGCCCGACCCATCAAGCAGAAACTTTGAAGAATACGCTCGGATTGGGCTCTGAAAATCAAGGAAGAGGTCACCAAGCAGATAGATGCAGGTTTCTTGCTAGTATCTGAGTATCCCACTTGGTTGGCCAACATCGTTCCGATACCAAAGAAAGATGGCAGAATTCGGGTGTGTGTGGATTTCAGAGATCTGAACAAAGCTAGTCCAAAGGACGACTTTTCTCTACCACGCATCGACGAATTGGTGGACTTCATCGCAGGCCATGCATTGCTTTCCTTTATGGATGGGTTTTTCGGGTACAACCAGATCTTGATGGCACCCGAAGACAGAGAGAAGATCGCCTTCACCATGCCGTGGGCAACCTACTGTTACAAGGTGATGCCGTTCGGTCTGAAAAATGCTGGGGCTACTTATCAATGGGCTGCAACCACGATCTTGCATGATATGATCCACAAAGAGGTTGAGGTGTATGTGGACGACATGATTGTCAAGTCCAAGGAAAGAGAGGGCCACTACACCGCCTTAAAGAAATTTTTCCAATGGATCAGAGAGTATCGATTAAGGCTAAATCCACAAAAGTGCACTTTTGGTGTCACAGGAGGGAAAATGCTGGGGTTCTTGATTACGCAGAGGGGCATTGAGGTTGATCCTTCCAAAATCAAGGCCATCTTAGAAATGCCACCACCAAGGACTGAAAAGGAGGTGCGCGGCTTTCTGGGTAAAGTGCAATTCATATGACGGTTTATTTCAAGATTAACCTTGACTTGTGAACCACTATTTGGTCTCCTGAAGAAAGGAAAGAAGTTCCAATGGGATGACCGATGCCAGGTTGCTTTTGAGCAGATTAAGTAGTATCTACATAACCCACATGTGTTGTCACCGCCGGAGCTGGGGAAGCCGTTGATTTTGTATCTGTCAGTAATCGACACGATAATGGGCTGCATGTTTGCGCAGGAATCTGAGGATAGAGTGGAGAAGACTATCTATTACATGAGCAAAAAGATGCTGGAATATGAGACCCGTTACACTCCGCTCGAGAAGGCTTGCTTGGCCTTAGTATGGGCTACCAGGAAGTTGAGGCACTACCCATTAGCTCACTTCGTAATTCTGGTTTCGAGATTAGATCACATCTAATATTTCTTCGAGAAACCAGCACTTACGGGTAGGCTAGCCTATTGGTTGCTTCTTCTCTCCAAATTTGATTTGACATATATGACTCGTAAGTCTGTGAAAGGGAGAACGGTAGCAGAATTCCTAGCCAATCACCCAGTGGAGGGAAACGAAGCAGTAGAGTATTTGTTCCCAGATAAGGGCATTCTGCAGGTTGAAGAAGAGATTTGGACCATGTACTTTGACGGAGCATCTAATCAGTACGGTTATGGGATATGGGTGTTGCTGATAGCACCCGACAATTCTCGCATACCTTTAGCTTTCAAACTCCGGTTCAAGGTATCGAACAATGAAGCAGAATACGAGGCATGTATTGCAGGCTTAGAAGCCGCCCTGGAACTAGGGGCAAAATGGTTGGACGTCATTGGGGACTCGAACCTAGTTATGTCTCAAGCAAAAGGAGATTGGAAGGTTAAGGAAGAAATGATGAAAATCTATCACCAAACCTTGGATGTTCTGATTCCTAGGTTTGAGAAGCTAACCTTCATGCATCTGTTAAGAGAGAGCAACAGGTTCGCAGACACTTTATCAACTCTATCTTCCATGATAGACATCCCTTTGGGAGTCTGGATACGTCTGATCATTATTGAATAGAGATATGTGCCGGTTTACGAGTTGATCGCCGCAATAGATAAAGCGCAAGATCAGAACCCCTGGTATCACGATATCTGGAACTTATTGGAAAATGAGGCTTATTCACTAGGGAAAAATGCCAAAGATAAGAGGGCAATACGGCGAATGGCTGCTCAGTTTATCATCTACGGGGGTAAATTGTATAAAAGAGACCATCTGGGAATGCACAAACTGTGTGTTGATGCAGAAGAGTCAGAGCACCTAATGGAGGCCATCCATAGAGAAGAGTACGGATCGCACATGAGTGGGGTAATGCTAGCTCAGAAAATTCTCAGGTAGGGTTACTACTGGTCAACCATGGAGGAGGATTGTATCAGTTTTGTTCGGCGAGGCCACAAATGCCAAATTCATGCAAATCACATGAATATCCCGCCATCGAAGCTGTACAACATGACTGCACCATGGCCATTTGCAGTCTGTGGAATTGATGTTATTGGGGCAGTTACTCCGAAGGGCTCAAACGGGCATGAGTATATCCTAGTGGCAATAGACTACTTTACAAAGTGGGTCGAGGCCCAATCTTATGCAGTGCTGAAAGCATCACACGTAGCCAAGTTCATCAGGAATAATATCATCTGTCGTTATGGGGTTCCGAATGAGATCATCTCGGACAATGGTTCCCACTTCAAGAAAGAAGTGATCGACTTATTGAAGAAATACAACATGGCTTTTCATAAGTCATCCATATATCGGCCGCAAACCAACGGAGCTGTTGAGGCCACTAACAAGAACATCAAGCACATTCTACAGAAAATGGTGGAAACCTACAGGGACTAGCCAGACAAGTTGCCATTTGCTCTCTGGGGCTACAGGACATCAATTCGGACATCTATTGGGGCAAATCCGTATTCTCTAGTTTATGGGATGGAAGCTATTCTGCCGATTGAAATTGAGGTTCCATCGCTGCGGGCTATGGCTGAGTGCCAAATAGCAAAAGCAGATTGGCAGCAGAGCAGGTTCGAGGAACTAATGTTGTTCGACGAGAGAAGGCTGAAAGCACTGTATCATGTCCAAGGTTATCAACGAAGAATCGCCAGGGCTTTCAATAAGAAAGTTAAGTCCAGGAATCTGAAAGAATGGGATTTGGTTCTCAAAGACAACCGAGCTCCCATCCATGACCCTAGGGCAAGTTCAAACCTAATTGGACTGGCCCTTACATCATCAAGTCTATCTGGTCGGATGGAGCTGTCATTCTTATGGACTTAGATAGCCTCAAATTCTTTTAACCAATCAACATGGACAAGTTGAAGAAATACTATCCTTGAGAAGCTCGCTAGGCCGAAAACCCGAAAGGCCAACTTAGGCAAAAGTTAGAGCACAAGAAATTGAAAAAAAGAAAACTGAGCTCGCAAGGTTGAAAACCAGAAAAGGGCGGCCTTGGTAAAAGTTAGAGCGTAAAAGGAGAGTGTTAATACCCGAGTGAACCCGAACCGAATTATGTAAGGCTTGATTCTCATCTTTGCGATACTTAGGCAACTTCATTTCGAAGTCCAGCCATAAACATTTCCAAATCAACTATGTCCATAAGATTGTTTTAGTCATCTTTGTCTTTTCTACATCCTAGAGTTCGGTTGTGATCTTCACTATGAGAGCTGGTTACAGTGCAGTGTAGTGCAGTGCCATTCAGACAAGGGGCAACTTCCGTTTGCTGGATTTAGGGTTGTACCTCTCAAGGATAGATTCCGAGTGTGTCCAGTTGTAAGCCTTATCAAAAATGGTTTTGAAAAGTTTTAATAAAAGTTGATTTTGTTCAATCTCTTTTTACAACTTAGACCATTTTTGGACCAAAAGAAAAATTTTCAGTACCCACAACCTTCAATTTCATTGATTTCAATACAGAGTTCTCTACCTCTTGATATAAATCGAAGTTGCTTTTTTTATTACATTCAAAAGGTAAACTTGAAAGTACAGATTAAAGCAATAAACTTGGGGCATCGATAAGTCAGGTGTTCTTGCGCCCCCTCCCGGAGCTTGTGGAAGCTTCAGATGCTAAAGTAGGCTCGGTTTGCGCCTCATCTTCAAGCCAAGCTATGCATTCGTGAGAAAGGGCGTAACTAAAATTGGGAGCGGGAGCCAGGAGTTCTCTTGTCCTCCATGCAGTAAAATATCAAGCTAGTTGTGAACCTCGGATTGGAAATGAAGCCGGGTACTCTACCCCCTCTTCTGGGCGAGACTGGTCGTGCCCAAACTGATGCCTGAACTGGAGTGGAAAATAGAATACACAGTGTGTCAAGCCAGTCAACTGAATGTTAGGTTGTCGAGACATGTTGTAGCTTATCTCAGGCAGATCAAACCAAGGGCAACGCCAAGCAATGTCAATAGCAGATCTGTTGCACATCCAGTGGCACCACCATCCCTCGTTCGGGAAATCAACTAGCCTTTGGAGAAAGAAATAGTCGTGCGCTGAATATGTGGGGCAAGAGTCCATTACTTTCAACCTGTCCATGAGCCATACCTGGGGAGGGATGAAAAATAAGAGAGATTAAAGAATAGAGAGATGTATGTGGAGAGAAAAAGTAAGAAAGGATTTTGAGAGAAAAACAGAGCCTGAGTGTCGAGTGATGTGAGAAACACATGTGACAGTAGTGGACTTCCTGCGAATTTGTTTGTCTCTCGCCGGTGCAAAGCATCCAAGCCTATCAAAGTCTCAGCTAATGTCAAGCCAATGCAGCTCTTGCCCTCTTTTAAGCCTTGGGCAACTTCGACCATGCGAACGCTAGATCCTCCGAAACCAAGGGCAAGAAGAAACTGAGTCAACATGCATAAACAAAGGGCATGCTGCCAAAAACTCTGCCAGAGATGATCGCCGCAGTTGCCTGCAACAGAAAATTAACGAATCAACCTGGGGATATCTAGCTCTCCATTGTGAACCAAAGATCGAGCATCGTGTAAAGTGAGCCCACACATCCTTCCTAAGGCTTGGATGTGGCCAAAACGAGACTGGGGCAAGATTTCCTCGTCACGCTGGGATTCCATTAGAACTCAGAATTCTTCGATTGTGGGGCATGTCTCTTGTCCTCCGAAACTAAAAACATATGTAACCAGGTTCCAACATCTAGCCGCGGCATGAAGGAACGGAAAACATAGTGGGGTACGACTTAGCAGGAATAATGCATTTATCCTGAAACCTCAAAAATTTAGCTTTTCCGAGCCATCTAAAGTTACAATTCAAGTTAAGAGTTTTCGGTGAAGAATGGCTCCATTTGAAACAAAAACAGAGCTGGAATGAAAAAAATACAAAGTCCCAACTTTTGTAGAAGATAAGGTGCTGAGTGGAATACAGGTGGCAGCAATCTAGAGACTCCCTGTATCACTGGCCAACCGGCCAGTTAAGGTAGCCGATCAGCCACTTTAGTGACCGATAGTCACCATTAAGTGGCCGACAGCCCTTGTGTGTGCCCCGCAGACTTCCTTTGGTCTTCCTGTGTGTTGAGAGTGCTAAGAACTTGTGTTTTATTCCGCTCTTGATGCATTCTACTATCTTGTTTCAGTAGTTTTGTTGAGTCGTTCTCAAGTTCTTTCAATATGTTTATTGAGTTGTTTCAATTTGTTTATCGAGTTGTTTCACTTTGCTTATCAAGTTGTTGTATTTGCTTATCGAGTTGTTGTTTTGTTTATCAAGTTGTTGCATTAACTGTTCATTGAATTGTTTTATTTGTTTTGTTATGTGGTGGTCGGTTCATTACCTGATTAAGTGAATGCCAATACACTGCTCAAAGTTTCAAAACCTTATTGCTTTTGTTTTTATGCTGTGTGGTGTAATGCGATGCTCAAAATATAAAATGCAACAGTTTTTCATCAAAAAGTTGTTTTCATTCCAATCATGGTTTCTTTTTACAAAGAGTACAAGTTTTTAAAGAAAATAAAGCTGTCTAAGCTGTACAATGTGCTAACACTACTAGCAAAAAGAAACAAAGCAAAAACACATGAATTAGTACTGGCTAGCTCAAGCTCTAGAGGCCCTCTTCGTCCTCTTCTTCGGCGGAGTGGACTCTGTAGAGCTATCTCTATTCGCGCCACTGTCTGAATCCGATGCAGAACCGGAGTCAGAATCGTCATCCTCTGCATCAGAACCTAGCTCAGCTTCGTCTCCACTAACAGAACCCGAGCCGACATCATCATCTCCGCTCTCGGATGACTCGTCATGCTGATCTCCAGCCTCCTCGGACTCGCTGGTCTCATCGTCATCGCGCATGATGGGCTCCGAACGCCTTCCTCGGCCGCGTGCCGGAGCCTCTCTCTCTCCCCCTACTGTTGGAGAGGGCGCTGATGGTCCTGTTTCTATCGCCGTCGATCCTGTCTGTAGAGGTGTGACCTGAAAAGGTAGTTAGAATATGTCAGCTACAGTATGTGTATCAGATGCAAGTATCGTATGCAGAATGAGTACATGCAGAAGTCAGATATGGTGGGTGAATGCAATCCACCAGATGTGATCTATATATGTAGTGTATCAGTGTAGTGTGTGTAAGAGTTCAGTTGAGATGTTAGTTTAAGTATATCAATAGAAATATGATGACTGAAATGTAAGAAAAATTGGAGAATTACCTGAATGTCGTGGGAGCCGAGTATCGACTCCCTCATCAAGATCATGCCCTCGAATGAGGCCAACATCTTGAGTAACCCCTCGACGTACTCTATGGAGGGCTGCAAATGCAAGTTAGAATGATTAGTGAATGAATGAATGTCTGAGTATATGAGCGAGAATGAAAAGATGAAAGCTGTAGTACATACCGGAGGAGAATCGAGTGTCTTGACATATCGGTGACCAGTCAACGAGGGCTCAATAGGAATCTGATAAGGCTCTCCAGAGTACCGCCAACCTGTCAGCTCAGTTAGAAGATCTGGCCATCCAACACTCTACTTAGCAGGGGGTATCCCCCTAGCCCTGCCCCTGCCCTGCCCCTCCGTGCTCGGGCCATGCTCGTCGAAAGGACATTTGCTGCCTTCCCTGTATGAGCACGAACGCCTGTCAAGGAAGGTATGAGGTGCGTCTGGATATAAGTCGTGTAGTCCCCCTCCTCAAGGAAAAAGTCTACATCCCCACCTCGCATAAAGTCAATGATCTCCTAAGGGGAGAGACTCTCTGTGGCTCGCATGGAAGGCGGAGGTGGTAAGGGAACCGACTGTAATGGCAAACCCAACGTCTAGTGCATGAAACGCTCACCTAGGAACTAGGCTTGGCCTACTGGTCCCTCAAGCACAAGCCGATAGGGGGAGGCACCCCAAGCACCGGCAAACTGAAATCTGACACCCTCTGGCAGCATCGCCTAGGGCTGCCACGTGATCTGCAGACAGTAAATGCATAGATTGATTAGTTGCCATTAGATATGAAAAATGAATTGGAACTGAAAACAGAAAGAACTGTGAGTTTTGAGTTAACTCTACCGCCCTCACTGTATCGAAATACTGGTGAAATAAAGAGAGGGTCTCCCGAGTCCTCGGCTGACACCTCCCGTCGTATCGATGAGAATATGGCATCCCAAGAGGCATCTCGACCTCCGGCTCTGGGGCAAGCGTCGGGAAATAAGCATACACCCATAGTTGTAAAAAGCAAAAGGGTGATAGTGAGAATACAGATAAACACAGATAACGCGGAAAGTAGAGTATGTGCGCAATGTCCAGAAAATGCAGAATGTAGAGAATACAGAATATAGAGAAAATGCGGAAAGCAAAGTGTGTAGTACAATGTATAGAAAGTACAAATGCTGAGATTAGACTATGTGTGTGCAGTGTGCAGTGTGTGCAGTGTACAGAAAGTGCAAAGCAGAAAGCACGGCAGAGAATGTAAAGCAGAAAAGTGAAGCATACCTCACAGGCTCTACAATAGCCGCTGACTCTGTTCCCACTCCTGCGGGAGGTCGAGCTCATATAGCAGTACAGGGTAGTGAGGCTGGCGCCGCCCTAATCTTAATGCCAAACCTGAGATAAGTCCACCAAGGCGCTCAAAAGATATAGCCCGACTGTGTTCACCCTGTCGGCGAACAAGGTAGTGCCGAAGAAAAACATCGGGAAACCTCGGGCATACTGCTTGGTCTCCTCTACAGTCGCCGGAGCTGTCCCTTTGTAGTGGTCTGCAAACTAAATGTATCAGACCATCCCAGATTGGAAGATAAGTGGGTATGCTCCCAGCAAATAGGTCCAGGCAGCCTCCCACTTGCCCATGTCGGTGTCATATGGGATCGGCCGGCCTCCTACCTCGAGGCCCGTCAACATAGCAAAATCATGGGGTCATCGTCACATCTCCCACTGTAGAGAAATGGAAAGAGTTGGTGGTATCCCACCGTCTCTCTAGCAGTGCACCCAAGAGGGACCTGCTCGCCATGAGATGCGACAGCCCCATGCAGAACAAACCAAACCCCGCCTCGTCGACGATCTGGTGGACAGCGTCGGGGAGGTCCATGTACCACTCCCTCGCCGATGTGGACCCATATCCTCGGGTAAAGTGAGAGTCTACCTGCGTTCAGAATGAGCAGAAAAAATACAGTGTGTGAACATATGTTTAGAGTGAGCAGATGAAATACAGTGCAAAAGTGCGAACTATACCGGAAATGTAAAGTACATCGTAAAAAATGTAAGAATACAGTGTATACCTCGGAGGCGCCGGGAGATAAATGAGACGCTGGCTCTCGCAACAAGAGATCTGCTGGTGCACCCCGTGCAAATCTACTGAAATGACGGACTATATCGGGTGGTAGTATATGCACCTCAGGATGGTATCTCGCCGGATCGAAAGGTCAGACTTTGGGCGGTAATGGTATGTACTCGGGATCTCCCTCCATCCCTGGTGAGCCCCCATCATGAGGAATGTCGTCTGCCATCTGAAAAGAAGGTGAGAAAGTAGGCGAAAATGAGCAAAATAGGTGGAAAGTGCCAAAAGTCAACAAAAGCCAACTCTTGGAGAGAGAAAATGGGAGAAAAAGTCAAAGCCTGGGAAAAGGCGTCAAACTCAAGATAAACTTGAGAGAAGCTCCGAAAACAAATTTCAATCGGTTCAAAACGGAGGAAATCAAGGGGTTTTAGCGAATCAACTTCGCGTGGGGCGTTGAAAAATGCATGTAAAGCACGGATCTAGGAGGAAAAAGTGTCTAGGGGTGAAGAACAAGCAATTTCGGCACTTGTGGGTGTAAGGAAATGTGATTTGGAAATGTGTTTTTAAAGATCTCCATGCAAAAAGACCAAAATGGATCGGATTTACCATAACTGGCCGACCGGCTAGTTTTTGTGGCCAATCGACCACTTAAGTGGCCGACAACATCTTCAAGTGGCTGACACTGCCTAAAAGTGGCCGACAGACTTCCGGTGTGCTCCCCGTGTGTTTTTATGCTGTTTTGTGTCCTTGGCTCTCGAGAAAGTGTAAGGAAAGTTCACTTTTCAGTTCAAAGTGTCTCTACGAAAGTTTTGACTCATGTCTTTGATGCATGACTCATCGTTAACCAGCATGAACGAGGTGTATCCTTTTGAAGTATATAGTAACTCCTCTGAGAGGTAACTCGGAGGTTGCAACTGAATCGGTTCTATTAAGGCACGTTTTTCTTCATTGCATAGAATGTGCGTCTTTTTATTCAGTGTTTCGCATCAAACATGCTATTGATGTTGCATTGAATATGCATTGTTGTTATTGTGCATAGAATATGTAGATTGTGTTGTATGTTGCATTGTACATGCCCTTACATTCGCATAGGAAATGTTCGTACCTATTGCATTGAACATGCATTTGGTGTTGTATAGAACATGCTCCATTTCTTCATTGCATAGAATATGCTTCTGCTGTGTTTCTTGCATGTTGTGCATAAAACGTACCCCTAGCATTGTGTCACGATTATTCATCTTGTGTAGAATATGCATCATTATTACATTGTCCCTGTTAAGTGTCTTTCTTATGTAGGCAAGATATTGTATGTACGGTTCATTCAAAGCTGGTGCAACCAAACGATATTGTATGTACAGTTCATTCAAAGGAACTCCTGGTAAGATCATTCCTGTCCTTTGACTCCTTGTTGGTTAGAAACATTCGGGTACGCCCGGTGTTTACACCACATCCTCGTCAGTTAGAAACATTCGGGTACGCCTGGTGTTTACACCGACACCTTGTTGGTTAGAAACATTGGAACGTGTTCCCGATGTTTATACCACCTCCCGGTTAGAAGCGTTTGGAATGTGTTCTGACGCTTATACCACCTTGTTGGTTAGAAACATTGGGATGTGTTCCCCACGTTTATACCACCCCCCGGTTAGAAGAGTTTGGAACGTGTTCCGACGCTTATACCACCTTGTTGGTTAGAAACATTGGGACGTGTTCCTGATGTTTAGACCACCCCCCGGTTGGAAGCATTTAGAACGTGTTCCGATGCTTATACCACCTTGTTTTGGTTATAAATATTGGGACGTGTTCCGATGTTTATACCATCCTCTGGTGTTTGCACCGCTCTCTTTTCCCTCTCTCGTGTGACACGTTAGGATGCTTTGGTTAAAAGCTTTTGGTCAGATTCCAATGCTTATATCGCTCTTTGTTTTAGCTATATAATAGTTGGACGTGTTTCAATTGTTATCATTATTCTCTGTGGGAACCTTAGGGTGTGTCCCTGGGTTCACACCATCTCTCTCCTTGCGTGTGTCACGCATTAGCATCTTGTTTCACGCCTCGGGTGCGCCCGAGGTTTGTGTTGTTCTTTATCTTTCCTACGTGAGGTGCAGTTAAGATTGCATAATTTTCTTACATCCTTTCTGCATGAAATGTGGTTTGGTTCGTGTTTACTTGCTTATGTATGAGTTTCTTATTTCTTGCCCCAGTTATTTCGTTTCATTCTCATTGCATGATCATAAGTTATGTTATTGCATCGTGCATATCATTTGCATCTTGCCCCTAAACTACGTAGGTTTGATTCCCTGCAAAGGGATACGTAGGCAGCCTACAGGCGCAACCGTTCTTTGCTTGTTTGGTTGTTTGTCTAAGTCTTCGGCCTTGTCAAAAATGCGTCGTCTCTGAGCTTTGACATTCACTCTCATCAGTTCATGACTTTCGAGTTCTATCAAAGAGGGGCAACTGTAGACACCCCATTTTTGACCGACCTCAAGATTTAGACGTCATCATTTGTGCACTTGATGATTGTACTTGTTTGTGATTGTTTTGAGAGCTCGAAGTTCTCGACGAAACACCTTGTCTTTGAGCCTCTAAACCCTTTTTGTTTTGTGCTTTTTTTTGGGCCAAACCTTGGTGCCTCTTGCCTGGAAGGGGGAGGGGCCTTGTTGGCCACTTTTTGTTTCTATCGACCAGTTGAAGTGGCCAGTCAGCTGGTTTAGGTGGCCGGTCGGCTACCTAAAGTGGCCGACGGCCATTTGTTCCTTTTTTCATATATTTGTTTGCCAGCTGTGCCAACTGTTGATCACTGAAGGCCATCTCCATACACGTGTATAGAGGGATGAATACAAGCCTTTAGGTTGATTTTCTATATATGGGGGGGGCTCTCCCCCATTTGGAGAGTTTAGAAATTTTGGATCAAAATTTACCCTCTCTCTCTAGAATTCTCTCTCTCTCTTCTTGCTTTGTGCTTGATAGTTGATTTTCCCTACACCTTTGCACACTAACCCCTAACCAAATTTGACCACCTTGGAGCTGAGGTCCCTTGGAGCCTAATTTGAGCTTTTGGAAGGAGGTTTAAGCCTAAGAGTGTGGCTGTTTTGTGTTGTGCTTCAAGAGGTATCTTACTTACCTTGTAGGCTTAGTTTTAGTCACTTGCTTGGCCATCTTTTTATACTGTTTTGGACCTAGTTTTCAACTAGAAAAAGCTCTGATTTTTGGGCCTTAACATGTTGGTTTGAAGCCATTTTGTGCTAAGGGGTTGTCTACCCTTCTTGTTACTTATTTGTGTGAGCCTTTGCACCATCTCTAAGCATATTAAAGTCAAACTTTTTGGGCCTTTAAACCACTAAAATTCAAAGTCATTTCAGTGGTAAAAAGCATGTTTTGAAGTCTAAAAATGGAGGGGTTAGCCTCCCCTCCTTGTGTCTTACTTCCATGCCTAAGTAGCATCACATGGTAGCATGTTTTTGTGGTTTAACTTAGCTTATTTCTAGCATGTGTTTCCCTCTGATTTGGCATGATTTAGCTCTGTTTTGAGCTGCTTTGGTCATGTAAGCCCTGTTTTGCATAGTTGTAGTGCAAATAGCTTCACTAGCTTGGCATTTTAGGCCTCTAAACATGTTTTGCTTAGAATGATGGCATGTTGTAGTGTCTTTTTACATGTAATTTCAATGTATATAGCTCTATCACATGCTCATTTGTTTCACTCTTTCATTGTTTTTGAGAGTTATGTCTTGAGTCTTGTTTGCAAGCTAACATGTGAACATGTTTTTCTAGCATTTTGTACCTCAATCTCAGCATGATTTAGTCACTGTTTTGACTGGTTTTAACTCTATTTTGAGTTGGTTTGGCCCTTTAAGGCTTGTATTGAATGGTTGTAGTGCAATCTCTTTCACTAGTTTAGTGAGTTAGCATGTATCGCATGAGTTGCTTGCATGTTTTAATGCCATTTTGCACTTCATTTCAGCACTGAAAAATCTGCAACCTCCCTCATTTCTTCACTTTTCATTTGCTTCCAGGGTTGGTTAACCTTTGGATTGTGTTTAAGCTTGAGATTGAGATTCATACTTAATGGTTTTAATCCTTTTTTAAGGGTTTCTACTAACCAATGGCATGATTTCTCTCATGCCTTAAACCCTCCCTTGGTTGACACCTCTCTCATTGGAGGACTCCCACCTTGGACTAATCAATTAAAGAATGGATTGGTAAGTTAAAATGGGTAAACAAAATGAACAAAGTAAAAAAGGCAAGAATAAGCATCTTTTTGTTGCATTGCATGTGTTTGGATCGGACGTTAATCTGAACTCGAGAAAAATGGGACATTTCATACTCAAAGTGATGAAACGTGCCACTTTTCTTAGTTACCATCACCCTTGATCATGCATAATAGGGTGGTGGTTGTTTTGGGTCTTGTTTGTGCATTCATTAACCTTGTACAAGCTTGGTTCTCTAGCCATCATACATTGAAAATGCTTGGTTGGTGACTTGAGAGCCAAGAGTTGCACTCCTTTGAGCTTAAGAAACGACAAAGAGGGTAGCAGTACACACATTTCTTGAAAATGCACCAAAAGGAGAAGTCCAGAAAATGGGGTGGCCGACCGGCCACTTGAGGTAGCCGACCGGCCACTTGAGGTGGCCGACAGCCACTTTTTGTAGCCGACCGACCACCAGTGAATTTTTGCACAAATGTGTTCTTGTGTTAGAGCAAAGGCAATTTGGAAGTTGGTACAATTTTCGACAATCAAAACGAGTGCAAACAGAGGCATCTGATGGCAAGGCAATGGCATTTTCAGGTGGAGCAACCGAGCATGCATGCTTCCCTCGTCCCGAGGCCATATATTCACCTTATTCATACAAGTGTTAAGCGTTGTAATTATTTAATTAGCTTAGATAGTTAATTAGTTTAATTGCTTTAATTAGCTTAGTATAGCTAGTTATTTAATTTTGGGTTTATAATAATTAGCTTAGTTTAGTGTAGCTTAACTTATTCATTTGGACCGTCCTTCGTGAGGGCGTAATGTTGTAATAAGTGTGCGTGCGTGTGTATGTCTTCCAACCCCACGTCTTTCTCCCTTTTATTTATCTGCTTTCGATGGTTAGATTAGGGACACGTTTCGATTAGCATACCTTATGCTTGCATGTTTACATCCATTCATTTGTCTTGCATGCACCGAGGCTCAGTGCATCATTCAAACTGCATTGTCAATTCAATACCTTCCTTGAATACGTGTTTCAAAGCATGTTATCAAATTGTATCATATGCCATATTAGTAGCCGAGCCTATTAATTGCATTATTGTATGTGTTGCATTAGGCATCTTATATAGTTAGGATCATGCATTCTTTCTAACTAGTTTTTTTTTTTTTTGCTTGGAGTACTCGGTGAGTCTTTATGCTTTAGCATACTTGCATGAGTGTGAGTGTTGCTATGATAGCATGCTTGCCATGAGGCTATTTGCTTAAATGATTAACTACATGAATGCCTACGGATGAAGGGTTTATTGTTTGAATTGGAACAATTCGACGAATATATATTTTAAGCCCACTTTGCGAAGTGGCAAAATCATGTTTTAAGCCTACTTGAGGGGGTAAATCCGCGTTTTAGCCCACTTGAGGGTAGCACCTTCAAACCATTTTCAAAAACAAGCATAAGTTGTTTTGTTCCAATTCTTGCAATCTTAGTCTATACTTTCTTGTGTGCGTCTCAAAGTAAAGTTAGCTAATAACCGGAATAAGAACACATGAGGTTTATAAAACAACATATCATGGTTAGTAGAGGCCGATCTTCAATCGGGATAGCAGGGGTGCTCATTTCAGGACCTTCCCCTCTCATACTGAAGTTCCCGAGCCGAGGCAACTTTGGTGATAATGAACACGTGGCCTTTGGCACGAGTCAGGGTTTCCTAAATTTTCCAAAAATAAAATATTTAGGTGGCAACTCTGTAATCTGGCAAAACAGTCCATTTTTGGCACTTTTTGATTCAAAATCAATTTTCCAAAACGATTTGCCGGATTTGGACTCTCTGGTGTTTGTCAGTCTCACATTGCACCTTGTGAGACTAGATTCAGAACCGTGACAGGAGTCTGAACTGTAGGACCAATTTGAGCTCTCCGAAAGGGGCATGCGAAAAAGTCGAGTCCACAGGACTCACCCCTTCTTTCTTGCTTCCTGAAATGGTGAGTCAGAATCACTGCCATTATCATGTTTCCGAAGTCGACGTCGTCGATCATCCTTCTTTTCTACGGATCGACCCCGGTCATGGAGTACAACCTGTTAGGATTTGGCTAACTCCAGGGCCAATTCCTTATGCAAGCGCTCGTTCTCAGCCATCATATCTTCTAGATGCTTCTCATTTCATTTTACTTGATCCATGATCGTCTGCATAGTCTCTTGCACAGAAGTTGAGGGTGAGGTTTGAGCTATTGGGTCGAAGTTCAAGGCCCGTCGTGCGGTGATATTCTCTGGTCCAAGCATGTTTCCTTGGAGTAATGTCATCTCTTGGAGTGACATCATCAACAACTATCAGAGGATCATCTGTTACACCCGCCATGGATGCACTTGAGAATTCCCATGGATGGCACCACTTGTGGTTAAAGAGGTTCGAAAATACTCTAGAATCCAGTCAAACGTCTTTGATCCTCTTATTGTTACCTGAAAAAGAGATGAATACTCCTGTCGGGGGTGCTGGAATTAGCACTCTGACGGACAAGTCAGTATTCTTTCTTGTTTACTTCTATTTCAAGTTATCTTCTATATTCACACATACCTCTCTTTGGCTGATTTTCTTCTTTTTATATTGTTCTCCTGGGGCCCATCCTTTCATTATCATATCTGGGACCCCCAGGTACGTTAGAAATTTATTCGGCATATTCGGCCCATGGGCTGGATTTTACTCGCCCTTAGTCTTGTTCAATAGGTTTGATTACGCCGAGTTAGCCTCACCATTGTTTTCAACGCTCTAATCGAAACTCTTGAGCACATATTTATTCGGCTCCCACAATTAATATTCATCAAATGTCATAAACATACACCCTTTTGAGTTTTTAATTCCAAAATCACTCTCTAATTTCAACTTGATAGTTCTTACATGTGTTTATGAATATAAACTAATTTTCTAAAATAAATTTCAAAATCAAATATGGAATAACATTTCAACATGGTTTTTGACATATAAAATAACCAGTGATAATCATAAACAATATACACGCGATTCAACTCCTATCATGATATATTTTTCCAAAATAACCCTAACATGGATTTTAAAGCAATAATATGAAGAAAATGATATCTCAAATAATGAAAAGAAGCAAATCCGAAAGGAAAACCTTGCCGAATCAAGACTCTGAGATCACCATTGCGAAGAGTACGACGAGATCTTCGACTTTCATTTACAAAACTTTTCCAAAATCTAACCCGATTTAACTCCAATATTGTAAAATATGAACCAAAATTATTTTGTTCAGATGTTTAAGAGAGTGGCCGAGCCTCTCCTCTCTCTTTTCTGCCAAAACAAGAGTCAACAAAAAGGAAATGAAAAGTTGGAAAAGTGAAGGCATGGGTAAAAATGAAATGAAGAGGGATGGGATAGGAGGAGACAATCTCACATGAGTTGTTCTCTTTCTCCAAATATATATATATATAAATATATTTTATAATAATATCATAAAATTTATATCACAAATCATAAAATAATATAATTTTATCTCATCATAAAAATATAATATTTATGTACACCACAAAATATAATCTTTTACTCACTACAAAATATGCACATTTTCATTCACTACAAAAAAATATAATTTTTCACCATATGGTACAGACCATAAATTTAACTTTTAAATATATATTATAATCCTATATAATAAATAATAACAACTCCCAAAGTGGTCACTATCAATCACATAATTAAAAGGACCAAACAGTTAAACATGAGTCATAAACAAACTCAAATTAAATTGAATCTAGGCCATGAGTCTTGAATCAAATTCTCATCCATAAGCCAAACATGACCCAATTATATACCAAAATAAACTCAACAAATTTATCTCAAGTCATAGTCTATACAACCAAAATTAAATAACAAAATTCTAAATTAAACTGAACACCAATCACTCCACGAATTTTCATAAAATAAATACTCATCATTAAATTCTGAAATTTTTATTTAACATGCTAGACTGATATAGGAACAACATATAAAAATATCATAATTTTCTAATATTAGGAACTATTTTTAAAAATACAAAACTGAACTGTTTTTACACAGAATTTACACAGCAGTCAAATTCGAAAATTTGCTCAATTAAATTATGCACTGATTATTTTAAAAAAAGAAATTTTGGGTCATTACAGATGTCCTGACTGTTCCCACTTTGTAGAATCTGTTAGATAATGTCTCAATGGGACCACATAATTAAATGTGGTGTTATCATTTATAAGAAGCCTACAATTTAAGTGATTCAATTTAGTTAATAGGCTTAAGAGTATATGTGTTATGGACCTAATGTGTAGATACTAGTTGTATAATTTCTATTTCTATGAGGGGCAGAAATAGAAATTAAAACATATTGGTTAAAGTTGGTTTTCATTACCTTTCAGTTTTAAAACCAATAATGGTTAATTTATTGGTTTTCATTACCTTTCAGTTTTAAACCAATAATGGTTAATTTATTGGTTTTCATTACCTTTCAGTTATGAAAACCAATTACAACCTTTAAAAGGTTATGGTCCCTATTCCTTCCTAAGGTGGAAAGATAAGAACACTGTTTGTTTTTCTAAATCCTCTCAAGGAGAAACATAAGGCACCAAAGGGAAAGGATTAGAAGGCTCTAACAAAGTCAATATCAAAGGTTTTATTGACAATCAGACGCTTCCGTTTAACCGTTCATCAATGGATTCAGGTATGTCATTTTGTCTTGATTTCTTGATGATATACATGGTAGATGATCCGAAACATGAAGTTTCATGTTCTGAAATTTATGTTTACAAGTGGTATCAGAGCGGTTATATCATGTGTATTATCAGAATAGATATGCTTTTATTCATCCTATTTAGTTTCTTGGAATCAGATTCTGTTTTTTGTATTTCTGTTTTTCCCTCTGCTGCAAATTCTGTTTTGTTTTCTGGAAATGGAACATAATTCGGATGGGCGGTTCATTTTTCAAATGGTGAACATCATGTATTTATATATATATATGTATATAATTGGGATTGCTGCAGATTATATAACATATACGGGGTAACAAATTTAGAAATCTTTAAATTTAATGTAATTTCATACAACGTCTACGGAAATTTAATTTTCTAATGTCCTAAATATAAGTCAATTCAAACAAGATGTCACAAAAGTGATCTCTCTTGTCTAGATTGTTTTATATGGAATGTTTTGAAATTCATGTCTGTGTATCTCATGCGGGTATTTATCGGTCCAAAGACATGATTAAGACTTGGCAGAATTACACACACATTTTGTGGTGATAAACATGTGCCAATTGTCAAGGAAACCTAATGTGAATAATAAATCCATCAAAAGATAGATTTGTTATTTGACATAACTTATTGTCAATGTTTGATCATTACAACAAGAATACCACTTACAGTTAATATCACTACCCAAAGGCTTGGTATTAATGTTGTGCTAGGTATCTTGAGATGTTGTCATTAAATTAATTTATTTAGAGATTATATGTTTGGTAACTTAATGTGAGTATAATTGTTTATTCCTTTTATTTTCTTTTCGATTCAGCTTTAATGTCGACTACTTCAATCTCTGCCAACATGAACAATGTTCCAATGTTAAATGGAACAAACTTTAAGGACTGGAAAGAGAACATATTGATTGTTCTCGGCTGCATGGACATAGACTTGGCATTAATGATGCCAAAACCGAATGCTCTCACTACACAAAGTACTCCTGAGGAAACTGTGTACTTTGAAAAGTGGAATCGTTCTAACAGGCTAAGTCTTATGATCATGACGCGTGGGATTCCAGAAGTTTTTCGGGGTGCAATAACAGAGGATGTTACCGTTGCCGGTGAATTTCTTTTAGAAATTCAAAAGCGTTTTGCTAAAAACGATAAGGCTGAAACAAGCACGCTTTTAGCAAGCTTGATTTCAATAAAGTATAAAGGCAAGGGTAATGTTCGCGAGTACATCATGGAAATGTCTCATCTTGCTTCAAAACTTAAGGCACTAAAGCTCGACCTATCTGATGATTTGCTCATGCATTTAGTTCTCATCTCTCTTCCTGCACAATTTAACCAATTTAAGGTCAGTTATAACTGCCAGAAGGAGAAATGGACTCTCAATGAGCTCATTTCATTTTGTGTGCAAGAGGAAGAGAGATTGAAGCAAGAAAGGACTGAAAGTGCTCATCTAGCAAGCACCTCCAAGCATACGGGCAAAAGAACGTATAAGGGAAAGGAAGTTGCTATTCCTCAGGGTCCAGAACCAAAGAAACAGAAAACGCAGGATGGTTGTTTCTTTTGTGGCAAGCCCGGACACAGAAAGAAGGATTGTGCCAAATACGTCGCCTGGCGTATAAAGAAAAGTCCATTTCATGTTTTGGTCTGTTCTGAAATAAATTTAGCTTCAGTACCAAGAAACACTTGGTGGGTAGATTCTGGTGCTACTACTCACATATGTGTTTCTATGCAGGGTTGCCTGAACTACCGAAAGCCAACTGATGCTGAAAGATACATCTTTGTGGGTGATGGCAAGTCAATAGAAGTGCAGGCAATAGCGCACTTTAGATTATTACTGAAAATTGGTTATTATTTGGATTTATTAGACACTTTTGTTGTACCGTCCTTTAGACGGAATTTAATTTCTGTTTCTGTATTGGACAAATTGGGATATTATTGTTCTTTTGGAAATATGAAGTTTAGTATGTCTATTAATTCCAATGTTATTGGTACTGGTTTACTTAATGTGTTTGATAATCTATATTTGCTCGAAACTATTGCATCTTATAATGCAACCTTGCACGTGGAATCACGAGGTACAAAGCGTAAATTAACTAAGGAAAATTCAGCCTCATTATGGCACAAACGCCTAGGTCACATCTCTAAATCTAGAGTTGAGCGCCTTGTGTCTGATGGAATTTTGGACTCTCTTGATTTTTCAGATTTTGATGTCTGTGTTGAGTGTATCAAGGGAAAACAGACCAAAATAAAGAAATATGGTGCCCATAGGACTACAGATGTCTTAGAACTAATTCATACGGACATTTGTGGCCCATTCCCTATGGCGTCTTGGAATGGTCAACAATATTTTATCACATTCATAGACGATTATTCCAGATATGGGTATCTATTTCTTATCCATGAGAAATCACAGTCTTTGGACGTATTCAAAAGATTTAAGGCCGAAGTTGAGTTACAACTCAACAAACGGATTAAAAGTGTCAGGTCTGACCGTGGTGGTGAATACTATGGCAGATATGATGGATCAGGTGAACAACGTCCAGGACCGTTTGCAAAATACCTGGAGGAATGTGGAATCGTCCCACAATACACCATGCCAGGATCACCTAGCATGAATGGTGTATCTGAGAGACGAAACCGGACTCTTAAGGATATGGTAAGAAGTATGATCAGTCATTCTACTTTACCAGAGTCCCTCTGGGGTGAGGCTCTAAAGACAGCAACTTATATCTTAAATCGGGTGCCAACTAAAGCAGCTGCAAAAACACCTTATGAGCTTTGGGTTGGGCGAAAGCCTAGTCTAAAACATTTTCATGTGTGGGGGTGTCCTGCTGAGGCGAGGCCTTATAAACCTCATGAACGAAAATTGGACTCTAAAACCATTAGCAGCTACTTTATTGGCTATGCCGAACGATCACGGGGTTACAAGTTTTATGATCCCACAAATAGGTCAATATTTGAGACGGGAATTGCAACATTTTTTGAGGATGTTGAGTTTGGGGGGAGAAATCCAGTTAGAGACATTGTCTTTAAGGAGGAAGCAAGAGTAATCCCACTTCCTACTACTACTTTTGACCAATCACAGGTTCCTATACCTGTCATTGCTCGAGAAGTAATTTCGAATCCTCAACCAGACAATGTTGTTCAAGATAATATAGTTCAAACCCCCATTCAAGATGAGGTAATTGTTCCTGAGGAACAAACTCTACAACCTCAACCTCAAGAATCTGTGCCATTAAGGCGATCCACCAGAGAAAGGAGATTTGCATTTTCAGATGATTATATTGTATATCTCCAGGAACATGAGGTAGAAAATGGAATGTCGAAAGATGATCCAATCAACTTTCGTCAAGCCATGGAAAGTTCCAACTCTCATAAGTGGATAGAAGCCATGAATGAAGAATATAAGTCTATGCAAGACAATAAAGTTTGAGAACTTGTCTCATTACCAGTTGGTGCGAAGCCCGTAGGTTGTAAATGGATATTTAAAACCAAAAGGGATTCAAATGGTAATGTGGAGAGGTATAAGGCACGTCTTGTAGCCAAAGGCTTTACTCAAAAAGAAGGAATTGACTTTAAAGAAACTTTCTCTCCAGTTTCTTCGAAAGATTCTTTTAGAACAATTATGGCGCTTGTTGCATATTTTGATCTTGAGTTGCATCAGATGGATGTCAAAATAGCTTTTCTTAATGGTGACATTAAAGAAACAATTTATATGGTGCAGCCAAAAAACTTTGTGTCAGGAGACCCAAAGAATATGGTTTGCAAATTGACTAAATCCATCTATGGACTCAAACAAGCTTCTCGTCAGTGGTACTTCAAATTTCATCAAGTTCTCACTTCGTATGGTTTTGAAACTAACGTTGTTGATGAATGTGTGTATCACAAGTTCAGTGGGAGTAAACACATATTTTTGGTTTTATATGTTGACGACATATTGCTTGCCACAAACGATATAAACTTATTGCATGACACCAAGAGATTTCTATCTAAGAATTTTGAAATGAAAGATCTTGGTGATGCTTCCTTTGTATTAGGAATCGAAATACTCCGAGATCGTTCTCGGGGTATTCTGGGATTATCACAAAGGAGCTATATCGAAAAAATACTCATTAGATTTGGCATGCAAAATTGTAAATCAGGTGAAACCCCGGTTGCTAAAGGAGACAAGTTTAGTCTCAGCCAATGCCCAAAGAACAGTTTTGAAATTCAAGAAATGCAGAAGATTCCTTATGCCTCAGCTGTAGGGAGTCTAATGTATGCTCAAGTATGTACGCGTCCGGATATTGCGTTTATAGTTGGCATGTTAGGCAGATATTTAAGTAATCCTGGCATGGATCATTGGAAAGCAGTCAAGCGTGTTATGCGATATTTACAGAGAACAAAGGAATATATGCTCACATATAGGAGATCGGATAAGTTAGAGGTCATTGGATATTCCGACTCCGATTTTGCTGGATGCCAAGACAGTAGGAAATCCACATCAGGCTATATTTATCTGTTAGCTGGCGGAGCAATTTCTTGGAGGTCTGCAAAGCAGACGCTCATAGCTTCATCCACCATGGCTGCAGAGTTTGTAGCATGTTATGAGGCATCAAACCAAGGGATATGGCTGCGGAATTTTGTCACTGGGTTGCGTATTTTGGAAGGCACTGAAAGACCACTTAAGATATATTGTGACAATAAGTCTGCAGTTTTATATTCCAATAACAACAGGAGCTCGACAAAATCAAAGCATATTGATATCAAGTTCCTAGTTATAAAAGAAAGAGTGCAGAGTGGACAGATTTCCATAGAGCACATTGGGACAAACTCCATGATAGCGGATCCACTTACGAAGAAACTACCACCCAAGGTCTTTCATGAGCACACTGCTCATATGGGTGTTGTTCTATTTGAGAACATTCTGGTTTAGTGGGAGTTTGTATTTACATTACTGCTTTATGTCAGCCTTGAGTTTTATCTATGTAATTAGATTAATTTCTGCAGAGATGAAGTATTCAGTTTATTACGCTCTGTTACGTATTGTGAAGTATTGATCTCAATAAAGTTAAGTAGGACCAGTTGGACATAGGCATGTATGGATCACATCACATGTAATTTCCATGCTACGCATCCATGATTGATCTATGTCATTTAGCTGTATTAGTATACGTGACCATTGGTGGGTCCAGTTACGATTGATGTAACGAAGACCGCTTTGATCCTATATTAATATAGTTAATGGACAAGATTGTTTGGATACCCTCAAGTTATGATAACAAATTTCTGAGCTCACTAAAGTTAAGCACATTTTTCAGGATACATATGTGGTCCAGTAGGAGATTGTTAGATAATGTCTCAATGGGACCACATAATTAAATGTGGTGTTATCATTTATAAGAAGCCTACAATTTAAGTGATTCAATTTAGTTAATAGGCTTAAGAGTATATGTGTTATGGACCTAATGTGTAGATACTAGTTGTATAATTTCTATTTCTATGAGGGGCAGAAATAGAAATTAAAACATATTGGTTAAAGTTGGTTTTCATTACCTTTCAGTTTTAAAACCAATAATGGTTAATTTATTGGTTTTCATTACCTTTCAGTTTTAAACCAATAATGGTTAATTTATTGGTGTTCATTACCTTTCAGTTATGAAAACCAATTACAACCTTTAAAAGGTTATGGTCTCTATTCCTTCCTAAGGTGGAAAGATAAGAACACTGTTTGTTTTTCTAAATCCTCTCAAGGAGAAACATAAGGCACCAAAGGGAAAGGATTAGAAGGCTCTAACAAAGTCAATATCAAAGGTTTTATTGACAATCAAACGCTTCCGTTTAACCGTTCATCAATGGATTCAGGTATGTCATTTTGTCTTGATTTCTTGATGATATACATGGTAGATGATCCGAAACATGAAGTTTCATGTTCTGAAATTTATGTTTACAGAATCTTCCAAAGGTACAGTGATAGAATGCACCTTGCAGAAGATTGCTTGTCTTGAATTCATTTAGGATAAAATTCTTCCTAACCAGTCACTCATCAACACTGTTGCCTTAGAGATAGGTAGGAGAACCACTCTTGTGGTGTCTCCTAAAATATAAAGTGCTAGAATTAAGTTATGCTTTAAGGATTGTTTTTACTCATTGACCCTCCTTCATGGGGTTACCAATCACAAAGATTGAGTTACTTCCTTAGGCAACTTCCTTAAGGCTTAGCCCTTCCCCCTCATCATATAAATATGGATCTGGCATCTCTAGTCGAGAGGCAATAACTCCTTGAGTTTATTAATAATATTTGCCTCAATATTTGACTTCACAAGTCATAATAATTTTGATCTTCTCAAGCTTCAATTTTATTTTCATATATATGGGCTTCTCAAGCCTCTCATACGCCAGCTAATTAATTATTTTCTCCATCACATACTTTTAATTGGTCTCATCATGCAAATATATTCAATTTTCCATCAAGGCAACATGGACCTATCATGCAAATATGGTCCGTATATTTTTCGAATCGATGCAATATTAAATTGAGGCATCCGTCAAACATATTTGATCCAAATAGTCAATAGCCTTACTACTAGGAATCACAAATTTTCATAATCAGTAGCCTACTATTAGGAACTACACATCATGGCCAATATTCCTTTTATCTACTAGGAACCACTAATATATCTCTTCCATTTTCCTTTCCCCACAAGGCGTCTTAACTAAAATATTTTCCACCTTTCAAGAAAAACCACAAATAATCTTTTCCGAAAACCACCAAATAACTTGATTTCCTTTTCACAAATTAAAAAAATTGTAAACTGTACAAATAATTCACCACCGAAGAAGAAAATTTTCAAAAAACAAAACTATTATTCATGACTCAAAATCAAATTCTGTTTTATGGAATGTCATATGCTCCTCACCTACTCACCATAACAGAAATGTTAACTTACCAGTTGAAGACTATGGAGGTGGACTAGAATTATGTGATACTACTTTACAATGCTTGACAATATAAAACTAAAAACATCAGTATACTTAGAGAATTGAAACTAACAAGCAACCATACCAAAACACAAAAGATAATTACTCAAAAATTGACATCTAAGTTTACCACAAGTACATTTATCATGATTTTGAATATTACATTTTTTTAACACTAATCCTCATGTATTTAATCTATTACAAATAATCAAAATAGTTTTAGGCAGAGTGAGCAAATAAAATCTAATCATGTTCATATCCATATGTTCATTTGAAGCAAACTAGATCATGAATAGATTATAGATTTAACAAATTATTAAAATAAATTGAACAAGTTTTCAACAATGATAGACTCTAAAAACAACCTTTAACAAATCCAACACTACCATCATGCATTGTGCAAAATAGAGTAAATTTAATAATAGTTAATATAACCAAATATATCTTTTGTTCGTTTTTCCAGTATATCTTACTAGATGGATGGATGATAAAATATATGGAGTAACATGAGACATCTCCATTAAGTAAAAAACCGACAATAAAATTTGTAATAAAGCAAAACCAATGCTCATCAATTGTGGTGATTTGAAACAAATATTCTAATACAAACTTTGATTTAAATATTGAAAATGTAAAAATTAATTCTCATTATGATCACAATGAAACTATTCAATTTGGTAGGACAATCTATAATAATTTTCAGTCAAATAGATTAATATGCTCCAAACTATTGAACATATCTAGAATAATTCAAATATGATTTTTATTCTTTTAGACTAGTTCGCCCTAACGTAACAATTATATTCTAAACTTAATATATTCGTATATAGTGAAAAATCTAGAAATCCCTAGATGTTGATTTGTGATTATATATCAATTTTAAGTAGTAAAAAACAATCCCAATCAAACAATCAAGACAAATCGACACAACGATTTTACGTGAAAAAATCACAATTGGACACCTCCAATTGTGATAAAAAAAAATCACGGGCAACAGCCACAAAACAATCCACTAAGAAGATATAAAGGAATTATACAGGTATACTCTCAATTACCTAGTGAATCCACGCCCGAATTGAACCAACCTCTATGTGTCTCTTCCAACCCCGTCTTCACCTCAAAATTGTTTTGACGATGAGCCACTCCAAAATCCACCAAAGCTTCAGGCTCAAACTCTTCAGAATCCACTGAAGAACAACTCTCTCTTTTGTGTAGAACAAACAAATAATCCTTTGATGTATACTCTTTAAACCATGAGTTGAATACTCAATCAAAACATCAAAGAAACCTAGCAAAATATCCCAGATATAAACCTTAATATCCAAAAAGTAGATCTGGAGCAGTAATCCTAAATTTTGACAGAAACCCGTACTTATAGAAATCTGGAACTGCAAGGCTCGCTCAAGCGAAGACTTTCTCGCTCGAGCGAGGAACCAAAAACGCGTGTTTTCCATAAGTGGCTTCGCTCAAGCCACGCAAGCTTCGCTCGAGCGCACATTCATCTCTTTCAGGTTTTTTGCCAGACGCAGTCTTCGCTCGAGCGAGCACTCCTTCGCTCGAGCGAGCAAGGGCGGACATATAACTTTGAATGCAATTTTGTATTTTGCTTCAGGGGCGCTGCCCCTCGACCCCGCCGTGGTGCTACCCCGGACCCGCCAAGGGGCTCTGCCCCCTCGACCCCCGCGAGTTGACCGGGCAGCTCGATCCCCATCATAATCAGTGAAGTGGCAATCTTGAAAGAATTAACATCACAAACTTCTCTGCAAGGCACAATTCGGGTTGGATTCCCATCTAAAAACTCATAGTCTCACTGAAATAAAAAGTGCGAAAATAAGTACAACTAAAAAGAGTTTTGTCAAACGGGATTGTCAAAAATAAAAACCTAACATATAGCACAATGAAGTATACCTGTATGCACTAGTATCACATGAAAATTCTAAAAGAAAGAGCTGCCAGGTACCAAAGTTCAGGTAACCAAATATACATATAATCAATCACAAATTTATAACAATTAATTGCGTAATAAAATAGAATTAGTTGATGTTAAACGGTTACAAATGACATAAGTATTATTACGTGAAATTTATATATTCAAATTGACGCTGGCACATATAGATCAAACCAACAAGTATTCAAAAAATGAAAATAGATGAATCACAAAATATAGAAACATGGTATCCAATTGTATGGCATCTGATTTTATTTTCCAGAGACAAACTAATTTCACAGAACCTGAAATTGGTTTAATTTTCATGACATAGCACCTTTAGGGAATTGAAGGAACACAATATATCATACGAAGTCATACAACAGTAATATCATTTTACTAGATCTACACACAAGGTAGAAAGAAAAACAATTTTAGATTGTTAGTCTAGCAAAATAATAAATCAAATAATTAGCACAAATATTTTATTAACAATGACAATAAATAATAATTTATACACAAGATATAAGAGTAGAGAAATATAGTTGTGAGACTCTGGGAGTTACGTTGTCACTATCCTCAAATTGCTTTTTCTCTACTCGTGAAGATACAACAGGTGTGAAACAGTTCCAAAATAAAACCCAAGTTGCTCACAGCGTCCCTCATCTAGTATTCACGACCAACCAGAGGCTTGAACCAAGTCAGTGGTGTAAGAAAAATTTAAAAAAAAAAATCGACTAAACCGATTGAACTGGACAGAACTAGCTATATTTAGTTTTTTTTTTTTTAAAACAAAAATTGGTTTGTGCGATTTTTTAATTTGATTTTTTCGTTTGGTTTTCGATTCGATATCGGTTTAAACACCTTATACACCAAACTAAACCAAAATCGACCGCTTTAATATATATTGTATGTATAATATATAATTTAATAATATAATGATATTAATAAGTATAATAAATTATTAATCTCAATTAATTAACCTTATCATCCTATAACCTAAGTTAAGATATCCTTATTATCTATAATCTTTAACTCTAACTCATTATTCTTGAAACCTTAGTATCTATTATTATTTTTTTGTTTGTATTTTTGTTAATCTAGTAATTGTAAAATAGTTATTAAATTGATGAATTTGATATGTTTGAAATAGTTAACAAATGACTAATTCAATGTTTTTATATAAATAAGTGACTGTACCAAAAAAATAGCTTAAATTTGAAAGATCTTAAACCGATTAGGTTGCACCAGTTTGTTGCGGTTTGATGGGAGAAATGGTCTATATCGGTGTTCAAACTAAAAAAACTGACATTATTGGTTCTGAAAATTTTTTTACCTACATACCGACCATACTAAACCGATTACCTCCATACACGTTACAAACCAAAATTACCCAAAACAATATAATATAAATATAAAATATAAAAAAACTTTCTCTAAAACCTCTCATGTTTTAAATCACTCTTTCTTGTCCACCTCAACTTTCTTGTCTCTTTCAATCTTTAGAAAGCCATAAGTATTTATAGAATTCTTTATAACATATGTAATCAAATATAATTAAAATACACTTGATGATAATAATAAATCACTACAATAAAAAATGGAATAATGAGATAAAAAACATTTTGTAATGCACAATTTATTGAATTAATAAAAATATATTTTATTTTGTTTTTATTAAAAATATCCTAACATCTTCTTATTCTTCTTTTGTTTCAATTTGTTCTTCTTTTTGTTTCAGTTCTTTCTTCAACTTGATCTTCATTTTTGGTTTCTTCCTCATCTTTTCTATATTTATTTGAAATTTTTTTCTCTTCCTTCCTTTTCTCCTCCTCATTCTCCTTGTTTCTTTGTGTGGATAATCGCTTTTCTACTTCTTCTTCTTTGTTCTTAAAGAATTGAAGTAAGGAGAATGTGATGGAATTACTTTCTGAGCTTTGTTTCAGATTCTAAGGATAAGTCTTTTAAAATTGAAAATATTTGTATACTTATAAATAAATTTTATTCCAATGACTTCACAAAGTAAGAAAACTATATTTATCCTTAAACATCCATAATTTTGAAACTTGTATACAATTTTTAAGTTGTGCCAAGTGTTGGTAAAAATATAATATAAGATGATTTTATAGTAAGTTTTCACATGTCCTACTAATCATATTTTTGTAATTATATGCATTGAATAAAAATTTATAATGATATAGTTTTGTGGGTGTTTTCTTTTTTCTTTTTTTCTTTTTTTTTTTTTGTGTTAATAGAAATTAATATTGCATCTCATTGTAGACACCTCATTTTTGACCGACCTTAAGAATCAGACGTCATCGATTGAGTGCTCGGTGATTGCGGATGGTGTGCTCGTTCTGAGGTTTCGGAGTTTCGGCTGAAGTCCTTACCCCCGGACCTCGGGACCCTTTTATGCTTTGCCTCGGTTTGCAAACCAGGTTCTGTTTTTTTTTCCCGAAGGGAGGGAGAGGTCTTGTAGACCACCTCTCAGTGGCCGTGGACTACATTTCGTGGTCGTAGGCCACTATTCCCATTTGGAGACTAGTTTCCGATTTTCAGAGCCGTCAGCCACGCGCCTCGGCTCGGGACCGCTTAACATTCTCCGTTTGGCACGATTTTTGGCACACACCTTGTTTCCTCTATCTAGAGGGACACTATGGCCGGGAGACCACCTTTGTGGTCGCACGCCACTTTTGGTGCTTAACAGCCTGTTTTCGAGGCACCCGGCCTCACATTTTGCCCCCCGAACCCTCGTTTTGCGTCAGTGTTGGTTTATTTTTGGCATGAACCGTGTCTTCATTGTTTGGAAGGTGGTACAAGGGTGGGAGACCACCTTTTCTCTTGGAGACCACTTCTCTCTCCGCCAGCCAGTTTTCTTGTCAGGAAACTGGTCTTCTTGATCTTTGGGCCACAATTACTAGTCTCCCACCACACCACTAGCTTTCTTTCAGTGTGGAGACCACCAAATACCCCTGGAGACCACTTTTTTTTCTAGGAGACCACTTTAGGTGGTCGACCGACCACTAAAAGTGGCTGGCCGACCACTTTTTCTGGTCGGCCCCTTTCCTCTTGTTTTGTCTGTTTAAGTGGGTGCCAGCTGTGCCAGCTGGAAGGCATAGACTGTATCCTCCATTTACGTGTATGGAGGATATTGAGCCTTGTTTTTTAGCTTCTTGAAGAAGCTTTGGCCTTGTTTTTCTATAAGAAAGGCCCTCCCCCTCCTTGAACCAGGTTCAGATTTTGGTTAAGGCACATATACATATCTCTCTCTTTGTCTTTATATTTAGGCTTAGGAAGTGTATTGTTCTTGACCCCTTTGCACCGCACCTCATAGCCTAACACTTCCACCATCAACCTAAGGTTCTTGGAGGTCATTTTCAGAGGTTAAGGAGCTTGTTTTTGGTCCAGAAGTTGTTGTCTTTGTTGAGCTTCAAGGGTAACTCATTTTCTCCCTTTTTAAGCATTATTTTGATCCTTCTGTTAGCCTCATTTACATGCTTATTTGAGGTTTGTTGTCAACTAAAAAAAGCTTTATTTTTAAGCATTATTCATGTTTGTTTAAGGCCATTTTCCTGTTGGAGGTCATCTACCCTCTTGCATGCTTCATTTAGTCTTGTTTTGAGCCATGCCTTAAGGCCTTTGTGTTGACCTTTGCTTGGCCTTTTAGCCACTGAAATCCAATTGATTTTTAGTGGTTTGCATGCTATTTTGAGAGCCAAAATCAGAGAGCGATGACCCTCTTTCTTTTGGCCTTGTTTGTTTGCATATTTGGCCTTTCCAATGAACCTATATTTTCATACTTCCTAGCCTTGGTTCAGGCCATTTTTAGTGACTTTTAGGACCTGTCTAGACTCTGTCTAGGGCTGGTTTGGTCACCTCATGTTTGCCTCTTGCATGTGTAGAATAATCCTCTTCATAGCTTATCAAATGAGCATGTCATTTTTGCATGCATTGGTCATGTTTCAGTGGGTTTTTGGTCATTATTTGGCATGTCATACCTCTGTCTTTTTTCTGGTTTAGTGGCCTCTTGAATGCTTCACATGCTTGTAGTGTAAACCATGCTTACTAGTTTACATTGCATGTGATTTCGGCCCTTGATTCTAGCTCATTTTGGCCATGCTCTAAACTGGTTTTGTTCATATTTTAGGCTGCCTCAGCTCTGGTTTTAGGCCTCTTGGTCGAATGATGCTTGTCATGCATGGTTGTAGTGTAATACCCTTGCCTAGCCTTGAGTTTTGAACCCCTTTGCATGCTTAACTTGAGGTGTTTTTATGTTTTGGCATCATTAAGCATGATATTTCAGAGCGTATAAAGTTGCCATATTCCCATGTTTATCACTCTTTAAATGCGTTTGAGAGTTGTGCTTGTATGCCTCATTTATGGACCATTGCATGAGTTTCATTTTTATACCTTTCAAACCATCATCTTAGTCCATTTTGCTACTGTTTTGGGCCTGCATAGGGACTGTTTGGGGTTGGTTTGCTCATTTGAGCATCGCTTTGCATACCTCTAGTGTAATGTGCTTCACTAGTTTCAGTATTTGAGCCTCCCAATATGCATTATGTGAGTTGTTTGCATGATTTGGGACCATGTTGCATGTTATTTCAGAGTTAGAACTTGTGCCATTATATGCCATATTTCATCATTTCAATGCTTTTGTACAGTTGTGTCTCGTACCTTAGGCTTTGATCCCTTGCATTGTGCATGCTTGTATGTGTGTCATTGCCTTGTTTTCATCATGTTTGGCCACTGATCTGGGTGCGACTGAGGTCCATCCATCTTGGTTTAAGTCCATCTTGTATTGTGTATGCCATATAGTCCATGTCATCTCATGTTCGATCATTACATTGCGTATGCCTCGTTCATAACATTGCATATGTTAGTGCATTGTGTATGCATGCCATATAATCCACGTGCATTGAGCATGCCCTTGATTAGTCCATAGCATTGTGTATGCTAGTTGCATTGCATGTCATCCTTTGCATGTTTGCATCACTTAGTCGCATTACATTTAGGATTGCATGTTAGAGTTGCATTTGTACATGCCATGCCATTCTACTTGTTGCATTGTGTTTGGAATAGGGGTTAGCCCAAACACGGGAAACGAGGAACGTTTCATACTCCAAGTGATGAAATGTGCCTCTATTCCCAGTCGCCGACACTCTCGACCATGCATGTTGGTGTTGTTGGTTTTAGTTGCTTATATGTGCATTCATGTCCCATTGAGTTGTGCAATTCGACTCCTCGGCAATCATGCATCAGGATGCGTGATTGGTGGCCCGAGGATCGAGGACTACACTCCCTAGAGCTTATGCAATGATGGGGAGAATGGTCGGGCACACATATGTTGAAAATACCTTGTCTTCTCTCTCTCTTGCCTTTGTTGCAGAAAAAGCAGAAACTAGGAGAATGAACTGGTCGGCCGACCAGGTTTTCTGGCAGGCCGACCACCTTTTCTGGTCTTCACCACCAAGGGTGGTCGGTGGGTGGTCGGCAGGTGGTCTCCCTTGCCCATAGCTGGTCAGCAGCCTTCCCACAGCTTCCCTAGGTGGAGTTTCATCTCTCTAGAGCCTCGTGTAACTTTCTGAAATCAATTGCAAACAAAGGCGAGTCAAGGCATCGCGATGGATTTCCCGACAAGGCAACTCGAGCATGCATGCATCCTTTATCATTCAAATCAAAGCTGAGGCAACCCATTTTACATAGTTTGCATGCTAGTTTAGTTAATTTGTTAATTAACTAGTCCTGTGTAATAATTAATTAATTCGATTCTGTATTATTTATTCGGACCCTCTGAGAGAGGGCAATGTTGTAATAAGTATGCGTGTGTGTGATCTATGTCTTCCAACCCCACGTCTTTCCCCCTTTTATTTACCAGCTTATGATGGTTAGTTTTACGGCACGTTTCAATTAGCATCCTTATGCTCGTATGTTTGCATCCATTCATCTGTTTTGCATGTACCAGGCTCGGCGCATCATACTAACTGCATCGTATTTCAATTCCAAGTTGAATACATGTTACCTGTAGCATCTCATATGTCATCTTAGAATAGCCAAGCCTATCTTAGTTGCATTCTTGCATGTGTTGCACTAGGCATCTCAATATAGTTAGGATTCATGCATGTTTTCTAATTAGCTTCTTTCTTTGGCTCAGAGTACCCGGTAAGTGTTTATGCTTTAGCATCCTTGCATGTGTGTGAGTGACTGCCATGATAGCATGCTTACCATGAGGCTATGTGCTTATGTGATATAATTGTCTGAATGCCTATGGGTGAAGGTTGGGTTGCTTGAATTGAAATAATTCATCGAAACCCGTGTTTTAGCCTACTTACAAGTAGCAAACTTCAATCCATTTTCAAAACAAACGGATATGCGATGCTTTGTTACAACTTAGGCAATCTAGTCTATACTTGTATGCTGTGCGCATCACATAGTAATTCTAGGTTAATAACTGGAATAAGAGCACATGTGTTTTCAAAAAACAAGATATCATGCTTAGTAGTGGCCGATCTTTGATCGGGCGAGTGGGGGTGCTCATGAAATGACCTTCCCCAATCATACCCAAGTTCCCGAGCCGAGACAACTTTGGTGATGACGAACATGTGGCCTTAGGCACGAGTCAAGGTTTCCTAAATTCCCCAAAAATAAAATATTTAGGTGGCGGCTTTATATCTGGCAAAACAGTCCATGTTTGGCACTTCTTTCTAAAAATCAGTTTTTCAAAACGATTTGCCGGATTTGGACTCTTTGGTGATTTATCGATCTTGCATTGAACTTTGCGAGATTAGATTCAGATCCGTGACATCGAGTCCGAACTGTAGTGAGCCCAATGAACAAAACAGGATTTTCCCGGGACGTTCAGGGACGTCTACAGTTTCAGGCAACTCTGCTGGGGATTTAGAGAACTTGACTCGAACTCATGATATCTTGTTTTGATTACACTTATGTGTCTCTTTGCATTGCATTTGCATTGGTGCGCCTAGGACACTGTGTTTGCCATCTGCTATTCCTGAACGGTTTGCCAAAGGCTCACTTTGAGAAGCGTGCCATAAGGCTGACTGGTTACGGGCTCTGCCACGATGGGAACACAAACCCCGATTTTTACTGGGGCACCCTTTTTGACCATTCGACCTAGTGCATATTCGGAATCCATAGTGACTATCCCAAGCTAGGACAGGTTGCTTACCCAATTGTAGGTTGTTTGAAACTGTTGCGTGCGTAGTCAAACCCTAGTTTCTGACAAAATAGGACGGGGAAACCCTACCCCTCCATAGGGGTGTTTTGGCTCTCGCTTGTTTGCTATGTGCTTTTAGAGTGTGCCTCTACAGGGAATGCATGTATCAGTTTGCAAGTCTGTGTATCAGGCCTGAGGGCATTAGTATTTTGCGGGAATCAATTTTACCTAAGGGTATTAGTTTACTGGCAGAGTTTTGGGCAAAATTCAGTAGAGAGCACAGTCGTTCGGCTATGCTTATACCTGTTCTGGTGAAATCAAGCTGAGATGCTGTCTGTTTTCTCTTTTGTAAGGTAATCGTGAACTATAGCTTCAGAAGGCTCCAATATCCCCCAGTACATTAGACTTGTGCTGATAGACTTCGTCAAGTCAAAGATTCAGTTCAAGGGCAAATCAGTGTTCCTTCGCCAGGGGCAGGGCAAAAAGGCCAATCTGGCACAGATCATCAGTTCAACAGTCTTCGGATCAGCAGTCATTATCCATCTCACCTATGTGCAGTTGGGTTGAGATATCTACTTTTACCACAGAGACAGATATATCGATAGATTAGTTAGATCAGGGCAGTATGGCGGGAATGGAAGAGATGATGCGTCAGCTCCAAGAGAGTATGAAAACCATGCAGTAGGACGCTGCTCGTCAAGCGAAATTTGCCAAATAGTAGGCTGAGGTCATGGCCCAACAGGCAGAGGTAATTATCAGGCTGCAGCAGTAGACTGGAGCATCTGCTTCACACCAGGCTACTCCCACACCAAGAGTTCCTATACTCGGGGAGACAATTAACGTCAAAGATGATACAGACATTCCAATAGGGCCGGCTCTGCCCCCGATCCTACCCCAGCTATCCAAAGTGCAGACCAACCTACCGGATTCCCCCTTTAAGTTCGAGGTGGACCCTACAGCATTGAAAGTGAGCAAGCGTGAAAAGCTGTTCAAGAAGTCTCAGGGTGTGAAGTCCATTCCGGATATTGAGGATGGGTACACTGACTCGGCCGTGACGCTGCCGGACCGATTTAAAATGCCACACATAGATCGCTTCGATGGCTGTGGAGACCCAATGGTGCACCTCCACTTGTTTTCTGATGTCCTGAGGCCAATGGGCTTGACCACAGCCCAGAAGCTGTCACTATTCGGCTGAATCATATCTGGGATAGCCGCAATCTGGTATGCGAAATTGGAGAACTCTGTGAAACAGAACTGGGAAGTGATGCCTAGGCCTTCATAGCTCAATACTCTTACAACACACAGATCGAGGTCACAACTCGTGACCTTGAAGTCACTCGCCAAGAGCCAAATGAGAGCTTTTCCGATTTTGTGACCCGCTGGAGGGCTAAGGCCTCGATGATGACCATCAGGCCTGTTGACAAAGATCAGATTCGGATGGTTGTGCGCAACGTTCTCCCCCTCCCCACCTTTGCAGATCTACATGAGATTAGGGTACAGATCGAGGACGCTATGAAGCAGGGCCTCATTGACCAGGAGAAAGAGTAGCCCAGAAGGGCGTTTTCCCGCAGTTCGAATGCGACCGCTAGTGGTGATGCAGCTGCAAAATCTTCTAAAGTGGGCATGGTCACCACCACCGCATCAAAAACAGCTACCCCATTCACCAATGCATCCAGAAGTAGCTCACAAAAAGCTAAATATCCACCTCGAGTCAAGAGGGTTTTTACCCCACTTTATATACCTTTGTCAAAGGCTCTAGAGATCTTACTCCAGAAAGGATATCTGAAACCGTTGTGTAGACACTCCATTTTTGACCGTCCTCAAGACTTGGATGTCATCGTTTGAACACTCGATGGTCATCCATGTTCGTGTTCATCTCGAGTTCTCGGAGGTCTCGGTCGCGCGCCTTGCCTCAAGATCTCTCGACTTATTTGTTTTGTGCTTGGTTGGACCAAGGACTTGTGGTCTTTGCACCTGAGGGCGGGAAATGGCTTGTTGGCTATCCCCACACCCCACCGGCCCTGTTTTATTGCTACCGGCCAAAAGTGTTGGCCGGTCGGCAATGTTTTTAGTCGACCGGCCCTTTGTGTTGGTCGATCGGCCTTTTATGCTGGCCGAACACTGTTCATCTGCTTTATGCAGATATTTAGTGCCAGGTGGCACAGTCTCTATCCTCCATACACGTGTATGGAGGATTTGAACCTTTGTTTTAGCTTCTTGAGGAAGCTTGGACCTTTTGAACCCTTGTTTTAGCTGCTTGAGAAAGCTTGAACCGTTTGGACCTTTTTTAGCTTCTTAAGGAAGCTTGAACCTTTTTAGCTTATTGAGGAAGCTTAAACCTTTTTAGCTTCTTCAAGAAGCTTGAATCTCTTTAGCTCCTCCAAGAAGCTTGAACCTCTTTAGCTTCTCCAAGAAGCTTAAACCCTCTTGTTTCTCTATAAGAGAGGGCCTCCCTCTCCTTTAGAGGGGTTCCAAAAATTTGTTTAAGGGTCCAAGATATATCTCTCTTTATATCTCTATATTTTGGGTTCAAAAGGGTCTTGTTCTTGGCCTATTACACCACACCTCATAGCCACACACCTCCACCATTCATCTAAGGTTCTTGGAGGTTATTTTCAGAGGTTAAAGAGTTGGTTCTTGGTCCAAGAACCTACTGGTTTTGCAGTTGTGCATCAAGGGTGAGAACTACCCTCTTTATTCCCCATTTTTGCACACACTTTTAGCCTATCTTGCATGCTGTTTTGAGCTTAACTTATAACTGATAAAAGTTCTTTTTTTGCATGCTTTTGAAGTTTGTTTAAGATCACTTTTGTGTTTGGGGTTGTTTACCCCCTCTTAGGCCTTGTTTGGCCTCATTTTTGTGCATTTTTTGTGAGCTTCAGGACCACCTTGTATTGGCCTTCTCACCACTGAAATCCAGAGGGATTTTAGTGGTGGGGGTGGTGTTTTGAGGTCCTAAGAAGGAGATGACCATCCCCTCTCCTTGTTGTCTTCAATACTTGTCATATTTGCCTCATATGTGAGCACCTTTGTTAAGTTCATGTTGGCCATGTCTTAGCTGGTATTTGTGGTTATTTTTCTGTCATATGCCACTGTTTTTGCCTATCTTGGTCATTCCATGCATGGTTTATGCACTTGTAGTGTAAATTTTGCAAACTAGTCTTATATGCCTCATGTTTGAGCATGTGTTTCCAGCTTGTTTGTGGGCCATCTCTGTAGATTTTTGGTGTAGTTTTAACATGCCTTAGATCTATTTTTGCTTGGTTTGGTTGGCCCTTGCATGCCTCATACACTTGTAGTGTAAATCACACACACTAGCTTTGTATGCTCCTTGAAGTAACATCTCATTTTAGCCTATGTTGTGTCCATTTCAGCATGTTCTTGGGCTTATTTTATCATGTCATACCTTTGTTTAGGTTTGGTTTGGTTAGCCCTTGCATGCTCCATACACTTGCCATGCAATCCCATAAAATAGCCTAACATGCGTCATGTTGTGACATGTCTTTTTAGCATGCTTTTGGCTTGACTTCAAGAAGATTTTATCCATGTTTTGGTATGCTTGAGGTCTGATTTTGGTTGTCTTGGTCACCCATGACTTGTTTTGCATAGCTTTGGTTCAATCTTGCTTGTAAACTTTGTGTATTGAGTCATTTAGTATGTATTACTTGGCCTATTTCAATGATTTGGCATCATTTGTAGTGTAATTTCAGTCCATGTTTCATGGTCATGCACATGCATTTATCACTCTTTAAATGCGTTTGAGAGTTGTGCTTGTATGCCTCATTTATGGACCATTGCATGAGCTTTATCTTTGTGCATTCCGAGCCACCATCCCAACACATTTTGCCACTGATTTTGGCCTGCATCAGGTCTGTTTGGGGTTGATTTCGTCGTTTGAGTATCGCTTTGCATGTCTATAGTGTATTGCATTTCACTAGCTTCGGTGTTTGAGTCTTTAACAATGCATTACATGAGTGTTTGCATGCTTCGAAGTCATTTTGGGGCCATTTAGTATGCCATTTCAGAGCTGGAATGTATGCCATTGTATGCCATGTTTCATCCTTGCATTGCCCTTGGAGAGTTGCATTTTGTGCCTTAGGCTTGGAGCCCTTGCATTGTGCATGTTTGCATGAATCTTGGGCCTTGTTCTCATCTCATTTGGCCACTGATTTTGGCATGCTTGAGAGCTACCCATGTTAGTGTAAGTCCATCTCACCATGTTGTTGCATGCTTGTTTCATTTTGCATGTTGTTGCATGCTATACATGTCCACATGTTTAGGTTGTATGCCTATTGCATATTGCATGTTAACATGCTCATGTTGCATTAGATTTGTTGCACACTTGAGTTATTTGCATGCTTGCTTACTTACCTAGGTTGCATTGCATTGTGTGTTCATCTCTTGCCTCTTGATCAATCATGATAGAGGATGGGGCCCTTTATGTGTTTTGTGCATTTCATTTCATATTGAGTTACACACTTGGCTTCTTTGGCCATCATGCATTGAAATGCGTGATTGATGGTTCGAGGGTCGAAAACCATACTCTTTTGAGTCTTAAACATGATAAGGAGGGTGGTTGTGCAAACATTGCTTTGAAAATGCATTGCCATGCTCTGTTTGCCCTCTGCTGCATCAAAACAGGATTTTGCAGAAAGAGATGGCCGGTCGGCCATCTTCAGTGCCGGTCGGCTATGCATTGTTGGCCGAGAGCCTCACACATGGTCGATGACCAGTTTCCCATGGCCGGTGGCCTTGCCTTTTGGCCGGTGACCTTCCACAGTGCTCAGAAGGTGGTTCAGAAACATCCTGGAGACTTGTGCAGTTTTCAGAAGTACAGAGCAGTGTAAACAGAGGCAGCATGAGTATGGCGATGGATTTCCGAGCGAAATCGAACATGGATGCATTTATCCCTCTTCCTGAGGCCTCTTTACTGCTTTCTTAGTTTAATTAATTCATTTAATTAGTTAAGTGTTGTGTAATAATTAATTAGCTTGTTAGTTAGTTAATTTGTATTATTCTTTCGATCCCTCCGAGAGAGGGCAAATTGTGTAATAAGCGTACGTGTGGGTGATGCATGTCTTCCAACTCCACGTCTTTCTCCCTTTCATTTAACCACTTACAATGGTTAGTTTTAGGGCACGTTTCAATTAGCATACTTATGATAGCATGCTTGCACACATTTATTCATATTGCATGCACTGGGCTCGGCGCATCATGCTAACTGCATTGTATTTCAATTCCAATTTGAATACATGTATCAAGTTGCATTTCATATGACATCTTAGAATAGCCGAGCCTATTTCTAGTTGCATTTTGCATGTGTTGCATTAGCCATCTTAACGTGAACTAGGATCATGCATTTAATTACTAACTAGTTTCTGTTTTGGCTTAGAGTACTAGGTAAGCATTTACGCTTTAGCATCCTTGCATGTGTGTGAGTGTTGCCATGACAGCATGCTTACCATGAGGCTATGTGCGTATGTGATATAACTGCCTGAAATGCCTATGGGTGAAGGTTGGATTGCTTGAATTGGGACAATTCATTGAAATCCGTATTTTAGCCTACTTGTGAGTAGCAAAACTCAAACTATTTTTCTGAACAAACGGATATGTAATGCTTTGTTCCAAATTAGGCAATCTAGTCTATACTTGTTTTGCTGTGCGCATCACATAGTAATTCTAGCTAATTAACCGGAATAAGAACACATGTGTTTTCAAAAAATAAGATATCATGTTTAGTAGTGGCCGATCTTTGATCGGGCGAGCGGGGGTGCTCATAGCTAACCTTCCCCAATTGTACCCAAGTTCCCGAGCCGAGGCAACTTTGGTGATGACGAACACGTGGCCTTAGGCACGAGTCAGGGTTTCCTAAATTCCCCCAAAATAAAATATTTAGGCGGCGACTCTGTATCTGGCAAAGCAGTCCATGTTTGACACTTCTTTCTAAAAATCTGTTTTCAAAACGATTTGCCAAATTTGGACTCTTTGGTGATTTATCAGTCTTGCATTGCACTTTGTGAGACTAGATTCAGAACCGTGACAATTTGAGTCCGACCTGTAGCGAGCCCAAATGAACAAAACGGAGGGGGATTTCCCCCGGGACGTTCGGGGACGTCTACACGTTGGAACAACAGCCTCTACCCGATCCTATCCCTCCAAAGCATGACCAGACTAAATACTGTGCCTACCATCAACAAACCGGTCATGACACTGACAGTTGCTTTTGTCTACGCCATGATATACAAGATCTGTTTGACAACAGGGTCATCGTTGCACCAGTCTTGCAAAGTCTATCGGCACTCGACCAATGAACTTATGGGGGGATAATGCGATGTGATCATGAGATGAACCACCTGCGGGCGGTGCTCAGTTTACTTCAGATGTGGCGTATGGCACGCACTGTTTTGAGCATTTATGAATGCTAATTTTTGTACTTTCTGACTCGGGTATTGAGTCAATTTTGTTATGTCGTTTAGAGTTTGTCTCGTTGTACAGAGTCAGTCTTTTCACACTGAGTCAGTTGGGTCTGTTTGGTTGTATCGAGTCAGTCCTGTTTTGTTAGAGTCGGGTGATCCCAGGGCGTTACCTTGGATATCACTTATTTGTTTTGTGTTTGTCTTTTCGCTTTCTTTTGAGTCTGTTTCTGCCGGGGAGCCAGTTACACCAGAAGATCTAATTGAAACAGCTGTGGTTTTCGTGCCTTTGTGCTTGTTTCCGCTTTGAGCCTGTTGTGCCAGCAAACTTGAATGAAACGGAAGTGCTTTTTACCTATTTTTCTGTGCCTTTAAGTCATTACATTGACCCAAGTTTTTCAAAACCCTTTTGAACATTGTGATGAAAATGAAGAAGAAGGAATTCCTCGGGTTTTGTGAAATTTGATCAATTGAGAGAAAGAGATGCTAAGCCCTTAATGAATGAGATCATGTTTGTTAATGTGAGTACTAGGAAGGATCCTGGCTTGATCCAGATTGGTTCCGCACTGTCTTCAGCGCAAGCGACTAGTCGCTTTCTTAAAAGATTTCAAAAAAATGTTTTGCGTGGTTCTACGAAGACCTATGTGGAATCGCTCTTGAGATTGTGCATCTTAGGATCGTTCTCAGCCTCAAGACTCGACCTTTTACTTTCAAACCTTGAACTTGGATTCAGAATGTTCAACGGTCAACCACAATGTGAGGCCTGTGTGGCCAGATTCGAAGCAGCCCTCGAACTAGGGACAGGGAATTCAGATCGAGAAGACCAGATGTCGTCAAAAGAGGCTTGCAAAGCTAAATCAGAAGCACCCTTTGAACTAGGGGCAAAAATGTCAAAAGTGCTCGAAGAGTCAAAAAAATTAGGATGTTTCTCAAGCTAACAAAGATCGGCAAGAATGCCAACTCCCAAAAGAGAGGAAAGAAGAAAGTATTGCTGAAAAAAAACTGAGTTCCTATCCATAACACTAGGGGCAAACTCAGCCCCCATTGGATGGACTTCTACATCATCAGCGAACAGTAGCCATTCCCTTAGATTCAGATGACTTCAGGATCTCAAAACCATTTGACATGGACAAAGCAACACTTTTACCCTTGAGAGGCTTGCTGGGCCAAAAACTCGGAAGGGCGACCCAGGCAAAAGTTAGAGCAAGAAAAAGAGGAAAAAGAACCAAAAAAAAAAAAAAATGTAAAGAATGAAAAAAAAAAAGAAAATGAAGAAAAATGAAGAAAATGAAAGGAAAAGATGAAAAAGGAAAAAGTAGAAAAGAATTGAAAAGAAACGAAGAACATAGCTCGCAAGGTCGAAAACCCGGAAGGGCGGCCTTAGCAAAAGTTAGAGCGCAAAAGGAGAGGTTAATACCCGAGTGTACCTTAACCCCGAACTACGTAAGGCTTGATTCCCATCTTTGGGATACGTAGGCAACTTCATTCTGAAGTCCAGCCGTAAAACACTTCAAATTCAACTGTGTCCATGTGATGGTTCTGGTCATCTTTGTCTTCTCTGTATCCGAGAATTTGGTCGTAATTGTCACTGTGAGGACTGGTTGCCATGTGTTGCGGCGCTATTCAGACTAGGGGCAACTCTCCGTTGCCGTGCAATGTTGCGGTGCTATTCAGACTATGGGCAACTTTCAATTGCCATGCAATGCCGTTCAGACAAGGGGCAATTTTCCATTTGTTTTGGATCTAAGGTTGTGCGTCTCAAGAGTAAATTTTGCGTTGGTCGAGCAGTGGCCATTTGCAAAAATAGTTTTTGAGAATTTTTAATGAGGTTGACTAATTCTCTTGAAAATTATTCCATTTTTCTAAAACTGGACCATTTCTTAGACCCAAAAAAGTAAAATTTTCAGTGCTCATAACCTAACTTGCATGATTTTAAATTAGAAAATCGAACAAGCATTTTAATCCAACTCTCACGTTGGTCAAAATTGTTTTAGCAGAAGCAAAAAACAAAAATGGTCAAAATGATGAACTAGGAGCACAATTGAGTCAGGTTTTCTGTCTTTTCCCCTTTATCAACTCACTTGCCAGAAAGGGCATCATACCTGCCGAAAAAGGGCACTGCTGAAGCTAACCGCAAAAGGACAAAAATCTCTCACATCCTCCAAGCAACGAGGTATCAAGCCAAGTGCGAAGCACGAATTGGAATGGGGCAAGATATTCCACTCCCTCATCTGGACAGATCTGATCACGTCCAAACTCTTCAGCAGAGCATCGTCAACCAATGTTAGCTGTAGATTTGCTACACACCCAGTTATAGTGCAGGCCCTCTGTGGGAGAAACTCAATGTTGTGAACAAGAAGAAGAATCTAGCGGAATGCTAGGGGCAAGAGCCCGCAACTTTCTGTTTATCCATCAACCACTCAGGGAAGGGATAAAAAATGAGAGATTGAAGAATAGAGAGATGTACGTTGAGAGAAAAAGTGAGGAAAAGGGCTTTTTCAAAAGAAAAAAAAAACAAAAGAGCCTGAGGGCTGAGTGATGTTAGAATCACAAATGAGAAAGGGTGGGAAACAATACCCAGAGAAACAGGCTCCCTGTGCACGTTTGAGTGTCGTGTCTTTTTGTTTTATCTTGATTCTTGTTTTGAGTCGTTTCGAGTGTTACTCGATGTGTTTAGGTTGTTCACCTTTTGTTTTCCGTTGTTGAGTCATAGTGCGCTGTGTTCAGTCGTAGGCTCAATACCCCGATCAAGAACTCGTCTCTCAATTTCAAAAATAAAATCGTTTTGCGCACCGAGTGCCGTGCCGTTCTCCACATCTGTGCAAAACAAGATTTGTTCTTTCATAAAACCGCAAGGTTCAACCCAGGTCATGCAGGAACAATAAAACCAGGACCTATCTGAAGCTATATAGGTTCCAGACTGCAAAGTAAAAGAAAAGAGGAAAATGTCGGGTATTTGAGTTTGTTTCGACTTCAGTAAGTTCCGAGATTACATTCTATGTGTACCTCTTCAGGTCTTGCCAAATGCTCTGAAGTATGAGTGTGCCTCTACCCCAAGCTCAAGATCAAGTTTGCTTCAAGCCAGAATGGCGATCAAAAGTGCTCTCCCTGAGTACCATTCCCTGCCAGAGGCATATTGTCTGTGTTCGCAATGAGTTCCTAGGAGACCAACTACGACGGTGGAAACTAGAGTTCGAATGGCTGTTGCCTAGAACGCAAAGGTTCGGGATTTTCGAGACTAAAGTCTGGTTTAAATACCCAGAGGCGTGTCCTCAGCTTGAAATCTGTATGGCAGCCCCATAGATTGAAATAGCGTGTATGCACCTCAATTCTGGATACTGAACCAACCTAGTCTGTCACCCCATTGGAGAATAGGAAAAGTTGTGAATATGATCAGGAAAAAAGGCAGCATCCAAAGTGTTCTACGTGAAGAACCCTTGTCAGTATTTCAGAGCCTTTGTACTGTGAGTTGAAGGTAAGTGTTCGAAGAGCACGAGGGGAGATCCCCGTCAGAGTAGAGCAGTTCATCGCCACTCATCCCCTGAGGTGCTTTCTAAAGCGCCACTATGATTGTTTATTGCCTTCTTTAAACATCATGCATTGTATTGCATTATACCTATCAAGTTTCTTTCTCATTTATGCACGATATTGTATGTACAGTTCATTCAAAGAAGTTCCGTTTAAGGTCATTCACTTAGTGTATCAATTACACTTTATTTACTTTAGTGTATCAATCACACTTCATTCACTTAGTGTATCAATCACACTTCATTTGCTTTAGTGTATCTAACACACTTCATTTGCTTTAGTGTATCTAACACACTTCATTTACTTCACTTGCTTTGGCGTATCTAACACACTTCATTTACTTCGTTTGCTTTAGTGTATCAATCACACTTCATTCACTCAGTGTATCTAACACACTTCGTTTGCTTTAGTGTATCTAACACACTTCACTTACTTTTGTGTATCCATCACACTTGTTCACTTAGTGCATCTATCACACTTCGTGTTCACCTATTGTGTATCCATCACACTTGTTCACGTAGTGCATCTATCACACTTCGTGTTCACCTATTGTGTATCCATCACACTTGTTCACTAAGTGCATCTATCACATTTTGTGTTCACCTTTTGTGTATCCATCACACTTGTTCATTTAGTGCATCTATCACACTTCGTGTTCACCTTTAGTGTATCTATCATACTTTGTTCACTAAGTGCATCTATCACACTTTGTGTTCACCTTTTGTGTATCCATCACACTTGTTCACTTAGTGCATCTATCACACATCGTGTTAACCTTTAGTGTATCTATCATACTTTGTTCACTTAGTGCAACTATCACACTTTGTGTTCACCTTTTGTGTATCCATCACACTTGTTCACTTAGTGCATCTATCACACTTCGTGTTCACCTTTTGTGTATCCATCACATGTTCACTTTAGTGTATCTATCACTACACTCACTTTGTGTATCTATCGCACATGCTTACTCACTCTGTGTATCTATCACACTTCGTTCACTTTTGTGTATCTATCGCACATGCTGGCTAAGATTGCATAATCTTCTTACATCCTTTCTACATGTAATGTAGTTTGGTTTTTATTCACATTCGCTTAAACTGTTGCATTTATTGTGTATATTTGCTTCATTACAGCGTGCTTTGCATAATCATAAGTTACGTTCGGCTTTGTGCATACCCCTTTGCATTTTGCCCCTGCTTGCGGGCACGTGTAACGCCCTCGAAATTAACCAATTATATATCATTAACATGCATTATTTTAAGAAAACAATTTATTAATTCATTCATCAGAGTATTACTAATAAAGCATTACATGTAACATCGAATAAAATGCCCTACAGGCTTACATCTTTCCAAGCCAACACTTGGATACAAAAATATGAGTTCTAACTCAATACAAGAAAAGCCCTAGGCTTGAATGTTTACATGTACTAATAATTAAAGACAATTAACTAAAAGTAGTCTTCTTCAATCCAGAAGCCAAACCCTCCCAAGCTAAGTCCTTGGAGGTAGTTTATCACCTGAACCTGAAAATGATGTTCCCATAAAGGGTGAGCCACAGCCCAGTAGAAATATACTAAACCACATATAAGCAATGAATAAAGCAATAGCATTCAACAGATGGTTAACCAAAATAATCAATTACTTCATTTTACAGTCTCATGACACTATTGCCAAAGATACGTTTTACTTTCCAATTTTATCAACATGGCTCAGAACCTGGCCAAACTTATAACAGTGAATCACATATATCATATTCACATCCTTCCACTATCAACAAACAAATGAGACTCAAGCTCAAATCAAACACTTCATACTTCCAAATTGATACACATTTTAGTGCTGTATCAATAAAACACTTCTATATAAATAAGCACACATAAAAGTGATGCTAATGGAGTCCATCCCCTATCTCCTCCCAAACAAAATCCGGTTTAGAGGTCCATCCCCTATCTTCCCCTAAACCGTGGAGTACATCCCCTATCTCCTCCCACACACAAAACAATGTATGCAAATGCAATGCTCAATCAATACACATATTTTCTGTATCAATGCCATAGTCAAAATTAATGGCTTAACCAATGTGATTAGTTTCAGTTATTCCTAATCCACATGCAATGTCTACAACAATCACGACTATCCTCCACCGATAGCCCAAAACAGTTATTTCTAAACTGAAAATAACTATGTCAACAATTCAATAGACAAATAATTCCAATTACCCAATTATGCTATTTAACCAATGAATTCCCCAATTCCATGAATTTAACCATCTTTTCCCAATTCCATGAATTTCTTATACAAATTAATTCAATAATTCAATGATACAACTAGGGTTTTTCCCAAAATTTACCAAAGTATCCCCAACACATCAAATTACCAAAGCTTAGAACAAAACCTATAAAATGGAGTAGGAAAATCCCTACCTTAAAGAAAATAACCCGAATGGAGAAGATAGAGATGAATGCCCAAATTCCAATGTGCTCCAAATCACCAAATGTTCAGATTAGAATGATGCCCAAGCCGCCCTCTATCTTTCTTACAAAGAACTTAAGATGGATTCACCCTAGAAGTAGATGAACACCTAAAGAGAATATGAGTTTTGAGGGAGAGAAGTCGGACCTAGGGTTTAGAACCAAAAAGAATAAGAAAAGACTGATCAAAACCCGCTGCTGCGTATATAAACTGGACAGGCTCGCTCGAGCGAAGACTTGGTCGCTCGAGCGACCAGACACAGAGAAACTACGCTCGAGCCAAGGAAGCCTTGCTCGAGCCAACAACTCAAAAGCTCGCTCGAGCGAAAGAAAGCTCGATCGAGCGAAGAACTCAAACCCTCAGGTCTGCACCAAGACACACGCTCGAGCGAAGGAACTATTGCTCGAGCGAAGGACGAACTAACTCGCTCAAGCGAAGAAAAGCTCGCTCGAGCCAAGAATGCACAGCTACAGGTCCAAATCAGACGCAACCTCTTGCTCGAGCGAACAACTCCTCGCTCGAGTGAAGAACCAAAAACCTGGACAGCAACACTTGGTTTCTAAATCCAACCAACCTGAAACAAACCTGCCCAACACATCCTATAATTCCAAATGAGAAAATAAGGGACAACAACAACAATTTACAATGACAGAATCTACGGAACCTAAGTCCGGATACAATAAACAAGTGGGAAAAGACCGGGGTCGCTATAGCACGTCTCTTTGTTTATCTTGCCTGTTTGTCTAAGTCTTCGACCATGTCAAAAATGGGTCGTCTCTGGGCTTTAACATCCACTCCCGTCACTTATGACTTTCGAGTTCTGTCAAAGAGGGGCAACTGTAGACACCCCATTTTTTACCGACCTTAAGACTCAGACGTCATCGATTGAGCGCTCGGTGATTGCGCATGTTGTGCTCGTTCTGAGGTTTCGGAGTTTCAGCTGAGGTCCTTATCCCTGGACCTCGGGACCCTTTTATGCTTTGTCTCGGTTTGCGAATCAGGTTCTATTTTCTCTTCCCGAAGGGAGAGAGAGGTCTTGTAGACCACCTCTCAGTGGCCGTGGGCTACTTTTCGTGGTCGTAGGCCACTATTCCCGTTTGGAGACTAGTTTCCGATTTTCGGAGCCGTCGGTCGCGCGCCTCGGCTCGAGACCGCTTAACATTCTCTGTTTGGCACTATTTTTGGCACACACCTTGTTTCCTCTGTCTAGAGGGACACTGTGGCCGGGGAGACCACCTTTGTGGTTGCACGCCACTTTTGGTGCTCAACATCCTATTTTCGGGACACCCGGCCGCGCGGTTTGCCCCCCGAACCCTCGTTTTGCATCGGTGTTGGTTCATTATTGGCATGAACCTTGTTTTCATTGTTTGAAAGGTGGTACAAGGATGGGAGACCACCTTTTCTCTTGGAGACCACTTCTCTCTCCGCCAGCCGATTTTTTTGTCGGGAAACTGGTCTCCTTAATCTGTGGGCCACAATTACTGGTCTCCCACCACACCACTAGCTTTCTTTCAGTGTGGAGACCACCAAATACCCCTAGAGACCACTTTTTTTTCTAGGAGACCACTTTATGTGGTCGGCCGACCACTAAAAGTGGCTGGCCGACCACTTTTTCTGGTCGGCCCCTTTCCTCCTGTTTTGTCTGTTTGAGTGGGTGCCAGCTGTGCCAACTGGAAGGCATAGACTGTATCCTCCATACACATGTATGGAGGATCTTGAGCCTTGTTTTTTAGCTTCTTGAAGAAGCTTTGGCCTTGTTTGTCTATAAGAGAGGCCCTCCCCCTCCTTGAACCAGGTTCAGATTTTGGTTAAGGCACATACACATATCTCTCTTTTTGTCTCTATATTTAGGCTTAGGAAGTGTATTGTTCTTGACCCCTTTGCACCGCACCTCATAGCCTAACACTTCCACCATCAACCTAAGGTTCTTGGAGGTCATTTTCAGAGGTTAAGGAGCTGAGTTTTTGGTCTAGAAGTTGCTGTCTTTGTTGAGCTTCAAGGATAACTCATTTTCTCCCTTTTTAAGCATTATTTTGATCATTCTCTTAGCCTCATTTACATGCTTATTTGAGGTTTGTTGTCAACTAAAAAAAGCTTTATTTTTAAGCATTATTCATGTTTGTTTAAGGCTATTTTCCTATTGGAGGTCATCTACCCTCTTGCATGCTTCATTTAGTCTTGTTTTGAGCCATGCCTTAAGGCCTTTGTGTTGACCTTTGCTTGGCCTTTTAGCCACTGAAATCCAGTGGATTTTCAGTAGTTGGCATGCTGTTTTGAGGGCCAAAATCAGAGAGGGATGACTCTCTCTGTTTTGGCCTTATTTGTTTGCATATTTGGCCTTTCCAAGGAGCCTATATTTTCATACTTCCTAGCCTTGGTTCAGGCCATGTTTAGTGACTTTTAGGACCTGCCTAGACTCTGTCTAGGGCTGTTTTGGTCCCCTCATGTTTGCCTCTTGCATGTGTAGAATAATCATTTTCATAACTTATCAAAGGAGCATGTCATTATTGCATGCATTGGTCATGTTTCTATGGATTTTTGGTCATTATTTGGCATGTTATACCTCTATCTTTTGCTGGTTTAGTGGCCTCTTGAATGCTTCACATGCTTGTAGTGTAAACCATGCTCACTAACTTACATTGCATGTGATTTTGGCCCTTGATTCTAGCACATTTTGGCCATGCTCTAAACTGATTTTGTTCATATTTTGGGCTACCTCAGCTCTGGTTTTAGGCCTCTTGGTCGAATGATGCTTGCCATGCATGGTTGTAGTGTAATACCCTTGCCTAGCCTTGAGTTTTGAACCCCCTTGCATGCTTAACTTGAGGTGTTTCTATGTTTTGGCATCATTGAGCATGATATTTCAGAGCGTATAAGGTTGCCATATTCCCATGTTTATCACTCTTTAAATGCGTTTGAGAGTTGTACTTGTATGCCTCATTTATGGACCATTGCATGAGTTTCATTTTTATACCTTTTAAACCATCATCTTAGTCCATTTTGCTACTATTTTGGGCCTGCATAGGGACTGTTTGCGGTTGGTTTTCTCATTTGAGCATCGCTTTGCATACCTCTAGTGTAATGTGCTTCACTAGTTTTGGTATTTGAGCCTTCCAATATGCATTGTGTGAGTTGTTTGCGTGATTCGGGACCATGTTGCATGTTATTTCAAAGCTGGAACTTGTGCCATTGTATGCCATATTTCATCCTTTCAATGCTTTTGTAGAGTTGTGTCTCGTACCTTAGGCTTTGATCCCTTGCATTGTGCATGCTTGTGTGTGTGTCATTGCCTTATTTTCATCATGTTTGGCCACTGATCTGGGTGCGGCTGAGGTCCATCCATCTTGGTTTAAGTCCATCTTGCATTGTGTATGCCATATAGTCCATGTCATCGCATGTTCGATCATTGCATTGCGTATGTCTCAGTCATAACATTGCGTATGTTAGTGCATTGTGTATGCATGCCATATAATCCACGTGCATTGAGTATGCCCTTGATTAGTTCATAGCATTGTGTATGCTAGTTGCATTGCATGTCATCCTTTGCATGTTTGCATCACTTAGTCGCATTACATTTAGGATTGCATGCTAAAGTTGCATTTGTACATGCCATGCCATTCTATTTGTTGCATTGTGTTTGGAATGGGAGTTAGTCCAAACACGGGAAACGAGGAACGTTTCATACTCCAAGTGATGAAACGTCGATTCCCGGTCGCTGACACTCTTGATCATCCATGATGGAGTTGTTGGTTTTAGTTACTTATATGTGCATTCATGTCCCATTGAGTCGTGCAATTCGACTCATCGGCCATCATGCATCGGGATGCGTGATTGGTGGCCCGAGGATCGAGGACTACACTCCCTAGAGCTTATGCAATGATGGGGAGAATGGTCGGGCACACATATGTTGAAAATACCTTGTCTTCTCTCTCTCTTGCCTTTGTTGCAGAGAAAGCAGAAACCAGGAGAATGAACTGGTCGGCCAACCAGGTTTTCTGGCAGGCCGACCACCTTTTCTGGTCTTTACCACCAAGGGTGGTCGGCAGGTGGTCTCCCTTGCCCATAGCTGATCGACAGCCTTCCCACAGCTTCCCTAGGTGGAGTTTCATCTCTCTGGAGCCTCGTGCAACTTTCTGAAATCAATTGCAAACAAAGGCGAGTCGACGCATCGCGATGGATTTCCCGACAAGGCGACTCGAGCATGAATGCATCCTTTATCATTCAAAGCAGAGCTGAGGCAACCCATTTTACATAGTTTGCATGCTAGTTTAGTTAATTTGTTAATTAACTAGTGTTGTGTAATAATTAATTAATTTGATTCTGTATTATTTATTCGGACCCTCCGAGAGAGGGAAATGCTGTAATAAGTATGCGTGTGTGTGATGTATGTCTTCCAACCCCACGTCTTTCTCCCTTTTATTTACCAGCTTATGATGGTTAGTTTTAGGGCACGTTTCAATTAGCATCCTTATGCTCGTATGTTTGTATCTATTCATCTGTTTTGCATGCATCGGGCTCGGCGCATTATACTAACTGCATCGTATTTCAATTCCAAGTTGAATACATGTTACCTGTAGCATCTCATATGCCATCTTAGAATAGCCGAGCCTATCTTAGTTGCATTCTTGCATGTGTTGCACTAGGCATCTCGATATAGTTAGGATTCATGCATGTTTTCTAATTAGCTTCTTTCTTTGGCTCGGAGTACCCCGGTAAGTGCTTATGCTTTAGCATCCTTGCATACATGTGAGTGACTGCCATGATAGCATACTTACCATGAGGCTATGTACTTATGTGACATAACTGTCTGAATGCCTGTGGGTGAAGGTTGGATTGCTTGAATTGGAATAATTTGTCAAAACTCGTGCTTTAGCCTACTTGCGAGTAGCAAACTTCAATCCACTTTCAAAACAAACGGATATGCGATACTTTGTTCCAACTTAGGCAATCTAGTCTATATTTGTATGTTGTGCGCATCACATAGTAATTCTAGGTTAATAACCGGAATAAGAGCACATGTGTTTTCAAAAAACAAGATATCATGCTTAGTAGTGGCCGATCTTTGATCGGGCGAGCGAGGGTGCTCATGAAATGACCTTCCCAATCGTACCCAAGTTCCCAAGCCGAGGTAACTTTGGTGATGACGGACACGTGGCCTTAGGCACGAGTCAGGATTTCCTAAATTCCCCAAAAATAAAATATTTAGGTGGCGACTCTATATCTGGCAAAACAGTCCATGTTTGGCACTTCTTTCTAAAAATCAGTTTTTCAAAACGATTTGCCGGATTTGGACTCTTTGGTGATTTATCGATCTTGCATTGCACTTTACGAGATTAGATTCAGAACCGTGACATCGAGTCCGAACTATAGTGAGTCCAATGAACAAAACGGGATTTTTTCGGGACGTTCAGGGACGTCTACACTCATACATTCATTACAAAAAAAATTCTTATATATATTTGGACCCTCAAAGTTAAAATCATGTGTCTGTCCCTTCTTTGTAGTCATAATAAGTTATAAATTAACTTAGTTGTTTACGAGCTTGAGCCGTTAAAGACTTAGGCCTCGTTTGGGAATCCTTCTTTTTAGTCAAAAAGTCAAAAAGTTACTAAATTAGTCAAAAAGCCAACAACCCATATCAAAAAGTCAAAGATTCTCTTTTCTCTTTACTTTTTGCACATCTTTTCGTAAAAAGTCAAAAAGTCATCCCAAACATACTAGTTTTTTTTAGCTCATATTTTAGTCAAATAGCCAAAAAGTCACTAAATTAGCCTATTCCTAAAGGAGGCCTCAATTTGTTAAGTAAATAGACAAGTTTAAGTTAAATTTTTAAGACTTGCTTAATAAACGAGCTGATTTTGAACTAAACTCGATCTGCAATATGTTTTGCATATTTATTATTTATTTAAATAATAAAATACATATATTATTTAAACATTAAATAATATAAAAATATATATTTATATAAATAATAGCAAAATAATCATTATCGAATTACCGGCCAAGCTCCAGTTGAATTTTCAACCTCAATAAACTAACCAGTTAAGTTGGAGCCCTACAAAGCTCGCTTCGTTTGCAAGTTGTAACCCTAGTCGTGAGTGTGGATTTAATTTGGTCTCCGAGGATGAGACAAGATATTGAGACCACATATATATATATATATATATATATATATATGGTCGGATTTTTCTTATATTGAGATTTGAGTAGGAGAGAATTTGAGAGGTCTATATGGCTTATTAGGATCTCATTTTCATGATTCGAACCTTTCATTTTATAGAATTCTAATGTATATTATTTATAAAAAATTAGTTTGGTCTAATAATTATAACATTTTCATTTTATCACATTTGTCCGAAAAATAAGACAACAAATATTATTTTAAAATAGACCATCCATTTGTTTAGAGATAAATGCGATAAAATAAAAATGTTCCGATTATCGGATTGATCTAAATTTTTTTTATAGATGATTTACATTGAGAGCTCTACAAAATAAACGGTTTGAATCATTAAAATAAGACTTATAATAGGTCTTGCGGGTCACTCAAATTCTTTCGTGTCGAGATTTTTATATGAAAAACGCTCAATCTTATATATATATATATATATATATTGATGTGTTGTATATCTATTTAATTATTATATTCATTGTGCCGTTTTTGCTTATCTTATCCAATGTTATGGATTTTGGAGTTTCACTTTTGGAAAATGAAATACAAATCTATTTTGTAAACTCATTTTCTAAAACTAATAACGTGTAAATGATATAATTGGTTAATAATTAAAAAGATATGAGAGAGTGTCGCCTTCAAATATACTAATTGATTACCACATCATTGGATTTTAATAGTAAATCTAATTTTTAGACCTAAATAGCAATACTTATTTCTTTATTTTTGGGTGTGAGTTAGCTTAAAATTAGTATGAAAGTGTTGCGTTTATTTGGGTATAAAATATTTTTCGAAAATAAATATTTTTCTATATATGTTTATTGTTTTGAGAACTAGGTATTTTAGGCTCTTTTTATAAAAAAAAAAAAAATTATAGAAAAAACATATAGAAAAATAAATAAAAGAGTTAACTTTTTAGTAGTGACTTTTTGACTTTTTTAACTTTTTTAATATGCTAGCTCCAACTTATCGATGGTGGTGATGAGGTGGAGGTGGTGGCGTGCCAAGAGCCATGGAGATGGTGGTGTGGTAATGGAGGTGAGAGTAGTGGTGGTAGTATGGTGACATTGATAAGATTTTAATTCGAAAAATATATTTTACCTTCTAAAAGAATAAAATATTTTCTATAAAAAATGTTTTGTGAAAAAATGAAATAAAATGGAATATTTTTATAACACTTTAACTTTTTATAAAATATAACTAGTCTAATCAACAGTTTATAAATTGAATCACATATACAATCAAACAAATAAACAACCACAAACAACCCTAAATTTGAATTGATAAGTAAAATTCAAGATGCAAAACCTCTACAATGGGACAAGTACCTTTTTGAAACAGAAGGTCTCGTCCTTTTTATAATTATGAATTTTCTCATAAAATTTAATCACGCAAGAAAGTGATCAATTTTGCAAAAAAAAAAAACTCTATGCAATACATTTTGCTCTGTAATATACTGTCTTATCACTTTCAATTCTTCAATGTATATATTTAGGGATTATTTGAGATATTCTAAATAAGTATACTTTTTGACTTTTTATGAAATATGGATTAGGTTTGAAGTGATGTGGTAGAGAGATAATTTGACTTAAATAAGGTGATGTGACTTAAATAGGACAGTGACTTTTTGACTTTTTTAAGCCTCGTTTGGGAACAGGCTTTTTTAGTAACTTTTTGACTTTTTGGCTAAAATGTGATGTAAAAAAAACTAGTATGTTGGGAATGACTTTTTGACTTTTTACGAAAAGATGTACAAAAAGTAAAGAGAAAATTGAATCTTTGACTTTTTAGTATGAGTTGTTGACTTTTTGATTTTTTTTAGTGACTTTTTTATTAAAATATTCAATTATCAAACGATGCCTTAATATATGCCAAACAAGGCCTTACTCTTATTTTATATGACTTTAATTGTTCACTTCAGAAGCATGGACTTTTTTTAAAATGTGATATATCTGTGTTGTGTCTATATCGGACGCTGATATTTTTTCGACACTTTTCAATATTTGTCCGACACTCATCAAAACTTGTCATATTTTTTAATTTTTTTAAAAAGACCCAAGCACTTAGAGGACACTTGCATCTATTGCTTAAACACGCGTCTATCGATTAAATACGGATAAAACTAATTATAAGTTTGAACAAAACAATTTAAGCTACAATAATGAAAGAAAAACTATATAAATTTATAAGAATTAGTGTTGTATTATATATTTTTTTATTATCTTTGAATGATATATTCATATATATATGATATATAATAAATATATAAAATTATATATTTCAAATGTGTCTCTCATGTGTCATGTCATGTATTTTTAAAAAATTGGTGTGTCGGTGTGTTTGTATCTTTTTCGTGTCATGTCTATGTCAGTGTGTCCATGTCATATCCGTATAGTGTCTATGTCAGCTTGTCTGTGCTATATCTGTGTCCTATCATGTGTTGGTATCCAAGTCTTACTAGAAGGAATCTTTTATTCGAGTGGCGTTTCTTACTAAGAAAAGTGATTCCACACTCTCAAGTAAAACTTGCTCTCATCGAGGGAGAAACTCACTCTCAATTGAAATAGAAACCTCTTAAACATAAAAATCTCATAGAAATAAAATAAAAACAATGAAAACTTATTATAGTAACTTCCATATGTGTAATAGTTATTTATACTTAATAAAGACAATCTGTAATTGATATGAATCTTTAATGTTTATTCATATTTTATTACATATATTATAGTTAAGTGACATAAAATAATTATTAAAATATCTTTATAGATTTAGTAAATAAATATATACACATTCCTATATAAGCACTCTCAACCTAAGAGACTTCTCTGTCGCCGTTCTCGCTTCTGCTACTTCCCTGCATCCACTCCGTGCAACAAAGGTCCATGCTTCTTGGTCATTAACTATATTACATGGACTCAGGTACGAGTATCAAGTGCTTGTGCGTATCTAAGTGTTACAAGGACACACCTTAAATATTTATATATATTACATATTACATAATATTTTTAGATGACATGTCATAAAGTTTTTCAAAAATTAAGTTAAATAAAATAAAATTAAGTACAGACTGTTGGAAATTTATGGTTTTATAGGCTTATTTGTTGGACAATCTTCACTGTATTTAATTAAGTTAAATTCTGTTGTGTACTAAACAACAATCAGAATATAAAGAAATAAAGAAAATGAGAGAATTTGTTTGATTACAAAAATCAAACTCGAAATAATAAATAAATAAATAAAACCACAGATTTTATTTTGTTACAAAAACAAAAATAAAATCTGATTAAATAAACAAATAAAAACAGAATAAAATTAAACAACTTACTTGGTTAATTTATTTGAATAACTTTTCTGATCAAGTCCAGTGTTTAACACTGTGTCCTTAAGACAGATTCGTCCTCTCTACGGTGCTTTCAGAATTTGGACGTCTATCTCCCAGAATGAAATGATCTACCACAAACAATAGCAGCACTACAAATTGTTTGCCTTACGAACACACTAAGTGTTTACACTCTTTCTTTCAGAAATAAAATGCAACAAAATGAAGAATAGAATAAGCAGAGGTGAAATACGAAATTTCTGAATGAATAACATCAAATGAGGGTGGTCCTATTTATAGATGTAAAGGTGGCTCTTGGTTTTAAATTGAACAGGTATGATACCTGTTGGTTTTGAATTCAAACAGATTTGAATCTGTTAATAATTCAAACAGATAGCAAAAAAAGGAAGGGCCCTGTTTGGGTGTGCACTAATTCCAAACTAGTTTATTTCTGTTTGAAAACGGGAAGGGCCCTGTTTGGATGTACAGAAAATCCAAATCAGTTTAATTTGAATTCTGGATTTTATTTTACCAAAAATAAAATTAAATTCAAATGTTTTTGGCCTAAAAAGATTAGTATTGGGCCGAACAAGCCCAACCCAATCACACACCCGCACCCAAGCCCAGGCCTAGCCCGCCCGACCAGACGGACGGCGGTGGCGGCGCGCGCGTGTGTGGTGATTTTTGGGTCCAATGGGTCTAGCCCATTTTGCCCATAACCTCTCCTTCTAAAACACTTGGGTACCCCTTGGGGCACACCCCAAGTATCTAACCCAAGCCTTATAAACCCTTTCAAAACTTCCCACCAAATCAATGTGGGACAAGCCAATTTACAACCTTGAGGAATTTTCACCAAAACTTCATTTCCATGGAGCACACTTTGGCTTCAATTTCCCATTCACTCGGTAATGGTTTTGAGCAACCAAATATACCACGTGAATCACAACGCGGCATAGAACGCGTTACCAGTTTGACCCGAGTAAATCGACGCTCGGGGCCCACCTAAAAAATAGACCAAACTTGAGAAAAAATTCTGGTTTTACCCAGAATTTTTCTACCATTTCCAACAATCCCCCACATGAATGGAATTTGATGACAACGGAAATGCAATAATATGCAAACTTTAACGAAAGAGTATAAGTCGAAAATATCTTGCATCAGGATAGGTAGTTTTCGGCCTTGAACCTTCCCTAGTGATAACCTATCGGACTTACTGGCTAACCAATGGACGCGATGCCTTGAATTGTTCAGCCGTTTGTGTAAGCCAAGACAATAGATTTCACACAAAATATCTTCTAACACATCGTGGTTCTCACTGTTGTGTTCATTTTGGCCTTAAACGCGCCTGGTTTTCATAAGTGTTTCTAGAGAATTTAGCCTTTTCATTCTCATAGAACCGGCCCCAGTTCAACACTCATATAGGTGATTCTTATTGTGAATATCTCCTTATACTCGTCTTGATTTTATGCCTTAATCAAGATATAAGTAATCATTAAAAGCAAAGCTTATCCTTATATCCCTGCAGACAACATATGTTGCAGATATCACTCTCACCATAGGAATGGGTAGGGAATTTTTAATCCCTTGGTGATTTCTGGTGAGCCATGCATAACTTAGTTGTCCCTTTGAACTTAGTTCTTGAGATGTCCAGTCATATAAGTAGGGTTACCATTATGACGACTCTTATGTAATAGGCTTTAATCCCATCCCCTTTGATGAACTATACACTAGCTCTTTTGTCAAACCTTTTGTTAACGGATCCGCAATATTCTCTTTAAATTTTATATAATCTATTGAGATTATTCCGTTTGACAACAATTACCTTACGGTATTATGTCGACAACGAATATGTCGTGACTTACCATTATACATGTGATTCTGTGCCCTGCCTATTGCAGATTGACTATCACAATGAATGCAAATAACTGGCACAGGTTTCGACCACATTGAAATGTCTTCTAAGAAGTGACGAAGCCATTCTGCTTCTTCACCTACTTTGTCTAAAGCAATGAACTCAGATTCCATTGTGGATCGTGCGATGCAAGTTTGTTTCGTGGATTTCCAAGAAACAGCATCGCCTCCAAGAGTAAAGACATTTCCACTTGTGGATTTTGAATCTTTAGTATCCGATATCCAATTGGCATCACAATAACCTTCGAGTACTGCTGGATATCGAGTAAAGTTCAAACCATGATCACGAGTAAATCTTAGATATCTAAGAACCCTAATGATCGCTTTCCAATGGTCTTCTCCAGGGTTACTAGTGTACCTACTCAATTTACTAATAGCATAAGCTATATCAGGACGAGTACAATTCATTAGGTACATTAGGCTTCCAATGATTTGGGAGTATTTTAACTGAGACACTGTATCACCTTTATTTTTCGATAAATAAAGACTGATGTCTACAGGTGTTCTACCTAAATTCAAATCATCCTTGATAAATTTACCAAGAATTTTCTCAATATAATGAGATTGAGATAATGCATATCCGTCAAATGTTTTAGTAACATCTGCGACCTCCATATCTTTCATATCAAATCTTTTGTTAAGCATTTGCTTAGTTAATTTGATCATGTTTTGACTGCTTCCAATGATAAGCATGTCATCCACATAAAGACAAACTATGATATATCCTTGGTCAGTGCTTTTAACATAGACGCATTTGTCACATTCGTTTATCTTAAACCCATTAGTAAGCATTGCATGATCAAATTTTTCATGCCAATGCTTAGGTGCTTGTTTTAATCCATAAAGGGATTTTACAAGTCGACAAACTTTCTTTTCTTGCCCTGATACAACAAACCCTTTGGGTTGTTCCATAGAGATCTCTTCATTTAGATCACCGTTTAAGAAAGCTGTCTTAACATCCATTTGATGTATTTCTAAATTAAACAACGCTGCTATAGCAATAAGCATGCGAATGGATGTTATTCTTGTCACAGGGGAATATGTGTCAAAATAATCCAGACCTTCCTTTTGTCTGTAACCTTTAACTACAAGTCGTGCTTTATACTTGTCAATTGAACCATCTGCTTTCATTTTTCTCTTGAATATCCATTTATATCCAAGAGGTTTAGAACCTGGTGGAAGATCCACCAATTCCCAAGCATGATTTTGTATAATGGATTCAATTTCATTATTAACAGCCTCTTTTCACAAAGGTGCTTCAGGACCTATCATTGCTGCCTTAAAGCTTTGAGGTTCATTTTCTAACAAGTATGTCGGAAAATCTGGACCAAAGGATTTTGATGTTCTCGCTCTCTTACTTCGTCTTGGTTCATCATTAGTTAAATCCTGTTGGTCGAGACTATTACTAGTCTCTTGTGTTTGATTGTCATTAATCTCTTGACTTTGTGTACAATCATAAATTCTTTTCTGTGAACTTAATTCCTGTCCTTTCTTGTAAGGAAAGACATGTTCAAAAAATACAGCATTCCTTGACTCTATAATAGTGTTCACATTTATATCAGGTATTTCTGATTTATAAGTCAGAAACCGATATGCATTACTATTCTGAGCATAACCAATAAACACACAATCTACTGTTTTTGGTCCAGTCTTAGTCTTTTTAGGAATAGGAACTTCAACTTTTGCCAAACACCCCTACACTTTTAAGTATTTGTAGGAAGTCGGTCGACCTTTCCACAATTCATAAGGAGTGCTGTTGGTTTTCTTGTGGGGTATTCTATTAAGAACATAATTAGCAGACAATATTGCTTCCCCCCACAAGTTCTGTGGTAAACTTGAACTTAGTAACATGGCATTCATCATTTCTTTTAGGGTTCTATTCTTCCTTTTAGCAATTCTATTTTGCTGTCGAGAATAAGGGGCTGTAGTTTGGTGAATAATGCCATGTTGTGCACAAAATTCATTTAATGGTGCATCATATTCACCACCCCTATCACGTCTAACCATTTTAATGGTTTTACCAAGTTGATTTTCAACTTCTGTTTTGTAGAGTTTAAACATTTCTAAGGCTTCATCTTTACTTATAAGTAAATACACATAACAATATCTTGTGCAATCATCGATAAATGTTATGAAATACTTTTTGCCTCCTCTAGTTTGAATAAATTTTAAATCACATACATCAGTATGAATTAATTCTAAAGGTTCGGTTTTTCTTTCAACCGATTTAAATGGAGCCTTAGTTAGTTTCGCTTCTACACAAATTTCACATTTATGATTAGGGTTAATTTCAAACTTTGGTATATGATCTAAACCAATTAATCTACGCAAAGCATCAAAATTCACATGTCCTAATCTACCATGCCATAAATTTGACTCAAGAATATAAACAAAAGATGTGTTATTCTTATTCATAGCAATTTTTGGTACAACTGTCATTACATTCAATTTAAAGAGATCGTCACTCATGTATCCCTTACCAACATACATACCACTCTTTGTTAATACAAATTTATCAGACTCAAAGACAAGCCTAAAACCATTTTTACTTAACAAAGAATCAGAAACTAAGTTCATCCTGATGTCAGGTACATACAGTACGTTGTTGAGGGTCAGTTCTTTCCCTGATGTCATCTTCAAGATAACTTTTCCTTGTCCAGCCACAGTAGAAGTAGAAGAATTTCCCATGAAAAGTTGTTCACCATGTGTAGCCTCATTGTAGGTAGTGAACATTTTCTTGTCCGCACATATGTGACGAGTTGCTCCAGTGTCAACCCACCACTCTTTGGGATTTCCAACCAAGTTAGCCTCAGACACCACAGCAGAAAGGTTGATGTCATTCACTCCGTCAGAGATGTAATCCAATTCTGTTACATTGGCCTGATTGGTGGTCTTCTTACTTGTACTTCCATGATCCTTCTTAGGACAGCGGCAGTCAGAAGCTCGATGTCCAGTTTTGCCACAGTTATAGCATTTTCTTTTGAACTTCTTGCTACTATTGCCTTGTTTAGGACCATCTCCAGTAAACTTTCTCTTTTTGTTATGTGGTTTATGAACTTGTTCAACCACATTAGCCTTGGACTCCATGGGATTTTTCCCATTCATCTTTTCAGCCTTTCGGTTATCTTCCTCAATTCTTAATCTTACAATCAATTCATCCATAGTCATCTCTTTGCGTTTATGTTTTAAATAATTTTTGAAATCTTTCCAAGCCGGTGGTAACTTTTCCACTAAAGCAGCGACTTGGAATGACTCGCTAAGTGACATACCTTCTGAATGAATATCATGCAAAATTATTTGAAAACTTTGAACTTGAGATATTACCGTTTGGGAGTCTACCATAACAAAATCCAGAAATTTACCGACGACAAATTTCTTCGTGCCGGCATCTTCTGTCTTGTATTTCTTCTCCAAAGAATCCCACAATTCTTTTGCTGTTTTCAGAGGACTGTATACATTATACAGCATATTGTCAAGGCCATTTAGGATGTAGTTTCTGCACAGGAAATCTGAATGTTTCCAAGCATCTACAGCGGCAACAACTTGCCGATCACTTTCACTCTCTTTAAGTGCTGGAGCCTCTTCATGGAGAAATCGGGCCAAATTAAGAGTTGTAAGATAGAGCAGCATCTTCTACTACCATCTCTTAAACTCTGTACCGTTAAATTTTTCCGATTTTTCTCCAAGATTGATTGGTACATGAACATGATTCTGGATAGGGACCGATGTAGGTATAACAGTAGGAGTACCACTGCCAGATGCAGTTTCAGTTGTAGTAGCCATAATCTCTGATTACAAAAATCAGAAAAAATTAAAACACAAATTAATTTTCTAGTTACTAAAACCAGAAAATAAATTATAACAACAAAATAATTTTATTTTCCTTGTTACTAAAACTAGAAAAATAAAATATCACAATAATTTTCTGTAATATCAAATAATATTCTGCAATTGTTAATGACACCAGTATATTACTACTAGTTGTCAAAGAAAAGAGACAGTATATTACTACCATCTGTCAAATAGCATAAATCACTATTTGTTTTTCCAACCAGAATATTACTTTGAAAACACAGAAAATTAAATACAATGAAGATACCAAAAAGAAATCTGTCTTAAGATTGTTAGACAATCTTCACTATATTTAATTAAGTTAAATTCTGTTGTGTATTAAATAACAACCAGAATATAAAGAAATAAAGAAAATGAGAGAATTTGTTTGATTACAAAAATCAAACTCGAAATAATAAATAAATAAATAAAACCACAGATTTTATTTTGTTACAAAAACAAAAATAAAATCTGATTAAATAAACAAATAAAAACAGAATAAAATTAAACAACTTACTTGGTTAATTTATTTGAATAACTTTTCTGATCAAGTCCAGTGTTTAACACTGTGTCCTTAAGATAGATTCGTCCTCTCCACGGTGCTTTCAGAATTTGGACGTCTATCTCCCAAGATGAAATGATCTACCACAAACAATAGCAGCACTAAAAATTGTTTGCCTTATGAACACACTAAGTGTTTACACTCTTTCTTTCAGAAATAAAATGCAACAAAATGAAGAATAGAATAAGCAGAGGTGAAATACGAAATTTCTGAATGAATAACATCAAATGAGGGTGGTCCTATTTATAGATGTAAAGGTGGCTCTTGGTTTTAAATTGAACAGGTATGATACCTGTTGGTTTTGAATTCAAACAGATTTGAATCTGTTAATAATTCAAACAGATAGCAAAAAAATGAAGGACCCTGTTTGGGTGTGCACTAATTCCAAATTAGTTTATTTCTGTTTGAAAACGGGAAGGGCCCTGTTTGGATGTACAGAAAATCCAAATCAGTTTAATTTGAATTCTGGATTTTATTTTACCAAAAATAAAAGTAAATTCAAATGTTTTTGGCCCAAAAAGATTAGTATTGGGCCGAACAAGCCCAACCCAACCACACACCATGCACCCGCGCCCAAGCCTAGCCCGCCCGGACGACGGCGGCGGCGCGCGCGCGTGTATGGTGATTTTTTGGTCCAATGGGTCTAGCCCATTTTGCCCATAACCTCTCCCTCTAAAACACTTGGGTACCCGTTGGGGCACACCCCAAGTATCTAACCCAAGCCTTATAAACCCTTTCAAAACTTCCCACCAAATCAATGTGAGACAAGCCAATTTACAACCTTAAGGAATTTCCACCAAAACTCCATTTCCATGGAGCACACTTTGGCTTCAATTTCCCATTCACTCGGTAATGGTTTTGAGCAACCAAATATACCACGTAAATCACAACGCGGCATAGAACGCGTTACCACTTTGACCCGAGTAAATCGACGCTCGGGGCCCACCTAAAAAATAGACCAAACTTGAGAAAAAATTCTAGTTTTACCCAGAATTTTTCTACCATTTCCAACATTATTTTGGGCCATCTTTGAACCCAAATTTAAGTGGGGCTCACACGGCTGTTGGGGTGGGTCCAAAAAGATGACGTGCTCTTTGTCGCTTGGTAAGTCACAAGGTGAAAACGGTTCGTCAAAACCATTTATGAGTAAATGGGAAGTTGATGTCGTTTTCGGGTTCGTGAAATGGAAAGTTAAAGAGCCAAATGTGGGTTTCCTCCTTAAATTGGTTGTCTTACATAGAAACTGTAAGAGAACTTATATGAGTATATAAGTTTTAGGTTGACTTACTTGGGTTGGGCCTCAAGGGACGCCCCAAGTTTTATAAGGAGGGAAGTTATGGACAAAGTGGACTTTGGCCCAAACCACTACACGCACATGTGCAGCCAGATGTGCCTTGCTTGGGTATGGTCAGGTCCTAACTTTAATTTTTTGAACAAAATTCGTTTTAAATTTTTTCAAAATTCTTGTAGGAAAATTAGAATTTCTAGCCAAATTAATTCAAAATGTGCGCCAAAATTTGAATTCAAATTTTTGTGTCCGAACCAATGCTTCTCTCCAGTCACCTTCCTTCCCTATCCAGTAGTTTTTGTTTCACACCTGTTTAAAGGGATTTTCTACCCTTCCGAACAAACACCTTTGTGCTTATAAATAGAAGACCTTTTCCAGCAGATTTTCTCATTTAATTTTTAGCTTCCGGTTTTTTTCTCTCCTACATATATTCCTCATATTAGTTTATAGAATTTTTAGAGTTATAGAACATAGGTTTGGTTCGCCGAACAGATTGTTTGTAGTGGTACTACAATCTATGTAAAGTCATTATATCATGGGAGATTGACGCCATTATTCCGTAAGCACCTGAGTGAGGCGAATCTGTTTTAAGGACATAGTGTCACGCACTCCACTTGATCAAAAGATTTTGTTTGAATTTTCCAGTACAAGAACATTACTGTAAGTATTTTATTTTTGTTATTTCAATTTTCATTTCTCTACACAGAAGATTATTCCAACAATCTTAAAACAGATTCGAATTATTCTGTTTATATAAAATTTTTCGTTTATTTCCTTTTCTCCATTCTTTACAGAATTTATTATCTACATGGGTCTTTTCAAAATTCAAATTCTGATTTTTCCGAAAATAAAATTATGGGATTGTTCAATAATTAAAATTCTGATTTTCAATTTTCTACATTATTGACATTGGATTTGGTTTTATAGAATTTTTATTCTACAAAGTAATATACTATTTGATAAATAGTAATAATATATTGTTTAGTTTCTTTTGCAAATAGTAATAATATACTGTTTATCATTGGCTTTTCCAGAATATTAATTTGTGATTATATTGTTCTGTGTGAAATTGGTCATAAATTAATTATGTTTTTCAAAAATAATATTCAGAGCTTTCATTAATTAAAATTTTGTTTTAAGTATTTTAATTTTTGAAGTTTAGGAAATAATTTTTTGTGTGGAATTAATTTACTTAAATAAAAAGTTATTTTCAAATTAATTTGAAATAAAAGTTACAATTTTGCTTCTTTTATTTTTTACATAATTAAATTTTGTGTTTTATGGCTTAATTTTCTATGTAATATAAAATTTTAATTCTAATTTTGTTTTATAATTTAGAATTGATGGCTACTGAAACTGTTTAAACCTCTAATCCGATAGGTGTTGCGACTGCCCTGATCCTTCATGCTATTGTGACAGCTCCGGTAAATCACGAAAAAAAGCCAGAGAAGTTCCAAGGAACTAACTTTAAAAGATGGCAACAAAAGATGCTGTTTTATTTTACTACAATGAATTTGGCACGTTTCCTTCGCGATGATGCTCCAGTGCTAAAAGAAGATAAAATTGATCGGCAAGTGATTGCTGCAGTCGACACTTGGAAACATGCAGATTTCCTTTGCCGCAACTATATCTTGAATGGGCTTAATAATACACTGTACAATGTGTATAGCCCCATCAAAACGGCAAAGGAATTATGGTATTCATTGGAGAAAAAGTACAAAACAGAATATGCTAGCTCGAAGAAATTCGTAGTGGGCAAATTTCTGGATTTTAAAATGGTTGATTCAAAAATTATAATCAGCCATGTTCAAGATCATCAACTTATTCTGCATGACATCCATGTAGAAGACATGTCACTAAGTGAGTCCTTCCAAGTTGCTACTCTAATTGAAAAATTACCACAAGGATAGAAGGAATTCAAGAACTATCTCAAGCACAAATGTAAAGAAATGACTTTGGAAGAATTAATTGTGCAACTGAGAATTGAGGAAGACAACTAGACTTCTGATAAGAGAGTTGGCAACCATCCTATGGAGTCAAAGGCTAATATGGCGGAACATGCTCCAAAAGTAAAGAAACGAAAATTTTTCAGATAAAGTTCATCACAAGGTTCGAGGGGGGGGATACCAAGAAATTTAAGTTTAATGGCAAATGCTACATTTGTGATAAAGAGGGACACCGAACCAAAAATTGTCGTAACAAGCTGTCACAGCCCAAACCCGGCCCTATGGGTTTAGCACCGTAACCGGCCAGTAATCCGAGATTACCGAAGGCCTGCTGAACAGTAATACAGTAAAACAGAGTACAGGGCCTGGCGGAAGCCAATACAGTAATTAAACAATGTCCAATGAGCTGTGACGGTCTGTATGCCAAAAAGATTTTTCATGCATTCATACAAACACAAACAGTACAGTCTATACAGAACAGTTAGACAGTACAGGGACCTAATCCCTTGATAACAGTACGGTAAACATTCAGTCTATACAGAACAGTAAGACAGTATGAAGACAGGCGGGGGAAAACAAACAAAGCACCCCCAAGCCATAGCATGGCAACTCGGAACCTCGCAATGAGGCACAAAGGCTGGCTTGACAAAACTGGAGTCTAACCCACGCTCCTAGCTCCGATCTGGTGGCTGAGCACCTACATATATATATAAACAGTGAGCTAAAGCCCAGTGAATAACATAATGCGTAAAGAGGTTTAGAATGAATGTCCTTACAGTAATGAAAACAGTTCAATTCAATCAGTGTTTCAGTTGTTCAGTACAGTAAACAGTCATATGTGGTACATCCATTAGCATAACAGTAACAGTAGGTCTTAAAAGACCGAACGGTAATGATGGCCATCAGTCAGTAAACAGTAGTGGCTCCACGAGGGAACCGACAGAGATCTCTGTAACAGTAACAGTAAACAGTAGGTACTAAGGATGCCACAGTACAGTTCAGAAATAAAGGACATACATTCATTCAGTAATACCAGTTCAGTAAACAGTTCAGTTCAGTATTCAAAAGATATCAGTTGAACATATCTTTACACAATTGTTACTCACAGAGTTTGGGCTACAGTATGCTAGAGCGTGTCTCCCCAGTCGCCAACCCTACATAGTTAACAGATTGAACACACTAAGCCACACAATTGGGAACGGTAACAACTTAATCCCTAAGATGCCTCGGTGTGTTCTACATCTATATCCTCAATAAGATGTCTTAAACTAGGCCTACGAATGCCTAGAATGGGATGAGGATGCAAAGATGCACATTTAAAAGCATTTTCAGAAAAACAGGGTCCCGCTCGAGCGCAAGTTTCCCCGCTCGAGCGGTCATGCAACAAAGGTACACGCTCGAGCGTAAACTTACCCGCTCGAGCGTACTGTAAAAGTACTGGATGGGTGAAATCTCCGCTCGACGCCCGCTCGAGCTTGAGACAAGACTCCGCTCGAGCGCCGAATCCTCCGCTCGAGCGGACTGTAAAACAGTGCAGAGAGATGCTGGATGCTCGGATTCCACGCTCGAGCGGCATTTCCCCCGCTCGAGCGGAAGTGCAGAATCTGGAAATTCCAGATTGCACCTCCAAGCTCAAAACCAAGTTGTTAACAACTCAAAACCGATCCTCCTGGGCTCATTTTCTGGAAAACTCTTATAAACACATAGAATAACATGTTTCAAAGCTCAATTTTAAGAAATCAAAGCCCAAGGGTGTTTAATTCAAACTCAATTCAAACCAATTTCATGAACAATATGAACATGCAAACATGCATGAATTCAAACCAATTCAAAGCTTCAATTTGATGCTCTAAGGAGCTAATTGTTTCCAAAACATGATGAAATCATGGACCATTACAAAATTATGGACATGCATGTGAGGAAACATGAGCTTACAACCTCAAAACTCAAGAATGGCAACATGCATGCAACAATCAAGCTACAATTCAACATCTAACCCATGATTGGCTCTAAACTCCATCAATATGACATGAACCATGCAAGAATCCACTCAAAACATGAACAAGAAGACAATGGAGCTACCTTATGTCTTGTATGCGAGATGAACAAGCTCAACTATGCAATCTTATGCTCTAAATCCTTCAATTCTTCAAGATTCTCAAGCTAAATCAACAAGAACAATTCCCTCTCTCTCTAACTCTCTTCTTGGCCGGTTAGAGGCAACACAAAGGCTGATGAAATGTTGGTTTTAATCAAATGCATTAAGTGTAATAAGCCTCAAAAGGTTTGAGGTAGTGGCCCACTACAAGGCTAGTTTGGTAAATAAGTCCAATTCATGTGATTAACTCATTTTAATCTAATTTAATCATACCTAATCAGTTTTCAGGTAAATACACCATAAAATCACATTAATTATGAAGATCATAAAACATTAATCAATTCCCAGTTCGGCCGCCGATAAGGCCTTCAATTAGCAGTTTAAACATATAAGCATGAACAGATAATCATGCAGTCTAACAGATAGCATGCAATTCAGCTAACATATACTCAATCAATTCGGTTTCCAATTTTAGTCAGTCAGTTCAGTACTTTTACCAGTCCAATTATCAGTCACGATCAGTTCAGTTTTAACGGTAATCAATGTTTATCGGTAATCAATCAGTCATTAATCGGCAAACAGTATGAGGGTTGTTACACAAGCACAAAGGTAAAGGAAAGTCAAGTAAGAAACCTGCTCAAGCCAATGTCACCAAAGTGAACAGAATCTCCAATGATGTTGATGACATAAATTTTTTTGCCGTTGTTCTGAAGTCAACCTTGTCGGAAATCTCTAAACAACTTTATTACTAGTCGACAAAATACAGATCACTACTCACTACATGATTAATTTTCTATAAACAATTTTATTACTAGTCGACAAAATATAGATCACTGCTCACTACATGATTAATTTTCTGTAAACAATTTTATTACTAGTTGACAAAATTTTCAATATCCATCGAATTTAAAATTTATTATGAATGACAAACAACAACTAATTAATGAAACAAACTATAATAGCATATTCAAAGTCCAAAGAAATGAAAAACAATATATATATTGATGGTAATGGTGACGTTATTTTATGTGGTATCACTAACTAATAAATAGTTAGTCAATTTTTTTCTTCTACTAATTCAACAATATTGTGGTTTCTCTTGCAAATCAATAATACTTATTGCATGGTGATATTATTATGTGGAATTACCGTTACATCTAATATTTATTTGAAATTTGAAAAAAAAAAAAAGACAAAACAAAACAAAAAATAAAAAACAAACACGTATATGCAAAACATACAAACAGATGTAAATTAGACATATATACAAAGATAAATTTTCAAACAAATAGTTGAAGATACTTTATGCATAGTAGAATGCACATTCACATAAAGTAATGTACAACTAAGCACTTATAATATTAAATATTATAGAGACTTACGTATAGGTCCTAATAGATAAATTTATCGTTCAATAGATCCTATAATAATTAATGACATTTTTCATTAAATACTATTAAAAAAAGGTCACTTATTGTTAATTTTTAGTAATAGTTTATGAAAAATCTAGAAATCTCCTACATGTTGATTTGTGCTTATGTATCAATTTTAAGCAGTATATAACAATCCCAATCAAACAATCAAGACAAATCGACACAACGATTTTACGTGAAAAAACCACAATTGGACACCTCCAACTATGATAAAAAAAACCATGGACAACAGTCACAAAACAATCCACTAAGAAGATATAAAGGAATTACACAGGTATACTCTCAATTACCTAACGAATCCACGCCCGAATTGAACCAACCTCTATGTGCCTCTTCCAACCCCGTCTTCACCTCAGAATTGTCTTGACAATAAGCCACTCCGGAATCCACCAGAGCTTCAGGCTCGAATTCTTCAGAATCCACCGAAGAACAACTCTCTCTTTTGTGTTGTGTAAAACAAAAAAATTAATCCTTTGATGTATACTCTTTAAACCATGAGTTGAATACTCAATCAAAACATCAAAGAAAAACTAGCAAAATATCCACAGATATAAACCCTAGAACCCAAGAAGAAGATCTGGAGAAGTTTCTTGAATATAAAGTAACCAACTCCTTGATGTATGAATCTCAAATCATAAGTTTAGAACTCTCTCAAATACATCAAGGAAAACTCACAAAAATCTCAGAAGAAAACCACAAACAAAATCCTAGGACTCTTAAATAAGATTTAGAAAAAGTAAAACCTAAAAACAACCTAAACAAATATATATAGGCAAAACTTGTTCACGATCTCCGCTCGAGCGCCCAACATCCCGCTTGAGCGGCTTCAGCAAAATATGCGTGTGACAAAACAGAGGTCCACTCGAGCGCTTGAGAACGCGCTCGAGCGCGAAATCACATCTTCCAGTATTTTTACAGACCTGACAAACTTCTGAAACCCAGCATTCTCCGTTCGAGCGGGGGAATGTCCGCTCGAGCGGACAGGCAACTTTGAATACATTTTTGCATTTTGCTTCGGGACACTGCCCCTTGACCCCGCCGTGGCGCTGCCCCGGACCCGCCAAGAGGCGTTGCCCCCTAGACCCCCGCGAGCTGACCGGCAGCTCGATCCCCGTCATAATCAGCGAAGTGGCAATCTTGAAAGCATTAATATCACAAACTTCTCTGCAAGGCATAATTCAGGTTGGATTCGCATCTAAACACTCATAGCCTCACTGAAATAAAAAAGTGCGAAAACAAATACAACTTAAAGGAGTTTTGTCAAACGGGATTGCCAAGAATAAAAATCTAGTAGTTTAAAAATTATCACAACAAATGTCACTAATTATAAGTTTTAGTTATAGTTTAAAAAAATTATCACAAAAAAAGTTACTAATTTTCAATTTTTAGCGATAGTTTAAAAAATTCACCATAGAAGAATATCACTAATTATAAGTTTTAACGACAATTTATAAAAATCGTAATAAAAAAGTCACTAATTATCAATTTTAAGTGACATATGCAAAAAATCATCACAAAATTATTGTTAGTAATGATTTTATCATTAAGTCCACCTATTAGAAATTATTGATAGCTAACCTAAATATTATTGATCCAAGCCTTAAATTTTCTCTCCTTTTCTTTTCTTTTCCAGCATTTTCTTGGAAAAGAAACAGAGCAATCTTATGTAAGTTCTAAAAATTAAGGTAGCATTTGATAACGTTTACGTTTTTTATTTATATTTACAAAAATTTTACAAACTAATTTTTATTTATTTTTTCTTTTAAAAAACACATAAACTACAAACACGTTTGGTTTGAACAAAATATTTGAAAAATTTTAAAAATATAAACTAAAAAATATGTTTGTTCAAGTATAAAATATTTATATTTATTTTTTTATTAATTATGATAATGGGATCATACACATTATAATTGAAAAAAAAAATTAATTGAAAAAAACTAATTGGAAAAAAATTAATTGAAAAAAAAAATTATTTGAAAAAAAAATTAATTGAAAAAAATTTATTTAAAAAAAATAATTGTAAAACAAATTATTTGAAAAAAATTAATTGGAAAAAAAATTAATTGAAAAAAAAAATTTATTAGTCAAATTTTTAAATTTATGTTTATAAACCAACATAAACTTATTTTTTTAATTTACGTTTTTTTCTTAAATTTATAAATTAAGACAACCATTTATAAATCAAAAAAATTATTAAACAAGTTTTTATAACAATATTTTAAATCTTTATAAATATAAATTGAAAACGAAATAGTTACCAAACATACTATTGTTTTAGTTTTTTTTTAAAAAAAAAATTATAAAATAAAATAAAAACATATAAAAAATTAAAGAAAATATTTGATACTTTTGTATGATTTTTTAACTGAAATAGACTTCCCAAACTTGTCTTAATCAAATAGTGCCAATTTCTCTCTCTAGATTCTCTCTAGACGTATCAATTTAATCATATCAAACATTTCAAATGTACTGGAATTATTTATTTACTTACCTTATTGAACGTAAGAAAAAAGTAACTTAAATTTTTAAAAAAAAAAAATGGATTTCAATTTTTCCATTTTAACTTTACTCTTCGGGCATGTTTGACTAGATAGATTAGAGTATGGATTTGAGATTATTAATCCGTGGACCCAATTATTCTATGTTTGTTTTAATATTTTGGTTTAGGATTATTAATCCAATGGATAATTAATCCAACAAATTTGTAGGATTATTAGTAATGGGGTAGGGGTGAGATTATTAATCCAATAGATAATTTATCTTATTAATCTAATTAAATAATAAATACCATACTAATTTTAATAGAATTATTAATACTTCACTATTAGTCTTGTGAATCAGCATCCAACCTGAGTAATGAGATTTAACACCACAATTACATCCAACCAATGAAATGTCATCTCTCTCTCTCTCTATATATATATATATATCAGCCATATAATGGAATTAACCTTTGGGATTTGTTTGGGTTTATGGTTTTGGGGAGGGGGGTCTCTCTGTCTCTGTCCCTCCCTCTCTCTGTCTCTCTACGGTCAGTCTGGGAGGTGTGTGAGAGGTTTGGGATAGAGGGAGGAGTATTTATGCGGCTCAGCTTTCACACTCTAGGTGTATCCATGTAGAGAGAGGTTAATTTCTCATGTACTCCAAATATTTTGTTAAAAATTTTACTAAACATTTATGAGTGTGAATCTTGTGGTTTCGCACCAATACCCATGAGTGTTTGGTTAAATTTTAGATATTTTTAAAGTTAAATTTTACTTTTTTATTAGGTAAATTATAAATATATATTTTGATAATTATTTAAAATGCGGATTGTCACTTATGATTTTGAAAATTACAAAATTTCACTTTTTAAAAAAAATTATTTGACAAAAACAACAAAAAAAATAAATTTTTTCAACTATATACAATAATAAAATTACATGAATTGTTAATTGAAATATATTTTTGATATGATTAAAAAATTATTAATTGACTTAATAATTTATTAATAAAATGAGTAATTTGTTATACAATTAGAAACTTGAAGAGGTATGATATAATTTTTAAAGCTATATGAGACAATCCATATTTTAAGTAAATCTTAAAAAAAAAATTTAATTTACCCTTTTTTTTTTTTTTTTTTGCTTGTTAACTGGTCACCTTTTAGTTTCTACTAAGAGCATCTCCAACGGTGAATCAAAATTTTCACCAAATTTGAGTAAAAAAAAGTAAATTTTCTCAATCTGATACCATTTGCTCCAACCGTGCATCAAAAGGGAAGTAGTCGACCGATTGGTTGACCGGTCGGTCGACTGGTAAGGCAAAATATATATATATATATATATATTTAACCTATTTGAACCTTTTTGACCGGTTTGAATCTACCTATTTGAAAGGGAACCGGTCGACCGGTTGGCCCACCTCAACGGTAACGCACAGTGAAATGGTGAAATCTTGAGTTTGTTCTCACTTTGATGAATTTTTTGTTTCATTCTCATTTGATTTCAATTTGGTGAAATCATTGGAGCTCCAAAAAGTGACTTTTTCACCAAATTTTAAATTTGATGCAAAGTTTGGTTCACCGTTGGAGATGGTCTAACAAGGCTCTCAGTTATAGCAATCTTGTTTTAAAATACTAGGCAAGGCTCCTCCAATTTGGAGGTGCTATTGGGGCTCCGTGAGCCCCTCAAAAAACTCATGTTAATAATTTGAACAGTTCATATTGAAGGTCTCATCAAAAAGATCATCATTGTAAAAAATTAGATTAATCCGAATCCTATTGGTGCATTATTAGATTGCATTTATCTTCAAAATAATAAATGGTTTACAATTAAAATTATAATTATTAACTATTTTTTTATGACAAACGAAATCTAAGAATGTGATTATGGTTTTTTTTTTTTTTTTTCCTTCGGCGCGCGCGCAAGAATGATCTTCTTGATGAACTATTCGATGTGAAGTAAATGGTTTGGTTGATTGAGGTAGGTCTTAACAGCACCTCCAGTAATCAACTGGAGGGAACACAATCCTTAAAATATTATACCCCAACTGAATTATTAAACACTAGCAAAAAAAAAAAAAAAATTGTCCTATGCACAGATAAATTTATATTATTATTTATATCATATGTATCCTATTTTGCTAAATCAATAAAAACAACCAAAGAGAAATTCATAGAACTCTTACTCATTCCATTCCAGTACTCAATACTAATAATTCGGATAAAGATTTTCAAGGTAGGTAAAAAATATAAAAAATATAAAAAATTTATATAAAAACTTTGGTAATAGTCAAAACAAAAAAAACAAAAAAAAAATTTGAAGAATTACTTGAATATCTTGACAAATAAACATCAAAAGATGAAATTTTTTAAACTTATTTAAAAAAGACATTTGTCTTTTTCAATAGTTTAGAAGTTTATTTGTAATTTTATTTTTTTAAAAAAAATTTAAGGAATCAATGTGATACTTTTTAATAATTTAGGGGATTTTTGTGTAAATAAACGAAGACTCTTAAATTATTAATAAGTATCACTTTGACCTCATATAAACTATAAAATTGTACAAATTGACTAGTGAAATTATTGGGAAATATCATTTTGTCTCCAAAATTATAAAAGCGTATAAATAGACCAAACCATAAAAATGTACCAATTGGATCCCCTAATAGAAGGGATCAAATTAAAACATGCCAATAATTTAGGAGTTCATTATACTTTTATAATTTAAAGAGTAAAGTAATACATTTTAATAATTTAAGAAATTCATTTGTATATTTTTAAAATTTAAAAGTGAAAGTAATATTTCTTAGTAATTTAAAGAATCTCCATCTAAATAATCATTTATTTATCTATTTTGATAGTGATAAGTATCCTTTTGAAAATACTATGGCTTCTATCCAGTCCACTATTAGATTGGATAAGTCCTATTGGGTTTTATGTGCTCATTTTTGGATTTCATTTTCTAGTTCTCTATTAGAATGGAAAGGTTTTATTGGGTTTTATGTGCTCATTTTTTATTCTGTTTTAATAATCTGAACTGTTTACATTTTATTCTTGTAAAAAATTAAATTGACCGAATAATGACAACCATTTTAATCAGTTTGTACGAAAAAAAATAGACGGTGAAAAAATAAACAATTCACATAAAATTAATCTAAATACGTGATTTTTATTATTTAATCGATTTAATTTTTTACAAAAATAATATTCTAAAAAAATTTTAAAATATAAATAATTTAAATTATGCCGTCCAATTCCTTTGTAAAAATGCCAGGCACACTTTAGCTCAGCCCTCTTATCAGCGAATGCGGTGCACTTTAGCTTCCCGCCACCTATATATATATCTGCTGTGTGTGGTTTAAACTTCTCACCAGAGCACAAAAATATCAGATAGAAAATCCCCATTACACACTCGCTCACTCTCTCAATGCATTCCTCTCTACCTCTCAGTTTCAACCCTCCTCTAATCCACAGACCTCAACCACCTCCTCTTCTCCACCCCAATTCCTTCTCTCCATTCCCAATCTCCAAACCCTCCTTCCATTCTCTCTCTAAACCTCTCATTTCCTTCTCTCTCTCCGCCTCAAACAACTCCAATTACGACCGAGAAGAGGCCCGGTGGCTCCGCGAGGAGCAGCGGTGGCTTCGGGAGGAGCAGCGGTGGCTCCGCCAGGAATCTCGGTGGCAAGCCGAGCGAGAATCCCACCTCCGCGAAATCTCAGCCCTAAGGCTCCGGATTCAGGAACTGGAGCGCCAGAGCGAAAACCATGGGGTTTCGGTGGCAAATGTTGCTGCGCTGTTGCAGATGTTGAAGAAGGAAGCGGAGTTGTTGGAAAGCGGGTCGAGCACGGTGCCGATGGTGCTGGAGGCGGCGGAGAGTGGTGGGAAGGTGGAAGAGGAGGTGGTGGTTGTGAAGGAAGTTGTTAGAGAGGAGAAGAAAGAGGGGAAAGAGTTGAAGAAGAGAGCGACCTTGAGGAAGGGATCGGAAGGAGAAGATGTTAGAGTGATGCAGGTCTGCTTGCTTGCAATATGAAATTTCTCTTCTGTCAAATTTAACAAGGCGAGTTTTTGTTTGTTGATGATACATGTGCGTCTGTTGAGCTTCTTCTTCTTCTTCTTCTGGGTTAAATATATCTTAAATTTTGTTTGTATCATTTAGTCATCGATGTTTAAATTGCGTTGATAATGTATAAAAAAGTGTTTCAATTTGGACCCGTTAAAGTCAATATAAATGTGAAAACTCACTGAAAAAAATTACAATTTTAGTGTCCAAAATATGTGATTTGTGGCATTTTGATGTCTAAAATTACATATTTATTCCTATTTTTGAAGCCATCCATTGAACGGATTTAGGTTAGGGAACCGTATTGAAACATTTTTTATATATTGAGGACTAAATTGGTACCATTTAAACGTTTGGATCAAAACGTCACAAAACTTATACTTTGGGGATTAAAAATGTTTTAACTTTTTCAATTTTTTAAAAATATATGAATACACACACACATATATATATCACACCTTATATTATATTGATGTTTCTCTGCATTTGCTGTATGTTTGTAGTGAGCAGGGTGTAATGAATTATTTTGGTATAGAACAATTACTTACACAACTTATTACATTTATGAAGAAAACTACCAAGGGTTAAAATTAAAGGACGATAAAAAACAGTAGAAGGGCAAATTCAAAATAATTTTTATATCATGGCTAAAATTTAATACATTATAGAAATAATAGGTAAAGAGGATCATTTTCCTATAGGTCATTATTTGGTAATAATTTCTTTTAATTTGCATTGTAATGGCATATTCTTGAATTATATAGTGTTTTAATGGGAAGCTCATTTTGTTTTTCCTTTTGGGATTTGTGTTTGTACATGTGTATCTACATATTTTCCCATATGCCCTAATGATTGTGTGCTTATGATATTATAAGGGGGTTTATTATAAAATTTGTCATGTCCTTAGTTTGTGTTATTTTGGCAGGAAGCCTTGCAAAAATTGGGTTTTCATTCTGGCGAAGAAGATATGGAATATTCTAGCTTCTCAAGTGGGACGGAGCGTGCTGTAAAAACATGGCAAGTAAGTTCTGAGTTTCATTCTACATGCAGAAAACTCCCATGAGTTATCAGGATGAAGATTAATGTGAGCTTTTCTTAATCCAACAGACAATGTAAAGATGATATAAATATTCACTTTCTCTTGTTTGGCTATCTTTCCTTTACATGATTCGTGATCACATAAGCTTGCTTGACAGGCCACATTAGGTACCCGTGAAGATGGAATTATGACTGTTGAACTCCAAGAAATGTTATATCGAGAACAACAAATTGGGGTTTCTGGCTTGGCAATAAATGTGGATCCAAAAGGAAATAATTTGACTGTTGTTCAGAAGGTTAATTTTGATTTTGATTTTGTTTTTGTGTCCAATGCTTTTCCATTTAGAGAACCTTACTTTTGATTTTGATTCTGATTCTACCAATTTCCTATTTTGAAACATTGACTTGGTTGGTTTTTGATTTCATCATATTTATGTTCCATGTGCTGCCATTGTGAAGCTCAAGTAATTTGGCTAGGACATTGTAGTGTGCAGACTATCATCTCCCATTTTATATGACTAATTACCATCCCCAAAAGCCTCCGAAGCAGCTGATAATTCCAACCCAACAAAACTAGAGCAATTTTAGCAGGTTGTATTCTTAGCATGAAACACACTGTTGTATACAATGTTAACAATCTATTATGGTACCTGACAATATATAAGCTGTAAGAAATTTTGATAGAAAGAGAATAAATTGTATGTATTATGATTGATGTATTGATTGATTTATGTTGTGTTGTTATGTTTACAATGATCATATATATAGAAGAAAATGTGGTAGTAGGTGGACTGAAGTGGAGGTGGTAGGTGGAGTGGGTGGTAGTGGAGGTGGTAGGTGGAGTGGTGATTTATTATTTACAATTTACATTAACAGCCCCCCTCAAACTCAAGGAGGATAGGTACTAGCCAACTTGAGTTTGGAGAGAGTAACAAAACAGAAAAATAAGCTGACAATTAAAAATGGGATAGGAGACACTGTATGGTCGTGTCGGACCGTTGTAGCAGACAGTTTACGGGGTCATGTCGGACCGTTGGAGAAGACAGTTTATGGGGTCATGTCGGACCGATGTAGAAGCTGACCGGAATCAATGTCGGGACAGTTTATGGGGTCATGTCGGACCGATGTAGAAGCTGACCGGAATCAATGTCGGGACAGTTTATGGGGTCATGTCGGACCGTTGTAAAAGACAGTTTACGGGGTCATGTCGGACCGATGTAGCAGGACAGTTTACGGGGTCATGTCGGACCGATGTAGCAGGACACTGTGTGGTCGTGTCAGACCGATGTAGAAGACAGTTTATGGGGTCGTGTCGGACCGTTGTAGAAGCTTGTGGTGGTGCACCAAGGGGGCGACTTAGGGAGTGCGCCATGAGGTGACTTGAACATGATACTGTGTATAACCCCCCCTCAAACTCAAATAGGTGTGAAGATAGAAACCTATTTGAGGTTGAAACAAAGGGATTGATAAAGCTGACCGGTGTAGAAGACACTGTATGAGTGTGTATATAGGCTGCCCAAAAAAATATACATGGATGTAGATATCGAGCCCTCAAAAGGTGTGCCCAATCTGTCAAAAGGCGTGCCATCAAAAGACGTGCCCGATACATCAAAAGGCGTGCCAGATATGATGGCGAGGCACGTGAGTGCCTTGGCTGGCGTGCCCGTTTGTCTGGCGTCAGAGGCGCGCGATGCGCGTGGCTGCCTCGGCTATTTAACCAAGATGGAGCCTGAGGCCGAGGCAGAAGACAAACAACTTGCGAAGAAAAACTTCTGAAAAACGCTTCGTTGTGCTGAGAGAGATAGTCTGTAACACTCTGTTGCGAGAGATGGCTTCGTCGTCCCGTGGTCTGCTGACTCTCTTTCCCGACCTCAACGAGTCAACAAGAGAGATAACGGGTGCGGTGTCCCGTGAACCTCAACCAAACACCACTGGGTTTGCTCCGTTGAACTTTCCGATGCAGTCGGTGGAGCAAAAAATGGCAGTGCAAACGGATGTGGAGGCGAATCAGTATACTTTGAAGGCATGTGTGGAGTCCATGACGGCGGTCACAAACTTGTCGCACCGGCTGCAGAGTAGGACAAATGAGGTGCAGCAATTAAACTCCCAGCTGGCTCTGCTCCAACGCATGTATAAGGATGCGCGAGCAGAGATAAGCGTGCTAAGGGCAGAAAACAAGGAGCTGAAGCGGAAGGCCACCGTGATGTTCCGATTTGGAGGGCCGCCATATGCTGCAGTGGATGAGCAGGGAGTAGTGATCGTGCCCTGTGGAGTGGGAAACACGGAGGCAGCACCGTCAAGGGCCGGCTAGGACGGAGGCAAGAAGAAGAGACCGGCGGAAGAGGCGAAGAAGTGAGGTCGGTGGGTGGCCGTCTGCAAAGAAAACAAATCTTTGGTTGTTGTGATGGTTTTTTTTTTTTTTTTTTTTTTTTTTTTTTTTTTTTTTTTTTTTGAGTTGTGGTGTAAAATGGTGATCGGGGTTGATCCCGGAAATGAATAAAATATGGGTGTTGTGCAAATGTGTAAATTGTTTTTTTTTTTTTCTTTTTTTTTCTTTTTTTTTGTTGTCTGTGTCTATGGGTGGAGGCATACACTTGTGGGTCCACGGTTTTGGTCAAAAAAAACACCAGCCCATAGTTTGGGTTTTGCATAGTGGTTTGATTGGAGATGGGGCCTGCCACTACATATGTTGGGCATCTAATATTGTTATTCTTTAAAATCATGCTGGAGGATGGTCTGTGCAAGAGACGTGGATAATAAAAAATAAAAGAAGAGTGGGTGGATAATAAAAAAAAATCAAAGTTGTATGTTTAAATAAAAGAAGAGTGGGTGGATAATAAAAAAATAAAAAGAAAGGAAAAGAGTGGGTGTAAAGGGTATGTTCAATTCATTTGCTTATTTATTTATGTATTTTATTTGGTTGTGGTAGAGTGGATCACATAAGTTTATTTATTTTATTTGAAGCTTTGCTGATGACCATCGAGACAAAGAGAGTGGTGGTAAAGGAAATAAAATATAATAACAAGAAAGTTGGGTGGTGTGTCAAGCAGGGGCTATGAGTAATTTTATTTTATTTGTTTGTGGTAGAGTGGAGCACATGGGTGTATGTATTTTATTTGAAGCTTTGTTGATATTGCCATAGAGAGAGAACGAGTGGTCTCAGCGCACTTGAATCATGTCCCGCAAAGATCGCAGAAATGAATGTGCTCTGCGAGAAGGCGGGGGAGATCTCCGTGGAGACCATATCCATCTGGTTTTGGCCGATGAGAGCGTTGTTTTTGACCGATTCGGAGAGGAAGCGGTGGAGAGAGTCCATTCTGGAGCGGACGGTGGCGAGGTTGAGAAGGGGAACTCGCGGGTCGGCGGCGGCGCCCGGCGTAGAGTGGCGGAGAACGTGTCCGGTGTGGAGGAGGATGTTGGATAACTAGATCTGCCAGCATGATGGCTGGAGTGGCTGAGTAAGCATCGGCAGAGAAGAAGATGGTAAGAAGTGAGAGAGTACGACCGAAACGGAGAGAAAGCAAGAAGAGAGCCGCTGCTGCTGCATTCTTAGCTTCATGGCCTTGAATGATGGGTCATGGTTGGAGCATGAGTGCTCCTCACCAAAGATGCAGAGGGTCGGAAGGGAGGATGCCAACGAATGTATAAGGAAGGTATGTGTAGAGGTCCGGCGAAATAGATTGAGGTCCGGCAAACGGCTAAGGTGAGGTTGCCGCCCGCCGGTGAAGCGAAAAATACTAGGTTCTAAACCTGCTCTGATACCATGTAAGAAATTTTGATAGAAAGAGAATAAATTGTATGTATTATGATTGATGTATTGATTGATTTATGTTGTGTTGTTATGTTTACAATGATCATATATATAGAAGAAAATGTGGTAGTAGGTGGACTGAAGTGGAGGTGGTAGGTGGAGTGGGTGGTAGTGGAGGTGGTAGGTGGAGTGGTGATTTATTATTTACAATTTACATTAACAGCCCCCCTCAAACTCAAGGAGGATAGGTACTAGCCAACTTGAGTTTGGAGAGAGTAACAAAACAGAAAAATAAGCTGACAATTAAAAATGGGATAGGAGACACTGTATGGTCGTGTCGGACCGTTGTAGCAAACAGTTTATATAAGGAAGGTATGTGTAGAGGTCTGGCGAAATAGATTGAGGTCCGGCGGACGGCTAAGGTGAGGTTGCCGCCCGCCGGTGAAGCGAAAAATGCTAGGTTCTAAACCTGCTCTGATACCATGTAAGAAATTTTGATAGAAAGAGAATAAATTGTATGTATTATGATTGATGTATTGATTGATTTATGTTGTGTTGTTATGTTTACAATGATCATATATATAGAAGAAAATGTGGTAGTAGGTGGACTGAAGTAGAGGTGGTAGGTGGAGTGGGTGGTAGTGGAGGTGGTAGGTGGAGTGGTGATTTATTATTTACAATTTACATTAACATAAGCTTTAAAAGTAGTTCCAAATGCATGCTTTTGGCTTGAATGTCTAAAATTAAGTTTTAATGTCATTCTAGGGAGTAATTTCTTTCAGATACAAAATACATGAAAAACAGCAGCCAACCCCAACTCATCTTAAGGGTGAATTAGGTTACTTACTGATTGACGTCCTTAGTAGGAGGTCGTGTTACTATGATTTTTAGTCAAATTTTGTTAGTGTTCATGGTAATATACTGTCACTGACTCACGGTTTCTGGCAATATCTGTGGGTGAGACTCACTGGTTGATCAAGCTATGTTAACACTCACCGATGAACTCTGAATTTCTAATGCAAATTGCTCAATCTCTTAAATTCTGGTAATTAGAAAATTCGTAAGTACGTGGTTATGTTGTTATTTAGGAGGGTGCAAATGGAGCTGCAGTTGCTTCTATAACCGAAATTTCAGAAATTCAGCAAACAGTTGTGGAAGAAAGTGGTGTTACAGAAGTTGAGGTATCTGAACACCGAGTATTTCTTCTTGGAGAGAACCGGTGGGAAGAACCTTCTAGGCTTGCTGGCAGGAGCAAACAGGTTGGTGGGGCCAAGAGCAAGGACCGTATAACAAAGTGCCTGTCTTGTCGCGGGGAGGGTCGCTTATTATGCACAGGTATCTACGTTTTTCAATATGCTAATTACCCTGTTAACGTGATTCTAAATGTCATATCTAGCCACTCCATTGATTGGTAGTTTTAGTAATCCCATAGTCCTTTGTCCTCTTTCAATTCTACCTTATTATTGTAATATGATATGAAATTCAGTCCACTAGGAATGATACATGTAAATATTTGCAGAGTAGAAGACTTCCCTTGCTGAATAGAAGAGGAAGCCTCTGCCCATCTCCCTTCTTTTGACATGTAAATATTTGCAGAGTAGATGACTTCCCTTGCTGAATAGAAGAGGAAGCCTCTGCCCATTTCCCTTCTTTTGACATGTAAATAGTGAGCATGATTTCACTATTTCTAACGTAAATTGACCGGTTAATGTGCTATTGGCATCTCAGATGTGGGAGAGGAGTGGTGAAAATAAACACAAGACTGTACACATTGTCCTTTAGGAATTCACTTTAACAGATGTGTGTAACTGTTTGGACTACCCATTTGTTGACATCTAAAATAGTAGTTAAAAATTTTAAAGGTACTATTTTATGGGAGAACCAGGGACTTCTCCTTACTTTAGAAAGAAATCGGATCCCAGATGAGCTCACGACTCACCTTCGTCTCTTCATACAAAAAAAGGGGAGGGGGGGGGGGGGGGGGGGGGGGGGGGGGCTTTGCTTGCTTCAATCAATTACCATTCAGAGCCATCCAAGATCATTTCCCTATTTTACATCAATGAAACAGAAAAAAAGTTCTGCTTTCCTCATGCATATGAAGAATGGAGCGATTATCTGTAATTTAAAAAACAGGGCACCCTAGCAGTATCTATCTGGCCTTCAAAATGTAATGAACAAGGATCTTTGTGTTGAGTGAAGCATTCATATCACATTGAAAGAAATTGGAATTGTACAAGCTTAAATTTAGGACCATATTGATATGGGTTTCAGCTAATCGAAAACGGATTTATAGAAAGAGAAAAAAAAACATTTTCCAAGAATGCAAAACAAACTTGTGGCGCTTTGTTTTTGAAACAATTGACCACTAATTTAGCAGTTACCACATCATTCTATATGTGAGTTACTGGTTTTATATATTCTGTTTGTAGTGGGCTAGTCCCAGGCACCCAGCTTGTGATATCCTTGTTCCATAATATGTTAATCGGTCCTTAACATGAATGTGATTATGTTAGAATTTACCAATTTACTCCTCCACCTACCATCTCCACTAGCACCCACTTCACCTACCACCTCCACTACACTACACCTACTACCCAAACCCTCTCCTATATAATGCCACTCTGATTTGTAATAAAAAATATCAATCAATCTTGTAATCTATACAACAATCAATAATACATCTATTTTTACATGTATCTATTTTTACATGGTATCAGAGCAAGGTTAAGAACCTAGTCATTCTGCTTCACCGGCGGGCGGCAACTTCGCCTTGGCCGCCCGCCGGATCTCTACACATACCTTGGTTCCGTTGCCGGGACAGACGCGGTGGCGAAGGCTTTCGTGGTTGTCTTCAGCATCATCTTCAGGTGCAAGATGAGAAGATATAGAGGTGAAGTGCACATCTTCAGCTCCTGTTTTGTGATTGAAAAGATCTGCCAGTGGAACCATCCCAAATCCATAGTAATCATCTATTTGAAAAGAGCGAAGCAATAAGACTTTTTGCTGCGAGGTACTGTTCAACACCGAAGAAATCTGGATTAAGCTCTACAGGAGCTGAAGCTAGAACCCATCCAGCTTCATCTCTCTCTGTGTCTTGCTTTGAAGCAAGGATCGAATGGCAGCAACAGCCTCACCTTTGTGCTCCCGTAACGTTCTTTCAGCCACCTTCTTGTCCAGCTCTAGTTCATTTGCAATTATATCAACATCAGCTGCATTGATCTTAACTGCAACCAATTCTTTCTCCCTCAATCTTATAGCATTCAAATCAGCTTCCTTTGCTGCACCAATCGACGCCATAGCCTCTTGAACGCGAGTGGAATCGAGCTGACGATCTTCGACATGGTCGGTGAGCTTGTCGAGGGCTTTGCTCTGCTGCTGCAAGTCCTTCGAGTCCACTACTCTCTCGATTCTTTCGTGAGACAGAAAAGATAAAAGACAGCTCATCCTGTCCAACCCACCAACTTAGCCTTTTCTTTTTTTTTGTCCCCCACTCCAACTTTCTTTTACTTTATCTATATATATATATTTATTTTGCTCACATTTTCCCGAAGCTCACCCTGTCCAACCCACCAACTTAGCCCTTTCTTTTTTGTCCCCCACTCAAACTTTCTTTTACTTTCTCTATATATATATATATATTTTGCTCTATATTTTCCAGTGTGTTCCCCTTTCTTTTATTTTTATCTATATATCTACATATTTTTTTATTTCCCTCCACATCCGACCCACAGATTCCACCACCTCTGCTTTTTTCAACTATTTATTTTATTTTATTTCATTTCCCACACTGATGTTTTTTTTTTTTTTCATATAATCCATCTACTAATTTTTTTTTATGTATTTTCTTTATCCCTTGTTTTCTTTCATTTTTTTTTATTTTCAAAAAAAAAAAAAAAAAAAAAAAAAAAAAAAAAAAAAAACAGACGGAGACGACCTGCACACCAAATTCCTTTTATTCATATCGGGATCAACCCCGATCCACATTTTACACAAAAAAAAAAAAAAACAACACCAACAACAACAAAAATACACAAAACATCACAACAACAACAGCTTTGTTTTCTTTTCTGCAGCCGGCCACCCACCGACCTATTCTGCCGCCGGTCTCTTCTTCTTGCCTCCGTCCTGGACGGCCCTTGACGGTGCTGCCTCCGTGCTTCCTAGACCACCAAGCAAGTTGCCTCCTCCCTGCTCCTCCACTGCAGCATATGGTGGTCCTCCAAATCGGAACATCACGGTGGCCTTCCGCTTCAGCTCCTTATTCTCTGCCTTTAGCACACTGATCTCTGCTCGCGCATCCTTATACATGCGTTGGAGCAGAGCCAGCTGGGAATTTAAATGCTGCACCTCATTTGTCCTACTCTGCAGCCGGTTCGACAAATTTGTGACCGCCGTCATGGTTTCCACACATGACTTCAAGGTATACTGATTGGCCTCCACATCTGACTGCACTGCCATTCTTTGCTCCACAGACCGCATCGGAAAGTTCAACGGCGTAAACTCCGGGGCGCTTGGTTGAGTTTCCAGTGCCACCGCACCAGTTCTCTCTCTCGTTGACTCGTTGAGGTCGGGAAAGAGGGTGAGCAGTCCACGGGAAGACGAAGACGAAGCCATTTTTCTGGGCAACAGAGTGTTACACAGTATCTCTCTCAGCAAACTCTCTCAGAAAACAGAGTGTTACAAAATCTCTCTCAGAACTCTCTCTCAGAATATCTCTCGCAGGTGTTTTTGCCTCCGTCTCAGCCTCTGTCTTATAGCCGAGGCAGCCACGCGCATCGCGCGCCTCTTGCCACTAGCCGACAACTCGGGCACGCAAGCCAAGGCGCCCACGTGCCTCGCCATCATGTCCGGCACACCTTTTGATGAATTGGGCACGCCTTTTGATGGCACGCCTTTTGAAAAATTGGGCGCACCTTTTGAGGATGCGATTTTTTCAAGGGTCCGACAAGACTCTGTAAACTGTCCCGACATTTGATTCCGGTTAGCTTTTTCAAGGGTCCGACAAGACTCTGTAAACTGTCCCGACATTGATTCCGGTTAGCTCCTTTAAGGGTCCGACAAGACTCTATAAACTGTCTTCTACAACGGTCCGACATGACCCCATAAACTGTCTTCTACAAACGGTCCGACATGACCCCATAAACTGTCTTCTACAACGGTCCGACATGACCCCATAAACTGTCTTCTACAACGGTCCGACATGACCCCATAAACTGTCTTCTACATCGGTCTGACACCACCATACAGTGTCCTCTACAACGTTATGACACCCCATACAGTGTCTTCACCCACGGTCTGACACGACCATACAGTGTCTCCTATCCTTTTTTATTTTTATGTATTTTCTTGTTTTGTTTCTCTCTTCAAACTCAAGTTGGTTAGTTTCTATCCTCCTTGAGTTTGCGGGGGGCTGTTAGAATTTACCAATTTACTCCTCCACCTACCATCTCCACTAGCACCCACTTCACCTACCACCTCCACTACACTACACCTACTACCCAAACCCTCTCCTATATAATGCCACTCTGATTTGTAATAAAAAATATCAATCAATCTTGTAATCTATACAACAATCAATAATACATCTATTTTTACATGTATCTATTTTTACAGATTATGTGTTTCATATGATTTTGTGTGTCATTATGTGAAAATATGTGGTTTTAAATTTCTATCTGTTCACCGTAGAAATATCTGTTTGATTGTCTGCTTTAGAAATTAAATTGAAGGCCCTATCGGCCACCGATACCGAAATTGGTCGCGCCATTGTGATTGGCATAATTTTTAAAGCCTACGGTGAAGTTTAATTGAAAAATTGATTCAGATCAGAATTAATTGATTTAATTAATGGCATAATGCTTAAATTATTTAATATTAAATAATTATGGTTAGTGGGACTTGTAAAGAGAGGCACCATACACTCAATTCATACACTTGAGCTCAAAATCAGATTTTGTGCCTTAGAAAGAGAGATGGTCAGCTATAGAGAGAGAGAGAGGGAGAGAAATTGTGCAAGTTCGGCTCAAAGCTTGGTGATCTTGAAGGCACACTCAAGGATTTACCATAAATTGTAAGGATTAAGCTCCTAGGTGAGTAATCACCCCTTGGTTCATAAGTTTTAACTTGTGATCTTGTGTATTCAAGCTAGTTGGGTGATCAAGAGTGAGAGTTAACATGATTTGAGTTGGTTTTGTTGATTTGGTAGTCTATATGTACATGCATGTGAAGAATTGTTTTGAAATTGCATGTTTGAGCACAAAATGTATAATCCATGGGAGATTTTGATTAAAGCTCTTATTTTGACCTTCTCTTCATCATCTAAGTTGAGAATGAGAGTAATTTGCCACATGCATGTACAATTCACAAGGGTGTAAGTGTTGAATGCATGAAATTATTATGTTGGTAATGAATTTGGTATAAATTGGGACATGCATGTGATTAATTTGTGAAATTGAGTTTCATAATGTTGTGATTTGGTGTTTATACTATGTTAGTACATGTATATGTGAAGTTTGAGCTATTGCATGCAAGAAATGTTGGATGGAATGTCGAATTGGAGCTCAAGAACATGTTCTGGAAAACCCAAAAAATTTGATGTCCGCTCGAGCGGGGAAACCGCCGCTCGAGCGTGAATTTCGTGCTGCCAGTATTTTTGCAGACTTGGATGTCCGCTCGAGCGGGGAATTTCACGCTCGAGCAGGGAGCTATGTAGACAGACCTTCAGCTCGAGCGCCAGACTTTACGCTCGAGCGTAATTTTGATGCATCCAGCACTTTTGCAGACCTCATGAGTAAGCTCGAGCGGGGACCCTATTTTCTGAAATTTTATTTATGCGTTCTGTGTTTCGTTTTCCGTCCTCTTTCACTTATAAGCACTCTTAGGCATGCATTAAGTATTGTAACTGAGTTAAAGAGATAAGAATGAAACCTAAAGAGGAATATGTGAATTAAGGAACGGATTGAATTATTTGTGACCCTTTTGTGTTCATGGAATGTGTAGGGTCGAGCTCCAGGGCAAACCAACCAACCGATCACTGTGAGTAATATCTTCACAAAGAGATCTGAAACATGTTGTTGTCCAAATTACTTCTATGTAAGTTTATAAGTTCGTTGATTCGATTAGTGGACAATGTTGCTATGCCAAATGAATGGGCCAGAGGCCAGTTTGATCTAAATAATAAAGTGAACGGGCCAGAGGCTGCTTTGACAAGAACGAATGAATGGGCCAGAGGCCGTTTTGATATGAATGAATGGGTCAGAGGCCATTTTGAGATGAATGAATGGGCTAGCGGCCATTTTGACATGAATGAATGGGCCAGAGACCGTTTTGACATGAATGAATGGGTCAGAGGCCGTTTTGACACGAATGAATGAATGGGCCGAAGGCCGTTTTGACATGAATGAATGAATTGGCCAAAGGCTGTTTTGACATGAATGAATGAATGGGCCAAAGGCCGTTTCGATACGAATAAGTGAAAATATGAATTGGGCCCAAGGTCGTTTGAAGTATGTTGTTCTACATATCGTTTGTATAACTTCTTTATCCGATATTATTCGCTGGGCTATCGCTCATGCTCATTCATGTGTCTGTAGGTGAGCCAAGAGAAGTCCAGACCCAGCCCTAGTGATGTCTGTGTGGAACAACAAAGGTTTTGAAGAGTCAGTCATTGCGTCTCACGCGCGAGACCCGTCTTCGCCCTTTTATTATGTATTTATATTCTGTCATGTTGGCGAAGACTTTGCATCTGTTGTATATAGTCGTGATGGGTTGACTTAGACTTATATGATCCTGTATGTACAGAACCTTATGTAGTACATATTTTGTTGTGAGTTATTGTTAAAACCTACCATCACCTGCTCCACCTACTACACCTACCACCACCTACTACACACCTACCACTACCACCTACTCCACCTACTCCACTACATCTCCTATATAAGGAGCCCCTCACCATTTGTAATAGATAACATACATAAATCAATAATACATCATTTTTTACATGGTATCAGAGCAGGTTTAGAACCTAGTATTTTTGCTTCACCGGCGGGCGGCAACTTCGCCTTGGCCGCCCGCCGGACCTCAACCTAGTCCCCTAGAATTTTCTACACATACCTTCGTTGGCATCATCCCTTCCGACCCTCTGCATCTTTGGTGAGGAGCACTCATGCTCCAACCATGACCCATCATTCCGGCCTTTCTCTGGCAGCTTCTTTTGGACTTTCCGCCGCCTTCTTTCCATCTTCTTCTCTGCCGATGCTTACTCAGCCACTCCAGCCATCATGCTGGCAGATCTAGTTCTTCACCGTCGCCTTCTCCTCTGGCCAACGCCGACGAATCCAGCAAGGGCTCCGACGTCCTCGTCGCAGCGCTCGAGCGCGACGGCGTGCCAGCCGTCTTCGCCTATCCCGGCGGTGCGTCATTGGCGATCCACCAAGCCCTGACGCGCTCCCCAATCATCCGCAACATCCTCCCCTTGAAGCCCCGTGCCGTTATCAGCACGAGGGACGTGCTTTATTGAAACTATTTTCGAAATACACTCTCATTTTGGATGGGTGTGGTGGGTTATTGAAACTATTTACTGGTAATGTAGAGCAAGTGGGTCCCAACCAGAACCTAAGCACTGATTCTCTCTCTCCATATACATCCCCCACCCCATTTTACTTTTCTTCTCTTATTTCTTTATTTTTTCTTTTACTTCCTTTACCACCACTCACCCATGTGATCCACTCCACCAAAAACAAATAAAATAAATAAATAAATAAGCAACTGAATTGAACCCTCCTCGGGCCACCCAATTCACTTTTCTTATTATTATTACATACACTTTTTCTCCACCCAAAACCATCATCCCCAAATTGTTTAATTACGCCGTCCAAACCCAATCTTCTTTTCTTTTTTTTTTATTTATTTCTTTTTCACACCCATGTTCCCCACTACCAACATACCTTTATTTATTTAATTTTATCTTCCCTTTTCCATTCCAAACAAAGCCCAAACACACAAAACCCAATACCTCCCCTGCCGCAAAATAAACAAACAAATAAAAACATAAAAAAAAAAAAAAAAAAAAACAAGGCCTGGAGCCATAATCCAGCGCACTTTCTTTTATTTTACTATATATATATGTTTGTTATAATATATTATTTTGACACATAATTTTTCCATTCAAAAAAAAAAAAAAAAAAAAAAAAAAAACTAAACAAAACAATTTACAAATTTGCACAACAAACCATATTTTATTCATCTCAGGGCTAAACCCCGATCACAATTTTACAAAAAAAAAAAAAAAAAAAAAAACAACAACAAAAACAAACAACACATCCACAGGCGGGATTTTTTCTTATCTACTCTGCCGCCGGTCTCTTCTTCTTGCCTCCGTCCTGCGCGGCCCTTGACGGTGTTGCCTCCGTGCTTCCTAGACCACCAAGCAAGTTGCCTCCTCCCTGCTCCTCCACTACAGCATACGGTGGACCTCCAAATCGAAACATCACGGTGGCCTTCCGCTTCAGCTCCTTATTTTCCGCCTTTAACACACTTATCTCTGCTCGCGCATCCTTATACATGCGTTGGAGCAGAGCCAGTTGGGCGTTTAACTTTGCACCTCATTTGTCCTACTCTGAAGCCGGTGCGACAAGTTTGTGACCGCCGTCATGGTTTCCACACATGACTTCAAAGTATACTGATTGGCCTCAATATCAGTTTGCACCGCCATTTTTTGCTCCACAGACCGCATCGGAAAGTTCAACGGAGCAAAACCAGAGGTGTTTGGTTGAGGTTCACTGGCCACCGCACCAGTTATTTCTCTTGTGGACTCGTTCAGGTCTGGAAAGAGCGTGAGCAGACCACGGGAAGAGGAGGCCATGTTCTGGGTAGCTGGACGGGAAGAAGAGGCCATGTTTTTTGGGTTGCTGAGTGTTTCAGCGAAGCAGCGATTTCCGACTGGTACTTTCAGAGAAGGACTAGGCAACAGAGTGTTACAGCGTATCTCTCTCAGAAAAGGAAGAGTTTTTCAGAGGATTTTAGTAGGTTTTTTTGTCTCAGCCTCTGCCTCAGCCTCAGCCTCTGTCTTGGTTTAATAGCCGAGGCAGACACGCGCATCGCGCGCCACTTGACGCCAGACGACAAAACGGGCGCGCAAGCCAATGTGGTCACGCGTCTCGCCATCATGTCCGGCACACCTTTTTATGGAATGGGCACGCCTTTTGATGGCACGCCTTTTTATGGATTTGGCACGCCTTTTGACAGATTGGGCACACCTTTTGAGGGTGCGACTTTTTAGGGGTCCGACAAGACTCTGTAAACTGTCCCGACATTGATTCCGGTTAGCTCCTTCATGGGTCCGACAAGACTCTGTAAACTGTCCCGACATTGATTCCGGTTAGTTTCTACAAGGGTCTAGCAAGACTCCGTAAACTGTCACAACAACTGTCACAACATTGTCTGCTACAACGGTCCGACATGACCCCATAAACTGTCTTCTACATCGGTCCGACACGAGCCAGTGTCTTCTACATCGGTCTGCCATAACCATACAGTCTTCTACAACGGTCTGACACGACCATACAGTGTCTCCTATCCATTTTTTATTTTTCAGATTATTTTTCAGATTATTTTTCAGATTATTTTTTTGTTTTGCGGGGGGCTGTTAAAACCTACCATCACCTACTCCACCTACTACACCTACCACCACCTACTACACACCTACCACTACCACCTACTCCACCTACTCCACTACATCTCCTATATAAGGAGCCCCTCACCATTTGTAATAGATAACATACATAAATCAATAATACATCATTTTTTACAGTTATTAATATGCATATGTATAGTTTGTTATGATGTGCCATGTAAGCACAACTCTATAGACAAAGTTTTAAATTGTTTCTGTTTGGCCCCCATTAACTCTGTTAAAATACTTTTGGTTTGGTTTGAGGCCGTAAGTAATCTCATGATTACTAGCCAGTTATGTCCTTAACCCTTGGGGACAGGTTCGGGTCATGATAGAGTGGTATCAGAGCACGAGTTAATAACTCACACACTTGTTCGAAAGAGCAATAAGCGTCTAGAAAAGATTTAGGATGCATTCATATAATAAGTGTGAAATTGAAAGCATCGAGAATATGCCCAACTGTTTTGATATGAACGATTATGTGCCATAAGTTTGTGAATTGCTTGCATTGCAGTTGTTTGAATATGTGTGCTTTTTAGTATATGCATACTTGTGTATCTTTTGTATAAAGTATAATGTAAGTCTAATCAGATGGTGAGAACAAGAGGTGATGAGATAGAGGAGTCCTCTACTGCCAGAATAGACAGAATGGAAAGATTGATTCAGGAAATGGCAGAAACGTTGAGGCAACAATAGGAGTGGCAACAACAGTGGCAACAACCACACCCTCTACTTCCACCTCCGGCACCTCTTGTGCCAGATAATCAGAATGACGATCGGATAATAGCACTTACCAAAGAATTCAAGAAAATGAAACCGCCACAGTTCCACGGGGGACTAGATCCGTTGAAGGCCGAAGCATGGGTCCTCGGCATTGAGAAACTGTTTGAAGTGTTCTCGTGTTCAGAGACACAGAAGGTTCTTCTAGCCACTTTTATGCTAGAAGACGAGGCAAGAAGATGGTGGATGTTAATGCGAGAAAATCATAAGGATGTTGACTGGGTGAAATTTCTGAAAATTTTCTATGATAAGTACTTCCCGCAGTGTGTTTGGGACAGGAAAGTAGCAGAGTTCATGGAACTTAGGCAAGACAACATGACTGCAGCCGAGTATGAGGCCAAATTTATTGAGTTGGTCAGGTTTGCACCACACGAGATTGACACTGACTATAAGAAGGCGAGGCATTTTGAAGGTGGGTTTCGAAGTGACATTTTAGAAAGAGTGAATGTCTTGAAGCTGGAGACCTATATTGGGGTGCTAGACAGGGCCATCATATCAGAGGCAAACATAACTAGACAAGCTAAGCCACCAACAGAGTGGAAAGGCAACAAAAGGCAAGGCTTCTTTTCAAGGAAGAAATTTTCGAAAAAGCAAAATACGGGCTCCTCAAATACTTCAAATTCTTCCCGAGACACAGCTCCCATGTGCAATATTTGTAGCAGAAAGCACCGTGGAGTTTGTTACCGTGTGTCAGGAGCCTGTTTCAAATGTGGGAAACAAGGGCATATGGCCCGAGATTGTAATCAGAATGGTGGAAAGCTAGCTACTAGATCAACTGCATCGATCCCGAAGCCGGGAAATACCTTGAAGTCTGTTACCACCGGGGATACCGTGAGACAGGGGAGAGTTTTTGTGTTTGTTCCGGGCGATACACGGAATGCCAACGCAGTTGCCTCAGGTACTATTTCTATATGTAATCAGGATGCTTTTGTATTAATTGACTCCGGATCCACACACTCTTTTGTGACATACGCATTCGCATCTAGACTAAATAGACCTTTAGAATTACTGCCATATCTGCTATGTGTATCTGTTCCATCTGGGGAATCTGTATTGTGTGAATCTACATACCGGTTTTGTGATATGCGTGTTGAGGATGCTATCCTGTATGTGGATTTGTTGCTCTTGAATTTTAGACATTTTGATGTAATTTTGGGCATGGATTGGTTGATCAAATATTGTGCCACCATTGATTGCGTGACAAAACGGGTTGTGTTTAAACCACCAGAACAGAAAGAGATGTGATTGTGGGTAATGGGGTAGTGCCTCCACCTTATTTGATATCTGCAATGAAAGCATGTAAACTGATCAGGAAAGGGTGCCAGGGTTATTTGTGCTATGTGTTGTCTGAACAATCTATGAATGTTGAATTGAATGATATCCTTATTGTTAGAGAATTTCCAGATGTGTTTCCAAATGAATTACCAGGGGAATTGGTAGATAGGGAGATAGAGTTTACTATTGAAATTGTGCCAGGCACCCAGTCCATTTCTAAAACTCCCTACAGAACGGCTATTGCTGAAATGAAAGAATTGAAAGAACAGTTGCAAGACCTGCTTGACAAGAGGTTTATTTGACCTAGCACTTCGCCTTGGGGTGCACCAGTATTGTTTGTGAAAAAGAAGGATGGAACTTTGCGTTTGTGCATCGATTATCGGGAATTGAACAAGGTAACAATAAAGAACAAATATCCCCTGCCCGTATTGATGACTTATTTGACCAGTTGCAAGGATCACAGGTTTTTTCTAAGATTAATTTGAGATTCGGGTATCATCAGCTAAAATTTAAGGCAGAGGATATCGAGAAAACCGCATTCAGAACGAGGTATGGACATTTTGAGTTTCTTGTTATGCCATTTGGAGTGACTAATGCTCCGGCAGCATTTATGGATTTAATGAACCGAATTTTTAAAACCTACATTGACGAATTCGTTGTGGTTTTTATCGATGACATTTTGATATATTCTAAAGATAGACTTGAACATGAACATCATTTGAGAATTGTCCTACAAATACTTCGGGAAAGGAAATTATTTGCTAAACTAAAGAAATGTGAGTTTTGGTTTTATGAAGTTGTTTTCTTAGGGCATGTAATCAACAAGGAAGGAATTTCAGTGGACCTACAAAAAATAGAGGCAATTGTGAATTGGCCTACACCGACCAATGTGACAGAAGTCCGTAGTTTCATGGGCTTAACTCGGTACTACAGGAGGTTTGTGAAGGACTTTTCAAAATTAGTTGTGCCTCTTACCCAATTGACACGAAAAGGACAACTGTTTGAATGGAACGACGAAAGAGAAGCTGCCTTTCATGAACTGAAAACAAGATTGACCATTGCATCGATTTTGACACTACCTTCAGGTACGGAGAATTTTGTAATTTTCAGTGATGCATCTTATAAAGGTTTGGATTGTGCGTTAATGCAGAATGGAAAGGTTATTTCTTACGCCTCCCAACAGTTGAGGCCATACGAGAAGAATTATTCAACACATGACCTAGAATTGGCCGTAGTTGTTTTTACTTTGAAAATCTAACGGCATTATCTGTATGGAGCAAAGTGTGAAGTCTACACGGATCACAAAAGTCTCAAATACTTCTTCACGCAGAAGGAGTTGAATATGCGACAGAAGAGATGGCTGAAACTGATAAAGGATTATAAATTAGAGATTCAGTATCACCCCGGGAAACCTAACACAGTTGCTGATGCCTTGAGCAGAAAATCAACGTGGACTATGGCTTGTTTGCTTACTGAACAGAAAGAGATCTTGCAAGATTTTGAGATGTCTGAAATTGAAGTGGTAATGTGTGAACAGGGCGGATTGATAGCCGCTGTTACAGCCGAGCCGACAATCATTGATGAAATCAAACAGAAACAGAAAGAGGATGACTTTCTCAAGAAGGTGATAGATGAATTTGAGACAAGTCCGAAAGCAGAGTTTGGCGTTGTGAATGAAGTGTTGAGATTTCGGAACAGAATGTGTGTCCCAGATATTCTGAAACTAAAGAAGAGGGTTTTAGATGAAGCCCACAAATCAGCGTTTGCTATGCATCCGGGTAACAATGAAATGTATCGAGATTTGAAACAGACTTATTGGTGGCCTAAGATGAAGAAAGAGATTGCAGAATATGTGTCCAAATGTCTTCAGTGTCAGCAAGTTAAAGCTGAACATCAGAAACCAGGCAGTCTACTACAACCTCTCCCTATTCCTGAATGGAAGTGGGAGCATGTGACTATGGATTTTGTTGTTGGCCTGCCTCGGACTTCTCGAGGTATGGATTCTATTTGGGTTGTAGTTGATAGACTGACTAAATCTGCACATTTTCTGCCTGTCAAAACTACATTTAATGCTTATAGATTGACTACTATTTATGTTGATGAGATCGCCCGTTTACACGGAGTTTCGGTATCTATTGTGTCGGATAGAGATCCGAAATTTGTACCTAGATTGTGGAAGAGTTTGCAGGAAGCTATGGGGACGGAACTAAGGTTCAGTACTGCATTTCACCCACAGTCAGATGGGCAATCAGAACGAACAGTACAGACTTTGGAAGATATGCTTCGGATATGTGCTTTGGATTTTTAGGAGAGTTGGGAAGACTATTTGCCACTTGCGGAATTTGCTTATAATAACAACTTCCACTCCAACATCGGTATGGCACCATACGAGGCTTTGTATGGTAAAAGGTGTAGATCACCAAATTGTTGGACAGAGGTCGAGGATAGAGCTTTACTTGGGCCTGAAATTGTACAAGATACTTCTGAGAAAATCAAAACTATTCGGCAAAGGCTCAAAACAGCTCAGGACCAACAAAAGAACTATGCAGACATTCGAAGAAGACCTCTTGAGTATGAGGTCAGTGACCACGTGTTTATCCGTGTGTCCCCAGTGAAAGGCCAAGTCAGGTTTGGAAAGAAGGGCAAGCTGTCGCCCCGTTACATTGGGCCGTTTCAGATTCTAGAAAGGCTTGGCCCAGTGGCCTATAGAGTTGCTTTACCACCGGGATTCGAGCAAATCCATAATGTGTTTCATGTGTCGATGTTGAGGGGTTATCTTCGAGACCCGTTCCATGTGATCGATTATCACCAGGTAGCTTTGGATGAAAATATGGAGTACGCTAAATGGCCGGAACGAATTGTTGACCGGCAAGTAAAACAACTGAGAAATAAGTCCATCCCAATGGTAAAAGTTGAATGGAAAGAACACTATGGGACGGATGCCACATGGGAAAAAGAGAAGGAAATGCGACTACATTATCCACACTTCTTTCCTAACGAAGGTAAAATAAGTTTGGAGGACCAAACTTCCTAAAGGGGGGAAGACTGTGATATCCCTGTTCCGTAATATGTTAATCGGTCCTTAACATGAATGTCATTATGTGTTTCATTATGTGAAAATATATGGTTTTGAATTTCTATCTATTCACCGTAGAAATATCTATTTGATTGTCTGTTTTGAAAATTAAATTGAAGGCCCTATCGGCCACCGATACCGAAATTGGTCGCGCCATTGTGATTGGCATAATTTTTAGAGCCTACGGTGAAGTTTAATTGAAAAATTGATTCAGATCAGAATTAATTGATTTAATTAATGGCATAGTGCTTAAATTATTTAATATTAAATAATTATGGTTAGTGGGACTTGTAAAGAGAGGCACTATACACTCAATTCATACACTTGAGCTCAAAATCAGATTTTGTGCCTTAGAAAGAGAGATGGCCGGCTATAGAGAGAGAGAGGGAGAGAAATTGTGCAAGTTTGGCTCAAAGCTTGGTGATCTTGAAGGCACACTCAAGGATTTACCATAAATTGTAAGGATTAAGCTCCTAGGTGAGTAATCACCCCTTGGTTCATAAGTTTTAACTTGTGATTTTGTGTATTCAAGCTAGTTGGGTGATCAAGAGTGAGAGTTAACATGATTTGAGTTGGTTTTGTTGATTTGGTAGTCTATATGCACATGCATGTGAAGAATTGTTTTGAAATTGCATGTTTGAGCACAAAATGTATAATCCATGGGAGATTTTGATTAAAGCTCTTATTTTGACCTTCTCTTCATCATCTAAGTTGAGAATGAGAGTAATTTGCATCATGCATGTACAATTCACAGTTGAATGCATGAAATTATTATGTTTGTAATGAATTTGGTATAAATTGGGACATGCATGTGATTAATTTGTGAAATTGAGCTTCATAATGTTGTGATTTGGTGTTTATACCATGTTAGTACATGTATATGTGAAGTTTGAGCTATTGCATGCAAGAAATGTTGGATGGAATGTCGAATTGGAGCTCAAGAACATGTTCTGGAAAACCCAGAAAATTTGATGTCCGCTCGAGCGTGAATTTCGTGCTCCCAGTATTTTTGCAGACTTGGATGTCCGCTCAAGCGGGGAATTTCACGCTTGAGCAGGGAGTTATGTAGACAGACCTTCAGCTCGAACGCCAGACTTCACGCTCGAGCGTAATTTTGATGCATCCAGCACTTTTGCAGACCTCATGGGTCCGCTCGAGCGGGGATCCTGTTTTTTGAAATTTTGTTTATGCGTTCTGTGTTTCGTTTTCCGTCCTCTTTCACTTATAAGCACTCTTAGGCATGCATTAAGCATTGTAAATGAGTTAAAGAGATAAGAATGAAGCCTAAAGAGGAATATGTGAATTAAGGAACGGATTGAATTGTTTGTGACCCTTTTGTGTTCATGGAATGTGTAGGGTCGAGCTCCAGGGCAAACCAACCAACCGATCACTGTGAGTAATATCTTAACAACGATATCTGAAACATGTTGTCCAAATTACTTACTTTTATGTAAGTTTTATAAGTTCGTTGATTCGATTAGTGGACAATGTTGCTATGCCAAATGAATGGGCTAGAGGCCAGTTTGATCTAAATAATAGAGTGAATGGGCCAGAGGCCGTTTTGACATGAATGAATGGGCCAAAGGGCGTTTTGACATGAATGAATGGGCCAGCGGCCGTTTTGACACGAATGAATGGGCCGAAGGCCGTTTTGACACGAATGAATGAATGGGCCAAAAGCCATTTTGACACGAATAAATGAATGGGCCAAAGGCCGTTTCGATACGAATAAGTGAAAATATGAATTGGGCCCCAAGGCCGTTTGAAGTATGTTGTTCTACATATTGTTTGTATAACTTCTTTATCCGATATTATTCACTGGGCTATCGCTCATGCTCATTCGTGTGTCTGTAGGTGAGCTAAGAGAAGTTCAGACCCAACCCCACCCCCAGTGATGTCTGTGTGGAAGAACAAAGGTTTTGAAGAGTCAGCCCTTGCGTCTCACGCGCGAGACCCGTCTTCTCCCTTTTGTTATGTATTTATATTCTGTCATGTTGGCGAAGAGTTTGCATCTGTTGTATGTAGTCGTGATGGGTTGACTTAGACTTATATGATCCTGTATGTACAGAACTTTATGTAGTACATATTTTGTTGTGAGTTATTAATATGCATATGTATGGTTTGTTATGATGTGCCATATAAGCACAGCTCTATGGACAAAGTTTTAAATTGCTTCCGTTTGGCCCCCATTAACTCTGTTAAAATACTTTTGGTTTGGTTTGAGGCCGTAGGTAATCTCATGATTACTGGCCGGTTATGTCCTTAACCCTTGGGGGCGGGTTCGGGTCATGACACAGCTAATACCACATCATTCTGTAGTAATTTTTTTTTGAAGTGAGATCCAGTTTGTAAGGCCTCAATTATGATTATCATTGGGTATCGAAACAAGTGTAAAATAATTAATGGTTGTAGTAAGACTCAACTATTGACTAGGTGGATAACCCATTGACCTGTTACACTACCCTGACAAATAGTTGCCTTGTTTGGTTCTGAAATCCTAATTGACGCTTTATAATGACTCATTTGAGGCATAGCTAATGATCCAAGACTAAGTTTTGAAGTCAATGGGATCTTAAACCATGCTATCAAAAAAAAGTTATCATAAAAAAGAAAAAAAAAAGAAAAGAAGTTCTGAAGTCAATGTGATCTTAAACCATGCTATCAAACCAAGATGTGAACAATCCAACAGTCTCCACAAACTAATTTCTTTTTCCACAATGATTTTGAACTGAATCTAGATCAGTGTACTGACTGAGATGAGGTGATGGTTTTTTGATTCTTTGAAATGCGCACACACATATATATATAGATATATATATGTATATAATATAATAGCTTACTAGAGTTTGGCTATGTCCATTAATGGCCCTTAAAAGCAATGATAGATAGCATTACTGGAGTTAAAATAGCCTTGATTTGTCTTCAAAACCAACTTTAGTTAACATCTATTGCTCTTGCAGAATGTGACGGGACAGGTGAGCCAAACATCGAACCACAGGTTAGAGGACGTTCCAACATATTTCCATTATTTTGCTCGTCTAACCATAGCATGCTGCTATTTAAGGTTTTGATCTTATGCTTGAGTGCAGTTTATGGAATGGGTAGATGAAGGAGCAAAGTGTCCCTACTGCGAAGGCCTTGGATATACAATCTGTGATATGTGTGAAGGAAAGACAGTGGTTTAGGTATACAATCTTGTTTTTATTTTGTTTTTATGGTTATTCTCTCTTGTCCTGGTAGTTCTATTGGAGACTTTAAGGTATGTATGTTTTACTTCTTGTACTACTTTTCATGATATTGATGAGATTCGAATACAGAAACAAGTTCTATAACACATCTATGAGATTTGAATTTGGTCATTTGGTGAATCCAACCCATTGGTCTCAATTTATTCTTCATTTACGACTTGATTTATGTTAACCAATGGTTGGACAGAGTTGTAGAGAAGCACTCATTGGCAATTGAGATTGCGTCTTAGCCATGTCGCCAACAGAAAACATCTGTCAAAATCCTTTTAGGATTGTTTCCTATCATGAGCCTGTCATTTGGATATAAATGTTACATTTAAAACTTTGTTTGGAGCTCAGAATTGGTAAGGGAAGATTAAAAGGAAAATAGTAAGGGAAACCAACTCATTGTTTTTGCCCTTTTTTTTATTTTTTTTGGTTAAAATAATCTTATAACTAGTGTTTGGTCACTTCAGGAATTTGGCTCAAGAATTAATATATATTCCCTTTAAGAATGGTAATGGGTCGAGACGAGGATGGTTTTGTGGTATCCTATCATTGCCTGGTGAGGAACATATCCTTGCCCGACGAGGAACAGGTTGGGGGAGGGGGCAGTGGTAAGGTACGGAACGGAAAGGTGTACAGATAATTTTCCACTCACAGGAGAACATCATACCAATGGGAGAGAACATAGTATTCATTAGTGATAATAGTTACATAGATTAAATAAGAGAGATGCGTGAATCTTTTAGTATTTTTATCTTATTGTATTTAATAAATTAAATTATGTATAGATATATACCTACATATAAAGGTATTTAATTAATATAATCAAAACATTGGCAGGAGAAATAAATTATGTTTACTCATTTTCATATCATTGAAAAACCGTGCGGGGATAGGAGAATAATGCAGCAAAGACAAATTTTCAAATCAAAGGAAAATGATCTATGTGACTGTCCTATAAAATCATCTCTTTGTGACTCTCCTATAAAATGATACATACAATACCAGTCACAATGAAATGATCTATCCCTTATCCGTTTATTCCGGATTCCGGTATTCTCACAGATAACCTCGACGTTATGACCAGGACACGTGGCACCCTGATTGGTAAAAAGTGTTTTGAGGCCCCAAATGGGTGGGAGTTGTCCCCTCTCCTCTTCTCTTGTTTGTTTGTGTTGATGGCCAATCAAAGTAGCACGTGGTTATTTGTTGGGTTATCTAGCTTACCCTTATTTTATTTTTATGTTTTTCAAATTTTGAGGAATAGAGCTATGTGGGTTTTAACTTGTGGGAGTGTCGAGAGTAGGACTATGATTTAAGTTACTTGGATTACTATTATGCAAATAGTCTATGTACTTTACACGATGCGTCAATTTGGTTCATGTAGTTTTAATTTACTCGATTTTGCCTCCTAATTTAACGGATTATGTCATTTTAGTCCTTCCCTCCTTGTTTCTTGTTTGCATGCCTAGTTAGCCTCACATGTTAGCTTATTATTTTAGCTTTTTGTGGCTTGAGTCCAGCATATTTTTGCCTCTGAAATAACCTATTTTGGCTCTTGACAAATTGCAATCCCAATTCTATCGTTGTTCTTGAGTCAAGCCCACTTCTAGTTAAAGCAACTAACATTGTGCTCAATATTACTCTTATAGAGAGATTTTGCAACAAAATTGCTACATGCTCATAGAGATTTTGAGACAGCTCCAAGATATGAGAAAACAGTTCAGTAGAGATTTTGAAACAACTCCAACATATGAGAAAACAGTTGACTAAACCATCCAAATTTACACCTAGTTATATGCTTAAGATGTAAATACGAAAGTAATAACACTAACCATTCACAAGTGCAAAAAAATCATTTATTTGACCAAAGCTCAACCAGACAACGTTGTCCAATCCTTGTCTCTATTTTTCCTGTGTGGCCAGTTATTATGAAACAAATTGTCTAAGAGTGCTTACAATTCACAAATATGTGTTTCTATAAGCTATTCATATTTAGAGATTTGTCTTCGGCTTAGTAAGACGCCTAGTCACTGATCGCATAGTGACAAATTCCTCTGCAGCAGAAGGGTGTATGCCCACCTGTCACCAAAGCCCCCCCCCCCCCCCCCCCAAAAAAAAAAAACAATTAATAAAAATAAAAAAAATACGTAAAATTAAATCATTGTAATAACAGAGGTATTCGATGAATTTTTTTCATTATTATAATTTTTAGATGGGAGTATTCCATGAATGTTGAAACTGGCAATAAGGGTAAAAAAAAAATTTAAAAAGTAAGAAATTCAGGGCAAATATCAGTGACAAACAACTTATAATACACTACCCTGAGTAAAAATTCCAATAAATATCTCCAAAGCTCAACAAACATAAGTTCAGATGCCAGAATAAAAGAACAAGAAGGTTGTGAGAGAACATTTGTCGCAATAAGTAATATATCTATCATATTTCAGAAAAGTGAAGAGCGCTTACTGTGATATCAAATTGTTCCTTAGTTGCTCCACACTTGAGTGCAATAGCAATGCCCTGTGAAGGATATCCCAAAAAATATCAAAAGCTGAATATATAAAGATCTGTGTTATCAAAAAATGCTAGTACCTTAACAAATATTGTATTGGAGCACACATTCTGAAACATGATACACTTTCGTCTCAAAATAATAAATTTAGTGATCCAAAGTGATTTCAAAAGTTTTTTCCAATATATTTCTTTATAAAGAAAAAAAATCAAATATAATAAAATAAAATTCAAGGTAAGTTAAATTTTGACAAGACAAAACATAAAAAATAAGTCATAATGTTCATAAAATTGTTTTGCTACATAATTAATTTGGAAAAAAAATAAATAAATAAACTTACATTTTATTGTACCTAATAGTTAAAAGAAAATTACTCTAAGAGTAAATTATGTGTAATATATACAAGTCTACCCCTATCGTACTATATTTTAGAACATGTGACATACCACGTTCCCTTTCTCGTTTTACATACCAGAACGATTAACATTCTAAGTAACATTGATAGAGATCAACTAAAATATAAAATAAATAAATAAAATTGATGAGAACTGTTACGGCAATCATAACCTAACTTTTCATAGCGCAGAACGTTGAGGCTTAGCCAAAACCCAATAAAACGGGAGATTTAGGCAGCAGTTGGCGAAATGAATCAAGAAATGATTGCAGCCAAAAAAGGTTTGTAATGGACTTGAATGAATGCTTATAATACAAAGGCCAATGAATGCTTTGAGATGAAAGAGGTAACCCAAGTTGAAGGTACCAAAATATTAATACAAAGGCCAAAGCAAATTTAGGTGAAGGATGTGAGAAATGCAACAACAATGTTTAAATGGAGGATATAGCATCACACATTACAGAGAGTAAAAAAGCAGAAGACGGGTCCTCATAGTCACAACAACCCAAGTATTAGGAAGGCTCCTTGTGTTAGTTGAATCGAGAAGGTATCATCTCGTCTTTGTCACTGATCACCTTTCACACTGATCAACTCAACTAACACTGTTTTGGAAAATTTAAGTACACTTTTGGATCATTCTACAAAACAAATTGGAACCCTGACCGATTTCATTTTTATGGTGCTCAAGTTCCACATCAAATTCGTACTCTATTCAGGATCAAAATAAAATACCAATATATAAATTATTCGTTTCCATGTGAATGAAGAAATCATGCATTCAAACCTATATGCTCTATGAGCCATTGCATGGAGACAACCATACCTGCATAATCTCAGGCGCATCTGGCCCACACATGGATGCCCCAAGAACTTTATCTGTCTCAGCATCAACAAGAAGCTTCATAATCGTCTTCTCTTGCCGTCTATTGACAAAATGATAACAAGAATGAACACAGTTTATTGAAGCAATATCATAAGGTAATACAAATGGTCGAGCTACATCTACAAACATTTAAGCATGAACAACTAATTTCGATGTAACCGATATCCAAAAAAAGCTAACAAAACTGCATATCAAAGGCCCTAACATAAGTAGTGCGGAAAATTGGAAGACATTTCTCAAACAGCATTTATGATACGTCCCTCAAACTTAGGGGTTGTTTGGGATGATCTAAATAAGTGCACTTTTTGTCTTTTTACGAAAAGATGTGCAAAAAAGTGAAGAAGTGATGTGATGGAAAAAAGATAAAAAGATGGATTATATAGGGGATGCCAAACCACCCCTTAATCTTCCAGATGATAACTTTTATCAAATCAAACCATAGCTTATGGGAAGAAATGAAACATATGGGGGATCCACACATCTATAATGGAGCAGGATCAAGTTGGGATGGGATACAAGAAACACACATTATCAAGGACTTCAAAAAGAGAAATTAGTTTCCACTTCCCGTACTACTTATTTTCCAGTGAAATATATTTTGCATGGGAAAAAAATATTAGAAGATGAAAAAGACAATTTTGTAGCTTGATAGAACACGAGCAATTGTGAAGCTCAAATGGATATGTTCCTCTTACATGAAAGTCCAATGAATTAACAAATTCTTCCTACACATACGATCAAGGGTAAAACAATATTATAAAGATGCACATTGTTTTTGTTTTTTACTATCATGGCATGCTAAATTCATCTGCAATAATTCCTCATAACTTCAAAGTTTTTTGAATGTCAAGAAGACATGATTGATGAGTATCTATCTTTAGACAATGCCTAAGGTTACTTCAGAGCTGGGTATCACACTATAACATAGTTTAAGTGTTCAAGTCTTTATTTGATGCTTTCGTTTTTATAAGCAAGTAGGATAATAAGAAGGTTGACCTCAGGTAGAGACTTGAATTAATAACTTCTAAGTACTGAACAGGCAGGAATCATCGACAGAAGAAGTTCTAAATCCCTAGCCATGCAAATTATGAGATTAAAACAAGTTTCTACACCAAGGTAATCTGTTTCCCTTGAAGCCTTTAAAATGATCTAATAAATATAGATGTCCAATCATGTACCCTGAGATGGTGTTCTTCATAGGATTGAATGTTGACGTGAAAACCAAAACATCACCCTTTGCTTGCTCCATAGCCTGTTCTTCACTGAGTCCAACTACAGAAAGGGGTGGTATGCTGCGAAGCAAAAGACGACACAATTTAACAATAAATAATACTGAAAATATGATGATTTATGACAACTTAGTTACCATGATAATGGCATTTATTGCTACATAAATTGATAGTTGGTCACATGTTATATAATGTACACAAGTACCAATGGCAAAAAACCGAAGTAGGTATCAAAAACAAGGTGAACTCCAGAATATTGAGATTATAAATAATATCATCAAAGCAACAGGTTGCCAGATGGATTTACAGGATGGGAAAAGGAAACTTCAATTAAAGAAACTAAGATCCCTGTTACACAAACAATAATTTTGTCCTGTACTAGACAAAATTCCATTTCCAAAAAATGCAGACACAAAAAGCACTCAGAATTTAGTCAACATTCTGTAAATAATGACTTAATTGATTAGACTCTTCAAATGGAACTACTTATTTTTATCAAATAATGGAGTTATAGAGAAGCTAGCTATCATCGACATGTACGTAATTACAGAAAGATACATGAGGAGAAAAACAAGCATAATATGAGGGAAAAATTGAGCATAAAGTGTACATACCAACACCCGACTGCTAAAAACAATGAGAGAGATTGGGGAGGAGAATACAATGAATAGTCAAAGAAAGTACATCAGTGAATATGTGGAAGATGCAAAGGTAGACAAGCAGAGAAAGATATCCAATTGCACAATTAACACCCACAAAACTTCTTGCAGATGAGATTAAAAACTACATAAACTCAAGAAGTTCCACGTAATGAAAGTTACCAGGGAACAGGAAAAACAAAAACAAAAGCAAAAGCAAATACAAGCTCCCAATTGCTAAAAACAATGAGAGAGATTGGGGAGGAGAATACAATGAGTAGTCAAAGAAAGTACATCAGTGAATATGAGGAAGATGCAAAGGTAGAAAAGCAGAGAAAGATATCCAATTGCACAATTAACACCCACAAAACTTCTTGCAGATGAGACTAAAAACTACATAAACTCAAGAAGTTCCACGTAATCAAAGTTACCAGGGAACAGGAAAAACAAAAACAAAATCAAAAACAAAAGCAAAAGCAAAAGCCAAAACAAAACAAAGGAACACAAAAAATGAGAAGAAAAATGTATCTTTATACGGCAACTGTATAGGGGTTTATCAAATAAAATATAATATATCAACTGTATAATGAGAAATGGCAACGCACCCACATAATTGTATCATCATGCTACTTGATCCTACCTTTAATGATTTCTAATTTATAAAGCCTAGTGGGAAAAAAAAAATGTCAATTAGCAGAGCTAATCTATGCATAACAATCCATCATTCAGATAGAGATATGCCATACTAAAAAAAATTTAGTAATTTTTTTAATTCCAGCCAACATAATAAGTTAGATTCTGTTACAAGCTCTGAATATGGATAATTCTTTTACAATTGTACCAAGAACCATTTTAAAACTGTAGCACTTTCAGTCTTTCACTATACTGATGGATACTCTGAAGTGATTTACCCAAGGGAAGAAAGAAAGGAAGCATGTGCAAAAAGAGCAGAAATTGTACCAGAACACAGCACAAGGTATATTGCCGTAGTCAGGTTTGCTAGGCTGCCCACCAAAAACTGTTTTCTGCAGGCAACACAAAAAATTGAATCCGTCAACATGAAATTACTTGTATCATGTAAGTACCTAGTGATATAGGAATGTTAACTAATCACAAAAAGAATGCAAACTCAATAACGATAACTAATAAAAGTTTAGATTGACCACATACCGCAAAATATGTTCCTTCCATTAAGGCCACAGGAGTAAGATTCATTCTATTTGTAACATCACCAATGGCCCATATGCTTGGTATGTTTGTGCGAGAGTACTCATCTACCTGAAATGAGTGGGACACCTCACAGACGTTAACTTCTCATGGTACAAACAATTTTTTTCTCTAACAAAACAAATTTCCTTCGCCAACATCAAACAGCCCGTGTAATAATAGATCAAGAAGAACAACTTGTTAAACAAATTAAAGATAAGAAGCTTACAAACACTAAGAACCATTAAAACTTTCTTGTTACACGAGACCTAAAATAATTATACAATAACTAGCTAGAATAAGCAGCATGTGCCTAGTAAACTAAGTCCAGCTATCCATCTCTGATAAGTGTAGCACTTAAAACTATATAAAAAGCCCAAAAATCCAATCTACCTCTTTTTAATGCTCATGAATACTGCCATATGAACTATATCAAAGAGCAAGAAATACATGAAAAAGGTGAAGAAAAAGATAGTGACCTTTACAGCTCCAGTCTTGTCAAGCTCAACACCAACAGGTTCCAAATTCAACCTCTTTGTGTTAGGAACACGACCTGTGATCAAGAAAAAATATATAATTACCTAAAAATTTACATTAGAAATCAGAAACTAAAGTGACTGTTCAACTATTCATTAGATTTTTCTTTTTTCTTTTTTTTCTTTTTTTACTTGAGCGTAGTTGGGGGAACATTATTAAAGGCCCGCCTAGGCCTAAGTCCCATTCAAGCCCAAGGTTTGCGCCTTGTAGTGTTCCAGGCCAAGCGACTTCGATAAGGTGTGCCTAGGTGCGCACCTAGGCCCAAGTCCTTTCCAGACCCAAGGTTTGCGCCTTGTAGTGTTTTAGGCCAGGCGACTGTTGTTAGAATTTATCTCCACCTACCACCTCCACTATCACACACTCCACACCTACCACCTCCACTATCACACACTCCACCTACCACCTCCACTTCACTCCTACACCTACTACCACATTTTCTTCTATATATAGGAATTGTAAATATATCAACAAACAAGATATCAGATATCAATCAATAATACATAAATTTTTACATGGTATCAGAGCAAGGTTAAAGATCTTGGTGTTCTTCGCCTTCCGGCGGGCGGCAACCTTGCCTTGACCGCCCGCCGGATCTCAACCAATTCAAACCTCTCTCTTCCTCTGTGTCTCTGGCAGCTCAGTTGAATTCTTTAAAATCACCACCTTCTGTCCTTGATCTCTTGTTACCTGAGAACAAACCCGATTCTCCAAGACCGCTATTTTTGCCATCCGCACAACTAGATTGCGCATCGTCTTCATAATCGAAGCATTTTTGGGGTTTAACAGAGCTTACAGCAGTGTTCATGAGTGGTGGCACATCATAACCTCCATCAAACAGTTTCCTCTTTTTGAGTCATCATACTGGGCGAATGTCCAGTGCTTGCTTCTTCGCCATCTTCAGAATAATCGCCATCGCCGTACTCATCATCAGAGTAAAGTAATGCATTGAGCTCTTCGGTGTCTTCGTGCATCTCACTGCCCATATCATCTCCATGATTTTCATTACCCTCATCAGTCAAAATGGGCCCAGGGGAATGAATGGTATCTCTTCTGGTTCCTAGCTCTATCTTATTCAAATCATAACCATTTTAAACTATTTTCCATCCACCACCATCATCATAAACAAATATGCATTGTGTTTATTATCATTCCTCACCCATGTGATCCACTCTACCCAAAACAAATAAAATAAATAAATAAATCAGCAAATGCATTGAACCTCTCGGGCCACTCAATTCACTATTCTTATTATTATTATATATATATACTTTTCCATTTTAATATATTTTCCATCCACCACCATCATCATATTTTTTTTTTTAAAATATAACTGTAAGCCAGGACAACTCTTCTCTGCTATGGTGGTTAGGAAGCCAGCACATCTCTTCCTCGATGAGCTTGAGATCGAGTACGATGAGCAGGATGACTATGTCGTGATCAAACATGCAGCCCACTATCTCTCTCTCTCTTCCTTTTGGCAGTTTGAACACACTTCACTTTTTTAATGACAGCCACTTTCATATAGAATACCACTTTTTTAATGCCAGCCACTTTCTTCATGACAGCCACTTTCATATATATATTTATTCCGCCAAATAATATCACTTTTTTAATTTCTTAATATATTTTCTATTTTAATAATATGAGTGGCCTCACTTTTCCACCACATTCTCTTTTTCTCCACAATATTCTTGTTTCCACCACCCCAATATGCAATATCAACTCACAGATTCACACACCATCACTGGTTTTTCAAACCATTATTTTATTTTATTTTTTTAACCAAAAAAAAACAAAACCATACATTTCATTTCATTCATGACAGGGATCAACCCCGATCACATTTCTACATCAAACCACACAAAAAAAAAAAAAAAAAACAACAACAACAACAACAACAACAGATTTGTTTTCTTTTCTACAGCGGCCACCAACCGACCTCACTTCTTCGCCTACTCCGCCAGTCTTTTCTTCTTGCCTCCGTCCTGGGCGGCCCTTGCCGGTGTTGCCTCCGTGTTTCCCACTCCACTGGGCATGATCACTACTCCCTGCTCCTCCACTGCAGCATATGGTGGCCCTCCGAATCGGAACATCACGGTGGACTTCCGCTTCAGCTCCTTGTTTTCTGCCCTTAGCACGCTTATCTCTGCTCGCGCATCCTTATACATGCGTTGGAGCAGAGCCAGCTGGGAGTTTAAATGCTGCACCTCATTTGTCCTACTCTGCAGCCGGTTCGACAAGTTTGTGACCGCCGTCATGCTTTCCACACATGCCTTCAGAGTATACTGATTGGCCTCCACATCCGACTGCACTGCCATTCTTTGCTCCACCGACCGCATCGGAAAGTTCAACGGAGCAAACTCCGGGGCGCTTGGTTGAGTTTCCAGTGCCACCGCACCAGTTCTCTCTCTCGTTGACTCGTTGAGGTCGGGAAAAAGGGTGAGCAGCCCGCGGGAAGACGATGAAGCCATTTTCTAGGCAACAGAGTGTTACACAGTATCTCTCTCAGAAATCTCTCTCAGAAATCTCTCTCAGAGGTTTTTCGCAGCTTTTCTCTGCCTCAGCCTCAGCATCAACCTTGGTTAAATAGCAAGGCAGCCACGCGCATCGCGCGCCTCTTGCCACCAGCCGACAAACGGGCGCGCAAGCCAAGGCGCCCACGTGCCTTGCCATCATGTCCGGCACACCTTTTGATGATTGGGCACGCCTTTTGATGGCACGCCTTTTGATAGATTGGGCACACCTTTTGAGGGTGCGATTTTTTAAGGGTCCGACAAGACTCTGTAAACTGTCCCGACATTGATTCCGGTTAGCTCCTTTATGGGTCCGACAAGACTCTGTAAACTGTCCCGACATTGATTCCGGTTAGTTTCTACAAGGGTCCAGCAAGACTCTGTAAACTGTCACAACCACTGTTACAACATAAACTGTCTTCTACAACGGTCCGACATGACCCCATAAACTGTCTTCTACAACGGTCCGACATGACCCCATAAACTGTCTTCTACAGCGGTCTGACACCGCCATACAGTGTCCTCTACAACGTTATGACACCACCATCCAGTGTCTTCACCAATGGTCTGACACGACCATACAGTGTCTCCTATCCTCTTTTATTTTTATGTATTTTATTATTTTGTTCCTTTCTCCAAACTCAAGTTGGTTAGTTTCTATCCTCCTTGAGTTTGCGGGGGGCTGTTAGAATTTATCTCCACCTACCACCTCCACTATCACACACTCCACACCTACCACCTCCACTATCACACACTCCATCTACCACCTCCACTTCACTCCTACACCTACTACCACATTTTCTTCTATATATAGGAATTGTAAATATATCAACAAACAAGATATCAGATATCAATCAATAATACATTACAACTGTGATACGGCGCCTAACTGGCGCAAGGGTTGCGTGTTGAGGGTTTTTTATTGTTTCTTTAACTGATTTTGTTTAAAATCTGACCATTGATTTAATATAGTGCAACTATAGAAGATCCCTACTCTTATTACAGATGCAAATATATTGGGCATTCAACCCCAAATCAATGATAGAAGAAAAATTAGCCATAATTCTTAATTTTCAAAAAACACTAAATGTTTAACACTTCCTTTTGTTTATGTTGAACCCTAAATTATTTCCTTATATTAAATTATATTTTTTTCCGTACAAGATGTGCCTCACTTCGGTGAAGCTTGCGCCTCGCCTTGCGCCTAGGCACCAGGAGACCTTGGCACCTTGGTGCACTTATCGCCTTTAATAACACCGCACGGCCCTATGTTACTTGGATCATGAATCGTTTTGGTATGTGCAAGAATTTAAAATTTGGCATCAATCATTATAAAATGCCATTACATAACAGTTTCAGTGATTACCGCCATCCGTTAAGGCCCCTGTAATAGTGTGATAAAATTCCCAACTATAACGGTTGCTACCATTACATAAAGATTGTAGTGGCCGTTACAACACCATTACGACCATTACACTTCTATGTTTTACAAGTTTTGTAAATCAAATCATTTTTCTCATTTTTTTTAGCTATTAAAATCACAGAAAAGGTATATAAAACTTATTCGAAAATCTTAGATCAACATACTTAAAAGTGTCCTGTTTTCAAGTTCTACAAGATTTGAGTCAGTATAAAAGTTAAATGAGCTTAGTCCTCTCTTTTCGTTTCTTTCAAACTTTCATTACTATTTTTCCTATTCAACAAATGCTAATTATTTTCTCATTTGATTCTTTGCTGATTAACTTATGCCTATTTGGTTTTAGGTTAAATTTGTTGAACATAGATTGGATATCATGTTATGTACTTTTACATTAGTATATGTATGTTATCATTTTTTATTATGTGTATGAGACTATTATTTTTAATAGGGTAAATTACACTGACCTCCCTTGAGGTTTGGAGAAAATACAAGCAACCCCACAATTTTGACATAATTACATTGACCTCCCTTTTAGTAAGGTTAAAGAAACCAAAACTAATGTAGATGGTATGAAGACACAAAGATACACAAGGTAAAATATACATTTCAATGTGAAAGAGATGATAACATTATTATTTTTTATTCATACGATTAACAAATTTTTTATAAAACGGGGGGGCAAAGTATTATATAAATTAAAACCTTAGGGAAGCCCAATATAATTATGCAAAACTTATGGGTCATATTGTATTTTCTTCAAACCTCAAGGGAGGTCAGTGTAATTCACGCCTTTTAATATTAACCATACTTCATTATATATATATATATATATATATCCACAAGTACAATTAGTAAAGTAAAGAAAATTAAACACATCCAACAAAAAGAAAAATCTTTATAGTGACTTAAAACTAGTGTAAAAATTAAGACATTTGTTGGATCGTATTTAAAAATCAAACAAAATTCACCAAAAGCCATTTCAACCTTCGCTAAATATGATTTCTGAAATAAAAACGTGTGCATTAGTAAATTATCCCAAATTTTGTGAACAAGTAAAAAATTCATAGCTTTGGTTGCTGCCAACGTTACACTATGACCGTTACACCCCACAACCACACCAACACCACCATTACCATTACCATTACAACAGCCACCATTGCTTAAAACATTGGGTACATGGAATTGGAAGGTGAACATAGTTCCCACGCGCTCAAAAATATGGTACGATAATGATAGAATTGTACAACTTACATTATTGAAATTTAAGATACTCCAAGAGTAGTTTTATTTTAACAAGGCATCCAATAAAATTTAGTGTTTTTTTTTTCTTTTTTTTCTTTTTTTCAAATTCATCATATAACAACACATTTCTATGAGCATCATAACCTATTTTTTAAGTTGTCTTGCCAAAACTCCGCTCTTCTTGGATTTTAGTTCATCATATTTGATTTTTGGGAGAATTACAAAAAAAAAAAATGGAAAGAGCCAAAAATAATTAGAAAAGAATGGAGAATAAAAAATAATTACACTACACATGGCAAGATTCATGTTCATAATAGATTTGACAAGGATTTTACGTATTGGCTGTCAGGCTACCTAACAACCAACCCTTCTTTATCTAGGCTTGGAACTGATTGTATAAAATATTAGACACTAAGCACTAATTACAAAATGGTGAAATTATCAAAATTCCCTTCCCTTTCCTTCTCCTCTCTTCCCTTGTTCAATTCCTTCTCCCTTGCAACCTTAACCCACTACAAACCTTAAGCCACCATCGGTCAATCCCTCCCCTGTGCTTGCAGCCCCTCCCCACCATCCTCCAATGCAAGGATGGGTTGCAAAGGGTAGGGGAGAGGCTAGTCGTTCCGGGCGTAGGGGTTGGTTGGTTGTGGCCTAGGGTTTGTAGGTGGGTTAGGGTTGCAAGGGAGAGGGGAAGAAAGGAGAGAGAAATAGAAGAGAATTTTGGTACCGAATTTTTTTTTCACGGTTCTGTAATTATTTTACATCTTTTCCATTGTAGTGTAATGTTTTTATATGTCTGTAATTATTTTTTGATCTTCCCATTTTTTATTTTTTATTTTTTTTGTAATTCTCCCCTGATTTGTTTCCCTCTCAAGGAAAATATATTGAAACAAAAAAGAGTTAGGATAGCTTTGGATCACTAAATACACCGTTTCGTGTTGATGACTTTGGTTGGCTCTTGCTCAATCACAATGTCAACGATGGATCTGAATGGATGAACTGGTTTCTGGGAACTGATGAAGATGGATTTGGGTCCTTTTAGTCTCACTTAGAACTTGTGGAGGCTATGTATTATGCAGATGGTCTTTGTGTAGATGATGTACAACAAGAGTACAGCAATGGGGCACTAGGTCAATGCAGCAAAAGAGCAAGTTTACCACCACATGGAATGGATCAAGGTTTGGCTCTGATTCCATATTGAGGTAGTATGTAGTAGGGAGGGGAAGAGAAGAACACACAGATGAGCGCAGATCACAACAACAATGGGTGTCGTCTAAAGCTGTGGGTAGATCAATAATAGAAGAGGGAGGGAATCAAAGGTTATAGCCAGTGGTGTTGCCCCAAGAATCTGGATTGAACAGATGTATGGGTCACATCACAGGAATGCAGAGCTGAATGTATTAGGTGCAGTGACAGATTGTTGTTTGTTCTGTGATTACCAGAATTGATGTAAAACAGTGAGGACAAAGGAGCAGCAAAGAAGATAAGTGGGACTTGATCAACAAATATGAAATGCAATACCTACATAGAAACAAAGCAAATGGAAGAAAAGCTAGAAAATAAAATGACCAAAGCAATGAAGATGACTGCACGAGATATTGAAATGTAGACAATTTCTTCATTGAGGACCTGTTTGGTGGTAATCTTCTTTTTTGGACTAGGTTAGCCCAAGACCAAATCTTTTGGTTAATGTTGGAACAAATTTTAGCAAGTGGTTAATTGAAATATAAACTACTGACACCCATTTGTTTTGATGTAAAACATTTCATAATTTTCCAGTGTTTGGTTGGACATAAAATATTTTACAGAGATTTTCAAGGAGAATATTTTACCACTCAAAAGCCTAAAATGGCATGGATTTGTTTATTATTATTTTTTTTCAAATCATTTTCCTAATAAACTCTCCAATGATGTACCCAATACATATATAAACATATACATACACATGCTTAACAATCCATACCTATACTCTACATGTATATACATGCATATATATGTACACACTTTGATATGCATGTATATATATTTGCTAATATACATACCTATATCCTAACCTATACATTCAATAGTACAAAAAGGTATATTTCTGTAGAATACATGCTTGTACAGGAACATACTACATTTCTTTAGTCTTGGAAAATCTTTTTCAACGTCTCAAAACACCAACAAAATAAAGAGAATAATTTTTTCATGCAAAACACTTTGCATGGAAAGCATTTTCCAATGTAAAACATGTACATCTAAACCGATGGCTGTTAATGTCAAAACTACCATGGGATGATATGAGTATAGAGGATGTGAGTTTAGGGTAGTCCAGCTCTGTGAGGAACTATAAATAAATGTGACCTTCTGATGTGAAATATATTGAACCACAGGGCAAGACCAAGTATCTTCTCACAATTTGATCTCAAAATTAAGAATCATGAATGGTTTTATTTGATACAACAATGAGGTCAATTTTATCAATAGGATAAGACTGTTGCCTTAGAAAAGAAAAGAAATATGTGCCACTAGCCACCAGCACCACCATAAATTGATATAAAACACCATTCACGGGGGATTAAGTCTCAAATCAAGTGCAATCATATGCTTTATATTCTTCGTGCAAGATTAAAATGTAAATCAACAATACATAAACTCAGTATTTTTATATGCTGGTAAATAGGACATAGTTCAGAATTACCAGTGGCAAAGAGTACAGCATCAGCCCTTATTTCTTCACCATGGTCTGTGCGAACTTTTATCCCCTCGTTCATTTTAACCAACTAAATAATCAAAAGTATCATTAGAGCTCAGTTATCAAAAAGAAAAAATGCGGGCATCACTAATCTCCAACATGTAAATAAAAACAATTCCAATAGATATAATAATACCTCTGTCAAATTTGTCCTAGGATGCAAATTAATTCCTCTGCCTTCCAGATTTCTTGCAACCACTGCTCTCATTTCATCATCAAAACCTCTGCATTAAAAAATTTCAAGAGAAACAGAATTAAGAACACAAATGCAGTAGAAAAGCCCAAGCTAAAGAAAAAGAATATGGTAATACCCAAGAAAAGCCCAAGCTAAAGAAGTTTCTGAATATAATTAACAAAATTTATTGTCATGATACATAGGTTCATGTGGGTAGATTGGACGTCTTTGGAAGTTTTTTTGTCATATAGAGTGGGTCTTTGGAAGGGTGTTAGAAGGGCGTGGAATGATTTCTAGTGTCAAATGAGGTTTATCATGGGTAATGGTATGCAGGTTTGTCTTTGGCATCATATTGGGTGCGGGGAGAGAGGTTGGAGGTGGCTTCTTCAGTTCTTGCTAGCATTGCTACAGAAGAGCTGCTCTCAGTGACTATATCTGGAGAGGGGAGCATCATGTTTTTTGGGGATATTTCTTTCTAACCAGAGTTCAGTGACTGGGAAGTAAAGGAACTACTGGATCTTTTTGGGATGCTTTATGAACTGTCCAAGCATGTGAGAGGGAGAGGGAGGGGAATTTTTGTTTTGGTCGAGGTCAAAGTCCAGCAAATTCGAGGTGAAGTCTTTCTACAGAGTTCTGATGGGCTTCAGACATGTTTATTTTCCTTGGAAGGCAGTTTGGGTGACGAAGTCTCCTTCAAAGGTTGTGTTTTCTGTTTGGACAATGGCACATGGTAACATTCTTGCCATCGATAATCTTATTTGGAGTAAGCAAATACATGTGAATTGGTGTTGCATGTGCAAATCATGGTGGTGAAACAGATCACCTGCTTATTCGTTGTTTGGTGGCTTAGAGCAGTGTGGACTTTGTCTCTCGGTTTGTTTGAAATAGTGTAGGTTTTCCTATCCAGTGTGTTGGGGAGCTTTTGCACTCTTGGAGGGAGCTAGAGTGGATAAGACAAGGAAGAAGACTTAGTGCTTGGGGCCTTTGGCGTTGATGGGGTGTATAAGGAGGGAGGGAGCACAATAGAAGGACTTTTATGGAGTAGAGACTCATTTTTTCCCATAAATAGATAGGTGGTTCTTGGGCAGTGTTGACCCCTCTTTGAACCAATTCTTGGATTTTGTGTTTTGAATAGTTTTGATGTATAGGTGATTCTTTTGTTTGTTTTGCTTTGTATACCGGAAGCAACCCCTTGGAGCCTTTGCAATGTACTATATACTAACAAAAAAAAATGTTGTACTTTGGAAGAAAAGCAAATTGCAAGTAGAACCAAGTATAACCTTAATGGAAGTTCTTTTCTGAAAAAAAGATCGACAGTAGAACCCATTCCACGCCATATTGAAGCGAACTCAACAGCGATGTACCTAAACAAGAGAAATAAATCATCTGAAAGTCATAACCATGCTAACCAAACTTAATAGAACAGACAGATGCAGATGTAGACAAACCCTGCTCCAAGAATGACAACATGCTTAGGTAAGTCCTCCAAGCTCAAGGCTTCATCAGAGGTTATACCAAACTCCTATAACACAAGATGGGAAAAAAGATAACATAATTACATAACACACTAAGAGTTATTGTGGATCAACATTCATTTCAAGTAGTTTATCAGTTAGAAAGTTGGTGGTGATGTTCCAAGCAAAAAGTTCACATAATAGGACAGTCAAGAGCTTGAAAGATCAACCACATGCATCCAGAATTAGAGTCATATATAATAAAAATCAGAAAATTTACCTGCCCCGGAATAGATGGACGTTGAGCCCTACTTCCAGTTGCAATGAGTATGTGTTTTGCTGAATAGCATATTTTAGTTCCATCCAGTTGCGTCACCTCAACTTCATTAGGACCAACTACTTTTCCCTCTCCTTCATATAATTTAACCCCTGCGTTTGAAAGTAACCGTTTGTAGACTCCATTTAATCTAAGTATTTCTTCTGTCTGCAATATTCCCAACAGATGAAGGAGAAAGACAAAATATTAGACACCATCATGTGCATTCCTGCTCCAAATTATAACAATGACGAACCCTAAACACATAAATAGCAAATAACATGTTCAAAAAAATACAAACTAGATAATGAATTATCTACCTAGAAAACTAAAGTCAAAGTTTCACTTATTAAGCAATCAAGCCGAAGTGGACAATCTTAGCATTAAACCTAGGTTTGTAACTTCGGGAACCTAGACTTAAACAAGGCATCTAAGTCCAAGTCTAAAATGGGGCAAACAAAGTGAAGAAACTTAAGATCATAATATATAAAGAGGAAGCTAAAGAGAATCCGTAACAGTAAATATGTGATGATGCCCCTGAACTAGTGATGTACATGTGGAAGCAGCTCAACTCCCTTCTACAGAGCAGAGTAAAAAATGATAAAAACTATTGAGGCCTGACATTTCCCAAGAATTATAGTAAAGTCCCAACATGCGTTAAATTATTAGTAAAGCGCCCTTTGACCTCAGTGAGGAGACCTATGACAAGCCCAATGGCAATGGATATGTCCAAATGTACTGAACCATGAGAACAGTACATTTCTTATTCCTTTACAACAAGCTGGCAAGCATTTTTGTCAGGAAAAAAAAAACAAGCCCAGTTCCGTACTTGGTTTGATGCACTCCTGACTTGTAAGATCTTACTAAATCAATTATGGAAAATGTCGCATGGACACTTCAAAACATGGGATGTACTCAAGTAAAAGAAGAGATAAGTATAGAATTTGGCACGTGTCCAATACAATTAATATTGAATGTATATGCAACAAAAAGTGCTAGGTATATGTATCTAAATTTCTTATGTGGCGAGTAACATAATCTCCTTTCCAACTTGCTCCCCTCAAATTGCTCGGACGAATCCACTCAGGACCTCATCTAGGGGCCATGCACTCTGATTACTCAACAACTTTGTCTTGCCTCACCAAGGCTTTTGCCACCTTGATACATGCACCCTAACAATATCACAGCTGCCTAGGTTGAGACACTGGGAGCAAGGCCTATGGACACCAGGGTTAGTGCCTCAATCATGGGGTGCCCGAGCAAGCCATAACCCGCAAGAGATTATCAGGGACTTGTGGATTGGCAGTTAGAACTAAGGGATCATCAAAGTTGTCCAACTCAACCCCTCGGGGTGACCCCACTTTGACCAACCTTAGACATGAGAGATCAGCCTCTGCACAAACACCAAGATTGACCAAAGTCATGTGACACCTCCGAGAGTGTATCACAACTACCCACTATTGTACCTTGAAAGGTGTATCACACCTACATCTGTCAGTGTCAGTGTCAGTATCAACCTACTTCTGTAACCCGACATACAGAAACACACATTTAAGGAGAGCTCACTCTCCCACTCAAACTCCTCAGAGGCTTCAACCCCTTGCTGCAACTCTCTCTCTCTCTCTCTCTCTCTCTCTCTCTCATGTTTCCTCGGCTCTCTCCCTCTCCACCACAGGTGTTTTGCGCCATCTGTGCCTACCATGATTCCCAAGAGCCCACGATTTGGCCACATCTCCAACGACCGTCAACATTATACTCCGGTGTGAAAGACTGGTACTCGCTTAGTATGGCACTCTAGGGATAAACAGCCTTCTCCAAGTCTCACACCTGCAAGATGTTTGTACTCAAGCCCACTTGTGTTTATCTATCCACAGAAGGTATGTTACAAACAAAAATAATAAAACCTGATATTTTTTGCTAGCAGTGGGTAAGAATTAAGATTGAGTTTTTTATTGCTCCCTCCTTAGATACTGTCTTTATCTGCTATCTTTGTTACTGACAGCAAACATGTTACACAACAGACTTTATTTTTCACTAGGAATTGAAGAAAATACAATCGAATCTTTGAGAATACCATTGTGAGCGCAAGTCCAGGATATAAGAATTAGGGAGGGAGCTATATACACACTGGCAAGTTGGCAACCAATACTTCAAACCAAGTCCATGTAACTCAGTGTGCGATTAGCAGTCATAAATCCAAGTCAAACTCCATTAAGTAAATAGCAGAGTTAAACAACTTTGTTTACAGAACAAAACTAGTTATTATTTTAATATCTAAACCACTGTAAGAATAAAATTTATAATTGAGCATTTAACAGATACATAATTCAGCCATCGTTTGACACATCACTTTGCAACTTCCAAAAAACTGAATTCAATTCATTAAGAGATTATGGGTAAGTCAAACCCAACAGAAAATGGAAATAAGAAATTTGTGTACAGTAATAAAGAAATGTCGACCTCAGACAAAACTAGGACTATATGTCTTATCTCAGACAGAAGAACATTAGTACAGTACTGCTAGAAAGTCACCCACACTGAAATAAAAACACATTTATTTACTAAGAATCACTGCCACTCTCAACATTTTAGATGGCACTTCTACCCATGAGCAATTTCGAGATTAAGGTTTCTACTGAAAGATGCAATATGGCTTAATGATTCTATATTTCTTTACTTCCTTTATAAACATTCTAAGATGCTTCTACTTTATTATGTGAACTCATTTCTCAATGACAAACAACAAATTTCAATAGTGAAAAGAAGAGTACAACGGCAAAGATGGATAAGGTATCATCCAATTCTTAGGGGGGTGGAAAGAAAAGGCAAATTGAATACCACAAAAACAAAATAAATGACCCCTACAGCCCCCAACAAATATAGCCCCGTACCGTAACTACAAAAGGTGCTCAAAATTGATCAACTGCCATCATAATGGGAGCTCCCTCCTAGGCCAATAAATCAACCTGTTAATTAGCAAATGTAATAATCAATCTAACTTCTACCTCTCAAGAAATCAAAAATCCTTGAGAATAATACGGAGACCCAAGGACCAAGATCTCACCCAAGGTACTACAACTTCTGCATCAGCCTCAACGAGACAAACTGCTGGAAATTTGTGTTAATGTATATAATATGATAGTGGTGTTAGTGAAGGATAGTAGCACGTATAGAATATGATAGTGGTGTTGGTGGTAGATAGTGGCATGTATATAATATGATAGTGGTGTTGGTGAAGGATAGTGACATGTATAGAATATGATAGTGGTGTTGGTGGTAGATAGTGGCATGTATATAATATGATAGTGGTAGATAGTGGTAATATATAATATGTAAGTGGCATATAATGGGTTATAATGATGTTTGTAATATCTCCTATATAAGGAGTGTCATTTGGTCTTGTAAGATAAGAAGTTTTGAATATAACAGAAATATATTCCTTCTTCCTCATATTTTCGGAGTTCTTCTTCCTCATATTTTCTAAGTTGGTATCAGAGCAACAAAAAACACAGCAGCCCTAAAACCGTCATAGCCATGTCGGAAGTCACGTCTGAAACCACTTCAACCCCTACCGCTGCCATTCCGGTGAAAACGTCCAACTCTCACTCTGTCCAAATCACCACCATCCGCCTAAATGGTAATAATTTTCTCCGCTGGTCACAATCTGTCCGGATGTATATCCGTGGGCAAGGAAAGATCGGTTACATCACTGGTGACAAGAAGGCTCCTGCTGTTAATGATCCGCTGTTCGACAGTTGGGACGCTGAAAACTCCATGGTTATGACATGGTTGGTCAATTCCATGGAGGAGGATATAAGCTCTAATTACATGTGCTATACTACTGCACAAGAATTGTGGGATAATGTTAGTCAGATGTATTCTGACCTAGGAAATCAATCTCAAGTTTTCGAATTAACTTTGAAGTTAGGAGAGATTCGTCAAGGAGATGATTCCGTCACCAAATATTTCAATTCGTTGAAAAGGTTGTGGCAGGATCTTGACATCTTCAACACATACGAATGGAAATCAGTTGACGACTGCAACCACCACAAGAAAACTATGGAAGACAGCCGTATTTACAAGTTTCTTGCCGGCCTCAACATTGAGTTCGATGAAGTGCGAGGAAGAATTATTGGCAGACCTCCTCTCCCATCCATTGGCGAAGTATTTGCCGAAGTCAGAAGGGAAGAGAGCCGAAGGAGCGTCATGCTTAAGAAAAAAGGTACTGATGAATCAATTGAAATTTCTGCTTTAATTAGCGATGCTGCGGCCAACAAGGCTGCAAATTACCAGCGCAGGTTTGATGATAAGCCACGGGTCTGGTGTGATTTTTGCAACAAGCCTCGCCATACACGCGAAACGTGTTGGAAGATCCATGGCAAACCTGTCAACTGGAAAAGCAGCAAATAAGGAGAGAAAAATCGTGGCTTTCCTACCGCTAATGAAGCCGATTCAGGTCCCTTCAACAAAGAGTAGATTGATCAACTCTTAAAGCTGATAAAATCCAACTCCTCATCCGGTACTCCTAGTGTTTTGTTGGCACAAACAGGTAGAAATCCTAAAGCCTTCTCTTGCCTAAACTTCTCTCCGTGGATCATAGATTCCGGTGCCTCCGATCACATGACTAGTTTTTTCCATTTATTTAGTACCTATTTCCCTTGTTCTGGTCATGACAAAATCAGAATAGCCGATGGTAGTTTTTCACCTATTGCAGGAAAAGGATTTATTAAACTAACTGAGAAAATTAATCTCAATGCTGTTCTTCACGTCCCCAACTTAGCCTGTAACCTTTTGTCTGTCAGTAAACTATCTAAGGATTCTAATTGTCGTGTTACATTTTTTGAATCCCATTGTGAATTTCAGGACCAGAACTCGGAGATGATGATTGGGCGTGCTAGGATGCTTGAAGGTCTTTACTACTTTGATGAAGTACCTGTTAGTAATAAAAAAGCTCAGAGCTTTAATAGTACTAGTTCAATCTCTGTTCAAGAAAAAATAATGCTATGGCACTATAGGCTAGGACATCCTAGTTTTCTTTATCTGAAACATTTATTTCCAGAATTATTTAAAGGGATTGATTGCTCTTCTTTTCATTGTGAAAGTTGCATTTTTGCAAAATTTCATCGCTCTACTTATTTGCCAAAACCTTACCAGGCTTCCAAACCTTTTTATTTGATTCATAGTGATGTTTGGGACCCTTCTAAAATCACTACTCTTCCTGGTAAAAAATGGTTTGTTACATTTATTGATGACCATACCCGCTTATGTTGGATTTATTTGATGAATAAAAAATCTGACGTGAAAAATTTATTTACAAATTTTTACAATATGATTGAAAACCAATTTCAAACCAAAATTGGTATTTTACATTCTGATAATGGAACAAAATATTTCAATGAGCAGTTGGGTGAGTTTTTGGAAAAAAATGAGATTTTTCATCAATCTACATGTCGGGATACCCCTCAACAAAATGGCATTGCAAAACGAAAAAATAAACATCTACTTGAAGTAGCACGTGCTATAATGTTTTACATGCATGTTCTTAAATATTTATGGGGTGAAACAATTTTAACAGCCTCTTATTTGATAAACAGGATGCCTACAAAGGTGTTAACATACAAAACACCTTTTGATTGTCTCAAAACTTTTTTTCCTGACACGAGGTTGTTTTCTGATTTACCCGCCAAAGTTTTTGGATGTACTGCCTATGTTCATGTTCCCAGTCAATTTCGTTCAAAACTTGACCCCCGTGCTATAAAATGTGTTTTTTTGGGTTATTCCTCAAACAAAAAGGGGTATAAGTGTTTCGATCCTCAAACCAAGAAATTTCATGTGAGTATGGATGTGTTATTTGTGGAAACAAAATCCTATTTCTCCAACACTTCTCTTCAGGGGGAGACAAGTGGAGTAGAAGACCGTTTTTGGGATATTTCTATCCCGCTCCCCAATGTCATTTATCCTACACAAAAACCACATCTGTCTGATAATGATCACTTAGGAGAACCAAGTTCTATGGTGCCTAGTCAAGAAGATTCTTGTTTAGGGGGAGAAGTACTACAAAATGATCTAAATCCTGAGCTTCAGGTTTACACTAGGAAGCGATTTCATCTGAGGAATAATGACCCGAATGTCCATCCTAATGACCCGAATGTCCACCCGAGTTCTGGCATCGAAATTTTAGGTAATCCTATTCCTTCTATTTCCGACCTTGATGTTCCTATAGCAATTAGGAAAGGTGTCCGAAATTGCATTAAACATCCTATTGCAAATTACCTCTCCTATCAAAGACTGTCTAAAAACCATAGAGCTTTCACATCTAGGATTTCACACTTGTTTGTTCCAAGGAATATACAGGAAGCATTGGATGATCCGAATTGGAAATTAGCAGTCATGGAGGAGATGAATGCTTTAAGGAGAAGTGGTACTTGGGAGATAGTTGATCTACCCAAAGACAAGAAAACAGTTGGGTGTAAATGGGTGTTTACGATAAAATGTAACGCAGATGGAAGCGTTGAGAGATACAAGGCGAGACTGGTGGCTAAAGGCTTCACTCAAACTTATGGGATCGACTATCAGGAGACGATTGCTCCTGTTGCTAAAATAAATTCCATCAGAATACTTTTATCTCTTGCAGTAAATTCAGATTGGACTCTACATCAACTTGACATTAAAAATGCATTTCTCAATGGTGTTCTTGAAGAGGAGGTGTTCATGAGCCTACCGCCGGGATTTGAGCAGAGACTTGGAAGCGACAGAGTATGCAGATTGAACAAGTCATTATACGGACTCAAACAATCACCAAGAGCGTGGTTTGAACACTTTGGGAAGGCAGTTATCAGTTGTGGCTTCTCGCAGAGTCAAGCAGATCACACAATATTTTATAAACATTCAAAAAACAGTAAAATTGCAATTTTGATTGTTTATGTTGATGACATCATTTTAACTGGTAATGATGAAGCAGAGTTAGCAGCCCTCAAAGAGAAACTCGCAAAAGAATTTCACATTAAGGATCTGGGAGCCCTCAAATATTTCCTCGGAATGGAATTTGCAAGATCCAAGGAAGGTATATTCGTTAATCAGAGAAAATATGTTCTTGATCTCCTTGGAGAAACAGGTATGCTTGGTTGTAAGATGGTGGAGACTCCGATCGAGCCTAACTTGAAGTTACAAGCTGCTAAGGCTGAAGAAGTCAAAGAGAGGGAACAATATCAGCGACTTGTAGGGAAATTGATTTACTTGTCTCATACGCGGCCTAATATTGCCTTTGCAGTCAGCATGGTAAGTCAGTTCATGCACTCACCAGGGGCAGAGCACTTTGAGGCCGTTTATAAGATCTTAAGATATTTGAAAGGAACTCCAGGGAGAGGCTTACTGTTCAAGAAACATGGGCATCTTCAAGTTGAAGTATACACAGATGCAGACTGGGCAGGAAGTGTTACAGACAGGAGATCAACATCCGGATACTGCTCCTTTGTAGGTGGGAACCTAGTTACATGGCGGAGTAAAAAACAGAATGTGGTAGCTAGAAGTAGTGCAGAAGCAGAGTTCAGAGCTGTTGCCCATAGAATCTGTGAAGTAATGTGGATTAAAAGAATTCTTGAAGAATTAAAGCTTTCTCACCCGACACCTATGAAGGTCTATTGTGACAACAAAGCAGCTATATCTATAGCTCATAATCCAGTTCTACATGATCGCACAAAACATATAGAAGTGGATAAACATTTCATCAAGGAGAAAATCAATGCTGGCATAATCTGTATGACCTACCTTCCAACAGGTGAACAATTAGGTGATGTGCTAACGAAGGGACTACACAAGAAGCAATTTGATAAGCTGACTAGCAAGCTGGCTATGGAAGATATCTTCAAACCAGCTTGAGGGGGAGTGCTGGAAATTTGTGTTAATGTATATAATATGATAGTGGTGTTGGTGAAGGATAGTGGCATGTATAGAATATGATAGGGGTGTTGGTGGTAGATAGTGACATGTATATAATATGATAGTGGTGTTGGTGAAGGATAGTGGCATGTATAGAATATGATAGTGGTGTTGGTGGTAGATAGTGGCATGTATATAATATGATAGTGGTAGATAGTGGTAATATATAATATGTAAGTGGCATATAATGGGTTATAATGATGTTTGTAATATCTCCTATATAAGGAGTGTCATTTGGTCTTGTAAGATAAGAAGTTTTGAATATAACAGAAATATATTCCTTCTTCCTCATATTTTCGGAGTTCTTCTTCCTCATATTTTCTAAGTCAAACATCAGAAAAAACACGGTAGAGGCTTCTTTGAGGCATTCCAAGAAAGATGAAAAATCTCTTAATGGCAACCTCAAGCCTATAATGCTACCCATTACATCTCTAATCGTAAATCAAATTCCTGTGTTTTCAAGAGAACAAACATCATGCTGCTGCTCTAAGAAGAAGTTATACCTCCCCAATAACTCATGGTAAGACTCAAAGACCATTAAACCCACTGGGAAGAAACATAGGCGCCAAGATAACAAACTTTTAACACCTGGGCTTTTAATAGAACAAAAACAGAAGATAAAGCTTGGTAATGGAACTGTGTTTCCAAAATAACAAACATCCATACACATGAGGTTCCACTAGGCCCAGATTTGCTGCTCTAAGAAAAAGAAATCACATCCCTTCAGTCACTTCTAATAACAGAAAGGGGCTTCCTTTCAAAAGCTTTGGTAATTAAACCCCAGGGAAGATAAAACATAAAATCTGTCCTTAAGGGCCCTTTTATTGGATTGCACCCCTTTAAAATTCCTAGATTTCATTGCAATCCAGGTAACCAAAATTATAGCTGCCATACACAATTCCAGAGAAAAAATAGCTTTCTCACTAGAGCCAAAATCTTTGAAAGATGTTTAAAGGAGGGAGCTAAAGTATTTTCTTCTTTGCTTCTTTCATAATACAATTAGCATAACCTATAAATCCTAGAGTACCTTTGTACTCTTCACAGCTTCTGTATATAATGAAGTCCTCTTTGGAGGGCAGAGGAATAAAAGGATAAATGAGACACCAGCCCACAGAGGTGAAAAGGGCAACCTAAGACATGATGACAGTGCAACCTAAAAGGATTAGAACCTTCAGTTTTTCTTAAGTAAATCCAGACATGATGACAGTGCAAACCAACTTCAACCAGAATTAGTCCAGTTCTCCCACAAATTTTTGCAAGTTCAGAGACCAATTACGCTAAGACTACATTTGATGAAGGTTTTAATCCAGCATTGATTCTTTATTTTGTTTCTAAAAGCAAGTTCACAGTAAGAATAATCCAGCATTAATTTCTGCAGCACTTAATACTTTTCATCATAAGAATAATCTTTAAACCACTGATTCACTAGTCTGACATTTCAGTACAAGTTACAACCACTATTTGCTCATTGTAAATTTGTAACTACACCGCTCACAGTAATCATTTTGTGACCAAGTTTTTTTCCCTGGTTTCTATTAGTGAAAGAGAGGTGAACATATAAAGGTGCTACCATGCAATCTAATAACAGTATGTACTGTGCATAAAATAAAAACATATAATTTAACACTGACCTTCTTATGCAGAAGCTTTTTCCAATTGAAATCAATTTTTTCATTCAATTCCCACCCATAGTTTCTGGCATCCTACAAAACCAAAACAATAGTTATATCAACCATTTCAAATAACCACATAAACTAAATAAATGTTTTTCACTACATTCTTATAAAGGATGGCATTATTCTAAACCAAAACAACAATTAATAAAAGTGAGTTTTATAACAAAAAGAGAAAATCATTTCAAGGCATCCTTAATGAGGCAGCTTGAGAAGACATATAACTAAAAAAAAAAAAAAAAACTGCCAGGCAAACAAGGAACACAGATGGATCACAATCATAACTAATCATCACATCCGCCCTGGGTTGCTCGAATAGCTTCTACCACTAGATGTATACCAAAATCTCAATCTTCTCTTCAAAAACTATTCATATACATGGCATATTCTCCTATCAAAACTGATATGAATATCAATTGTGCATTAACTTAGATAATCACAACTTTTGGGTCCAATTTTTTATATTTGACTTGTTTCAATTTTTCCAGCTGTAATCTTGTGTACCATCTATGACAATTGTATTTAGCATATAAGAAGACCATTAACTGATGAGTGTCAATCCTAAGTGTTGGTGGGAAGGGGAGACTGGGCACAGAACTTCTGCTACATTTGCATAAAGTGGTTTTCCTTGGACTCAAACCCACGATTCTGTATACTAACTAAAATCCATGATAACTTCTAAAGGAAAATAAATAAATAAACCACCATACAATGTCAGAAACAGAAGTTCCATCTTTTACATAAGATGCATTTCAGTCTCTAGGTAAATAGAATTAGTTTAGTTATGTACAACCGGATAATTTTAATTTCAAGCTTCTATCTTTGAAAACATACATACATATATGTTTTAAAGCTATATTCATTTATATGACCACATTGAACAAGATTGTGGGAAACTTGCAGACGACTCTCACTAGTTCCCAACCTTTTTCCTTCATCTGAAAAATTAACTTCGCTGTTGCAAACAGGAAAAAGTTGACCAAAATGCTAATAACCTCAACTATAATTTTCGCCGGATAATTCAATGTCATATATCATGTCATTCTGACATAAACTATTATCTCACCTCAAGTTCTGGCCCAAAAGATGCTCCATAAACCAGAATCTTCTTGGGAACACAGCCACGAATAACGCACCTGCAGCGCATGAGAACAACAAAGATTATATGTGATCTCAAATTCTATTATTTTTTTATAATATATAAAAAATAAAAATAAAAAACTACAATTAAATAAAAAAATCATTACTAATTTAACATCTAAGGACCAATATAGTCTTGGTTGATGAAACAAAATGAGCAACTTTAAGCTAGAAGTGTCAAGAAATACTTAAGAATTTAAAAGGTTGAGGTTAAGTGGTTTAGAAAACCAGAGAAGAAGATGCAAAAGTAGCATTCCAAAAAATCTCAATTAATATTCATTCATGCAAAGAAGTAAGTTTTATCCATACACCCCTGTTTATATATAGCTACTCTACCAACAAAAAAAATAGAGAGAAAAAAAAACTACAAATAATTAAGTATAAAATAGAAATAATCCAAATATGGAAACATAGTTCTAACAAACTAAAATTCCTAAACTAATGCCCTTTTGCACCTAAAATACGTCTTCAGTCTCCATTCTCCTTCATCCGCATCAATTCTCCCCAACCGAGAAGGAGTCTCCTCCGAAGAGTAATGACAAAGATAATGCTCCAAAAGCATTGGATCAGTATATTTTGGAGAGCTGTGGCTGATTTGTGGTGTGTACATTTTATTTTATTTATTTATTTATTTTTTGGTCCTTTTGGAGGACTTATTGTCCTCCTTTGTATTTCTTTTTTGTATCTCCTATTTTTTTATTAATAATATTTCTTTGTTGATGGTCAAAAAAAATTCCAACAAGTGAGAGTGGAATCTTTTAAGGGGAAACAATACATCTCATTTTCAAGTAATTGTCAATAATTACATACAACCACGATGTGCTCAGCAACCCTTCTACTTGTATTTCTTTGATAAGTACTTTATTACAGAATTATAAACAAATAATACACATCTCCCTTTATGGGATATCCAAGAGGCACCCACCTCACTTCTATATACTAGCAGATCATGTCCAACACAGTTAGTTTCTGACCACCAACATAGGATCATCCCATGATGACCCAACATTCAGAGTGCTGGATCTCAATTTTAACGGCCATTGCTTTGTCCATATAGGCTACCCATTTCAAAATAACTCATACTGTTCATTAAGATGACAGATAATCTATTCAAGTAACAACCTTCAGTTAACTTAACAAAAATCATAAGTAACAGATGGAAGTCAACAACCATGATTTAATGGTTAACATTTATATCCAAAAGCTAAAATGGCAAAGGCCACTAGAAAGCATACTATTAAAGTTATAGTCTTAAAAAAACTTACGTTCCACCAACTCCTCCAATAACTTCTGAGCTGATTGGATGAAATGGAAGCTCGCAAATTCCAACCTTGCAAAATCAAATTGATCGTCAGGAGAATACTAAGTAAAATACTGCTGAAAAGTTCTTCCAAATCAAGGAATGAAAATATGGATTAAACACCAATGAAAACCAAATTGCAAGAGAAACAAAACAAGTCTATGGGTCAAGCAAATAAATTGCAGTATCGGTTGATGCAACAGTCATGGTTGTGTGTAAGACGGTATTGGGAGTTTGGAATCTGAAACCAAACTTGTGAATTTTTTTCAAGCACTAGCAAATACCAACAAAACTCATTGAAGAACATGTTCTAACTTTATTTATCATAATTTGAATGTTTGTAATGGTTTTTAATCAACATTGTGGCACCTAAAATATGTTCTGTAAAATATCATAGAATTTCATATTGTTTTCGAGGCCCAAAAAATGGAGAAGTTCAGGTAGTAAAGGACTTTAATTATCTAGGCTGTCGATTTCCCAAGCATCATTGTTATTATTAGTCATTGGCAATTGCATTGAAAATTTAAAAAAAGAAGAAAAAAAAAGTACTTATTTAACTTGAATAACTTAACAAATTTTCTAATTTTGTACTAATTAATCCCATTTGTATACACCAATAGAAATCAAATTTTTAATTAAATTCATTTGGCCGTGGGTTTGGGAGAAAGATGAAAATTTCACACACCCACTTACCACTAACAATCACACAGGCCACACAAAATTATTTGTCACATATATTACATAATCTATAAATAATATGCAAAATTACAAATTCAACTAGTCAACTATAGATCTTCACATCTTATATATGAATATGATCTACAAAAATAAAATTAAAAGCATAGCTCATAGTCATGGTGTAATACCTTAGCTCCAAATTGAGCTGAAAATCGAGCTGCACGAACACCCCCACTTCCAGCCCCAATCACAAACAAATCAAAATCATAGTGAACTTCCACTTGATTAAATTTTTCGAGCTCCCCATCAATTAGCATCTTCCTTGCCATGATTAGTAAACTAAACCCAAACAAACCAAAAAGTATAAGCAAACAATAGTTTAATACCCCACAAAACAAACTTTCATTTGGCAGCCAAGAAAACAAAAGAAAATACAAAACAAAAAGGAAATTGGGATCTGATCTTAATATAAAACCAGATGGTCAACAAAAGCACAAACAGTTTTGAATATTCTTAAATAACTAAGAAATTTGATTCTTTTTTCTTTTTTTTTCTCAGGGAGAGACAAACCCAGTTGATATTTTGTTCAATTTGATTTTCTCACAGAATCTCAGCAACCAAACAAAGAAAATAATCAAAAAATGGAATGGGTTGGTAAGTATACTTGACAATCACCAAGTGTTTCTGGGTTGATCTAAAAAGGCGTCTCAATTTTTTGTTCCTCTATATATATACTTTTCCAAGTCAAAGATGATCTTTGACGAGAAAACGTAGAAGAAAAGATTGGTTGATGAGAAGAATAGCCACGACAGAATTAGAACAGAGTAGCGAGGCTATACATACATATATATATATATAGATAGATATATATATATATATAGAAGTTAATATGATGATGATATAATTGGTTTCACCTTTTCTAGGGTTTATGAACGAATCTTGAGAGAGTGGAAAGATTTTGAACTTTGAAGGTCGTAAACTTATAACATGGATACAGGCAAGGTTTGATAGAAAGAAAATTCTCTTTTGTTTCTTGTTTTCACACCCGAAAAAAAAATGTCCTTCTAGTGCTTTTTTTTTTTTATTTATGGTAAATTACTATCACCTCCCCCATTTTAAAAATATATATATAATTAATTTTATATTTTTTACATAATTACATTAATTCTTTCAAAATTTTAATTTACAAAAGTTTTGTTTGGAAAGTTAACAATTTTAATTGACTTTTTAATTATTTTAATCTAACTAAAAAAGTTATGTTTAGAAAGTTAATTAACTTTTTTTTTTAGTTTGTTTGATAATCGTGAAAGAAAAAGTAAAATCATTATAATTTGGATGTGATATTTTGTCATATTAATTATTTTAACATTTTTTGAGTGGGTGTTTGGAAAATGGCTACATTTTTTGACTTTTTGATTATTTTTTTATTTTAATAGATTATTTTAGTTTTTATTAGGGGTGAACAACGGATATACCGATCCACTCAAACCGACCGAACTAATCTGATCTGCCGCATTTTGGATGGATACGAAATGACGAGAGGACGGTTACGGATTGATTTTTTTCAATCCGCCTAGTTTGGACAGATGACGGATTTGAGGTTCCTTTGGCAGCAATCGAATCGCCAAACCACAAACACTCCTAATCATTTATAAGACTTTGTGTTTACAATTTGTTTAGATATTCTATTTGTATTTTCAATTAAAAAAAAGTTTAAATATTCTATTGAATATATTATGTTGAAAAAGAGTTTTCAACTTGAATATATTTTTTGAATTGAAAAAAATAAATGTATTATTTATCCATATTTTTTGGTTTTTAAATCTAACTCTAAAAATAATAAATAGAAAATATGATATATATTGGTTGGTTTTTGTTTTTAAAAACAGATAAAAATATAACAATACAGAGACATACAATTTCTACTACTGCTATGTTCATAGTTTTGGTGGTTTGAATTATTTTTATATTTTAAGAATCACATATTGTAATACTTTATGTAGATGAGGCATGTTATGATTGTAATATGTGGATGAGACATGCAGTGATTGTAATATTTTAAAATTTCAAACTTTCTTTCTTTGGATAAGGCATGCAGTGATTTTAATACTTTTTTAAGTTATTGGTTATAATACTTCTTTTTTTTTTGTTACAGAAGTGCACAAGTTGAATTATATTGAACATTTATAAAATTTTAAACCGTCAAGTCAATTCGCATCCATCTGCCAATCTGTCAATCTGTTCAATCCACATCTGTCGGATTGGCCAACTGATACGGATTGATTTTTTCTAATTCACCGATCTAACGGATATATGGCGACTTAAAAGTTCTATGGTCATAACTGACTTACGTCCACCTCTAGTTTTTATATTTAGGAATATGGGTTAGATTTTTTATTTAATTGTTGTGTTAAAAAATGTGTTCCAGATGATGTAGGAAGTGAAATGACAAAATTGCACTACTGATTGAATGATTATACATTTTCAAAAACTTTTAAGGCTAAAGTCATCTTTTTCCCGTGTTGGCCAGTACCACACCCTACGTGGACCGATGGGTTGTACTTGTTTTTTTGTTTGCAAATGTTTTTTTTTTTGGCTTTTTCTTGTTTTTTTACTTTGAGGCTATTTTAGTCCTTAAATTCACTTCCCAAACACTTAATGGGTGTTTGGCAAATGTTATTTTTTAGTTTTTTTGATTAAAATTTATAAAAAGATAAGATATGTTAAAATTTATAAAAAGATAAGATATGTTAAAATAGTTAATAAGACAAAATGTCACATCAAATCCATAATCATTTCATTTTTTCTCTCACTACTATCACATCTAATTACAAAAAATTCGACTATCTTCCCAAATATAAAAATTTTGGCCCACTAAAATAGTCAAAAACTAAAACAATCTATTAAAATTGCAACTTTTCAAACACCCACAATTTGTCTTTATTAGTTATTTTAGCCTCTAAAGTTCTTCCGAAACAATCCCACAACGGTCATTTTCAATCAATAATTTGTGAGTTGTATGAATGAAAAGATAGTATTATCATCTTATTTGTACTAAAGTGTATATTTATAGGGTTTTGATTCGCTCAAGTTGGTCATGTCAACTTGAAAGGAAGCTTGGGCTTGGTGGACCTATAGTGAGGCCGATTTCTATGATTTAAACTATTCACTTTTTAATATTCGTTAAGTATAATATTCATACAAAAAATTAAAATAATCAAATAACGGTAACTATATGTTTTAATCACATTTGCATTACAACAAATGGATGGTAACTTTTAAAATTATAATTGCCATCTATTTTTTTAAAACAAATATGATTTAAACATATAATTACTGATATCTAATCATCTTAATTTTTTTACATGAATAACTTACCCAACAAAAACTAAAAAGTGACATGTTCATATCACCGAAGTTAGCCTCAAATTGGGCCAGCCAAGTCCAAAGGCTCTCTCAAGTTTGATGACCAACTTGAGATAATCTAAACCCATATTTATATAATTATATTGTTTATCTCATTGTCTACCTATCATCTATATTAATTTTGATCACTTTAACTTTACGTTGATCATTTTAACTTTACTAAAAGAGAAATTAATGTCATTATTCCAAATTTGTTGCGCAAACTCCATTTTTCTCAAACTTTAAAAAAATGAGTTTAATTTACTCTTTTTTATTTGTACTTTTTTCCAAAACCTAAAATAAACACAATAACTTTTGTGAAGTGAATTACATTTGTCTCTCATAAAATTTGAAGGGAAAAAAAAAGAAGCTAAACTATGGTTTTAGCAAAATTACACCGACGTAGTTTTAGGGTTAATTATGTTTTACCCTTATAGTTTGACTTAAATTTCACTTTAATCCCTATAATTTGAATTTGAATAATTTAATCGATACACTTTTAAGTTCAATTTTAATTCGATTTTTCCATCCAATTTTTTTATTTTTTTATTTTTCTTACATACACCCTTTAAGAGACTGATAAATGCCTCAAAATTATTAATTTTTCAATTTGAATGAAAGTACTAAACTAAGACTAGATTTCAAGTATATGAATCAAAATGAAACTTTATTCAAACCATAGTGGTTAAAAGTGTGCAATTAACCCTATTTTTTAGGCCTCGTTTGGGAACAAATTATTTTAATAATTTTTTAATTTTTTGATCAAAATATGAGATAAAAAAAACTAGTATGTTTGGAATGACTTTTTTTTTTTTTTACGAAAAGATGTGCAAAAAGTAGAGAGAAAATGAAATCTTTGACTTTTTGATTTTTTTAATAATTTTTTAGCTTTTAGGCTAAAATACTCGCATGCCAAATGAGGCATTAGTAAGGCCGAAAGGGTACAAACTAAGATACAAATATACAATGTAAAACATATTATTGGCTACAAATTTTGTACAAGCCAATCGCAATTCAACACGTGGTATGAGAAAGGCAATTTGGAAAGGCAATATAAATCGCCAACCACAGTCAGATATGTATCAACCCATACTCGCAATAATGGGTTTGCATAACACTGGAATGATCAAGGGATACAAGATGATGTGGCCTAACGGTTATTCACAAGATTCAAATTCAAAATTAGGAAGGAAGTCTAACTGCAAACATGGCGTATTGGAGCTAAGTATGAGGAAGCATGATCAGCAATTATGGAGGAATGCTTCGACGGTTAGAAGCTCATTTCGACAGTTACATTGAGAAGTATAAATAGCAGAGAAGGTCTTAGAAAGAGGCACCAGACTCAGATCTAGAAACCAGTTTTTATTTACTTTATTTTCCTTCCAGTTTTTACATTTTTTGTTCTTTACATTTCTGTACTTCAAATTCATGCACTGCACTTTATTTATAGAAGTAGTTTCAAGTAACTTGTTGCTGTAAATCTCTACGAGACTGAATCAGATCATTGTAAGTTTTTCATTTTTACTTAATGAAATGTTACAATTGTTCTTCATTTAATTGTTATTTGCTAAATTCTCATAAACAAAGCTACCAGTAAAAGTTATTTTCATTTAGGCTGAAAGAACTAAAACACAATCGTCTGATAATTGGTTGTCAATTAATCTTCTGTAAGGACTGATAGATCCTTACTGGCAAGATTAAAAATACAATACTAACCTTCGAAAGTCAAAAAAGTCAATACATACTTTTTAATATAAAAAATGTGATAACATCATTCTTTCATCTTTATGAATAATGAATTAGTGATGAAAAAAAAAGGTTAAGTGATACGTAAATTAAATTCTAATAAGAATATAATATAATTATGTCAAACTTATAAAATTTATTGTATTTTCTCATAAAATGGTTGGGTGGTGAATGCAATTTTTATCTATGTATATTTGAGTAATGGTATAACCAGGCCGGCGCGGCACTAAGATATTTGGGACCCAAGGCAAACTTTTAAAATTCAGCCCTTTAAATGTAATTTCAACAACAACAACAACAAAAAAATAAAATAAAAAATAAAAAATAAAATAAAATAAAATGATCAGTACTTACTCTCTTTTTTCTTTTTTTTATATTTGTTAATATCCACGCAAACCTAGCAAGTTACATATTGCTTATTTTTGCTTTTTATATTCTTTTTGACAAAATTATTTTTAATGGAATTGCTATTAAGTATAAGATACGGATTTAAATAAATATACATATGACTGGTTTACTAAAATCAAAATAACCCCATACATAGCTTCGTTTAGCATATATTTTTCCAAATAATTAATCTATTGTTTAGTACTTGTTATTAAAAAAGATAATGCTTCTAACAAGTGATAAAAAATAAAAATTATTATTGAGAAAGTTTAGGTGGAGTTTGGAATTTTTGTTTTATCTTCACTAAACGTTTTTGAAAAAAAAAATTTATTATTATTTTTTTTCAATTTTTTGAACTTTTAGATCCTTTCAGACAAAAAGATTTGGAAAAAAATAAACAAATAAAAGAAAAAACTGCTAGGAACAAAAAAAAAATGAGAATTTCTGTTAAACATGATCAAAAAATTATTTTTCTCATCTATCAACTAAATAGGTTAAAACTAAGCAATTAACAATTTTTTACAGAAATAATTTAAAAGAATTATTCATACATAAAATTAAGTGGTGTTCGCGGATCGGTTTTGTGCGGTTTGCGGTTCGGTTTTGACCCGCCCGCATCTATACGGTTTGGAAAAAAGTCAACCCGCAACCGCCCGCAGTGCGGTTTGCGGTTTGTGCGGATAGGGTTTGCAAATGTGCGGGCGGTTGCGGGCGATTTGCGGTTTACACTTTTTTTTTAAAAGTTAATTTTCGAGTTTTTTTTTCCCAGCGAATTTAGGCATCAGATTCATTTTATATATTTGTGATAACAATTTTTTGATGAGTTTACAAATAAAAATTGAATATCAATGCATTAAATGAAAGTACCCAAAACAAAGAGACCCTACATTAGCATTTTTGCCATGAAAAAAATGTATATCAATGCATTAAAAGTTGTACTCAATTAGAATTGTCAGTTCAGTAATCAATAATCAAACTATAAGTTCCATCGACCATTAGACGGAAAATTTTATTAGGAAAAAGTGAATGAATCACCAATGAAAATCATATAAGAAACCAAGTTTAGGACTTTATAATTCTACGGCATTAAAAAAGTTGAGAAATACTTAAAAATAAGGATCCTAGTGTCATAGAGAATATAATAGTGCTCCTGTAAAAGTTACAAAGTTGGTATATAAAGAATAATAATAATAATTAAAGTGCGGGCGGTTTTTGCGGGTTGCGGGTTTAAACCGCGACCCGCCCGCAACCCGCAAATTTGTCATATTTCAAACCGTATCCGCCCGCATTATGTTTGCGAAACCGCCCATTTATATGCGGGTTGAGTGGATTTGACGGTTTGAGTGGTTCGAATAAACCGTTGCCCACCCCTAAAATTAACACACAAAAAAATTCACAAAAATTATGTGGCAATGTTATTTGCATAAATAAAACTTATTTTTAAGAATGTTTTCTTTAAAAAAAAAAAAAAAAACTAGGATATACAAATGCCCCAATTATGATCTTTGTGGTCTTTGGTAACCTATTGTTGTGATTTTATGACTCGTTGTATTGTTGATTATGAGTTAATTATGATTTACTGTGGTTGTTATTTTAGTTATGCTCAGAGAGATTTTTGACTGTCTAAAATGATGGTTGGTTGTGACCTTTTTGTTATGACACATTGTTGTGTTGATTATGATTTATTGTGATTGCAATTTTAGTTATGATTGAAAATGTCTTTGGTTATATGATACACTCCTTCTTGAAGAATGTGTATTATAATATTTGTTAGGCTTCTCTTAAATTTAAATTTCAACTTGAGAAAATTTAAAGAGCCTATAGAGTCTATTACAGGTCTCATTTCAATGATATGAACTGTTCATTTTGTAAAATTCTCCGTATATATCAATAATAAAAAAATTAATTCGATCTGTAATATTTCCAGTTTATCGTGTTTCTTTTTAAAAAAATAAATAATCTAATTATTTCATAAATGATATACACATAGAACCCTATAAAATACATAATTTAAAATATTAAAAAGAAATTTTTGATGAACTCTATAAACGTCTCAAATTTTCTCGTATTTATTAGATTTAAACTTGCTAAACACGATCCTTCTAATATTACCCTTTGTTTTCAAGTGAAAAATTACGAGTATTGTATAAATTTTTCTTTTTTATATGTCGTTACCCATTTTTTTAATTTGAAACCAGAGGGAACCATAAACAATAAATAATTCCAACACCAAGGTACAAGAGGGTTGGTCCCCAAAATCTGCCTAGGACCCAGAGGGTTGGCTCCTAGCATTTTTCACAAAAATAGGGGTCTATTGTCAATAACGTCAATTTCCCTGTACTTTTGTTTACGTTTTTTAAGATTACTAGAGTCCTGTACTCCGCAAGTGCTAAAGACGTGACCACATAGTGGGTGTTTTGAAAAGTTTTTATTTTAATAAGTTATTTTAATTTTTGATTATTTTTTGTAATTGATTAAAATTTTTGGTCTTGTTTAGTTTAATTCTTAAAATATAATTTCTGAAAAAAAAATTCTAAAATTTTGTTTGGTTGAAAATTTTCTGATTTTTTTTTTCAAAATCACTCTCTCTCTCTCCTACACATTAATCAATTATTTTTTCTTTCTCTTCTCTCATTCTCAATCATTTTTTCTCTCACACACATTTACTTAACTATAACAAAATATCAAATCATCCCAAATTCCAAAATTATTTTCAAAATATACAACCAAATAAATCAAAAAAATTTATAAACTTTCTTCCCAATTTTTTTTTTTGAAAATTTATTTCAAAATACAAACCAAACACACCATTTTGGTGCCGTTTGGTAACACTTACGTTTTCAATTTTCTATTTATATTTATAAAAATTTAAAAAACTCAAATAAAAACTTGTTTGGTAAATTTTTGATTTATAAATCAGTGGTCTCAGTTTATAAATTTGGCCAAAAAATGTAAATTCAAAAAATGTGTTTTCATTTTGAGTTTTGAATTTTTTTTTTTACCACCCAACACTAGCCACCACCCGCCATCATTTTCCACCACCGTCTTCCGCCACCACCACCTACCCCTCACCACCACCTGTCACTACCACTCACCACCCACCTGCCACCACCACCCACCACCCGCCACCACCACCCACCTACCACCCACTCGCCGCCGCCGCCACCCACCCCTCGCTACCGCCACCACCACCACCACCACCTGCCATCCACCTGCGACCACCCACCACCTGCCACTACCATCCACCGCCCGCCACCACCACTCACCACCCACCTGCCACCACCATCCATCACCCGCCACCACCAGCCACCCACCACCACCAGCCACTTGCCACCCACCCGCCACCACCACCTACCACCCATCACCACCACCACCATTACCCACCACCCACCCGCCACCCACCTACCACCACTACCCACTCACTACTACCCACCACTCGCCACCGTCACCCACCCACCCACCACTACCACCCCTACCACCCGCCACCACCCGCCATCCGCCACCCACCTGCCACCACCACCACCACCTATTTGCTACCACCCACCACCCGTCACCGTCATCCACCCACCATCACCACCTGCCACCACCCACCACCACCGGCTATCCGCCACCTACCTACCACTACCACCCACCACTCGCCGCCGCCACCACCACCACCACCCACTTGCTAGCACCCGCCACCGTCACCTACCCACCCACCACCACCACCCACTCACCACCACCACCCACCTACCCGCCACCACCATCCACCCGCCACCACCAGCCATCCGCCACCCACTTGCCACCACCACCCACCACCCGCCACCACCACCCACTCGCTACCACCCACCACCACCACCCACTCGCTACCACCCACCACCATCACCCATTCACCCACCATCATCACTTTCTACCACCGTCTTCCGCCGGCACTTGCCACCACTAGCCATTTCTCACTCTTTTTTATATTTTTAAATTTTTTCAAACATTTTGTCAATAACCAAACGCGTTTGTAGTTTATGTTTTTCTAAAAATAAACAAAAATCAGTACCACTCGCCTCCACCCACCACCACCACCACCACCACCACCACCACCACCCACTTGCTACCACCCGCCACCGTCACCTACCCACCCACCACCACCAGCCACCCACCACCACCAGCCACCCACCCGCCACCACCAGCCACTACCAGCCATCCGCCACTCACTTGCCACCACTACCAGCCATCCGCCACTCACTTGCCACCACTACCCACCACCCGCCACCACCACCCACTCGCTACCACTCACCACCACCACCCACTCGCTACCACCCATTCACCCACCATCATCACTTCCTACCACCGTCTTTCGCCGGCACTTGCCACCACTAGCCATTTCTCACACTTTTTTATATTTTTAAATTTTTTCAAACATTTTGTCAATAACCAAACGCGTTTGTAGTTTCTGTTTTTCTAAAAATAAACAAAAATCAGTTTTATAAAATTTTTGTAAATATAAACTGAAAACATAAACGTTATCAAATATTGTATTTGGAAAGATAGTTGGGTCTAGATTTTTGTAATTAAATGTGATATTTATGAAAGAAAAAATGAAATGATTATGGATTTGATGTGATATTTTCTCTTATTAACTATTTTAGCCTATTATATATATATATATATATATATATATATATTTTCATTGTGGATTTTAACCAAAAAAAACAAAAAAGGCTAATATCTAAACTGCCAAACACCCCCATACGGTAAATTACCATGGGAATTTTTATATTTTGATATTTATATCATTTTGATTTGTATAATTTTAATTGGTTTGATTTTGATTTTAAATTTATAATTTTGTCTCAATTTAATTTAATTGGTTACAACTCTTAGTATTTTTTATAGAAAATATGCACATAAGTATCATGTGTCATATTTTTAAAGATAAAATTATAAACTTATCTAATTTAGTAATGAGAGGGAGATTTATGAGCTGAATTGGGCCGTGATAATGGCCGGGCAAATTGTGGGCCGAACACAATTGGGCCGTGGTAGCTTGGGTCTGTCCGCAAGGGTTTTGCTTGGTTAAGGCACAGGGCATGTGGGACCGAGCTACTTGGCTTGTTGGTGCGGAAGCCGGTCTCTTGGAAGTTCGGGCGAGATGTCTGCTTGTCTCCATGGGTTCCACGGTTCATGCGTTAGCTCGGCAGGAAGACCGACGGCTAACCGGCTCGACCTACCTCGAGCTCAGCTTGCCGAAATGCAGCCGAGTTTGATTGTACAGGAGCTCGGCGAATGGTTCATTAAGGTATGCCGCGCAGCGCGGTCAGGAGAAACCGAGGAGGTTCCGCTGGTCTGCCGAGCTCCGCCGAGGTATCCTAACAGTTTGGTTAGGTGGTGATTGCTGGATTTGTGCTGACAGATGGGATAGCAGCACCACGTGTCGAGAGATTAATGAGAGTAGATTTGGGGCGCAGAAGGTATATAAGCGAGTCTGCGCCCCCCATGCCTGGACAGATGAACATTTGGTAAGAGAAACACTTACACTCAACTCTCTCCTCACTCTCTATCCTCAGGTGTGTGCTAACTTGGTCATCGGAGGGGTTTTCCGGCCACACACCGCCGGGTAGCTCACTACTGTTGTGCACGCAGGTGATCGGACAGAAACGGAGCTTGGAAGAAAGGAATACTGGCTTGCCTGAATATTTGCTCCCCGTACAAGTAAGTTAAACTCAATCAATTTAATAATAATTTTTTCCATAAAATACTAACATTATTAATTGGACTAAATTGACCCAGAATTTAAAATTAAGGGTCAAAATCGAATCAATTGAAAGTATAGGGACTAAAATAACACCAGGTGTAAAATATAGATACTACCATTGTAGCTTTCCTTTAAAAATGATAAATGATACTTTACCCCTTCAAATTTCATATTTTTTTTTAATTTTGATTTTGAAGTTTTTTTTTTCTTTTTCATCTTAATCCCTAACAATTATAATTTTTTTTCCAATTGCACTTTTAAAAATAATTTCCATTAAATTTGGATAAAAAAAAAGAGAAATTTGGCCAAAACCTCTCCATTAAGCCATTCTTTGGCAAAAATGACAATCCACAAATTTTTCTTTCATAAACTCCCTCACCTAAAGTCTCATACTTGATGGAGGACATTGTAGACACCTAATTTTGATTAACCCTAAGATTTCGGACACTTACAAGTCTCTCAATGATAAAATGGTAATTATTTTGTTGTTAGAATATTTAAGGTTGTTTAAAGTTTCTATATAATCCGATTTTGGCAAAAGAATTGACTTTTTATGAAAATGAACATTTTATCTGAACCCATTTTTAGCCAAAAATCAACTTTCTGACACTGAGAGAGAGGGGTAAGCCTAGTTGTATATTGATTAATGACATTTTTCAAAATTAATAACCGGTTTCATTAAAAATATTGATCGAGAGACAATCTGGGCTTACTTGGGTCACAAGCAAGCCAAAAGTATGAAATCTCAAAATATCGATCGAGAGACAATCTGGGCTTACTTGGGTCACAAGCAAGCCAAAAGTATGAAATCTCATACCTAGGCATGCAAACGGTAATGATACATCCCACTAAAAGTGGTGCTCTAAAGCACCACTAATGAGTTGGCAAGTACTTTAAATAAATAAAAAAAAAAAACAAGATACAAGCAGTGGGCTCCGTCCACTGCCACATCACTAGCGGTGCTTTTAGAGCACCACTTTTAGTGGTCTCAAGCATTATTGGCATGCAAATTGACACATGGACTCCCAGTTGCACTTGCGCCCGCACGTGCCTTGTGCAACCATAGCTTGGTCGTGTGGCCGCACTTCCTATGTGCGATCGCACTTTTCCTCAGCATCTAGAATTGGAAACTTTGTAAGGCTGTTAAGTGCGACTTTGTAGGGAGGTGCTAAGAGAAAGCGATGCCCAACCTTAGCAGCCTCCTTTGGCTTGTTCCTCGAGCCCTCTTTGCCTGTAAAAACAACCCCTACCTCCCTCTTTAAAAACGTTAAAATTTTAAAGCAAAATTGAAAACTTTTGGGAGAAAAATCATTGCCTCTTTCTACTCCTCACTCTAGCTTCGAAATTCCTACCTTGATAGCAACTAAAAGCAACTGAAAATAACCTACGACTTGAAGAATTTGGACTAAAATCAGAACTTAAGATTGAGGAAGGCTTGCAAACAAAGAAAAACTTTGATTTTTTTTTTTGTGTGCGTGCGTGTGTGTGTTTCTTTGGTTTATTCAAACTAGCGGGTAAAACTTTTTTTTTTTTTATTTTTTATTTCAGCACTCTTTTCGTCCATTTTTCAATATGTAATTATGTAGGGTTGTTAACATGGCATGATCATCATGTAGTTCATCTATTTCTTTAAGTTTTTGGCCCTTTTTTTTGCATGTTTTGTTTATTTATTTAAACAACATGTTTAGGTTAGAATAATCATATAATATTCATGCATGTAGCCCAGTTTGATGATCACATAATATTATTCAGCATTATTTTTTATTTGGTAAATGTTGTATTTGTGCATAAAATCATGTTAGTAGCCTCAAATTGGGCTTAGGCTCATATTTTGTATGTTTAGTTGTATATTGAGTTCATTTTTATTTTATTTATGGATGCAAGGCGCTTGAGTGAGCATTCTAGTAAGTCTTCTAGTTCTTCATAGCTTGTGTGTGTTCTTGATTGCATTATCTTTTCAATAAATCAAGTTATATATTTTTTTATGCAAAGCTATTTGTTTTGAATATTTTCATAAATATTGTACATTTTAGGTTGAGTTATTACCATTTGCCATGGATCATTTAAAAATCTGTTTTTATTCAAAAATTATTTTTGGAAAACATAATTTTATTATTTTAATCTAAAATATATGGTATTTATTTTAATCAAATCACTTAATTTTAGGTTTAGTAAAGGTTTTAGGCTTAATAATGAATTTGTATGAAATAATTAATCACTAATCATAAAATAGAATATTAATATAGGCCAATCTTCGGATTAGGTAAAAAAATGTATATTATTCAATGATCTTCCTCTTTTATACCTTATTCCAGAACTCGAAATTCTATGGTTGTAACGGATCAAGTTTCTTAATTCCTCATAAAATTAAGTGGCGACACTTTCAATGTTGTATACGCGAGTGGACACAACAATAGTGTGGATACGAGCCTCATAACCAAAAACACACAACGTCCATAGACACATAAATATTTTCTATTTCTTTTTGGATAGTTTTACCCTTCTATATAGGTGAGAGATTTGAGTGAGAAAAAAAATCTGATGACCTCAATCGACCAATAATGATAGAGATCATTAATTTTAGAACTTTAAAAAGATTATTAATAACATGATATTCAATAAAAAAAAAATACAATATCAAAACTAAAACACCAAATCAATTATGGTGAGACCCACTGTCACAATTAGTGATAGTACTAACTCATTTTCCCTCAATCGACTATGGCAACCCCAAGCGATACAGGAGTAGGCCTCGATGCCCTCTATCATCTGAAGTTGGCAAACCCACCACTCTATCTCTCTCCATCGCCAAACCTCTCTCAGGCCTTCTGCTTAGCCTTGGAGTACATATTCTCATCTCTCAAGCCTTTCATCCTCAAATCACCCTTCGATCACCTATTGGTCACGGCTTTGACACCGAACAGATTTGGTAACAAATCGACCTCCAATCCTACCCTCTAATCTCGAGCCTACGATGTGAACTGAACAAGTTCGAGAAGAATCCGGAAAAAATTTCGATGCTTTTTGGGGAATATAAGATGAAGTAGGAGAAATTAGAGAAAGCGAAGAAGATATATGATTAGAGAGAGAAATTAAGGGTTTTGAAGGGTTGGATGGAGTGGAAGATAAGGAAGGCCACAAGGTGAGAACTTTATTTTTACTAATGTTTGGATATTGTAATTGCTAAGCAAATCTCAAGTAAATTTTGTTGCGAAATTTTACGTTATAATTGTTTAATGTTTTTTAAATTATTGAGTTGTTTGTTGGTTTAATTAATTTATAGCATTGCAGATTGTTTTGTATTATTGTTTCTTTTGATTTTTACTCTGCTTATTTGTTGCTTCTTTTGCCCTTTCAAATTTCTCTTTTTCTTATGATGCCCTTTTCAAGGAGATAGTAAAGTTTTACGCTGGTGGTAGTGAGTAGCATATTAACATTTTATTATGAAACAGAGTAAATATGTTACTATTTACGTCAATTTTGAATGTAATTTTTTTTATAAAAGAATTTCACAGTCAATCTAGATCTTATTTGATAGATCTTGATGAGAGAATTTTAAAAATACTAATTTAATTAAAAATCGACATTTAGATCAAAAGTTGTATCATTTTAAATTTTAAAAATTACTCACTAAGAATATTTTGGTAATAATGGTATATGTTGGACCTTTCGAGAAATTTTTTTTGTATTTATCCTTAATGCATTAAAGTTTGAAAAATTCTACTTACACTACAATTTTACCTCTTTATACCGATTTTCTCATTACACTTTTAAGAGATAATTGAAAATTTCATTACACCCTTTATAATACCTAAATTAACCCCTTTTCAAAATCCCTACAGATTTTTCTCATTACACCTATTCCTTTTGAATTACTCCGATGTTATGTTATCGAACAAATTATATTTGTCCAGCCATTTGTTGCCGCACATTTACAGATTTGTTTTTCTTAAAACATTTTTTTTTTTCTAATTTAGTTATTCATTGCCAAACAATTTAGATTATTCTGATGTTATGTTATCGAACAAATTAGATTTGTTCAGCCATCTGTTGTTGCATGTTTACAGATTCACTTTTCTTAAAACATCAAGCATCCATAAAAATATGAAATGTACAAACATCCATAAAAACATTTATAAAATTTGTCAATATATATATCTTCAAATTTGTCAACACAAAGATTTATAAAAACACACTGAGATGTTATCACAATCCATCTATGTTGATAGTTTCAGTAGTTATTACACCAGATCTAACAAATATATGAAATTGATCAATACGGATAGTATATACTTTCTCTCATCCATTAACACACAGGTGATGAAAACGAATCCAATTACTTGCTTTTGGAGGTATTGAATGACTAGAAAATAGATAAATCTAATAAATCTCGTCTATAATAAATTCATGATTGTAGTCCATTAATAATGCACCTTACTACAATGAATAGAAACATAATCCTTCAAAGTAATAAAAAATAAAATGTCAGAAAAATAAAATTGAAAATGTTTAGCAGTGAGTTACTAGACATGTATTTTTTGTTTAGCAGTGTGATTTCAAGCTATTTGGTTTTGTTTAGTTCTACTACACTAAACAAAAATCAAAACCCCTCTTCAAAAACAAAACAAAAACATAAAAAACAAATAAAATAAACTCACAATTTCACTCTTTTTGGGTGGTCCTTTGTCACCATTTATTCATCCATTACTTTCTTTTATTATCAAAACACTGTGATTTTCATTTTTTAAAAGTAAATGTATAATAGAGAAAAAGAAATGAGAAGGAAAGAAAAGAAAGAGATAATCAAATATATTTTGATTTTTATCTTTTGTCCTTAAAAGTAATTTCACAAATAGGTAAAGTTGAGATACACATATATATATTCTCAAATGAAGGGTGTAATGAGATAAATATGTTGTGTAAATAAAACTTTTCTTAAAATTTTATTATGAGAAGTGTTTGACCAAATTTTTCCACCAAAAAAAAAATATATATTTGCTATTGGTACAGCCACGTGATGCCATCTAGCGTAAAATAGACAAGTTACATTTTGCCTCTTAAATATCATAATTTTGTCACTTTTAGTATGCATAAAATATTAAATATATTTATTTTATTTTAGATAAAAACAAAAACAAAAACAAAAAACATATTTGGTACATATGCATTTTAGAAAGTTATTTTTGAAAATAAGTAAAAAGGGTGATCGTAAGAGGTGGTTGTTGATGGTTAAAGATGATGGTTGGAGGTAGTTGTTAGACGTTGGAGGTGGTGGTTGGACGAGGTTGTGGGTTGTAAGAAGTGGTGGCCAAAAGTGATTGCCAACAATTGAAGATATCGGTTGCCCAGAAGTGGTTCCCGAGCATAAAAGGTGATGGCCAAAAGTAGTTGTCATGTTGGAAGGTGGTTGGCAGTTGAGTAGGGAAGGAAGGAGAAAGAGAAAAAAATGAGGACAAAAAAAATTTAATTCAACAAGTGAAACTTAATTGTTTTTTTGTGTTTACAAATTATTAAACAAAAGGATAAACCAAATAAATTTTTGTTTACAGTTTCAAAAATTCTAACAATATAAACAAAAAATTATAAATTTAAACATTACCAAACAGTCCCCTATTGTTCCATTACTGCCCCCATCTATGAAAAATTCTATTTTTACAAACCTACCTACCTCAATGCATATCATTTCACAGAGCACACACTTACTAATTTGATTATTACTTATAATTCTCAATCCACACACTAAATATTTCAATTATACCCTTTACTCATAACATTGTACACACACCGTATCAATTCTCCTCCACACACTTGTTGAAAATTGTAGATACTGCTATGGTTTCCGACAAACTTCCAACAGTCAAAGTGAAGTGAAGACTGTTGAAAACCTCCATCCTCCATTGAAGACTATGGTGGTTCATTTCATTGAAAAAATGGTGAATAAAGATACATTGAAGTAATCCTTTTCAATCTAAATGTTTGTTCTTTAAAAATAAATAAATAAATAGAGAAGCAAACATCAATCAAATGTCACAAAATGAAATTGCTTAACGAGTCATTATGCAACCAAAAAATCAGAAAACAAAAAATCTTCATCTTCACACAATTAGATACCAAACAACTACAAAACATAGATGAAACAATTAAAAATCAAATTGAATGATGTAAACAGTTCTAGAATTACGTGCTTTCCTTGAATGTTGATCTTCAAGTCGAATGAAATTCTTGAAGCACCGTTAGATAGCATTCCCGAGCCGTACGACTTGGCTTGAACGAAGTCAATGTTGAAAGGAAGTTTGATCTTTCTAACAAGGTCAGCTAGGAACAGAAAGGTGCCGGTGGCAATGCCAACGCTGTGTCACGTTCCCATCCCGCCCCAAGCAAGATAGCAGGCATGACCGGCCAATACTGTTTAACTACCCAAGGCCTGACAAGACAAAACGAGGTAGGACTAAAAACATTGGGACTTAAGTGGAAAATCAACTAAAGTCCATTAATTACTAAGAGTCCATCCAAAGCTGTGCATAGATCACATGAACATACAAGCTGTAGGAGAGGGTTCAAGAAAGGAGTTGAAAAATTCGAAGATCTTCGAAGATCCTTGAAGAATAACTTCGAATTCTCTAGAATATAATGAGAGGCTTAGATTCTTTAATAATCTCAACTTAGGAACACAACAACAAAGGAGATGATGGAGATAAGAGATTGGGTGAAGAAGAAGGCAAAATGGCTAGAGAATAGAATAATGGCAAGGCTCTCCCATTGATCTCCCACTTTCACTCTCAAGGTTGATAATGGAGAAGGGAAATTAGTTCTTTCCCAAGAGTTAAAAATCTCCAAAATCCCTCCCCTGTAAAGCTATGGGTGGGTGCTATTTATAGGCACCTCATGATGTAGGATGGAGCCCATGTGCAAGGCACATGGGGGATATTTTCTCTAACCACCTTGTCCGAGGGGGTGACCTCTCCGAGGAGGTGACTTCTCCGAGGAGGTGACCTCTCCGAGGAAGTGACCTCTCCGAGGAGGTGACTTCTCCGAGGATGAGAAAACCCCGAAGAGGAGATCAATCCCTCGGCGAACCCTTCTTCTTAGCCACACCTAACCAATGATCCCCAATCATCCCAAAGGGTCAGGGGTAGTCCCAGAGGACGTCCTGCCGCAAAATATTGCCGAGTCTCATGGACCCCCCGGGGTCGTGCCACCTCGACCCGGGTATAGGCTAGTTTAACCGAAGAGTGAATTTATCTCCACTCACCGTCCTCGGGATCGGGTCCTTTGTTCGAACTCCATTACGCCCATGGTTCTGGTGCGTAGATCCCGGAAAGCTCCGAGCCCGCAAGTGTTCTGGGACTCATTAACGGAGCGACTTCTAGATTGCGTTTGAATCCGTTCGAAGCCAAGTATTTCGGACCTCTAGGTTCGTGGATCCGAACCCTTTCGAGTCCGAGTGCCTCGGATCTCTAGGCTTGCTTAATACCCTTTCGAGTCCGGGCCCGAGTAAGTCTCTAGGTTCGTGGATCCGAACCCTTTCGAGGCTTAGAGCGATTCAATCCGTTTGATGGCGATAAATCTGGGCCCACCGATTCTTGGACTTGCGATAAATTCGGGCCCACTAATCTTGGGCTATTGGGCCTAAATAATTTTAGTGGGCTCAAATTAGCCCCTCTTACATTTGCCCCTTGCGTGTATGAGAAATTTTAAATTTCTCAGACATGCATACTGTCATTTCTTCGATCCTGTTTCGCATCACGTTCCCCAAAAAAAAAAAAAAACATTTTGTCACGACAGAGCCTATGGATAAAGTTGATGACGTACTTCAATTTACAGAAAAAATTAACAAGCAAAAATTTTTTTTTTTTTTTTTTTTTTTTTTTTTTTTTTTTTTTTTTTTTTTTTTTGGGGCAAGTCAGCACAGTATACACACGTATATAGAATATATTAACAGAATAGGAATATTCAAATAATAATTCCCCATTTTATTTCTATTTAAAGAAAGGCCCAAAACCCTAAATCTCACAAAATTTTTGCACAGCCGCCGCACCATTTCTCAGCCTATTCTCTCTTTCCTCTTTTGTCAGCAAGCTATCATCCCAGTCTCCTTGATGACCTGCCTCAGACTGGCTTGCAGTCCATTTGCCGAAGTTACTCTCTAATTCCTTGTCGTTCTTGTAAGATTGACGTTGGATTGCTTGGTTTTCTAACATCTGGATCCTGCGCGACTGAATTTGAGTTTGAACGCGCACTAAGAGTTGCATCATTTTCATGGCGTTCACAGTTTGTCGCTTCACATTCTGGCCTCTCACCACTCCCTGAAGCCTCACAAGACCCTTCAAAGCTCTAAAGCTCCTCCTTGCCATGTAGCCTCTATAGGCTGCTTGGATCTTGGTGGCAGAAATATGGTGGAATCTTAGAGTCGGTTCTGGCCTGTAGCTGATTTCCTTATGGTGATGCTGAACAACAGCTCTTGAAGAAGCCGCTTTGGGAGAAGCAACACGTGGTGAAGCAGCTCTGGGAGACGTAACTCGTTGAACAGAGGCTCTGGGAGACGTAACACGTTGAGAAGTAGCTCTGGGAGACACAACTTTTGGAGAAGCAACCCTAGGAGAGGCAGCCCGGGGGACCACCAAAGGTGCTGGTTTTGGTTCCTCGGCAGGCGTGGATGGCCCAATAAGTATGTTCTGTTGGTCTACTTCCCCGAGGATTTTCTCAATACTGCTCGGCCCCCTGAAGAGGGGGGGAATGAATGATTTCGTCTCTCCATGCCTCAATATTCCTCGCCCCTTCTTCTTTTCCTTGGAACTTTTCTTCTCCGATCCATTTACAGGCTTCTCCTTAGAACTGGGTATGAAAACCCTCTTGATTGCAGAAAACCAACTTCCCTTCTTCCCCATGTTTCTAGCATCACTTTTCCTCCCTGAAGAAGTTATTTTCCATCCTTCCAAACACCTTTCAGAAAGCTGAACCAGGAAAAAGAAAGCAACTGTGGAAGAAGAGAGAGATGAACCTAAAACTCTTAATTAGTTTCTCTCTCTAACCTCCCTCTCCTGAAGCACACCATAACATGCTTCTACCCTTCATAATAGTGAAGAATTTTGGGTTCAGACTCTGCTTTTTACCAAGTCTCTTTAGAGAACTTAGAATCTGGTTCTTCCTTGCAAGGTTTTTTTACTTTTTCTTCCTACTTTTCTCACCTTTTTTCTGATTTTTTTTTAATTTTTGTTTTTTTTTTTTTTTGCTTTGCTGCTTGACAAACTTTGGGCAAATATATATATATATATATATATATATTGATTATCATATATATATATATATATATATATTTTTGTTTAGAGCTCGAATTACCCACATTAGCCTTGGCTTGTGCACAATCAATCGCTGCTTCCGGCTTCAGCTTATCCGACGTCGACCACGCACGTTCGCCCTCTCAACGCAACGTGTGTGGTCTTGCCCAACCTCCACATCGCTGCTTCCGGCTTCAGCTTATCCGACGTTGACCACGCACGTTCGCCCTCTCAACGCAACGTGTGTGGTCTTGCCCAAGCCTAGCCCAGTCTTGTTGATTACAGTCTGTAAAGCCTCTCTGATTTCAGCTTAAATTTCCAGTATCGGCTTCGGACTTTACCTCTCTAACTGCCCAAATTTGTAAGTATGAAATTCGGCCCCCTCTTCCGAATGTAAATATATTTAAATATATATAAATATATTTTTGTGGCAAATGAAGGATTGGTGTTGCTACTGAAAATTTTGTTAGACTTGCTCGTCTTGAAATTTGTAGAGTAAATAAATGTTGTTGCAAAATAAATCCGAGGAAATAAGTCTCTCATATTGTATATATATCTTCTTGTCGGATAATTGATTGTTGTGGCTCCGAGAATAGTGAAATCCGATGTTGAACTTTATATACTTGATGAATGAATTCCGATATCTATATTCGGTGAATGTTTCGCTTGGAAGAATAAACTAATGTAACAGAGAATAAGAACATATATTGATGTGTGCTGATTTTGTGGACACTCGGAGAAAATAAAATGTTGATGCCGGACTTTTGTTGGAACATTGTTGCTTTATGTCGGCTTGAGAGGAATCGGCTCGGAGAGACAAAAACTTGATTGTTGCATTTTCATAAACTTGCTCAGAGTAATAAAATTGTTGTAACTTAAATAGATCATTATTATTTGTTGATATTGCCTCATTCTAATAATGCCTGAATCAGGATATGAAATTGATATTGCTCATCTCATTTGTCGGTTTTACTATTTCAGGCCAATAAATTCTTGATTGAGATCCACGACCTCGGGGCCCTTAGAACCCACACTAATGAGAGCAAGGGCTGTTCCTCGGAAGTCCGAACAGAAGCAAGACTGTCCCTCGGAAGTCCGAACAGAAGCAAGACTGTCCCTCGGGAGTCCGAAAGTAGCACACACCCTACTTTGGCAAGAAAGATTCCTCTGGAAGATAACCGAGTCTACCAAGCTTCTACCAGCAGAAGTAAAGACTGTCTCTCAGAAGTCCGAGCAGAAACAAGGCTGTCCCTCGGAAGTCCGAGCAGAAACAAGGCTGTCCCTCGGGAGTCCGAGTGGATGCGCACTTCTACTTCGGCAGCTAATGGAAGCAAAGGCTATCCCTCGGGAGTTCGAGCAGGAGACAAGGCTCTCCTTTAGAAGTCCGAGCAGAAACGAGGCTGTCCCTCGGAAGTCCGAGTGGATGTGCACTTCTACTTCGGCAGCTAATGGAAGCAAAGGCTATCCCTCGGGAGTTCGAGTAAGAGTCCACTCTACTTTGAAAAGAAAGATCCTCGGAGCTCGTATTGATGAAATCAAGGGCTGTTCTTCGGACCCGCACTAATGAGAGCAAGAGTTGTCCCTCGGAAGGCTCTCCCTCAGAAGTCCGAGCAGAAACAAGTCTATCTCTCGGAAGTCCGAGTGGAAGTATACTTCTATTATGTCAAGAAAACTCCCTTCAGGTTGGTAACTGAGTCTACTATTTCTCTTTCTTCTTTGAGGGGCAACAAAAATTGAAAACTGTTTCAAGCAACATAACACAATGAAGATATACAATGTAGAGAAAATAACTTCTAATGGAGATACATAATATGGAGGAAATAAATTTCTTCATGACATAAGAAAGATAGAACTTCTTGGACAATGTAGTAAATGCAAACTGTAAATGTCATAGATAGACTTCTTCTACGGAATGTTGAAATTTGCCCCTAGAGTTGCAAGATCATTTGGAAAGCTTTCACCAGCTGCTCGGGTTGTGGCCATCATGCACCATCATAAATAGTACACCATCTTGCCTCCTTCTCGAACTTTCATCACCTTCCGAGGAATAGGCGGACTTTCTGGTCTAGACATTGCCCGCTTACTTGACTCTGCCATCAGCTCCTTGTCATCTTTGATATCCTCCCAACGAGGAATTTTGACCCCTCGAGGCCTAGAGGTGGTGGGAACTTCTTCGACAGCCAGTTCGGTGAAGTAGATGGCATCAGAATAATGAGCTTCATGGATCTCGAAAGGCCTTTCTGTAGCCTGAATTGTCACCGTCTTCTTTCCCCATTTTGCCTTAACACACTGATGATAACTCGATGGTACAGCCCCATATCTATGCATCCAGGTCCTCCCTAGAATGATGTGATAATTTGTCTCAGAATCGATAATATGGAACTTGGTGGCCGAGCGAATTTCTCCGACGGCTAAATCAACTGTTACGCATCCGATAGTAACTCTCCTTTCTCCACCGAAGCCAGTGATGACTATCGGCTGCTTCACAATGCGTTCTTTAGAGATTCCGGCCTTTTCTAGAGTAGCGCGAGTCATAATATTGATAGAGGCTCCACTATCTAGAAAGGCCCTTTTGAACTCAACCCCGTTAATAAAAGCAGTCACATAAAGCGGGCGGTTGTGAGAAAAAGGATACTTCCGATCAACCTCGGAGAAAGTAATGGCACTAGATTGCTCTTTTGTCTTCCTCGGGATAGATCCCTCAGTCGACATGCATTCCTCATGGTGTGCCTCGGCTATATTAATGATAGACTTGGTGATTTCCGTTCTTGCCTCCCTGGAAAGTCCAAGCTGGTCAAAGAACTGCTTGAACTTTACACAGTCTTGCAAGGTTTTGGCATAGTGATCCAGATCTTTTTCCACTCTTGGAGGCTCGTAGTTAACCATCTCCTCGGTCTCTTCAAAATAAGATGCCACATAAACATGGTGTCCTCCTCTTCCGTAGTACTCCGCTCCTCCTTCTAGATCAAAGGGATCTTCGCTATGAGTCATAAATGTTCTGCCCTCTGGATCGAGAGCACTTCCATAGTAAACTTGCTCACCCTCTGGCTCGAGGATGTCGTCCAGATAACAGTCATCGTCATCAAGATTGGCGATAGCCTCAATCATTGGGCCTTCATAAGCTATCATAGCAACATTCTTGCCCTTGTCTCGGTGTTGAGGATATGGTTGTTCTCGGATGTCTTGAGTCCCTTGCTTTTTGAACCTCAATTCGTCTGCTTCGACTTTATCTCTGAAGATTTTCCTGAGAGTCCAACACTTCTCTGTCGGATGTTTCAATGTACGATGGTAGACACAAAATTCAGGGCTCTCGCGGTCCTTTTTTGATGGCATTTCTTCGACATAAGGCAATTTTAGCTCTCCGTCGGCCACCCACTCCTTAACTAGAGCTTTCACTTCCTCGATTCCACATGGATAAGAAACATTCCCCTTTTCACCATTATATTGCTTTCTCTTCTGGCCTGTATGACCTCCTCTTTGTGAATTTCGGGTATCTGGGGCAGAGGCAACAGCAACAATAGGTCCACGAGACGATTTGAAACTAGTCTTGTAATTGGCCTTAAATCCGGACTCCTGAGCCTGAGGAATGCTAATGTTCCGAGCTGCTTCTATTAATGCCGAGAAGGTGGGTAGCTTGTGATTAACTAGAAACATTTTGTACCTGCTCAATGCCCCTTCTAGACAAATTTGAACCAGATAACTCTCCTCAACTGCTTCATGACAATCCACGGCCTTGTCCTGAAACCTTTTAACGTAGTCAATGATGTCTTCACTTTCTTGTTGCTTCTCTTTACACAATGTAAGTGTGGTCACCTTCTCCGCCACTTGGAAGAACTTGGAGTGGAATTTGTTAACCATTTCCTCCCAACTTCGGACAGAGTTTGGGGCCAAATTAACATACCAACTATATGCTCGGTCGGTGAGGGACTTAGAGAATTCTCTCAGTCGGAGGACGTGGTTTGAACCATGAATACCTAGAGTCTCGATGAATCGCACAACATGTTCTCGGGCATTTCCTTGTTTGCCGTCGAACTTGATGAACTTCGGCACTGTATACCCCTCAGGGTATGGATAACTCAGCATCTCAATGGGGTAAGGCGGCTTGACGTCTGGATCAGGCAAAGAGGGTAAGGTCCTCTTGCCCCGTTCGAGATCGAACATGGCCTGCACATCGGCGAGAGTGAGAAACTGTTGAGGGAGAGCGTTTGATGGTGGTATTCCCGGGACTTGGCTTATGTATCCAAAGACTGAGCTAGGGGCGTCTTGGCCATTCTGGTGCTGCGAATTCATCATTGGTGAGGACATTTGACGATACTGGCCATCAGCGCCTATAGACAAGCCAGTTGGTGATGGGATATTGAATTGAGGCCCATAGAGTCCACCGCACGGCGCCGCTATACCGGGTTGTGCTTGCAGATTTGTTGTCGGCACCAAAGGAGGCCCGCTTGGTGCTTGGGTAACATTCACTGGTGGCGTAACAAGATTAGGTACGGGCATAGCTCCCTTTTGCGCCATCATGCTCCTTATGTTTTCCTGGACACCAGCAGTCGTTGGAGCGCCATTCATTACACCAGAAACTCCCCTAGTCACCATTGGATCTTGGCTCGGCACGCCATGGAGCCCGGGCATGGGCAAACTGCTGCCGCCTACTGTGGTTTGAGCATGTGTTACTGTGGCCGTGTTGCCATGAGCCATAGGCTGATTGGGGCCTACTTCTCCTTGGATTTGATTTTGCGCTCCGGCGGGAATAACTCCACCACCAGTTTGATTTCCGTTTGGCGCCGGTGCAAAGTTAGAACTCATCACCAACATGGTGTGAGTGAGATTCTGAAGAGTGGTAAGAATCTCTTGCTGAGTATTCTGAAGTCCTTGAATGGCTTCAAGCAAAAGTGGTTGATCTGGAGTCATGGTTCTGTCATCACCACCATTAGAGGATCCTTGTTGGTGAACTTCATCTTCTCCCGCCATCCTTGTTGGAGTTGTGTGGATTCCAGATCTCGTTGAGACCATTAACCAATCCGCCTCCCCAGCGGAGTCGCCAAAATGTAGGAGAGGGTTCAAGAAAGGAGTTGAAAAATTCGAAGATCTTCGAAGATCCTTGAAGAATAACTTCGAATTCTCTAGAATATAATGAGAGGCTTAGATTCTTTAATAATCTCAACTTAGGAACACAACAACAAAGGAGATGATGGAGATAAGAGATTGGGTGAAGAAGAAGGCAAAATGGCTAGAGAATAGAATAATGGCAAGGCTCTCCCATTGATCTCCCACTTTCACTCTCAAGGTTGATAATGGAGAAGGGAAATTAGTTCTTTCCCAAGAGTTAAAAATCTCCAAAATCCCTCCCCTGTAAAGCTATGGGTGGGTGCTATTTATAGGCACCTCATGATGTAGGATGGAGCCCATGTGCAAGGCACATGGGGGATATTTTCTCTAACCACCTTGTCCGAGGGGGTGACCTCTCCGAGGAGGTGACTTCTCCGAGGAGGTGACCTCTCCGAGGAAGTGACTTCTCCGAGGAGGTGACCTCTCCGAGGAGGTGACTTCTCCGAGGATGAGAAAACCCCGAAGAGGAGATCAATCCCTCGGCGAACCCTTCTTCTTAGCCACACCTAACCAATGATCCCCAATCATCCCAAAGGGTCAGGGGTAGTCCCAGAGGACGTCCTGCCGCAAAATATTGCCGAGTCTCATGGACCCCCCGGGGTCGTGCCACCTCGACCCGGGTATAGGCTAGTTTAACCGAAGAGTGAATTTATCTCCACTCACCGTCCTCGGGATCGGGTCCTTTGTTCGAACTCCATTACGCCCATGGTTCTGGTGCGTAGATCCCGGAAAGCTCCGAGCCCGCAAGTGTTCTGGGACTCATTAACGGAGCGACTTCTAGATTGCGTTTGAATCCGTTCGAAGCCAAGTATTTCGGACCTCTAGGTTCGTGGATCCGAACCCTTTCGAGTCCGAGTGCCTCGGATCTCTAGGCTTGCTTAATACCCTTTCGAGTCCGGGCCCGAGTAAGTCTCTAGGTTCGTGGATCCGAACCCTTTCGAGGCTTAGAGCGATTCAATCCGTTTGATGGCGATAAATCTGGGCCCACCGATTCTTGGACTTGCGATAAATTCGGGCCCACTAATCTTGGGCTATTGGGCCTAAATAATTTTAGTGGGCTCAAATTAGCCCCTCTTACACAAGCAAACTTTATTTATTTCACTTAGTCTTCTTAGTACAACATCTACAAATAAGTACATAATTCACAATATATACAATCAAAACTAAAACATAAAGTTCTTGGACCACAACTTGTGCTCTCAAAAGTAGAAAAACAAAACAAAACAAAAACACTCCTAGCTTGCTCTCTTAACCATAACAGGATCCATGGCATCACCTACATACATATAGGAAAAGGGGTGAGCCAATACTCAGTGAACAGTAATATAGTAAAATGGTTAATGAATGAACACCTGCAAGTTTAGCAAAACCAAGCACGCAAGCAATTGAACGTAGTATAGTTCTTGAAGCAAAACAAGATTGTCACATATACATAACGATGACTATTATCAAGGCATTTCGATTCACAAGACGAGGCCACAACAGGTGGCAGAGCTCAGTTAGCAAGAGGTTATTGGCCTGATTCCCAATAACAAATAAGTCCAAGATGTCATCGCACTAGATGATACAAGATTATATGATGTTTATTCATAACAAAATAATAATATAAGTTTCTGAACATATCATATATTTGCATTTCAAAATATAACTTAAAAAATATAACTTAAAAAACATAACTTTACTACACTACTACTCACAAATGGCTCGGTTTGACAAGATGTTATTTCCTTCCAAAGCTTGACCTATACAAAACAAGAACGAGACATTGAACTTTCTAAACACAAAGAAATTTAATCGGTTTTGACTTATCTATTCATTATTGTTCTAACTCATTTTAGGTTGGTTTCTAAATGCATTCAATCTTTATTAAGGTTCAAAACGCGTATAAGGATGTTCGAAGGAAGAAGGAAGCGAAGAGAAAAGAAAACGGTTTGATGTCTTGCAAACTGCACGTGCGGTGGTACAGGGCCGCACGTGCGGAACCCTAGCCGCACGTGTGGGGGTACATGCAATTATTTCAGTAGCTAAAAGTGGGTTGGGGAAGGACTGCCGCACGTGCGGAAAGCCCCACCGCGCGTGAGGTGCTGGGTAAAAACCTGCTGCCGAGAATACCTGTTTGTTCTAAGCTTATTCACTTCCACTTTCCAAGCTAGGTTTCAAGCCAAAACACCCAAAAACATGCAAAATCAATAGAAAACATAAAATTATAGTTGTTTTCTAAATCAAAACATCAAAAACATGATGAGATTTTGAGCTAGAAAGATCAAAACTCTTAATTTAACTCTTTTTCTAACTTTGTCAAAACTTCTCTTTTCTTTTGCTTCAAAACATGGATTAAAACATGAAAACTCTTGCAAATCATAAGACTATATGAAAGTAAAGGATTCAAATGCATCAAGAACACCAAGACTTCAATCCAAAGAGTGAGTTTTCTAAGTTTTCTAACATTTTTCCTTCCTAACTTAACTTTTCTTCTATCTCTTCTAAGTTCTTCATTTCTACCTCTTTTTGGTTCCAATTTCTTCCTATTCTCAGATGTTTGATGAGTTTACTACAAGATTTAGAGTTGAATTCTTACCTTAGAACCCTTCTAGGTCGGATTTTTTTTGAGATTCTTGAGTTTCTCCATTTTCCCCCCTTTTTCCTTCTTTTCTTCTACTCTTTTCTTCTTCCTCCCGATTCTTCTCACCGTCTCCGGCAAAATTCTATTTGTTTGAATTAGCAATTAGAGGTTTTATTATGTGTAGCTAGGGCAAAGGTTGAAACATCTCTAAACCAATCATATTGCTCACTCAGGCTTACTTAATCTAAGTTATACTTGCGTAACTAAGTTGATTCTTAATTCTTAATAAGATTCCCTAATTATATTAAATTAATACTAATCCTACTTAGTAGTATAACACATAGCATGAAAAGGTTAGATTTATTAGACTAAAGTCTTTAGGCTCCTCACTTAAAGTGTAGGCATATCCTATGGTTTTCAAATCAAGCTCTAAACTACCCCCTAACTCAAAATTCTAACACATAACAAACAAGTTCCTAACCTAACTTTTCTTGCTTCTTTTCCTTCCTCTCCTAATACTACAAATCTCAAATCACATAAACATATGACATGTAACATGAAGGTATGAGCAATTTAATATCAATGATGCATGAAAAGTGTGGTAGTCACACGCCGACAGAAGGGGATGAAGAGACGGCGTTAGTGGTGAAGTCATCGGTGATCTGAGAGGCGAGATCGGAGACTCGTTGGGAGATTTGGTCTTCGCTAAATAGAAACAATGGAAGAAGTGACAAACAATGAAGAAATTCGGATTTAGTTTTTTTTTACTCAAAAGATTTACATGATTTTTTTTTTTAAAAGATGTATGTTAAAATCCACCTACTCTCCACCTACTTCACCCACTTAAACCTACTCCACTAAACCTAACCCACTACACCACTACCACCTCACCTACTCCACTAAACCTTCACCCACTTAAACCTACTCCACTAAACCTAACCCACTACACCACTACCACCTCACCTACTCCACTAAACCTAACCCATTACACCACTACCACCTCCACTTCACCTACTCCTCACCTACTACACACTCACCCTCTCCTATATATAGGAATCATTGTAACCATAACATTAATATCAATCAATAATACAATTCTCTATTTCTCTTTATACATTAAATTTTCTACATGGTATCAGAGCAAGGTTAAGCACTTAGTATTTTTCGCTTCACCGGCGGGCGGCAACCTCGCCTTGGCCGCCCGCCGGACCTCAACCTAATCTGCTAGAATTTTCTACACATACCTTGAAATTTCTTCGAGTCCACCACCACTGCCTCTCCTCTCACTGTTGTCCTCCCATACACCATCGTCTCGATCGTCTTCATCTACAATGTTGCAGTGAAGGATCTCAAGCGTGGTTTTGTTGCATCCAACTCAAAGGATGATCCAGCCAAGGAAGCTGCAAATTTCACCTCCCAGGTTATTATTATGAATCACCCGGGTCAGATTGGTAATGGGTATGCTCCAGTTCTTGACTGCCACACCTCCCACATTGCTGTCAAGTTTGCTGAGATTGATCGTTGATCTGGCAAGGAGATTGAGAAGGAGCCCAAGTTCTTCCGTGAACATGCTCTCCTTCCTTTTACTCTTGGAGTGAGGCAGATGATTTGCTGCTGTAACAAGATGGATGCTACCACTCCTAAGTACTCAAAAGCAAGGTATGATGAAATTGTGCAGGAAGTCTCTTCCTATCTGAAGAAGGTTGGTTACAACCCTGACAAAATTCCTTTTGTCCCCATCTCTGGTTTTGAGGGTGACAACATGATTGAGAGGTCCACCAACCTCGATATGATTACACAGCCCAAGAGGCCATCAGACAAGCCTCCTCTTCTCCACATTCTTGATAACACCAACAGCAACAGTTTGACGCATTTATTAGAGAAAAGGTCCAAAGGCAGCTCCTGTCAAAGCTGATGCTCAGCAGGCTGTACCACCTATTGAAGTGCCAGCACTATCCTTGCACATGGGGGGCACCCACTCATTTCTTTATTGTTTTCTTTTACTCACCCATGTGACCCACGATGCAACCTATACTTTTTCTTTTCTTTACACTCTTGTTCCCCACTTTCTTTATTATATATATATATATATATATCTCTTTTTATTATATTATATTAAAAAAAAAAAAAAAAAAAAAATCTTCATCTCTCCTCCGTTTGATTTCCAACTCCATTATTTTTATTTTTATTTATTTTCTCCAAACCACTTTCCTTATTTCCTCCATCTTTCATTTTTTGATTTCAAATATATTTTTATTATTTTTTCTTTATTTTTCTTTCACATTCTTTTTAATCTTTTTCCAATTCCCTTCATACCATATAGCTTTGCACACCAAATCATATTTTATTCATCTCAGGGATCAATCCCGATCACAATTTTACAAAAAAAAAAAAAAAAAAAAAACCAACAAACAAACAAACCACCACAACACACCCGCACCCACAGTGGGATTTTTCTTCTCTACTCTGCTGCAGGTCTCTTCTTCTTGCTTTTCTCTTGGGTGTCCCTTACCGGCGCTGCCTCCATACTACCCACTCCACCGAGCACGTTCCCTCCACCCTGCTCCTCCACTACAGCATATGGTGGACCTCCAAATCGGAACATCACGGTAGCCTTCCGCTTCAGCTCCTTGTTTTCCGCCTTCAGCACACTTATCTCTGCTCGCGCATCCTTATACATGCGCTGGAGCAGAGCCAATTGGCCGTTTAAATGCTGTACCTCATTTGTCCTACTCTGCAGCCGGTGCGACAAGTTTGTGACTGCCGTCATCGTCTCCACACAGGACTTCAAAGTATACTGATTGGCTTCAATGTCAGTTTGCACTGCCATTTTTTGCTCCACAGACCGCATAAGAAAGTTCAACGGAGCAAACCCTGGGGCGCTTGGTTGAGGTTCACTGGCCCCCGCACCAGTTATCTCTCTTGTTGACTCGTTAAGGTCTGGAAAGAGAGTGAGCAGACCACGGGAAGACGAAGCCATTTTCTGGAAAACAGAGTGTTACAGAGTGTCTCTCTCAGAAATCTCTCTCAGAAAACAGAGTGTTACAGAGTATCTCTCTCAGAAAACAGAGTGTTACAGAGTATCTCTCTCAGAAAACAAAGAGTTTTTCAGAGTTTTTCTAGCAGGTTTTTGTCTCTGCTTCCAAGCCTCAGCCTCCGCTTCGGTTTATAAAGACCATGACAAAGAGGCCGACACACGTTCTGTCGATCACGTGCATCGCCGCGTGTCTGGCGCACCTTTTTATGGCACGCCTTTTGAAAACATGGGCACGCCTTTTGATGGCACGCCTTTTTATGGATTGGACACGCTTTTTGATGGCACGCCTTTTGAAAGATTGGGCACACCTTTTGAGGGTGCGACTTTATAAGGGTCCGACAAGACTCTGTAAACTGTCCCGACATTGATTCCGGTTAGCTCCTTCAAGGGTCCGACAAGACTCTGTAAACTGTCCCGACATTGATTCCGGTTAGCTCCTTCATGGGTCCGACAAGACTCTGTAAACTGTCCCGACATTGATTTCGGTTAGTTTCTACAAGGGTCCAGCAAGACTCCGTAAACTGTCACAACAACTGTCACAACATTGTCTGCTACAACGGTCCGACATGACCCCATAAACTGTCTTCTACATCAGTCCGACACCGCCATCCAGTGTCCTCTACACCGTTATGACACCCCCATACAGTGTCCTCTACAACATTATGACACCACCATCCAGTGTTTTCACCAATGGTCTGACGCGACCATACAGTGTCTCTTATCCTCTTTTATTTTTATGTATTTTCTTGTTTTGTTACTCTCTCCAAACTCAAGTTGGTTAGTTCCTATCCCCCTTGAGTTTGCGGGGGGCTGTTAAAATCCACCTACTCTCCACCTACTTCACCCACTTAAACCTACTCCACTAAACCTAACCCACTACACCACTACCACCTCACCTACTCCACTAAACCTTCACCCACTTAAACCTACTCCACTAAACCTAACCCACTACACCACTACCACCTCACCTACTCCACTAAACCTAACCCATTACACCACTACCACCTCCACTTCACCTACTCCTCACCTACTACACACTCACCCTCTCCTATATATAGGAATCATTGTAACCATAACATTAATATCAATCAATAATACAATTCTCTATTTCTCTTTATACATTAAATTTTCTACAATGTACACAGAGAATATTTTGATATAATATTATGTGTTGGCGGATGTCCATTATAGTCATTTTACATTAGGGTACAAATTAAAATAACATTTCATTAAGTGTGTACACTGAGTTAAGTAGGTGTATAAAAATAGAATTTTCTCCTATCTACCACCTCTTTCCTTATTCATTGCCTTCGTTTGCCTATTTCCTTCATTGTCCTACCACAACACCAATAAGTTCATAAACACCCAAACATCTCTTTGTTTGGTTGAGTTTCATAATTTGTTTTTTTGAAAATTTTTCAAAAATTAGTTTTGTGAAAATATCAAAAATACTTATTATTTTTATATAATTTTATTTTTTAAGGAGGAAATACTTTAAAAAATCAACAATATATTTTTTGGATCAAATTTGTTTCTAATTATTACAAAAATATATAGAATACAAATGTTGAAAACTCAACCAAACAAACACTTTAACTTGGTCATATTTTGAGCCTTCTGCAGACTAATTGATGTTCTGCGGGATTACTGCAGTTGTCAGACTGTTTGTTTGTGAAGGCCAAAGGATTGGAATGATGTTTATTGTTTTGGGATTGGCTTCTCTCCAATCCAATCACGGACTGGAGGGTGCTGTTGGACCCGTGAAGGCCCACCACGGGTCTCATTTCGATAATTCGAACCGTTCAATATATAAAACTTGTCGAGTACTATGTGCCTGTAAAAAATCACGTTGATAGGATATCGATAGCTATTTTATCGGATCAGATTTCTGTCAATTGTTAATTTTTTTACCGTCCATTTTTTTTATACAAAACTTATTTGATTACGTAGCTATCAATATCTGATCAACGTGATTTTTTACAAATATATAGTACTTGACGAGTTCTACACATTGAACCGATCAGATTATCAAAACGAGACCCGTAGTGGGCCCCCGCAGGCCCAATAGCACGCTCTAGTCTAGACTGGAGGGTAGCCAAATCCTATGGTTTTATTGGACAAAATTGTTGCTGTTTTCCCACTTGACTTCAGTCCCAATACTGAAATGCTGAAAGATGTAATTTCAAGAGCTTTCCTAAGAGAGGGAAGGGAAGGGAAGAACGGGCCTGCGCACAGCAGATGCCGTATACTTGCGTGACAAAAGGAAAGCGAGACCCTACCTCTTTTATTTTGTTACAAGACTCAATTCTTTTTTATTTTTTATTTTATTTTATTTATTTTTTATAATTGTCCCTTAATTTTATTAATAGGCTCACATATCCACACATTTTTGCATATTTAATTTTTGTTTATACATTTATTTGAAAATGAATATTATGATGGAATAAAATTTATACATAAACAAATATGCATTAGAATGAAATTTATTTATAAACAAATATATATGCACTTGAGAATGAATATTACGATGGAATGGTCATTGTGTTCCATTTTATTTTAGTGAACAAAATAGAACATAGGAAGGTTTTGAAATATTTATCAGCAATTTAAAAAATAAATCTAGAAAATTTGAAATCAATTAGTTAAATAATATTAATACCTTACTAAGTTGGTAAATTATGAAACAACATTTTGGCATTGAGAATTATATAAATATTAATCTTTTATTCTCTACAAGTGATACACAAAATCCAAAAGTAAAATATTTTGAAGAAACAAAAATAAAAATCAACAATCAAATTTGATTAGTTTGACTAAGGCTTGGATTCTCTCAAGTTGACCATCCAACTTGAGAAAGCGTTTGAGCTTAGTAGGCCCATTTTGAGGCTGATCTTCGTGATTTCGACTGTTCACTTTTTAGGACTCGATGAGTAGAATATTTACACAAAAAAATTAAGATAATTAAATATCGATAACTATATGTTTGAATCACATTTGTTTTAAGAAAATTGACGACAATTATAAATTCAAGAATAGTCATCTATTTTTTTGTAATAAAAATGTGATTTAAATATATAGCTACTAATGTCCGATCATTTTAACTTTTTGCATAAATATTCTACTCAACGAGTCCTAAAAAGTGAACGGTTTAGATCACTGACCCACTAAGCCCAAACGCTTTCTCAAGTTGAGATGACCAATTCGAAAGAATCCAAACCCATTCCGGACCCTTTAATTAATGGACAACCAAAACTAATAATAAAAGGCACAGCAGTTCCTACTGCACATTAAGCAGTAGTAACCCCCAACCCTTATCAAGTAGTGTGCTAAAAACCCAACAAAAGGATCTAGATCGTATGATTTTAATCAATAAATATCAAGTCGGGCACCAAATGGACATGTAATAATGTTCCCTATCGCATTGATTGATTTGATTAATTGGAAATTACATGTCTTTTTCACATTTCAAATTTCTAAGTCTTCTAACATCATCTAGATCTCACATATCTAACAAAATATCATTTAGTTTTCTCAGATTTGACCCTTCTTCTGTCTAGAGAATGAACTCTTTACACTAGTCCTCTAGATCTTTTTCACATTTCAAATTTCTAAGTCTTCTAACAACATCTAGATCTCACATATTCTCAGATTTGACCCTCTTCTATCTTGAGAATGAACTCTTTAAACTGTCCTCTATGAAGATCTAGAGTCCCTCTCTTATCTCTCCTACTTCCAAAGCCTCCTTGACTTAAGAGTTTGATTCTTTTAGTGTTGTCTTTGAGCACCGATTGGATGTGATCGGTTTCAAACCACAGTTCGATTGAGATTGGTTGAAATGTTCTCCAGCACAATGTTGTCAGTTCAGGTGACGGTAACTGGAAAACCTGATCCGATCCTTTCCGACCATGAACAACTCAATAATTAGTTTATTACAAATTCTATCTCTCCCTCTATACCCTTTTTATATTACCATTCCACTCATTCATAATTCTCATGGAGAAACAAGAAAACACTGAAAGCTCTTCAACATGACAAGAAGAGAGGAAGAGTGTTGCACGCCAAGACCCGCTTCTAACACTTCCTAGAGAGAAAACAGGTATGGGGTTTACTTATATTTGTATCAAGGCTTATGGTGCCATCGAGAACAATCAAGCCCATTACCTCTTTTCAGCGACATTTCCAAGCACACGACACCAATATAATATTGGCTACTACCCCAAAAGCAGGCACAACATGGTTGAAAGCCCTCAGCTACACAATAGTGAACCGTAACAAGTATGCACTCGCAGAAAGCCCTTTGCTCACTGCCAACCCTCATAAGCTTGTTCTTTTCTTTGATTGGGATGTCTATGCTAACAACCCAACCCCAAACCTTGAAGACATTGCCAAACCAAGAATCTTCCCCACCCATGCACCATATGCTACGCTGCCAGACTCCATAAAAGATTCCAGATGCAGAATTATCCTTTGGATGAATTTATCTCTTACTGGCATTCAGCACCAAACTTCAGACCCAAACCCGTGAATCAATTTCATTAGATGAAGATTTTGACATGTCTTGTAGAGGGATTAGATTGTATGGACCCATTTGGGATCATGTGTTGGGGTACTGGAAAGCAAGCCAAGAGATGGCAGATAAGATACTGTTCATGAAGTATGAAGATATGAAAGAAGGACACTACGAGTTCTTGGGCTTCCCATTTACTGTGGAGGAAGAGAGACCAGGGGTGATCCAAGAAGTAACAAAGTTGTGTAGCTTTGACAATTTGAAAGATTTGGAGTGAACGAGACCAGCAAACAACGCACTGGATCTGAAAACAGTTCCTTTTTCAGGAAAGGGATGGTCGGCGATTGGGCAAATTATCTGACTCCTCCAATGATAGAATGCATAAAGAACCTCATGGCCGAAAAACTTGGGGACTCTGGCTTAACTTTCAAACTGTACTAACTACTTCTATTGCTATTGTAATACTTATGTCACGGATTCCACTTTCCCAATTCTCTCATCTTTGATTTTTAAGAGTTTTGCAAATATTTCCTTTTTCAGTTGGACAAGCATAAGCTTCACTAAGACGGGAATTTAGGTGATGCAGAATGCAAGAAGCTCAAGGAAGAGTAAATTCAAAGAAGTGGCGATATTTGAAAATTGGAATGGTTTAAAGGAGAAATCAATAGGAACCATACATAATCATATTTCTCATATTATTATAATTCTATTTTATAATTATTTTTATGTATTCTAGAATGTTTAGGCGAGGGGTATTTTTATAATTTTATATTTGCCTACATGGGCAGTAGGGGTCGCCCATGGGTCGTCTTGTAAGTCAAGTTATTTAATTAATCTTTATTTTTGTTTCTTATTTAGTTTTAAATTAGTTTTAGAAGTCAAAGATATTTTAGTAGTTTTCTGTTTTAGTTCTAATTGATTTAGGAAGTTTCCAAATTCCTATGAAGCACCGACACGTCCCTAGGCCTCACGTACGAGTGTCGGACACGGACACGCGTCGGACACGCAGTAGACACGTGTCCGCCACTCTCTCTAACGTATCCCTTTTTTTTTTTTGAAATTTTCCAGTCGGACACGCCATGGACACGCCGGGACACTCTCCAGACACGCGTGAGTGGATCGAAGAAGCCCTAACTGTTGCAGAGGAGACAGAGGAAGAGAGAAGGAGATCGATGGAGACAAATAAAGAGAGAAACCCTAACTGTTGCAGAGGAGACAAAGAAAGAGATCGAAGGAGACAGACAGAGAGAGAGAGAAAGAGATCGAGGGAGGAGATGAGATAGAGAAAGAGGGAAAGAGAGAGAGATTGAGGGAGAAAGAAGCCTAACCTGTCAATTGAAGAAGCTGAGATGATATTCTCCTTCTTCTTCTCTTCGTCTTCCTCCCTTTCGTCTCTGCTTTTCTGACTCTCTCTCTCGCTCTCGTCTTTGCTGATCCCTCTCTCTCAGTCCTTTTTTTTTTTTTTTTTTTTTCTATTTTCTCTTCCCTCTTATTACCATGTCTGTCTCTCCCCCTTTATTCTTTTTATTCTTTTTTTCTCTTTTATGTCTTTCTTTTGTAAATAAATAATATAAATAAATACAAATAATATATTTATTTTTTAATTTTACATATAATAAATAAAATAAATAAATAAAATTAGTATATATTTTTTAATTTTACATATAATAAATAAAATAAATAAATAAAAATAGTATATATTTTTTAATTTTACATATAATATATAAAAAATATATATATATTAAACGTGTCCTCAGCGTGTCGTGTCCCCTATTTTTTAAAAATTTGCGTTTTTGCGTGTCCGTGTCGCGTTGTGTCGCGTGTCCGTGTCCGTGCTACATAGCCTAATTCTATATAAAGCCATGTAATCCTAATAATTCAATAGAGTTAATATTTTATAAAAATTTGAGAGTTTTGAAGTTTCTTTATGGTTTGTGTAATGAAATCAAACCCTAAGTGTGATGCCTAAGGGATTCTAGGAGTGATTCCTAAATCTATCTTCTTCTCCATCTTTCCCTCTTTTATTTTCTGCACTTTTAACAGCCCAAAAACACTATTCACAGGTACTGTTCGCAGCCCCTAAACAGTGCCAAAATCCTTTCTTTTCACACTTACCCATTATTTACCCTAAACAAGCACTACTTGCCCCCTATACTTTTTTGGCAATTTCAGTCATAAAATCCAATTAAAATCAGCCCCAAAGCCCAAATTTGCAGCTGCCCTAATCATCCTACATCATTAGGCCTTGCTGGTTTGGCCTAGTTTGGGAAGATTGAAAAAAGACAAAAAGTCAAAAAGTCACTATCCTATTTAAGTCACATCATCTTATTTAAGTCACATCATCTCTCTAATACATCACTTCAAACCCAACCCAAACCCAACCTATATTTCATAAAAAGTCAAAAAGTGCACTTATTTAGTCTTCCCAAACTAGGACTTTATGTTAAATTGCTAATGTGTTTGTGACCATTGTTCTGTAACCTTCTTGTGTTGGGTTTTGTCTTCAATTGTTCTCCAAAGTGTTCAAATGCCTAAAGTGTTTTTATTCATCTTTCTTAGGCCCCTCTCTCTCTCTCTCTCTCACACACACACACACACACACACACACACACAAATTAATCAAGACACATTCACCCACACCTACATTCAAACCCAGATTTAAACCTAAGCCCCCTTTGAAAAGAATTTGTGGTAATTGAGGTGCCTAATCAAACATGTGGAACCAGTTGTCAATGCAATTAATGAATAAAATAAACATCTACAAATAAACACTATGGGAATTTAAAACTTTCAAAATAAGATCATTTTTTGCTAGGATGCTAATTGGTGGGTTTTCCTTGGGAAAACAGAGCATGCAAGATTTTGAAAGAGAAGACAAACTGACTGGAATAAAGGTAAATAATCTTAATTAAGTTTAGTTTTTCATCGAACTAGGAGAACAATGCGCGGCCGTCTTACTTTGGTTCTCATCCAACCTCTTTTCCATTTTGCTAATTCCCAATTACGTCTTTTAGCAGCAGTTGAAACTCAAGCATAAATAATTGATTCAGAATATGAAATGGTTCGCTAATGATAACTTGTTTTACTACTTATTTGGTAATTTTTATTCTAGCATAACTCTAATTAGGTACTCTTTCAGGGCTTAAGATGGGTCACAATAAGTCCTAAGCATCTAACTCCTGAAACAATTTACAGCATCATTTGCCATTGTGTATCATCACAAGACGAGACCCAGAAAAGGATTCAAATTAACCAAATATCAACAACATTGTGTTTCCAAAACAAGCACCTCGAATATAGCAGTGACAAGTCAAGCCAAAGTGGAAAAGAAAGAAAAGAGATGTATTATTTCTTCACTTGCCTTGTACATTGGATGGAAATAGGCCTCCGAGGTTGGCATCCAGCTCATGACAACCACACAAACTATACATAATAGGGGAAATATCACATCAGTGGGGTTTTGAAAAAATAATTACAACTCAGTTAGAAACTTTATAAATATTAATAATTAAAAATGTAAACTTTTTCATGAATATGTATTTTTTTTTCCACTGAATTTTACAGGAGTGTAATTACCCCTAAACATTAAGCAAGTGGTGTTATGACAGTTTTGTGACCTTTCAATAAGCATTAAGCACTACAACATTTTTGTGGTTTTATTATATCAGACATAAAGAATAAAAAAAGATGCAGATGCAGAATAATACTAGGCAAAAGAAAAAAAAAAAAAAAGAGTATAAAGCACATTGAGTATCAAACAAAGTTGGGAGAGGCTAGTAAGAGATAATAAAAAATATATTACCTTTATTCCTTTCAATATTGTTGCTGCCCCTGAATCACAATGTCAGCAGTGGGTGAGACTAGGCTCTCAATATAGGTATGTGAGTCAATACGGGCACAATTGTTATGATTCTTGGGATTGCTATATGTACCATCTTTTGGATTGTAGACAAGTGAATATGACCCAAATTCCAGTAAAATTTCACAATTCCTCAAAATGCAGAGTGGAATGGAACACTGATAATTCCGTGGATCTGTCAGCAAAGGCATTGCAACCAACTTGGTCCAAAACTCTCTCATACCAAAACCCTTCATCACCCATACATCAGCACGAGTTCCACGATAATTACAGAGTACACATAGGCACCCCCCTACAACACCCAAGGCCGAATAAGAACAACCATCTTCATAATCAGGTTTCATAACCTCCTTATACGTCTCCTTCGCTAAATCAAGAGAAACAATAATCCAAGAGTTACTTAAATCATCACCGCCCTTCACGGCCCAATGGAGCGCCCCATTTGCAAATTTACCGGAATCATCAAAAGTAATAACATAAGGAAACTCCCCAATCCTCCTCCAAGAATTAGTCCTTATACTATACACATTCACTTCAGTCCTATACGAAACCTGACTGCCGAGACAAAACATCCCCACCAACTTGTAATCATCAATAGACTCATCATAACCAAACCCAAATGATACAAAGTAACATGACAACATTTTGATTTTAGGCAATCTATTGGATTTTCTAGTAGATGGGTTCCATAGAAACACTGCATCATCTTTAATAGCTACACACACCAACCCATTACAAGAACCCACAACCCGATACAAACTATGATGGATTTTCGACGGGTAATTGTCAAGCCCAGCTACAGTATCAAATTGCTTGCACAAAATAGAGTCAATAGAACATGAATTGAGATCAATTTGGTGGCGAATAGAGGTTATATTGAGATGGGTTTTCACGAATTGGGGATGAGAAATCAAAGAACACCACGATTTGCAAACGCACCTGAATTGCAGCACAAACTTGACTGGAAGTCTAGAGAGTATTTCGATGATGAGTTCCTGCGGAAGTGGGTTTGAAGAATCTGAGACTGGGTTGGAGGTTTTGAGGGTTTTTTTGTGCCTTTTGGATTCTCGTTGATGAGTCGAGTGGCTTTCGATCGCCATAGTTGGAGTGGTGGTGAAATGAAGAGGATATGAAAAGCCTAGAAATTAGCTTCAAAGCTTTGGAGCCTAGACACGCAAGCTGTTTGGTTGGGGATTTGGAAGAAAGACCTTGTTTGGATCGCCATAGTTGGAGTGGTGATGAAATGAAGAGGATATGAAAGGCCTAGAAATTAGCTTCAAAGCTGTGGAGCCTACTAGACACTCGAGCTGTTTGGTTGGGGATTTGGAAGAAAGACCTTGTTTGGAATAAACTATGGCGACAATATGGGAGTTGGTAAAACAATTAATTTTTTAAATTTTTTTATATAAAAATAGTCAAAAAAATTTAATTTTTTATTAATTTTTCAAAATATCATTATTTTAGTAATTTTTTTTTAAATTTTTATGAAAAAATATGTAAAAAAAATAAAGAAAGTGATATAATAATTTATAATAATATTTTTATTTTTTAACTAAAATATATAGTTATCGAACAAGGTTAAAATGTATCTAATTTGAAATGTAAGTGTATATTTTATTTATAATTTATCTATATTTTTTTTATTTAGAATGATCTATATAAATATACTTTTTAAATTTTTACGAAAAAATATGTAGAAAAATAGAGAAGCGACGTAATCCAAGAAAAAAATATAAAAAATATTCTTATAGCACACCCCAAATAAAATTAAGTAAATCTCCCAACTAAACAAAACGGGTGAGTGTGTGCATGTTAGTTCGATGTTGATAGAGAGATGTTGATTTTGTTTTGTTGAATGAAGAACAAGAGTACTTGTTTGAAAAAGCTGTGTGTAAATTGGGATTGAAAAATGTATGGTATGCATATGAGTGTCTAGAAAGCATAAAGATACAGCTTTGGTTTTTCTCTCTCTAACGGGAAGAGAGCAGTGTTCTTCTTCACTTTAGGAAGCTTTCTTCAAGGTAGTTTTTCTAGTTGGGGTGCTCTTTTGGGGTTGTTCTGGTACTGTTCTTTCTAGTTTATTTGTGTTATTTTGTTTTTGTTGCTTTTGTTTTGTTGTTCGGTGTTCTTGGGTTTTGAGTGATAGTTGGGTAAGGCTGTTTGTCGGGTCTTTAGGGGAAAGAGGAGGTGCTTTTTGCTTTTTTCCTTGTTTCCTTTTTTGGGATGAAAGGTTTTAATGAGGGTTTCGCTCGAGACGGTAGCTGGACTGATAGTAGTGATACTGGAGTAGGAAGTGAAGTTTTTGAAGAACGACGATCTGCATATTCACCTCGTGCGTATAATCCACTTTCCTCGCATCATCTTCGGCGCGGAGTGAGTATGGCAATGGTTGAGGCAACTTGGGAAGTGGGTCAAAATATTTTTCAAAACTGTTTAGTTGGTTGTGTGCATGATATTAGGGAGTTCAATGTCTATCTTATGCAATCTTATCTTGATGACCTGTGGCAGCTAGATGGCTTCCTGCATATTTTTGGTCGTAGTAAGAATATCTATATTCTCTCTTTTGAGCATGAAGATGACTTACAAAGGGTGGTAGCCAATGGTCCTTATGCCGTTGCTGGAGCTTTCTTCACGGTCGATTATTGGTGACCACAGTTGGTGCTAGAGAAGTTAGTTATTTCACGGGCTGCAATCTGGGTACGATTGGTTGGGTTACAGCTTGAATGTTATATATTCTAGGCTGGTTTTTGCTTGGGTAAGGCTATTGGAGAGGTTAGTCACATTGATGTGGATCCTCTTTTACCTCGGAATATTCGTTATTTGAGGATTAAAGTGTGGATATGCTTGGAGGCACCGTTGATTAGTGGTGTCTTCCTAAAGTTTCCAGATGGAAATCATCATTGGATCGAACGTCAATATGAACGTCTTTGTCGATTATGCCGGAAATGTGGGAAGATTGCCCATACGGATGGACAGTGTGCAACACCATTTCGGGGAGGTCACAAATTCACAATCTTATTCAACATCATCTTTCTAGTGTGGTTCAATGGTTAGGGACTCGAGTGCTTCATCAAGAAGACCAACTGATGTATACTTCAAGAATTCGGGCGAATGCTGATCGGCCAGAGAGACGGTCCAATAGGTTAGCTCGTCGAACCACTGTGAGGCCTGTTTTTGAAACCGGTATTGCACATGGTGCGGGTGGGTCGAATACAGCTCGTTCAAGTCATATTCAGTTTATTCATGCCTGGGAGAATACATGGGATCAAGCATTGTTACCGGTGCCCGCGGATGATGTAAGGCAGATTATGGATAATTCCACGCAAGCCGGTGTAATAGGTGACCCGCTACAGGAGGAGGATGGGTTGGCCGATCAAACTGAGTCAGCTCGGGCTATTGCCTCACTACCCGACGAACTGGTTAACTCAGTGGTTGAATTAGAGTTAGAGTTAATGTGGAGTAAATGGGTTGCAATCCAGGATTGCAATCTTTGGGCATTAACGTTGGACGGCTTATGATTGACGTCGATCAATCTGAATGAAATGATGAATTTACAACGTGAAGGGCAATGGTCTACAGATACAGAGATAAGAATGGAAATTATGGGCCAAAGATTTTTCGAATTTTCGAACTGGGAGGGACAATACTATTCACTCCATTAACCATCAAGGAGTGGGCCGCCGAAATTTGGGCCAATGGGCCTTGGTTGTATCTGGGCCTCAGGCTGCGGGGGAGGGGGCACCACAAACTGGGGCTTCTAGGTCACGTGGGCAAGGTGTCTCTTGGTTAGTCTTGCAAATGACAGTTTGGGGACTGAATTTATTAATGGGCCTCCACTTAAAAGACATCTACTGGGTCTTCATCAAGATACAGTTGGTGATTATTATTCTGATCTGAGGGTGTTGCTGAGCTGAGGGTGTGAGGCAGAGAGGTCTTACATACATGATGTAGGTGGAGTGTCTGATTCAGTGTTGTCAGTTTCTTTTGGTGGGTGGCAGACGACGACGGAAAATTTACCGTGGGTTGGTGTTGGTCAATAACAAGTTGATTTCGGTTCCGCATCCAGATGAGCAAGCTAATCAATGTTGGGCTGTCCTTCATGTGCCAGCTGAATCTTCACGGCATCAACGGTGGTGTTCTAGATCAGATCGAGCTATGGTCAGCTCTCGACGAAGGTAGAAAAGGCAGATGCTGGGGCGGCGAAAGAGTGGCGGACTGGTTGGTGATGGTTCACTCCGACAACGCAAACGGCGTTTCAAAACAAAAGAGGACGTGATACACAGGAGGATGGGGGGTTCGGAGTCGGGTTACGATTCGGAAAAGAGTTCATCGGATAACATTGAGGAGTCTATACATCCATCAAATTGGCCCGAAATGCATCGTTTTTTTGTTGAGCAGGAGGCGGCAAGAATGAAGGATATATGGCTTTCGTCACCAGATCATGTTCATGAGGGGGTTTCTCAGGAGGTTGTCCTCCTCTGTCACCATGAGGATGATTAGCTGGAACTGTCGGGGTTTGGGTCATCCCCTTACAGTTCGAACAGTAAGACAATTGACCCAGCGAAGCGATGGCGACCGAATTTGATTTTCTTAATTGTGTGTTTGGTTGAGGGGTTTGGGGAGGGATTTGGAAAGGGAAAGGGAAAAGGTGTGTGAAACTATGTGAAATATAGGCATGATTTATTCACATTTCACCTACCTTTTCCATTTCCCTTTCCAAATCCTTCTCCAAATCCCCCAACCAAACACAGCATAAGTGAAACTAAAAATTAGTACACTAGGTGACTTTTTGAGGATGTCTCTGGGCTATAAATATTGTTTTGGAATGAATTGTCAAGGTAGCAGGGGAGGCTTGTGGGATGACTGTTATCATATTGTTGGAGTCTATTAAGTGGGCTGTCACGATGCAGATTAAGCGCCTATCTATTTTTATTGATTGTAAAGTTTTAGTTGATAGCCGTAAACAAAAACGTCGTTTAGATTGAGAGGTAAATTTAGTAGTGCAGGATATTTAGGGTTTGAGTTCTGCTTTTCTTTTTCTATGTGTAACTAAAGTGGACAGGGTGTTGGTTGAGCCAGCACACAAACTTGCAAAATTTGTAACTGTTTTACCTTATGGCTAATATGGGAGCTGTTTAGATGTGCACCTTATTAAATAGTGCATATCATGTACACATTTATTTTAAGTCATTAGATATTTATAAATTAATCTCAACCATCAAATAATTTGATTGAAAATATTGAATACCCTCTCAACCGATTACAATTTTGTTCACCGATTGTTGTATGTTCCTCAAACCCTCTTCATTTTGTTTTCCCAAAACCCTTATTCTTCAGACCAATCCAAAGCTCCTATTCGCCCTCTTCAGACACGACTCCGGAGCTTTCTTTAGAGATGACTTCGAAGCTCCTCTTCGCCTTCTTCAGACACGACTCCGGAGCTTTCTTCAGACACGACTTGGAAGCTCTTCTTTGCCCTCGAAGACTATCCCGCGAACATAGCGTGCCCTCCACTTCGCCTCAAGGTATCTCTCTCTCTCTCTCTCTCTCTCTCTCTCTCTCGCTGTAACTTATTTCTCTCCCTTTCTCCATCTCCATTCTATGAAACCCTAGACTGAAATCCCCTTCTTCGAAACTGCCCCTTTCACCATTGTGAACTCACGAGGCTGGTTTATAAAATTAGGAACATATGAATTGAATCGGTTTAGGTTTTTGATGTTTGTTTGCTTTGGTAGTTGTTTTGAGTTCATATATATATATATATATACTTGAAATTTGGCTTGAGTGTGTGAAATCTGATGTGTGGGTAATTGAATTTTGTACTCATATAACTGATATAAGACTGTAATTTTTTATTTGTTTATTGAAATCTGTTTATGTTTGTAACAATTACTCTTGTGGTAGCTTGTTTTTCCTATTAGAAAGAAAATTACGGTGGTTTGGGATGTATTACCTTTAGCAATTGTTTGGGAATTGTGGAAAGTGAGAAACGAATGGATATTTTGATGTTACTGTGACTTAGTTGAATGCCCATTTAGTTATTTTTGTTTTTTTCATCAAAAGTGTTAAAAAATTATCTCTAATTGTTTCATCAAATCTCATGAAGGGAGAGTTATTTTTTTTTAGCAAATTGAGAACCAATAAAGTAAATCTGAATTTGATGGGAAAAAAAAATGAAGCATTGGAGATGGGTTTTCTTGATCAAATTTGATGAAAAGGGGAATTTTGGATAAGAGGAAGGTTTTTAAAAAGATTTTAATGAAAGGATTTGAGTAGTTCATATAAAATCAAGTTTTTTTAACTCAAATTTGAAATCAAGTTAGTTGAAAAAATTGGTGAAAGTTTGGAGATGCTCTAAAATGGTTTATGAGTTACCTTGGAGACGATGAAATGCCAAAATTTGATAGGACTAAGGCCTAAATTAGAAAATCTACAAGGTATTAACAATAGAATAAAAGTTATGAAATGATGAGATTTTTAACACTATATGAGGGAGAAGCTGTGTCTGTAGATTTAGGGTTTTTTAGATACTCTTAGGCTAGTTACATTGTGAGGTGTTTGATAGGTAGTAGGTTGTGTGGTTGTTGAAGAGGGAGAGATCTATATTTTCAGGTAATTTAACCAAAGAAAATGGTTATATCTGATGAGAACAAGAACAACCCCCACTTTGATTAAACCCATAAACTTACAAGAAATGAGTAGCAGAAGGTTTGTGGTGGAGATTAGGCCCAACCGTGGAGCCGTAAGCATGATTAATCAAAATTTAGCTCGAGCTCATCCTTACCCTTGTGTTGTCAACAAGGAAGTCTTGTTAGAAACCCATGAAATTTGTGATAAGTTACCCCCTCATCCAGCTCATAAACCAATCACAAGGAAATTTGCGGCACAGATTGCGAGCACACAACAAAATTGTCTAGAGAAAACTAAGAAACCCGATTCATCATCTGTTCAAAGCTTCAGAGTCTGGGAAGATTGTCCAGTAATAGATGCGGAACATAAGGCAGCTACAGACCCCCCAGTTCCAATGTCCTTGGAACAATGGAAGCAGTCCCGGATGAAGAGGAACAGATGGAAATTGAAATGAAAGATATATTTGAAGAGCCCGTTATGGATATTGACAGCTGCGACGCCAAGAATCCACTAGCAGTAGTCGACTATGTTCACGATGTGTATGCCTACTATAGAAAAATGGAGAGTTGTAGCGGTGTTTCATCGAGCTACATGTCACAACAATCTGACATCAATGAGAAAATGAGGGCAATACTAATTGACTGGCTTATTGAGGTACACCACAAGTTTGAACTGAGGGACGAGATGCTATTTCTGACTGTTAATATTACAGATCGGTTTTTAGCTCAGCAAGGAGTGGCGCGAAAGAAGCTGTAGTTGGTTGGTTTGGTCGCAATGCTCTTAGCGTGCAAATATGAGGAAGTTTTAGTACCTGTTGTGGATGATTTGCTTTTCATTTCAGATAAGGCCTACGCTAGGAAAGAAGTTCTTGAAATGGAGAGATTAATGCTTAATACATTATAGTTCCACATGTCAATTCCAACCCCATATGTTTTTATGAGAAGATACTTTAAGGCTGCTCAATCCAACAGGAAGCTTGAGCTTTTATCTTTCTTCTGATGAAGCTCTGCCTTGTGGAGTATGAGACACTCAAGTTCGCGCCATCTTTCTTGGCTGCTGTAGCGATCTACACTACTCAATGTACACTCTACGGGTTTAAGCAATGGAGTAAAACCTGCGAGTGGCACACTACCTACTCAGAAGATCAGCTCTTAGAATGCTCGAAACTGATAGTAAGCTTCCATCAGAAAGCAGCAACAAGGAGACTTACCAGGGTACACAGGAAGTACAATACATCTAAGTTTGGTTATGCGGCAAAATGTGAGCCAGCCAATTTTCTGGTAGAGACTCAACAACAATAGAGACAGGGTTCCCCGGAGTGGGGGGTTGAAAAAATTCAGCATTTTAGGAATTGATTTGATGAGTACTAAAATTTTAAGCTTGAAGCCATATGGTTGTGTTTACTTACAACCAAGGTTGTTTGCCATGTTCAATTTGAACATCTATTGAACTCTTTTTCTGTTCCATTCGATAATAATTTCAAGATTATACATTTTTTCCAATTCTCTTCAAAAAAAAAAAAAAAAAAAACGCTGTATGAGGACACCAATGTCTTACAACTATTTTTGGGATTCTATGTTTGAGGAGCAAATTATTTGTGCAAAGTTCATAGAAATTTAATTTAGCTACCAAGTTGTTATGATTTGAACTTCTAACTGACCGTGCAAAGAAGTAAAAATAGGGATATCTATAACTAGTGGTGTGATTTGTAGAACATGTGTATCTTAATGTGTTGAAATAAACTAGCAAGACTGATAGTTAAAAAGTAAGTTTATGATGATCGGTATAGGTTGCTTGTATTAGGCTAGGTTGAGAAACATGCATTGCAGGCATAAGACCAGTCTAAGTGTGATGCTTGTCTTTTATAAGAGCCTTGCTTCTTAGGCTCGAGCCTTTGTTTTTTTAAGCCGCAAGGTTTTGTTGTAAGCTGCTTTCCTTGATCTTCGAAGTGAATCTTAATCCATATGCCTCAACAACTTTTTAAATTGATTGTGACATTGTTTGAAAATACAAAAATATGTATTAACAGTGAACATGGAGGTAATGCATCTTTTGTTGATATGGCTAGCAAGGTAGGCAATAGAAAGCGCGCTTGCCTAGTGACATCATAATCATATGAACATTTTTTTATGGGATCATCCACTTATTTGTTCCACCATTTAGTGTTGTAAAAAAATGGCATGAATTAAAAATTGTCTAATTTCGTCTATTTTCGTTTCTATTCTCAATTCCTATTCGAATTCAAGATTCAAGCATAACCTATCAATACTTATTGTTTAATTGGCTTGCATGACATGGTGTACTAAACTATTAAATTTTTGTCATTTTTCCCTTGGTTTTCCTTTTTGTCCACAAATTCAAGATTCAAATACAATCTAAAGGTATTTTTGTTTAATTGACTCACATGGCATGGGGTACCAAAATCTGTTAAATATTTGTTACTTTTCCGTTCTTTTTTTCCTTTCTATCTCCTTTTTTTAATTTTTTTTTTTCAAATCGAAAATGCAAATAGGCTATTTTTGGTTCAAAAAGTCTATAGCACTAGAAAATTGTCATGAATTTCAAATCAATAGCGTATATTGAAAGTTGCTGTTGTGGGGGCACATTCTAAATGAATCTTGACTATTGTTGTGAAATTTAGGAGAGTTTTTTTATTATTTTTTTTCTTGGAATCATAGCATTGTTATTTTTGGTTTACTTGACTCACGTGACACGAGATACTAAATTACTAAATTTTTAATACTTTTTATTCTCTTTTTAATATCTTCTACAAATTTTTATTAAAATTCAAAATTCAAATACTGCCTAATGATATTTATTCTTTAATTGAGTGACATGACATTGGCATGTGTACTAAACTACTAACAGAGACCGACCAAGTGTAAAGATTATAGAGAATCACAACACCGTTTTAGTGTTTTTATTACCCAAATAGGCTCAAATGCATGTGGGTTTCACTCTTAGTTGTGATAAATATTGCTTTTTCGTATGGCTTTCTAGCTATGCCAATATCTTTGGTGACATTGAGTGCAAAACCACCAAAGGGTTTGTGCACCTGGTAGCTCTTTTTGGTGAAACCATACGTGGATCCTATATGCATCCCAAAATCATTTCTTGTTCAAGAAATATCCTTCTTCATCAACCTTACTCAAAAAAGAGCTTTTTGGAGGTGAAAATTCAAAACAGCCTCCGAACAACCGTGTGACTCTCATGGATAGCTTTCCCATGACAAATAGGACTTGTGACAACTGACGAAATGTAATTTGGACCTGTAGGTAGAGAGTTCGAGCCGAATACGTCCTAAACTTAGTCGAAAAAGGGCGTTTTGGGGGGAAAAATTCAAAACTGCCTCGGAACCACCGTGTGGCTCACACGGACAGTTTCCCAATGACAAATAGGACTTGTGACAACTGACGGAATGTAATCCGGACCCGTAGGTTGAGAGTTAGAGCCGAATATGCCCTAAACTTAGTCGAAAAAGGGCGTCTCGGGGGCGAAAATTCAAAACAGTCCCCGAACTACCGTGTGGATCACACGGGCAGTTTCGCCATGACTAATAGGACTTGTGAAAACTGACGGAACGTAATTCGGACCCGTAGGTTGGGAGTTAGAGCCGAATACGCCCTAAACTTAGTCGAAAAAGGACGTTTCGAGAGAAAAAATTCAAAACCGCCCCCGAACCACCATGTGGCTCACACGGACAGTTGCCCCATGACAAATAGGACTTGTGACAACTGACAGAATGTAATTCGGACCCATAGGTTGGGAGTTAGAACCGAATACGCCCTAGACTTAGTCGAAAAAGGGCATTTCATAGGCGAAAATTCAAAGCAGCCCCCGATCCACTATGTGACTCTCATGGATAGCTTCTCCATGACAAATAAGACTTGTGACAATTGACGGAACGTAATTCGGACCTGTAGTGCCAGAGTTAGAGCGGAATACACCTTAAACTTACTTGAAAAAGAGCTTTTTGGGGGCGAAAATTCAAAACAGCCTCCGAACAATCGTGTGACTCTCATGGATAGCTTCACCATGACAAATAGGACTTGTGACAACTGATGGAATGTAATTTGGACCCGTAGGTAGAGAGTTCGAGCCGAATACGTCCTAAACTTAATCGGAAAAGGGCGTTTCATGGGAAAAATTCAAAACAGCCTCAGAACCACCGTGTGGCTCACACAGACAGTTTTCCAATGACAAATAGGACTTGTGACAACTGATGGAATGTAATCCGGACCCGTAGGTTGGGAGTTAGAGCCGAATACACCCTAAACTTAGTCGAAAAAGGGCGTCTCGAGGGCGAAAATTCAAAACAGCCCCAGAACCACCGTGTGGCTCACACGAGCAGTTTCGCCATGACTAATAGGACTTGTGAAAATTGACGAAACGTAATTCGGACCCGTAGGTTGGGAGTTAGAGCCGAATACGCCCTAAACCTACTCGAAAAAGAGCTTCCCGGGGGCAAAAATTCATAATAGCCCCCTAATACGCAACACTTAGTTTAAAAAACAACTTTATAAAAATAATATCTACATATTCTAATAATTGCCTTTATATATTTATAGGACAAAGAAATTACATATTAGATTGTTTGTGCAGTTGGTTGGAATAAATATTGCATGATACATATATATATACACACTTTCTTTTATTTCCAAGAAGACATTTCTCGATTATTCTACCTTAAATGCATGTTAGAACATGTTCCATATGGCTGACTGAATTGATATTTTGTAACCAATTCTAATGTTTCGTTTTTTGTTTTTCTTTGTAGATGGCTTTGTTACGTGGACTTGTGGATAATCCATATTGGTGTATGGAAAAGAATTTTCACTTTTGTATAGAACTAATATAATACTTTTGTTGTCCTCAGCTTTTGTGTAGTTCATTATTACTGATACAAGAAACTTTTGGCAATCAATAGATAATGACTGTCGTGGTACATAGATCACCTTCTGTCGTGGTACATGTATATCATTTGTCGGCGTACATATATGGCCTTTTGTCATGGTCTACCGAAAACTTTTGTCGTGGTACATATATCACCTTTTGTGTGGTACAGATTACGATGGTATTTTGCACCATGCCAAATGGTAATTTCTCTTGGTAGTAAATGTATTTTTTGTATACGGAGGGCTTTGATTTTTGTATGATATATTTTTTTATGGAATTATTATTTTAGTTTGGACAATAATTGATTTGTATGGACTTTGACATTTAAAGTTATTTATTTTTTGTATATGGATGCAGATTGTGGAATGATTGATAGTATGTATCATTTTGTTTATATACGTATTACAGGTTGCATAGAATATAGACAGGTTGTGGAGAAATTATAATTTTGCAATAAAACATAATATCATGTTTTTGGCGGCTAGACAATTAGTAGTTAAAAAGAAATTGGGAAAAGACATTTAGCGACTAAAAGTTTTGTAGAAAAAAAAAGAAGAAGACATTTGGCGACTAAAAGTCTAGTAGCCAAAATAAAATCAAACATTTAGCGACTAAAATATTTCGTAGCTAAAAACAAAAAGCTAAAGAATAAAAACACTTTTGCCGACTAAAATTTTAGTAGCAAAAAATGTGGGACTTTAGGCGATCAGATATTTAGTAGCCAAAAGAACAATTCTTTGCCGACTAAAAATTTAGCAGTAAAAAATGTGGGACTTTAGGTGACCAAATATTTAGTAGCCAAAAGAAGAACTCTTTGCCGACTAAAATTTTAGTAGCTACAAATGTGGAACTTTAGGTGACTAAAAGTTTGGTAGCCGAAAATGGTCTAATTTAATTTAATGTCCAACCTTTTGACGACTAAAATTTTAGTCAAAAATTGTATACATTTGGCAACTAAAATAATTTTAGTCACTAATTACCTTTACCGATAATTCTTTGACAACTACTTTTGCAACCAAATAATTTAGTCGCTAAAACCCTTCGGTGACTAAAAATTAACTTTTGGCGACTAAAAATTTAGTCGCCAAAAGTGAAAATTCTTGTAGTGTTATGATTCATTAGTAAAAGTTATGACATTTTTTTAATCTTATTATGATTGTGGAGAAAAAAGTTGTGGTTATGATTCATTAGTAAAAGTTATGATTTGTACTACCAAAAGTTATGATTTGTTATGGTGAATCATAATAAAAAATGTTACGATTCAAATGTTATGATAATTAATTACAAATAACTATATTTGTTATGAGTTGTCATTATATTGTTATGATTTATAGTGTCTTTGTTATGACACTTAGGTGAATACTATGACATTGTTATGATTCATTGTAGTATTGTTATGATATTTGAAAAAAAGTTATGATTCTTTCTGTAACCTGTTACATGACTGGTTTAGCTGGTCACTTTTTATGATGTGGCACGATATGGACCACACAATAAGTGCATATAATATGCCCTTTTATAAGGTGCACATTGTAGACTTTCCCGGCTAGTATATATGCTATTTCGTTCTATGCTAAAAAAAAGATTGTATATTTTGATGAGATTGAGAATGTGAAGTCGGCGGCAAACTCGACTACCATTACGTAAGAGGCAAATGTGTAATAACTGGATACGAAAACGACACCGCACAACGGCACACAATTCTCACTCCTAGGGGTGTTTGTTTGGACTTTTTGAGTTAACTTATAACTTTTAACTTTAGAAAAGTTATTTTGGACTGTTTGGTTAAATTTATTTCAAACAATTTTTGATTCTAACAACTTATTTTAATTCAAAAAAACTGATTCTGAGAAGCTGCTCACCCCTTACTTTTGATTATCAGCTTCTACTGTGGACATGTTAATTTACAGTTATACTCTTAGATTTTTTTATTTTTTTAAAAATAGAAAAAGACCCAAATGGATTATAGATTATTATTATTATTTTTTATGAGAAATGTAGACAAGTAATGAATAACAAAAAATAAAAGTTAATTAAAAAAGCTACTTCACAGCTTATTTTACAAATACTACTCAGCAACTTAAATCTATAATCTAATAGCCACACCAAACAGATTAACAGCTTTTGATTAAAGTCATAATATATAATCTGTTAAACTATAATTTATAATCTGTTTTATCAATTACACCAAACGGGGCCATAGTTGACAGCTTAACACACACTACCCACTCACTAGCTAATTTTTTTTTTTCTTTTTAAGAACAACGAGCTAAGACCTTGTTTTTTTCGATCTCTGCTATGTTTTTTTAGTGGTTTTTTAGTTTTTTAGCTGATTTTAATTTTGTAGATTTAATTTTTTGAAAGTTGAGTTTTGTATTTTTTTTTTATTTTTAGTGAATATTTTTAAAATTTTAAGTAATTTTTTTATTTTTTTTATTTTTTAGATACACCTTAATTAAATGTATCTAAAAAATAAAATATTTGTAAAAAAATAGTTTACAAAATCAATAAATACACATGAATACGAAAATATATTGAATTTTTATATTTTTTTTATGTTTTGGGTATTTAGTAAAATTTTTAAATATTTTTTCACAAATATTATACTTTTTAATTGTATTTATGTTAAGTGTATCTAAAAATTTAAAAAGTACTTCAAATATTAAAAAAATTTAGTAAAAATAAAAAATATATATACAAAAAAAAAAAATCTAATTTTCTAAAAAGTGAATCCAAAAAATTAAAACTAAATAAGGTGAATATGTTTGTGATGACTTTTTAATTTTTTATAAAAAAAATATGTAAAAAATAAAGTGAATAGAAAGGAATCTTTTAACTTTTGAATATTTGTTGATTTTTTAGTAATTGGTTGACTTTTAGATATGAACTTGCCAAACAAGGCCTAAATTCTACAAATAATCAATTAAATAAGATAAATTACACTTTGACCATTTTATGTTTGGTTATTTTGCACTTTAACTAAAATTTGTTTTTCTCGCTTTAACTCTTCCTACTTTAAGTTTTTCTTAATTTATTTTTAGGCCTCGTTTGTTTAGCAGATCAGGTTTGGTAGGATAAAACACTCGTTTGGGAAGTTGGGTCGTGTTGAGTTGGGGCTAAAATAGACACAAAAAGATAAAATAGGCTTTTTAGCTCCAGGCAAAAAAATATTACATCCAAACCATAATTATTTCATTTTTTCTCTTATAAAAGTTAAAAAAGTCAAAAAGTTCATCCCAAATGAGACTTTTTAACTCCATGCTAAAATAGCCAAAAAACTAAAAAGTCAACCCACATCCCAAACGAATCCTAAGAGTATGGTGAGAATGAGTGATGAGATTATTAATGTGGTGGTATTAGGTTGGAGATGTAAGATAAAATATATTTGTTTGTGCACTCGTATGGTGATATTAATTACTTAAGATTAAATCTACAAATTACATAAAAGCCATTGTCACATGGAAGATATTTTGTTGATTTTGTAAAATGATGGGCAAGATGGTCTTTTTGCCATCAATCCATGGGAGTGGACTAATAATCTCACCCCTCCCATGGGAATGTTAATCCCACCATGAGAGGGGATTGATACTTCCATACCACTTCTCTACAAATAAATATGCTAGAGCCTTATGGGTTACTAATCCAATCCCGTCTTCCAAACCTCTAATCAAACATGACCTTAAAGTTAACTTCTCTGCAGAGTAGACAAAAAATATCACATTAACTATCACATAATTTTGTTAAAAAAGGCTGTCACATAATATAAAAAAAATATATTGTTATATTAAAGATTCAGTTTGTGTTAGAGATGTAAGTTATATATAATATTTTTTTGTTACATGACTGTTAACGTGTCATTTCTATATAATTTTAGACATAAGTTAATTTTTGAAATAAATTAAAAAAAATGAAACATGAAAAATCAAAATGAGGAAAAATAAAATTTAAGAGATAAAGGCCTCGTTTGGGAACATGTTATTTTAGTAACTTTTTGACTAAAATATGAGATAAAAAAATTAGTATGTTTGGAATGATTTTTTTTTTGTTTTTTACGAAATGATGTGCAGAGAGTAGAAAAAAAAATAAAATTTTTGACTTTTTGGTATATGTTATAGGTTTTTTTAGTAATTTTTTTGACTAAAATACTTGCATGCCAAACGAGACCAAAGTAAGATAATAATCACACCAAAAAAAAAAAAAAGTAAAATGTAATTTATGCATTAAATAATAATAAATTGGGGCGACTCTAAATGCACTCCAAAATTAAGTTGGTCATTACTTTCAATTAGGGCTGGGTATAGGGTTTTTCGAACCGCACAATCCGCCCAACCCAAACCGATCCGCATATAAATAGGTAGTTTCGTAGATACAATGCGGGCGGATGTGGTTTGGAATATGACATGATTGTGGTTGTGGATTTAACCTGCACCCGCCACACTTAGATTTTTTTTTTTTTTTAAAACTTGGACCATTGTTATTTTATTATTGCATTTTGGATGAATGTAAAAGTTAATGAAGAATTTCTTTTAAGTAAGCATAGGATTTTGAATGATTTTACTTTAATTGTATTGTTGGGTAGTAGATAGTGAATGAGATTGATGATCTAGTTTAGGATTTTGAAAAATGTGTTTGTGTTAGTTTATGATTTGATTTAAAAGTTTGGGATTTTGAATAATTTGTTTGTGCTAAGAATTGATTTTGTTGTGTTTTTAATTCTATAAGTTTTAATTCATTAATTGTTAATATTGGAGCATTTTAGAAAATGGGAGGAAAAGGACCCAAAATAAATATTTACATAATGGGAAAAAAAGGGCTCCAAAATAAATTTTTAAAGAAAAAAGTCCAATCCGCAAACCGCTCGCAACTGCCCGCATATTTGCGAACCCTATCTACACAAACCGCAACCCGCATTGCGGGCGGTTGCAAATTGAAATTTCTCCAAACCGCACAGATGCAGGTGAGTCTAAACCAATCCACAAACCGTTCAAAACCCACTACAAGAAAAGTGGGTTTAAAAGACGGAACTTTTTGCGACGGCACATTTGCCATCGCAAAAAGTCATTTTTTGCGACGGCACAACTTGTCGTAGCAAAAAAAGTGACTTTTTGAGACGACACAATTTGCCATCGCGAAAAATGTGGCTTTTTGAGATGGCATAGCTTGCCATCGCAAAAAAATGTGATTTTTTGAGATGGCACAACTTGTCGTTGCGAAAAATGTGCCTTTCTGAGATTGCACAGCTTGCCGTTGCAAAAAAATTTGACTTTTTGAGACGGTACAACTTATCGTCGCGAAAAAAGTGACTTTTTGCGACGGCACAACTTGCTGTCGCAAAAAATAGAGTATTTGCGACGGCAGAAATTGCTGTCGCAAAAAAAAAAGTAGAGTATTTGCGACAGCAATAGCAAAAAAAAAATAGAGTTTTTGCAACGGCACCAGCTGCAGTCATAAAAAAAAGAAAAAAGAAAAGAGTTTTTTGTGACTGTAATAGGTACTGTTGCAAAAAAAAAATAAAAAATAAAAAATAAAAAATATATATATATATATATTGTGGCTTTGAGATAACTTCATATATATTTTTCTGTCACAAAAAAAAAAAAATGAAAAAAATGACGTCGTCTTACTCTTTTGATATAACATTTCTCTTTTCACCTATTTTTTCATCTTCCTGTCTCTTTGTCTCTATCTCTGTCTCTCTTCTCTTTCTCTCTCTCTCACTCATCACTCTTCTCTGTCTGTCTGTCTGTCTGTCTCTTTCTCTCTGTGTCTCTCTTCTCTTTCTCTCTCTTACTCATCACTCTTCTCTGTCTGTCTGTCTTCTCTTTGTGTCCTTGTCTCTCTTCTCTTTCTCTCTCTCACTTATCACTCTTCTCTGTCTGTCTGTTTGTCTCTCTTTCTCTTTCTCTATGTGTTTCTCGCCCATCTCTCTTCTCTCTATCTCTCTCATCTCTCTCATCTCTCTGTCTCTCTTTTCTCTCTTCCCTCTCTCGCTCATCTCTCTCTGTCCCTCTCTCATTTATCTCTTTTCGCTCTCTCTCTCTCTCTCTCTCTCTCTCTCTCTCTTTCTCTCGCTCATCTTTTGTTTCTCTCTTTTTTTGTCTCTCTCTCTCTCGTTCATCTCTCTTCTCTTTCTATCTTTTTTTTTCTATATCTCTCTCTCGTTAATCTCTTTTCGCTTTCTCTCTCTCCTTTTGTTTATCTCTTGCTCATCTCTTATTTCTCTCTCTTTTTCTGTCTCTCTCTATCTCTTTCTCTCTTTGTCTTCTCTATCTCTTTCTATCTCCATCTCTGTCTCTCTCACTCATCACTCTTCTCTTTCTCTGTCTACTTGTCTATTTGTTTTTCTCTCTCTCTCCCTCACTGTTTCTCCTTGCTCACCCTCTCCCTCATCTCTTCTCTATTTATTGAGCTCCCTCTCAATTTATCAATCCACTACAAGAAAATGCACTTTTAGCGACCACTTTGTCTCTTTCTTGCTCATCACTTTGTCTCTGTCTCTTTGTCTCTCTATCTCGCTTCTCTATCTGTCTCTCACTCATCTCTCTCTCTCGCCACCCATCTCCTCTACCACATTTACCACTACTGCAAATGCCATTCCACTACCACCACTACTACCACTGTTGCCACTCCACCTCTACGATTACCATTACTACCACCATCGCCACCACTACTACTACTGCCACTACTACTACCATTACCTTTCCTCCACCACAACCACTCCATCTCCTCTACCACTACCACAACTTCACCACTAATCTCCTTCACCATCGCCATCACCACCACCACCACCACCTCTTGTCCACCACTACTGCCACTTCCTTTCTTCTACCACAAAAAATTAGTTCTTGATTTTTAGTAACAAAAAAAAAAAAAAAAGGAAAAAAGGGCCGCAGAAACATATTTTTCATTGACTAAAAAAAATTAACTTTATTTTAATGGAAAATATTTTTCATTAAAATATTACCCCTACTTCTACCAAAAAAAAAAAAAACATAAAAATTTCATTAAAATAAAAATGAAACAAATAAATTTTCAACCTTAGTAACTAAAAAAAATGAAAATAAAAAAAATGTCATTAACTACAACAAAAAAAAAAAATTATTTTAACAAAAAATAAAATTTTTTAGCAACGACAACTCCCGTCGCAAAAAAAAAAAAAAAAAGAAAAAGAAGAAGGTTAAATGGCACCATTTTGTTTTGTTGTTTAAATATTCATTTGTGACAAAAAAAATAAAAATAAAATAAATAAATAAAAATAATATGAGGCTTAGCCCTTTTTTTTTTCCATTCCCGCTCGGTTTTCCCTCCTCAACCAAAAATCCCTAATCTCCTCTTATGGCTCTTTCTCTCTCTCTGGCGAGCGGCGACAGACGACTGCGAGTGGCGGCAGACTAGGGTGTGATCTTGGTCATCATCTTCTTCACTTATCATCTAAGAAACCCTAGAAGTTTTTAGTGTATTTTGGGGAAAAGAAAAGATGGGTGAAGGGGGGAAGGAGAGAGGACTCGCCAGCGCCGATCCGCCTCAACCTCACTACGGAACCTTCTAGGGAGTTGCCAACTATCCTCCTCCTCCTCCTCCCCAGCCCGCCATCGGCTTCCCTCAACCTGTTCCTCCCCCAGGCGCCTCCGAATCCTATGCTAATGCCTATCAAGCCGTTCCAGGTTCCATCTCTCTCTCTCTCGCTCTGTGTGTGTGTGTGTGTGTTCGATTTGAGCCAGTCAACCATGTATTGACTCCTCCAGATCTAAAAAATTAAAAAGAAATTATAAAATTCTTCATATTTTTTTGACAACATTACGAACTTTTGGGATTTGATATATATGTTGGGTTTAATGTTCTGTTGTTTCCTTTTAGTTGGTGGTATTGTGATTTTATTTTATTTATTATTATTATTATTTTTTGATCAACAACAAATGGTATTGTGATTTTATGCTGCGTACATGTTAACATTGCTGTTGATTTAGACCAGTGGGTTGACATTGTACATGCAAAGAGTGTGCACACACACACATGAAACGGAGGAAAAGAAAGTGACTCATTGTCTATCCTTGATTTGCTATTTTGACACTGAAATATTATTATTCATTCTTTGATAATGAAAAACAACATATTAGCATGAGTAATGATCATAAACGTAACAGTGTGATATAATTCTATATCTGATTGTCCATAAATCTGATCATTTTCTTTTCAGATTTAATACCAATATATAATGGAATAATAGGTTCTTATTTGGTGCCTTGATGGCTTTCTCGCTCCTTGATTCACTGTTTTGTATGATTAGTAATTTGCCTTTTTTTTTTTTTTTGTTCCTCTCAAATTTTCCTCTTCAATGGGGATGCTCTTATTACACTATCAGCTAGCAGAAGATTCAATGGTGAAGTTGGATAGAATCTGTCGGGAAACAAATGTCATGTTGGTATTTGCACACTCCAATGGCCTCACAGGGTTTGTTCGGATTAGTGTGAAGGTAATGGACCTTAAAATGTATATACATATATATTTGGGTTAAATTTATTAACTTGGCATTTTGGAAAAGTTAGTATTGGGATGGTAGTGGCTACAAAATAAAAATCGGAGGCTTAACAAGGATGAACACGTTATCAAATTTTAATATTTTTTGTTTTAATTTTTTAACAATCACAGATTTCTTGTGGGCTTGTTATTTTAAAAATTTCTTTGCTCTTCCCACAAGGGTGAGGTGGGATGTCAATCAAGATTGTTTGAATTGAAAGAAACACCAAAGTAGAAATTAAGTTTAGAAGAAAATACCAGACTTGTACTTTCTGCAGAGTTGGGAGTGGTAATTCTACTTTGCATCTTTGAGGCAGGAACATACTCTGATTGAGTCAAAGCCTGATCATTTTTTGGATGATCTCCGACTAAATTGCCCATGGCCTGAGTTGACGAGGTATGGGTCTCAAAACTTATTTTTTCATTTGTTTGGTTGACTGTTGTGAGTTGTTTATTTTGGCGCATTAATTGTTTGTCTGTATATGCTAATGGCATTTAATTTTTTGTTACAAAAAATTTGGGACATGAATTTTTGGGAAGCAAATTTATCACGAGCTATGATTGTTTGAGAGTGGTTAGTTATATGATTTAGTTGAATTATTAACTCATGCTGCATTTTTTCACTTACTGAATATGATTGAGGGCTGTTATCCTGGCAAACCTCTGCCATATTGTTGAAATCTAAATTTTGGGCAGTCATATCAAGTGATCCATTATTGCTTGGTGCCTGAAAATCACCATCATCTCCAATCATATTACGGTTAATTGAATTCTTTGGCCTTCTAGTTAAAATGTCGATGTCCAGTGACAAATTAGTTGAATTGTTCTTGGTCCTCATCAATCTCTCAAGTCCCCTCAACGATTGTGCCCTGTTCTCACCACAAGTACAAAAGCATATTATTTAATAAAGAACAAAATGTTAAACATGTCAGGGATCATCACAATACATATTAAATTATTGTAACAATGATTAGTATTAGTCTTGATACACACCGTATTTACAAAAATATATGCTAATGATCACCCAATGATTAGTATTAGTCTTGATATACGTGCTAAATGTGTATAAAAATATGTAAAAAACTATTTTGGTATTACCTCCCCCTTAAAGACAGACTATAGGTTATCATTAGCATGATCCTTTGAAAAATAATAGTGAACCTTATTATTTTCTAGATATGATAGGTCCTATATTTATACATATGGTTCGTTTGAATCCACGTAGGAGGTAAAAAGAAAGGGGGGTAACTATGGAGATGAAAGTGAATTTTGAGTCAAACTATAAGGGTGAAAAGTGTAACTGACCCATATTTATTTTTCTGTTCTATATTTTGGGGGGCTTTGTTTCATTATGGTCATAATGAATGACTAGTGGTGGGTGCACATGCTATGTCTGCACGGTACACGTGTGCAACTTTATATCTAGTTTCTTGGATAGTTGGTTGAATGAGAAATATGGATTGGTTTGAAAATTGATTAGTAGTTATTTACTGAATGTGGTATGTTTCTTAATTCAGTTAGCGATTCTATGGGTATTTTTTGGAAAATCAAAATTGTGTGACAAAGCTTCAAAAAGTGAGTTGTGTGTTTTATATGACATAATAGATAGAATAGAGTAGAAAATGCACAGAAACAGGTAAATTTTGCACCTTATGTTTTTTAAAAAACTCTAAGGAGAAATTAATCTTCTAATGTACTTCATGTTCTTTCAGAGATGGCTATGAAAAAAAATGGAGGTGGACGGGACTCCACCTTGACCAGCATTTGAAATATGTTTGGTAAAATTCGAGGATAATTTTGTTTGGAGTTGGAAATGCTATTTTTTTTTAAACCTTATTTTCCATGTTTTATCATGATTATCGTCACAAATGTGAAAAGATGTTTTAGAGATTAGTCAAAACTAATGAAGTTCTTTTTTGTCCATAATATGCATGCAGATATCTGGTACCTGCTGATTTGACTGTTGGGTAGTTTGTCTATGTGGTCCGGAAGAGGATAAAGCTTGGTGCTGAGAAGGCCATCTTTATCTTTGTCAAGAATATTTTGCCACCCACTGGTGAGAAAGTTTTTATTGTTAATGTATATCTTCACTATCATAGGCTTCTGAATTTTGTGATTGTATGCCAACATTCATTTACTTACTAGCGTTGAACCAATTGCATACAAGATAAAGTAGATACTATAATAAAAGTTTTATGAAAATAAATTGCCTATTGTATATGTTTTAAACTTCATATTAATTAATAACTTGATTTAAAATAAATTATTATGTCCTGCATAACATTAAATATAAAAGGTGATTACAATAAAAATCCATTACCCAAAATGCGGGAAAAAAAAAATGAAGTTTTAATATGACCATTTTAAAGTACTTGTGTTCGTTTGTGTATTTGCCATGCCACAATTGCCATGATGTCTGCAATTTATGAGGAAAACAAGGATGAAGATGGCTTCCTGTACATGACCTACAGCGGCGAGAACACATTTGGATCAATCTGAATGCATTCGAGCTAATTTATGTAAATAAGAATTTCATGGAAACTTGTTGAAATATGTAAATTCTCAAGTCCTTTTTATCTTGCTCTTTTGAGACAGTTTAAACCCTTTTCTAATTTGGATCTTTGAGCACTTGTGATTTGAAGAAGTAAATATTTTTATCGTTTGCTTTAGATGGACCTGAATGAACTGGAATGCTTGTGAGGTTTGTGTTAGCACTATACATTTTGTCTTGTATTCCTGGCATATGCTTCACAGAGACCTATGTTACCAGAAATTTTTCACTCTTTTCAAAATCAACACATTTATTGTGTCTGACTAATGATTTTTGATAATTTTCTTAAGTTATTATCATTTTTTAGGTCATGTTAGAAGATAGCCCTGTAATCGAATAGGCATACACCACTAACATTGTTGTTTGGAAAGAATAATTATACATTCCTGAAACTTAGGCATACACCACCTAAAATCAGTAGACGGCGTCGGTTTAGCATGAAACTTGGCACACACGACCGCCTAGGCATGAGAGACTTGTGGGAGAAGACGGGACTCCAATTGGGTTCCCGGTTTGGGAGTTAGAGCTGAATTTCACTCTAGGAAAACTAGTTCCTTAAGAAACTTGAATTCGAGGTGTTGACGCCCCAAAATCACCAAACGGCATCGGTTTAGCACGAAACTTGGCACACACGACTGCCTAGGCACAAGAGACTTGTGGGAGAAGACGGGATTCCAATCGGGTTCCCGGTTTGGGAGTTAGAGCTGAATTTCGGTCTAGGCAAACTAGTTCCTTAAGAAACTTGAATTGGAGGTGTTGACGCCCCAAAATCACCAAATGGCGTCGGTTTAGCACCAAACTTGACACACACGACCGTTTAGGCACGAGAGACTTGTGGGAGAAGACAGGACTCCAATCAGGTTCCCGGTTTGGGAGTTAGAGTCGGATTTCACTATAAGCAAACTAGTTCCTTAAGAAACTTGAATTGGAGGTGTTGACGCCCCAAAATCACCAAACGGCGTTGGTTTAGCGCGAAAATTGGCACACACGACCGCCTAGGCACGAAAGACTTGTTGATGAAAACGGGACTCTAATCGGGTTCCCGGTTTGGGAGTTAGAGCTGAATTTCACTCTAGACAAACTAGTTCCTTAAGAAACTTGAATTCGAGGTGTTGACGCCCCAAAATCACCAAACGGCGTCGGTTTAGCATGAAACTTGGCACACACGACTGCCTAGGCACGAGAGACTTGTGGAAGAAGACGGGACTCCAATCGGGTTCCCGGTTTGGGAGTTAGAGCCGGATTTCGGTCTAGGCAAATTAGTTTATTAAGAAATTTGAATTGGAGGTGTTGATGCCCCAAAATCTCCAAATGGCGTCAGTTTAGCATGAAACTTGGCACAAACGACCGCCTAGGCACGAGAGACTTGTGGGAGGAAACGGGACTCCAATCAGGTTCCCGGTTTGGGAGTTAGAGCCGAATTTCACTCTAGGCAAACTAGTTCCTTAAAAAACTTGAATTGGAGGTGTTGACGCCCCAAAATCACCAAACGACGTCAGTTTAGCATGAAACTTAGCACACACGACCGCCTAGGCACGAGTGACTTATGGGAGAAGACGGGACTCCAATCGGGTTCTCAGTTTGGGAGTTAGAGCCGGATTTCACTATAGACAAACTAGTTCCTTAAGAAACTTGAATTGGAGGTGTTGACTTCCCAAAATCACCAAACGGCGTCGGTTTAGCACGAAACTTGGCACACACGACCGCCTAGGCACGAGAGACTTGTGGGAGAAGACGGGACTCCAATTGGGTTCCCGGTTTGGGAGTTAGAGTCGGATTTCGGTCTAGGCAAATTAGTTTATTAAGAAATTTGAATTGGAGGTGTTGATGCCCCAAAATCTCCAAACGGTGTCGGTTTAGCATGAAACTTGGCACACATGACCGTCTAGGCACGAGAGACTTGTGGGAGAAGACGGGACTCCAATCGAGTTCCCGGTTTGGGAGTTAGAGCCGGATTTCCGTCTAGCCAAAATTATTTACTTAATTATCTTTGTGATTATGTAGTAGTTATTTTTTTTAAAGTTTTTTTGTAATTAAAATATTAACACATAATTATATTGTCATTAATTATTTTTATTTTTTATTTTCAGATATTTCCCGAGTAGCAGTTTGTTTCTTGTGAAATACAGGCGTGTGAAGATTGTGATTTACTTTTATTTTTGTTATCCACGGAAGAATCATGAGGGAAACTTTTGTTTTTGATTTACGTTATTTTGAATTGTGAACAACATTATGTATTTAAACATTGTGTGTGTATTATGCAATATTATGTAGTGGGATAATTTTGCTAATGTGTTGTAATGAATGAATGCAAGAATATTTGTATTATGGATGAATTGTTATTTTTATACTGGAATTTTTATATTATTATGTAATTATTGGTTTCTTTTTCAATTATTTTTCATTTAATATAGGTAATTTTCATATTTTTAATAATTTTATTGTAATTTTTTTTGAGACGGCACCGCATTGCCGTCGCAAATGATGGTGATAGATTGAGACAAAAGCTTTTTGCGACGGTACTCTTTGCCGTCGCAAATAATCTTTTAGCGACGGCGCATCGTGTTGTCTCAAATATTTTTTTAGCGACGACATTTTTTGCCGTCGCAAATAACACCTTTAGCAATGGTAACATAGTGCCGTCTTAAAAAATCTCAGATTTTTTCGTATTAATGGCGACGGAAAAATGCCGTCGCAAAAAGGCAACTTTGCCGTCGCAAAAAAAAGGCGACGACAACGTGCCGTTGTTAAAACCCTTTTGCGACCCCTTTTGTTGCGACCCCCCACTTGCCGTCGCAAAAAACCTTTTGAGACAGCATTTTGAGTATTTACGACGGCATTTTGCAGTCGCAAAAAGTCAAATTTTTTGTAGTGACCAAACCGCGACCACCCCTACTTTCAACATCGAAACCTTAATTAAAATTTTTTTTTTAGTTGGACACCTAATACCCTCAATTAGTCCCACTTTTATCAATTTTTCTCATCTCGTCTGTGCCGAAATCCTTTTTCCTTTCTGTGATGAATGAAAAACACCCACCAAAAAACAAACTGATCTGAGAACAAATTAATAAAGGAACAAAGTTGATTCTTCTACTTTTTCTTCTAGAATAATGTAGAAAAAATCTTAGAAAAGTGATCCAAGACTACAGAGAGGAAAAGCACTACGATTCCCATTGAAATGTCGGCGAGAGAATGAAAAGGGGTTTAAGAGTATTCTCAGTAGATTTCTTAAAATTTTATGTTAAAATATTATTAAAAAATTCATTTCTTAGTTTAAGAATTATTTTTTTTGTCTACTTTCTCCAACAAACTTCTTATTCCTTTTCTATTCTAATAAAATATTATTTTTAATTATTTTCTATTTTTGGGGATGAAAATGCTCAAGAACCAATGATGACTGAATAAAAAATAATTTTATATTTTTTGGGGGTGAACAGTTGCTCCTTACATTTGGGGAGCAACTGTAGCATTTCTTATAATAGGGACTTGCTTTAGGGGAGCTGATGAGGTTGATTTTATGGAGAAAGACTCCCTAAAATAAGTAAGGGATAGATTTAGGAGATCCAATAGGGATGCTCTAAGTAAGTTTCGGGTTTACAAGATTCAAACCACTAGCTATTATGAGAAAATCAAATTGTTTAGTTCATAAACTATGAAATTCCTAACGTTGTGTTTGATTGAAAGATTTGAGAAAGAATTTAGAAAGAAAAAGAGAAAAGATAGGAGAAATGTGAATAAAATATATCTCTATTTCTTCTACCTTCAAACACCTTTTTTCTTTTCTTTTCCAAATTCTTTTTCAAATCTCCCAATCAAACACAGCGAAAAGATAACAGCTTGAATCAGATGAAAAAGAAGAAGAAAAGGAAAAAGTTGAAATAGTAATGTTGTGTTTGGTTGGGAGATTTGGGGAGGGATTTAGAAAGGGAAAGGGAAAAAGTGTGTGAAATTAGGTGAAATGTGAAAGTTACAAAGATTCTTAGGATCCCTTAATTACATTGCTGAATTTTACAAAGATCTTCAGAAAACTTGTCAACCCCTTTTTGATAGATTGAAAGATAATCCTTCTTCTCGGTCTTCTACTCATATTGCTATTGTTCAGTAAGTCAAAAAAAATGTCGAGACTTTGCCTAGTCTTGGTATTCCTACTGAAAATTCATTCAAAATTATTCAAATTGATGCCTCTGACGTTGGTTACGGTGGCATCCTCCTTCAGATAGTCACTCTTAAGTCATCTGAACAAATTGTTCGTTTTCACTCTGGTGTTTGCAATTTTTTCTTCTAATGATTTGTCTTTAGTTTTTAATTCTTGAATAGTTGATTTATTTTGATTAATCTCATTTTGTAAATCTTGTAAAGTTACTTCTTTGTGTTTTTCTTTTTTAAATCGTTCTAAAGTTTGATTTAAACTAATAATTGGTTTTTCATGATGAGGCTTTTTATCTTTATTTATGAGTAAAGATTTTAACTTATTAGTATATTGTCTTTTTAATTCAGGATTTTCTAGTTTACTAATTAATTCTATTAAGGAATCTTCTTGTTGTTGAGATTTACAGAACATTGACTTGTTTACAGCAAGTATCATTACAGCCTAATTCAATCTCATTGTTAGTATTATCACTAGGAGAATAATAGGTAGAAGTATCACTAGGGGAAGCAGTGTCGCTAGATGAGTGAGTAGAATGATTATGAGAGTGGTTGGGAGAATTGGTTAGGTTAAATATATCAAATATTTGTTGTTGATTTTCTGCAGTAATTTGTAGTTGATTAAGTTTATTCTTAAGTTGTTCTTTGACTTTACATTTATTAGAATAATGACCATTTTTTCCACAATTATAACAAGTAACATCTTTGGTAGATTGTGACTGTGGAAATTTATTATGTTTCTTATGATATTTCTTTTTGGGTTTAGTATAATACTTATCAGTTGATTTAGAGGGTGAATATTTCTTTTTATATTTAGTCGAGTATTTGTAAGAGGATTTCTTCTTACTGTTTTTACTTCGTGAAGGTGCTACAGGAGGTAGACCATATTGTTCACAGAAATTACCTAATTCATATTTAGCTTTATGTTTATCTTTAGCAGCTATTTGACTAAGTTTCAAGTCTATGCACATTTTTAATCCTTCTTTTTGAATAGTACTTGTAGCGATCCCAGTTTTGCCACTTCGCTGAGTATGTCGGGGATCGAGTTCCTGGTCAGCTCGTGAGGGTCCAGGGGGCAGCGCCCTTTGGCAGGTCCTAGGGCAGCGCCCTGGCGGGGTTGAGGGGCAGCACTCTTGAAGCAAAAATGCAAAATGCATTAGAAGTTGCTTGTCCGCTCAAGAGGCCGTTTATGCGCTCGAGCGGAGAATGCTTGGTTCCAGAAGTTTGACCTGTCTACAAAAGTACTGGGAAAGTGTATTTGACGCTCGAGCGGGGCTTTCCACACTCGAGCGGACCATGTTATATCAGTTCGTGAATCTGATATTTCAGATCACTTTTGTATATCTCTCTCTCTCTAAAAACCCTTTCCTCTCTATTCTCTCTACATTTCCCTATGTCAAATTGGATCAAAACCTTGATTTCTCAAGATCCATTAGAGTTCTGCCATAGGTTCTTCATCAAAGTTGGTTAACTTCTCGAGGGTTTCATTGTGTGCGATGAAGATCGAGTTTCGACATCGCTGATTTTGGGGGCTTCATCTCATTTCTTCTTCAAAACTTGAGGTAGGGATTTTCTTAGAGTTATAATATATATTTTTGCAAGATCTATATGATTTTCGAAATCATCTTTTGATAGCTTTGAAAATTGATTGTTGATTCAAGAAGTTGAGTGATTTTGAAAGTGGGTTTGTCTCTTGTTCTTTTAAAATGATATTATGGGTTTTGATCTTTGTTGATTGAAGAAAAGATGGTTTCGGAAAGTTTTCTTTCAAAAGATTTTAGTTGTATAGTTTTGGTGAGAAAACCTAGAATTTGGGGATTTTTTTTAAAGGAGACTGAAAATCCATGAATGATATTGTTATATTTATTTTGTGTGTCAAAATAAATGGATGTTTGGAAAATTTCTTATTTATATTTATATAAATGATGAATTTCAGGGAATATGAGAATTGTTGTTCATTTTGGAAATTGTTGAGGATAGTCTTGAAATAACTAATTGTTGAGGATACTTGAGAAGAGGGAATTATGTTATTCCTTGGATGATGAATGGGAATAAAAGTATTTATATTGATCTTGTGAAATTCGCATATCAATTCATTTGATTACATTAAAGTTTGAAAGTTGATTCGAAAGCTTGCATTGAGAAAAGAATGTTGAGAAACAAGTTTTCATGGAATGGTTTTGGGATAAATACGTTGGTAAGTCTTGATAGGTGGTGTAGATGATATTGAATAAGTTGGCCTGAGAGTCCGGGGTGAAAGACCGAAAATCCGCGCAGATAGGTGTCGAGCCTTCCGGTTAATACCGATAAAAATGACAATTTGGTAGTACTTGTATAGTCTACTTGTAGACACCGACCTAGGGATTACCAAATTCGAATTTACTGCTCTTGAAATAAATTGTTAAGTTTTGAACAATTGAAATTGCATGATATCATTGAGCATGATGGTTTTCAAAAGATGAAAATGTGATTTATCTTCAAAAATGTGATTTATCATTAAGCAGAAGTGTTTGGTAGCTTCTTTGGTGTTCAAAAATCTGCAAACAGAGGCATTCAATGGCAAGGCGGTGGCTTTTCGAGTGAAGAAACCGAGCATGCATCCCTCGCCCCTTGAGGCCATTTAATTGCTTTGTTTAGTTAATTAGTGGTAGCTAATTAATTAGTTTAATTGCTTTGTACTTAATTAGCTTAGTATTTAGCTAATTAATTGAGTTTATAATAATTAATTAGCTTAGAATAGTTAGTTAATTCATTTCAATTGTTGTAATAACTAGTTAGCCAGTTAGCTCATTCATTCGAACCCTCCTTCGTGAGGGCGTAATGTTGTAATAAGTGTGTGTGCGTGTGTGTATGTCTTCTAACCCCACGTCTTTCTCCCTTTTATTTAATCGCTTTTGATGGTTAGATTAGGGACATTTTCAATTAGCACACCTTATGCTTGCATGTTTGCATCCATTCATTTGTCTTGCAGGCACTGAGGCTCGGCGTATCATTCAAACTGTATTGCAATTTTAATATCTTCTTTGAATACGTATTTAATCGCATGTTATCAAATTGAATTATATGGCATATTAGTAGCCGAGCCTATTAATTGCATTATTGCATGTGTTGTATTAGGCATCTTGTATAGTTAGGATCATGCATTTTTCTAACTAGTTTATGTTTTGGTTTGGAGTACTCGGTAAGTTTTTATGCTTTAGCATACTTGCATGAATGTGATTGCCACAATGCCATGTTTCGCATGCTTGTCATGAGGCTATGTGCTTAAATGCTAAACTGTTAGAATACCTGTAGATGAAGGTTTGTTGCTTGAATTGGAACAATTCAATGAATTTGAGTTTTAAGCCCACTTTGTTATGGCAAAATCATGTTTTAAGCCCACTATGTTTGGTGGCAAATCCGCATTTTTAAGCCCACTTGAGGGTGGCAAATTCAAACCATTTTCGTAAACAAACATGAGTTGGATTGTTCCTAGTCTTGCGACTAGTTTATATTTGCTTGTGCGCATCACATAGTAAAGTTAGATTAATAACCGGAATAAGAATGCATAATGTTTATAAAATGACATATCATGATTAGTAGAGGCCGATCTCTGATCGGGCGAGCGGGGGTGCTCATTTAAGGACCTTCCCTTCTCGTACCTAAGTTTCTGAGTCGAGGCAACTTTGGTGATGACAGACACGTGGCCTTTGGCACGAGTCAGGGTTTCCTAAATTTCTCTAAAACAAAATATTTAGGTGGCAACTCTGTATCTGGCAAAGCAGTCCAATTTTGGCATTATTTGATTTAAAATTGATTTTCCAAAAAGATTTGTCGGATTGGATTCTTTGGTGATTATCAGTTTCACATTGCACTTGTGAGACTAGATTTAGAACCATAGGAGTCCGAACTGTGAGGCCTTCTTTCACACCCTTTCCAAAAGGCGGGGCGCGAGAAAAGACGAGTCCACAATATGCAATGCTTATATTGAATCCATGTTCCCAAGCACCCATAACATATGCAATGTTCCCCATGTTTTAAAACATGTACAATGCTTTTACATTTCATTCGCATAATCAAAATCTCCATATATAATCAAACACCAACAAATAAGTCTGGATATTTCTCTCGGACTTCCAATTCACGTTTCCAAGTTGCTTCCTCAACCCCGTGGTGTTTCCACAATACCTTAACCAAGGGAATCGTCTTGCCTCGCAAAACTTGGTCCCGTGTATCCAAGACTCTCACCGATCTCTCCTTATACGAGGCATTTTCATCTACCTCTAAGTCGGTCCAATCCGACACGTGCGATGGATCCGGCTCATATTTCCGAAGCATGCTAATATGAAACACATCATGAACCCTAGAAAGCTGTGGCGGTAATGCAAATGGTAAGCTATCTCCCTGATCCGCTCAAGGATCTCAAAAGGCCCAATAAACCAAGGGGACAACTTCCCACTCTTCCTAAATCTCATCAAATCTCGCCTAGGTGATATCTTCAAAAAGACATGATCTCCCACCTCAAAAGACAAAGGTTTCCTCCTACGGTCGACATAACTTTTCTGGCGACTCTGAGCCGTAACCAACCTCTTACGAATAAGTGCCACTTTCTCCGTCGTTTCCCGAACCAACTCTGGACCCAACAAAGGTGCATCACCCACCTTGGCCCAATACACTAGAGACCTACACGGTCAGCCATACAAGGCCTCAAATGGTGCCATACCAATACTGGACTAGAAACTATTATTATAGGCATATTCCACTAAGGGCAAATGCCTCTCCCACGACCCCTTGAAGTTAAGGACACAATCTCGAAGCATATCCTCAAGGATCTAAATAGTACGCTCAGATTGCTTGTCAGCCTGAGGGTGATATGCTGTGCTAAAAGTCAGTCTGGTGCCCAAGGCACTTTGCAAGCTCTGTCACAATCGAGCTGTAAAACACGGATCTTTATCCGAAACAATCATAACAGGGACCCTGTGCAATCTCACTACGTCCCTGATGTAAAGGTCGGCAAGGTAATCTACCGAGACACTTACACGCATAGGAATAAAATGTGTCGACTTAGTCAACCGGTCAACTACCACCCAAATGGCATCACTACCCTGTTGAGTCCTCGGAAGGCCCACCACAAAATCCATCATGACATGCTCTCACTTCCACTCGGCTATAGGTAGGGATTGTAACAAACCTACTGGCCTCTGATGCTCAACCTTCACTTGCTAACAAGTAAGTGTAATAGCCCTCACCACTGCTTACCGATAAACCTTGATGACTGATAACTGAACTGATTATGACTGATAACTGAATTGATTATGACTGATAATTGAACTGATTAAAGTACTGAACTGACTGACTGAAAACTGGAATTGAATTGACTGAGTATGTACGTTTGAATTGTATTCTATCTGTTGATTGTTTATTTGATCTGTTCGTATTTTAGTGTTTAAACTGCTAATTGAAGGCCTTATCGGCGGCCGAATCCGGAATTGATTGATGTTCCACGACCCTCATAATTAATGTGATTTTGTAGTATATTTATATGAAAACTGATTAGGTATGATTAAATTAGATTAAATATTGATGGATTGCAGAGTTTGACTCATTTACAACTTTGCCCTTGAGTGGGCCACTATCTATACACATGTTGAGCCTTGTACACACTCATACATACACGTTTCTTCAGCTCATTTTGAGCACACCACCGACTAGAGAGAGAGAGAGATTGGGGAGTGAGAGTGTCTTCATCTCTTTTGCTTGATGTTGCTTGGATTGAAGTATAGATTGCATGTTTGAGTTCCTAGTCTTCTAATTCAAGACTTAGGTAAGGATTTCATCTTCTCATTCTTGTGTTTGAACTAATTCTTGCATGGTCCATGTTAAATTGTAGAGCTAAGCCATGTTTTAGTTCATACATGTTGATATAGAGCATAGTTCATGCTTGCATGTTTGAATTGTTGAGTTGTGAGTTGATTTCATGGTAAAATGGTACATGCATGTCCATACTTTTGTAATGGTTCATGTTTTCAACTTGTTTTTGGATCAATTGGCTCATTAGAGCATGTTTTGAAGCTTGAAAGTTGTTTAAAGGTCATGCATGTCATGTTTGAGGATTGTTCTTGGAAAATGGTTTGAAATTGGATTTGAATTAAACACCCTTGGGCTTTGAATTCTCAAAATTGAGCTTTGAACCATGTTATTCTATGTGTTTACAAATGTTTTCTGGAAATTTAGCCCAAGAGGTCGAGTTTTGATGCTTTTGAATTTGGTTTGAGCTTGGAGGTGCAATCTGGGTTTTCCAGATTCTGCACTTCCGCTCAAGCGGGGAGAGTGACGCTCGAGCGTGGAATCCGAGCATCCAGTATCTCTGCACTGTTTTACAGTTCACTCGAGCGGAGGATTGGGCGCTCGAGCGGAGTCACGTGTCTTAAGCTCGAGCGGACGTCGAGCGTCCGTCGAGCGGAGATTTCACCCATCCAGTACTTTTACAGTACGCTCGAGCGGGATATTTGACGCTCGAGCGTGTACCTTTGTTGCATTACCGCTCGAGCGGGGAAACCTACGCTCGAGCGGGACTCTATTTTCTGAAAATTTTGAAATTGCTTTTTGAGTACATCCTTGCATCCTCATCTCATCCTAGGCATTCTTAGGCCTAGTTTAAGACATCTTATTGAGGATATAGATGTAGAACACACCGAGGCAAATTAGGGATTAAGTTATTATCTTTCCCAGCTGTGTAGCTTAGTGTGTTCAATCTGTTAACTGTGTAGGGTTGGCGACTGGGGAGACACGCTCTAGCATACTGTAGCCCAAACTCTGTGAGTAACGATTGTGTAAAGATATGTTCACAAATGATTATCTTCTGAACAACTGAACTGTATTGTTTTCTGAACTGATTACTGTTAACTGAATGAATGTATGTCCTATATTCTGAACTGTATTGTGGCATCCTTAGCACCTACTATTTACTGTTACTGTTACAGAGATCTCTGTTGGTTCCCTCGTTGGAACCACTACTGTTACTGACTGATGGCCATCATTTACTGCTCGGTCTTTTAAGACCTACTGTTTACTGTACTGTTATGCTAATGGATGTACCACATATGACTGTACTGACTGAATGACTGCAATACTGATTAATGAACTGTTTTCATTACTGTAAGGACATTCATTCTTAACCTCTTTACGCATTATGTTATTCACTGGGCTTTAGCTCACTGCTCATATATATATGTAGGTGTTCAGGCACCAGACCGTGGCTAGGAGCGTCAGGGTTACTCCAGTTTTGTCAAGCCAGCCTATGTGCCTCACTGCGAGGTTCCGAGCCTATCTTGCTAAGGCTTAGGGGTGTTGTAGGACTCCCCCTTCTGTACTGTCTTACCGTTTTGTAATAACCGAATGGATTGTATAGACTGAATGTTTACTGTACCGTTATATAGGGATTGGGTCCCTATTCTGAATGATTGTATATATTGTGCCTACTATTCTGTATATATGTATGGAAAGTCGTTTTGCATACAGACTGTCACAGCTCATTGGGCATTGTTTAATTACTGTATTGGCTTCCGCCAGGCCCTGTACTCTGTTTTACTGTACTACTGTTAAGCAGGCCTTCGGTAATCTCGGATTACTGGTCGGTTACGGTGCTAAACCCATAGGGCCGAGTTTGGGTCGTGACAGTAAAGCACTTAGATACAAACACAACTACATCCTTCTTCATACCCCTCCACTAAAACTGGCGACTAAGGTTGTGATACATCTTTGTGCCTCCCGCATGCATCGCAAGGCGTGAATGGTGAAACTCTCGGAGTACTTCCTCTCGGTAAGACCCCGGCATGAACAAACGGTCACGGTATCTCACACTCTGGTCGGGATACACAATCAAGCCTCTTTCTACTTTCCCATTGAAAATCTTCTCCCGGAGAGATTCTATCTCAAGGTCACCCCTTTGTGCTTCTATCACTCGGTTCACAAGTGTAGGTTGGGTAACTATCGAAAATAAGGTTGCAGACTCAACAGAGTCTCCCAGATGTAAGTCAAACTCACCATGGGTACCCGACATGTCCCATTCTCGAATGGCGATACGAGCTACACTGTTAATTGATTTCTTACTCAAAGCATCGGCCACAACGTTGGCCTTCCTGAGATGATAATGCAACTTGAAATCATAATCCTCTATGAACTGTATCCACCTTCTCTACCTCAAGTTCAAGTCCTTCTATGTAAACAGATATTTCAGACTCTTGTGATCAGAAAACACTTCAAATCTCTCACCATACAGATAGTGCCTCCAAATCTTTAAGGTAAATATCATCACTGTTAACTCTAGGTCATGGGTAGGATAATTCCTCACATGTGTCTTTAACTGCTGTGAGCCACAGGTTACTACCTTTCCCTCTTGTATCAATACACAACCCAAACCTTCTCATGAGGCATCACAATATACCAAATAGCCCAAACCCCTCTCCGGGATAATCAACACTGGAGTAGTGGTGAGTCTAACCTTAAGCTCTTGTACCGACTTCTCACAAGACTCACTCCATACAAATTTGATTCCTTCCCTCGTCAACCTAGTCAAATGTGAGGCTAGCCTAGAGAAATCCTTCACAAATCGACGGTAGTACCCGGCCAATCCCAAGAAACTACGAATTTCAAAAGTGTTCTTAGGTTGTGCCCAATCTTGCACTGCCTCTATCTGGGATGAATTTACAGTTACCCCTTCCCCGGACACTGCATGGCCCAAGAATTTAACTTTCCTGAGCTAGAACTCACACTTCCCAAACTTAGCATACAGTTTATGGGCTCTAAGCAACTCAAGCACCACTTGCAAGTGTTCCTCGTGCTCCTCCTCGGAGGGTGAGTAAATCAAGATGTCGTCCACAAAGACGACCACAAAATGGTCTAGGAACTCACGGCAGATCCGGTTCATCAAATTCATAAACACAGCTGGAGCATTGGTTAGCCCAAAAGGCATCACTAGAAACTCTTAATGGCCATATGTAGACACCCCATTTTTGACCGACCTTAAGACTCAGACGTCATCGTTTGAGCACGCGGTGATCGCGCATGTTTGTACTCGTTTCGAGTTTCCGGGGTTTTCGGCTGAGTGCCTTGCCTCCGGGCCTCTGAACTCTTTGTGTTTTGGCTCGGTTTGTGGACCAAGCCTTGTTGACCTTTCCTGGAGGGAGAGAGAGGTCCGTAGACCACTTTTAGTAGTTGTAGACTACTTTTCTCTCTTGTAGGCTAGTTTCTGGTTTTCGGAGCTTACGGCCGCGCGCCTTATCTCGGGACCGCTTAACGTTCTCCTTTTGGTCTGGTTTTCAGACCATATCTTGTTGCCTTGGTCTAGAGGGACATAGAGGTCTTGTAGACCACTTTTTGTGGCCGTAGACCACTTTTCCCTCCCGTAGACCACTTTTGGTGCCCGTAAACTAGTTTTCGAGGCTTCCGGCTGCGTGCCTTGACTCGCAGACTTTCGTCTTTCATCATTTTTGGTTTTTTTTGGCACAAATCTTGTTTTCCTTGCTTGGAGGGTGGAATAAGGGTTGGAGACCAGTTTCTCTCCCTAAAAATCACTTTTCCTGCCTGCCAGCCAGTTTTTTGGTCGGCCAACTGGTCTTGGTGGTCTTTGGACCACCAAAAGTGGTAGGCCACCATGCCACCACCTTGATTTCCTTGTGCAGACCACCTTCCCCCCTTGCCGACCACTTGGTCCCCTTGTAGACCACTTGTGGTGGTCGGCCGACCAGTGTAAGTAGCTGGCCGACCACTTCGAGTGGTCGGCAGCTTTCCTTCACTTTCTGCAGGTGTTGTGGATGCCAGCTATGCCAGCTGAAGTGCACAGATCTCATCCTCCATACACGTGTATGGATGGATTGATTCAAGCTCTTAGCTTGTTCAAGAAGCTTGATTCTTGATTTTATAAAAGAGGGATCCCCCTCCCTTTTGTCTCAGGTTGAGAAAAAAGTGCTTTGAGCTATACATATCATCTATCTTTATATTTCTTCCTTTCTCTCTTGTTTTGTGCTTAAAAGTCCATTTTCTTCTTACTTTTGCACACAAACACATAGTGAAACACCATACTCTTGGAGCTGAGGCACTTAGAAGCTGGTTTTAGTGTTTTTGGATTGGTTTGAGCTCAGAAAAACTGTTGGAGTTGCAGCTTTGAAGTTGTTCTTCAAGGGTGAGTTTCTAACCCCTTAAACCTTGGTTTTTGTTTAGGCTTTTGGCCCTATTTGCATGCTGATTTAGGCCTAACTTTTAACTACAAAAAGTTTTGATTTCAAGTGTTTAAGATGTTGGTTTGAGACCTCTTTGGTGTTGGGGTTGGTCTCCCCTCTCTTGTGCCTTGTTTGGCTTTGTTTTGTACCATCCTTTTAAGCTATTGGGACCACCTCTTTTTGACATTCTCACCACTGAAACTCAGAGAAATTTCAGTGGTGGAAAGGGTGTTTTGAGGTCCCAAATAGGAGAGGGTCATCCCCTCTCCTTGTGTCTTGCAAACTAGCCTTGTATGCCTCATGTTTGAGTATGTCTTTCTAGCATGTTTTGGTCATATCTCAGCATGTTTTTGGTGTTTTTTTTCCATGCCCTAGCTCTGTTTTGGTTTGGTTTGATAGCCTCTTGCATGCTCCTTGCACTTGTAGTGCATTTTCATTCACTAGCCTAACATGCATCATGCATTGAGCCATCATTCTAGCATGCTTTTGGCTCTACTCCAGGAAGCTTTTCTTCATGTTTTACCATGATTAAGCTTTGATTTATGTTGTTTTGGTCATGCATGCCTTGCTTTGTATAGCCATAGTGCATTCTAGCTCACTAGCTTTGAGTTCTCAAGCCACTAGCATGCATTACTTGGGCTATTCACATGATTTGGCATCATTTGGTATGTGATTTCAGTACATGTAGTGTGGCCATACACCTCACATCTTTCACTCATTCAATGCATTGGAGGGTTTGTGCTTTATGCCTTAAATATGAGCCCATGTGTATGCTATCTTGGCTAGGTTTTTGGGCCACCATTTCAGTGTGTATTTGGTCCTATTTTGCCATGATACAACTCTGATTTTTGTTGGTTAAGTCATCTCATGCTTGGTTTTGGTAGGTGTAGTGTAATCCTCCTTGTTGGCCTTGCATGCTTGTTGTTTTGGCTCTTCATGCTAGCTTGTTTTGGCTACACTCCGTGCATGTTTTAGCCTTGATTTGACATGCTCTAGGACTGTTTTGGATTGCATTGGTCATATGCTTCATGTATTGCATAGCTATAGAGCAAGTGCCTATGCTAGTGTCAAGCTTTGAGTCTCCTAACATGCTTCATTTGTGACATGTACATGATTTGGCATCATTTCATATGTTATTTCAGAGCATATAGCACTGCAATGTTCCCATTTCTTTCACCCTTTCAGTGCCTCTAAGGGTCATGCATTGTTGCCTTGTTTGTGGCCTAACTTGTATGCATGCATGCCTAGACCTTTGAGCTCCCATCTCAGCATGTTTTGGTCTTTGTTTTGACCTATTTGAGCTCTGACCATGGCTGGTTCATCCATTTGTGACATGTATTGCATGCCTCTTGTGTAGTCCCCTTCACTAGCTTTAATGCTTAAGGACCCTAGCATGCTATGCTTGCTTTGTTTGAATGGTTTGGCATCATTTCATACATGATTTCAGAGCTTGTAGTGTTGTCACACTTCCATATTTGTCACTCCTTGAGCACTTTTGAGAGTTGTGCTCTTATGCTTAATTGGTGAGCCAATGCATGAGCATGCATTTTCTTGCATTTCATGCCATCATTTCAGTATTTTGGCCACTATTTTGGGCATGATTGAGGTCTGTCCATATTCGGTTTAAGTCCATATAGCATGTTGTTTTCATGTTGTTGCATTGCATTGTGTTTGCATGTTGTTTGCATGTTGTTACATTGCATTGTTGTTTGCATGCTTATGTTGCATTGCATTGTGTTTGCATGCCATTAGCATTGCTAGGTTGATGATGTTGCATTAGCATTGTTCGCATGCCATTAGCATAGATAAGTTGATCATGTTACATTGCATTGGTGTTTGCATGCTTATGTTGCATTAGCATTGTTTGCATGCCATTAGCTTTGTTAAGTTGATCATGCATGCATTGCATTGTGTTTGGATAGGGTGCTAGTCTAAACATGAGAAACGAGGTACGTTTCATACTTGAAGTGATGAAACGTGCCTCATTTCTCGGTCGCCGACGCTCTTGATCGTGCATGATAGAGTTTAAGGCCCTTACGTGTTATTTGTGCATTCATTGACATTGTGCAAACTTGGCTCCTCGGCCATTGTGCATTGCGATGCTCGGTTGGTGGCCCGAGAGTCGAGAACCTCACTCCCTTGAGCTTAAGAAATGATAGAGAGGGTGGTTGTGCACATATATCTTGCAAATACATTGCCGTGCCCCTTCTTGTTCTTTGTTGCAGCAAACTGGAAGTGTGCAGAATTTTCTGGTCGGCAGACCAGTAAAAGTGGCTGGCCGACCACTTTTTCTGGTCTGCAGCAAAGGTAAGTGGTTGGCAGGTGGTTGGCAACACCAATAAGTGGTCGGCCATGCTCCTGGAGGTTCCCATGATGGAGTAGAAGCTATCTGGAGCTTTGTGCAGTGTCCTAAGAACAATTGCAAACAGAGGCAAGTTGGGGCATCGTGATGGATTTCCGAACGAGGCGACCGAGCATGCATGCACTTCTCGCCCTGAGGACCTCTTCTTTTACTGCTTTACTTAGCTTCTTTACTTAGTTAGCTAATGTTTTGTTTTTGTACTTAATTAGTTAATGCGCTTAGCTATTCATTCGTGTTGTAATAACTAATTAGTTAGCTTATAGGTTAATTAGTCTTGTGATGTAATAATTAGTTTAATTAGCTTAGATTAGCTAGTTAGCTTATTATTCGGACCCTCCGTCGAGAGGGCACAACTATTGTAATAAGTGTGTGTGTGTGTGATGCATGTCTTCCAACCCCCATTTCTTTCTCCCTTTTACTTAATCGCTTTCGATGGTTAGTTTTAGGGCATATTTCGATTAGTATAACTTGTGCTTGCATGCACCGGGCTCGGCGTATCATACAAACTGCATTGTATTTCAAAAACAATTTGAATACATGTTATCAAGTTGCATTCACATGACATCTTAGGATAGTCGAGCCTATTTAAGCTGCATTTCGCATGTGTTGCATTAGGAATCTAGCATAGTTAGGATTCATGCATGATTTCTAATTAGCTTCTTTCTTTGGCTCGGAGTACACTGTGAGTGTTTTCGCTTTAGCATCCTTGCATGAGTGTAAGTGATTGTCATGTTTAGCATGCTTGCCATGAGGCTAACTGCTTAAGTGTTTAACTGCATGAATACTTGTGGATGAAGGTTTCATTGCTTGAATTGGAACAATTCATCGAAATACGAGTTTTTAAGCCCACTTGAGAGTGGCAAATCATGTTGTTTTCTAAGCCTACTTGAGGGTGGCAAATCCACGACTTAGCCTACTTGCGAGTAGCAACTTCAAACCATTTTTCAAACAAACAAACATGAGATGTTTTGTTCCAACTCGAGTGATTTAGTCTATACTTGTATGCTGTGCGCATCACATAGTAATTCTAGATTAATAACCGGAATAAGAACGCATGTGTTTTCAAAAACAACATATCATGTTAGTAAAGGCCAATCTTTGATCGGCGAGCGGGGGTGCTTATTACATGACCTTCCCCTCTCGTACCCAAGTTCCCGAGCTGAGATAACTTTGGTGATGACGGACACATGGCCTTAGGCACGAGTCAGGGTTTCCTAAATTTCCCAAAACAAAATATTTAGGTGGCGACTCTGAAATCTGGCAAAATAGTCCATGTTTGGCGCTTTTTGATTCAAAATTGATTTTTCAAAACCAATTGCCGAATTTGGACTCTTTGGTGATTTATCAGTCTTACATTGCACTTTGTGAGATTAGATTCAGAACCGTGACATGAGTCCGAACTGTAGTAGCTAGGACTACGATTTGCGCCCTCGCGTGCGGAGCGGAGTTCCGGGCGGTCTACACCATATCGCGTACGAAATGCTGTCTTCTGGATATCCTCCTCCATTATCGTCAACTGAAAATAATCCAATCTCAAGTCTATCTTAGAGAAGCAACAAGACCCCTTCAACTGATCAAACATATCATCTCTACGAGTGTAACATGCTCGGGGGGTACCTGTGTGCGTTAAACTGTTTGGACCCTCGATCTCTTTGATCTAGTCTTATGAGTGCAATGTGAAACGTAGACGAGAGTTCACATATGGCAACTTTGAGAAAATCCATTTTATTGCAAAAAGATATTTGCCACAAATGGAATGCTTCATCAGATCTCAGAGTCACCATCTAATATTTATTTTGAAAAAATTAGGAAACCCGTGACCTGTGCCAAGGCCACTGTTTGTCGTAACCAAAGTTGTCTCGGTTCGGAACCTTAGGTATGAGAGGGAAAGGTCATTAATTGAGCACCCCCGCTCACCCGATCAAAAGATCGGTCTTTACTAAACCATGATATGAATTTTATTTTCTTTATATGTTCATGTTTTGATTATTTAATAAATCAAAAATTTACTATGTGAAGCATACAAGTATAGACTATGCCATTCATTTTGGAACAATTTGATTTTATGTATTTTGAAAGAGTTTTTAAGATGTACAACCAAAATAAATTGAGTTTACAAACATAAAAAATCAACATCATTACAAATTAAGCGACATAACCTCTATCCACTGACATTCATACAATTATATCACATAAGCAAATAGCCACATGGTAAGATGCTAAACATAATAAAAAAATTATGTACAAGCAGGATGCTAAAGAATAATAACTTGCATATTTACCGACGTCCCGGGAACAGCTACAAAACAAAGTTAGTAAAATATGCATGATCCTATATACAAAATCCTAATGCAATACATACACAAGAACGCTTCTAAAGATCCGGCTTCTAAAACATGACATGTGAAACATTGCAAAACATGCGATAGCGCACAAAAACATGTAATAATCAATTAAAGCACAAAGATGTAAATTTAGACGGATCTAGGTATGAATCATGTATATAAAAGCATGGATGGCATGTAAGATATATACATATGCACAGTTATGGAAAGCGATTAAAGAATGTGATAGATAAGAAGTGGGGATGGGGAATTATTACAACACTTTAAATATTACAAATCCAAGGAAGATGAATAAATATTACAACACAGTATAAAAATCCTCACAACCACTCAAAATAAAATAAGCATAAAAAAATTGCAGCTTCAAGCGCCTCAAACACCATCGGAGGTTGATCTTCTCAACGTTGGAAGGCTGCCCGATTTTTCCTAGAGGTCGCGGGCACGGTCATGAAGGTCGCGGATGCGATGGTGTACTTTTAGGTGGCTACCCGATCAATTAACGGGCCGGGTAGCCCGGTAGGCTCAGCCAAACTTTGTTTTTTTAGATTTCCACAACAAAAATAGAACTAAAAACAATATATATGGGAGTCTTAACTCACCACTTTCAATTAGAAAACAAAAATATATAATATAACAAGAAATCAAAGCAACAGAGTAAAGAACTTAAAGCAAAAAAGCAAAATAAGTAAGAAATGCAAGAAAATGAAAAGTTTGTGAAATTCACCTTCCAAGAAAAGGATGAACTCCTTAGTTCACAAACTCCTCTTGATCACCCTCAAGTGTAAGAAGTGTGTTCTCAAATTCTCAATTCAAAATTATGGAGTTTATGGTATGGAAACTGGCTAACTCTCTAGTTTTTCTCACTTTCAATCACTAAACACTTTTCCTTATGATCAAGGCAATTGATCTTTGGCTATATCAGAATTTTTGGAGTGGTTTTGGTGTATGGAAATGAGGAATTTCAGTAGCTATGGAAGCTTGGAAGTGTTTTGGCTCAAGGTTGCAATGCAGACAATTTTTCCTCTTTTGCTCTCATTTCTCTCTAACTCTCTCAAATGATTTTTCTTCTCATTCATTCCATCCTCTTCCTCTTCAATATATGATCTGAATGTATAAGTCGTGTAGGAATAAACAAGTCAAGGAATGGGGGACAAGGTGGGAGACAAAGGTGATGGGCATGACAAGGATGGCAATGATGATCAACACTTTGTTGCTTTTGATTCATCCTTTATGACAAGGCCAAAACCTCTTTTAATAATGGAGGGTAAGTGGAAATAATGGAGGATGAGTGGGTGCACTTGAATCGATCAGAAAATAGGTAAATAGGGTGTCCCAACCGAAGCAAAACCAAAAAAAAAAAAAAACGGGTTTGCTGCTGTTTTGGGCCGAGTTAATAAAATCTGCTATTAAGCCCAACTTCAAATCGGCATATCTCCTTTATCCGGACTTGGTTTTAGGTGACTCTTGGGTCTAAATTGAAGCCCCAGAAGTCTTTTTTCCATTGGTGGTGGCCTCACATTTAAATTCCAAGTGTACAAAGAGATATACCTAATTTAGTGAGGGTTTTTTATTTCCCTCGGGCTACGTCAACAAAATCTGCATTTATGCCAAATCGGTATATCTCCTTTATCTGGACTTGGTTTTGGGTGGTTCTTGGGTCTAAGTTGAAGCCCTAGAAGTCTACTTTCCAATGGTGCTGCCTCATATCTAAATTCTAAGTGTACAAAGAGATATGCCTAATTTAGTGATGGCTATTCATTTCCTTCTTAGCAATTTGATGCTCATCCTTTCCCTAAACCAATTTTCTACAATCCCTTCCTATTTCTTTCAAATCCAAACCTATCCAAACCTATAAAGAAGATGTTTTTAAATATTGTTTTAAAGAGTTCACTTGCCTTCCATTTATTTATACTTTGTCCTTACTTGGTTTACTGAAAAGTGTAATATTTTAATTGAAATGGGAGCCTCGGAACATCGTAGAAACATTTGGAAAAATATTTTGAAAAGAGGGTTTTAAGGTCTAAAATAGTTTGGTAAAAAATGTGTGAAGATTGGGATTAAAGCTCAAATTCCATTTTTCTTGTTGAGGACTGCTAGGGAACACATTCTGATTGTCATCATCGAGTAATCAACAGAAAGCACCTAAGTTTTAGGGCTGGTCAAAATGGGGTGTCTACGATGAGGCATTGGGTACTTGTTCTTAATAGTTACCCGATTCAACTTCTGATAATCTATACAAAGTCGCAACGCTCCATCTTTCTTCTTAGCAAAGAGAGCCGACGCTCCCCAAGGTGAAGTACTAGGGTAGATGAAACCCTTATCTAGCAATTTCTGGAGTTGAATCTTCAACTCACTCAATTTAGCAGGTGCAAATCTATACGGCGCCATAGAAATCGGTGTTGTGCTAGGCATTAAATCAATAGAGAACTTGATCTCTCGGTGATGTGGTAAACTAATAAGATCCTCGGGAAAGACATCGAGGTATTCACAAACCACCCTTGGCAACTTAACCCCGACTTCATCACATTCACTACTCGGAAAGCTAGCAAGAAGGCAACTAAGTTCACTCTACCCACGCGGATCATATATCGGTGATAAGACTCTATCCACCTAGTCCCCCAAAAAATAAAAGCAATCGCCACTCAAGGTACATACAGTAACCCTCTGACGGTAGCAATCTATAATAGCCCGACATGACGATAACCAGTCCATACCCAAAATAACATCAAAACTAGACATGTCAATCAATACAAATGCAAATGAAAGTTGACGACTGACAACCTCTATGTCACAACCCTGACATCCCTGTTTCAAAATAACCTCACTACCGATAGGTGACTTTACATAGATAGGAGATGCTAACTGAGCCAATTCTAATCCTAAAATCGATGCAAATGCAGACGGGATAAAAAATGGGATGAACCCATATTAATCAATACATTAGCAACTGAATTGCAAAACAAGAAGGTACCTCTCACTACAGAAGGAGCAGGTACAAGATTTGGGGTTATAATAGTATACACACGCCCCATAGGTCTCTGCTCAACCTGCTCACCCCTCGGAGTATAAGCCTAATGCACTGACTAAGCCGAAGAGGCTCCCTGATTGGCCCTTGAGGCTTGTGCTGACTGTGTAGGCTGGTGACTCTGTGCCTGCCTAGAACCAGACGCACTAGATGTGTCACCCAACTGTGGACAAAATCCTTTCATGTGCCCCGCCTACCTATACTGATAACAAGTGGGTTGCTGTCCCCTTTCCTAACTCTGGCCTTGGGAACGAGCCAAAGATGATGTTGCTCGCTGCCCTCCTCCTTTCTGCGGGCAAGCTGGAGACTTGTGGCCCAACTGACCACACTTAAAACAAGTAAAATCTCCCTATCCACCTTTCCCAGAACCCAAATTCGGCACTGGAAAGGTAGACCTCGACTGTGCTCCCTGGGACTACTAGGGCTTAGAACCCCTCTGCCTCTTGCTGTCCCCCTGATTATCCTAACTCCTTCTGGAGCCCCTCATCCTTTCTTCCTCTACCTGTATAATGGTTTCAAGATGGGCTGTTGCCTCCAAAAGGCGCCCATAGTCTCTAATCATGAATCCAACCACTTTAAACATGAGCCCGGTCCTCAATCACTTTTCAAACTCCAAATAATGGCGCTCTTCAGTCACCACAAGCTTAGGAGCAAACCTGGAGAGGCTAGTGAACGCGGCTTTAAACTCAGCCACTGGTGTATTCAACTGTACCAGCTTGGAAAACTGGTCTCTCAACTTCTTCCTAACTGTGGGAGGTAGAAACTTGTCCTGGAAGGCGTTGACGAATGCCTCCCAAGTCATCCCAATACACCCACGCGCATACTTCGACCATTGACCCGCATCCCCTTTCAGTTGGAAAGATGCCAAGGTCACCCTCAACTAGTCCTCTTCGATGCCAAGCATCTCGAACGTCTTCACTATTTGTTCTAGTCACTTATCTGCCTTCTGTGGCTCCTTGGGATCACCCAAAAACTCGTCCGGATTCAACCGGAAGAACTCTCTCTTCATGAAAAAAGGCCCTGCCTCAGCTACTTGGGCTTGGACTTGATTCTCAGCCTTGAGAATGTTTATGGATTCTCGTAATGCTTTGGCCATTTTGTGGGCTAGGGCACCCATGGCTTGTTGAACCACTGGTTTGGCCACATTGGCCTGACCAACTCCCTCCTCTTGTGCCAGAATATCATCCGATATGGGCACCTTGTGCCTTCTAGGCCTACTATGCCTATCACCACCACGTTCTGACATCCTAATGAAAGTAACAAAAGAGGTTAACACATTTACAAATGTGTCGAAGCTAACTCACTCGCATCCTAATGCGTGGACAACAGTAATTCACTCCATATAAGCACATAGTCACATAAACACATACGAATTTCATTTTCGAATAGTGACCGTCCCGCGGCATTGCCAGAGTTACAATTAGAAATGGCGGTGATCAGGTGCCTTTCCAATAAGACTCTTAGAAACCTATAGACTCGATCAACATCCTAGAAATTAAATCTCATACCCATATAATCACATAAGCATACATTATATACTAACGCCTCAGCTAAGTGAGACAAACCCATTGTGGTAATAACCACTTCCCATGTACCCAAAGCATTCAAACCCGGTACGCTTTGATACCAAGTTGTAACGTCCCCAAAATTATACCATAAATACAACCCATAAGCGGAAAAATAATGGAAATAATATGCTTTCATTCATTAAAGTTCGTATACAAACGATAACACATGCTATATATATTCACAAATCGTTCATCCTGAATCTACAACATGTGTTACAGTGATAAGAGAACTAAGAGCCAAACAGGTAATTAAATGCCCCATAGGCTTACATCTTTCCAAGTCGTTACTTGGTTATAACAAAAGTGAGCCTAGCTCAACACAATTTAAGCCTTTGGCTACACAAAAGTAAAACAAAATAAAGAAGCCCTTGCTTCCCAAAAGTCCCTCCAAGCTATTGCCTTGGCGAAGGCATGTCACTAGCAATTGAAAATGGTTTTCCCAAACAGGGTGAGCCAAAGCCCAGTAGGAATAATCTAACACAATATATGAGATTTAACAGAGATATAAGTATAATGTGCATACACAACGCTTGTGACAAAACATTCACATTTTCACAAGGTCGTAGAGTATCAAAGTTCGTATTTCAATTCATTTTCCATCCATTCTTTTCAAATTAATTTACCCTTTTCAACTCATGAGCCAATTCAATTTTCTTTCAACAACCCAACTAAGACTACAACTCAGTGGTTATTTAATCAACACAATTACCACACAAACACTTCAATCTGCCATTTTACAAAAATTTCATCTGCGGGATCGGCACCCATGTATACACAAGGTTTCGGGACTTTCACCCTGGACACTTCAGCCAACTTAATTTCAATGGAGTCCATCCCTTATTTCCTTCCAAACATGGAGTACATCCCCATTCTCTTCCCAAACATCATACATATACAATGTATTTAGAACATAGTCATATTCATTGACAATCAACAATAGATTAGTTTTAATTAACCTAATCCTTATGCAATTTCTACAACAATCATAGTTATCCTCCACCAATAGCCCAATATAGTTATTTCTAAACATATATTCAATTTCAAGACAGATAATTTATTAAAAACTTCTGAAGGTGAGAGGTATTACATACTTAACTCCACCATCTATCTCAATGTCCACCCAATTTCATGTTTACAACACTAATTTCATTTATTTATACGAAATAAATATTATAATCATTTTAGGGCAAACACCCAATTTTCCCCAAATATTAACCCAAGTTCCAAAATCAACAATTTTGACACAATACAATCTCATTTACAAACTCCATAATCATTTTATTTTCCATTCATCAAAAACCACTTGTAGACACCCCATTTTTGGCCGTCCTCAAGACTTGGACGTCATCGTTTGAATACTCAATGATTTTGCATGCTCGTGTTCATTTTGAGAGCCTAAAGTTCTCGGCCGAGCGCGTTGCCTTTGAGCCTCTAAACTTGTCTATTTTGTGCTTGGTTGAGGACCAAGAGCTTGTTGTTTCAAGTCTGGAGGAGAGGGTGGCCTGTCGGCCATCCCCACAGTCCATCGGCCATGGCTTGTGCCTGCCGGTCATCAGTGGTGGCCGGTCGGCCACTGGTGATGGCCGACGGCCATTTTTCTCCTTTTTTAGACATTTGTTTACCAGCTGTGCCAACTGTTGTTCACTGAAGTGCATCTCCATACACGTGTATAGAGGGATGAATACAAGCTTTAATCTTGTTTTTCTATATATAGGGGGTGTCCTCCCCCATTTTGGCGGGTTAGAAATTTTGGATCAAAATTCTCTCTCTCTCTTTAGAATTCTCTCTCTCTTTCTCTTTTCTTATTTTGTGCCTTAAACTCTAGTTTCTCTACACCTTTGCACATAGAGCCTTAACCAAACACTCCCACCTTCGAGTTGAGGTCCCTTGGAGCCTAGTTTGAGCTTTTGGAAGGAGGTTTGAGCCTGAAATTGTGGTTGTTTTGTGCTGTGCTTCAAGAGGTATACGACTTACCTTGTAGGCTTTGTTTTAACTACTGGTTTTGCCATCTTTTTATACTGTTTTTGGCCTGGTTTTCAGCTACAAAAAACTCTAATTTTTGAGCCTTAACATGATGGTTTGAGGTCATTTTGTGTAAAGCAATAGTCTGCCCTTCTTGTTGCTTTGTTGTATAAGCTTTTGTACCATCTTTAGCATATTCACACCAAACTTTTTGGCCCTTTAAGCCATTGAAATTTAGAGTTATTTCTGTGGTAAAAACTTGGTTTTGAAGTCCAAAATTTGAGGGGGTAGCCTCCTATCCTTGTGCCTTGTATGCAAGCCTAGATAGCTTAACATGTGAGCATGATTTTCTAGCATTTTGTACCTCAATCTCAGCATGTTTTAGCTCTGTTTTGAGCTGGTTTGGTCCTTTGAGGCTTGTATTGTGTGGTTGTAGTGCAATCTCCTTCACTAGCTTAATGTTTTAGGCTTTTAAACATGAATTGCATGAGTTGCTTGCATGTTTTAGTGTCTTTTTACACTCCATTTCAGCGCCGAAATCTCTGCAATCTCCCTCTATTCTTCACTCTTTCATTTATTTTGAAAGTGGTTTTGAACCCCTTGTTGGCTTGAATGTGAAATTGAGACACTCGTGCTTAATGGTTTTAATCCTCTTTTGAGGGTTTCTACTAACTAACGGCATGAGGACTCTTTCATGCTCAAGGTACTTGTGGTTTAAGTCCTCTTTCCATTAGAGGACACTCACCCAATGGACAAATCAATTAAAGAATGGATTGGTAAGCTAAAATGGGTAAATAAAACATGACAAGTAAAAGAGGCAAGATAAGCATCTTTCATGTTGCATTGCATGTGTTCGGATCGGACGTTAATTTGAACACGAGAAAAATGGGACGTTTCATACTCAAAGTGATGAAACGTGCGACTTTTCTTAGTCACCATCACCCTTGATCATACATGATAGGGTTGTGGTTGTTTTGAGTCTTGTTTTGCACTCATTAAACTTGTACAAGCAAGCTTGGTTCTTTGGCCATCATGCATGAAATGCTTGGTTGATGGTTCGAAGGCCAAGAGCTACACTTCTTTGAGCTTGTGTGATGATAAGGAGGGTAGTAGTACATACACCCCTTGAGAATACATTGCTTTGCCTCTGTTTTCTCTCTGTTGCAGCAAAAAAAAGGAAGTTCAAGGAAGGGGTGGCCGACCGGCCACCAGCAGTAGCCAATCGGCCACCAATGGTAGCCGACAGCCACCATTGGTAGCCAACCGGCCAGAAATGAAATTTTGCACAAGTGTGTTCCTGAGTTGGAGCAGAGGTATTCTGGAAGTCGGCAACATTGTTGGTGTTCAAGTGAGTGCAAACAGAGGCATTCGATGGCAAGGCGGTGGATTTTCGGGAGGAAACCAACCGAGCATGCATGCGTCCCTCACCCTCGAGGCCATTTACTTGTTTTGTTTAATTAGTTAGTAGTAGCTAATTCATTCATTCAAGTGTTGTAATTATTTAATTAGCTTAGATAGTTAATTAGTTTAATTGCTTTAATTAGCTCAGCATAGCTAGTTATTCAATTCGGTTTGTATTAATTAATTAGCTAGAATAGTTAATTAGTTTTGGTTTGAAATAATTAGCTCAATTAGCGTAACTAGTTAGCTTATTCATTCGGACCCTCCTTTGCGAGGACGCAATGTTGTAATAAGTTTGCCTGCATGTGTGCATGTCTTCCAACCCCACGTCTTTCTCCCTTTTATTTAACCGCTTTTGATGGTTAGATGCGGATTATATTTCAATTAGCATACCTTATGTTTGCATGTTTGCATCCATTCATTTGTCTTGCATGCACCGAGGGTTGGCAAATCATCCAAACTGCATTGTTATTTTAATACTTCTTTAAATACGTGTTTCAAAGCATGCTATCAAAGTGTTGCAAATACCATGATTACGAAGCCGAGCCTATTTAGTTGCATTATTGCATGTGTTGCATTAGGCATCTTAACATAAGTTAGGATCATGCATTTTTTTAACTAGTTTTTGTTTTGGCTTGGAGTACTCGGTGAGTTTTATGCTTTAGCATACTTGCATGCGTGTGATTGCCATATTGCCATTTTTTTGCATGCTTTCCATGAGGCTATGTGCTTATTTGCTAAACTGCATGAATGCTTGTGGATGATGGCTTTGTTGCTTGAATTGGAACGATTCAACAAATGTGAGTTTTAAGCCTACTTTGCGAAGTGGCGAAATCATGTTTTAAGCCCACTTGAGGTGGTAAATCCGCATTTCTAAGCCCACTTGAGGGTGGAAAATTCAAATCATTTTCGAAAACAAATATGAGTCGATTTGTTCCAATTCTTGCGATTTTAGTCTATACTTGCTTGTGTGCGTTACATAGTAAAGTTACAAAATAACCGGAATAAGAACACATGAGGTTTATAAAAGAACATATTATGATTAGTAGAGGCCAATCTTTGATCTAGCGAACGGGGGTGGTCATTTCAGGACCTTCCCCTATCGTACCCAAGTTCCCGAGCCAAGGCAACTTTGGTGATGACGGACACGTGGCCTTTGGCACGGGTCAGGGTTTCTTAAATTTTTTCAAAATAAAATATTTAGGTGGCGACTCTGTAATCTGGCAAAGTAGTCCAATTTTGGCATTATTTGATTTAAAATCGATTTTCCAAAATGATTTACCGGATTGGACTCTTTGGTGTTTATCAATGTCACATTGCACTTATGATACTAGATTCAGAACTGCGGGAGTCCGAACTGTGAGGCCTTCTTTTCAAACCCTTTTCCGAAAGGCGGGGGTGCGAAAAAAGGTGAGCCCACAGTTTCTGGCGACTCTGCTAGGGATTTAGAGAACTTGACTCGAACTCATGATATGTTTTTTTATCTACACTTATGCGTTTCTTTGCATTGCATTTGCATCGGTGCGCTGAAGTCACAGTGTTTGCCATCTACTATTCCTGAACGATTTGCCAGAGGCTTGCTTGGAAAAGCGTGCCATAAGGCTGACCGGTTGTGGGCTCTGCCATGATGGGAACAAAAGCCTTGGATCTGGACTACCGCTGTATTGTTTGATCTTCCTTGCACTTCTCGGTGTTAGGTGCGAGAGGTATATTAGGTAGTCTTGCTGAGGTACCCTTTTTGACCAATCGGCCTAGTTGCATATCGGAAGCCATAGAGACTGTTCCAAACTAGGACAGGTTGCTCACCCGAATGTAGGATTATATGAAATCGCTTGTTTGCGTAGTGAATCCCTAGCTCCTGACGAGATTAGGACAGGGCAACCCTACCTCATCATGGGGGTGTTTTGGCTCTTACTTGCTTGATATGTGCTTTTAGAGTGAAACTCTGCAGGCATGTATGTATCAGTTGCAAGTCTGGGTATCAGTTTGAGGGTATCAGTTTTGAGGCAGAAAATTTGGGGTAGAAATTAGTGTTTGAGCATAGTCGTCTAGCTTAAGATTTCAACTGTGTGTTGTCTTTGTCTGAGCCGAGGTGCTGTGCATTTTCTAATTTTTGTTTCTTTTGCTTTATTTTTCTTTCTTGTAAGGTAGTGTTTCACAATTGCATCAGACGAGGCAGTTACCCCCCGAGCACTCTAGACTTGAGGAAGGCAGATTTACCGATCTGAGGATCTTATTGGAGGACAACCAGTGTTTGCTTCGCTACCCCTGGTTACCAGATAGAGGAGAGTTAGGCATAGCTCACCAGTTCAGCACTCGCCAATTCGGCACTTACTAACTACTTCACCTGTGCTCAGTCGAACCTAGTTATCTGTATCTACTTCAAAAAGAGAGTACACACCAGTTCGGATAGACCAGCACCCCTCAGTCAACATGGAGGATATAATGCGCCAACTTCAACAGACTATTGAGAATATGCAGTTAGATGTTGCCCGCCAAGCGAAAATTGCAGCCCATTAGGCTGAGTTGATTGCTAGGCTACAGCAACAACAGTCGCAACAGGCAACAGCTTCTGCATTCCATCCATCTCCTGCAGATATTCCAGTACCCAGAGCTCCTGCTCCTACAGCCAATGTCCAGGAAAATGCGGACATCCCAGTGGATCCGATTCCACCCTAGATTTCCAAAGCACCGGTTTACCCAACAGAGGTGTCCTTTGAGTTTGAGGCTGACCCTACTGCGTTGAAAGTGAGCAAGCTTGAGAAGCTTTTTAAACGAGATCAGGGAGTTAATTCGATCTTAGATATAGGGGACGGCTATACTGATGCGGCGGTCACATTGCCAGACAGGTTTAAAATGCTGCATATAGACCGCTTTGATGGCTCGGGTGATCCTGTGGTCCACTTGCGGAAATTTTTCGATATTCTACGGCCGATGGGCCTATCTAGACTGCATAAGTTATCCCTCTTCGACCGGACCTTGTCAGGTATTGCGGCCATCTGGTATGCAAAACTTGAGGATTCTATAAAAAGGAACTGGGAAGAGATGACTGAGGCCTTTATCACTCAAAACTTCTATAACACTCAAATCGAGGTCATGACTCGTGATCTTAAAGCAACTCGCCAAGAGCCGAACGAGGACTTCTCTAATTTCTTCACTCGGTGGAGGGTTGAGGCCTTCATGATGACCACTCGACCAGCTGAAAAGGACCAGATTAGAATGGTCATCCGTAATCTACAACCGAGGCTGCTCTAGAAGATGATAGTCTTACCTCTGCCTACATTTGCTGACCTCCACGAAATAGTGGTGCAGATAGAGGATGCAATGAAATAGGGTCTGATAGACCATGAGAAAGAGTAGCCTAAGTGTCATGACCCGAACCTGCCCCTATGGGTTAAGGACATAACCGGCCAGTAATCTGGAGATTACCTACGGCCTCAGACCAAAACAGACATAACTCGTCAGAGTAAAGGGGCCGAACGGAAGCAATAATTAAAAACTTTGTCCATAGAGCCGTGCTTATATGCACATCAAACAAACCATACACGTATATGTTAATAACCCACAACAAAATACAATACCATAAAATCCTTTACAAACAGGATCATCCAACTGAGTCAACCCATATCAAAACTATATACAGATATACATAAAGTCCTTGCCAACAAGACAAACTATGAATGCATGACAAAATGGCAAGGATGGGTCTCGTGCGTGAGACACAAGGCTGACTTTTCAAAACTCATGTTAATCCTGGCAGACTTCACTGGGGCTGGGTTTGGACCTCTCTTGGCTCACCTACAAACACATGAATGAGCGTGAGCAATAGCCTAGTGAATAATATCAAATACAGAAATTACATAACAATGTAAAACAACATGTTCCAAACGGCCTTTGGCCCAATTCACATTTCTACTTACATATATATATATACTTATACAAAATTTAGATCAAGTGACTGTAGTTCCAACATACTGGCCTTTGGCCCATTCAGATTTCCATTCATGTCAAAACGGCCTTCGGCCCATTCATTTATGTCAAAACGGCCTTTGGCCTATCCATTTATGTCAAAACGGCCTTCGGCCCATTCACTTCTGTCAAAATGGCCTTCGGCCCATTCATTTCTGTCAAAATGGCCTTTAGCCCATTCATTTCTGTCAAAACGGCCTTCGGCCCACTCATTCATGTCAGAACGACCTTCGGTCCATTCATATAGGTCAAAATGACCTTCAGTCCGTTCATTTGTATCAAAACGACCTTTGGTCCATTCATTTACATCAAAACGACCTTCGGTCCATTCATTCCTATCAAAACGACCTTTGGTCCATTCATTCATTCCTGCCAGACTTTTGTCCACAATCCCAATTAACAACTCATAAAGTTTGTAAGGGAATAAACAATTGGACATTGACAAGCTTTCAAATATTGATATTACTCACAGTGATCGGCTTGCGGATTTGCCCTGGAGCTTGACCCTACACATTGCATGAACACAAGAGGGTCATTAATAATTCAATCTGTTCTTTAATTCACATATTTCTCTTTAGGCTTTATTCCTATCTCATTAATCTCATTTATGATGTTTAACACATGCCTAAGAGTGTTTACAAGTGAAAGAGAACGGAAAACAAAACACAGAACGCATGAACGAAATTTCAAAAAACAGGGTCCCCGCTCGAGCGTGGAATTTCCCCCTCGAGCGGACCTTCAAGGCCTGCAAAAGTACTGGTTGCATGAAAAACACGCTCGAGCGTGGAATAGAGCGCTTGAGCTGATGGCCTGTCTACAAAAACTCCACGCTCGAGCGTGAGGTATCCCGCTCGAGCGGGCATCCAACTCTGCAAAAGTGCTGGGAGCACGATTTTCCCGCTCGAGCGGCCATTACCCCGCTCGAGCGGACATCAAAATTCTGGGTTTCCCAGATTGTGTTCTTGAGCTCCAAATCGGTTTTCCAGCTACATTACTTGCATGCAATGGCTCAAATCTCGATATAATCATACTAACATGGCACCAATGCAAGATTATAATATTATGAAGCTCAATTTCTTGATTTATCCATATGCATGACCCAAAATATGTCAAACTCAACATCATCATAACAAATTCATGCATTCAAGCTCATATCTTCTCAATTTGTACATGCATGTGATGAATTAGCCACATTCTCAACTTAGATAACATAAATGGTGATCAAAACATGAGTTTCAACCAAAACTCTACATGAATCATGTATTTTAAGCTTATACATGCTATTTCAAAACATTTCCTTACATGCATGCATATATCAAGCTTTAATCCAACAAAACCAACCTAATTTTATTTCAATCTTACTTTTGATCACCCAATTAGCTTGAACACACAAAACTACAAACTATAATCCAAGAATTACTCACCTAGAAGCTTTGATCTTCTAAGCCCTAGTCAATTCTTGAGCTAAATCTCCAAAACTTCCAAGCTTTAAGCTAAATTTGCACAATTCTCTCCTCTCTCACTCTAACAGCCGGCCTTGCCTCTCTCTAGAGAGTTGATCAGCCCAAATAAAGTTAAAGGAAGGGAATTGAGTGTAAAATGCCTCTACATAAATCCCCACTCACAATATAATAATAATAATAATGTAATTTGGCACTATTCATCAATTTAATCGATTTAATCTGGTCCGAATCAATTTTTCAATTAAATTTCACTGTAGGCTCTAAAAATTATGCCAATCACAATGGCGTAATCAATTTCGGGTTCTGTGGCCAATAAGGCCCTCAATTTAATTTCCAAAGCAGGTTATTCAAACAGATATTCCTACGATGAACAGATAAAATTTCAAAATCATATATATATTCGCATAATGGCACACAAATCATATCAAAACATATAATCACATTGGCATTTGGGACCAATTAGCATAATACAGTACAGGGGTGTCACACTAAGAGGGCTTTTACATGCGGTTCCAATGCGGCTATGAGTAGTAATGCAGCTGCAAGGACCTCTGATGTTGGTATGGTCACCACCACACTAAAAACAGCCACCCCCTTTGCTGGTACATCCGAAACCACCTCACAACCTGCAAAGCACTAACCCCGAGGCCAGAGGGTTTTCACCCCACTCTACATGTCTCTATTTGCAGCCTTGAGGGTCCTAATAAAAAAAGGGCATCTGAAGCCCCTAGAGCCACGCCCATTGCCTAATCCCCTCCCTCCTACACACAACCCGGCCAAGTAATGCGCCTTCCACCAATAACATGGTCATGACACCAACCTATGCTTTAGATTACGTCATGAGATTTAGGATTTCATTGACAACAAAGTGATAGCGCCTCCTCAAAAGCCTAACGTCACTTAAATCCTCTCCCACCACATAACCAACCCCCTCCACCCCGGTAAATAAACCTTATCCAAACACTGGCCGTCCCTTACGACCCCAGTATATACATCACCCCCTTCCACCTACCTAAGCCGGCAATGTTCATCCCAGAAAGCACATACTTGTGCATGATGAGCACGTCCATATCCCAACCCGAACCTGTGGTGGTGGCTGTGGTAGAAGAAGGTATGCCTGAGGGCTCCGTGAGCTTAACTGAAGAGGAATACAACCCGTGGCGCTACATTGTGCTAACCAGTCAGGCCAGACCAGGAGTGGAATTGCCGACGGGAGTGGAGGTCAATGTAGTCCGGGAGGACGAACCAAGCCAGGGACTAGATGACTTAGTCGATCTAGAGGAGGACATCAGTAACCTGCAGTTCTTTGATGAACAAGATCTGGGGAATGTACAGATTGGCTGGTTTGATATGAACGGATCAACGGATAATACGGGATGGCTCAGTGATGAACTGGATGTTGATGAGGGGTCTCAACCAAAGTAGGAACAGCTGGAAACGGGAATTGTTGCAACGGTCGGAACCCTGAACGGTCGCTTTGTTTGGGAGGGGGAAGATTTCCCATTTTGCGGCTTTCCTGAGCCATGGCTGAACTCTGAGAAGCGGTGTTTGCCCGACTTTGAGATCTTCTTCGACCTACAGTTGCAAGGGGACGAAGTTGCAGAAGAACAGATTGACCTACCAGCTGAGGCTGAATAGAGTACAAAGGATAAGTCCAATGGCATTGAACTTGAGATAGGAGCAGCGTTGGCTTGTCTCCTTTCGGATACTTAGATCAAACTGGAGAGCTTGAGGGATGACTTCACTGGATCCATGATCGGAGATCAATTGGCTGTGGACCCTTTCGGTGGTATTCTGGATGTATCTATCGCACCATCCCTCGTTTGGCAGTTCGAGGAGGGCTTTTTTTGTCCAGCAATTCTGAATCAGGTAGTGAATCAGAATCTGATTCCACAGAGTCTGTGGAGTCAGAATCAGATTCCAGTTCTTCTGAGTTGGAGTCCGGTATTCCTGGGGTTGATAACCCGGATGCCATTGTTTTGTCCAGGTTATCTTTTTCCTTTTCTTTTGAGTCGGTTGTAACCAAGGAATTGGACGAGCTGGAAGCTTTGAATGAGAATGGTACCACTGCAGTTTCTGAGTACTTTTCTGTGCCACTTGTGTATTGCATTGATCATGACTTTCAAAATTTTGATAAAAATGGCGAGAAAGGAATTCCTCTGGTTTTGAAACATTTGATTAATCGAGAGGAGGAGAGGTTTGTAAAACCCCTAGTTGATGAAATCATTTCAATTAATGTAGATACTCAGAAGGATCTGCGTCTGGTCCAAATCGGGTCCACGTTGTCTTTGGAGGAATGCGAGCTTTTAGTCGCTTTATTAAAAGGTTTCAAATATATTTTCGCATGGTCCTACGAAGACATGCCTGGAATCAATCCTGAGACTATATAGCACCAGATTCCTCTTAACCCTGAGGCCTGACCCATCAAGCAGAAGCTTCGAAGAATACGCCCGGATTAGGCTTTGAAAATCAAGGAAGAGGTCACCAAGCAGATAGATGCAGGGTTCTTGCTAGTATTTGAGTATCCTACTTGGTTGGCTAACATTGTTCCGGTGCTGAAGAAAAATGGTAGAATTCGGGTGTGTGTAGATTTCAGAGATCTGAACAAAGCCAGTCCGAAGGATGACTTCCCTATACCGCACATTGACGAATTGGTGGACTTCACCGCAGGCCATGCGTTGCTCTCTTTTATGGATGAATTTTCCAGGTACAACCAGATCTTGATGGCACCCAAGGGTAGAGAGAAGACTGCCTTCACCACACCGTGGGGAACCTGCTGCTACAGGGTGATGCCGTTAGGTTTGAAAAATGTTGGGGCTACTTATAAACGGGCTACAACCACGATCTTGCATGATATGATCCACAAAGAGGTTGAGGTGTATGTGGACGACATGATTGTCAAGTCCAAGGAAAGAGAGGTCCACTACACCACCTTGAAGAAATTTTTCCAACGGATCAGAGAATATCGGTTGAGACTAAATCCACAGAAGTACACTTTTGGCGTCATAGCAGGGAAGATGCTGGGGTTCTTGATTACACAAAGGGGCATTGAGGTTGATCCTTCCAAAATCAAGGCCATCTTGGAAATGCCACCACGAAGGATTGAAAAAGAGGTGGGAGGCTTTCTAGGTAAAGTGCAATTCATAAGACGATTTATTGACCGATGCCAGGTTACTTTTGAGCATATCAAGCAATATCTACAGAACCCACCCGTGTTGTTACCGCCAGAGTCGGGGAAGCCGTTGATTTTGTATCTGTCAGTAACCTACATGACAATGGACTGCATGCTTGCGCAGGAATCTGAGGGTAGAGTGGAGAAAGCCATTTATTACCTAAACAAGAAGATGCTGGAATATGAGACCTGTTACACCCTGCTGGAGAAGGCTTGCTTGGCCTTGGTATGGGCTACCAGGAAGTTGAGGCATTACCTATTAGCTCACTCTATAATTCTGGTTTTGAGAATTCTGGTTTCGAGATTAGATCCTATCAAATATCTTTTCGAGAAACCAGCACTTACGTGTAGGCTAGCCCGTTGGCTGCTTCTCCTCTCCGAATTTGATTTAAAGTATATGACTCGCAAGTCTGTGAAGGGGAGAGTAGTAGCGGAGTTCCTAGCCGATCACCCAGTGGAGGGAGACAAAGCAGTAGAGTATTTATTCCTAGATGAGGCCATTCTGCAGGTCGAGGAAGAGATTTGGACTATGTACTTTGACGAAGCGTCTAACCAGTACGGTTATGGGATAGAGGTGTTGCTGATAGCACCTGACAATTCCCATATACCTTTAGCTTTCAAACTCCGGTTCAAGGTATCTAATAACAAAGAAGAATATGAGGCATGTATCGCTGGCTTGGAAGCCGCCTTGGAACTAGGGTGTAGACACCCCATTTTTGACCGACCTTAAGACTCAGACGTCATCGTTTGTGCGCGCGATGATTGTGCATGTTTGTGCTCGTTTTGAGTGTTCGAAGTTCTCGACTGAGTGCCTTGTTTTTGAGCCTCTTAACCCTCTGTGTTTGGGCCTTGTTTTTGGGCCAAACCTTGGTGCCTCTTGCCTGGAGGGGGAAAAGGGCTTGTCGGCCACTTTTGGCACTTGCTAGCCACTTTTCTCTCTTGTAGGCCACTTGAAGTGGTCGGTCGGCTAGGGGAGGTGGCCGGCCGGCCACCTGATGTGACCGACCGCCAATTTTCTCCTTTTTCAGATATTTTCAGATCTTTTGAGCCAGCTGCTGAGCACTGAGGCTCATCTCTATACACGTGTATGATTGTTTGCATGCTATGTTACATCGCATTGTGTATGCTATGTTACATCGCATTGTGTACGCCATGTTCTTTACGTTGTGTATGCCATGTTGCATTGCATTGAGTATGCATGTTGTTGCAATTGTTTGGATTAGGTGTTAGTCCAAACATGAGAAACGAGGGACATTTCATACTTGAAGTGACGAAATGTGCCTCAATTCTCGGTCGCCGACCCTCTTGATCAAGCATGATAGAGGTCAAGGCTTTATGTGTTTATGTGTGCATTCATTTCATATTGAATTGTGCATATTTGGCTTCTCGGCCATCATGCATTGAAATGCGTGATTGGTGGCCCGAGGGTCGAGAATCGCACTCTCTTGAGCTTATGAAATAATAGGGAGTGTGGTTGTGCACACATACATTGCAAGTACATTGCCATGCCCTTTCTTACTCTCTGTTGCAGCAAACTGGAGAAGTGCAGCAACAAGTGGTCGGCAGACCAGAAAAACTAGCTGGCCGACCACTTTTTCTGGTCTGCAGCAATGGTAATTGGTCGGCCAGTGGTTGGCAACACCCCTAGGTGGTCGGCCATGCTCCTACAGGTCCCCAAGGTGAGTTAGAAGCTATCTGGAGCTTGGTGCAAGGTTCTGAGAATAATTGCAAATAGAGGCAAATTGGGGCATCACGTTGGATTTCCGAACGAGGCGACCGGGCATGCATACACTTCTCGCCTCGAGGCTCCTGTTTTATTGCTTTGCTTAGATAGCTAGCTTATGCTTTGTTTTGTACTTAAATAGTTAATGTGTTTAGCTATTTAATTTGTGTTGTAATAACTAGTTAGTTAACTTGTTAGTTGATTAGCTTGTTTTGTAAATAATTAGTTAACTTGTTAGTTAATTAGTTTTGTCAGCTTAGCTAGCTTAGCTTCTTATTTGGACCCTCCGTCGAGAGGGCCAATTGTTGTAATAAGCGTGCGTGTGTGTGATACATGTCTTCCAACCCCCATTTCTTTCTCCTTTTTACTTAACCGCTTACGATGGTTAGTTTTAGGGCATATTTTGTTTAGCATACCTTATGCTTCACATGCGTGCATTCATTTATCTGTTTTGCATGCACCGGGCTCGGCACATCATACTAACTGCATTGTATTTCAATTCCAATTTGAATACATATACCAAGTTGCATTTCACATGACATCTTAGAATAGCCAAGCCTATCTTAGTTGCATTTTGCATGTGTTACATTAGCCATCTTAACATGAACTAGGATCATGCATGATTTCTAACTAGTTCTTTGTTTTAGCTCGGAGTACACTGTGAGTGTTTACGCTTTAGCATACTGCATGTGTGTTAATGTTGCCATGAAAGCATGCTTGCTATGAGGCTAACTGCTTATTTGATATAACTGCCTGAATGCCTGTGGGTGAAGGTTGGATTGCTTGAATTGGAACAATTCATCGAAATACGAGTTTTAAGCCCACTTTGAGAGTGGCAAAATCATATTTTCTAAGCCCACTTGAGGGTGGCAAAATCCACGACTTAGCCTACTTGCGAGTAGCACCTCTAAACCGTTTTCAAACAAACGAACATGAAATGCTTTGTTCCAACTTAGGCAATCTAGTCTATACTTGTATGCTGTGCGCATCACATAGTAATTCTAGGTTAATAACCGGAATAAGAGCACAGGTGTTTTCAAAAACAAAATATCATGTTAGTAAAGGTCGATCTTTGATCGGGCGAGCGGGGGTGCTCATTGCATGACCTTCCCCTCTCGCACCCAAGTTCCCGAGCCGAGGAAACTTTATTGATGACGGACACGTGGCCTTAGGCATGAGTCAGGGTTTTCTAAATTTTCCAAAATAAAACATTTAGGTGGCGACTTTGTATCTGGCAAAGCAGTCCATGTTTGGCACTTCTTTATAAAAATCAGTTTTCCAAAACGATTTGCCGAATTTAGGCTCTTTGGTGATTTATCGGTCTTACATTGCACTTTGTGAGATTAGATTCAGAACCGTGATGCGAGTCCGAACTGTAGTAGCTAAGAACCACGGTTCGCACCCTCGCGTATGGAGCGAGAGTTCCGGGCGGTCTATAGGTGGTGACCCTTTGAGTCTTATGTACGCATTCATTAAGCTTGTGCAAGCTTGGTTCTTTGGCCATCACGCATGAAAATGTTTGATTGGTGGCTTCAGAGCCAAGTGCCATACTCCTTTGAGCTTGAGAAATGATGAGGAGGGTGGTAGTACATACATTTCCTTGCAAATACATTGCTGTGCCTCTGTTGTTCTCCGTTGCAGCAAAAACAGAAGTTTGGAAAAGCAGGTGGCCGGCAGGCCACTTGAGGTAGCCGACCGACCACTCTCAATGGCCGGTCGGCCAGTTAAGGTGGTCGGCAGCCACTTTTTGTGGCCGACCGGCCATCAGTCCATTTTTGTGCCAAAATGTTCTTGTTTTGAGGCAGAACCAGTCTGGAAGTTGGTTCAATGTTCAGCTGTTAAGGCAAGGGCAAACAGAGGCAACCGGTGGCAAAGTTATGGATTTTCAGGAGGAAGGCAACCGAGCATGCATATCTCCCTCGCCCGCGAGGCCGCTTTACTTGCTTTAATTAGTTAGTTGTTAGCTAATTATTTGATTTGAGTATTGTACTTAATTGACTTAGAATGGCCAGTTGTTCGAATTCATTTGTGTTCTAATAATTAATTAGCTAGTATAGTTAATTAATTCGTTTAATTCGTTTTGTAATAATTAGCCTAGCTTAGATTAGATTAGCTTATTTATTCGGATCCTCATTCGAGAGGGCACAATGTTGTAATAAGCGTGTATGTGTGTGTGCATGTCTTCCAACTCCGCTTCTTTCTCCCTTTTACTTAATCGCTTTCGATGGTTAGATTAGGGCACGTTTTGATTAGCATATCTTATGCTCGCATGTTTGCATCATTCATTTGTCTTGCATGCACCGGGCTCGGCGCATCATTCAAACTGCATCCTATTTCAATACTTATTTGAATATGTGTTTCAAAGCATGTTATCAAATGTTGCATTCATATGCCATCTTAGATAGCCGAGCCTATTTAGTTTCATTATTGCATGTGTTGCATTAGGCATTTAGTATAGTTAGTATCATGCATATTTCTAACTAGCTTTTGTTTTGGCTTGGAGTACACTGTAAGTCTTACGCTTTAGCATACTTGCGTGAGTGTGAGTGTTGCCATGATTCACATGCTTGCCATGAGGCTATGTGCTTATTTGCTTAACTGCTTGAATGCCTGTGGATGAAGGCTTTGTTGTTTGAATTGGGATAATTCGATGAATGAATGTTTTAAGCCCACTTTGCGAAGTGGCAAAATCATGTTTTAAGCCCACTTGAGGGTGGCAAATCCGCACTTTAGCCCACTTGCGAGTGGCATTTTCAAACCATTTTCGAAAGCAAACATGAATCGAAATGTTCTAAGTTTCGCTTTAGCCCACTTGAGCTTTTGGAAGGAGGTTTGAGCCTGAAATTGTGGTTGTTTTGTGCTGTGCTTCAAGAGGTATACGACTTACCTTGTAGGCTTTGTTTTAACTACTGGTTTTGCCATCTTTTTATACTGTTTTTGGCCTGGTTTTCAACTACAAAAAACTCTAATTTTTGAGCCTTAACATGATGGTTTGAGGTCATTTTGTGTAAAGCGATAGTCTGCCCTTCTTGTTGCTTTGTTGTGTAAGCTTTTGTACCATCTTTAGCATATTCACACCAAACTTTTTGGCCCTTTAAGCCATTGAAATTTAGAGTTATTTATGTGGTAAAAACTTGGTTTTGAAGTCCAAAATTTGAGGGGGTAGCCTCCCATCCTTGTGCCTTGTATGCAAGCCTAGATAGCTTAACATGTGAGCATGATTTTCTAGCATTTTGTACCTCAATCTCAGCATGTTTTAGCTTTGTTTTGAGCTAGTTTGGTCCTTTGAGGCTTGTATTGTGTGGTTGTAGTGCAATCTCCTTCACTAGCTTAATGTTTTAGGCTTTTAAACATGAATTGCATGAGTTGCTTGCATGTTTTAGTGTCTTTTTACACTCCATTTCAGCGCCGAAATCTCTACAATCTCCCTCTATTCTTTACTCTTTCATTTATTTTGAAAGTGGTTTTGAACCCCTTGTTGGCTTGAATGTGAAATTGAGACACTCGTGCTTAATGGTTTTAATCCTCTTTTGAGGGTTTCTACTAACTAACGGCATGAGGACTCTTTCATGCTCAAGGTACTTGTGGTTTAAGTCCTCTTTCCATTAGAGGACACTCACCCAATGGACAAATCAATTAAAGAATGGATTGGTAAGCTAAAATGGGTAAATAAAACATGACAAGTAAAAGAGGCAAGATAAGCATCTTTCATATTGCATTGCATGTGTTCGGATCGGACGTTAATTTGAACACGAGAAAAATGGGATGTTTCATACTCAAAGTGATGAAACGTGTGACTTTTCTTAGTCACCATCACCCTTGATCATACATGATAGGGTTGTGGTTGTTTTGAGTCTTGTTTTGCACTCATTAAACTTGTACAAGCAAGCTTGGTTCTTTGGCCATCATGCATGAAATGCTTAGTTAATGGTTCGAAGGCCAAGAGCTACACTTCTTTGAGCTTGTGTGATGATAAGAAGGGTAGTAGTACATACACTCCTTGAGAATACACTGCTTTGCCTCTGTTTGCTCTCTGTTGTAGCAAAAAAAAGAAGTTCAGGGAAGGGGTGGCCGACTGGTCACTAGTATCAGCCGACCGGCCACCAGCAGTAGTCGACCGGCCACCAGCACTAGCCGATCAGCCACCAGCAGTAGTTGACCGGCCAAAAATGAAATTTTTCACAAGTGTGTTCTTGAGTTGGAGCAGAGGTATTCTGGAAGTCGGCAGCATTGTTGGTGTTCAAGCGAGTGCAAACAGAGGCATCCGATGGCAAGGCGGTGGATTTTCTAGAGGAAACCAACCGAGCATGCATGCGTCCCTCGCCCTCGAGGCCATTTACTTGTTTTGTTTAATTAGTTAGTAGTAGCTAATTCATTCATTCAAGTGTTGTAATTATTTAATTAGCTTAGATAGTTAATTAGTTTAATTGCTTTAATTAGCTTAGTATAGCTAGTTATTCAATTCGGTTTGTATTAATTAATTAGCTAGAATAGTTAATCAGTTTTGGTTTGTAATAATTAGCTTAATTAACGTAGCTAGTTAGCTTATTCATTCGGACCCTCCTTCGCGAGGGCGCAATGTTGTAATAAGTGTGCGTGCGTGTGTGCATGTCTTCCAATCCCACGTCACTCTTTCTTTTATTTAACCGCTTTCGATGGTTAGATTAGGATCATATTTCGATTAGCATACCTTATACTTGCATGTTTGCATCCATTCATTTGTCTTGCATGCACCGAGGCTCGGCGCATCATTCAAATTGCATTGTTAGTTCAATACTTCTTTGAATACGTGTTTCAAAGCATGCTATGAAAGTGTTGCAAAAACCATGATTAGGTAGCCAAGCCTATTTAGTTGCATTATTGCATGTGTTGCAATAGTGATCTTAACCTAAGTGAGGAGCATGCATTTTTCTAACTAGTTTTTGTTTTGGCTTGGAGTACTCGGTGAGCTTTATGCTTTAGCATACTTGCATGAGTGTGATTACCATATTGCCATGTTTCGCATGCTTTCTATGAGGCTATGTGCTTATTTGCTAAACTGCATGAATGCTTATTTGCTAAAGTGGGCTTAAAACTCACATTTGTTGCTTGAATTGGAACGATTCAACAAATGTGACTTTTAAGCCCACTTTGCGAAGTGGCGAAATCATGTTTTAAGCCCACTTGAGGTGGCAAATCCGCATTTCTAAGCCCACTTGAGGGTGGCAAATTCAAACCATTTTCAAAAACAAATATGAGTCGATTTGTTCCAATTCTTGCGATTTTAGTCTATACTTGCTTGTGTGCGTCACATAGTAAACTTAGCAAATAATCGGAATAAGAACACATGAGGTTTATAAAAGAGCATATCATGATTAGTAGAGGCCGATCTTTGATCGGGCGAGCGGGGGTGCTCATTTCAGGACCTTCCCCTCTCGTACCCAAGTTCCCGAGCCGAGGCAACTTTGGTGATGACGGACACGTGGCCTTTGGCACGAGTCAGGGTTTCCTAAATTTTTCCAAAATAAAATATTTAGGTGGCGACTTTGTAATCTAGCAAAGCAGTCCAATTTTGGCATTATTTGATTTAAAATCGATTTTCCAAAATGATTTGCCGGATTGGACTCTTTGGTGTTTATCAGTGTCACATTGCACTTGTGATACTAGATTCAGAACCGCGGGAGTCCGAACTGTGAGGCCTTCTTTTCAAACCCTTTTCCGAAAGGCGGGGGCGCGAAAAAAGGTGAGCCCACACCCCTCTTTTTATTTCATACCCAAACTCTAGGTTTGTTCAAGCTACTCCCAAATCTGACCATTGTTACACAACAACAAATAACAAAGCTAAAGACTATATGAAAGTGTAGAAAATCCTTACCTTAAGAAGAGAAGACGAGCAAAGCAAGGTTGAAACTCCAAAGACATCGAAACCCACTTTTGTTCGGATGAAAAGAGAGCCCATGACGTGCTCTACCTTTTTCTCAAAGGCACTGGGGTGAAGAACCCAATGGATCTAGGTGAAATAGTAGGGAGAAGATGAGTTTTAGAGAGAGAAACTCAAGATCTAGGGTTTTGGAGAGTTTTACAGAGAGAGAGAGGAATGAAAAAGTGATGGAAAAAGGTCATCTTCACGGACTATTATATATGTAGTCCGCTTGAACGTGGAAAGTGACGCTCGAGCATCAGACACAATGTTCCGTTCGAGCGTAAGAAACGACACTCGTGCATCGAATACGGTCTTCCAGTATTTGCAGGTCTACAAAAAATACTGAGATTTTGCAAATTCCGCTTGAGCATAAGAATGGCCGCTCGAGCGGAGCAGAAAAATTTGCAAAGCCCGCTTGAGCGTAAGAATGGCCGCTTGAGCGGAGGAGTTAAAATCTGGACAACATAGGTTTGAAAAATCAAGCAACCAACCTATTCCAAACACACAGCTACAATCTAAATGACTAATCCAAGGAACAACAAGGGTAATAAGAGATGGACAACAACATTGAACCATGAAACCTAAGTCCGGAACAAAATAAAATGTAGGGTCAAAACCGGAGTCGCTAGAAAAACTGTGGGACTTAATGTATTTTCTTCAAATCTCAAGGGAAGTAAGTGTAATTTAACCTATTTTTGTCTAGACGAATATGATTCAATGTGGCTAACAATAGAGGTGTACGCGATGCGGTTACTATGGGTTAAAGGTAAAATTATGAACCGAACTGTAAATGATGTATTGGCAAATAACAAAAGTGTGGTTTGGGTGGTTTCAATGTCTTAGTTGATTGAAGAATAATCTTAAACCATTATCAATTATTTGCATAATATACAACACTAAATTGTATAATATTTTTCATATATATAATACTAACTAATTTTACATAATATTTTTGATAAATATAACTAATTTGCAACAAATTAAACATTCTAAATCTCTTTGACACTGATTTTTACTTTAGTATATCATTAGAGGTTAAAAAAAATATGTATTAACTATGGCGGAGTGGAGTGGTTTCTAAGACAGATTATAAGTTTTAAACCGCAAATCAAACTAACCCGCTTTTAGTGGATGGATCGGTGTAGATTGGGTGGTTTTAGCGGATTGGACAGTATTTTGCACACTTTTGCTAACAATGTTCAATTAACCTTATTTTTTATATGAATAATCTGCTAGGCGGGCCACCCTAAGTTTTTCAAATATTTTTATAATGAATGTAAAATGGCCCTTAGATTTTTAAAATTCTTTTGTTGGCCTAAATGTTTCTACCATATTATAGTGCGACCACAATTATTTCACATAATTCTATTAATTTGATATGTAAATATCAAATTTTTTTTTTTAATTATGAAAATCATAGAGGTAAATTTTTTAGTTATATAAATTATATTGTTTGAGAAATGATATGTAATGCCCCGCCTTTTTATTACTCGGATTCCATTACCAAACCATTATTATAGATTCAATTTCAGAAATAACATACGAAAATTCTTTATATTTACAAGAACACATAAATAAAGATTCTCTCATCCAAATATAATATGAATGCAACAAGAGTTATAATTAAATAAATTGCCCGTAGGCTTACATCTTCTAAATGAAGAGAAAGGGTTTAACCCTTTTACATCAATGACATTCGGCCCACAAACAAAAGGCCCTGTGGCCAATAGGTAAAGAAGATCCATGACCTTGAAACACCTCTCGATGTTCACCTGAAAAAGGATTAGCAAAGTGGGATGAACATAAAGTCCAGTAGGGATCTCAACATGATCCTAAACAATAACAACTTACAGATAACTATGATAATGAATGTTTAGTCCCATACTATATAAATAAGGTGACGGTTTATACAGAAATATACATATATAGGAACTTTTCTCAAAGTCATTCACTTCATTCAATAACATAAGTAATTCACTTTTCTTTCTTCTTGTTACCTTTTTCCAATATTCATATGACTATAAAAAATTTTTGAAGAAAAACAATTTCACCAAGCCCATTACGTTTTCTCTCACTTTCCAGACTTATACCTGATTTGCATTTTCAAAACATGTTCACAAGTATTCAAAGTCTTTCACATTTTTCACAATCTTAACACAATACTTACGTCCGTTTCAACACATTCATAACTATACAAGTATGCCTTTAATACAAAAGGAAAACAACAAGCAATCAATAACTATTTGCTTCAACAATTGAGGCAATACGACCTTCTAGAACGATAGCCATCATAACCCATGACATACCCAAATACACTAAGACAATAATGATAAATAAATTCTGCTCTACCTGCCTTAAGCATGGTAAGCCAATGATACATCTTTCCACAATGAAATGCCAATTTACCAGACACCGGTTGGAAGGTAATGGTACCTCTGTCAAGTTCTCCAGGCGCTAGCTGGAAGGTTCTGGTACCTCTCATTTTAAGCGCAACCAATTCTCCAGGCGCTAGCAGGAAGGTAATGGTACCTCTTATTCTCAGCGCAGTATACCAATCATCACAACAAGACAAAGTACAATCAACAAGTGTAATGCATACACAAACTATTCAACAGAACAATGTCATCCTCCACCGATGACCAAGGACAAAACCTCTAAATGTACGTATTTCAACACACGTATTATAATGATTCAACTTTTATGAAATTTTAAATCCAACAACAACAATAGTAAAATAAATATTCATAATCCAACCTCAAATTAATTTCTGAAATTCACATATGATTTCCTTCTTCCTTTTAAAGATTCAATTCTCTTGTTTTCCAAGTTAACATGCTCCACCCCTTATCCCAATCCATTCTTTTTTTATTTCACAAAATTAAATCCATGGATATCAAAGTCACAACCTAACTCAACTTAATATAATCAATCTAAAATAATTCCAAAGTTATAGTTAATTCTCCTTTTTAACTACTAACCCATTTACACAAACCATAACAACGATTTACAAACATTATTCAACTTTACCCCTTTTTAATTCACCAAGTCAAAACATTAAATTAGGGCTTTTTCTTCTTTCAACATAAACATGCTAGATTACTCCCCAATTAACCCAAACAACAATCAATTTAACAATCTCAATCCCAAATGACAAACCCTAGATCCCCTTTCATGATTTTGAAAGAAATTCATAATGGATATGATTTTTATGTAATAAAATCTACCACATATCTATCTATAGATGAGGTATTGTAAAGGAGCAAAGAAATCTCTACCTCAAGATTCTTCGAAGCTAAAGATGAAGACCCAACTTGAAACTCTAATTAAATCGCAAAACAATCAATAGAAGTCTTGATCTATGCTTGGTCTTCAATCTTCTTGAAAGATTTGGGGTGAATCTTGGTTAAAAAGAAGAGAAATCAAGAGTTTGGAAGGTTGGGGTTTCGGGTTTGGAGGATGGGAGGAGGAGAGAGGGAGAAAAAATAGAGTTTTAGGGCCAAAAATTCACTTTATAATGCCTGTTAGCGACGTGGTCGCTCGAGCGAAGGAAGCTTGGCTCGAGCATACAAAATAAGCTCTCAGAATTTCTGAAACTCGCACAGTTCGCTCAAGCGAAGAAAAGCTCGCTCGAGCGATCATGCTTTCTGCACAAAAGCGCAAAATTCAAATAGGTATAACTCTCTCGTCTAGACTCAATTTAGGGTCGTTCTTGTGTCCAAATTAAAGCCCCGAAAGTAAGATTTCCAATGGTTCTAGCCTCTCATCAAGATTCAAAGTATGGAGAGAGAAAATGATGAAAGAGTGAAAACTACTCAATAACAATTATTCAAATTTGAAGTTTCTGATTCAATCTCACCTAACGACTATGGTAACATCTCAACCAAGGCTCAAATATCAACTATGAAAGTTCTCAATCAAGATAATTAAAGAGTCAAATTATAGTTTCATTATAACAGGAAGCACAGAGTGCTATATGATATACTAAGAATTTGTCAAAAATTGTATAAAAGAATTGATATAACTGTTAAGAATTGACAAACATAGATTTATTATTTTTCTTACTAGCTTTTGTAATAATAATTAGGTAAGTAAAATTTATTTTACAAAAAGTAACTTATTGTTAGGCTTACCTTGGTCCATCTAAGCAAAATTTCTAACCTTGTCGTTTGGTTATACTAGCAGTGGTGGCGGTGGCGGTGGCGGTGGTAACAGTGGTGGGGTAGTAAATTAAGGTAGTGGTGGTGGCAATGGTGATGATTACGGTGGTAGTGTTGGTAATTTGGTAGTGTTGATAACACTTTAGTTTGAAAAATATTCACTACAACAAAAAGGTCTTTGGTGACAAACTCATTTTGTCTCCAAAAATCAAATTTTCGTCACCAAAGTGATCCGCAACGAAATAATTTTGTCGCTACGTTTGTCGCCTATACATTGTCGCTGAAAGTAGCTGGTGGCGAAAAATCGTTTCGTCGCCTATTTTTCATTTTTGGCAACGAAATTTTTCATCTCTAAATGTTGCATTTTTCGTCCTTTATAACATCAATATTGTCACTAGAATTAGATAATATTTTATTTTAATTGTTTTCGCCACGAAATATTTCATCACCAAATATGAAGATAGAGGTTTTTGTAATGAAATTTACCCTTACCAATGATATAGATTAAGGTGATAAAAACATTTGTCACTAAAATGAGCACAAAACAAAATTCTTCAATGACCAAAAACATTTTGTCGCCAAATATTTCAATTTTGGTAACGAAATATTTAGCAAATGTGACGAAATTATTTGTTTGGAACTATATCATTGGTGACAAAATTATTCGTCATGTTGTTTGAAAACTAATAGCAACGGTTTTTTATTTCGTCACTAATAATAATTAAAATTTTTAAAAATGGGAGTAATATTTTCAATTTTCAAATTTTATTTTCACAAAAAATTCCCTGTGCATTTTAATAACCTGTTCAATAAAATATCTATCACAGATCAATACCAAAATCTGTTTATTTTCATAAACACTACAGTTAAAATGTCTCATAATATCCACAAAAATTCAACATTAGCTGTGGATTACTAAACATGTCTCCTAATATCCACAAAAAACATGTCTTCTAGTATTTAAAAAAATATAATATCAAGTGCAGATTACCAAACATGTCCCCTAATACCCACAAAAATATAAAATTTACAATGTAACCAAAATACATATTCTCCGGGCATTCTCGTGGTTGTTTCACAATTTTGGCCCCCCGATGGCCTATTTTCAAGCTTAAATGTTGGAAAAGTGCATTTTTCAAACTAGGAGTTCCGTGCTAGTTCCGTAAGTTTTACAACTTATATTGGTTCCTCTAGAGGTGTTCATGGTGTTCCCGGGCCTTCTTGTGGCTGTTACACGATTTTAGCCCCTGATGGCTTATTTTCAAGTTTAAGTGCTGGAAAAGTGCATTTTTTGACTTAGTTTTCAAACCGGAAGTCTTGTGCTAGTTTTGTAAGTTTTCACAAGTTACAATGATCCCTTTCGAGGTGTTTGAGGTGTTCCCAAGCCTTCTCATGGTTGTTTCATGATTTTGGTCCCCGATGGCCTATGTTCAAGTTTAAGTGTTGGAAAAATACATTTTTTGACTTAGTTTTTAAATCGGGAGTCCCATACTAATTCCGTAAGTTTTCAAAACTTATATTGGTCACTTCCGAGGTGTTCGGGGTGTTCCTCGGGCCTTCTCGAGGCTGTTTCACGATTTTGGCCCCCTGATGGCCTACTTTCAATAAGCCTAAGTGTTGGAAAAACGTATTTTTAAACCTAATTTTCAAACCGGGAGTCTCATGCTAGTTCCGTAAGTTTTCACAAAAAAAAAAAGGCTAAAAAATTAATAAATTTCAAATTTCAAGTTATCTTTGGTTAAGTTGGAAAGTGAAGAAACAAAAGAGCCTAAGTAAATCCCAAAGACAAAAAGTATGACTGCATTTCTCTCTTATTTTCTTCTTTTTTGTGCTTTCTATTATAACTAAACAAAAAGTGGGATTGCATTTACTATTTCCCTTTTCATTTTTCTTATCAGATCTTCCAATCAAACACAACTGTGTCCTCAATGAGTCAAATTGGATTGTTAGGCCACTAACCCAGTCCTCAAGTTCTAATTTATAGAAATTTAGTAAAAAATTCCTCAACATAATTTTCTAATTGTAAAAGAACACCCTAATTGGTTTTTAATGTATAAAGTCTTCCAAAATAGATTTTTCATGCAATAATGACATAATTATCACGGACCTTTATTTTTATAAACAATTTTAGTTTTTCTCTTATATTAAGGTAAGATGTTGCTTTAAAGACTTTTCCATTGCATTTCTATAACACACAAAATAGAAACTGGCACCATTGAAGCTAAGCATATCTAAAAAGTACATATAAACATGAACCACCGACGAGATAGAGAGAGAGAGAAAGAGAGGTGGCAAAAAAGAAAAAAAAGATAACATGCTGGCTTAAAAATAGAGAAAAGTTAGTGCCAAGCCCATGTGAGTGGATATACGAAGATGAAAGTTGCGGATGTGACATTAAAAATGTGTGTGTATGTATGTGTCTCTTATTTAATTCTCACAAAACAATTTTTCACATTGTCTCTTTGAAAAACTTGAGTGAAATTTTACTATACAGATTATTTTTTATTTTTTATTTTATCTAATGAATAGAATTAAATTTGTAAAAATATTTCATATATGTTAAATATATATTTAGAAACGGGAACTTTTTTGATAAATCCATTTTCTAAGAGTTTTATTCCATCCAACCCATATTCTTTTTGACTATTCCATTAGGTCTAATTTGAGATAAGAAGACCAAATTACCCTTTTCATCTACTTATGTTCCATTTAGTTCACATTAGTTTCTTATGTTTCAATAAGTCCTATGGGTGACATAATTACCAAAATACCCTTAATGTGAATGTTCACACCGTCAATATAAATGTTTATATCGTCAATGTATAGGGGCCCGGCTCATGTCGATCCTCGTGGGTGCTCGGAAAAATTCGAGTCGGGCTGGGCCGGCCCACAAGCCAAAAAAATAGGCCCGACCCGGCCCGTTGATAATATGAATATTCACATTGACAAGTTAACATTCACATTGATAGAAGTGTAAAATTGGCCTGCGGCCCGTGGGCGGCCCGAAACCAGCCCGTCGCCCGGGGCGGCCCCGGGCCGGCCCGTTCACAATATGAATATTCACATTGACATATTAACAATAACATTAACATTGACAAGAGTGTAAAATTGGCCCATGACCCATGGGCAGCCCGAAGCCCGGTCCCGGGCCCGGGTCGGGGCGGGCTCGGCTCGGCCTGTTGACAATGTGAATATTCACATTGACATGTTAACATTCACATTGATAAGAGTGTAAAATTAGCCCGCGGCCTGTGGCCGGCCCGAAACCCGCCAGCGGCTCGTGGGCTGCCTGGGCGGGCCCGGCCCGACCCGTTGATAATGCAAATATTCACATTGACATGTTAACAATCACATTGATAAGAGTATAAAATTAGCCCGCGCCCCGTGGCTGCCCGAAACTAGCCCACGGCCCATGGGCGACCCGGGGCGGGCCCGACCCAGCCTGTTGACAATGTGAATATTCACATTGACATATTAACATTCACATTGATAAGAGTGTAAAATTGACTCGCGTCCCATGGGCGGCCTGGGGCGAGCCCGGTCCGGCCCGTTGACAATGTGAATATTCACGTTGACATATTAACATTCACATTGATAGGAGTGTAAAATTGGCCCGTGGCCCGTGGACGGCCCGAAGCCCGCCCGCTGCCCAGGGCGGGCTCGACCCGACTCGTTGACAATGTGAATATTCACATTGACATATTAACATTAACATTGATAAGAGTGTAAAATTAACCCGTGACCCGTGGGCAGCCCGAAGCCCGGCCCCGGGCCGATGCGGGCCCGGCCCGTTGACAACGTGAATATTCACATTAACATGTTAACATTCACATTGATAAGAGTGTAACATTAGCCCGTGCCCCGTGGCTGCCCGAAACACGCCCACGGCCCGTGGGCGGCCTGAGACGGGCCCGGCCCGGCCTGTTGATAATGTGAATATTCACATTGACATGTTAACATTCACATTGATAAGAGTGTAAAATTGACTCGCGTCCCATGGGCGGCCCGAAGCTCGTGGGTGGCCCGGGTTTGGGTCCGGGCCTACCCCGGGCCGCGGGCGAGCTTCGGGCAGCGGACAAGTTTTACACTCCTATCAATGTTAATGTTAACATGTCAATGTGAATATTCACATTGTCACGAGTCGGGCCAAGCCCGCCTCGGGCTGCGATCGGGTTTCAGGCCGCCTACAGGGTGCGGGCCAATTTTACACTCTTATCAATGTGAATATTAACATGTCAATGTGAATATTTACATTGCCAACGGGCCGGGCCCGCCCTGACCCGAGGTCGGGCTTCGGGCTGCCCACGGGTCACGGGCCAATTGTACACTCTTATCAATGTGAATGTTAACATGCCAATGTGAATATTCACATTGTCAACAGGTCGGGCCGGGCCTGCCCCGGGCCTGCCCCGGGCCGCCCACGGGCCGTGGACGGGTTTCGGGCAGCCATGGGGCGCGGGCTAATTTTACACTCCTATCAATGTGCATGTTAACATGTCAATGTGAATATTCACAATGTCACGGGTCGGGCCAAGCCCGCCTCGGGCTGGGGTCGGGCTTCGGGCCGCCCACGGGCTGCGGGCCAATTTTACACTCTTATCAATGTGAATGTTAACATGTCAATGTGAATATTCACATTGTCAACAGGCCGGGCCGGGGCCCGCCCCGGGCTGCGGGCGGGCTTTTGGCCGCCCATGGGCCGCGGCCCAATTTTATACTCTTATCAATGTGAATGTTAACATGTCAATGTGAATATTCACATTGTCAACGGGCCGGATCGGGCCCGCGCCCGGGCCGCCCATGGGCCGCACACGGGTTTCGCGCCGCCACGGGACGGGGGCCAATTTTACACTCCTATTAATGTGAATTTTAACATGTCAATGTGAATATTCACATTGTCAACGGGCCGGGTCCGCCCTGGCTCGCGGGCAGGTTTCAGGCCGCCCACGGGCCAATTTACATTCCTACAAATGTGAATTTTAAAATATTAATGTTCACATCATTAAATTGCTAATCGTTGAAAAAATATTTATAAGGGTATCAAAATTAAATATAAGGGCATAAGTGTCCTAGAAAATAGTGTAAATCAAGAAAATGGACTTTATGGAATAAAACTATACATACATGGGACTAAATGGGTTAAAAAATTCCTTCATGGACTTCTTGGGTTAAAACACTTCTAAATTGGACTTATTAATAAAAATCCCATTTAGAAACGTTCATAATTAATTTCATAATTTTTGGAGTAAGTTGATTTTTTTTTTTACAAAAAAAAAAAAAAAAATCAATTTTGGGTCTTTTGGTTTGATTTTTATTTAAAATAATAAGAAATTTGATATTAAAAGTCAGAAGTGTTGTGATAATTTGGTGGTTAGTGATGGTGGTAAAAATGATGGTATTGTGTTAAAAGGTTATAAAAAATGTTCTTATATTTGCATTGTGAAATTTTACCCTGGTTTTACGATTTGGATGAGCGGTTTGGATCAATGAGATGAAACTAATGTGGTTCCATGGTAGGTCAGACTCAAGAGGAGTTGCTCTCAAATAATTTTATAATTGTATAGTAAAATTTTATTGTGTAGAGACTTTTATTTATTTATTATCTAATTAATAGAACTGAATTTTTGACAAATATTTCATATGCATGATAAACATATATTTATGAACTTTCAGAATTAATTTAATGATATTTGGAACAATAAGTTGATTTCTTTAATATCAAATTTAGGTTTTGTTTAGTAGACTTATATATTAAAAATCATAATGAATTTGATTTGAAAAATAAGAAAATGTTGAGATTATTGTGGTGATTAGTGATGCTGCTGGTGGAATTACACTGTTCAAAGCAACAAGATGGTGGTGGTGGTTGTTGAATTTCACAGTCTAAGTTAATGTTAATTTAAAATAATCTTAATTTGTTAATGTTAACATTAACTTGGATAGTAAATTTTTATTTTTTGGTTTTTCCAAAATTTTATGGTCAACATAAATGTGACAAGAGCGTTCTCAAAAGACAACCTTCATTAAAAAAATAAAAATAAAAAGTTGAGATATTTTAGTGTTTCAAAATCAAGTGTTTTTTGTAATAAAACTTTGTAGAGTATGTTAGGAACTTATCAAAAAAAAAAAAAGGATTAGATTATTGAAACGCGTCCGGCAATGACCTCACCAACTTGAATTGGGCAAACCAAACAAAAGAAAAGCTGTATTTAAAAAAAAATTTATAAATGAAATGATTATATCAAATAATAAATGTTTATATAATATCAACAAGTTTTTGTGGGATTTCTTAATAGAAATCTAAACCTAAGATTTCAAGTTAAATTAATAAAAAAAATATAATAATAGTTGTGTACCTGACATCATTGATGAAGGTAATTTAAGTGGTACATTTCTTAGTGGTTATTGTTTCTGCTCCAAAATTCTATTATTGTTTCTCTCACAAACCGATGGGAAAACATGAGATGGAGGCTGGGGTTGGAGTGAGGACCTTTAACTACACATGTATAAAGTCTTAATTCCATATTAGCATATCATAAATAATGGAATTACAAGTAGGCTTAAACTAGCCTCTACATATATGGTTTAGCTCATACTCTTTTATGCACGTAGCACTACAAAAAAATTGACTTTTTACGACGGCAAGTTGCCGTCGCGAATTCTCAAAACGCCGTCTCAAAAACTTTTTTGCGTTGGCAACTGACTTTTAGCGATGGCAAAGGGGAGGTCACAACAAAGGGTGTTGCTAAAAGTTTTTTGCGACGGGAAATTTTTTTGCGACGGTAAGTTGCCTTTTTGCGACGGAAATATGTCGTCGGCAATAATACGTAAAAATCTGGGATTTTTTGAGACGACACTGTGTTGCCGTCGCTAAAGGTGGTATTTGTGACGGCAAAAAATGCCGTCGCTAAAACTGTTATTTGCGACTGGGGTACTTGCCGTCGCTAAAAGTTATTGAGACAACACAGACACGCCGTCGCTAATAAATTATTTGCGACGGCAAACAAACTGTCGCGAAAGGTTTTTCCAACTATTGGCAATATCTTTTGCGACGACAATGCTGATGTCGCAAAAAAAATAGTTCTTATGTTATTTTGAGACAGTGTGTTGCCGTCTCAAAAAAAAAAAAAGCAATAAAAATATTAAAAATATGAAAATTACCTGTATTAAATGAAAAATAACTAAAAAAGAAACCGATAATTACATAATAATAAAAAAATTCCAGTATAAAAACAACAATTCATCCATAATAAAGATATTCTTCCATTCAGAACAACACACCAGCAAAATTATCCCACTACATAATGTTGCTAATACATGTACAATGTTTAAATACATAATGTTGTTCACAAATCAAAATAACATAAATCAAAAGCAAAAGTTTTCCTCATGATTTTTCCGTAGGTAACAAAAACAAAAGTTAGTCGCAATCTAACTCCTGCCTATATTCCACAAGAAGCAAACTGCTATTCGGGAAATATCTGTAAACAAAAAATAAAAATAATTAATGACAATATATTTATGTGTTAATATTTTAATTACAAAAAAACATAAAAAAATTAACTACTATATAACTACAAAGATAATTAAGTAAACAATTTTGGCTAGACAGAAATCCTGCACTAACTCCCAAACCGGGAGCCCGATTGGAGTCCTGTTTTTTAAGTCTCTGGTGCCTAGGCGGTCGTGTGCTGTTTGGTGATTTTGGAGCGTCAACACCTCGAATTCAAGTTTCTTAAGGAATTAGTTCGCCTAGAGTGAAATCTGGCTCTAACTCTCAAACTGGGAACCCGATTGGAGTCCTGTCTTCTCCCACAAGTCTCTCGTGCCTAGGCGGTCGTGTGTGTCAATTTTCGTGCTAAACCGATGCTGTTTGGTGATTTTGGGGCGTCAACACCTCGAATTCAAGTTTTTTAAGGAACTAGTTCGCCTAGAGTGAAATCTGGCTCTAACTCTCAAACCGGGAACTCAATTGGAGTGCCGTCTTCTGCCACAAGTCTCTTATTCATAGGCGGTCATGTGTGCCAAGTTTTGTGCTAAACTGACGCCGTTTGGTGATTTTGGGGCGTCAACACCTCGAATTCAAGTTTCTTAAGGAACTAGTTTGCCTAGAGTAAAATCCGGCTCTAACTCCCAAACCGGGAACCCGATTGGAGTCTCGTCTTCTCCCATAAGTCTCTCGTGCCTAGGCGGTCGTGTGTGCCAAGTTTCATACTAAACTGACGCCGTTTGGTGATTTTGGGGCGTCAACACCTCGAATTCAAGTTTCTTAAGGAACTAGTTTGCCTAGAGTGAAATCTGGCTCTAACTCCTAAACCGGGAACCCGATTGGAGTCTCGTCTTCTCTCACAAGTCTCTCGTGCCTAGGCAGTCGTGTGTGCCAAGTTTCGTGCTAATCCGATGCCGTTTGGTGATTTTGGGACATCAACACTTCGAATTCAAGTTTCCTAAGGAACTAGTTTGCCTAGAGTGAAATTTGGCTCTAACTCCCAAACCGGGAACCCGATTGGAGTGCCATCTTCTCCCACAAGTCTCTCGTACCTCGGCGGTCATGTGTGCCAAGTTTCGTGCTAAACCGATGCCGTTTGGTATTATGGGGCATCAACACCTCGAATTCAAGTTTCTTAAGGAACTAGTTTGCCTAGAGTGAAATCTGCCTCTAACTCCCAAACCGGGAACCCGATTAGAGTCTCGTCTTCTCCCACAAGTCTCTCGTGCCTAGGCGGTCGTGTGTGCCAAGTTTCGTGCTAATCCGACGGCGTTTGGTGATTTTGGGGCATCAACACCTCGAATTCAAGTTTATTAAGGAACTAGTTCGTCCAGAGTGAAATCTGGCTCTAACTCCCAAATCGGGAACTCGATTCGAGTCCCGTCTTCTCCTATAAGTCTCTTGTGCCTAGGCGGTCGTGTGTGCCAAGTTTCGTGCTAAATCGACGCTGTTTGGTGATTTTGGGGCGTCAACACCTCGAATTCAAGTTTCTTAAGGACCTAGTTCGCCTAGAGTGAAATCCGGCTCTAACTCCCAAACCGGGAACCCGATTCGAGTTCTGTCTTCTCCCACAAGTCTCTCGTGCCTAGGCGGTCGTGTGTGCCAAGTTTCGTGCTAATCCGACGGCGTTTGGTGATTTTGGGGCATCAACACCTCGAATTCAAGTTTCTTAAGGAACTAGTTCGTCCAGAGTGAAATCTGGCTCTAACTCCCAAATCGGGAACCCGATTCGAGTCCCGTCTTCTCCTATAAGTCTCTTGTGCCTAGGCGGTCATATGTGCCAAGTTTCATGCTAAATCGACACTGTTTGGTGATTTTGGGGCGTCAACACCTCGAATTCAAGTTTCTTAAGGACCTAGTTCGCCTAAAGTGAAATCCGACTCTAACTCCCAAACCGGGAACCCGATTCGAGTCCTGTCTTCTCCCACAAGTCTCTCGTGCCTAGGCGGTCGTGTGTGCCAAGTTTCGTGCTAATCCGACCCCATTTGGTGATTTTGGGGCGTCAACACCTCGAATTCAAGTTTCTCGCGCCTAGCCTCTTTCCTTTTGGGCTGTGCACAGTTAATTTATGGTTATTCTTAGCTTAGAATGCAAATATACATTTTATACCTGATCTTCTGGTGGTGGTGTATATGGATTCTCATCTTCTGTAGATTCTCTAAAGGCTCGGTGGCCATTCGATGCATCAGGAACCTATGATAGTCAATACATAATGTGTTAATCATATTCGAATTTTACTATATATATGTACATATATGTTGTGTGAAAATTTAACTATCAAACAATTTAATTTATATCGTACCTGTCTGTTGGGATCTACACTCGCCCCCTGTGACACAAGGGCCATCATCTGAGCTCTCATCTGCTGTAAATGTGTAGAGAACTCTGCTCGCATCTCTTTCCTTAGCTCCTCCTTCAACTCATCCCTTAGCTCCGCACGAACCTGCTGGGTGATCTGAACAATAGTCGATGGCTGGGGTGTTGACTGTGATGGCCCAGCACTATCTTTATACACCGCTCTCCGAGGTACAGTTCTCCCGTATGTGCGACAATATCCATGTCCGTCATGACCTATCAACTCATGGAAAATGGCATTCCTAGCCTCCAAAGTCCGATAATTCTCAGGTAGCATGGAGAGTTGATGATTAAACTCATCCTGTATTGAATAAGACATACAAGTATATGTGAAATTAAGATGGTTGACACACAACAAATAAAAAATAAACTTTAAATGCAATGTTAGGTGTTTGGAAACTACCAAGGTCTGGATAACCTCAGGGTCATCTACTCTACGTGTCATAAGCCAAACATTCATCTTATCAGTAGACTCCCCCTTATTGTTCAGCTACATTTTTTTAGAAATACGAAAATTAGAATCCAAATAATTTGAAAATATGCAATGTTCTTTTATATACGAAAATAAAAAAATAAAATATAAACCTCAGGCTGTATCTGAGCGAAAGTAGTACGCCCTGTAGTATGAGCTATGCCATGAGCTCGCCGATTTTTAGCATTCCTAGTTGCAATTTTCTATAACATGTTCAACAAATGTAAGTATATAAATATGATTTGTATACCTTAGCATCGGAAGTACGCCAATACTCCACAAGTTCTTCCCACTGGCTTGGCACAATGTGCAAAGGAACATCATCCTTCAGATTAGGATCAAAACTTCTAGGCTTGAAATACTTAGTCTTAATCTTATTCTTGTGATCCTTCCATATGCTGTTGCAGTTTTTCATGCAGATTGGCTTATACTCCTCTGGACATATATTCAAATTGTCCTATAAAACACAATTTCAAAGTTTAAGTAATAATAACACAATTTTGGAATTTGAATTTTTGGACAAAAATATACTTTTACCTTCACATCCTTCCAGATAGCATCAAGAATATCATCAGGCACAGTGTTCCAGTCAAGAAAAGTAAGAGGAACAATGTTACCATTCCGCACAATAATGCCAAGTTGAGTAGTTAACTTAGACACGTTATCCCCTATTGGACAGTAATTTTCATCAAACTGTATGTCTAACTTTGTTCCAGTACCCCACTCCCTAATGCCCTTGGCATATCCTCTACCATGTCTAGTTGAGGTTGATGAAAAACTAACATGACCTGTGAGATACAATAAGAATAAACAATATGCATCACTAATAAACAAATACAAATTAAAATAATATCAATACAAATCGAATTCTAATACCTGAGGTGGGCTATGAAGAAGTCGAAGGGTCTGGAAAATACAATGAGATTAAACAAGTTATATATAATGAGAATAAATAAATGTATATTTATGTAACGCCCTCAAAAATAACCCATTAAATATCATTGACATGCATTAATTAAAGAAGACAATTTACTAATTCATTCATCAGAGTATTACTAAATAAAGCATTATATGTAACATTGAATAAAATGCCCTACAGGCTTACATCTTTCCAAGCCAACACTTGGATACAAAAATATGAGTTCTAACTCAATACAAGAAAAGCCCTAGGCTTGAATGTTTACATGTACTAACAACCAAAAACAAACAACTAAAAAAAATAGTCTTCAGAATCCAAGTCCTTCAAAGCTAAGTCCTTGGAGGTAGCTTATCACCTGAACCTGAAAATGATGTTCCCATAAAGGGTGAGCCACAGCCCAGCAGATATATACTAAACCACATATAAGAAATGAATAAAGCAATAGTATTTGACAGATGGTTAACCAAGATAATCAACCACTTCATTTTACAGTCTCATGACACTATTGTCTAAAATACAATTTACTTTCCAATTTTTATCAACATGGCTCAGAACCTGGCCAAACTTACAACAGTGAATTACATATACCATATTCACATCCTTCCAATATCAACAAACAAATGAGACTCAAGCTCAATTCACAACACTTCATACTTCCAAATTGATACACATTTTAGTGCTGTATCAATAAAAACACTTCTATATAATAAGCACACATAAAAGTGATGCTAATGGAGTCCATCCCCTATCTCCTCCCAAACAAAATCCGGTTTAGAGGTCCATCCCCTATCTTCCCCTAAACCGTGGAGTACATCCCCTATCTCCTCCCACACAAAACAATATAAATGCAAATGCACATGCAATGCTCAATCAATACACGTATTTTCTGTATCAGTGCAATATTCAAAATTAACGACTTAACCAATGTGATTAGTTTCAGTTATTCCTAATCCACATGCAATGTCTACAACAATCACGACTATCCTCCACCGATAGCCCAAAACAGTTATTTCTAAACAGGAAATAAATGTATCAACTAACATAATTCCAACATTTTCATAGGTGAGTGATTAAACTAACCAACTACACCATTTACTCAATAATTTCCCCAATACCATGAATTTAGCCATATTTCCCCAAATCCCTTAAATTAATTATACAAATTAATTCAATATTACAACCAGGGTTTTCCCAAAAATTACCAAAGTAAACCCAACATATCAACATACCAAAACTTAGAGCAAAACCTATAAAATGGAGTAGGAAATCCCTACCTCGAAGAGAACAACCCAAATGAAGAAGACAGAGATGATACCCCAAATACCAAAGTGCTCCAAATCACCAACTATTCAGATTAAATGGAAGCCCTCAACTCACTCTATCTTTTTAATGAAGGATCTAGGGTAGAAACACTCATTAAATGGATCAAATCTAAGAGAGAAGGTGAGTAGAGAGAAAGAGGAGTCGGACCTAGGGTTTGGAATCAAAATAAGATGAAAAAGACTGATCAAATCCCGCTGCTGTGTATATAAACTGGACAGGCTCGCTCGAGCGAAGACTTGGTCGCTCGAGCGACCAGACACAGAGAAACCACGCTCGAGCCAAGGAAACCTTGCTCGAGCCAACAACCCAAAAGCTCGCTCGAGCGAAAGAAAGCTCGATCGACCGAAGAACTCAAACCCTCAGGTCTGTAACCAGACACACGCTCGAGCGAAGGAACTATTGCTCGAGCGAAGAACAAACTAACTCGCTCGAGCGAATAAAAGCTCGCTCGAGCCAAGAATGCAAAGCTTCAGGTTCAACCCAGACGCAAACTCTCGCTCGAGCTACCAAACCCCGGCTCGAGCGAAGAACCAAAATAACATCTCGCTCGAGCGACAAACTCCTCGCTCGAGCGAACAACCAAAAACCCGGACAGCAAGACTTGGTTTCTAAACCCAACCAACCTGAAACAAACCTGCCCAACACAACCCATAATTCCAAAAGAGAGAATAAAGGACAACAACAACAATATACAATGACAAAATCTACGGAACCTAAGTCCGGATACAATAATCAGATGGGAAAAGACCGGGGTCGCTATAACCTCCCCCCCTTCAAAGAATTTCGTCCCCGAAATTAAGCTTAAGTTTTTGAAAACAGATTTTTCTCAACTCCCAATGATATTATAAAACAATAATAGACAGCTTGACCCAATGCTGGTCACTTCATCTCTTTATCAAGAGGCATCTCATAACATATACAAAATAACATATATTTCAACCTGTATCAATATCATGCATTATTCCTTTCAATGTTAACAATTCTCATATCATATTAAATCGCATGATATATACAACACACTCAGCAATGTAATCAACATATGCAATGCTATACCAAACTTCTATAATGAAGTAAGTTTCAAGATACACCCATTTACCAAAACATACTCAACATTTTACAACTTAAGACTTATGTAAAGCTCTTAAGTTCAACAACATTACAAATCTAAATACAGGATTACAAATGAATAAACATGTCCGGGTATTTTTCACGGACTTCCAATTCACGCTCCCAAGTGGCTTCCTCCACTCCATGATGTTTCCACAAAACTTTTACCAAAGGGATGGTCTTGCCTCGCAAAACTTGATCCCGCCTATCCAATACCCGAACCGGTCTCTCCTCATACGAGACATCCTCATCAACCACTAAATCGGTCCAATCCAACACATGTGATGGATCCGGCTCGTACTTCCGAAGCATACTCACATGAAACACGTCATGTACTCCGGACAACTGCGGCGGCAAAGCTAAACAATAAGCAGCCTCGCCAATCCTCTCAAGGATCTCAAACGGACCAATGAACCGAGGGGACAACTTCCCGCTCTTCCCAAACCTCATCAAACCCCGTCTAGGTGATATCTTTAGAAAAACATGATCGCCCACCTCAAACACCAAAGGTCTCCTCCTACGGTCGGCATAAGATTTCTGACGACTCTGTGCTGTAACAAGCCTCTTACGGATAAGCTCAACTTTCTCCGTCGTTTCCCTCACCAATTCCGGACCCAACAGAGGTGCATCCCCCACCTCGGCCCAACAAACAGGAGACCTACACGGTCGGCCATACAAGGCCTCAAATGGTGCCATACCGATACTAGACTGGAAACTGTTGTTGTAGGCAAACTCTACCAACGGCAAGTGCCTCTCCCACGACCCACTAAAGTCTAGAACACAACCCCGAAGCATATCCTCAAGGATCTGAATAGTACGCTCGGACTGCCCATCAGTCTGAGGATGATAAGCCGTGCTAAAGGTCAATTTAGTGCCTAAGGCACTCTGCAAACTCTGCCACAACCTGGCAGTAAAACGAGGATCTCTATCTGAGACGATCGTCACTGGGACCCCATGCAATCTCACTATGTCCCGAATATACAAGTCAGCAAGATGATCTACCGAATCTCTCACGCGCATAGGAATAAAGTGCGCCGACTTAGTCAACCGGTCTACAACCACCCAAATAGCATCACTACCCCGCTGAGTCCTCGGAAGACCCACAACGAAGTCCATAGTGACGTGCTCCCACTTCCACTCAGCAATAGGTAAAGGTTGCAACAAACCCGCTGGCCTCTGATGTTCAGCCTTCACTTGCTGACAAGTAAGGCACTTAGATACAAAAACTGCCACATCTCTCTTCATACCCCGCCACCAAAACTGACGACCCAAATCCCGGTACATCTTAGTGCCTCCCGGATGCACTGCAAGGCGTGAATGATGAAACTCTCGGAGTACCTCCTCTCGGCAAGACTCCGGCACAAACGGACGGTCTCGGTATCTCACACTCAAGTCGGAATACACCGTCAAACCCTTCTCAACTTTCCCACCGGAAATCTTCTCACGGAGAGATTCTACCTCAAGGTCACCTCTCTGAGCCTCTAACACTCGTGTCACAAGTGTAGGCCGTGCAACAACAGAAAACAAGGCCGCAGCCTCAACGGATTCGCCCAAAAGTAAATCAAACTCCCCAAGTGCCCCCAACATCTCCCATTCTCGGATAGCTATACTAGCTATGACACCAACAGGTTTCCTGCTAAGGGCATCGGCCACCACATTGGCTTTTCCTGGATGATAATGCAACTCAAAATCATAATCCTCTATAAATTCCATCCACCGCCTCTGCCTCAAGTTCAAGTCTTTCTGTGTAAACAAATATTTCAGACTCTTATGATCCGAGAATACCTCAAATCTCTCACCATAAAGATAATGCCTCCAAATCTTCAAGGCAAATATCACAGCTGCTAACTCTAAATCATGTGTAGGGTAATTTTGCTCGTGAATTTTCAACTGACGTGAACCATAGGCAACTACTTTCCCTTCTTGCATTAATACACAACCCAGACCCTCTCGTGAGGCGTCACAATAGACTGCATAACCCAACCCTCTCTCTGGAATAATCAACACTGGAGCGGTAGTCAGTCTAACTTTCAACTCCTGAAACGACTTTTCACAAGTCTCACTCCATACAAATTTGACTCCTTTCCGAGTCAATCTAGTCAACGGTGATGCTAACCTGGAGAAATCTTTCACAAATCGACGGTAATACCCAGCTAATCCCAGAAAACTGCGAATCTCAAATACACTCTTAGGCTGTGCCTAATCCTGCACTGCCTCTACCTTGGATGTATCAACAGACACTCCTTCCCCGGATACCACATGGCCTAAGAATTTGACTTCTCTCAGCCAGAACTCACACTTCCCAAACTTGGCATACAGCCTATGGGCTCTAAGTAACTCAAGCACCACCCTCAAGTGTGCCTCGTGCTCCTCCTCAGAAGGCGAATAGATAAGGATGTCGTCCACAAAAACGACTATAAAACGATCCAAAAATTCCCGGAATATCCGGTTCATCAAATCCATAAAAACTGCCGGTGCATTAGTGAGCCCAAATGGCATCACCAGAAACTCATAGTGGCCATACCGCGTACGGAATGCCGTTTTCGGAATATCCTCCTCCCTGACCCTTAACTGATGATAACCTGATCTCAAATCTATCTTTGAGAAACAACGGGAACCCTTCAACTGGTCAAACAGATCATCTATACGAGGCATCGGATACTTATTCTTAACCGTAGCCCGATTCAATTTTTGGTAATCTATACACAGTCTCAAAGCACCACCTTTCTTTTTAACGAAGAGGGCTGGTGCTCCCCACGGTGAAACACTAGGACGTATAAAACCCTTGTCTAGCAACTCCTGGAGCTGAGTCTTCAACTCAACTAACTCGGCTGGGGCGAAACGATAGGGTGACATAGAAATCGGCGCCGTGCCAGGTACTAGGTCAATAGAAAACTCAATCTCCCGATGCGGTGGCAAACCAGCAAGATCCTCGGGAAAGACATCCGAGTACTCACAAACCACCCTTGGTAACACAATCTGAGTCTCATCACCCTCACTAATCGAAAGGTTAGCAAGTAAACCACTAAGTTCACTCCGACCTCGCGGAACATACCCCGGTGGCAACACATCACCAACCCGGTCCCCCAAAAAATGAAAATACTCTCCGCTCACGGTACAACAAGTGACCCTCTGGCGGTAGCAATCAATAACTGCCCGGTATGACGATAACCAGTCCATACCCAAAATAACATCGAAACCCCTCATAGGCATAACTACAAAGGAAAATGGGATTCTATGATAATCAACCTCTATATCACAACCCCTAACACCTTGTTTCAAAATCAATTCACCCCCAAGAGGTGACACTACACATATAGGAGATGCTAACTGTGCTAACTCCAATTCCAAAACAGATGCAAATGCAGCAGACACAAAGGAATGAGATGCACCCGTATCAATCAAAACATTAGCAACCGAGTTGCAAAACAAGAAGGTACCTCTCACAACTGATGGAGTCGGTACAAGGTCCTGCGTGGTAACAGCGTACACGCGCCCAGACGACCTCTGATCAACCTGCTCACCCCTAGGAGCATAAGATTGCTGCACTGTCTGGGACGATGAAGCCCCCTGATTAGCCTTCGAGGCCTGACCCGACTGAGCTGGCTGCTGACCCTGAATCGGCCTCAAACCAGATGCACTAGGTGTGCCACCCAACTGTGGGCAATACCTCTTCATATGCCCTGGCTGACCACACTGATAACACGAGAGTGGTTGACCTCTACTCTGACTCTGGCTCTGTGATCGAGCCGAAGAAGATGCTGCTCTCTGAACTCCTCCCCTCTGAGGACAAACTGGAGACTTGTGGCCCAGCTGGCCACACTTGAAACAGGTAATGTCTCCCTGACTGCCTTTTCCCGAACTAGCACTCGGTACAGGAAAAGTCGATCTAGCAAAGCTACCCTGAGACTGCTGGGGATTAAAACCCTTCTGTCTCCTACCATCATTCTGACTATCCTGACTCCTCTTGGAGCCCTTCTGTCCTTCCTCTTCTTCCTGCATCATAATCTCCATATGGGCTGCAGCATCAACCATACGCCCATAATCCCGAATCATAGTTCCCCCTACTCTCAGCTTGAGGCCACGCCTCAACTTTTTCTCAAACTCAATACAACGGCGTTCCTCAGACGCCACCAATTCAGGTGCAAACCTGGACAAACTGGTAAATGCAGCCTCAAACTCGGCCACTGAAGAACTCGCCTGCTTAAGCTGACAAAACTGGTCTCGTAGCTTCTCCCTAACTGCTGGAGATAAGTACTTCTCCTGGAAAGCATTCACAAAAGCCTCCCACGTACCTCCTATACGCCCCTTAGTAAACTTCCACCACTGACCCGCATCCCCCTTCAACTGGAAAGATGCCAAGGTCACTTTCAACCCCTCGTCTTCGATGCCAAGCATCTCAAACGTCTTCGTTGTCTGTTCAAGCCATTCATCTGCCTTAAGCGGCTCTTTAGGATCACCCACAAATTCATCCGGATTAGACCGGAAGAACTCCCTCTTCAGAAAGGAAGGTCCTGCATCTGCAACAACAACCTGAGCTTGATTCTCAGCTCTGAGAATACCTACTGACTCCCTGAATGCCCCTGCTATCTCTCGGGCTAGAGCGCCCATAGCCTGCTGGCCTACTGGCTCGGCCACATTGGCCTGGCCAATTCCCTCTTGAACAGCCGGAATTTCTCCTGGCACAGGCACCTCCTGCCTGCCCGTCCTACCACGCCTACCGCGTCCTCGTCCTCGTCCTGACATCCTAATAAAGGAAACAAAGACATTAGCACATTAATAAATGTGCCGAAGCTAAACACTCGCATCCTAATGCAATGGACAACAATAATTCATTCCACGTAAGCACATAATCACATAAGCACCTACGAATTTCATTCCCAGATAATGATAGTCCCAATGCGTTACTATAGTTCCGATTGGAAGCAGCAGTGATCAAGTGCCTTTCCAACAAGACTACTAGAAACTCAAGGGTCCAATCAACATCCTAGAACTACATTCCATACCCACATAATCACATAAACATGTTATCACATAAGCATATAACATTACACTAAGTCTCTATCAAACGAGACGAACCCAATGTGATACTAATCACTTCCCACGTACCCAAAGTATTCAAACCCGGTACGCTCTGATACCAAGTTGTAACGCCCTCAAAAAGAACCCATTAAATATCATTGACATGCATTAATTAAAGAAGACAATTTACTAATTCATTCATCAGAGTATTACTAAATAAAGCATTATATGTAACATTGAATAAAATGCCCTACAGGCTTACATCTTTCCAAGCCAACACTTGGATACAAAAATATGAGTTCTAACTCAATACAAGAAAAGCCCTAGGCTTGAATGTTTACATGTACTAACAACCAAAAACAAACAACTAAAAAAAATAGTCTTCAGAATCCAAGTCCTTCAAAGCTAAGTCCTTGGAGGTAGCTTATCACCTGAACCTGAAAATGATGTTCCCATAAAGGGTGAGCCACAGCCCAGCAGATATATACTAAACCACATATAAGAAATGAATAAAGCAATAGTATTTGACAGATGGTTAACCAAGATAATCAACCACTTCATTTTACAGTCTCATGACACTATTGTCTAAAATACAATTTACTTTCCAATTTTTATCAACATGGCTCAGAACCTGGCCAAACTTACAACAGTGAATTACATATACCATATTCACATCCTTCCAATATCAACAAACAAATGAGACTCAAGCTCAATTCACAACACTTCATACTTCCAGATTGATACACATTTTAGTGCTGTATCAATAAAAACACTTCTATATAATAAGCACACATAAAAGTGATGCTAATGGAGTCCATCCCCTATCTCCTCCCAAACAAAATCCGGTTTAGAGGTCCATCCCCTATCTTCCCCTAAACCGTGGAGTACATCCCCTATCTCCTCCCACACAAAACAATATAAATGCAAATGCACATGCAATGCTCAATCAATACACGTATTTTCTGTATCAGTGCAATATTCAAAATTAACGACTTAACCAATGTGATTAGTTTCAGTTATTCCTAATCCACATGCAATGTCTACAACAATCACGACTATCCTCCACCGATAGCCCAAAACAGTTATTTCTAAACAGGAAATAAATGTATCAACTAACATAATTCCAACATTTTCATAGGTGAGTGATTAAACTAACCAACTACACCATTTACTCAATAATTTCCCCAATACCATGAATTTAGCCATATTTCCCCAAATCCCTTAAATTAATTATACAAATTAATTCAATATTACAACCAGGGTTTTCCCAAAAATTACCAAAGTAAACCCAACATATCAACATACCAAAACTTAGAGCAAAACCTATAAAATGGAGTAGGAAATCCCTACCTCGAAGAGAACAACCCAAATGAAGAAGACAGAGATGATACCCCAAATACCAAAGTGCTCCAAATCACCAACTATTCAGATTAAATGGAAGCCCTCAACTCACTCTATCTTTTTAATGAAGGATCTAGGGTAGAAACACTCATTAAATGGATCAAATCTAAGAGAGAAGGTGAGTAGAGAGAAAGAGGAGTCGGACCTAGGGTTTGGAATCAAAATAAGATGAAAAAGACTGATCAAATCCCGCTGCTGTGTATATAAACTGGACAGGCTCGCTCGAGCGAAGACTTGGTCGCTCGAGCGACCAGACACAGAGAAACCACGCTCGAGCCAAGGAAACCTTGCTCGAGCCAACAACCCAAAAGCTCGCTCGAGCGAAAGAAAGCTCGATCGACCGAAGAACTCAAACCCTCAGGTCTGTAACCAGACACACGCTCGAGCGAAGGAACTATTGCTCGAGCGAAGAACAAACTAACTCGCTCGAGCGAATAAAAGCTCGCTCGAGCCAAGAATGCAAAGCTTCAGGTTCAACCCAGACGCAAACTCTCGCTCGAGCTACCAAACCCCGGCTCGAGCGAAGAACCAAAATAACATCTCGCTCGAGCGACAAACTCCTCGCTCGAGCGAACAACCAAAAACCCGGACAGCAAGACTTGGTTTCTAAACCCAACCAACCTGAAACAAACCTGCCCAACACAACCCATAATTCCAAAAGAGAGAATAAAGGACAACAACAACAATATACAATGACAAAATCTACGGAACCTAAGTCCGGATACAATAATCAGATGGGAAAAGACCGGGGTCGCTATAATTTAAATAATTTTCATACAAATCAAAGCAAATTTATATACCTGCAGATGGCTTATAAGATGATGACTCTAGTCGGGATGATAGCTGCTGTGGTGGCACTGATGGTGGACGCACCGATGGTAGGTGTGGAGGTTGAGTAGATGATAGCTGCTGTGGTGCCACTGATGGTGGTCGATGCGGTCGCACTAATGGCTCCTTTGATGGTGCTCGCTGTGTTGCCTCCTCTAATGGTGGTGCCACTAATGGTGGTCGCTGCAGTGGCTGGTCAGATAGTGGTAGCACTAACGGCCCCTCTGATAGTGGTTGATGTGATGCCTCCTCTGATGGTGGTGCCACTGATGTCCCCTTACGTACCACATCAGACATCATGCGTAAGGGATGATCAGGCTTCCTGTTCCTTGCCATAATAATCTGCAAGTGCCGTCACATTAATTGACATTAGAAACATAGAGAATGGTTTTCAATCAACTATAATATGACATTAATTGAACTAATACAATTACAAAGACAAAGTAAATTAAGAAACTGATGATTAACTACAACCTTGGCCTTAATTCAATTACTGATGCTTATTAAATATCAGTCTATTTCCACATCAAGTGTTTCTCCTTTTGCGGCTTCCCTTACCTAACCAACTTCTTCATCACGGAGCAATATGTTCTTCTAATTGTTGGCTCATATATGGCTCGATTTCTGGATCAATCGAATTCATATCAAATAAACCTCTTTGAGACATCTTCACCACTACTTGCCAGTCTGGTTCTAACAGGCCCGCAACATACCAAACTTGCTCTGCTTGGGATGCCAAGATGAAAGGTTCATTGGTAATTTGATCATCTCGGTACAACAAATGATTGAAATTGACCAACATGAAATTGAAGACATCTTGTATCTTCTTGTGATTGTTGTCAATCCAATCACACTTAAATAACACATGCTTCTTCTCATTGGAATATCTAATCTCAACAATATCTGTCAATTGTCCATAATAATACACTGACCCCACACGAGGATTCTTGTCTTTCCGACTAGCATAACTTATGGTATCTGCCTTCAAAGCTACACCACAATTTTGTGTGGCTCGACGGTCATCCATGGCCTTTACTCGATATCGAAACCCATTCATTATATACCCGTTGAACCTCCTTGCCAGATTATGAAGACCATTTGCCAATACAATAATCTCTTCAGAAAATGTGACATCACTAGTCCTTCGCAAAGTTTGAACCTATTTAAAAAAAATTTGTAAAATTTAAAATGTAGTTTGACTTAGGTAAATAGAATCTGTAGATTTAAATACATACATGTTCCTTGAACCAAATGTGAAAAGTTTCAAAATGTTCACGCCGAAGCTAATGATCGTCAACCCGAGGCATTTTGACCTTAAGTACTCCAAGGTGTTTGTTGTGTATATTGAAAATTTATCAATAAAAAAAAATTGGTTCAAAATTCAATGAAACATAATAAAATATTGAGTGAGTGACATAACTTACTTTATGATTGGTTGAACCGCGCTTATATTGAATAAGACATACTGATGAGCTTGTACCTAAGAAGTATTATCAAGATAAAAGCTTGTGCTTTCACCAACAGCACGACCCAGATTATTATCACCACTGTAGTTTCTCACGGGTCGACTAGATTTGGTTTCCATATCATTGAGATATTGTGCACAAAAATTCATGCATTCTTCCATAAGATATCCTTTAGCAATTGAACCTTCTGGATGAGCTCTATTACGCACATAATGTTTTAAAGTAAGAAGATACCTCTCAATTGGATACATCCATCGAAACTGAATCGCTCCACCCAATAATGCTTCGTCAGCTAGATGTATAGGCAAGTGCTCCATTATATCAAAAAATGTTGGAGGAAATATTTTCTCTAGATGACAAAGTGTTACGACGATACGATCTTGAATATATTGCAAATCCGTCGCACGATTCACTTTGGAACACAATTGTCCAAAGAAATTACTCAATTCAATCAAAGGTTCAATTACATTCTTCTGTAACGATCTTCGAATAGCTAATGGAATTGGTTGTTGTATCAGAATATGACTATTGTGGCTCTTAAGACCCCCAATACTTCTATCATGTAAGCGCACGCGACACGATATATTGGATGAATACCCGTCGAGAACTCTAACTTCCTTCAATACTTTCAAGAACAAATCTTTCTCATCATTAGTCATCGTGAATTATGCTGGTGGTAAATAAGCTTTATTCGACCCTCTTAACTGCAAATGTAGGGGTTTTCTAATATTCATTTCTTGTAAATCACGCCGAGCATTAACACCATCCTTCGATTTTTCTACAACCCCTAATATTGTCCACAACACATTGTCACAAACATTCTTCTCTATATGCATCACATCAAGGTTGTGTCTTATTAGATTATGCTCCCAATATGGAAGTTCATAAAAGATACTCTTTTTCTTCCAGCTATGGGTGCGATGTCCAGCTTTCTCCTTCTCTACTTGTCTCCTATGCCTCTCCTTAAGGTCATCCTTCTTGTATTGGGTTAAAATACCCTCAGATTCTAATTGTAGAAGCATCTCAATTCCAGACAACAATTTTGGTTCGAGTCTGACTTCCCGACTACCATCAAATAATACTTTATCCTTTCGGAATTTATGGCCACTAGGTAAAAATCGGCGATGACCCAAGTATGATTGTTTTCTACTATGCTTCAACCAACACGATGTAGTTTCCTTATTGCAACAAGGACATGCATATTCGCCTTTAGTGCTCCATCCTGACAAGTTTGCATATGCAGGAAAATCACTAATTATCTACAGTAAAGCTGCATGCATCTGAAACATTTGATTTATTGATGCATCAAATGTGGAGACACCATCATTCCATAGTTCTTTCAACTCCTCAATCAACGGTTGCATATACACATCAATCTTGTCACCAGGTCCTTTCGGGCCGTCAACAAGTATAGATAAAATTAGAAATGGTTGCTTCATGCACATCCATGGCGGCAAGTTGTATGGAATGTGTACAACAGGCCAAGTGCTATGAACTATGTTCATCGTCCTGAATGGGTTAAAACCATCAGATGCTAAGCCCAGCCTTACACTTCTGCAATCATTACTAAAATCAATATTCCGACGGTCAAAATCTTTCCATGTAAGGGAGTTTGCAGGATGCCTAAAGACACCGTCATCAGCTCGTTCCTCTGCATGCCATCTCATTAACTTAGCCATCTTGAATGACATAAACAACCTCTGCAACCTTGGCTTTAAAGGAAAATACCTCATTTGTTTTGCAGCTATTTGTTTGCCACCATTGTTAGGACCATTTGAACCACCATCACCATTTGATTTCCATCTTGAACTGTTGCATATGACACATTTATCAAGATTGGCATCCTCGTTTCGAAACAACATGCAACTGTTGGGACATGCATCCTACGTCTCATACGTGAAGCCCAAATCTGTTGTGACCTTTTGAGCTTTATAATATGAGTCCGGGAGTTTCACACCCAACGGGAACGCCTCATTCAATAACTCAAGCAACATGTCAACAGACTTGTCGTCCACTGATTAAGAACCTTCAGATGTAGAAGTCGAGCAATGAATGACAAAGATGTGAACTTCTGACAACCCGGATACAATTCACTTTGTGCATCTTGAAGAAGTTTGAAATACTTTGCAGTCTCTGCATTTGGACCGAGTTGGGGTTCAGATGCATGGGGATCAGGCCCCTGTGGTTCATTACCCTCAACACTTGTACCGGCATGTGAATTTCCCATAGCCCCTTGTATCATTCCAACCATATCATCCCTAATGTCTAAATTAGCCAATGTTTCATTCTCTCGATTACCATGCAGAGATACGTAAGATTCCCCATGATTAATCCAATGTTTGTACTTTTTTAAAAAACCATTCAAAATCAAATGCTCCCGTATACCCTCTCGTACAAGATGGTATCGATTCTCACATTTTCTACACAGACAACTAATCACCGAACATTCAACCCTATTGGTGTAGGCAAACACAAGGAATTGATCAATCCCATTAATGTATTCCCTCGTCATCCTATTTGGAAAATCAATCCAACTCTTATCCATCATCTGTACTTCCCTCAAATGCACACTTCACTTCTTTTGTAATCTTCTCAACAATATATATAAATATATTTAAATGCCAGTCGTTTTCCATATGCATATGTGTTTCCCACCATTAATTTGCTTCAGGCAAATTTACTGGGTGATATACATCTCACATGCAAAACAAATATGCCCTAGAAAAAAATATAATTACAAAAATGTAAGGGTCATAATGATATAGGATTATAAGGGAGACAGATAGAGAAAGAATGGCAAAATTAGCCATAATTAGTCATATAGTTAATCTTTCACCGCAGCTATAATAAAAATCCTCACCGTACAAAGTTGGCAAAATTAATGATCTTAGATCACCTACTAGGCTAACACATTTTATTCTTGCAACCCAATAAAGAACAAGTCAGATTGTCCATTTTTTTTTCTTCTTTTTAATAGTTTTGAAATCTGTGTCAAACCATCAAGAACTTCTTCTACCAATATCTATTTATAATTCATAAAACTATATTCTTTCTTTCAACCAAATTAGACCCCCCAAAAAATTAACATATACCCCATTAATTTTGGTAATTATATGAAATCATAAACAACCCTAAAGGAATGCTTTTTCTTAAAACTACTATGTTTACTCATACTGCTAATAAATTCATATAAACCCAAATGGAATATCTGATACATAATCTACAACCACAAGAAAGTATCATGAGCAATTGTAAATGAACTATGGACGAGATTCATATAAACCCAAAGTATTTACTTCTCTTATTTTTTCCTTTTTTGTTATATAAACAATTAACAGGGACAAGATACAAATGATTTGAATGACACTAAACGCAGATGAAGATTCAAAGTACTTGAGAGGCCAATGTTATGATAACTACTTTCCATATGCAAACATAACAAAGTAGGCAAGAACTACTTGGGGATCAATCTGCTGGGAGAAAAGATAGTAGATTCATTATTTTTGGGCAAAAAATTGACCTCTCATGAGGCAATGAATTAGCACCTATTCAATTGGAGATTTTACATTCCAATAAATTTACAAGGAATAATTTACAAAAGAATCAGTCAGTTATCAATGTAAATCAGTTAAAGACAAGAGTTATCAATTTCCTGCAAAATTTTTGACTACTTGACTTCCATGTTTACTAAAAAATGAAAGATACTAACGAATTGAATTCATTGGCAAATCAAGATAGCAAATATCAACAGAATAGACAGACACTCTCCATATGCTCCAATCTCAACTAGAGATTGAATTCAACAAAACACAGATCCATCACCTACCTGACTGAGCTCACGCGTGAAAGAGAGAGAGAGAGAGAGAGAGAGCATACTGACTGAGCTCGCGCGAGAGAGAGAGATCGTAATATGCCGTTGCCACACCATCGCTAGCCGTTGTCGCTCGTTGAGAGAGAGATCGTCGGTGAACACTTGCCGTCGTCGCTGTGATCATCGTGAACTCGAACACCGCTAGCCATCACCGTCGTCGCTTACCGAGAGACGGAGAGAGATCGTCGTCGAACTCGTCTCTGTGATTGTGATACACGAACTCGATTTAGGAATTTTGGGGATTTAGGGATTTTAGGGGTTTTGAGGGAGAATGGTGTTAGGGATTTTGGGGGTTTTGAGTGAGAAAGGTGTTAGGGATTTTAGGGATTTTGGGGATTTAGGGAATTTGATCGAGCACCATTTCAGCTGAAGGAGGGAGATGAAATTTTTCAGTACTATTTACGACGGCATGGAAAAACCGTCACAAATGATCAAATCCATTTATAAAAACGACGCCATTTTAATAAGGGACACAGTGCCATCGCGAATACTTCCGTATTTAAGTGACTTTTTGTTGTGTGCTTATTAGCGACGGGGAAACTGACGTCGCAGAAAACATTATTTGAGACGGCTTCATATGCCGTCGCAAAAGAGCACTTTTTGTGACGGTATACACGCCGTCGCAAGAAGTTCCGTGTTTTATACCCACTTTTCTTGTAGTGTAGCATGGCCAAAAATATGTGCTATTAGAGATGTGTCCATGACCCAATCATGTTTCTGTATGGATCATAATTTAATAGGTCTAACCGACACCACTCATACTTTATTTAACAATATATAATGTATAAAAAAATATATAATAATAATTGTGTACCTGAGATCATTGATGAAGGTAATTTAAGCGGTACATTTTTTAGTGGTTATTGTCTTCTGCTCCAAAATTCTACTATTGTTTCTCTCACACACTGATGGGAAAATATGAGATGGAGGCTAGAGTTGGAGTGAGGACCCTTAACTACACATTTATAAAGTTTCAATTCCATATTAGCCCATCATAAATAATGGAATTACAAGTAGGCTTAAACTAGTCTCTACATACATGGTTTAACCCATACTCTTTTATGCACATAGCATGACCAAAAATATGTGCTATTAGAGATGTGTCCATGACCCGGTCATGTTTCTCTATGGATCATAATTTAATAGGTCTAACCAACACCACTCATACTTTATTTAACAATATACAATGTATAATTATTTGATCTATGTAGGCCCACCTACAGTAAATTCTTTACAATCTCCTACTTGCACTACAAAAAATTAAAGTTTTAGAGACCAAAATTTAAGGACAAAATTATTTTTTAGGGACCAAATAATTTTGTTGTGAAAAATGTCGTCATTATATTTTTAGCAACAAAAATTGGACATTAGTGATGAATTATTATCCATTTGAGACCAAGTTTTTTGTCTCAAAAAATAAACCATTTTGAGACCAAATTATTTTATCCCTAAAATTCTATTTATTAGTGACATTTTCAAAATTTTGTCATTAAAAACCTTGTTTTTGATTTTTTAGGACGACCTTTTAGCGACTATTCTCATAATGATGGAAATTGGTCCCTAAATGTTTTTACAACAAAATTTTCACTTTTAGAGACCAAAATATTTGGTCTCTAAAACTCTTATATATTATAGTGTTGGGCCACATAGGTCAACTTGATATTAAACATTGTTAACTTTATGAGTTCAATTTTTTATTTATATATATATATATATTGTCAAAATTTATGAGTATCATCTTTGAAATAATCTGGTCCGCTAAAAACATTAATATAGGATCATACCCATCCGTGGTCACAAATACCAATGTCATTAGTGACATAGATCAAGTATGAATGTGTAGCACGAAAATTTCATGTAAAATGATCCGTTATCATGTCTATTTTCAACTGGTTCAACTTTATAATTGTAATGCCCCAGAATAATAGTAACAACCCATTTCATAATATTCCAAGAATAGAAGAAACTTACACATTTATATTTCTTTCTTTAATACTCTTTTCTTATACAAAAGATGACATATGTATATCCATCATATCTACCAAAGTATTCACCACCATGATCAGATACAACGTCCTTAATTTTTTTGTCAAGCTGATTTTCAACCTCAGCTTTAAATGCTTTGAATACATCCAGTACTTGTGATTTTTTTTATGTATTAGGTATAGATACTCATAATGAGAACAATCATCTATGAAAGTGATAAAATGTTGTTGACCATCCCAAGAAACTGTAGGGAATGGATCGCAAATATCGATATAAATCACTTTTCAGACGTTTGAACTTCTGTTGGCACCTAACTTCCTTATGTTTGTTTGCTTCCTTTTTTATACATTCTGTTAGGTTTTTATTCTTGGCAATCTTGTTTGACAAAACTCCTTTCAGTTGTACTTTTATTCGCTCTTTTATTTCAGTGAGGTTATGAGTACTTAGACGCGAATCCAACCCGAATTGTGCCTTGCAGAGAAGTTTCAAAAGATAATTCTTTCATGTTTGCCACTTCGCTGACTATGACGGGGATCGAGCTGCCCGGTCAGCTCGCAGGGGTCCAAAGGGCAGCACCACGGCGGGGTTGAGGGGCAGAGCCCCCGAAGCAAAATGCAAAAATGCATTCGAAGTTGCTTGTCTGCCATTGCTCGCTCGAGCGAAGGAGTCCTGCTTTCAGGAGCTGCGTCTGTCTACCAAAAACCTGAGAAGGAAGATTGTACGCTCGAGCGAAGGAAGATTGTATGCTCAAGCGACGCTTCTTGAGAAAAACATGCGTTTTTGTTTCCTCGCTCAAGTGAGAGAGTCTTCACTCGAGCGGGCTTTGCGTCCCTGTTTTCTATAAGTACTTGTTTTAGTCCAAATCTAGGATTACGTTTTTGAGATCTTCTTCTTGGATATTAGGGTTTATATCTGGGCCTATTTTACTAGTTTTCTTTGATGTTTGATTGAGTATTCAACTCATGGTTTAAGAAGTATACATCAAAGAATTGCTTGTTTATTCTATACAAAAGAGAGAGTTGTTCTTCGGTGGATTCTGGAGAATTCGAGCCTGAAGCTTTGGTGGATTTTGGAGTGGCTCATCGTCATGATTCGACATCGACGTTGTGGATTCAACGTTAGGCAAGACAATTCCGAGGTGAAGACGGGGCTGGAAGAGGAACATAGGGGTTGGTTCAATTTGGGCGTAGATTCGTTAGGTAATTGAGAGTATACCTGCGTAATTCTTTTATGCCTTTTTAGTGGATTGTTTTGTGGTTTTGTCCGTGGTTTTTTTATCACAATTGGAGGCGCTCCAATTGTGGTTTTTCCACGTAAAATTGTTATGTTGATTTGTCTTTGATTGTCTGATTGGGATTGCTATTTATTGATTAAAATTGATACATAATCACAAATCAATATGCAGGGGATTTCTAGTTTTTTCACATTCATTACAAATTTTAAAATTTGCAAAGATTAATTAATGAGAGGCATCCAAGTCTAACCTATGTAGATGATAAAATTAAGAGCGAGCTTCGCGTCCCTGTTTTCTCGTTAATTAATCTTTGCTTTGTACCATAATTTATCACATGCAAAGTTTTAGTTGACTTTTAGTGAGAGGCATCCAAGTCTAACCTATGTAGATTATCAATTAAAGAATCATTACCAATAAAATTTGAATTTTGAAAGAGACTAAATCTTTCTTTTTCCAAATGAACAAGTATAATTGGATTTTTTCAAACGGGAAAAGGAAATCAAATTCCATCCAAATGATGACGTATAAACAGTCTCATCTAAATCCAAATAAAAATCAGATGCTAATTTAATCTATAGACTCTATTTGCCCCCAACATATCTTTATTGTCATCTCTCATGTAAATAAACCTTTCGGCATTTACTGGGCAGACAACTCCTTAGGCAACTCTGCATAGTAACACTAATGTGAATAGTAGTTCACGTATCCATTAGGCAAGTGTGGGTGTGGTACTTCAACTAAATTAAATCCAAAACAAATAGAAAATATAAATTGTTGCCTTTCTTTGTGAGCTATTATTAGTACTTAGGACAATCCTTTTTCACATGGCCAACATCCTTCTTGCAAAAGAAACAAAAAATAACCTTATTCTATTTCTGTTGCACTTTTTCCTGTGAAGTCCTATCATCTGTAGTTTCCTTACTTTATTATCTCTTTTCCTTTTCCTTAGTGTCCCGAATTGCCATGTGAAAAATTATCAAGTAAACACTTTTTTTTCTTTTCTTATTTTAGACTCACTTCCTCTGGCACACACTAAGCAATGAGCGAAGAGTCCATTTTTCTCTTTAAGTTTTATAATTAATTTTAAAGGGACCAAATTGTGCCAGAAGTGAAATCAAAATTATGAATTTCATCAGAAAATTCAAACTTTATTGCTCTCATTCTGGTAAAACTACTAGACATCTCCATGGTGTACTCCATAGTGTACTCTTTTAATTAGGTGGTACGGATTTAAGCATAATCATCTAGGTAGAATCATCTGGAATGCTCTTCCATTAGTAGTTCTTTGGTCACTTTGGCTTGCATGCAACCAAAAGGTATTCAAACATAAAGCTTCTATTTGGGTGGAGCTCGTTGAACTTATTAAGATTTGAGTTGCAATTTGGGTGAAGTAAGATTCTAACATCACATATCATACAATTAATGATTTTATCTATTTGCCTCAAAGCCTGAAATTTGTTCAAGTTCATCCCCCAAACCAAGGTCAGCTGAATTGATCTCTTCTCTTTTCATGCGTATTTAATCTGTGTTTGTATCAGTTGGGCTCTCGCCAACTTTTTATTTTTCTTCGATCTTGGTATGCACAGCATTAGGCTCCAAAATATGTGACAACCTAGTTGGGATATATTTTTTTAGCTATGATGCAATTCTCATTGGATCTTCTTGTAACCTCTCCCATTTTCAATAAAATTTTCTTTGCTAATCAAAAAAAATAAAATAAATAAAATTGCAGTTGATATAAAATTACATATGAAAAGTGGGAATACTTGAATCGCGGTGTAATGTCTGAGGATGGAAATGTCAAGAAATTTCTAAGCCTAATTGCAAATCGATTTGTTGCATCGAACTACTTTTATAATACATATATGATGGAGTTAATTTTAATTAATGTAATGATATTTTATATTATGATATGTATTACAAAAGAATAATATTAATTTTAATTTTAAAAAAAATTTTAATTTTAATTATTTAATAATTTTAGCTTTCTTGTTCTGTAAAGTGTTGCTTGAATAGTTATATATTAGATTTTGTGAGACCCCTGAATTTTGTATTTCCATTTAAGGCCTTTACTTTTGAACTATTTCAATAAGAACCATCGATTCCCTCGTTTACTTGCAATTTTAGCCCTAGAATTAAGAATGCGTCGCAATCAGAACCGTGCGAACCCTAACTAGTACCGATAGCATATAAATCATTTCTATTGCCCTAATAATAATTAATTAACTCCCTAATTAAGGATTGATCACTCAAAACCCTAAGTTCCAGCTTACATTACATTCGTTTAATTGATCGCTATTTAATTCGAAACATAAAAACTTTAACCGAACTAAATTCCCAAACTCTAATTTTATTAAATTCTACACTTAAATAGATTTTCCAAATCATAAATTAAAGCCCTAACCCTCATGTTTAAATTTAATTACATTTTGACCCTAACTAGTACCATTATATATATACACATTTATACTTTTAGATTTATTTAGAATTTTTTTTTTGTACACAAATATCTTCTAATTAGATACAATTTGTACTTGAAAATCAAACAAAATCTTCCTCAAATCCAAGCCCATATGGCCTTCCACCCCTAAAGGATTCTTATAGGTACTTGGTGAAACAATATCCATGAAATCATGGCAAAAAATATTCTTGCACTCCCAAAATTAGGAATTTTGTTTGTACCTCTAGTTTGCTTAGGCTCTAATCCTAACTAGATCATGTTTAAGGATGCAATTAAGGTACCTAAGCATCCTATATTCCATTGAATTTAAACTAAATCCAAACTATTCAATTTATTTCCAACCAATGGGCAGTATAGATTTTTCACACTATTTTTCCTATAAATACCCCACCACCCCTTTGTATTTTCTTCACATATCAAACACCACACACACACACATGGTTAGAGAGGGAGAGGAGAGGGAGAGAAAGCTTTAGTGGTGGAGGAGAGAAAAAAGAAGGAAATTCTTGAGCAGCATTTCACTAGACATTCAAGTATACCACAATACCATCGCTCATATTTTCTCTTTCAAATACATGTTCTTAGGGGTTTTAAATATTATTTTCAGAGGTGTTTTAATGGTGTTCTTGTGTTAAAAATGAAAAGAGTTGAGTCTTGTTCCACTCTTATGTTTTCTTTTAATAGGTGCAAAACTATCTTTTTCTACACCTATCTCATATGATTTCCAAAAAACAACTTGAGACAAAAATTCTTTGTTGAATATATATTATTTAGCATGTTTTCATCATAATGAAAGTGAAAAATTATCCATAGTTACTCTATTTTCTTACTTTTTCGCTTATTTCAAGATTTGTGTTCAAAGAATCGATAATTACAGTCCACTTGTAAAAATTCTAGAAAAATAAAGAAAAATATACTTAGGTCTCGTTTGGGAACAAACTATTTTAGTAACTTTTTGGATTTTACAAAAAGATGTGCAAAACAGTAGAGAGAATTATGTGACAACTTTTTGACTTTTTGGCTAAAACTTGTAGTTGCCAAACGAGGCCTTAATCTTATTTTTGTTGGAAGTGGAAGAGGGGCATAAATCACTTGTCATTCACAAAGTGATAAATAAATTGAATAGACACTCATTTTATTCAATCAAACTCAAACAACTCACAAACAGGGCAAACTCTTTGTAAACTCAAAAACTCTCTCAACTCTCTTAGAAATATCCTAAATTGGAGCATTTTTTTTCTCCCACTCTATCTAACACAATCACACAACACATCTATTTATAGGTTAATCCTACAATGTAAACACACAATCTAAACACAATAAGAAACATAGCAGCAAACCAAAACCAAATTGAACTCCTCCCTCCAGGAGCTTCTTTTTCATTCTAGACTCTCTTCTTTAATTTGAACTTTGTAGCCTCCATTCACACAGTGATGAAGCTCCAACTCTCCAATAGCTTCTTCTCCAAACTCAAATTAAGTTTGTATTCCAACAATTTTTATGTCAAAACCTTCCTTAAAGTGTTAGCTTTCATGGAAAAAATTTTTTATCGAAAAAGAGTGAGCGGTTTAAGAGAAAATCTAATTTTCGTAGCAGTTAACAAATCTAGAAAGAGCTGGAGTATTTTATTAATAACTAAAATCTAGAAATGCTATCCTACTTTTGTAAATTGATTTTGAAATTAGACAAAATTCTCTGCAAACCCTCAAGAACCCGAGTTCGGAAATGTCACGCCCCGAATTTTACGAGGTCCGACCCATGTGAGTAAACCACCTAACGATAGACAATCACTAACAACACTCATGCAGATGTATATAATATAAGCACATAGTACATGTGTTATTCCAATTTTATACATTCTTAGATATAACATCTAAGCCAAATGGATGCTCTGTAACAAAAATATACAAAGTTGTTATAAATCAAATTAAAATGCCCAAAGGCTTACATCATATACAAAGGGTGTAACCCTTACAAGAATGGCACACGGCTAACAAATACATAAATGGCCCTTGGCCGATAGATAAAGGAACCACCCTACATGGTTCCAAACACAACTTCAATGTCTCAAACCACATCCACATAAGCATACCTGAAAAACATTTTCAACCAAGTAGGGTGAGCATAAAGCCTAGTAGGAAACATTTCAAAAACTAAATATGTTCCACCAGTGTAAATGATCATGAATGCAATACATACATATATAATATGCCCAAATTCATTCTCTAATCCACTTGCTTTCTCAATAAAATCCTTTCTTCCTAGTTTCCAAACCTTTTGTTTATTCAAAACATTTTCTAAATTCAAAACATTAGTCTAATATAAAATCTATTTCCATCCAGGTATCGCAATACCAACGAGGAAATACATTGCTAAATCAGATACATATACATCGTTAACCAACAGTAATTACATTGGTAAAATTCGATTCCAAATCATTCATTTCCAAAACCAAGATGATAATAAATAAAATGGGTAAATCTCCAAAACCAATACAACCTTTCATGAAAATTTCGTTCTCGGGAAACCGTCAAACGGGACCCATGTAAATGTAGGCTATACAAGCACTACCATTGCCATTTTATGGAAATTTCGTCCTTCAGATCGGCACCCATGTATACGCGTAGTTTTCGGGACTTTCACCCTAAACACACATGTCAACTTGTTTGATGCAACAATAACCATTTCTCAAATTTACCATTTTATTTACCCTTTCAAATAGCACAATACATGTGATCCAAAATATGATTTCAAAATGAAACAAACGCTTTTAAAACATAGCAAAACAATTTCCAAAACATACAGTTTAAATTCGCAAAATCCATTGCATGCTCTATGATATGCATGATTTATAAACAATCTAGTTTGCCAAGTCCACGTGCAATTCTTACAACAATCATAGTTATCCTCCATCGATAGCCCAAAACAAATATCTCTAAACAGATAAATAAATTTCATTAAAGATACACTTTTCCAAAATTTCAAGTGAGAGTGATAATACATATCCAACTCCACCATCATCATTAATCATCATTTCAATTTCACATTTCTCAACATTCATTCTATTTCCTCTTTACAATCTCAACATTTACATTTTTTAGCATAACCCCTTTCCTCTTTGAAAATCCATTTCAATACAAGAAATAACTCATTTCAACATATATCAACTCTAGTTTCAGAACCACAACCTTTTTCAAGAACACATTTGAAAACTCCTCTTTTACATTTTGATTTAATAATCCAACAATTTTCCCAAAAGATCAATATTTTAGGGTTTCTCCAAATTAGGGCCGTTTACTTTTAAAAACTCATCTGCATTTTTGTAAGTGGAAAATAAACTTTTGTAGTTAAACCATAGCTCAACAATCCCATTTGGAACAAACCCTCACTTACAAAACAAATTTCCAAAAATCATTCCAAAAACAATGGAATCTATATATTTAAAATAAATCACAAACACACTACCGAACTTATAGTGAGTTTAAGAAATAGATCCTACCTATTGAATTAAGAAGGAAACAAGTCGGAAAAAATCACTGGTAATGAAACGACAATCCGTTGAGATTAAATGGAAGCCTTCGTTGTGCTCTACGTTTTGGTATATGGAACTAGGGGTCACAGTTGTATAGAAATAGATGAAATCAAGCTTAAAAAGCTAGAGAAATCAAAGATGGCAGAATGAGAGAGAAAGGGGAGTGAAAAGTGAAGAGATTTGACCCAAAAAGTGACTTTCAAAGACTTGATTCTGCGCAGTACGTTCGAGCGTTGAAAGTTGAGCTCGAGCGTACTATGCTCACAACATAGATTTGCAAATTTCAAACAAGCATAACTCTCTCATCCGGACTCCGTTTAGGGTTGTTCTTGTGTCCAAATTGAAGCCTCAGAAGTAAGCTTTCCAATGGTTATAGCCTCACATCAAGATTCAAAGTGTGCAGAGAGAAAATGATAAAAGAGTGAAGACTACTCAATAACAACTATTCGAATTTAGAGTTTTTGATTTAATCTCACCTAACCACTATGGTAACACCTCAACCAAGGCTCAAATATCGACTAAGAAGGTTCGCAATCAAGATAATTAAAGAGTCAAATATAATTCTATTATAACAGGAAGTACACAGTGCTATAACCTCCCATCCTTAGGAAATTTCATCCCTAAAATTGAAGAAACGCTAACACCCAAAAGCCACTCAACGATTATAAAGGATACAACACCAACCTATGTTCAGATCCATCGTGGGATAAATTCCCAGATTCTAGGTTCAACACCTCGGGGCCTTAAAGACGCCCGAACAACAAAACACCAAAGAACAAACACAGATGCCTCTTCGACCCACATGACTTGTAGTGGTCTATGAGACAAGAAACAACAACCACCACAGCAACAACGATAACAACTCTGACTCAAAGACGTCAATCACGCCTGAATCACCTACAACACCGAATCACCATCGAGTGCTCAATCGCTCAAACACAAAGAATAAGAGAACTTCTCACATACCAGACTCTTGATCAACTCTCGGAATGAGAGCACAAGGTAAAATACGGCTAAAGAATAACGAATGTGGTATAACAAGCCTCGGACAACTTCTAAACCCCGGTAAAGTAAACACATAGCACATAACAAGCAACTTAGGTTAGATCACAGTGCACCGCACAACACAAGGTACCACATCCAAGTTAAAGAAAAAATTTTACTTTCCCATTTGTCTCAAAACACTTTGCTTTTCCAAAAGGCACTCAACGCACCGTCACAATCCAGATACATTTTCAACCGTCCATAACAAAACTCAGAGATTTCCAAACTGTTTTTGTAACGCCCTGAAAATTAACCCATTATATATCATTGACATGCATTATTTAAAGAAGACAATTTATTAATTCATTCATTAGAGTATTTTTAAATAAAGCATTACATGTAACATCGAATAAAACGCCCTACAGGCTTACATCTTTCCAAGCCAACACTTAGATACAAAAATATGAGTTCTAACTCAATACAAGAAAAGCCCTAGGCTTGAATGTTTACATGTACTAATAATTAAAGACAATTAACCTAAGGTAGTCTTCTCCAATCCAGAAGCCAAACCCTCCCAAGCTAAGTCCTTGGAGGTAGTTTATCACCTGAACCTGAAAATGATGTTCCCATAAAGGGTGAGCCACAGCCCAGTAGAAATATACTAAACCACTTATAAGCAATGAATAAAGCAATAGCATTCAACAGATGGTTAACCAAGATAATCAATTACTTCATTTTACAGTCTCATGACACTATTGTCTAAGATACGTTTTACTTTCCAATTTTATCAACATGGCTCAGAACCTGGCCAAACTTACAACAGTGAATCACATATATAATATTCACATCCTTCCAATATCAACAAACAAATGAGACTCAAGCTCAAATCAAACACTTCATACTTCCAGATTGATACACATTTTAGTGCTGTATTAATAAAACACTTCTATATAAATAAGCACACATAAAAGTGATGCTAATGGAGTCCATCCCCTATCTCCTCCCAAACAAAATCCGGTTTAGAGGTCCATCCCCTATCTTCCCCTAAACCGTGGAGTACATCCCCTATCTCCTCCCACACACAAAACAATGTATGCAAATGCAATGCTCAATCAATACACGTATTTTCTGTATCAATGCCATAGTCAAAATTAATGACTTAACCAATGTGATTAGTTTCAGTTATTCCTAATCCACATGCAATGTCTACAACAAGCACGACTATCCTCCACCGATAGCCCAAAACAGTTATTTCTAAACTGAAAATAACTATGTCAACAATTCAATAGACAAATGATACCAATTACCCAATTACGCCATTTAATCAATGAATTCCCCAATTCCATGAATTTAACCCTCTTTTCCCAATTCCATGAATTACTTATACAAATTAATTCAATAATACAACTAGGGTTTTTCCCAAAATTTACCAAAGTATCCCCAACATGTTAAAATACCAAAACTTAGAACAAAACCTATAAAATGGAGTAGGAAATCCCTACCTCGAAGAAAACAACACAAATGGTGAAGACAAAGATGAGTGCCCAATTACCAAAGTGCTCCAATTCACCAAATGTTCAGATTAAATGAAAGCCCTCGACTCCCTCTATCTTTTTAATGAAGGATCTAGGGTAGAAACACACCCTAAGTGGATCAAATCTAAGAAAGAAGGTGAGTAGGGAGAAGGAGAAGTCGGACCTAGGGTTTGGAATCAAAAGAAGATGAAAAAGACTGATCAAAACCCGCTGCTGTGTATATAAACTGGACAGGCTCGTTCGAGCGAAGGCTTGGTCGCTCGAGCGACCAGACACAAGAAACTACGCTCGAGCCAAGGAAGCCTTGCTCGAGCCAGTAACCCAAAAGCTCGCTCGAGCGAAAGAAAACTTGATCGAGCGAAGAACTCAAACCCTCAGGTCTGAACCCAGACACACGCTCGAGCGAAGGAACTATAGCTCGAGCGAAGGATGAACTAACTCGCTCGAGCGAAGAAAAGCTCGCTCGAGCCAAGAATGCAAAGCTACAGGTCCATACAGGACGCCAACTCTCGCTCGAGCGACCAAACCCCAGCTCGAGCGAAGAACCAAAATGACATCTCGCTCGAGCAACCAACTCCTCGCTCGAGCGAAACACCAAAAACCTGGACAGCAACACTTGGTTTCTAAACCCAACCAACCTGAAACAAACCTGCCCAACACATCCTATAATTCCAAAAGAGAAAATAAAGGACAACAACAACAATTATACAATGACAGAATCTACGGAACCTAAGTCCGGATACAATAATCAAATGGGAAAAGACCGGGGTCGCTATAGTTTTTCTGAAAACCATAGATGATATTTATAACACAAAACCATTTTCATTTTGTTTCTGATTTGTTGGATTCAATTTTTTTTTTTAAAACCAAAGACTTGCGTTTTAATTCAAAACCGTTTTAGTTCAAGAAAAATACCCAAGGCCACAACATCAAAAGAATTTTTTTTTTCAAAATCATTCATTAGCTTTCCTTCGGTGAACCATAACACGGTCACCCAACAAAACCCATCACGCCCACGGTGATGCCACAATACCAAAACCAAATTTCCATGATGAGAATCCTGAGAAATTTCAAAAATGCCAGCAATGCACTAACACAAGAAAAAGAAATTTTACACTCACAATCACATAATGGCACAAAAGCATAGTAAAATCATAACCCCAAATTGGTTACCTCAAACTCAAAATAACTTCCCAACTGTTCATATGGAATTTACATGCCACACTAAGATATCGATCAATTACACAATCATTCAATTCCATCCTATTCCTGAGGTGACTATATGTCAACCAATCCAAATGCCAACCAATCTATTATTCAACACCATTATCCCATATTAGCATCCAAACACCGACATACCACTTAACTCCATATCTCAACACTACACCAACACATATTACCTAACCAAATCAACTCTGAGATGGAGCTCCTTACACAATCTTACATTCTCATCGAATCACACCGGATTTCTCAAGTCAACCCATATTACCTCAAATCTTAGCCCATCCCCTGCACTTATGCCTACATGGCAACACTTCCTCGCACCACACTTGAGTTCGAGTTGAACTCCCAAAGATCATAATACACACTCACCCCAAGACCAATTAAGTAAATAACAAACTTACACAACTCACTACCCGCTCCACACAACCTTACCATATCACTAGAAGTTTCATCCTCAAACTAAAACCACAACATAAAATCACCCCAACAATAAGGATCTTACATGGGGTTCATAAACAACCTCCACTTATGACGAAAGTAATTTAACTTAGCACACATTAAATCACGAAACAATAAAATAAGCATAATATTACCACACCAAGGCAACCTCCCAAGATAGTCCCATGACCAATCCTTTTCTACACATCTCCTAACAACATACTTCTAGATACCGCCAATCCAAAACAAAAGAACCTATACTTAAAAACAATTCCATAAAACCAACAACTCCCTTAGTAGACTAGAAATAACTGCCCCACAAAAGAAACTCAAGTCACTCTCATGCCAACCACTCTTACTAACTCAAACACCAACACTACCAACTCTTAAAGACCTGATAAGGAATTCTTAAAGATGTTATAACGACATCGATCCATCTAACTCACTTCTTGGTATGAACAACAATACTCTAATACCAAACACCCCCACAATGGGTTCCAAATATGCACAAATCACTGAAGCGATCAAAACACCACACTTCTAGAAATTACAAACATAAGTTAACCGCTCAAGCGCAAGAAGTACCACTCGAGCGCAACATCGCTTGAGCGCAAGAAACACCGCCCAAATGAAGAATACCAACTCTCAGAAGTTTTGCAAATAGAAGACCACCGCTCGAGCGCCGAAGACACTGCTCGAGCTAAGAATACACCCTCCTAGTATCTTTGCAGACCTGCCAAAGTACTGAGAGTTCTCAAAGACCGCTTAAGCATAGAAAGTACCACTCGAGTGTTGAGTCCAAAATTTGGACAAAATTTCTATTATAAACAAACCTCCGACCTATTCCAAATGCAATCACGATACTCAAACAACTCAAATCAACAAGGAATAAGATAAACAAGGATATGAACAACCATTAAAGACATGGAAATCCGAATCCAAAAGCATCAAATAAGTTGGGTCTAAACCAAAATCATCATATCTCTAACATAAACCAATAACCAACATCAACCAAACTGAATATATTGACTAGTAAAACTCCAACCTCGCAATAACCCAACAAGTCACAATGACCCTCAAAGTACTCATCTTCCACAACCAACTTTACCGTCCATCCATTCTAAATCAATTTCAACCAAACACAAATTATTTAACATAGCATACAAACCCTAATCAAAATAAGGCTCTCCGACCTTCACATTCCCAAGTCAAAATGAAATAGTTCTTACATGTCCATATGAAGATTTTCCAATTCCACAACAGCTCATAAAATAAACAACCCACCATATATTCATGAACACAGTCATAATATTTCAACGGTCCACACCGTATCGATTACAAAACAAAGAGACCACATAATAATTTTAAACGTTTATCCTCCAGTCACAAAACAAGATAACCAAAACTAATTACCCAAAGCAACTATAAATCCTACTAGGTATTCAACTAACTACTTCATCCAACTTGTAGAGAAAACGACTTCACTTCTTCCAACCACACATTATCTATAAAGAGAAACCTCAATCCTAAATTTCTTAATAGGCTCTACCAACCCCGAGGGAAGTCAAACCACACTCACATCCTAACCAACCACACTCCATAATACTAACCTCTAGGTTACCAACACCAACTTACAACTTATGCTAATACACAACATATCACCAGTGTAGCACGAACCGAGGTGCCCACTCCGAGTCCATTACTCAATCCAAAATGTTTCTATAAGAAGGGAAACACACAACTTAGGATACATAACACTGGCACCTTTTCGCAAAATACTGACACAACACAATCACATAACAATTACTCAAACAACCCCATTGAGACTCCAATTAATTTACATACTATCTGCCACATAACACGTAATCGCGCTAAGTCTACAAAGATAACCATTCGTTCCAGTACTCGCTTAGATTTCTCATTAGAAACAACTTTGATCAATCGCGTTTCCAATAAGACCTCCAAGTTAGTCAACTAGACATCGAATAATATCTATGAGTCTCAACATCATGCCCATATAAAATGCAACACACAAGTATATTATCATTTAGCACCCAACATACAAATGTCCTCACCAAGCATGATAAACCCATTATAGCTAAGCAGTTCCTGCGAGCCCAAGGTTTCAAACCCAGTTAGCTCTGATACTAAGTTGTCATGCCCTAGATTTTACGAGGTCTGGCCTATGTGAGTAAACCACCTAACGATAGACGATCACTAACAACACTCATGCAGATGTATATAATATAAGCACACAGTACATGTGTTATTTTAATTTTGTACATTCTTAAATACAACATCTAAGCCAAATGGATGCTCTGTAACAAAAATATACAAAGCTGTTATAAATCAAATTAAAAGGCCCAAAGGCTTACATCATATGCAAAGGGTGGAACCCTTACAAGAATGGCACATGGCCAACATATACGTAAATGGCCCTTGGCTGACAAATAAAGGAACCACTATACACGGTTCCAAACACAACTTCATTGTCTCTGTCCACATTTGCATAAGCATACCTGAAAAATATTTTCAACCACATAGGGTGAGCATAAATCCCAGTAGGAAATATTTCAAAAACTAAATATGCTCCACTAGTGTAAATAATCACGAATGCAATACATACATATATAATATGCCCAAATGCAATCTCAAATCCACTTGCTTTCTCAATAAAATCCTTTCTTCCCAGTTTCCAAACCTTTTGTTTATTCAAAACATTTTCTGAATTCAAAACATTAGTATGATATAAAATCTATTTTCAAAGTCAATCCAGGTATCTCAATACCAACTAGCAAATACATTGCTAAATCAAATACAAATACATCGTTAACCAACAACAATTACATTGCTAAAACCCGATTCCAAATCATTCATTTCCAAAACCAAGATGATAATAAATAAAATGGGTAAATCTCCAAAACCAATACAACCTTTCACGAAAATTTTGTCTGCGAGAAATCATTAAACGGGACCCATGTAAATGTAGGCCATACAAGCACTACCATTGCCATTTTATGGAAATTTCATTTGCAGGATCGACACCCATGTATTCGTGCGGTTTTCGGGACTTTCACCCTGGGCACACAGGCCAACTTGTTTGATATAACAACAATAATTTCTCAGATTTACCATTTTATTTATCCTTTCAAATAGCACAATACATGTGATCCAAAATATGATTTTCAAAATGAAACAAATGCTCTTAAAACATAACATAAGAATTTCCAAAACATATAGTTTAAATTCTCAAAATCCATTGCATGCTCATAATATGCATGATTTATGAACAGTACAGTTTGCCTAGTCCACATGTAATTCCTACAATAATCATAGCTATCCTCCACCGATAGTTCAAAATAAATATCTCTAAACAGATAAATAAATTTCATCAAGGATACACTTTTTCAAAATCTCAAATGCGAGTGATAATACATATCCAACTCCACCATCATCATTAAATCATCATTTCAATTTCACATTTCACAACATTCATTCTAGTTCCTCTTTACAATCTCAACATTTACATTTTTTAGCATAAAACTTTTCCTCTTTGAAAATCCATTTCAATGCAAGAAATAACTCATTTCAACGTACATCAACTCCAATTTCATAATCACAACCTTTTTCAAGAAAAAATTTGAAAAACCCCTCCTTTACATTTTGATTTAATAATCCAATAATTTCTCCAAAAGATCAACATTTTAGGGTTTCTCCAAATTAGGACTTTTTACTTTTAAAAACTTATCTGCATTTTTGTAAGTCAAAAATAAACTTTTGTAGCTAAACCATAGCTCAACAATCCCATTTGGAACAAACCCTCACTTACAAAACAAATTTCCAAAAATCAATCCAAGACCAATGAAATCTATATATTTAAAAAACACCACAAATACACTACCGAACTCATATTGATTTTAAGAAATAGATCCTACCTCTTGAAGAAAGAAGGAAACAAGTCGGAAAAAAATCACCGGCCACGAAACGACGATCCGTTGAGATTAAATGGAAGCCCTCGTCGTGTTGTACGCTTTGGTATATGGAACTAAGGGTCAAAGATGTATAGAAATAGAGGAAATGATGCCTAAAAAGTTTAAGAAATAAAAAATGGTGGAATGAGAGAGAAAGTGGAGTGAAAAGTGATTAGATTTGACCCAAAAAGTGACTTTTAAAGACCTGATTCTGCGTAGTACACTCGAGGGTTGAAAGTTGCCCTCGAGCGCACTATGCTCAAAGCATAGATTTGTAAATTTCAAACAGGCATAACTCTCTCGTCCAGACTCCGTTTAGGGTCGGTCTTGTATCCAAATTGAAGCCTCGGAAGTAAATTTTCCAATGGTTTGAGCCTCACATCAAGATTCAAAGTGTGGAGAGAGAAAATGATAAAAGAGTGAAGACTACTCAATAATAACTATTTGAATTTGGAGTTTTTGACTCAATCTCGCCCAACCACTATGGTAACACCTCAACCAAGGCTCAAATATCGACTAAGAAGGTTCTCAATCAAGATAATCAAAAAGTCAAATGTAATTTCATTATAACAGGAAGTACATAGTGCTACAGAAAAAAAAAATTCTAAAAATACCATTTTAATAGTTATCTTTAAAGTAAATCAAATATGAAAATTTGTAAATTTTAGTAGTTTCATACTCTTATCTGTTTGAATGTGCCTCTTATTGTTTGTTCAAGCTTTTGTATGACATCTTATGTATTTTTGGTTGTATCTCTTTATATTTTTATCCTAAAATGCCTATACTTGTGTAGCAAATGTTATTTCGATTGTTGTTCTAACATTAACATAATACACCTAATATAACGGTAAACTCAATAAGGGTGGTATTGGATTTCGATCACTAAGGTAAATTTTATGAGATAATGAAATGTTGATTTCAAGTATTGAGTGGTGAGATGTGTTCCTTATTCGGGGTTTAAGTATTGCACAAGTGTGTTTTCGAACCCTAACATGACACTGGAGGTATTCTGGCTGCTTAATGAAATTGGGAGGTATGAGGGTCTCACACAGGGAGAGTATCATTGGAAACTCGTTCCCTTGGGACAGACCGTGATGTCACCACTTGGGTATGTAACCTAGGTGCATGGGTATCATTGATAATTGTGTGACAAGGGACACGCAGGTGATTATGCAATAAGTAATGCATTGATATTTGTTTAACCAAGGGAGAGTTAAAATTGCCCATGTCCAGTGTTAGTGGTTGGGTAAGAACGCATTTTGCGGGGAGTTGCTTAGAACTAACTTGATTGGCCGTTATTCTTGAGAACTGAAATTAAATATAAACTCTGTTTGATTGTTACTTCCACTATATATTATGATCATGCCATTAGTGCGTATTGGATTGGAAAAAAAGGACGGGGTGTGCGTGCGTTTACTGGGCATTCAAAACTCATGGCACTTAATGCTAGGTATTGAAGACTATTAGCCGATCGAAGGCGAAGTTGAAGCATTTGAAGACGTATGCCTACCCTAGGAGAATTAGAAACTAGTTTTTTAAACGTGTTTTGGGATTGTAAGTGTTAAATTCCTATTGTATTTTAGACATGATTTGTAATTATTATTTTGCTTATATATCTATACATATCTTTTGTATTATCTATCCCTTATTTTCTTGTCGACTTATGTAGACCTTGTGTTAATACCTTGTTAAGATCAGTCAAAAATATAGTCGTAGACACCCCATTTTTAATGACCCTTAAGACTTGGGTGCCACTGGTTGATCACTCAATGATGAATGTGTATGCTTGTCAAATGCTTGAAGTCCATGGCAGAAAGCCTCGACTTTGAGCCTCAAAACCCTACGAACCTTGCGCCTTGTTTTTGGACCAAAACAACAGTTTTTCAAGCCTAAACATCCTAGGACCTGCAGACCCACTAGTGTGGATAGCTGGCCACTGGTGTGGACTACCGGCCACTTGTGTAATTTTTTAAATCTTTTTGCTAGCTGTGCCAGTTGTCTCCACAGATGCATGCACCATTCTATACGTGTCTGTATAGATATTTCAGGGGTGGTCTCATATATTTCCATATATAGATGATTTCCTCTCTATTTTTTGAGGGTTAGAAAAAATTGAAGAGCAAAAAGTTTTGAAAAATATTTCTCTCTCTACATTTCTCTCTCTCTCTCTCTCTCTCTCTCTCTCTCTCTCTCCCTTGAAACTTACATAGCCTTTGCCTAGACACTCTAAACCAAACCTTCAGGGATCTTGGCTGAGGTGCTTTAGCTTGCACTTTAACACTTGAGAGTGTGGAATTAGTGGTTTTGGAATTCAAGGGATCATTCCTCTTCAAGAGGTATACATTCTAAGTCTTTTGTACCATCACTTTCTCATCTTTTCTTGCTATTTTTGAGTTGTTTATTACCTATATTTTTGGGTTGAAACTTGTGGTTGAAAGCCATTAAAGGTAGAGGGGTGGATCACCCTTCTTTGAACCTTGTTTCATAGGCTTTTGCCCTTGTGTTTCCCATATTTTATCCAATTTTTTTGAGCTTTTTACCACTGATTTTAAGAGTTTTTTAGAGGCTAAAAATCACATTTTGAAGTCCCAAAAATGGAGGGGGTAGCCTCCCCTCCTTGTGCTTGCTTACTAGCTAAAATTGCTCCATGTTGTAATTTACTTTTTTAGCTCTTTTGAATTCAATTCCAGCTCTTTTTTAGCCTTATTTAGGATTTTTTTTTTATGTGTTTGTTCCATTCATGCTTTGTATTGTAGGCTTGTAGTGTAATGGTCCTCATAGTTTTGGTGGTTTAGGCCTTAGCCACCAATCTATTTGAGTTGATAGTGTTTATTTCTTGCTTTCCATACTTGTGTTCATCTCTAATCACCTCTGCACGTCTCTCATTTCTTAGCTCCTTGTGTTGCCTTGAAAGTAGTTTCAAACCAATTGCTTGTTTAAGCTTGAGATAGAGGTATTGTGTTTAATGGTTTAATCTCCTTGGGGGTGCATTACCAACGACATGGTGTCTCTCTCATGCCCAAAAAAACTCTTTGTTTGATGCTTTTTTCCGTTAGTGGACTTAAAGCTCATTATTGGGCTTAATTGACTAATGAATAGATGGTAATTAAAATGGAGTAATAAAATTGGAACTAAAAGAGATGCAAGATAATAATGCAATTTGGTGTTCAATTGACATTAATTGAACACATGGAAACTTGAGTTATTTCATACTTGCTAGTGATTAAATGGTTTAATTTTCCAAGGTCAACCACTTCCCTTGATCAATCCATGATAGGGAGAAGGTTTTGTTGATCTTTTCTTACTATTTATTGAAATTGTGTCCCTTGGTTCATAAGTCTTTGCGCAATGAAATTGCGTCGATTGATGGCTCCCGAATTAAGCTTATCCCTCTTTTGAGCTGATTGATGATAAGGAGAGGTAGGGTGGACAAACATCCCCTAAGAATACTCTGTTTGTGCTCTGTTTGCTTTCTATTGTAGCAGGAGGAACCAAGCATTAGTGGCCGGCCGGCCACCACTTCTGGCCTGCTGGCCACCTTTGTCAAACTAGGCAGTACCTTTTTGTCACAGAACAGAGCAGAGGCTGATAGGGATGAGCAGTGGATATACCAATCCGCCAAAACCGACCGAACCGAACCGATCCGCCGCATTTTGGACGGATGCGTGATGATGAGCGGATGGTTGTGGATTGATTTTCTCCAATCCGCCGATCTGGCGGACGGATGACAGATTTGAGATTCCTTTGGCAGCAACCGAACCGCCAAACCGCGAGCACCTCTAGTAATTTATAAGACATTGTGGCCTTGTTTGGTTTGTGTTTCCCAAAAATTTTTGGGAAAAATTCTCTACAATTAAGTTTTCAAAAGTAATCAAACCAAACAAAATTTCCCAAAAAAATTTCCCAAAACTTGTTTGGTCTACAAGTTTTCCAAACAAATCTCTCTCTCATACACATCAAATCAATCACTTTTTCCAAAACTCTCTCTCAAAATAATTTTCCAAAACATCTTTTGAAAAAAACCAAACCAAACAACTTTTCGTACTTTTTATCTCTAAAACTCATCTCCCAAACTCAAACCAAACATACCCTGTGTTTTCAGTTTGTTTAAATACTCTGTTTATGTTTTCAATTAAAAAAAAAGTTTAAATATTCTGTTGAAAAAAAGTTTTCAATTTGAATATCTTTTTTGAATTGAAAAAACTAAACGTATTATTTATCTATATTTTTTGGCTTTTAAATCTATCTCTAAAAATAATAAATAGAAAATATGATATATGCTGGTTAGTTTTTGTTTTTAAAAACAGATATAGATGTAACAATACAGAGACATACAATCTCTACTACTGCTCTGTTCATGGTTTTGGTGGTATGAATTGTTTTTATATTTAAGAACCACAGATTGTAATACTTTATGTAAATGAGGCATGCTGTGATTGTAGTATGTGGATGATGCATGCAGTAATTGTAATATTCTAAAGTTTCAAATTTTCTTACTTTGGATGAGGCATGCAGTGATTGTAATATTTTTTAAAATCATTGACTGTAATACTTTCTTCTTCTTTTTTTTGAGGAAGTGCACAAGTTGAATTATGTTGAAAATTTATAAAATTTAAAACCGCCAAACCGATTCGCATCCATCCGCCAAACCGCCAATCCGCTTAATCTACATCCGCTGGATTGGCGGACGGATGCAGATTGATTTTCTCCAATCCGCCAATCTGGTGGACGGATGGCGGATTGGAGGTTCCGTGGCCGCAACCGACCCATGCCCACCCCTAGAGGCTGAGGTGAAAAAACAGTGTAATTTTCTGACTGTGCAACAGAGGTATTCTGACAACAAAACAGTAGACTTTTTCGGGTGGAAATCCCCGTGCATACATGAGCATTCCTCGCTGCCCGGGGCTGATTAGTTAGCGCAGTTAATTACTTAGCTTAGTTATTTCTTTTGGTTGTATTCATGTTGTAATTCGTTAGTTAATTCTAACTTGTAATTAATTAGTTAGTTTTCAATTTGGAATTGTAACCATTTAATTAGCTAGAGTAGCTAATTTACTTCATTTGGTTTGTAATAATTAGTTAAGTAGCTTAGCTAGACCATTATTTGGGCCCTCTTGTGTGAGGGAAAGTTGTAATAATGTGTATGTCTTCCAACCCCATGTTTAAATCGCATACTATTAACTTGACTCACATGCCATGTTAGTAGCCGGACTTCTAATTGTATATTGCATGTGTTGCATTAGGCATATTTGCATTAGTTAGGATCATGTATTTTTCTAACTAGTTTCTCTTTTGGCTCGCCTCGAGAATTGGGGTAAGCTTTTATTTGCTTTAGCATATCGCATGTATGTGGTTATTGTCATGTCTCGCATAACTTCCAAGAGGCTAAATTCTTAGTTTATATAATTGTTTGAATGCCAGTGGATGGAGGCTTTTTGCTTAAATTAGAATGTTTTTGATTAATGTGCACATGAAATCACTTTTGCAAGGGGTACATATTCAAAATAATTTTCAAACATACATGAAATCAAAGTGTTCTAATTTTTACAAATTAGTCTATACTTGTGTGCAACACGTAGTAAGTTAGCCTAATAATCGGAATAAGAGAATATAATGTAATCGCATCATGATTAGTAGAGGTCGATCTTTTGATCGGGTGAGCGGGGGTACTCAATTCATGACCTTCCCCTCTCGTACCTAAGTTCCTGAGCCGAGACAATTTTGGTGATGACGGATACGTGGCCTTTGGCACGAGTCTTGGGTTTCCTAAATTTTTCAAAAATATTTAGGTGGCGACTCTATATCTGGCAAAGCAGTCTATTTTTGGCATTTTGATTCAAAATTTATTTTTCAAAAGATTTGTCGTATTTGGACTCATTTGTGTTTATCTATTTCGCATTGCACTTGTGGAATCAGATTCAAAACCACGGGAGTCTGAACTGTAGGGCTAGTCGTCTTCCGAAAGGAGCATGAAAAGTCAAGCTACAATAGTTTTCCTATCTAAGGTGGTTGGACTTTGAAGGGAGACTATAATATTCCTCCGACATTCCTCAGATTTTACTTGGTTGTTGACTAAAGAACTTATTAGTGACGTTTCCTGGACTTATAACATTAGATAAACCATGTATTTATTTGTTAATATATTTCTTGATATTCTCCATTTTTGGGGCATCACAGATTTAGTTAAATTTTTTGTTTATTTTGATAATTTTAATTCTATTGTGCTATAAAAATATAATTATCATATAATAATTTATATGATATATATTAAATTAATTATATAGAGTATTGATGTTTTTTCTTTAATATTCTTTTTGTATTATTCACACATATTGCATATAGGTATATAAAATTTAAAGTAAACATAAATGTTTTGTCATAAATAATTTACTGTTAAATAAAAAATTAAATATAAATTAATATTAAGACATCAATAAGATAGAAAAAAATAAAAAATATAATCAAAATTAATTTGATCCATGTGATGCACATAATTAAGCACATTCTGTCTTATTTATTTATTTATTTATTTGTATATATCGAGACAAATTATTTTTTTTTCAAATATCATTATAATTAAATTATAATTATATATATAGAAAATAAGTATTTCACAAATAGAGACCGTATAAAATTGGTTATTATAATTAAAATTGAGTTTGTGTAAAATTTTGCATTTAAATGGAAAACTGAGAGTGGAAAATGGGATCTGCAACTGACATGGGTAACTACTTAGGCCTTGTTTGGTAACATTTAATTTTAGTCTAAAACTCAAAATGTTTTGAAAAATCAAAAAACAAAGAAATTATACCAAAAAGTCAAAGATTCTCTTTTCTCTGTACCTTTTACATATTTTTTCATAAAAAGTCAAAAAGTAATCACAAACATACTAATTTTTTTTACTTCATATTTTAACTAAAAAAACCAAAAATTTATTAAGACCTACTTTGGAAAGTGCTAAATAAGCTTCTTTTTATTTTATTTTTTTTAATTACAAGAAAATATAAAAAGTAGATAGGTGATGTGATCTACATAAACCAAAAAAAATTAACTTATAAGCCACTTCTTAAAAAGGACTTAAAATAAGTCCTATCTGTGAAACCACTCTGTGCTAGTAGACTTATTGTTCTTTTTTTCATTTATGAAATTTTCACCTTAAAATTTTTGTATGTTTTTTCCTTTTTTTTTTTTTTTTCCTTTTTGTTTTATGGAAAGGTTTTTAATTAGTTTATTGGTTTATTTTATTATAAGTGTTTGCATTGATTATACAAAAATTGAGAAAGCAATCAATGCTTTTCTTTTTAGATATAAGGTCAATTAATACTCATAATTAGATTGGAGGATGCCTTGTGAAACCATTCTCTGCTAGTAGATACTCTTATTTTTTTCCATTTATGAAATTTTCACCTTAAATTTTTTGTTATGTTTTTCCTCTTCTTTTTTTTTTTTTTGTGGTTTTACGGAAAGGTTTTTAATAGTTTATAGGTTGAGTAATGCAATATGCACAAATTAGTATACTTATTAGTGTATCAATTAATGATGTGACATAATTTAAGATATTTTTGGTATTTGTAATTTGTATAATAAGTGGAGTCAATAATAATGTCATAACTAGTGTTAATACACTAGTTTTTTTTTTTTTTTTGTTGATCAGCCACAGAGAAATTTTACAGATGAATAATGAATTACACCATACATCAATAAAAAGGATGGGTGCACAAGCATCATAGCTAAGTAATATGATCCCAACTAGGTTGACACCGTAGAACAAGCCCAATCATCTGCAACATCGCATCAATTTGGTGAGCGACCAACCAAAACACAACCACAAAAAAATAACAAAAATAAAAAACACCACTAATCCTTAGCACTGATGCTCCGTGATCACCACACGTCAAGTAAACCATGTTGTAGACACCCCATTTTTGACCGCCCTTAAGACTTGGGCGCTATTGATTGTTTACTTGGTGATGAAAGATGTGCAGTGCAAAGATTCGATTTCTTTAGCAAGAGGAGCTTCAAATCCCAACTTCACATCCCTTTTTGGACCAAAACCATTTTGACCAAAATATTTTAGACCTTAAAACTCTCTTTTTCAAAATAATCTTTGAAAAAGAGTTTCTACGATGTTCCGAGGCTTGCATTTCGTTAAATGTTGCGCTTTTCGGTAAACCAAGCAAGGACAAAGTAGAAATGAATGAAAGAGAGGTGAACTCTTTGAAAAATATTTCAAAACACCTTATTTGGAGATTTGGAGTTGAAGAAATGAGAGAGGAGAGAAGAAAAATAGCTGAGGAGCACTTAGGCATCAATCCATGAGGACCAAAACTGAGCAGTCTGCACTAAAAGAGGCATATCTCTTAGCACACTTGGAATTTTGATGTGAGGCTTCCACCATTGGAAAGAAGACTTTTGGGGATTCAATTTAGGCACAAGAATGACCTGAAAAGGAGTCCAGACGAAGAAGATATGGCCATTTGAAGGAGAGTAGATTTTTGCTATCGGCCACAAATGTGGGTTGTCGGCCACCAGGGGTGGCCGGTCGGCCAAAAAAGTGGCCGGTCGGCCACCAACAGTGGCCTGTCGGCCACTAATGTCCCAAACTCAGATATTTTGCAGATATTTACCTCCAGTTGTCTCCCACAGGCTCCAGCTGTCTATTTTGCAGATATTTCGACCAAGGCTTGTATTTTGCTATATATAGAGGCCATATCTCTCATTTTAGGAGGTTAGAAAGTTTGAGAGCCTCTCTCTCTAAAATCTCTCTCTCTCTACAATTTTTGATAGAATTTTGTGAGCAAAATTTCTGCCTCTCTCTCTAGAATCCTCTCTCTCTTCCTATTTTGTGCTTGAAAGTGAGTTTTCTCTACATATTTGCATACAACCCCTTAACTAAATTAGACTACCTTGTAGCTCAGGTTTTTGGAGGTCTTATTTGAGCTATCAAAGCTGGTTTTGGCTCAGAAAGTGGTTGTTTGTTGCTATGCTTCAAAGGTATAGGCTTAACCCCTTTTAAGCTTATTTTTGGTTGCTTGTTTGGCCACCTTTGCATGTGGTTTTTGGCCTACTCTTCAACTACAAAAACCTCTGTTTTTAAGGTTTAAAAATGGTGGTTTAAGGTCTTTTTGGAGTTAGGCGTGGTCCACCATCTTTTGTAGCTTGTTTGCTAAGTGTTGAGCCATATTTTAAAGCTTTTCAAGCAACACTTTTTTGGCCTTTTAACCACTGAATTCCAGGGGAATTTTAGTGCCAAAAAGTGTGTTTTGAGGTCCAAAATAGGAGGGGGTGGCCTCCCCTCCTTGTGTCATGTTTGCATGTGTAGATGGCCTAGCATGTGAGCATGTTTTTCTACCCTTTTGAGACTTGATCTCGGCATGTTTTTGCTATTGATTTAGCATGCTTTAGCTCTGTTTTGAGCCTTCTAGGTCATATGAGGCTTACTTTGTATAGCTATAGTGTAAATGGCTTCACTAGCTTTGTGTTTCAAGGCCCCTAACATGTTGTGCATGTGTTGATTACATGTTTTAGCATCATTTAGCATGTGATTTCAGTGTGTATAGCTCTGTCACACTCTCACTTATTTCACTCTTTCATTGCTTTTGAGAGTTGTGCTTTGAGCCTTGTTTTTGAGCCAACACATGAGCATGTTTTTCTCGCCTTCTATGCTACCATTCCAGCATGATTTAGCCACTGTTTTGGCATGTTTAAGCTATATCTAGAACTGGTTTGGTCATTTAAGCTTGATATTGCATGCCTCTAGTGTGATGCTCTTCACTAGCTTTAATGCTTTTGGCTCTTAGCATGTTATGCATGTGTTGCTTGCATGATTTAAGGTCTTTAGCATGCCATTTCAGCATTAAAAAGTCTACAACCTCCCTCATTTCTTCATTTTTCCATTTGTTTTGAGGGTTGGTTAACCTTATGATTGTGTTTAAGCTTGAGATAGAGCTTGCGCTCAATGGCTTTAACCCTCTTATGAGGGTTCCTCCTAGCCAAATGCACGATCTCTCTCATGTCTTAAACCATCCTTTGGTTGACCCGTCTCTCATTAGAGGACAATCATCTTGGACTTAACCGGTTAAAGAATGGCTTGGTAATGCTAAAATGTGTAAACAAAATGAGCAAAGTAAAACATGAACAAGATAAGCATTCGTGTTGCATTGCATGTGTTTGGATCAGACGTCAATCCAAATACAAGAAATGGGGGACATTTCATACTCAAAGTGATGAAACGTGTCACATTTCTTGGTCGCCATCACCCTTGATCATGCATGATAGGGTGGCGCCCCTTTGAATCTTATTTGTGCATTCATTAAGCTTGTACAAGCTTGGTTCTTTGGCCATCATGCATTGAAAGTGCTTGATTGGTGGCTTGAGAGCCAAGTGCAATACTCCTTTGAGCTTGAGAAATGATAAGAATGTGGTAGTACACACATTCCCTGCAAAATGCATTGCTGTGCCTCTGTTGTTCTCTGTTGTAGCGAAACCAGAAGCTTGGAAAAAGGGGTGGCCAACTGGCCACTTGCAGTAGCCGACCGGCTACTTAGACTAGCCGACCAGCCAGTTAAGGTGGTCAGCAGCCACTTTCTGTGGCCAACCGGCCACCAGTCCATTCTTGTGCAAAAGAGTATCTGAGTTAAGGCAGAAGCAGTCTGGAAGATTGGTTCAATTTTCAGAGATCAAGGCGAGTGCAAACAGAGGCAACAGAGATCATGGCGATGGATTTTTGAGAGGAGCCAACTGAGCATGCATGTCTCTCTTGCCTATGAGGCCTTTTACTCGCTTTATTTAAACTATTTTAAATAGTTTAGCATCGTTAGTTATTTAATTCATTTTGTAATATCATAACTAGTTTGTGTAACTAGTTATTCAATTTCATTTGTTGTAATTAATTAGCTTAGAATAAGTTAGTTAATTAGATTCGTTATGTTGTAATTAATTAGCTTAGAATAGTTAATTAGTTGTTTTGTAATAATTAGCTTAATTAGTGTAGCTAGTTAGCTTATTTATTCGGACCCTCCTTCGAGAGGGTACAATGTTGTAATAAGCGTGCGCGCGTGTGTGCATGTCTTCCAACCCCACTTCTTTCTCCCTTTTACTTACCGCTTTTGATGGTTAGTTTAAGGTCATTTCCAATTAGCATACCTTATGCTCGCATGTTTGCATCATTCATTTGTCTTGCATGCACCGGGCTTGGCGCATCATTCAAACTGCATTGCATTTCAATACACTTATTTGAATACGTGTTTCAAAGCATGTTATCAAATTGTTGCATTCATATGCCATCTTAGATAGCCGAGCCTATTAATTGCGTATTGCATGTGTTGCATTAGGCATCTTAGCATAGTTAGGAGCATGCATATTTCTAACTAGCTTTTGTTTTGGCTTGGAGTACTCGATAAGTTTTACGCTTTAGCATGCTTGCATGAGTGTGAGTGATTGCCATGATTAGCAAACTTGCCATGAGGCTATTTGCATAAGAGCTTAACAACATAAATGCCTGTGGATGAAGGCTTTGTTGTTTGAATTGGAACAATTCGACGAATGTGAGTTTTAAGCCCACTTTGCGAAGTGGCAAATCATGTTTTAAGCCCACTTGAGGGTGGCAAATCCGTGCTTTAGCCCACTTGCGAGTGGCACTTTTAAACCATTTTCAAAAACAAACATGAGTTGATTTGTTCCAAGTCTTGCAACTTAGTCTATACTTGCTTGTATGTGTCACGTAGTAAAGTTAGCTAATAATCAAAATAAGAACACATGTGTTTATAAAACAACATATCATGATTAGTAGAGGCCGATCTTTGATCGGGCGAGCGGGGGTGCTCATTTCAGGACCTTCCCTTCTCGTACCTAAGTTCCCGAGCCGAGGCAACTTTGGTGATGACAGACACGTGGCCTTTGGCACGAGTCAGGGTTTTCTAAATTTTCTAAAAACAAAATATTTAGGTGGCGACTCTGTAATCTGGCAAAGCATTCTAGTTTTGGCATTATTTGATTTAAAATTGATTTTTCAAAATGATTTGCCGGATTGGACTCTTTGGTGTTTATCAGTTTCACATTGCACTTGTGAGACTAGATTCAGAACCGTAACAGGAGTCCAAATTGTAGGAGACCAATTCGCGCCTCCCCGAAAGGGAGGCGCGCGAAGAAAGTCGAGTCTACACAAGTCCCGAACCCCCAGCCCACCAAAGCAGCAATTCTTCAAACTGATCCCATATTGCTACAGCTGCTGCTCAACAGGACAGTGTAGATTACATACCAATTCCATGACAGAATAATACTACTGCTCTCCCACCCTACTGAAGAAATGCTGAATAGAGAATGTACCAGACCCTCCCACAATACTACTGTTACTCTCCTAGGGCGTTTGCTCCTACTACCCATGCATCTTCACACCCAATCTGATTTATAAGCTTTGTTTCACCACCTGAAAATTACTCACAATATCATTTACAAAATAAAGACACCCAGAATTATGTGATTTCCACCAAATTGCTAACCTTACCTTAATTGTCTCACATAACTCCACCAAATCTAGATGCTTAGCAGAAAAAATACACTCATTTCTACATTTCCAGACAGACCAAAGCACTGCTGAGGGAATAGATCTCCAAAACATCCTTTCTTTTTTATTAAAATTCCAACTCAACCACCATTGTATTAAACATTCTACTGAATCTGGTGTTACCCACTCCAGTCCCCACCACTCAATTATGCTTACCCACACCTTCCACGCAAAAGAGTAGAGAAATAAAATATGATTAGAAGATTCCAAATCAGATTTGCAAAAAACACAATACTAATTGATACATGTAACACTACTCTTATAAGTTTATGGAAAGGTTTTATAATACAAAAACTAAGAATCAATGCTTTTCTCTTTAGATACAAGAGCAATGAGTACTTATAATTAGAATAGAGGATGCCTTTTAACTACTCTTATGAGAGTTTTTTTGGGATAAGCGTTCATCCATATTCCATCTTTTCGTACTTATATATATATATATATATATTTTTGTGCTATAGCCCAGGTATATACAAATGATTCGAACCATCTACTTCGTAGATTTCATAATAAAAGTTATTTATGTAAAAATCAATTTTATTAGGCAACAATATGTTACAAATCATATTTTATTTTATAAAATGTATGATTTGAGTTTACAATCATATTTGTCATTTATTTATAAAACAAAATGTGATTTGTTTATGTGTTTATAGATATCTGATGAAATTGATATTTGCATGGATGACTTTTATTGTAGGATTTATGAGTTAGACGGTTTGGATTATCGTGATGTGAATTCGAATTAAAATCCAAAAGAGGAATAAGTATAAGCATGAAGAGATAAAGAAATGGAGAAGAACTCATCCCAAGCTTTTTTTCATACCTTATGTAGTCAAATGGTATGAAATTTATCAAAACAATAATAACTACATATGTAGGCATTGGGAACCTTCATCAACTTGGGGCTCAAGCCAATGGCATACACTTGGGCCGTTCCTGAACTCAACTTTACCACAAAGTAGCAAAATACGCATCACAAACATTCTTAACCATAGAAAATCACAATTCACTTATGATATGCATCTTTTAGGAGTGCAGTTCGTAAATTTCTCCTATAAAAGAAGTCATCGCAATCCTTTGACAAGCCATAAACCGAACAATCTCACAAATAAAAAAGTTTCAAACAAATACAAAAGAAAAAGGTGCGTATAAACCATGCAATAGAAAAAGATGCGTATAAACCATACAAGATGCAATTTCTCAAACTGTGTTTAAAGCTTAGATCTGTGGTGCAATAGTAAATAAAATAAAAATTAAATTTTCTTAACTTTTTCATTTTGAGTTCTTTTCACTTCATAGACCTAAAATTTAAGAACTAAAGTATTGATTTATTTAGGTTTAAGACCATAAACCACTACAAGAAATTAGGGATTTAACGACGTTTTATTAAACGTCACTTTTTCTAATAATTAACGGCGTTTTTTAAGCGTCGCATTTGATATGAATCAAAACGACCCCATTTTATGAATAGAAGATGCTTTGAAGTGCCTCCAAATCCTGTCTCCCCACAAACCCTATTTTGTCACTCCGAACCTTTATTTTCAAAACCCACCGCCGTCTAGTTCAAATCTATCACTCACAAATCTCTCACTCTCTTGCTCTCTCTCGATTTTTCTTTAGAGCGATTGCGATTTCGAAATTTCTCAGAGCCAACCTATCTGCATCCGTATGGCTTCAATCTTGTAGTTTCTCAGAGCGATTTTGATTTCGATTTTGAAGTTCGATTTTGAGCACTGCCGTCTACAATCTCAGAAAAACCAATGAAATCCTTCAAAATCTGCTTCAGCTCCGTGATTTATCTCAGAATGACATCTCGGCGATTTCGATTTTGATTTCGAAGCTCTCTCTGTCTCTCAATTTCGAAGGTCTCTCTCTCTCTCTCTCTCTCTCTCTCGATTTCGAAGGTCTCTCTTTTGATTTGGTTGTTGATTTTTGTTTGTGCAGATCAAGGCATTGCATATACAGAGAGGCATTGAGAGAAGGCAGAAAGGTTCGGATCTACCCCTTTCTCTCTCTCTCTCTATATATATATATGACTATCGTAAATCTGATTCAGTGATTCTGTTTTTTTTTTGTTGGTTCAGTGATTATATATATATGTATATACTATAACCCTCTTCTGTTTTGTTGATTTGGTTGTTGCCAAGTTTTGATTCTGTAATGCAATAGTATTGCTCTGTTTCAGTGATTGAGGTTTTGTTTGTGTGAAATGTTTTGATGTTCTTGATGCTGCTAGTTGACTTGGTTTATCATGAATTTGCTATGTTCAATGATCCACTAATCTAGTTATAGTTGGCGGTCAATAGTGTTGAATCAGTTTTGTAATTTGAGTTATTCAAACTTGAAATCCTTATTTCCAGCTTAATCCTGAGTTACCTGTGAACATATTGGTGATTTTGAAATACATTTGAATTAACAGCCTATATCTCTTTCCCATTTTGATGTCTTTGGCTTCCATTGTTGTTGGTGAGTTGGACTCTTGAAGAAGCACGGTACAAGGAAGAGAGAAGAAAATTCTTCTCTGTTTTCTTGGGAAAATAATGTGAAGGAAACCTTTTTCAAGTCTACTCTCTCCCAGTTGTTCACATACACACACACATGTATTGGGGGCTTGAAGAGGAAGAGTAAGATTCTGTCAAAAGGATTCACACACAGAGTGTCAACATAGATTGGTTAGAGGAAAATGTCAATGTGAATCAGTGTGAAAGTGTTATGAACTCTTATGTATAGCTGTCTTTCTTTCATTTAATTTGTTAAAAAAAAAAGCTTTTTTTTCTCTTTCTTTTGTTTCCTTGTTTTTTTATTGTCAGGAATAGATGGGGAGGGGGAATTCATGATACTATGTTTCACTTATTAACAACTTGCAAGTAGCTAAATGACTAGAATTGACACGTAAATGTAGAGAAACATTTTCATTTTGTAAATTTTTTTTTTTTTTTTTTTTTTACTACGACTAGATCTAGCTACAATCATTGGAAGATAAAAGATGACTGATCTGGTTTGTGATTTTATTATCTAATAATTTCTTGGTGTTTAATAGGTTTGCAATGAGTAGTTGTAAGTTTCCTCATACATAGGGGTTCTGTTCCATGGAGAAATCTAAATGGCATTAGCAGGAAAATCTACATCCAAATGTTCACTAAACTCTTATCACTTACTAGGATGGCAATTGAATATGGTTTTAATTTTTTTTGTTTTACATATAAAGGGTTCCTCTTAGAGGAAAAGCCTAAATACAGCTAGTGGAAACATGGCAACTGGAAATTTTGGAAAAATAAATTTACACATCCTTCTTCTCACCTGATTTTTTAATTTTTTTGGGTTCTATTCACGTTCATAATTCAGAGTCAGATATTGATGCTTTATGTGTTGGCCTTTGCTTCGCTACTTTGACAGTAAGCCTTTTTATTTTCCTATTCGTATACATCATATATGATATTGTGTAGGTGGTATCTCTTGACTTGTTATCTTGTGAACCATGCAGGAGGATTTTTTTGTTGTTCTACACAACATGCTTACAAGCAAATCAGAAGTATCTGAGGTCCACTGCGTCAAGGATGCAAAAGTTCCTCTAATGCGGTTTAAACTTGATGGGATTTCAATTGATCTTCCATATGCTCAACTTAAAGTCATGATTGTTCCTGAGCTGAGTGTGATGCATGCTGAACCAAATCTTTCAAAACAGTTAGTTCCTACAGTTGTTTCTGCATATACACAAGGATCTCATGTATGTAGAATTCTCTATCTAAAACTATACCTGTCAAGAGATCTTTTTATTTTTATTTTTTGGGTGCTGATTTTAATAAATTCCCTCATTCTTTTCATCAGCATGTTGGAAATTAGTATTTCAACAATCTTGTTATATAAACTCTGTGCATTATTTGTTCTTTTTCTGTGTTTTTTTTTTCCTGCTGGAGATTTGACTTGCCATGTTATGATCTGCAGAATGTGGACATACTCAACCCTTTCTTTCTAAGCAACATTGATGAAACCAGCTGGAGAAGGTACCTTTCATTTTTTTAAATGGATATCATTATTATAATATCTCTTGTACCTTTTACTAATAACTACTTTCAATGGTTGTTTGTGATGTATTTTTGGAATCTGAGAGTGTAGTTTTATTATTTTTATTATTAGTCATATATGGATTTGCTTAAGCTATCTTTTTTCTTGGCATTGCAGGATATCCTGAGACCAGATTTTGGTTGGGCATGCCTATTTGAGCCTTTTCCGTATACAAAAAAGTACACACAATTTGTCAAAATATGTCTTGTAGCTTCTGATCAAGATTAGTTAGGAAAATGGGTGGGTTGGGTTAAGCCAAGGTTCCGCAGCCTTCTTGTTAAGGTTAGTGTCTTGATCTCATTTTAGATTATTAACTTCTTGTTGATAACTACTGTGATTGTTTAGGCAACTACATGTGTATTCTCTGTACTTATTGGTTGTGTGGTAAATTTGGTACTTTTTTCAAACTATGAATATTTCTTATTTATACTATTATTTAATTTGAAACCAATAACCAGACAATCAATTGAAATTTGTCTTCTATAAGCAAGTTTGAATTCTCAGTTTTTCACTTTGACAAATGGAATTTGAAGATCCACAGTGTCGCGTTGAATTTTCTGCCATTTTGTTATAGTTTATGCTTAAAGCTGTGTACCATCATCTGTTCATCCGGGTGATTAGGTCAAGGTGTTTTTTTTCATTTTATCTTCGTAGATGATAAGGATTTTAGATTTCATTTTAGCTGTTGTCTAACATTCAGTAGTTGTTGATTTTTATTTCATTGTAACAACACATGCGTAAATATGATTTTTCTGTAACTGGAGTGGATACGTTGTCTTTCATTGTACTTTAATATTACATCAGGTATCTGTGGACGCGCCCCGAGGGCCTTGCTACCATAGTTCGGACTCAAATTGTCACGGTTCTTAATCTAATCTCACAGTGTGCAATATGAGATTGATAAATCACCAAAGAGTCCAAATTCGGCAAATCGTTTTGGAAAACTGATTTTAAGAAAGAAGTGCCAAACATGGACTGTTTTGCCAGATACAGAGTCGCCACCTAAATGTTTTATTTTGGGAGAATTTAGGAAACCCTGACTCGTGCCTAAGGCCACATGTACGTCATCACCAAAGTTGCCTCGGCTCAGGAACTTGGGTACGATTGGGGAAGGTTAGCTATGAGCACCCCTTCTCGCCCGATCGGAAGATCGGCCTGTACTAAGCATGATATCGAGTTTTGAAAAACATATATGTTCTTATTCTGGTTAAGTAGCTAGAATTATTATGTGATGCGCACAACACACAAGTATAGACTAGATTACCTAATTTGGAATAAAGCATCGCATATCCGTTTGTTTGGAAATGGTTCGAAGTTTGCTAATCGCAAGTAGGCTAAAATGCAGATTTGATGAATTGTTCCAATTCAAGTAATCCAACCTTCACCCATAGGCATTCAGGCAGTTATATCACATAAGCATATAGCCTTATGGTAAGCATGCTATCATGGCAAAACTCACACTCATGTAAGATGCTAAAGCATAAAAACTTACCTAGTACTCCGAGCCAAAACAAGGAATATGTTAGTAATCAAATGTATGATCCAAATCCATGTTAAGATGGCTATTGCATCGCAGGCAAAATGCAACTAGAATAGGCTCGGCTAATCTAAAATGGCATATGAGATGTGACAATTCAACACATGTATTCAACTTGGAATTTAAATACAATGCGTTAGTATGATGCGCCGAGCCTGGTGCATGCAATACTGATGAATGATGCAAACATGCATAGCATAAGGATGCTAATTGAAACGTGCCCTAGAACTAACCATTGTAAGCAGTTAAGTAAAAGGGAGAAAGAATTGGAGGTTGGAAGACATGCATCACACACACGCACGCTTATTACACAATTGCGCCCTCTCGAGGGAGGGACCGAAAGAATAATACAAATTAATTAACTAACAAGCTAACTAAATATTACACAACACTTAACTAATTAAACAGATTAATTAAGCTAAGAAAGCAGTAAAGCAACCTCGGGAAGAGGAACAAATGTGTGAGTGCTCGGCTTCGCTCGGAAATTTGTCGCCATGCTCATGTTGCCTCTGTTTACACTGATCTGTACTTCTGAAAACTTCACAAGTCCCAAGAAAGCTTCAGTATCACTCCCTGAGCACAGTGGGATATCACCGACCAAGAGAAAACAACACCGGCCATGGAGTTATGGTCATCGACCAAAAATGGGATCACCGGCACTATTTTGGTAGTCGGCCGGCACTGAAAGTTGCCAACCGGCCATTTCCTCCTGCAGAACACTGGTTTGCTGCAACAGAGGACAGACAGAACATGGCGATGCATTTTCAAAGCAATTTATGCACTACTACCCTCCTCAGCATGTTTGAGACTTAGAGGAGCATGGTTCTCGACCCTGGGCCATCAATCACGCATTTCAATGCATGATGGCCCAAAAAAGTCAAGCGTGCAATTTAATATCAAATGAAACGCACAAAACACACAAGGGACCTTAACCTCTATCATGTGTGATCAAGAGGCAAGGCAATGCACACACAATGCTATGCAGCCTAAGCATACAAACAAGCATGCAAACAACTCAAGCATGTGAACAAGCATGCAAACATGCAAGCATGTAATCAACATATCAAATACATGACAAGATGCAAGCTAACAAGGATGCAAAATGCAACTTAAGCATGCAACGACATGCGATGAGCAAAGTATGCAACAACATACAAGGAGAGCATGCAACAACATGCAAATGATGGACTTACACCAAGAAGGACAGCTCTCTAATAGGTCCAAAACAATGGCCAAAATGCTAAGGGATAAAGGACAAAACTACATACAAACATGCATGCTAATGGCCCATCACTTTAAGCATAAAAGGGGACTTTTAAGAACACTTAAAAGAGGATGAACATGGACAAATGGCATACATTTAAGCTCTGAAATCATATTAGAAATGGTGCCAAACCTACTAAACAAATCAAGCAAAGCATGCAACCAAGCCCAAAATTTGGAAACTAGCCACGGGACTCGAACCAAGACTATATGAAGTAAACCCCAAAGGGCCATGGGGACCTAAAACAGTCCCAAGGCAGGTCTAATCAAGACCAAAAACCCACTTAGATGGCATCTAAATGGCCTACACATGATGGCATACACAATGGTCCAAACATGGAGCATAAAACAACAACTCTTTAAAGCATTAAAGGAGCATCAAATGTAAGTAAACAAGCATGCCATATGGACTAAAATGACATGGTAAACGACTCCAAATCACTGAAATAAGCCAAGTAATGCATGCTAGGGGGTTCAAAATTCAAAGCCTTCAAGCTAGATTGCATGGTAGCTACACAAAGCAAGTCATGGATGACTCAAACAACCAAAATCAGACATTAAGCATACCAAAACATGGATAAAAACTCCTTGAAGCCAAGCCAAAATCATGCTAAAAACACATGTTACAACATGACGCATGTTTAAGGCCAAAACATGGGATTACAAGACAAGTGTATGGAGCATACATGGCATGTCTAAATCAACTTAAAATAGTGTTATATCATGGCAAAACAAAGCCTAATATATACTGAAATGGAGCTAAAACAAGCTAGGCAAACATTGTCACGCCCTCAAAATAAACCCATAATAACCATAACATTAACATGCATTTATAAAAGAAAATGAATCATTTGAGTTATTCATCAGAGTATTCTTATTGAAAGACATCACATGTAACATCCTGCAACATCAAAATAAATGCCCTAAGGGCTTACATCTTTCCAAGCTAACACTTGGACACAAAAAGGATGAGTACTAACTCATTTACAAGTTAAGCCCTAGGCTTGAATGTTTACATGAAATCTCAAAAATAACAAAATAAAACATATAACTAAAGACAAGTCTTCAAAATCCCAAACATCAAATCCTTCCAGGCTAAGTCCGTGGAGGTAGCTTATCACCTGAACCTGAAAATGATGTTCCCATAAAGGGTGAGCCACAGCCCAGTAGAAAAATACTAAACCAAATATAAGCATTGAATAAAGCTATAGCATTCAATAAATGGTTAACTAAGATAATCAATTTTATCATTAAACAGTCTCATGACACTAATGTCTAAGACACATTTCACTTTCCATTATTATCAACATGGCTCAGAACCTGGCCAACTTACAACAGTGAATTGTATCTCATATTCACATTACTTCCAATATCAACAAAACAAACGAGACTCATGCTCATATCAAAACACTTCATACTTCCCATTTGATACACATTTTAGTGCTGTATCAATAATCATGTAAAAACACTTCAATATAATAAGCACACATAAAAATGGTGCTAATGGAGTCCATCCCCTATCTCCTCCCAAACAAAAATCCGGTTTAGAGGTCCATCCCCTATCTTCCCCTAAATCGTGGAGTACATCCCCTATCTCCTCCCACACAAAACAATGTATGCAAATGCAATGCTCAATCAATACACGTATTTTCTGTATTAATGCAATAGTCAAAATTAATGACTTAACCAATGTGATTAGTTTCAGTTATTCCTAATCCACATGCAATGTCTACAACAATCACGAGCCCAAAACAGTTATTTCTAGACTGGAAATAAATATAACAATAATTCACTAGGCGAGTGGTTTAAATTATCCCACCACACCATTTAATCAATGAATTCCTCAATTTCATGAATTTAACCAAATTCCCTTAAATTAATTATACAAATTAATTTATTAATACAACTAGGGTTTTTCCCAAAATTACCAAAGTATCCCCAACATATCAAAATACCAAAAACTTAGAACAAAACTTATAGAATGGAGTAGGAAATCCCTACCTCGAAGAAAATAATCCGTATAGAGAAGATGGAGATGAAGACCAAAGACCAACGTGCTCCAAATCCCAAGTTTCTCAGATTAAAACGAAACCCTCAACTTACTCTAACTTTTTAATAAAGGATCTAAGGTAGAAACTCACTCTAAGTAGATCAATCGTAAGAGAGAAGGTGTGTAGAGGGAGAGAGAGAGAGATAAAAACACTCCAGGGGCGGTTTTTAGAAGGTTATGAAGGAAAAGTAGGTCAAAAAGTGATCCAAAAAGTGAAATCACGGACTGATATAATCGACTCTACGCTCGAGCGTAGAAAGCCCCGCTCGAGCGTAAGACACAGAATCATGCTCGAGCGTGAAGAAAGCCGCTCGAGCGTCGATTGCACCCTTCCAGAAGTTTTGTAGGCGCTGCACCCGCTCGAGCGTCAAACTCCCCGCTCGAGCGGAGGAGCAAAAACAAGGGATCACGCTCGAGCGTAAAAACTACCGCTCGAGCGGAAGAACTGCAGAGCAAAATACTGGGAGATGGAAAATCCCGCTCGAGCGTCAAAAATCCCGCTCGAGCGGAGAAGCAACAACGAAGGGACCGCTCGAGCGTTAAAACTTCCGCTCGAGCGTGAAGGCCAAAATCTGGGCATCACCTATCGGCATCTAAAATCAACCAACCTGTAACAGACCCGTCCAACACAACCTATACTTCAAATACAAAGAGATTAAAGGACAACAACAACCAATAAGTAATGACAGGATCCACGGAACCTAAGTCCGGATACAATAATTTAAAGAGAAAAGACCGGGGTCGCTATAAACATGCTACAACACAAGCCATTTATGTAAGCATCAAAGACAACATGGAAAGGGGATAACCCTCTCCTATTTGGGACCTCAAAACCACAATATGAAGAAAATCACTAAATTAATAATAAAATGAATGAATTATAAAAATATGTCATTATTTAAAAAAAAATGTTTGCATTTGGAAGATGATACATAAGATTATACATGTGAAGGATTTTTTTCGAAGCAGTGACATTATTTTCTATCATGATTTTTTGATTGGATTACTCAAGCTCCGGATGATATATAATTATCATAAACTCCATATTACTGTTCTCCCGAGTCTCTTGGTGGATCACAACAAAGTTCATTTAGTAATGTTGCATTTGCTTTGATGCAATTGAATTTGAAAGCAGCCCGGCCCGTTGACAATGTGAATATTCACATTGACATGTTAAAATGCACATTGTTAGGAATGTAGAAGGGTTTTTATCTGAAGCCTCATCTATTACGGCAACAATCTCGTAGGCCGGCCCTGAGTTTTCGGGGGCCTAAGGCGAAATAATTTTTCGGGGCCCTTTAGATATCCATAAAAATAAAAATAAAAATCACCCTGTTTGGGGCCAAAGCTTTTATGATGACCACCAGGCCGGTCGAGAAGGATCAGATACAGATGGTTGTGCGCAACCTCCAACCCAAACTGATGTAAAAGATGATCGTCGGTGAATTATGAAATTAGAGAACTTTAACTTCAACCCTTGAGAATTCACGTCACTAGGTAAGACATCGAGCTCTTGGTTGTGTAATTGAACTATATTTTGCAAGATTTCAACAAATTAAATGACTCATAATTATTTCGAAGAGAACAATTTGAAGTCTGCCTTCAAATATAGCAATGCAAAGACCAAAACAATGGCCAAAATGAATGGCCTAAAACAAGGCCTAACAAGGCCTTGGAGGGGGGAAACAACCCCAAACCTCAAAGTGACCTTAAACAAAGTTCTAAAGCACACAAAATCAGAACTTTTATCAGTTATAGTCGAAGCTTAAAACAATATGCAAGATAGGTTAAAAGCTTGTGCAAAAATGGGGAATAAAGAGGGTAGTTTCTCACCCTTGAAGAACCTCTTCAAGAACACCACTCTAGCACCTTCCTTGGATCAAAACCAGCCCAAGAACCCTAGCAACAACTCCTTAGAGCCTCAGCAACCAAGGATGGTGTAACACTAGGTGTTTGTGTGGAATAATGTGAACAAAAGTCACTTTAGGGCACAAAACACACACACAAAGGCCAAGAGAAGGAATTATAGAGATAGATAGATATAAACTTCCTAACCCTAATTCTCTGAACCTGGAGGAGGGAGGAGGGAGGAGGGGCTCCCTCTTTATAGAGGTTCAAATCCTCAAGCTTCTAAGTGAAGCTAAACAAGAGGCAAATCCCTCCATACACGTGTATGGAGGGGGGCGGGGAAAGTGGATGCCAGCTGTGACAGCTGGCATAAAATATCTGCCAAAAGCAGATGAAAAGGGGTCGACTGGAAAATATGGCCGATTGACCAACAAAAATGGTCGGCCGACCAAAAACATTGCCGACCGACCAAAATATTTGGCCGATAGCAAGAAAATAGAGCTGGTGGCCTCAAGCCAAGGCCGGTGAGGTGTGGGGATGGCCAACAAGCCATTCCCTGCCCTCAGAAGCAAAAACACAAGTGTTTGGTGTACAACCAAGCACAAAACAAACAAGTCGAGAGGTCTTGAGGCAAGGCGCGCGACCGAAACCTCCGAGAACTCAAGACGAACACAAACATGGATGATCACCTAGTGTTCAAATGGTGACATCCAAGTCTTGAGGACGGTAAAAAATGGGGTGTTTACAATATCCATGTCCCGGCCAATGCATTGTGTGCTTTTGCCTTTGTAGGGTACTGATATGCCCACCACAGAGGAGGTAAAGTACACCTGATGTGTTTTTTAACCCCAAACTCTTAGTTTCCTTTTCCATTTATAAATGTAGAAAACTCCATGATTTACGAAAGGACTAACAATATTCATCCCTAAAAAGCCCTCGTTGTTGCTGGTGCCTGTAAGAGAGTGTTCATCACACTTGTCCAACATCAGTAATCTATTTTTATATGCTGAAAATGTCAATTTAACTTTGAACAACTGTCACTTTGGAAAATTATCTTCACTAGTTCCGATGTGGTCAAGGTAGTCGTTTACTATCTTCATTACTCTGGAAAATTATTAGTCAACAAATTCATGCTGAAAATGTGTTTACGGTAGTAAGTCGAGTATTTTATGGCATGAATTAAAATACTATGTTATGTGTGGTTCAGTGATTGTCGTTTATATTTGCCAATTTTCTCACTACCTATGGCCCAGTTTGGGGACTTTGTTTTTTTGGTTTTTTTGGTTTGGTTTTTTCTCATAAGGGAACACTTTGGACAAAGTAATAGTTTAATTAAAAAAACTATGAAGCATTATGGCCCACAATGTGTTGATTCCAGATTTCGTAGGATTGTCGTAATGTTATTGTTGCAATGCTTTTTGTAATATGTAGGTTCCAACTATGTATACTCGATTTGATACAAGGTTATGAAGCAATGGATCCAGAATTACAAGAGACTTCTGCCTCAGCTGCGAGCAAATTGCGTCTCATGGTAATCATCTTGCAACACTTTCTTTCTTAGGTTCCAACTATGTATACTCGATTAATATTACGTGGTTTTTTCCTTTCTAAATATTATTTTCTTGATATAAAATTGTAACTCTTTTATTGTGTAATACTGTTCCGTACAATCTCGTTCTCTTGTTCTTCTATATAGCTATACCTGAACAGAATGGTGAATGCTGAAACAATGGCCTAATTATTTTTTTCCCTAATTCCAAATGTGTGGCTCCTCTGCACTCCCTTATCCTGCCATGCAACAGTGGGAAACCATAACTAAACATCGCCTTTTAGAACGATATGGTATGACTGAGGTGTGTACTAGTTGTCTGCATGAAGTCCTTTTTGCAGGCCATAGGCTTCAAGGGGAAGGGCATTTAAAATTTTATTTATTTGCAGATATTCTGGCTTTGTTTTTTTAATTATTTGATAATTGTAGTTTGTGATGGCAATTTCTATTCCCTTGAGAGGCATAAGGAAAGGAGGCACTGTTGGCAAACCAGTTCCAGGTGTACAAGTTAGTGAGATTCATAATAATAGAATTCGACATTAGAAACAGCTTCACCATAGATCATCAACACCATTTTGAAGGAGACTGATGATTATAAATTCTGGATTCAATGTTGTGGTGCTTCAATACAGTTGATAGTGAACTATTCTGGATTCAATTCTCTTATTTTTGTTAAAGGTCACACATTGGCATTCCATTAATATATGATCAACGTTCAAACTACTACTATTCTGTAAAACAATTACAATGGGGAACATTCAATTTTTTGCACTTCCCTTTTTTTTACTTCATCGTTTCTGCACAAGTGTATGTTTGTGTATAGCATTGATCCCGAGATATTCACTTTTTCTAAGGGTTCCCTATTGCCGAACGCAGCATGGAGGTACCTTCATGGAAAATGGGGCTAAGATTCCTGCAAATAAAGAAGCAAAGCTTCCCTGCTGCAATTTACTCTCTCGAGGTACATTTTTGCTAATTTTATTATATTTAAGCGTGTACTTCATCAATTTTAAACATTTATTAGATCTTCATCTACCTTTCACAAACTATCACAAGATTCATGCATTAAAAAAATGGGTTTATTGCAAATTATATCTTATAATCTTTGATTATTTAGCAATCAAATTTGTTCTTTTGTATTTAAAAAGTCCATGTATCAAAATATTTGTTAGCCTCTTTCTTCTGACAAATTTTATTGCTGTAATTCCTCATATAAGCAAAAAGATGGGTTTCCTTAAAGGTGGGGCCCATAAAAGATATCTTAGGCAATGTTCTGTAGCTTCTGAAGAGTAGAAAAGAGGTAAGCATAGAAGGTCTTGTTATGCTTTTCAGTTATCGGTGTTTTATTAGGCTCCAATGCACACATTGTTTGAAGAATTATATCATTTTGGCATGAGATATAATGATGATGCTTTAAACTATTGTAGTTTCTGCAGACAAGCTGCTGATAACAGAGTCCAAAGGTATTTGTGTTGCTTACATTTTGTGTAATAGTTGAACGTATCAGGAGGTTTTTCCACTATTATAATTACCTGTTGAGAATTAGTCTTTGTAGCTTATATTTCCATTTCACTATTATAATTACCTGTTGAGAATTCAAAGTTTTACCACGAGGTATTTGATTTCTCTCTCTCTCCCTCTCAATTTGTGTTATAGCTTATCTGGAAATACTAGATCAACAGGCTTTTCCCATATCTTTTCTCAGTTGCTACAACAACAAAATGTGTTCCCATGGTTCATGTTTAATTTTTACTTAGGTTGATAACCTGTTCGTGTTTGGTTTTCCTCCCAGATATATGTTCCAACAAATCCTCGTGGTGCGGAGTCTTTACCTCCAGCAATTGTGGTCTCTCAGTCCGATTTTTATTTGCGAAGGTTATGGGGTGAACCCAGTGAGGTATGTTGTTCAACACAAGTAATTGTGTTATGGTGCTGGAGCTTGCAATTATTTACCTATTTTAGATGGTGGAATTGGTTTTTATCATTGTAAAGTTTTTAATTTCTTGTTAACTCTCCAACTCAATTATGACCATATATGATTTTGGAAGTCCTAATAGAGTAGACATTGTTGTTTAGCGAGTAAATATCAAAAAATTAAAAAAAAATGAAAAATTCATCACATATCTAAGACCATGGCATATTCTACTAAATAATTCTTTAACTAAAGTTTTCTCATTTTGAGATGTTCTTGTCAAAGGCTTAATGGATAGTACTCTTATCATCGTTTTTTGAAATTGTGTGGAACCTGTTTGCTAAACTGTACTTTTCAGGTTTTGGTTATTTTTTAATGTGTGATGCTTAGATTTGTTAAGATTGGTACGGTTGGGTTGGCTGCTTGTAGATTTAATTGGCTTATCATTGTTGGTGACAAGAGAGTGAGAAACCCTCACATCATAAAATACTAAAAATTGGAATAAGTGCAAAAAGAAACTGTCTCATACTATGACATTTCCATTGATTTGGCATGTGTGTAACTACTCTCATAACTCCAATTATCTTTTGGAGAATGTTCTGTAACTTTCATGATTTGACAATGAAGCCAAAATACTTGGTAACATTCACAGTTGGTTTGGATAAGAGGAACAACATTGATGCAGCAGCTAAAATGGTTACACAAATGGACCATTCCACTATGTGTATGTATTATTTTTATGATGTTGCAAGTAGAGGTTTGTAATCTTATATTATTTTTTGATAGTTTTCTGAGGATTTTCAAATTATGCTTTTTCATTATGATAGCTGGACAAGTGAATGGGATCAATTTGAGTGGTCAAAGAGGGCCAACCATGTCTGTGTGAGAAAGCAAACAAAATGGTAAGATGCTTTAGTATTTTACATATTTATTTTACATATTTTTGGTGTTATAACACATTTTTCACTATACCATGTTTGAAAAGAGAACTCATAAAACAGAGATATGATACCCTTTCTTTATTGGGAAAGGAAATAAAGACTAATTTTTTGTTCATTAATATTGCATCCTTTTGTAGATTCAAATGACCATTATAAGATTTGCTACCAATTGTGTTTCTGCTGAGGAATTGGTGGAAAAAAATTATCAAAACAAGAGGATGGGAGTTATTGAGGAGTTGGTGGAAAAAAAATCATCAAAAATTCATCAGATTGAGGAGTTGCCACTGCAAGAATTTCATGGCCACACTAGTGATGTCTTGGATCTGGCCTGGTCCAAATCTAATGTGAGTTATAGCTTCCTAATTTTACATATTTTAGGTACACTTGATTTCCATCTCTTGAATTATTTTATACTACTTTTACTTTGTGCTTTTACTAATAATATATTGCAACTTATGAAGTTCACTCTAACGATGGTTTCTTCTGTATCTTTTTCCTTTATCAATGCAGGGCTTTATAGTGGGCTCTGTCACCGACACCTGCCGGTTTTATGGAGCATCAAGTACTACTTACTTTCCCAAGTATGTTTCTCGATAGTTAATTCTATCAATTTGTTTCTTTCTGCATATATTGTCCAATTTGTTTTGTTTTCTTGGTTGGTGCAGATGGAAATCTCCAACTAACTATAGTGATAAATTTCCGGGGTAGAAATAAATCCTTCAGTAACAAAATTGAATTGCATTTTTGTGTCGATCTGTTTTGTAATAACTTTCAACTTATCACTAGCCACTAGTTTAACTTTATTTCATCTTGGAATTGAAATATTTTTGCATATTGAGAAGTATGAATTGATGTACTAATATTGTTTACCTAAATTTAGTCAATATATTGAATATTTTTGAGCTTTATTATAGGTATTTTTTTTTAGTTAAATCTCAGAATTAGCACAATTTTTTTTAAAAAAACAAATGAAGCTATAACAGCATTTTTAAATGCCAATATTAAATAATGCCAACGGTTATATTTTTAAAATAAAAAGATCTATCATGGTGTTTTTAAAACGTCGCTAAATAAGTGTGACATCATTGTATCGTTATGCAGCACATTAGCTATACTAACATGGAGACGCTTTTAAAGGGTCATAAAGCTACAGCGACGGCCGCATTTTTGACGTTTGGTACTAAACGCCTCAAAAACAATTAGCGGCGTTTTTTAAACGCCACTATAAGTCTAATTTCCAGCAGTGAACTTCTTCCATAGGGGCAATTTGCTTGGAGTGGATATGTCTCACATAATGTTACAGGCATTGCCAGCTGCTACGAGTGCAACCTCAATTACTCTGAGAGCACTCTTCCATGGTTTCTAAAAAGATAAACATAAAGTTTTAGCCATCCCAATTAAAACTTAAGTTACTGTGCTAAATTAAGTGTTTGGATGTGAAATAATAATAATAAAAATTAGGGTAAATTACTTGGCCTTTTTAGTTTTAGTTAAATTTAATTTGCTCAACATAATTTTAGTTTGATCAATTTAAACCTTGTACTTTTAATTTCTATAACAAATGACAAAAACAAAAGCCACTAATATTTATAAGAAAAATACTTCAGGCCTCGAGAGCTTTGGAAAGGCTTTATTATAAGTCTTTGCATTGATTATAAAAAAACTGGGAGAAATTGTGTGTGTTCAATGTGAGAAAGTAACACATCAATAATCAAAGATGGGTTTCTCCTTTGATAATACGTACATAGGGATACAAATGTGTTTGTGATAGATACAGAAGCAAGATGGAGGAAATAGAGCAAGAGAGTGTGAGGGAGAATGCAGGCTGGTGCTACGCAAACATGGTGGACAAGGAAATAGGTTCAAAGAAAGAGAGGACGTTGTTCAGACGCTATTTGTGGATGATTTTTCAGAATCTATGGGTCCAAAAAGTCTGTATGCATTATTCTCTAACTTTGGGGCTGTGAGAGATGTGTTCATCCCAAACAAAAGATGGAAGCTGACACGATCAAGATTTGGATTCGTACGCTATGGCTGCTCTATAGCAACCAGGATGGCATGTTAGAAAGCTCATGGACTCTGGTGTGATAAAAGAGCATTAAAGGTAAAAGTTGTAGATTTTGGTAAAGGTACGGAAATAAAGCAGAGGCCAGTAGCACAACCATTTCGAAGGGGTAATATAGGTAGTGCTTGGGCAATTTCTGGTTTGGTACAAGGGGGAAAGTCATATGCGCAGGCTATGAATGGCAGAGGGCTAGTAGCCAATTCCTCTTTAATCATAAAGGCTTTTGAAGAAGGTAATGGGTGGCTGTATACCAATGCAATTGTTAGACTGAAACTGATGCGTGATGCGGAAGACTTTAAATAAGAATTGAAAAGTAGAGGAATGAGAAGTATCCAGGTGAGAAATTGAGGTGGTGGAGACATGGTCATGACTTTTGACTCAGTGGAAGGCATGCAACAGAGTTTGAAGTCCATGGAGGGTTGGATACATGAATGGAGCGAGTCGATAAAGGAATGGAAGGAGGGGATGGATATTGAACAGGAATGGTTCATTTGGTTATCATGTTTTGGAGTACCGTTAAATTTATGGAGCAGCAACACTTTCAGTAGTATAGGAAAATTGTGGGGGGAAGTCATTGGATTGGATGATGATACCTTTAGAATGCTTTCCCTACACTATGGAAAGGTGAGGATAGCCACAAAGTGTATGGAATCCATTAACAAAACTATTCGCCTGAGCTGCAAGGGGAAGCTTTATCCAGTGAAAGTTTGTGAAGAGTAGATTGTCATCTCGAATTTGGTCTACAAACAGTGTAAGTGTTATAAGATGTAGAGTAATGGAGATAGTCACAGCTCTAATGGAGGATCCACTCCTCTGATGCCAGAGGCAGAGAATAATCAGGAGGATGATGTGGCTCAGGTGGAGGGCCAAGTAGTAGGTGAGTTGGACAAGGAAAGTGGCATGGCAGTAGGAGGGTCTGAGCTAAGGCCTGTAAAGCATAATGACATAGATAATCAAGATAGGTGGTTAAGCATGTCTGTGGTTCCAGAGACTGACAACAGCATTGGAAGGACAAATTTTGGGGGTGCATGCTTTGGCAGGACTGCTACAACAGTGGAGAGTTCTATGCAGATTGAAAATGGAGGCAACCGAAACGTTGTGGATGAATTTGTAACTCCTGGTTTTATGAGGAGCATCAGTGGGTCTGAGGTTAATAGACCTGGGCTCAATATTGAAATATGTTTAGATAAGGCCCAAGATTTGAAGGGGGCCTAAAACTTATCTGACAGTAATGAAATGATGGTGCAGCCCATAAAGGGAGACTTGGGACAAGCCACAAGTGGTAAGAAAGTGCAGGTTGGAGCTGCAAAAAGGGGTAACAGTGGGGTTTTACGTCAGTCTGTCTCACAAACTCAGAAAAGGAAAGCTAACAAGAAGAAAGCTAAAGGAGTTGTTCAATTTCATGGTAAGTGAAAAGGACCTCTTCAATTTGGTGCAGGATCTTCTTTGAACTTGAGGAAATGAGCTATCTTTAGATCAGCTGTTGTGGCAATCTCACTATTAATGGCAAGCAAATTAGGTTCTGAGCAATTGCTGCTAAATGAGGCTGAAGCAACACTTCAAATTGGCCACGCTCTGGGGCTCAATTGTGATGGGAAGGAGGAGGAAGTGATAAGCAAACTAATAGAGCTGGAAGCAAAGGATAAGAAGAAGATGAAGATGAGGGATAGGGGAGCAGATTGAATTGTATCTCAAGGTGGGTTGGTGTTTGTATCTGCTTCCTTAATAAAGTTATTATCCTTGAATGTAAGAGGGCTAGGTAAGACTGCTAAAAGGAGGAAAATAAAAAATCTATTTTTTGAAAGAAAGATGGAGATGGTGCTATTACAAGAAACTAAAAAACAATCAATTAATGAGGAGTTTGTTTGATCACTTTGGCATGGTGAAAATATGGATTTCATGGAAGTAGGTTCAATGGGAGCAGCTGGAGAGTTGTTATACATTTGGAATCCAGATGTCTTTCAATTGGTGGACTGTTGTTTCACTAAGAACTTCATCATCTTGTCAGGTACCCTTTATTTCAGTTTTGAATGTGTCATAGTTAATATATATATGGTCCAAATCATAGTGCCAATAGGAGCAGTGTGTGGGATTCTTTGGTTAGATTGAATCTATTGTATGAAAAACCTTGGTGTTTGGGGGGAGATTTTAATGAAGTTAAGTGCATATCAAAGAGGAAGGGCTGCTATAGGAGAGATAAGGGTATGAGGGACTTTAATGAGTTAATTAACAACCTAGAAGTGTGTGATATTCCAATGTTGGGGAGGAAATTTACCTGATGTAATTCTCAGGCTGATGAGAAGTAGAGTAGGATTGATAGATTTTTGCTCAATCCTGAGTGGATGAATAAGTTCAATTTCAAACTAAAGAGGCTATAGAGGCTACCAAGAAGGGTCTCTGATCATTGTCCTATTTTCTCATGGAAGATGAGAGGGATTGGGGTTCAAAACCATTTAAATTCATAATTGCTTGGACCCTCCACCCTAGTTTCTTAGCCTTTGTGGAAAAAGTTTGGATGGAGACCATTGTGGAGGGTTAGAGTGGTTTCAAATGTCTTAGAAAATTCAAAGCACTTAAATTGGCATTGAAACAATGGAATGTTGAGGTGTTTGGAAATGTGGAATCTAAGCTCAAACTCCTTGAGGAGGAATTACATGTTTTAGAATTGAAAACAGAAGAAAGTTCATTATCTGAATCAGAGTTAACTTGAAGAAAGGATGCAAAATGGGAAGCTTGGAAATTGAGTAGAATGGTGGAGTGGATATGGGTGCAGAAGTCCAGAGTGAATTGGGCATTAAAAGGAGATAGAAATACAAATTTTATGGCTACTTCTCGTTACAACAGGAATGCCTTATGTTCAATTAATGTGAATGGAGTTGTCTTGGAAGATCCTGAGGACATAAGGGCTGCAGTGTTGGATCATTTTAGGAAACATTTTGCTGAAAGTTGGTCAAGAAGGCCAAGTTTATCTGGCCCTTACAAATCCATTAGGGGGGCAGAGGTTAGGGAAGCACTTGAAGCTGAATTTTCAAAAACGGAAATAGTTAGAGCCTTGAAGCAGTGTGAAGTTAATAAAGCACCTAATCCGGATGGTTTTAATTTGATGTTATTTAAGAAATGTTGGCTGATTGTTAAGGGGGATGTGATTCAATTCATGGAAGATTTCCACAAAAACTCTAAGTTGGTTCGTGGAATTAATAGTTCCTTTGTTGCTTTGATTCCAAAATCTGAAAATCCTTCTTGTCTTAATGATTATCGGCCTATTAGCCTCTTAGGCTCTTTGTATAAAATTCTTGCAAAGGTCTTGTCTAATAGGATCAAGAATGTAATGCCAAAGATCATTAGTGATTCTCAATCAGCCTTCATTGAGGGTAGAAGTATTTTAGATGGTATGTTGATTGCAAATAAAATAGTTGACGGTTGGAAGAAGAAGCATAGGAAAGGCATTGCATTAAATCTTGACTTCAAGAAAGTCTATAATTCAATTAACTGGAGTTCCTCTTCTCTATGCTTGCAAATTTTGGGTTTGGCGCCAAATGGATCAGTTGGATGAGAGAGTGTGTGCATTCAGCCACAGTTTCTGTATTAGTCAATGGATCACCAACATCTGAGTTCATTCCTCAAAGGGGTCTTAGACAAGGTGATCCATTATCTCTATTTCTTTTTAATGTTGTAGTTGAAGGTCTGAATATTCTTTTGGGTAGAGCTCTACACTGAGATTGATTATGGTTGGCTCAAATGATTTTGTGATCACCCATTTTCAATTTGCAGATGATACAATATTATTTTGTGAGGCAGAATGAGAGGAAATTGGGAATGTAAAGAGGATTCTGAGATGTTTTGAAATGCTTTCAGGATTGAAAATCAATTACCATAAGAACGTGGTGTGTGGGATTGTCATTAGTGAGGACCTCACTAAAGGATTTGCTGACAAATTGAACTGCTTACATCAAAATCTGCCTTTAAAATACTTAGGGATGCCATTAGGGGATTGTCCAAGGAGAAGAAGGTTCTGGCGACCTGTGATAGAAAAGTGCAAAAAAAAGCTAGTTTTTTGGAAGAGGAGATTTCTATCCTTTGCAGGTAGATTAACACTGATAAAGTCAGTGATGTCTAGTTTACCAATCTACTACTTATCTTTGTTTAGGATGCCAAAAGGGGTTGCAAAAGAAATTGATAGAGTTCAGTCTAGATTCTTATGGGGAGGTGATGAACTTAGAAGAAAGATTCATTTGGTAAAGTGGGGGGAGATTTCAAAAAGTAAAAGTCAAGGGGGCTTAGGAGTTAAAAGAATCAGGCTTATGAATGATTATCTTCTCCTAAAATGGTGGTGGAGGTTTGGGGCTGAAGATAAAACCCTATGGAAGCAAGTGATATGCAGCAAGTATAATGAGGTTGGGAGGGGATGGTGGCCTGAACCTATGGAGCATCTCAAGTGCTCTTTGATCTGGAAAGATATATTGGGGCTTCCTTCGGGTAAGCCTGATCTGGTGAACGTTTTTCAAAAATAACGTAGCTCTTGTTATTGGAGATGGAAAGAGAACACTTTTCTGGAAGGATAAATTGGTTGGAAATGTTTGTTTGAAAGATGTATTTCCTAGATTATATTCTGTAACAGTGGGAAATGATGAATCTGTGGACTTGGTGTATAGTAGAAGAACTGGTACTGAGGAGTGGAATCTGAATTTCAGAAGGTCTCTGTTTCAGTGGGAGGTGGAGGAGTTGAGGAAAATGACTACAATGTTACTTACAGCTCTGGCTCTCAGGGAAGGTAGGAGGGATGTATTGAGATGGATTGCAGATACCTCAGGGTCTTTCTCGGTTGCATCAGCTTATAGATGGAGTCAATTGGGTCATGGAGCTAATAGCAAGACTGCTGAGTTCATTTGGAAGAATGTATCTCCTCCCAAGGTTCAGTTTTTTGGTTGGTTAGCATGGAAAGAGAGAGTTAACTCTTCTAGTTATTTGCAAAAACTTGGTGTTTTAAATGCTGGATCAACTGTGAATTGTATTTTTTGTAATGAGGAGGTAGAAAGTGGTAACCATGTGCTGTTGCTTTGTCCTTTTACCTAGAGGATTTGGTCTAATATTATCAAATGGTGGGGTATTCAATGGGCAACACCTGGGTCTATGAGCAGCCTACTCAATTGGTGGCCTGGTTGGAAATTGTCAAAGCAGCTGAAGTTAATCTGAAATGTTGTTCCTCTGGCTGTGCTTTAGTCCATATGGAAGCAAAGGAATGACTGTCTTTTTAATAGTGCTTAGGCTGATGTTGAAAGTTTGTGTGATTCCATCAAGGTGAGGATTGCATTGTGGATCAAATCCTCTTGCCCAGCTGTGGTATACTTAGTCAATGAGATTGTTCATCATCTTCAACAGGTTATAGTCTGCCTTGGCTGAGGTTACTGTCTAGCTAAATCATGGGTTGTGGGCTGCGAGGGGTGGACCTTGAAGAGTGGTGTGTTGTTTTATAGTTTAGGCTGGTATTGTGGTACTGATCTTTCTTGTCTTTCCTCGAACTATTTTCTGTATTTGTTTGTGTCCAACCTGCAGCTAGTGCATATAGGTGTAGACATCCCATTTTTGACCGTCCTCAAGACTTGGACGTCACCATTTGAACACTCGGTGATCATCCATGTTTGTGTTCGTTCGGAGTTCCTGGAGGTTTCGGCTACGCGCCTTGCCTCAGGATCTTTGAACTCGACCGTTTAGTGTCTGGTTTTACACCAAACACTTGTGTTTTGCCTTAGAGGGGCAGGGAATGCCTTATGAGGCATCCCTACACACCACCGGCAGTGGCTAAAGGCCACCAGCTGGTTTTTGCTGCCACCGGCAATGTATATTGCCGGTCGGCACTATTTTTTGCCAAAATGGCATCTTTGGCCGGCCGACTACTGTGCATCTGCTTTTGCAGATATTTTGCCACAGCTTCTTGCTTTTGGCTCCCCTCCATACACGTGTATGGAGGGATCTCTCTCTTTAGAAGCTTGTCTTGTAAGCTTTACAAGACAAAAAGGCTCTATAAGAGAGAGTCTTCTCTCTTGGCTTGAGGGTTGGAGAGACTTGAGGCACCTTAGATATTTTTAGACAGCCATTTTTAGGGTTTTGAGTTCTAGGGTTAGAATCCATACACTTTCTATCTCTATATCTCCCTCTTGTGTGTGTTAAATTGTGTTTGTGTCTTATTATTGCACACAAACACATAGTGTTTCACCTTCACTTAGCTACTGAGGTTCTAAGAGGTTGGTTTTGAAGTTTTGGAGCTGTTTTCAACCTAAAAGGAGCTGTTGGAACATCATTGTTAAAGGGGGCTTCAAGGGTAAGAACCTAGTCCTATTCCCCATTTTTGCATTGTATTTTTACCCATCTTTGAACTGTTTTTGTGCCTAGTGTATAACATAAAAAAGTTCTGTTTTTTAACCCTCTTGATTGTTTATTAAGAGTGTTTTGTGGTTTGAGGGTGTTTGACCCCTCTTAGGCCTTGAAAGGCCCCATTTTGAGCCATTTTGTGCAAGTTTCGAGACTTTGGTGTTTGGGCCTCTTCGCCACTGAAATCTTGAGGGATTTCAGTGGTGAAGATGGTGCCTTGAAGTCTCCAAAAGGGGAGGGCCAGCCCCTCTCCTTGTTGTCCTTGAAATGGATCATTTTTGGCCTCTTGAGGGAGCACCTAGCTAAGCTTCATGTTGATCATGCCTTGGCTGTTTTTTGTGCCTATTATATCATAATATGCCTCTGATTATTGTTGGTTTTGGTACACCATGCATGCTTAGCATACCTATCATGTAATGCCTTGTTATTGCCTTAATATGCCTTAGGTTATTAGCCTTTGTTCAAGCATGTTTTAGGCTTAGTCTTGTGAAGCTTTTGTGCATATTTTGCCATGTTTTAGGTCTATCCATAGTTGTTTGGGTCGGATTTGGCATGCTTAGTATAGTCCCTTTGCATTCCGGCTTGTTGGCTTTAAGTATGTGAATGTATAGCATGACATTTTCGCATTGATTTGGTGGTTTGGAACCATCCTTCATGTCATTTTAGTCCCCTTTGCATGCCTATATGTTTGCCTTAGATGCATCTTTAATGCTTTGAAAGCTTGTGTAGCATACTCCATGTTTTGGCATTTGTGCATGACTTTGAATTTGGGCCAATTAGATGCCATCTAAGAGTCCCCTTTGCCTGGTCTAGGTCTGTCTTGAACCTATTTTAAGTCCTCTTAGCCTTGTGAGGCTTGGTTGACTTAGCCATGGTTCAAGCCCCTTTGACTTGCTTCAAGTACTTGGGCCATTTATTGCATGCTTGGTCTATTTTGTTTGCTTGGTTTGACACCATCTTAGCATGATTTTCAGAGCTTATGTTGCATGCTAATTGTCCATGATATCCCTTTCCAAGTGTGCTTGAGAGTCCCTCTTTTGCGCCTAAGCATTGGCCCTTTAACATGTGCATGTGTGTATGTGTGTTTAGTCCTTTATTTTGGTCACTTTGGCCATTGTTTTAGGCCTATTTAGAGTTGCCTAAATCATGTATAAGTCCATCTTTTCATCCATTTGCATTGCCTCATGTTTGCTTGTATGCTTGCATAAGTGTCTTGCCATGCCATGTTGCATCTTTAGCTTGTATGCCTAGGTTGCATTGCATCTTGCATGCATGTCTTATCCCTTGACTTGGTGATAGGAATTGGGCCTTGGTTCATTTGTTTGGTTTGCATTTCATTTGACATGAAAGTTGCACACTTGATTCTTTGGGCCATCATGCATGGAAATGCGTGATTGGTGGTCCGAGAATCGAGACACATGCCCTTTTGAGTCATTTCCAGGATAAGAGACATGATTGGTGCATATATGTTTGAATTGTATTGCCATGCAAGTTCTGTCCTCTGCTGCTGTGAGTTGCAGGTTCTGCAGGCATTCTTTGCCGACCGGCAGTGTACATTGCCGACCAGCAGTGAATCACCAGCCGATGGATTAATTTTGTGCCGGTGACCACATGACACTGCCGGTAGGTATTCTACTCAGCCGGTGGTGATTTCCAGTATCCAGAGAGGCATCCCTGAGACTTTGACAGTTTTCAGAGAGGCAGAGCAGGGAAAACAGAGGCAGACTATGCATGGCGGTGCACTTCCGAGCAGGACCTGAGCATACGCTGCATCTGGCTCTCCTCCCGAGGCGGTTTACTGCTTTCCTAGTTTAGATTAGTTAATTTGTTAATTAATTAATTAATTTGTAATATTTAATTAGCTTGCGTAGTTAATTAATTTGTAATATTTATTTGGTCCCTCCGGGCGAGGGCAATTATGTAATAAGTGTGTGTGGGTGGGTGTATGTCTTCCAACCTCACGTCTTTCTTCCCTTTTATTTACCTGCTTATGATGGTAGATTAGGGCACGTTTAAATTAGCATACCTTATGCTATGCATGCGTGCATCCATACATTCGTCTCGCATGCACTAGGCCCGGTACATCATGCTAACTGCATTTGTACTTCAATTCCAAATTGAACACGTGCATCAATTGACTGCATTTCCCATGCCATGCTTAGGTTAGCTGAGCCTATTCTAAGTGCATCATGTGTGTGTTGCATTTGTCAATTCAGCATGAACTAGGGCATGCATGTTTGCTAACTAGTTTACTGTTTTGGCATGGAGTACATTGTAAGTATTTATGCTTTAGCATCTCGCATGCGTGTGAATGTTAACCTAATACCATGCCTACCATGTGGCTAGATGCTTATGTGTTAAATTGCTTGAATGCCTGTGGGTGAGGGTTGGGTTGTTTGAGTTGGAAAAACTCGTTGAAATCCGTGTTTTAGCCTACTTGCGGGTAGCAAATTCCAAAGCACTTTTCAAAACAAACGGATATGCAATGCTTATTTCCAAATTAGGCAATCTAGTCTATACTTGTTTGTTGTGCGCATAACATAGTAATTCTAGGCTAATAACCGGAATAAGAACACCTAACGTTTTCAAAATCAGATATCACGGTTAGTAGAGGCCGGTCTTCGGACCGGGCGAAAGGGGGTGCTCATAGCTGACCTTCCCCGATCATACCCAAGCTCTCGAGCCAAGACAACTCCGGTGATGACGGACACGTGGCCTTCGGCACCGAGTCAGGGTTTCCTAAATTTCCCCATTAAAAAAATATTTAGGTGGCGACTCTGTATCTGGAAAAACAGTCCATGTTTGGCACTTCTTTTCAAAAAAATCTGTTTCTCAAAACGATTTTCCGGATTTGGACTCTTTGGTTCAAGATTAAGAACCGCGAAACCAAATAGAGTCCGAACTGTAGCATGAGGCCCCCGCGGACTTGTTACAGTTTCTGGCGACTCTGCTGGGGAAATTTAGAGAGCTTGACTCGAACTCGTGATATCCTATTTTGATTTCGCTTATGTGTTTCTTTGCATTGCATGTGCATTGGTGCGCCTAGGAACACAGTGTTTGCCATCTGCCATTCCTGAACGGTTTGCTGGAGGCTTGTCTTGTCAAGGCATGACCATAAGGCTGACCGGTTATGGGCTCTGACAGTATGGGAACACAAACCCCGGTTTTACCGGGGCACCCTTTTTGACCATTCGACCTAGTGCATATTCGGAATCCATAGTGACCATTCCAAACTAGGACAGGTTGCTTACCCGATGTTAGGTTGTTTGAAAACCGCTGCATGCGTAGTGAAACCCTAGCTCCTGACAAAATAGGACAAGGAAACCCTACCCCAACATAAGGGTGTTTTGGCTCTCTTTACTTGCTATGTGCTTTTAGAATGTATCTCTACAGGAAAGTACATATCAGTTTGCAAGTTTGAGTATCGGGCCCGAGGGCACCAGTATCAGTACTGTTGAGAATCAGTTATCTGCGAGTATCAGCTCAGTTTTGGGAATAGTGATTCTGGGGAACAGTGATCAGCAGTAGAGTGCAGTTATTCAGCTACACCCGTGTTTGATCTGTTTGGGCTGAAATGCTGTTTGTTGTCTCTTTCAGTTCGGACAGCTAGTACAGAATAGCCAATGTTCCCCCCTTGCTGAGGCAGGACTTATGACGACGCAGAATTCAGAGGAGTTCGTGGTTATGACGACTGCATTAGATCAAGGGATCACTCTGCAAAGTGAGACCAACATGGATATGCCACATCCTCCCAGGTCGCCTGTCGTGCACCCAGTCTGGGCCCCCCAGTTGTATCAGGCTCGTGAGCCCACCACCTTTGAACTAATGGGGATGATAGGTGATCTCCAGAGATCTGTGGCGGATCTCGCCTACGGAATGTCAACTTCACCTCCAGCGGCACCATATGCCGGGAGTTTTGTACCCCAGGAGCCCCCGTTGTTGGGGCGAATTGTGATCGAACTTAGCCAACCGGAGATGGCCTCCAACTATGGCAATGACATGCCAACATCAACCCGAACCCTCGATCAGGCTGAGGCCAGGGGAAAAGACAAAGCGAAGGTAGACGCCGATCCCATCGAACAACTGCTGTGGGCAGTCGAGGCTTTGAAAGCCGGGGGGATGAACAAGCAACAGATAACCGCAGTTGTGGCAAAAACTGTGGAAGATGCTTTCCCCACTCCACCTGAGGGTAGCTCAAGTCAGTCGGAAAATCGGGATGGGCCCCGTCATGCCAGAACAGTTCCTCCTATTCCCGCCCCTACACCTGGGAAAGATCAGAAAGCCAAAGCGGCGCCTGCCGACCCTTTCGCCTGTGCGGCTAGTAAAAGCGCTCAGACTCCAAAATACCAGCCCCGAGGGCACAGGGCCTTTCATGCTCTCTACATGCCTCTGTCTAAGGCACTTCAGATCCTTGCCGAGAGGGGACACCTTAAACCCTTGGAGCCTCGGCCTCTCCCGAAGAATCTCACTGCCACGCATGATGCTGCTTTGTACTGCGCGTACCACCAGCAGACAGGCCACGCAACCGACAATTGCTTTCGCCTCCGTCATGAGGTGCAAGATTTAATTGACAACGAGGTTATCCTCCCGCCCACCTCAGCCAAGTCCGTTACCACCCAGTTACTGGATTTTGAGGACACAGATACTGCAAGTATGTGAAGTGAACCACCTGCGGGCGGCATTCGGCATATTTTGGATGTGGCGTCTGGCACGCATTTTTGAGCATCGGTAAATGCTAGTTTTGTAAATTCTGGCTTGGGTATCGAGTCAGTCTTTTGTTTTGAGTCTGTCTCTTTGTCTTGAGTCAGTCTTTTTGCTTAAGGGCCTGTCTTGTTGTATCGAGTCAGTCCCCCTTTGTATAGAATACCAGGTGATTCTGGGGTTGTTGCCTCGAACACCGTTTTGTCTTGTAATTACCCGTTTTTGTTTTTTGAGTCTGTTTCCGCCGAGGGGCCAGTTATACCAACAGATCTGAATGAAACAGCTGTGGCTATCTCATTTTCATGCTTGCTTCCAGTATAAGTTAATTGTGCCAGAAGACTTGAATGGGCTGACAGTACATCTCACCTGCTCTCCTGTGCGCCAAACTCATTGCATTAGCCTAAGTTTTTTAAAACCCCCTTTTAACACTGCGGTGATAAAAACAAAGAGGAAGGAATTCCTCGGGTTTTGCAAAATTTTGATCATTTTGAGGGAAAGAGAGGCGTGCCAAGCCTTTTAATGATTGAAACCATGCTTGTCGGCGTTAGTACTGGGAAGGACCCTGGCTTGATCCAGATTGGTTCCGCACTATCTTCGGCGCGAGCGATTTGTCGCTTTCTTAAAAACTTTCAAAAACAAATGTTTTACACGGCCCTGTGAAGACCTGTGTGGAACTGCTCTTGAGATTGTGCAGCCTAGGATCGCTCTCAGCCTCAAGATTCGACCTGTTTGTTTTGAAACACGGACTCATCCGGAACATTCGAACGGTCAACTGTCGAAGAAGGCCCGTGTGGCCGGTTTTAAAGCAGCCCTCGAGCAAGAGGCACCAAAGTCGAATCAAAAGAGTAAATCTCACCGGAAGAAGCTCGTGGAGCAGCCATGATGGATTCTCCTACAAATCACTACAACAGCTGTTCTCCTAGATACAGAGAAGCTTCAACTTCAAAAACCATTTGGCATGGACTTGTTACACTTTTACCCTTGAGAGGCTCGCTGGGCCGAAAATCCGGAAGGGCGACCCAGGCAAAAGTTAGAGCAAGAGAAAAACACAAAAAAGCAAAAAAAATACAAAAAGAGAAAAGAAAAGAAAAAAATGCGGAAAAGAAAAGAAAAAGAAATGAACAAAAGAAAATGAAAAAAAAAGAAGCTCGCAAGGTCGAAAACCCGCATCGGGCACCTTGGCAAAAGTTAGAGCCTGAAGAGTGAAGGTTAAAATACCCGAGTGTACCTTAACCGGAACTACGTAAGGCTTGATTCCCATGTTTGGGATACGTAGGCAACTTCATCATGAAGTCCAGCCCCCAACGCTTTTATAGCATCTCAGTCCATGCAATGGTTTTGACTTCATCCCAAAGTCTAGTCGCCAACACCTTCCAAGGTCATTGTGTCCATATATCTATTATAACTGTCTTCATCATCTCTATGTCCAAGAGTTCGACCACCACCAATGAAGACTGTTTGCGGACTGCTGCTGCACCATCCAAACAAGGGGCAACTTTCCGTTGTCACGAGTCGTCATGAGCCGCCATTCAAACCAGGGGCAACTTTCCGTTGCCGTGCGGCGTTCTTCAAGCCAGGGGCAATGTTCCATTGCCTCCAATCTGAGGTTGCACATCTCAAAGAGTAAGTTTCATGCTCGTTGAGCATCAGCCGTTTGCAAAAATAGTTTTTGAAAATTTTTACTGAAGTTGACTATTTTCTCGAAAACTATTTCGTTTTCCAAAACTGGACCATTTTCTTGGATCCAAAAAAGGAAAATTTTCAGTGCTTACAGCCTGACTTGCCTAGTTTTCAAATCAAAAATCGAACGAGTACGTTAATCCGACTCTCATCTTGATCAAAAACTATTTTAGTAAAAAAAAAAATGGTCAAAATGATGAACTAGGGGCACAGTTGAGTCAGGCGTTCTGTCTTTCCCCCGTCATCGACGTACTTGCTAGGAGGGCACTCCACCCACCAGAAGAAATAGCCGTGAGCTAGTGGCATCGGGTATGAATCCGCAACTTTCTATTCATCCATTAATCACCTCGAGGAGGGACGAAAAATGAGAGAATAAAGAATAGAGAGGTGTAAGTTGAGAGAAAAAGCGAGCCAGAGGGTTTTAAGAAAAAAAAAAACCGAGCTTGAGTGCCAGAGTGATGTGAGAATCACAAATGAGAAAAGGGTGGGAAACAATACCCAGAGAAACTTGCTCCTCGTAATCTGAGGTCCCCCGTCGTCGTTAACGCGTCTGTGTGTCGTGTCCCTTGTTTTTATTTACCTCAACCTTCATTTTAGGTCTCTTCCGAGCGTGTCTCGTTGTGTTTTAGGTCGTGTACCTCTTTGTTTGAGCCCTCCCCGCTGTGTTCAGTTGTAGGCTCGATACCCCGGTTAAGAAAACCCCTTTTCCGAAAGTTAATCGTTTATGCTCAGAATGTTGTGCCATTCTCTACATTCGATTGTGCTTCAACTCTAGCTGGTTTCACCTCCGTAGGCCGTCTTGTCAGATTGGGCTGTTTGTTTGGGATTTGCTGTGTGCAGAATGAACCGAATGCTGTGTTATGGGCTGTATGCAGATTAATCCCCAACAGAGTAAGGGCTGCGTGTCCAGAATCAGGCAGTGGGTTGCTTGGGTTATTTTGCTGTTGGCTGTTTAGTTATCTGATTATTACAGTGCAAGTGTTCAATTTTCAGACAACCAATCAATTTCATTTATATTGAGGTGTAGTATGGTGTGATGCGATGCAAAGTATGAAATGAAAAAGATATACGGATGTAAACACTTTTTCAGATAAAAAGCCTGTTTCATTTCATCATCTTTTCAAATATACAAGTTTTGGAAACAAAAAACCTGCCTGCGGCAGTACAAGGTAATCTAACTACCAACAAAAGAGAAAAGTACAAGAAAAGAAAAAAAATCTGTATCCATGACGAGCACTCCGGGGGGCCATCAGTCTGTCCTAGTCCTCTTCCTGGACGAAGGTCCAAGAGCATCATCAGCATCGTCATCAGAACCCGAGCTAGAACCGCCTCCGATCTCCTCCTCCGATGACTCCGCCTCCGACTCTGCCTCCGCCTCTGACTCCTCGTCATCATCATCATCTGGGACTGGAGCTCGCGAGCTGCTCCCGATATGAGTGCGCCCCGCCTTGGTGCGGGGGAACGCTCTGCCCTCCTCATCTCTCCCTCGGGCGGGGACGAAAGGTCCAGCTGGAGCACCTCCTGCCATGGGAATCTGGAAATGAGGCTGAAAAGTACATAAAAGACAAATGCATCAGTATGCTGTGGATAGTCGGTCAATGCAGAATGCAGTGTATGAGTACAGTGTGAGAATGCCGTGAACAGTTCATCAATGCAGAATGCAGTGTCTGAGTACAATGTATGTATGCCGTGAGCAGTTCATCAGTGCAGAATGCAGTGATGGAGTACAGTGTGTGAATGCCGTGAGCAGTTTATCACTGTAGAGTACAGTGCAGAATGCAGTGTATGCAGTGTATCAGATGCTGTGAGATCAGTGTATCAGGTGTTGTGCCGTGCATCAGATTATGTGAAGCAGTGTATAAATGGTTTGAGGCCAGTGTCAGAAGGACATACCGGAATGCTGTAGAGGGCTAGGAGATCAAAAGTCCGCTGAAGCATCCCCATCATAGAGGCATTCATCGCCAATGACTGCCGGGTATACTCAGAAGAAGCCTGCAAAAGTATCAGATGCATCAGTATTCTGTGGAATATCAAATAAACTGAATTGAAATGACTGTACAAAATGTAGTAATACATACCGGAGGCAAGTCGGGGACGCCGACGAACTCGTGATCAGCCGGCGGAGGGGCGAAGGGGATCTGATAGGTCGCCCCACCCTGCCCTCGGAAAGTTAGTGCAGCGGGCAGGGTGGGCCAGCCAGCCCCCCGTCCTCCTTGAACTCCGTCCCTGCCACGGACTCGAGCCCTCCTCGAAGCCCCTGCTCCAGCTCCCGCTCCTGCCCCAGCCGCTGGCGCCACGGGCCTGGCTCCCTCCGCTCGACGGCCGCCGCTCAGAGGTCGCATAAGGTACATCTGCACGTACTCTCGGTAGTCGCCGATGCCTCTAAAGCGGGTCGCCTCCCAGCCGATAGTATAATCGGCCATCTGCTCGGTGGTGAGCCTCTCGGTCTCCCTCATGTCCGCGGGAGGGTAAACCGGGACTATCTGATCCGGTAACCCTAGGGTCTGGCGTAGGAAACGCTCACCCAGGTACCAAGCCCGACAGACCGGGCCCTCCAGTAAGATCCGGAAACGCGAGGTCTCCACAGCACCGGCAAACCGATCCCGCGTCATGGCTGGCAAAGGAGCCCAAGGCTGCCAGGTGATCTGAAAATGCAATACAGTTTGTTATCTACTGTTATCGAAATATGCAGTGAAAAAGCGAAGCTAAAATGAACCGCAAGTAAAACATACCTCGGTGGGGGTAATGGTGTCAAAGTAACGGCGGAAGAAGCTGAAAGTCTCTCGCGGCCTCCGGGTGCATCTCCCACGAAGCGTCGCGAGAACGGGACGACCAGAGGAGTCTCCGTGACTGGTATGGGAGCAAGCCTAGGAAAGTAGGCGTAGTCAAGTCCCAAGCTTGGGAGTTGAAACTCATCCCAAGCTTTTTTTTTTTTTTTTTTTACCTCATGTAGTCAAATGGTATGAAATTTATCAAAACAATAATAAATACATACGTAGGCATTTGGAACCTTCATCAACTTGGGGCTCAAGCCAATGGCATACACTTGGGCCGCTCCTGAACTTAAATTTACCACAAAGTAGCAAAATGCACATCACAAACATTCTTAACCATAGAAAATCACAATTCACTTATGATATGCATCTTTTAGGAGTGCAGTTCGTAAATTTCTCCTTTAAAAGAAGTCATCGCAATCCTTTGACAAGCAATAAACCGAACAATCTCAAAAATAAAAAAGTTTCAAACAAATACAAAAGAAAAAGATGCATTATTAAATAATAGAAAAAGTTTCAAACAAATACAATAGAAAAAGATGCAATTTCTCAAACTGCGTTTAAAGCTTAGATCTGTGATGCAATAGTAAATAAAATAAAAATTAAATTTTCTTAACTTTTTCATTTTGAGTTCTTTTCGCTTCATAGACCTAAAATTTAAAAACTAAAGTATTGATTTATTTAGGTTTAAGACCATAAACTTCTTCCATAGGGGCAATTTGCTTGGAGTGGATATGTCTCACATAATGTTACAGGCATTGCCAGCTGCTACGAGTGCAACCTCAATTACTCTGAGAGCACTCTTCCATGGTTTCTGAAAAGATAAACATAAAGTTTTAGCCATCCCAATTAAAACTTAAGTTACTGTGCTAAATTAAGTGTTTGGATGTGAAATAATAATAATAAAAATTAGGGTAAATTACTTGGTCTTTTTAGTTTTAGTTAAATTTAATTTGCTCAACATAATTTTAGTTTGATCAATTTAAACCTTATACTTTTAATTTCTATAACAAATGACAAAAACAAATGCCACTAATATTTATAAGAAAAATACTTTAGGCCTCGAGAGCTTCAGACGCGAATGGTGTAAATTTGTGTTCACCGGACGACCGGCTGAACGACCGATCGGACAATCACTCACACAACCGGGTGAAGCACTTGTCTACTGCGGTTGTCAACTTGTTGACTGCGATTGTCAACTTCTTTGTCGAATGACCGGCCGAACGATTGGTAAAACAAAATTCGAGTCATTCGAAATAAGATCAAATTCGAGGTACGTAACATTGTTGTACTTATAAACATTGTAATCCAACAAGTTCTGTCACTCTCTTTGTAATTGTTTAAAATGTTCAACAAACCCACCCCCCTATTATTTTGTTTTTAGTGATATATATATATATACTAGCGTATGCCCGTGCCTAAAGGCACGGTGTAAATAATATTAAGATTAAAATGCAGTTATAAAAATATATTTAACAGACTGTACTTTACAATTCCAAACAAATCAAATATAAAAAAAATTAAATATCAAATAATACATACCAGCTAGTGCTCTGCAATTTAAAAAAAAATTAAAATTAAAATGCACACCAATTAGTGCTACTGTTGCCAATCAAATTATAACTACATAAGAAAATTTTAACTGCTCATAATTTTTTAGCTTGCTAATTGACTGTCAACTGCTCATAATTTTTTGCTGATACATTTTCCTTTTTATTCCATTATGATGATACATTTTCCTTTTTTATTTTCAACATGTGTACATGTAGAATAACCTTTAAAAGGAAAATCACTTTATAACTATTATTACGTTCTTAGGAATCACCAAGTTGATGGTCCTCCAAAGTGATCATGAGGCCAAATATGATGTTTTCATACTCCTGTTTCACGTGTCATACTGATTCAACATTACAGTTTCATATATATATACAAACACACACACACACGTCACTGTTGGAAACCTTATTCATATCCAAATGCATGTAATGTGAAGCACATAATGATTTAGTCGAAGATTCAAATGACTCTCTCTCTAAAAGATATGGATGCTAACATCCATCACAACTTCTTGCATAAAAAAATTTATGCAGTAGACAACAACAAAGTAAGATGGGAAGCAAAAATGCAACTCCTCAAAACAACTCCTCTTCATACATTCCTTTTAAATCCATAGTTTCATACATCTTTCTTAATATCATAACTGAAAAGAGACATGTAGTTAAAGTATAATGTCAAAAATTTCAAAAGAGAAAAAAGAAAGTTCATAGAGATACACATATAAAGCCCAAAAATCATGGCCTTATTAAATATCGTAAAGACCTTTGGTGAGATTTCTGAAAACAAATGCCAAATCTTCCAAACAGGAAAGACCAATTTGAAATTTTTTTAGATGAAAGACCAATTTAAAAGCAGAAAACACAAACAGGAAAGACCCATCTAATTTGGAGCCAAGAGTCTTTACCTTAATGTGAAGAGTCTGTGTGTTAGCAATCAAACATAAGAAATAGAGTGATCTTTACCCTGACCATACATTTCAAGCAGCCAAACTTTATTAATAAATCAATCAAACTCTGCTAATTTGCTGCATAAAACCTTCAACCTTGCTAGCAAAAGAACATTAATCAATTGAAGAGTCCAAGGAGCCTCACTGAAACATAAAATACAAAATGTCATATTAAAGCATTAAATTCGGATGAGATAAATTTGAACATACATATGAATATATATATATATATATATACATGTGGAAATTGGAAACGTCAAAAAAACAAAGCGCACATTAACTACAATCAGTAATAATACTGAAACAAAACACTCGAGTTGCCTCCACTCCTGTATACTTGATGTAGGCAACATGAAATCTTTTTCACCCCATTCAACATGCAAAACTATACTCTTCTTAAATCATATCTAACCAAGTTTTTTTCATTACACCTCACTGTATTATCTAAAGCATTTATGTTGGCCTCTTAGCAGCTTCATCTAAAATTAAGTTGACCACCTTGCAATTCCAATACTCAATAAAATGAACAACAATTCCAAACTTCTTCAATTAACACTTGGAATTAAATACAGCATTTGACCATAAATATCCATTCATATTAAAAAGGTTAATACGGTACAAAAATGTAATCACCATTGTCTCATATCATCCATAGCATAAATATCTCATCAAAGTTTGTAGTAGTCCAGTTCTAAGAGTAAAGCTAAATCCTAAATAAATGGAACTCACCACAACTTACCAATTACCAATATTGCATAACTAAACAAATTAAAATCACAAATGTAACAAAGATGTAGCAATAAATACTCTACTCTTATACATCTTCTAACAACACCACACAATGCATCATCAAGATCGTCACGAAACATGATGAACCCAGACATTCTTTCTCACTGGTTTGAACAAACACAGCCACAAAGAACATCAATTTAAACCTTAGAGACACAGGGTTTGAGAGAGAGAGAGAGAGGTACCGGAGGGGGTTTGAAGCAAAGACGATGACGGTGGCTGTGGTGGTGGTGATATCCAGATAATACCTAATTAACAAATCAATTTTACTCTGTTATATGATGGAGGAGGAGGTAGAAATCAAACGTGATAAAATGAAGTCCATAGTCACCACATTTAATCAAAAAGCAAACTACTTAGAATGAAGTCCAAGTGTATGATAACATATTTAAACATTCAATTTAAAAATCTATAAACAAATAAAGAATGTTGATCGGATCCAAACCCACCAATTTTTTTTTAAAAAAAAATGGAACCCAGTTTGGTGGCATATAAGCCTACCAAACTTTAAATAATATTAAGATTAAAATGCACGAATCCCATTTTTTTTAATATAAAAAATAAAAAATAAAAATTGAAATAAAAGAAGAAGAAGAATTCCAATAAAAATAAAAGCCTTTAAGTAAAGAGATGATAAAAGGTAAAAGGAAATACATAACCTGGAATATGATAAAAACTGCAACCTTATTCCAACATACAAAGATTGTTTGAACAGATAGGAACATCTCAAACGTGGGCGCACGCACGCACACACACACAAATCACATTTTTTACAGTAGAAACTACAACAAACAATCTGGTAATTCCTGATCATGGCATCATCAGCTTTTCCATCTTCTACTTAGCAATTATGGCATTTTATTGCTTTGCAAAATGAACTCAAATCAATGTTATTTTTCTTATAAAAAACTACAGGCTAATAATATGAAAAAGGAAAAAGAAGAAAAAAAGAAAAAAGTTCCACAACAATAGAAGCGTGTTTGAACAGATTATAACATCTCAAATTATTCAATTTTATTTTTTGGGGTAGTGTAGTGTAGCGTAGCATAGCTCTCATGTTGGGAAAATTACAGTGATACTCTGAAAAATATTCGAAACCTTTAGAAAAGTATCCACAATTCTTCACATAATGATATAATAGGATATGTATCAAATTTCAAAAATTGTGTTTATCATTCACATTTTTTTTTAAAATAAGGAAATTATTCTTCTTCTTTATCTGGCAAAATACGATTTCTGTGATGGGAACATGGGACAATTTTTTAAATGCAATGCATCAGATTTGAATGTTCATCCATTCTATGTTATTCGTCAACTATTTGTTTTTCATTGCACGCAAATACATGAATTTTTTATGTTAGCTTAGAATATGCCAATTTTAATTCAATAATGTACTAATTTCCAATCAACGGTAAAAGATTTAATCAGCTAAATTAATCTCCATCATAAAAAATTCTCTCTTATGTCTAGAATTTCCAAATCATTTCAAACATGTACAAATTGCAAGTACCTACTTTCCTGTTCTCCCAAGTGATATAAATCAGAATTTTTGCAAATCCATCAGTTTCTCTATGGAATTCTAACTCCTCTCAATAATTTCTCAAATATCTTGCAGATTATAAATTACAGTGATGTCAGATCAACAAACTAAATGATTACTCACCTTCCTAAATTCAATTTTCCACCCATAAATCACAATATCGGCCCCTCATCAATTTAAAAATAAATAAACAAATAAAGAATGCATCTAATTTCGTACCTATCCCAATTTAAAACAAATGAGTTAATATGTTTACACTTTAACAGTATAGTAAGGATTTTCAAAGTTGTCCATCTATTAAATGCATTCAAACTAATAGACACATTGTCTTCGAGTTAGACACATTATTAAACAAATGTTGGATTATGTCAAGTTATACAATAATTTGGAATGGAAGCTTTTCCGTGAAGAAGATTATTTCTGCTTTAACCCTAGGGAAGCTAATGATGTGTAGTTTACATGCAGTTCCCTCTCAACTCTTCCCTACCATTTATCTAATCAATAATCTTGAATCGGAAAATGGTGCAGGTTTGTTTATGTAGATTTAAATCTATGGATCTCATCTTTTAGGATGAAATGATCTATTCGTAAGTTGAAGCAACATTACAATCAATTTGCCCAGTAAACCAAAAACTATGTTATGTACTCTCGGAAACTTAGTATGCAGAATATATGCAGGAAGAATTAGTGAAAATCGAATGAATTGGAAAAGTGAGTGACAATTTTTCTATAATAGTAACTGAAATTTGGCAATTGAATGTTATAACCTTGCATTAACATATATGCACATACAAATTTGATTGCAGTCGACTCGCAAATGCAAATTCAGAAACTCCAGAAGTTTGTTTTTAAACTACCATTAAAATCCAGAGCCAATAAAAAAAAAAATTGAAAAGGGAAAAAAATCTACCTTCTAAATGATCCAAAGAGAGGTTGCAACTCTTTAAAACTGGCAAAGGTTTGTGATTGTCTAGAGGAATCGGAGGCCCTTGTTTGAATATTACAGAAAAATTCTTTTAATTTTATTTGAACTCTTTTGGATTTAATTTTTTTCTTTTCAACAGAGAGAGAAGGGGAATAGAGACAGAAATATTACCTTGCACAGATAGAAGCCTCAGGTTTAGTGTAGCTCTGAAGTAGCTCTACCGGAGAGCTCCAATCGGGGTTCGAAGCAGATTCTGCACACCATACCAAACAATACAACAATTTAAAAAATAGTAATCGAAATTTGGCAATTGAATGTTATAACCTTGCATGACAATTGAATGTTATAAACAAAATTAACATATATGCACATACAAATTTGATCGCAGTCGACTCGCAAATGCCAATTCAGAAACACCAGAAGTTTGTTTTTAAACTGCCTAGTGTATGCCCGTGCCTAAAGGCACGGTATAAATATTGTTAAGATCAGAATGAGTGTAACATTTATGGAATCTGTAATTTATTTAATAATTTATGGAATCTGTAACATTTTTTGATAAAAATACTGAAAAATATAAAGAATTATTATTCTTCTTATGGATTAAAATATAATTTATTTAATTTGTTGCAAAAAAAAAAAAAAAATTGAGGTCAAATTATACATGCGCCGAAGAGCCCCACACATAAAATAAAATAAAAAAATAAGCCTAAAACTCTACACCACCCACCCACGGTCCTTTCTCGCTCTCTCATTTTCTCAAATTTCAAATTTTAAAACACACTCATTCTCTCTCTCTCTCTCCTCAGAACACACTTTGCTACTGCAAGAAGAGGAGGGAAAATCTATAAAGACCAACAAAATAAAATAAAATAAAGAATTATTACAGATCGTTCAGTTTAATTTATAATAGAATTTTGGTATTACATTTTGGATGTTAAAACTTACAACATTATAATTTGGATTTATATAGGTAGGTTTTACTTGACTATTATTTAGTCATTTTTAATTATGCAAGTGGCGGAGATTTTCTTAAGTTCATCTTAATAATATTATGTACTTTAAATTAAATTGATTAAATTATTAAATTGCATTCATTTTAAACTCAAACACCTCTCATATTCACACATGCTTTCCAAGTTCAAAACATGCCTAAGTTTTTGAAGAATTTATGGGGTGAATAAATGTCAATCTACAGAGGCAAACATAAAGGCTAGGCTGGGCGAACATTATGCTCACATGAACTTGAGCAGTTTAATCCATGATTATTTAGATTGGCATGGGACCATTTTGCAAGCTCAGATGCGTTGGCATAGCCTAAAAGGCCTATCAATGCACACCAAGCTATAGATACTTAAATAGATTCCTAACTCGTAACTGTGATCAACAGTAAAAATAAATAAATTGCATGATCACAGAGGTTATTCTCAAAACAAAGTTCTTGCCCCTGAAGCTTAAATTTTGAAATGCATTAAACTACACATGATATTTAATGACTGATAAACCTTGGCCAACCTGAATCCTGTACAACAGACACCCTGACCATGATGTAGTTTAAGGGAGTGGGCACCAAAGAAAAAATGAAAATGCAAGTGCCGCCAAAGCTATGTATTCAAGAACAAATGTCCAGCAAACATTCCACACTATAACAATTATAGCGGATCACATATTTCCACGATAATTTATTAAGGTTGCGTTGCGTTCGCTGGAATGATTTTAGGCAAGAATGGAATGGCTATTCTCCTAAATTGGTGAATGGTGATTTCATTTCCCATGTAAATTCCTTTTTTTTTTTACTTAACCAAACATGAGAACGGATATTCCGATAGAATGAACCAAACTAAACAGGTACACAAAAGACCATCCAGAACTTTCATGCCATGTGCCAATTGAACCGTTACATCAATTGAACCATATCCTTATTTAGGCCATAACCAAGAGTTGAATAGGTCAATAAAGTTCAAACCCATCTCCCATAACTCAAAAAATCACAAACTTTAATACACCAAAAAAATAATAATAATAAAAATAAAATCTTGTATCCAACAAATAAGTACTGCATACAATTACATAAAATCATATTCATGCCCTTACCTTCTGTTTGAGTCTCAGATTTCTCTTTGCAAGAACTGAATGCTCCAAAACAACTCATCTCTTTCACTCACAAACACTTCTGATAGGGACTGAAAAAGCTTAGCTTGCAATCACATCTTCTCTTCAATCCAACACCTACCCAATTTTCCAACCACACAAACACTTACCTAATTAGTCACCAAAAGACACATCATTGACAATAACACCAAAACCCACATCGATCAAATCAAATCAAATCAAGACCAAACCTGTGTTTTTCGAAGCGATTTCAATCGAATCGCGTTACGCAAAAGAATTGGGAACAACCCATTGGGTGGCTCATCACCATCTTCTGAACATCCTCCCTCTTAATTGGGTTTCTAACCCACCTCTTGGGCTTGTGGCATGTATGATTTGGTTTAGCTTTTTCTACTGTGCTGTTTTTGTATTGACCTCTGTTAAAAAAAAAAAAAAATTGACACAGCTTTATTTTTTTTTTAATTTTATCATCTGATATGAAACCAAATAAAGAAAAAAATAACTAAAAACTTGAGCTTTATTGAAGAAAGATTTTCATTTTATGAATGGCAAAGGATCAAAGATTTTCATTTTATATATTTTTTAATTGAATTTTTTTATAGCTTTGTTGCAATTATTGGGAGGGAGAATAGGAGAGTTTCAGACAGTTTGAGAGAGGTGGTCAATGATGGATGGGATGGGAGTTTCAGACCCTTGCCCTTGGCTCTTCTGTGAGGGTTGTGTGCAACCACATTCGGTAGGCCATGGTCTAGCAATATGCAAGGTACAGAAAAATATGATGCCTCTCATAACTTAAATAACATTAATAAGATCAATAGGTAACAGATTCATATTGCAACTTCCAAATAAATTGAAATAAAGCTTTAATGGATAGAACATTCTAGCTTATGTGTTAATGACTTTAATAAGGATTTTCTTTTTAACACTAAAGGAGTTAATACTGAATTGAAGAGTTTGAAGTTAATTTCTACTGAAATGAAAATGCCTATGAGAATATAAGTTGAAGAGTTTTCTTTGCAGTTTTCTATGAGAATATAAGTTAATTTCTATCTCACCACATTTGAACACAAATAACAAATAACAATTAGTGATTGTTCTTTCTCAATTTTGCAGTTGAAGTATACCACTCCGGAAACAAAGAAACGACCTTGAAGCCCAACAATTCCAATAATCAAAACATCAATGTACAAAGAAACTCTTCAATCCCAATATAAGGAAATTAAACACAAACAAAAATAAAAGAAAATAGTATGATCACCACTCCGGAAACAAAGAAACGACCTTGAAGCCTTAAACACAAACAAAAATAAAATAAAATAGTATGATCCATCGATCCAGATATAAAAACTTAAAATCAACCAACAGAGAGAGAGAGAGAGAGAGAGAGAGAGAGAGAAATTAAAAGGTAAAGTGAGGCTATTAATTCGAGAGAAGTTTCATGCAATCAAATCAACACAAATTGAAGACATGTATATATGTATATATACAGAAGAGTGACATTTAATTTTTTTTTTTTTATTTTCTGTTGTTTGGTTGACGTATTTACTAATACTTTGAAAAGGGGTGGGCTTTCCATAAATCCATCAAATGAAGACATGATGTGAATTCAAGGCAAGGGGGGGATTGATGTAACTTATTGTTAAAATAAAATTTCATTCAAGCATTTCATCATACATTTACAATGCAAAGGGAGAAGAAAGTTCACAAATTCAATTCTAGAACAAACACATTAACACATGAAAACCCAACAAAAAGTATTTTACAATTTACAATTACTTATGATGCACAAAGAACAAAGAAAAAAAAAATTAAACTCCAAGCATACTTACCTAAACAGAATGAAAAGAACGCTTTAGCTGTGCCCCTCAATGTCCAAAACCAATAAGCCAGAAAAAAATGCAGAAAATGACCTAGATTTTTAGTTTGATGGGGTAGATTTACCTCTTGAATTATATATGCAATGTTTTTTTTTTTTTCCGTAGATCACTGTTCCTAAAAATCTTATTCTTCAACCAAAAAATCTTATTCTTCAACACAAAATGACATGTTTATATAGCAATCAAACATAATGAAATGAAAGACACACACTTGAATTGATTCGAGAGAAGTTTCATAATAAAATGAAAGACACACACTTGAGAAGAGTGAGCGAAGTGATCAACTCAAGACAAACTTGAATTGGATGATTTGGGATTTTTGTGCAGTTTCGGGAGCAAGCGAGGAGGGAGGGTAGGGAAGAAGAAGAACAGGGAGGGAGAAGCCATCACATACTGTCAAAGACACACACTCACACACAGCTTCACTATTGATCAAAACTGAATCTAAAACTGAATCTAAAACTGAATCACATACAGCCATCACATACAGCCATCACATACTGTCAAAGACACACACTCACACAGCACTCACACACAGCTATCACATACAGCCATCACATACTGTCATGAATTTTAGTTCCAAAACTGAATCTAAATGTATTTCGAACCTTTTACCTCATGTATTTCGAACCTTCTTGTCGGCGACGGCGGGGTAGGGCGTTGGCGTCGGCGGGGCGGGACGACGATGCCCTCCTCTTTCTCTCCTCTCACTGAATCGAAGAAGGTATGGGTCTGGGTCTCCGGCGAGGGAGAGGGCTCGGGATGGGGAAGGGGGATGAGGGAGCGGGAGACGAAGGGAGGAACATAGGAATAGAGGGCTCGGGTTTGGGACTCCGGCGAAGGAGAGGAGAGGTGGTCGGCGGTCATCGCAAGAGAAGAGAGAGCAGCGTATGAAAGAGATAGGAGGAAGAGAGAGATGCACCTGTTAAAGAACAGAGAGGGAGAGGGAGGCGGGGAGGCAGACGTGGGTAGGTAGAAAAGCTTAGGAGGAGAAGTGATTGGAGGGGAGATCTAGACCATTGATATAAACTTAGAATTAATCTCAGCCATCGGATCAAAATGTATCTCACATACATTTTTGACATAAATTCAAAAACCATTGTGACTTATTATATAGATATATAGTTTACGTTTCGTGAACTCTTCAAAAGAAATAAAATATTTATATTGAATGAGATATATGTTTAATATTTTATTTCAGACACTTTTTATATATTTATATTTAGCAATATTATTATAAATATATATATATATATATTTTTTGTATAATGATTATAAAATGAATAAAATATTTTTTTGGTCTTATTTGTTATATATAATATAATTTTATCTTATGTAATAAATAAATATGTATAAAAATATAATCTTTTTTTGCCGAGTTCTCATACATTTAAATTTCGAATAAATTATATCGGTAGTCTCTACGTTTTGCCCCTCGTATTATTTTGGTCCTTACACTTTCAATTAACTCAATTTTGATACTTAATTTTAGATTTAGTGTCAATTTGATATAATTGATAACACTGTTAATGTTTTTAACAGAAAATGGTTGTGGAAGTTGAGCAAGTTTATATTTTTTCCATAAGAGCATGACAATTGCCACTTATGTGTGTATTTTCCATTAAAAAATGTTAACAATTATAATCAATTGAACTAAATTGAGATAAAATCATAAATTCAAGTTAAATTGGGCCAATTGAAATTACATGAACCAAAATGACATAATGGTCAAAATATAGAGACTATTAGTGTAATTTGCCTTTAAATTTAATATTTGAATAAATCCGGCCTCTTGATTTGCACCTAATCTAACACTTATACCCAAGTCTATATAACGTAACATATAGTCTAGAAGGATCTAAAAGTAAAAATAAATAAATGAATAAAGTTCAGTAAAAATTTATAAAAAAAAAAATTCAAATGTCACCTAAAATTTTTCAATGACAAAAAACAATTTTTTTTTTCTTTTTTTAGTATTTTCCAAAAGAATCAACTTTTTCAACAATAATATTGTCTTGAAAAAAACTATTAAAAAAATATTTGTTAAATCTGCCCCCAATCAAATTTTTCAAGAAATACTGGATTGATGAGGAAATGATTGATGAAGAAATACTTGATTGTTATAAAAAAGAAAAGGATGGACTTACTGGTTTGTAGTTATATGGAACCATTACATTTGATGATGTGGATGCAGATGTTGGAAGTTCAACTATGGTGACACCTGAAGAGCTTGGCTGCAACAAAAGTAACAGTCGCTTTGAATATCAGGGCCGCTTTTCTTTTTTCTTTTTTGTTTTTTGTTTTTTTTAATAATATTAAGCTAACCATTATTTTAATGAGTGTATAGATCATTGTTTTTTCAAAGATTTAATTGAATTCAAAATCTGATAATTGTAAATTATAATTATTTTTAAAAATTGAAACAATATAAGAGGTTTCATGTTTTCCCCAAAGTTCGTGAAACTGAATTAGTTACTTGTGGGACAAATTTGGTAAGAAAAATAGCATTTTTTTTTTTTGATCGGCAAAGAAAAATTTCATTTAACAACATGAAATTAAAGGTACAGGAAGACGACATGCATCGAGAGAGATTCGGAAAGTACAAAAGTACCCCTACTACTGCTACTCGCATCCATACAACCAACCCCTTGGCCTCTCAATTTTTTAAAAAAAGTTAAGAAGGACTTAACTAGAAAATAAAATACAACAAATCCCACAAATTCAACCCACCAAAACAACCCACCAAAACTTGATTTTTCCAACACCGAAACAGCCCAAACCGCCCAAACTAAAATCTAATCAAACAACCCACACAGTCCCTACACGCCTGTGCAGCTACAACTCACAGGCCTCTGCAGCTACAACTCCCAAAGTCCTCACCACCCATGCCTATGCTGCTGCCCACGCCTCCCCTACGCTGCTGCAACTCCCTACTCCCAAAGCCTACACCAACCATTGCTGCCCACACCACACCTATTCTGCTGCAACTCCCAATACCCACCCTTATGCTGCTAATCCGGCCTAGAAGACTCCCCACAGCCACCACCAGAAAACTTCACTGCAGCTCCAACATAGCCAAACATTATCTGCCGAATACACCCACTGCAGTTCCAACTCCCCTGCATTTCCACCCACTGCAGATCAACACCCGCTACCACCACTAACTCACCCACAGATCCTCACCCAACAGTTCTTCTTACTCACTGCCACCGCTATCTTATTCACAGGTGAACACCCAAGAAAATGACCCACTTCAGTTCTTCTTCACCCCTCAAACTCTCACTCGGAGAGGAGTGCACGAACGAAAACTAGACAGAACTGGATCGCCTACGAAGCGAAGCATCGATACTTGTCCACCAAATCTGAACCAGAGTTCATCCCTCAAGCTCCTACTCGCAGAAGAGTGCTCGAATGAAGATCCTGGACGTCCCCTAATAAAGCAGCTAAACCGGGCCCCGAATCACCAAAAAACAGAGACTACCGCAGCAATGCAAACACACCAAGGAGGGGAAAATGGGGAAATCAAAGTTTATTGAACGAAAAAACTACCAAAACAACACCGAAAAGAGCTAGGCCAGCCGACCACCATAGCCAAAGGCGGTGGCCGGCCGGCCCAAAGAGAGGCCTGGAGCGGAGGTTTTTAGAGAGAGAGAGAGAGAGAGTTTTGAGAGGAGTCAAGTTGATGTTATTCAAGAAAAATAGCATTACTGGAGTTCATACTAACTCCAATGCTCACATAGTATGTTTTTTTCATCAATAAAGTTTTCTTTTTTTATAGGCCGATGAAAAAAAAAAAAAAAAAATGCTCACATTAAATAATAGAATATATATATTGTGATGTGTTATATGCATTTAGTTAAAAAGTGTTCATGGATCAATTGATTGGTAACACTATCTGAATATCCAAACCAATCATGATCGGTTTTAATTTTCTTAACTCATAATTAAATCAAATTATTTATTAAAATCAAACCAAACTGAATCGATGTAGATCAGATTGGTTTAGGTTAGAATTGCAATTCTATTATAAATAATTAAGCATATCATTCCTTTATAAAATATCTCAACTTCAATTTACATCATCAATTTTTTTTTTAATAAATAAAAATATAAATTAACAATAAATGAGTGCAACAAACAAGTTTTAAACATTAGTACAATAGTAGGAAACTGCCACCCAATGAACAATGGTTATGAAGGCATATAGGTGTAAAAAGTGTTTTATAATGGAACCATTCGGCTCATTTTTGATAATTCGAATGGTTGACATTTTAAAATTCATCGAGTATATTATCGTTGCAAAAATTAAGTCAATCGGATAACGGAAACTATGTGTTCGGATAAATTTTGTAGGAACCGTTTATTTTCTCACTGTACATTTCTTTTCATACAAAACTAATCCAAACACGTGTTTGCTGTTTTCCGATTGACTTGATTCTTTTATAGGAATGATATACTTGACGAATCTTAAAATGCGTTCGGTTTGGATCATCAAAATTATACCCAAAAGTAGACCCAATGAGTCCAACGCCTCCCTAATTTGATTTGGGACCGGAGAAGACAGTTCCTTTTATAATTACACTAAAAAATATGTGTATTGCAATTGAAAATTTTTCGGCCTTATTTAATAGTATCCATGATAAAATGCCAGACAAAAAATATTAATTTAATTTAAAAAAAATAAGAATGCAAAGATACTAGTGAAATACATGCATAGATTTTGTTATGAAAAAAAAAATGCATGCACAAATATTAATAAAAACAAGTTGATGCACTACAATTTGTTAACATACACAACAAACTCGAAAAGGGTGGTTGAATTTGCACACCATACCACGTCAACTTTCAAATAAAAGTTAATTGCTTGGATATTAATTTTTGGAAAAAAAAGTGTACGGGCGCAGAATAATATTCTCGTATAATCCTGTTGATCAAGTTTGACCTCCTCCAAACGTCGTCGCTTTATTCCCTGAAAACACAAACGTGAGTTAACCGACGGGTGTATGCCGGATACCTCTCCGATGCCTAAGTCAACAGAATAGACAACAAACTCTGTGTATTCGGAAAACAAAGTTGTGTTACCTGTACATAGGTTCTGCTGAGAACTTTTATAACTTTTGTCTGGCACAATCCTAGTAGGACTCTTATTCCTCCATATGGAGTCATCCTAGGAATCATACTCCTGAAAGATAATGCTTATCCTTCAACACCCCCCTCACTGCTTAAACCAAGTGAGATGGTTTTACCACGGTTGGACAACAGTATGACTGAGCTAACACTAGCCCTTTGTCATACTTAATCCAGCGTCTTCCCAATTATACGACATAGCTCAGCTCTTGTTTCACCTATACCTCGGTTTTGTCTATTTAGACCGGGCTAGCTGCAGCAAGTTTTGACCAAGCTAACAAGGGCAAGGTCCACCTTAAGAAGCCAAGCACCTCGGCCCCGAATACTATGACCGAGCTAATTATCACCACTACGACCGTGGTGATTGTAACAATACTTGGACTAAGCTAACAGCAATGGTCCACTTTGCTAAGCCCTTTTTACCACGGCCCATAGATCGGCACATTACTACGCCTGGGCCTAGCTTGGCCCTAATGCACATAAAAAACTCCCTCTCAATTGCCCCTTAATCCCATCTGCCATGCATGATTTGGGATTACCTGCTACCAGCCGAGCTAAAACTTCAGACCTTCAACCGAGCTAAATTGTCACCGGGCTACCGATTTGTTTGGTCAAAAAATGTCTCTTCAGTCACGTTGTACATCTGAATCGCTTATTATTTCCATAGACACGTGGCTGACCCCTATTGGTTGAGTACAACTGTCAACGCCGTCTTCGTACCTCGCGAATTTTGAACAGTCCCGCCCAAATATAGGTTTTATACAAAAACCCTATTTTTTCAAATCAAAACATTTCTGTTCATCTTCTCTCTCTTGCCCTTTGAGCCTCTTTTTTCCCAAACACAGCATCTGCGAAGCTCATCCTTGTGGTCTCGATCTTCACCCTTTCGACTCAAAGCTGTAAGTGGTTCCAGCCTTCTTCCTCTCCATTTATTTCGTATAGTATAGCAATATATAACATAGTACATATATGTTTTTCAAAACACATAGTAATATAGTTCTCATAACAATGGGAAAGAACCTCTTAGTCCCAGAAACTATGTAATAGATCTTTCACCAAATTCATAATCTGTCATGAAAATCGTTTTGATCCAAAATAATACTCCAACCAAACTAGGAACTTGTTTGTATTTAGGAGTGCACCTGGCCAAACTAGATAACTCCCCTAATAACCGAACTAAAACTTCACGCCATACCTTAAGCTTTAACCGGGCTAAGAGCCTTTCGTTTCTTTTAACCGAGCTAAAGTCCTTTGCTCCAACCGAACTAAGAATTGATAGTATCCCACGTAGCCGAGCTAGGCTTATATTCATTTTGCCTTTGTACTTTAGCACGGTCCAACGATCTGGGCTTAACACTTTTCATCTCCATTTTGCAGACTTTGACTAGGTTGGCCAGGCACTCCTTTACACGCTCAACCGAGATACTCAACATCATCTCAACACTGAGCCAGTACTCTGAGCTAATTTATATATAATTTAAGACCACATGGGCAAATATCGATTTTTAGTAAACTCTCACAGGGCCATAGCCGAGTTCCGAAAGGATTACCAAATTCCAGACGATGTCCACCTTTCCCTAGCCGAACTAGATACCACGCCCTGGGGAAAACAAGGTTTCGTTCCATTTACCGTAGTATCCATTGTTGAAGCCGGTCTCCGATTTCCAGTCCAACCACTTCTTTGTGAATTCCTTAGGCAAACTAGAATATGTCCAACCCAACTTAGCACCAATTCTTATAGAATAATAAATGGCATCGCCGAGCTAAATCGCCGACTTGGCCTTAACCTCTGTCTAGCTGAGCTATTTCACCAATACTCACTTGGCCAGAATGATGACGACTGGGTATATTATTTAAGAATAAGACGCCGCCGAGAGAAAATAATACAAAACACGCCGGATAAAGACTTAAACGATGACGATTTTTTTTGGGTTTCTAGTAACTTTGAAGACCAGGAAGCCCTAATACCGGGATACGAAATAAACTGGAATAAAAGAGTAGTCGATATGAATACCTTGGCTTAGCTTGTATGTTCTTTACTTTTTATGGTCTATAAGTTTTGCACCGTGCTAACCGTTTGCCTGTTTCTTTATGCAGATTTGAACCAACTAAAGTTACAGTACCAACACCACAACTTAGACGCACTTCGTGCTGCGCTTCGGTACCGCGATAGAGGTTGGGCCGAGCTACTCAATTTTGAGCCGACATACAGATACAGCAGCAAGAGGAAGACCAGGGTGACAGATTCCCTTTTGGAACCTTCACCTGAACCAGATCCAACCCTTCCACAAATCAACCTTATTCCACTAACCGAAGAACCAGAGATGACAAAGCACCGAGCTGTGCGAGCCCTTATTACAGAGACAACCTCAATCCCAGACAGCGGGGTTCAGACCGAGACCACTCCAGCTGGTCAAACCGTTAATGCAGTGGTGGCTCTCCCAACAGCCCAAGCATCGTCATCCCGGTCGAGGAAGTGCGCTCGCACTCCTTCAACCGAGCCACAACACCTTGTGGATGACGACGACACCCTGCTCCCTCAGTCTACGCAACCGAGCCAAGAGCCTGCGGGTTCTGACTGGGCTAGCCCTTCTGAATGGGCACCAAAGATCACATACAAGAACCGGCTTGTTTTCAGTCCTGATTCGGTAGTAGTAGACAAGGACCACTCGCTCGCTTTCAATCTCTCCAAAAGTGTGTATCTGCTCGCCGATATGGAACATCATGACCATTTGACCGAGCTAAAGGCCATCCAGTCAACGACGAAGCTAATGTTGTTGGTAAGTGCTTCTTTTAACCATCTTTCATTTTACATCATTTATTTGCTCGGCTTTTATTCATAATTGTTATCTCTCATTTTGTAGGCCATACAGAAGAACCACGTTGCTCACAAGCGTGTGTTGGAACTGCGCAAGACAACAAGGTTGGCCGTGGCTGAGGCCGACAGCAAGACGACTGAACTAAACGAAGCCAAACAAAAAATGACCGAGCTTGAATCAGAAGTCGCCCGACTTACCGAGCTGGTTAACTCAGCTGAAGCAGACAAGCAGAAGGCTTTGGCCGAGCGGAAAGACAAATATCTGCGAGAAGTGGCCAAGCTCGCGAAAAAGAAAGATGCGGAGATCGCTGAGCTAAAAAAGAGCACGGACGATGCTGAAGACCGCGGTTATAAGAAAGGGGAGGCCACTTACATCCAGCAATGTGAAGCTGCAAAAGACATATTCTTCAAATGTTGATGGAAGGCGGCTGTGGTGAAGCTCGGTTATGGCTAAGAGACCGAGGTCTTTCAGAACCCTCCTTCATATTTTATACCGAGCTGCATGGCGGAGTATGCCAATGCCATTCAGCAAAAATTTCTTCAAGTTGGGGAGGAGGATGAGGCATCCCTAGAGCCTAACAACACCCCGGCTGTTATTACTAATCTCGATCTCCAAGCCGCTCAGTCAGCTCGGGTGGAGCCCCTGGTGCCCAGTACGGTTGAAGATGTGACCGACAAGGGTGGGCTGGACCCTGAACTGCACCTCGAACCAGGAATATCGGACAAAGCCTGGACGAGCGAGAGGTGGCGCCTCACCCAGCAGATGGACCTTAGCGGCAGTCCACTCGTCCATGTCAGCATCAAAGGGGATCGGATCACCCCCTACCCCGATGCTTGTGAGCATCGAGAAATCATAAGGGGTCATCGTCATGTCCCCTGCCGTGGAGAAATGAAATGAATCGGTGGTGTCCTACCATCTCTCCACCAGAGCGGCGAGGAGAGGTCTGCACGTAGTGAGCCTGGAGAGTCCTCTGCAGAAGGCGCCGAAGCCCGCCTGGTCCACTATGCGGCGGACCGCATCAGGAAGCTCGCCGTACCACTCCCGAGCGCCGGTGTTCCCATACCCACGGATGGTATGGGAATCTCCCTGTAATCAAAAACAACAATCGCAAGGCAATATTCAAAATACAGTTCTAAGAAGCATACAGATGTAGCATGTGTGCAGGTTTGACAGATTTCAAGCAAATACCGAGTGCCGGTGTGCTTACAGTGAACTACAGCGTGTGATGCGTCAGCGTGTTTGGGTGGTTCAGAGCAGATGTAGCATGTGTGCAAGTTTGACAGTTTTAGGCAAATACCGGGTGCCGGTGTGCTTACAGTGAACTACAACGTGTGATGCGTCAGCATGTTTGGGTGGTTCAGAGCAGATGTAGCATGTGTGCAAGTTTGACAGATTTAAGCAAATACCGGGTGCCGGTGTGCTTACAGTGAACTACAACGTGTGATGCGTCAGCATGTTCGGTTGATTCAGTACAGTATAGCATGTGTGCAAGTTTGACAGATTCAAGCAAATGCTGGGTACCAGTGTGTATGCAGTGAAATACAGTGTGTTTGGGTAATTCATGGCTAGTGCAGTGTGCGTGCATGTATCAATTTCAAGCAGATATCAGTTGTATGTATGTTTACAATCAACTACAGTATACAGGGTATCTGAGCTAAAGCAGTTAAAGAGCACAAGTAGCTACGACAGTTTTGTGTCCTACATTGCAGAAAGTAAAGCAGAGAAAAGAGAGTTGCCTCGGAAGCGCCGAAGGACAGGTGGGAGGTAGGCTCCCGCAGTAATAGCTCGGGTGGTACGTGCCTCTCGAAGTTCCGAAACTGGCGGAGTCCGTCAGGGGACAGAACATGAATCGCCGGCCGGTAGGTCGCCGGGTCGAATGGGCGCTCGCTCAAAGGTAGGAGCTCGACCCCGGGATCCATCTCGGGATCTGGGGGAGTCCCGCCGCGTGGAATGTCGTCTGCCATGTCAAGAATGATGAGAAAATAGCCGGAGGAAGGAAAACCGGGCTAGAATACGGAAAGTCAACCGAAAAGTCAACTCCCGAGAAGGTCGAAAATGGCCGGAAAGGCCGAGATGTGAAAAGGGTACGGAAAGCAAGGGGAACAAACCCCGAAAAGGTGGAAACGGCAAAAGAGGCACCGAAACAAAGATTTGTTCGGCTGAAAATGTCCGAAATGCGAAGAAAATCGCGAATCTGACGACGAAACGGGCGTAGAACGCGAAGAAACGGAGAAAAGAGGAGAGGAAAACACTCTAGAGAGAGAGGGTATAGAATTTCGGCGGAAGGGAAAGTGAGGAATAGGGTTTAGAAACCCTATTTTAAAACACCCGTGGTGAAATGTCGAATCTGCCTCGACTCAGGAACTTTTTGCTGGTCGGCAATATTTTGTGCCGGCCGGCAGAATATTGTGCCGATGGAATTATTCTGCAGCCGGTGGACAGCCGGTGGCTTCCCCTCCCGGCCGGTGGTGTTCCCACAACCTTGTTTAGGCCATATGAGTAGTTTTTGGTCTTCATAGCTCAAGAAAGTGCAATAAAGTATATCTCCGACGCTCAACCGGCCTCCGTTTTGACTTCGGACCACGTCTTCTGTGCGTAGCACTCCAACTTATACAATGTTGTATCCTTTGGTATCCTTCTTACCTTTTACAAGATCCAAAAGTTACCCCGTGTGCGTTGCACGCGTTCATCGCACTATTTCGGTGCATTACATCGCGCTATCATGCGCCTCACAGTTGCATTGTTATGCACATACTACATGCGTTGCAACACGCACCCCTTGCATTGTCATGCACATCTCTCATGCATTGTCATTGCATTTTTTATTACAAGCATTGTCATGTATTTCAATGCATACGTCGCCTCGCGCATCGTTCGCGTTGTCGTGCATTCCCTTACCATGCATTGTCATGCATTTCGAAACACGTGCGTTGTTATGCATTTAAGTCCGTTCGCATCATTTTACATTCCGTGCGGCATGCGTGTCACACTTGGCATCATTTTACGTTCCGTGTGGCATGCGTGTCACACTTCGTTTCATTTTACATCTTATGAGGCACGCGTGTCTCATTTGTTTCATTTTGCATCTTATGGGACATGCGTGTCTCATTTGCCCCATTTGCATCGGCATGCGTGCCTCATTTGCCCCATTTGCATCGGCATGCGTGCCTCATTTGCATTGGCACGTGTGTCCCATTTGCATCGGCACGTGTGCCCCATTTGCATCGGCACGTCTGCCCCATTTGCATCGGCACGCATGCCCCATTTGCATCGGCACGCGTGCCTCATTTGCGTTAGCATGCGTGCCTTATTTGCGTTAGCATGCGTGCCTTATTTGCGTCGTCTTACATTCCTTGCGACCTGCGCTGTCTTGCATCCATTTTGCATTATTATGCATGTTAATTTTATTACTTGCGTAGACCGCATGCCAATTACATTACCTGCGTAGACCGCATGTTTGTAATCAATTTTATTACTTGCGTAGACCGCATGCCAATTACATTACCTGCGTAGACCGCATGTTTGTAATCAATTTTATTACTTGCGTAGACCGCATGCCAATTACATTACCTGCGTAGACCGCATGTTTGTAATCAATTTTATTACTTGCGTAGACCGCATGCCAATTACATTACCTGCGTAGACCGTATGTTTGTAATCAATTTTATTACTTGCGTAGACCGCATGCCAATTACATTACTTGCGTAGACCGCATGTTTGTAATATTTTATTACTTGCGTAGACCGCATGTTAATTACATTACCTGCGTAGACCGCATGTTTGTAACCAAATATTATTACTTGCGTAGACCGCATGTTAATATCATTACTTGCGTAGACCGCATGTTTTGCTTGCGTGGACCGCATTATTGTTCAATTTCATTACTTGCGTAGACCGCATGTTTGTAACCAAATATTATTACTTGTGTAGACCGCATGTTAATATCATTACTTGCGTAGACCGCATGTTTTGCTTGCGTGGACCGCATTATTGTTCAATCTCATTACTTGCGTAGACCGCATGTTTTGCTTGTGTAGACCGCATTATTGTTCAATTTTATTACTTGCGTAGACCGCATGTTTTGCTTGCGTAGACCGCATTATTGTTCAATTTCATTACCTGCGTAGACCGCATGTTTTGCTTGCGTAGACCGCATTATTGTTCAATATCATTACTTGCGTAGACCGCATGTTTTGCTTGCGTAGACCGCATGATTGTTAAATTCATTACTTGCGTAGACCGCATATTCTACTTGCGTAGACCGCATGGTTGTCCAACTTCATTGCTTGCGTAGACCGCATGCTTATGATCAAATTCATTGCCCGCGTAGACCGTGTGCTCCATTTACACATCTATACCTTCACAGCATTGTTATGCTCCCCACTTGCGTTGCGCTGTCACGCATTTCGAGTACACTACTATGCATGTTGTTAACAATATTGTACCTGTTAAGTTTGTTTTCTTTGCAGGCACGATATTGTATGTACGGTTCATTTAAGGCTGGTGCAACCAGACGAGCCGCACAGGTATTGTATCCTCCGAGTGAGAAGTATCGAGAATTGTATAATTCTCTTACATCCTTTCTGCATTGTAGTGTAGTTTGGTGTATGCTAGCTTAAAGTTGTCGCATGTATGCTTCATTACAGCTTTCTTTGCATGATCATAAGTTATGCTCGGCTTCGTGCATTGTCTTGCATTTTGCCCCTGCCTTCGGGCGCATACCTTGTTTGTCTTGCATGTTTGTCTAAGTCTTCGGCCTTGTCAAAAATGGGTCATCTCTGGGCTTTGACATTCACTCCCGTCATTGTTATGACTTTCGAGTTCTGTCAAAGAGGGGCAACTGTAGACACCCTATTTTTGACCGTCCTCAAGACTTGGACGTCACCATTTGAACACTCGGTGATTATCCATGTTCGTGTTCGTTTGGAGTTCCCGGAGGTCTCGGCTACGTGCCTTGCCTCAGGATCTCCGAATTCAACCGTTTAGTGTCTGGTTTTGCACCAAACACTTGCATTTTGCCTTGGAGGGGCAGATAATGCCTTGTGAGGCATCCCCACACACCACCGGCCATGGCCAGAGGCCACCGGCTGGTTTTTGCTGTCACCGGCAATGTATATTGCCGGTCGGCACTATTTATTGCCGGTCGGCACTCCTTTTTGCCAAAATGGCATCTTTGGCCGGCCGACTACTGTGCATCTGCTTTTGCAGATATTTTATCACAGCTGTCTTGCATTTGGCTCCCCTCCATACACGTGTATGGAGGGATCTCCCTCTTTAGAAGCTTGTCTTGTAAGCTTTACAAGACAAGAAGCTCTATAAGAGGAGCCCCTCTCTCCTTTGCTTAGGGTGGGTTGGTTAGACATTTTAGAGATCGAAAACACAGAGGAAAGCTCTGGTTTTAGGGTTAGGGTTTGATACATATCCTATCTCTATTTCCCTCTCTTGAGTGTTCTAGGTGTTTTAGTCCATACTATTGCACACAAACACCTAATGTTTCATCTTCCTTTGGCTACTGAGGTTCTAAGGGGTTGATTTTGGTGTTTTGGAGTTGGATTCAAGCCAAGGAGGGCTGTTGGAGCACCATTGTTGAATGGGGCTTCAAGGGTAAGAAACTAGTCCCTTTATTCCCCATTTTTGCATTGCATTTTTACCCATCTTTGAATTGTTTTTGTGCTTAGTGTATAACATAAAAAATTTCTTTTTTTAGCCCTCTTGATTGTTTATTAAGAGTGTTTTGTGGTTTGAGGGTGTTTGACCCCTCTTAGGCCTTGAAAGGCCTCATTTTGAGCCATTTTGAGTGAGTTTCGAGACTTTGGTGTTTGGGCCTCTTCACCACTGAAATCTTGAGGGATTTCAGTGGCGGAGATGGTGCCTTGAAGTCTCCAAAAGGGGAGGGCCACCCCCTCTCCTTGTTGTCCTTAAAAGGGACCCTTTTTGGCCTCTTGAGGGAGCATCATGTTAGAATGTGTATTGATCATGTCTTGGCTGTTTTTCATGCTTATTATGCCATGATATAACCTTGTTGTGTGTTGGTTTTGGTACACCATGCATACTTAGCATACCTACCATGTAATGCCTTGTTATTGCCTTAATATGCCTTAGGTTGTTAGCCCTTGTTCAAGCATGTTTTAGGCTTAGTCTTGTGAAGGTTTTGAGCATATTTTGCCATGATTAAGGTCTGTCCATAGTTGTTTGGGTCGGCTTTGGCATGTTTAGTATAGCCCCTTTGCATTCCGGCTTGTTGGCCTTAAGTGTTTGAGTGTATAGCATGCCATTCTTGCATTGATTTAGTGGTTTGGGACTATTCACCTTGTCATTTCAGTCCACTTAGCATGCTTATATGCTTGTATTCCATGACCCTTTTGATGTTTCAAGAGTTGATGTTTCATGCTTCATGTTTATGCCATGGTGTACGCCTCTAGGATTAGGTCACTTGGCTGCCATCTAAGTGGTTCTTGAGGCTTGTTTTTGCATGATTTGGGACTGTTTTGATTCAATTTGGTCATTTGCTTCATGAGTCATATGATCATGCTTTAGGTCCTTGGGCCTCGTTGCATGCATAGCTTGCATTGGTAGGTTAATTTGGCATCATTTCCTACATGTTTTCAAGGCTTATAATGTATGCCATTAGTCCATGTTATACCCTCTTGAGCATGCTTGAGAATTGCTCTTTAATACTTAAATATTGGCCCTTGTGTGCATGCATGTTTGCATGTCATTTAGCCCTCATTTCATAGCACTTTGGCCGCTGTTTTAGGCCTATTTAGAGTTGCCTAAATCATGTATAAGTCCATCTTTTCATCCGTTCGCATTGCCTCATGTTTGCTTGTATGCTTGCATAAGTGCCTTGCCATGCCATGTCGCATCCTTAGCTCACATGCCTAGGATTGCATTACACTTGCATGCATGCTTGGCCTCTTGACATGCTTGTGATAGAGGTTGAGTCTCTTTGGTTTGTTGGTTTACATTACATTTGACATCAAATGTGCATGCTTGGTCTCTTGGGCCATCACGCATGGAAATGCGCGATTGATAGTCCGAGAACCAAGGAGCATGTTCCTTTGAATCATTACCATGATAAGGGACATGATTGGTGCATACATTGCTTGAATTGTATCGCCATGCCAGTTTTGTCCTCTGCTGTTGTGAGTTGTAGGTTCTGCAGGCATTCTTTGCCGACCGGCATTATATATTGCCGACCGGCAGTAAATCACCAGCCGATGGATTCATTTTGTGCCGGTGACCACAATTCACTACCGGTGGTAATTCTACTCGGCCGGTGGTGATTCCCAGTATCCAGAGAGGCATCCTTAAGACTTTGGCAGTCTTCAGAGAGGCAGAGCAGGGAAAACAGAGGCAGACTATGCATGGCCGTGCACTTCCGAGCAGGACCCGAGCATGCGCTGCATCTGACTCTTCTCCCGAGGCGGTTTACTGCTTTTCCTACTTTGAATTAGTTTGTTAACTAATTAGGCAATTTGTAATATTTAATTAGCTTGTGGTTAATTATTTGTATTATATTCTTTCGGTCCCTCCGAGCGAGGGCGAATCTGTAATAAATGTGTGTGAGTGGCGTGTATGTCTTCCAATCCCCACTTATTTCTTCCCTTTTATTTACCTGCTTATGAAGGTAGATTAGGGCATGTTTAAATTAGCATTCCTTATGCTATGTCTGCGTGCATCCATACATTTGTATTACACGTATCAGGCTCAGTACATCACGCTAACTGCATTTGTACTTCAATTCCAAATCGAATACGTGCATCAATTGATTGACTGCATTTCACATGCCATGCTTAGGTTAGCCGAGCCTACTCTGATTGCATTTTTGCATGCGATGCATTAGCCATTTTTAACATGAACTAGGGCATGCATGTTTGCTAACTAGTTTATTGTCTTGGCACGGAGTACTGTGTAAGTATTTTCCTACTTTAGCATCTTGCATGCGTGTGAGTGCTATCATAACAGTACGCTTATCATGTGGCTAAATGCTTATGTGTTATAAACTGTTTGAATGCCTGTGGGTGAAGGTTGGATTGTTTGGGTTGGAAAAACTCGTTGAAATCCGTGTTTTAGCCTACTTACGAGTAGCAAATTCCAAAGCGCTTTTCAAAACAAACAGATGTGCAATGCTTGTTTCCAAATTAGGCAATCTAGTCTATACTTGTTTGCTGTGGGCATAATATAGTAATTCTAGGCTAATAACCGGAATAAGAACACATAACGTTTTCAAAATCAGATATCACGGTTAGTAGAGGCCGGTCTTCGGACCGGGCGAAAGGTGGTGCTCATAGCTGACCTTCCCCGATCATACCCAAGCTCCCGAGCCGAGACAACTCCGGTAATGACGGACATGTGGCCTTCGGCACCGAGTCAGGGTTTCCTAAATTTCCCCGTTAAAAAATATTTAGGTGGCGACTCTGTATCTGGCAAAGCAGTCCATGCTTGGCACTTCTTTTCAAAAAATCTGTTTCTCAAAACGATTTGCCAGATTTGGACTCTTTGGTTCAGATTACGAACCGTGAAACAAAATCGAGTCTGAACTGTAGCATGAGGCCTACAGGCGCGTCTACACTAACATAAAAGATGGGCAGGTGTTGGATTCCTTCCGCTCTGACCAATACTGCGCTGACTGCGTGCTGTGAAACTGCTAGGTACAAAAAGAGTTCTTCTCCAAGCACTGGGGTTACTAGTAACGGTAGAGAAGACATGTACTCTTTCAAGCTTTTTAGGGCACAGTCGCATTCTTCATCTCACTCAAACTTGGCCTTTAATGCTTAGAAGAATGGTCGACATCTATCTGACGACCAACTTATGAACCGGTTGAGTGCGGCAACTAGGCCAGTGAGATACTGCACCTCTTTTACTGTGTTGAGCCTTTCCAGATCCTGGATTGCTTTGATCTGGGAGGGGTCTGCTTCTATACCTCGGTTGGTCACCAGGAAGCCTAGGAATTTGCCTGATCCTACGTCGAACGCACACTTGGATGCATTTAGGCGCGACTTGTTCTTCTTTAGAATCTGGAACATTTCACCTAGGTCCTTGAGATGGTCCTTCTCATCCTTGCTTTTGACCACCATGTCATCTATGTAAGCCTCCATTGTTCTGCCTAACAATGATTCAAACATCTTGGTGACCATCCGTTGGAATGTTGCCCCTGCGTTTTTTAGGCCAAACGGCATGACCTTGTAACAATACAATCCTCTAGGCGTTGTAAAGGATGTAACCTCCTGATCTGGTTCATACATAGCGATCTGATGGTAACCTCTGTACGCATCAAGGAAGCTAAGTCGATTGTGTCCTGCTGTCAGGCCTACCAGTTGGTCTATCCGTGGTAGGGAAAAACTGTTATTTGGGCATGCCTTGTTGACTGTTTTGTAGTCTACGCAAACATGCCATTTTTCATTTTTCTTTGGCACTACAACGGTATTAGAGATCCACCTTGGATAATGCACTTTTCTGATGGCCCATGCCTCCAGCAGGTTTCCTACTTCCTCCGCCACTATCTCCACGTGGCGGAGTATCAATCTGCGAGTGCGCTGTATGACCGGTCTGGCGTTTTGGTGGACATTAAGTTGGTGGCAGATGAACTTTGGGTCAACGCCAAACATGTCATATGGCGTCCAGGCGAACACCTCAATATTTGAAATTAAGAATTCCATTAACTCAGTCCTCTCAGTGCTGGACAAAGATGAGCCTAGCAAAAAGAACTTTTCTGGGTCTTTTTCATCTACCTTTACCTCAACCAAGTCCTCTACTGCCTTTTGCTCTGCTGCTTTGCCCACGTCCGCAAACTGTTCATTGCTTTCTGGCTCTTCCACCATTTTTACATAGCCTTTTGCAACTCGATTGTCATTTACTGTGACGAAGCACTGTTTTGACATGATTTGGTCTCCCAAGACTTCTTCAATTACTTCGGCTTCGTTGGGGAACCGCAGTGCTTGATGGTAGGTTGATGCTACCGATCGCATGGCGTGCAACCATGTTCTTCCAGGATTATGTTTTAAGTGGAAGGGACCTTCAATACCCAGAATTTCACTTGTTTAGTCATGGTCCCAGCTTTGACTGGGAGGATTATCTTGCCTACTGGCCATTCTGGCAGTGAGTTAAAGCCAACTAGGGGGGATGTTGTAGGGGCCTAGACTTTGTCCTCCAGCTTCAGTTGTTTGAAGGTTTCATAGTACATTATTTCGCATGAACTTCCTTGGTCAGTTAGGATTCGCTTGACGTCGAAGTTCTTGACGCGCAGAGTTACCACCAGTGCGTCATTGTGTGGACAATGTAGTCTTGCTAGGTCCTTGTCTGAGAAGGATATGACGTTCGTAGCCTCTGTTTTGCCCTTTTTGATGGTGGGTTGTGAACTTAGTACCTTCTTCAGGTGCTCTGCCTTCTTTATCATCCCCCTGAGTTCACATACCTGCTAAGGTTCAATGATCCCATGAATAACATTGATTACGCCTTGGGGTGGTTCGTCCACTGGGGGGCTGGCTGTGTTCCCCCTTCAATATACTAATCTAGGTGACCGGCAACTACTAATTCTTTCAGATGTTGCCTCAGGGGTGTGCAGTTTTCAGTTGGGTGCCCCTTCTCATCATGGAAGGTGCAGCGAGACCTCTCGTCGTAGCCCCTTTGTGCTACTCTCAACTTGGTTGGCCGCCAAACGAAGGGTTCACTTTTTATCTCGCTGAGAATTCGGTAGATAGGCTTATTGAACACGATGGTGATAGCAGTGCGAACTCTTAACCTTATTTTTTCTGGGTCCTCCCTGTTGGCTCGCCTGCCTCGCCCATTCCTGTTTGGTTGTTCTACCGTGTTGACTTTTGCTGCAGTCTTTTTGTCCGGCGTTACTGTTGAGCCAGACTTTGCTTTAGCCCGGGCATTGTCTTCCTCCACACGGATATGTTGGTGTACCCTTTCCATTAGGGCCTCCATCGTGAGGGGTGACATCATTGTACTTGAGTCCCTCAACTTGTTTCCGACTGGTAGACCTCTTTTGTATTGTGAGATGGCGAGATTTGTAGGGCAATCTCCTATCTGGTTAAAAGTCTCCCAATATCGACTGTTGTAGGATCTCAATGTCTCCTTGTCGCCCATGTCAATGGAGAGTAGCTTATCAATCTCCACTGGTGTTTTGGTATTCGTTCTGAACCTAGTCACGAACGCCTCTGCCAATTGTGCCCATGAGGCGATGCTGCCTTCTGGTAGCTGTTTGAACCAGGTTAGACCTAGGTCGCCAAGGCTGGATGGGAACAGGATACACATTAGGGCCTCATTCCGCCGGTATACTGCCATAACCTGGCGAAAGTGGCGAAAGTGCATGTAGGGGTCTGTCTTCCCCTCATAAGTGGTGAATTTAGGCTGGTGGAAGCCCGAAGGTAGTGGTGCGATCTCTATTGCCGGAACGAATGGCGAACTTTCCAACCTTGCTAATACCTTATCCGTTGGTTCGTAAGCAAGGCGAGGCATTGGCATCCCTACCTCGACACTCCTATGTGTCCTAGGGGCCAATCGCTGTAGTGCTGAAACGTTGCGTGGGTCGCGAGCCCTGGTGTCCTCCTTTCATTGGGCCCTTTCGTCAAGTACTGTCCGCAAGTCCGATGATCTAGGCAACTCCGTGTGCCTAGATGTCGTTTGGTACGTGTGCGAGGGCAGATAGATGCTCCCCTCAATACACGACCTTTCAGTTCTCGTTCTCTCAGACCTGGAGTAATGAGTCCTGGAAGTCCTTGGTTGAGTGTCGCCTGTTCTAAGGCTCTTGCTTTGTGCTTGCGATGGGGTGACCCGCTGTCTGCCACGATCCTCTAAGTGGCAAGAGGGCGTGTTGCCTTTGTGCCCCTCTCCTGTCGCCACCCCTTTTCCTTTCATCTGGCGCTTCATTGACTCCATGTCTGCCGCCATCCTCCTTATTAACTCATCTTGTTCCCTAACGCGATCCTCCAGAACCTGGGGGTCCAATCTCCGCCTCTGTCTTTCAGGACTTTGGGAGCGACGGGGGCTGCTGCCTCGTCTTCCCCTTGCATCCCTCTAGGGGGTTTGTCGTTGGAGTTCTAAATCTGCTATGGACGGGATAGAAGGTAAACCTTCGCGCCTCCCACCCCCTTCTGGGGTTTCTCTGTCGATAGCAGACTGCGGCAAATCCTCATTGTGCACCATTGGTTTCAGCTGGAGAGGAAAACTTGATCAAGAGGTTTTCTTCTTTCTGGTCTTCCTACAGACGGCGTCAATTGTACGAGCGCAGAATAATCTTCTCGTATAATCCTGTTGATCAAGTTTGAGCTCCTCCAAACATCATCTCTTTACTCCCTGAAAACACAAACGTGAGCTAGCCGGCGGGTGTGTGTCGGATAGCTCTCCGATGCCTAAGTCAGCAGAATAGACAACAAGCTCTGTGTATTCGGGAATCAAAGTTGTGTTACCTGTACATAGGTTTTGCTGAGAGCTTTTATAACTTTTGCCTGGCACAATCCTAGTAGGACTCTTATTCCTCCATGTAGAGTCCTCATAGGAATCACACTCTTGAAAGATGATACTTATCCTTCAACACCCCCCTCACTGCTTAAACCAAGTGAGATGGTTTAGCCACGGTTGGACAACAGTATGACTGAGCTAACACTAGCCCTTTGTCATACTTAATCCAGCACCTTTCCAATTATACGACATAGCTTGGCTCTTGTTTCACCTGTACCTCGGTTTTGTCTATTTAGACCGGGCTAGCTGTAGCAAGTTTTGACAGAGCTAACAAGAGCAAGGTCCACCTTAAGAAGCCAAGCACCTCGGCTCTGAATACTATGACCGAGCTAATTATCACTAGTACGACCGTGGTGACTGCAACAATACTTGGACCGAACTAACAACAATGGTCCACTTTGCTAAGCCCTTTTTACCACGGCCCATAGATCGGCGCATTACTGCGCCTGGATCTAGCTCGGCCCTAATGCACATAAAAAACTCCCTCTCAAAAAGTTTACAAAATTAATATTCGAATAACATAAATGGTGTTAATTAAGACAAAATATACTGTACAATTGGAATTACAGTTTAAAAAATGTTTCTATAATACTAATGTATTATGAAAATGATTTGCAAACAAGCATTTCATACCAAAAATAAATAAATAAATAAATTACAAAAAATGTAGTGGTATTTTAAAATTTTAAAATCATTTTAATGGACTTATTGATTTAAAATGAATAAACGAAGACTTGACCATCTCATTCTTTATGAAGTTCTATATAAATTTTATATTTGTGTATTATCACTGACCACTCTATATATTATGATGATCAATTCAGTTTTACTAACTTCACAAGTAAAATGTCTAGTGTTTGGTTTTTCTCCAATCCAAATCTTGAATAGTAGGTTGTTGTTTGGACATATAGAGCTCACCACAAATTTCGTTTAATGATTTGAACAGCTTATTTTACAAAAAAAATTCGTATATATTATTTATACAAAAATTAAATTGATCAGATATTCATAACTTATTCGATTTATCACATTTGTCATCTAATAGATGACAAGTGTATTATTATTATTATTATTATTATTATTATATATATACACATACATACATAATTGGGTTTATCTTTGGTCCAAAATTTGAATTTGAGAGTGTTGTTTAGACTTGTGAGGGCATAAGAGTTTATCCCAACTGTTTATTTTGTAAGAATTTTTATGTATATTGCAAAAAAGAAAAAAAAAAGAAAAAGAAAAAATGATTAAATGATTGTAACCTAATGCAACAATTAGTGTATTAATTTCAAGAAGAAAACGAAGCATACAACAACCAAAAAAAAAAAAAAAAATTCTACCAAAACAAACGGAAGGTAAAATTTTCAATTACGACGTTAATAACCTGGTTTTGACGAGGGAAGGTATCGAAGGTAGCCAAGAGTTCTTCCTCCCTCTTAGCCTCGAGTTGCTTAGCCTCGGCTGCGATTCTGGTAGCAATAGCTGACTGCCTCTTAGCCTCGAGCAATGTGTAGTTATCCAAGAACAGGTTGGATTTGTGAGAAGGATGGATGAACCGTTCAATTTCGAAACACATTGGGCAAACGCAGAAGGGGTTGTTTGTGCCATTTTCAAAGCATTCTGAACATGTGAAGAACATGCCTGGAATGAATTCATCACACCCCTCACAGAAAGGCCGTCCACTTTTGATGATGTAGTATAGACTCATCACCTCCATGAATTTCAGACTGCCATTACCTGAAATTTTGATTCACACTCAATATATATCATTATTTCATATTCCTCGTTCTTAAAATAAACTTTCACATAATCCGTCTATCTATCTATTTATACTATCTACATAAACAAATGTAGTGGTGTCTTAAAAGAGACCAAACCTTCAATCCTAATATTTCATGAAATGTTTGGATTCTCTTTCTTAAGTGTGCCACATTCATTATTCTCCCATTCTATTTTCCTTCTTTTTTTTTTCTCCCTTATATATATATATAATTTTTTTTTTCACTTTTTAATTACGTAGGACATGGATATATGTGACATCATATGGATAAGAATTTTTCAAAATTTTTAAGAGATAAAAGATTAATTTGACTCCAATTTAAATTCTTTCATCAGATTTATATCATACCTAAAGATATTAAAAATAAATAAATTAATTAAAAATTAAACTTATAAATCTCAAAACTCAATTTTTATGACAATATTAAATTGGACAAAAAGATCGAAGAACAAAAAGAACTTTGCAGAGAAATAAAATTTTGATATCATTAAAAATTGTTAATTAACTTGATGATTTATTAATAAAAATTGTCAATTGTTATGAAATTTGAAATGTCAAGGAGCGGCTTGTAATTTCTAGAATTACAACGGGCAATTTGTATTTTATACAAATTTTAAGGGTGTATTTGTAATTTATTCTATATTATTATTAAGTTGTGTTCGCTTTTGTTGTAATGTATAAGGAGGATACTTGATTTAAATTCAAATGTAACTAAATTTAATTATGTAACTCTACAACATTTTTACTTGTAATTTTATTTTTTTATTTGAGATCTTTATGGATTTAAATTTGTTTTTCAGTATATATGTAGTGAGTTACTAATTAAGTAGGTTTTTAAATGTTGAATTTCTCTTTTGTAGTAAGAGTCATTTGCACAAAGGAACATTTTATGTGCAATATTGGATCTCAAATTCCTTAATAAACATGCAAATAAACTATTTGTTTTCAACTCATAATAATCTTTATATATATATATATATATAATGAAAATCAATTGTAGACATAGTCATTTGGATCGATTGGAAGAGTAAAAACTCAAGATACATACATGTTTTTGTTTAATTGTTATTGAATAGTTCATTTCAATTGCGTTAAATGACATATAATTTTTAAATAAGTTGGATTTAATATATGAATATTTCAATAAAAGTTTGGTTAATTTCTTATAAACAAAATTATTATTCACCTGTTGTTCTGAAACTATAAACAAATTACATATTCATAATAAAAAAAATTAAAAATTAATTTTAATAAAGATAATTTATGTATTTAGAAAAATATCATAGACAAGATTTTTTTTTTCTATGATTGTTAAATTATATGTTCATATACATAATACGTGTCACTTCTAAAGAAGTATTCAAGTTATGCGCGTTCTATGCTTAAGATCTTATTATTTAAAATGAAAAATTATATTATCATATAACACAAAATAAGAAGATAAATCTAAGATTTTAAATAGAAAAGTGATGTTATATTTTTTTATTTATTTATTAGTTTCAGAATATAAAAGTTGTTGAAATTTATAGGTTATAGATAGAAAACAAAATTCAAAAATAAAAGGGTGATCCCTTAATTTTTTTTTTTTGGTTACATAAGTTTAAAATACAAAAATTGTTAAAAATTATAGGTAAGAGACACAAATAGAGTTTAAAAAAATTTACAATAAGATATTATAAATGCTTATTTTTTAACTACACAAAATTTAAATTTTAAAAACTTATAAGTGACATTTCATTTTTATCTAATTTCTAACTTATGCTACCTTTGTTCTTCTATTATTTTTGAGTTTTATTTTATTTATTTATTTATTTTGAGGTGTTATTTCACTTTTATCCAATTTTTAAGTTCCTACCCTCTATAGCTCTTCTATTATTAAAGTTATAGTAGATTTTATTTGTTTTTTCAAGTTTATCTTATCTTATTTTTGAATTTTTAAATTTGAATTTGATTTTCTTTTTTCAATCTTGATTTGATGTGTATTGAATCTTTCACTATCTCCATTTTTGTAGAATTTATCTAATTTTGTCTTTCTATATTCTTATAATTTATCTTCAAATTTTATTTTTTTTAAAAAAAAATTTATCTGATATTTATAGAATTTTACTTTTGCTCTTCATTTTCAATTGAGTCTATTCAATTGCGTGAGTTTCAAAAAAATTGAATCAATCCTACATACTACACAAACATAGAGTGAGATGTGCAAAAAAACTAGAGAGTTGGTATGATAAAAAAAAAAGATAAAAATATTACTATTGTAGGGGATGCCAAACAACCCTAAGTTTTAGCGTGGTTAGCATAGCTTATCACATTTTATTACTTGTCCATGCATAACATGGATTACCGCTAGTATATTACAATACAAATGTAATATCATATAGAAGAAATTATAAAAAAATAAAAAAATCCGAGTTTATCTTTGTAACAAAATAAAATTTTTTATTTTTATCAATTTGAACTGCAATCTTTTAATTTATTTTCAATACTATTCGCCTATTTCTGTTAGTAAAATCGATAGAAATATATATATATATATATGTATGTATTAGCCATTAAAGTTAATGTAGGAATACATAAAATGTCTAAAATATATTTTTTCGTTGTGTTGAATGGCTAAAATACTATTTTTTTTATTGGTTTATTTAATGAAAATAGATAAGTAATGTAGCACTTGTGCCTTTTAAAGCTTTTGGTAAATGTGTTTGAACCTTTTATTCTATTTTGGGAACCTTTGGTGTTGTTGCACTTTAGTTTTGGAGGGGTACAAATTGATTTAAACTTGTTGGGTTTGGTTGTTCGCACTTATTCTTGTCAAAAGTTCCTTGGAGACTTAGAAATTCCATTCTAGGGTTGACACCAGCCTTCCTAGGGTCGACCTTTACCTGTTGATGAAGTTTTGGAGGTGTTGCTGGAACATTGGGTAGACACTAGTCTGGGGTGGTGTCGACCCTCTTCTGTCTGTGTGTTGGTTACTAGAAGGTAGAGTAGACACCAGTCTGGGGTGGTGTCGACCCTATTCTGTCTGTGTGTTGATTGCTGGAAGATAGTCGGGGTGGTGTCGACACCTGCAGTGCAGTCAAAGCTTTCCCAATTTTTTTTTCCTTTTTGGTGTCGACACCACTGTTGCAGGGGTCGACACTTGCGACTTTTTCCCAGATTTTTCTCACGGTTTGGACCTATTTTTTGGGGATATTTTGACTAGATATTTTGAGTTGACTTTGGAATTTATATCTATTTTTGACCTAGTACTATATAAAGGCCCTCACTTGACCTTTTCTCTCACTTTTTCTTCCCTTTCCTCTCTCTAAACCGTGAAACAGCTTCTCTCTCTTTCTCTCTCAAGGCACTTTTCACTCAAAGATCCTTAGATCTACTTGTTTGAAGACCTCTACTCACCTTGCTCCTTTGAGATAAAGTGTAGAGCTTGTCAAGGGCTTCATTTTGATCGGAGCAAAGCTTGGTTTCTCCTTCGTTGACTTTTGGGTTTTTCTTCCTCCTTCCCCTTCTAAACTTAAGGTAGGGATTCCTACTCATTTTTATGATCTTTAACCTAAATGTGGAGCTTTTGTATAAATGGTTTAAATTTGGGAAGTTAGGGTTTGTAATGTATTATATTGAAGAAGAGAGGTTTTGTCTTTTTGGCTCATATATGTATATATATATATATATATATATTTGGGGTCTTAAAAGAGATTATTGTTGTTGTTGGTAATATTTAGACCTTTGGGTCAATATTGAGTTTAAAGGGAAAAATGCCATATTTGGGTATATTTGGGTCATTAGTGTAATTAATGACATTTGTTATGAGATTGAGTTGGGGATAATGAAATTTGATCATTAAGAGATAGAATGGTGGAGTTGGATTTATAAATCGCTCACTTTTGAAAATGTCAATTATATATCTGTTGAGGCATTTATTATCTGTTTAGAAATAACTGCTTTGTGCTATCAGTGGAGGATAGCCTTGATTGTTGTAGACATTGCATGATGATTAGGTAAATTGAAACTAGTCAAGTTGTGTATTTGAATACATGGGTGCTGAATCCCGCGGACGAAATTTTCGTAAAATGGCTATTTGAATATAATTATACATGGGTGCCGAATCCCGCGGACGTAATTTCTATAAAATGGCAATCCAAATATATCTATACATGGGTGCCGAGTCCCGCGGATGAAATATCCATAAAATGGCCATAAGAGAATGAAAATACATGGGTGCCAAATTCCGCAGACTTAATTTCCGTAAAATGGCAAGATGTAGTATTGTTGGCATGAGATGTAGTCTTACTTCAGTTATTTGGCCAGGTTCTGAGCCATGTTTATAAGTTGAGTTTTGTTAAGTTAAACATTTATCAAGTGCTAATGTTTTAGTTATTGCTCATGTTATGTTTAGCATATCTCTACTGGGCGTTGGCTCACCCTATATGGGACATTATTTTCAGGTACAGGTAGTATGCCGCCTCCGAGGCCTTAGCTTGGATGGTAGTGGGAGTCGAAGACTCTTTTTGTTTTATTTTGTTGTATTACATGTATATCAAGCCAAGGGCTTATTTTGTGTAGAGTTAGTACTCTCATTTTGAAACCAAGTGTTGACTTGGAAAGTTATAAGCCTATAGGGTATTTGCTTTTGGTGTCAACATGTCATACATTTTGTAAAGAATACTCTGATTTATGAAATTATGCTTTATTTTCTTTCGTCTAAGCATGTCAAGAATGCATGATTTATGGGTTTATTTTGAGGGCGTTACAACTTGGTATCAGAGCGTACCAGGTTCGAATACTTTGGGTACGCAGGAAGTTGTTAGTATCACAATGGGTTCGTCTCGCTTGATAGAGACTTAGATGTAGTGTTATATGCTTATGTGATAAAATGTTTATGTGACTATTTGGGTATGGGATTTAATTTTTAGGATGTTGATTGGATCCTTGGGTTTCTGTGAGTCTTGTTGGAAAAGCACTTGATCAATGCTGTTTCTAACTGGAACTCTAGTAACGCCTCGGGACTATCATTATCCGAAAATGAAATTCGTAGGTGCTTACGTGATTATGTGCTTACGTGGAGTGAATTACAGTTGTCCATTGTATTAGGACGCGAGTGTTTTAGCTTCGGCACATTTATGAATGTGCTAATGTTCTTCGTTACCTTTATTAGGATGTCAGGACGAGGACGTGGTGGTAGGCGAGGCAAGCCTAGGAGGCAGGAAATGCCCATACTGGATGATATTCCGGTCTAGCAGGAAGGGGTTGGTCAGGCCAATGTGGCTGAGCCAGCAGGTCAGCAAGCTATGGGCGCCTTAGCCCATGGGATAGCCGATGTTTTGAGGGAATCTATGGGCATTCTCAGAGCTGAGGTTCTAGTTTAGGCCCCGGTTGTTGATGCAAGGCCTTCTTTTCAAAAGAAGGAGTTCTTCCGGTCTAATCCGGATGAGTTTGTTGGGGATCCAAAGGAGCCACTCAAGGCTGATGAGTGGTTAGAGCAGATGACCAAGACATTTGAGATGGTTAGTATCAAGGACGGGTTGTTAAAGGTGACCTTGGCATCTTTCTAGCTTAATGGGGATGCGGGTCAATGGTGGAACTTTACGAGGGGCCGTATTGGTGGTACCTGGGAGGCTTTTGTTGATGCTTTCTAGGAGAAGTACTTAGCCCCAGCTATCAGGGAAAAGCTGAGGGATCAGTTTTGCCAGCTTAAGCAGCTAGGCTTGTTAGTGGCCGAGTTTGAGGCCGCCTTTACCAGTTTGTCCAGGTTCACACCTGAGCTCGTGGCGTCGGAGGAACGCCGTTGTATTGAGTTCGGGAGGAAGTTGAGGCATGGCCTCAAGATGAGGGTTGGAGGATCCATGATCTAGGAGTATGGGCATCTTGTGGATGCCGCGACCCATATGGAGTCTATGATGAAGGAGGAGGAGAGGATGAGGGGCTCCAAGAGGAGTCAGGAAGGCCAGGGGGATGGTAGGAAGTAGAGGGGTTCTAACCCTCAGCAGTCCCTGAGTGCTTTAGCGAGATCCACCTTTCCAGTGCCGAGTTCAGGTTCTGCGAGAGGTAGCTAGGGGGACTTTACCTGTTTCAAGTGTGGCCAGTTGGGCCACAAGTCTCCAGCTTGCCCGCAGAGGGGAGGAGGTCAGGGAGCAGCTTCATCTTCAGCTCGACCTTATAGTCAGGGTCAGGGCAGAGGCCGATCGTCCTCTTGTTATTAGTGTGGTCAGACAGGACACCTGAAGAGGTTCTGTCCACAGTTGGTGGTACACCCGGTGCGTCTGGTTTGAGACAGACGCAGAGTTTGCAGCCAGCACAGTCTGTTCAGGCCTCGAGGGCCAATCAGGGGGCTTCATCGTTTTAGTCTGTGCATCAGTTCTTTGCTCCGAGAGGTGAGCAGGTAGATCAAGGGCCTACAAGGCGTGTGTATGCTGTTACCGTACAGGATCTTGTACTGGCTCCATCTGTTGTGAGAGGTACCTTTTTGTTTTGCAACTCGGTTACCAATGTGTTGATTAATACGGGTGCATCTCATTCCTTTATATCTGCTGCATTCGCATCTGTTTTGAGATTGGAGTTAGCACGGTTAGCATCTCCTATTTGTGTTATGTCGCATGTTGGGGGCGAATTGATTTTGAAACACGGATGTAGAGGTTGTGACATAGAAGTCGCCGACCGCCGACTTTCATTCCCTTTTGTAGCTATGCCCATGTCGGATTTTGATGTTATTTTGGGTATGTGTAGACACCCCATTTTTGACCGTCCTCAAGACTTGGACGTCACCGTTTGAACATTCAGTGATTATCCATGTTTGTGTTCATTTGGAGTTCCCGGAGGTCTCGGCTACGCGCCTTGCCTCAGGATCTCCGAACTTGATTGTTTAGTGTCTGGTTTTGCACCAAACACTTGTGTTTTGCCTTGGAGGGGCAGGGAATGCCTTGTGAGGCATCCCCACACACCACCGGCAGTGGCTAGAGGCCACCGGCTGGTTTTTGATGCCATCGGCAATGTATATTGCCGGTCGGCACTCTTTGTTGCCGGTCGGCACTCTTTGTTGCCGGTCGGCACTCTTTTTTGCCAAAAATGGCATCTTTGGCCGGCCGACTACTGTGCATCTGCTTTTGCAGATATTTTATCACAGCTGTCTTGCTTTTGGCTCCCTGTGTATGGAGGGATCTTTCTCTTGGAAGCTTGTCTTGTAAGCTTTACAAGACAAAAGGCTCTATAAGAGAGAGCCTTCTCTCTTGGCTTTAGGGTTAGAAACTTGAGAGACTTAAGATATTTTTAGACAGCCATTTTTAGGGTTTTGAGTTCTAGGGTTAGAAACCATACACTTTCTATCTCTATATCTCCCTCTTGTGTGTGTTAAAGTGTGTTTGTGTCTTACTATTGCACACAAACACATAGTGTTTCACCTTCACTTAGCTACTGAGGTTCTAAGAGGTTGGTTTTGAAGTTTTGGAGCTGTTTTCAAGCCAAGGAGGGCTGTTGGAGCATCATTGTTGAAGAAAGTCAACAAGGGTAACAATCTTGCCTTTATATTCCCCATTTTTGCATTGTATTTTTACCTATCTTAAAATCGTTTTTGAGCTTAGTGTATAATACAAAAAAGTTCTGTTTTTAGGCCCTCTAAATTATTTGTTTAGAGTGTTTTGTGGTTTGGAGGTGTTTGGCCCCTCTTAGGCCTTGAAAGGCCCCATTTTGTGCTATTTTGAGTGAGTTTCGAGACTTGGGTGTTTGGGCCTCTTCACCACTGAAATCTTGAGGGATTTCAGTGGTGGAGATGGTGCCTTGCAGTCTCCAAAAGGGGAGGGCCACCCCCTCTCCTTGTTGTCCTTGAAAGGGACCCTTTTTGGCCTCTTGAGAGAGCATCATGTTAGAGTGTGTATTGATTATGTCTCGGTTGTTTTCCATGCTTATTATGCCATGATATAACCTTGTTGTGTGTTGGTTTTGGTACACCATGCATGCTTAGCATACCTACCATGTAATGCCTTGTTATTGCCTTAATATGCCTTAGGTTGTTAGCCTTTGCTCGAGCATGTTTTAGGTCTCGTTTTGTGAAGCTTGTGTGCTTATTTTGCCATGCTAGAGGTCTGTCCATAGTTGTTTGGGTCGGCCATGGCACGCATTATATGCCCCCTTTGCATTTTGGCTTGTTGGCCTCAAGTGTGTGAGTTTGTAGCATGCACTATTTGCTTTATTCTAATGATTTGGCATCATTTTTAGCATAATTTCAGACCTTATAGCATGCTTGTATGTTTGCTTTGGACACCTTTTTGAAGCTTTGGAAGCTTGACTTGCATGCCCCATGTTTTGGCCTTGTGTATGCCTTTGAATTTGAGCCACTTAGATGCCATCTAGGAGGTCCCCTTTGCATGGTCTAGGTCTACCTTGAACCTATTTTAAGTCCTCTTAGCCTTGTTAGGCTTGGTTGGCTTGGTCATGGTTCAAGCCCCTTTGACTTGCTTCAAGCACTTGGGCCATTTGTTGCATGTTTAGCTTGATTTGTTGCTTGGTTTGGCACCATGTTTTAACATGATTTTCAGAGCTTATGTTGCATGCTAATTGTCCATGATATCCCTTTTCAAGTGTGCTTGAGAGTTGTCCCATTTGTGCCTAAGTGTTGGCCTCTAATCATGTGCATGTGTGCATGTGTATTTGGTCCCTTATTATAGCACTATGGCCACTGTTTTAGGCCTATTTAGAGTTGCCTAAATCATGTATAAGTCCACCTTTTCATAAATTTGCATTGCCTCATGTTTGCTTGTATGCTTGCACAAGTGTCTTGTCATGCCATGTTGCATCTTTAGCATGTATGCCTAGGTTGCATTGCATCTTGCATGCATGCTTTGTTCCTTGACTTGGTGATAGGAATTGGGCCTTGGTTTGTTTGTTTGGTTTGCATTTCATTTGACATGAAAGTTGCACACTTGATTCTTTGGGCCGTCATGCATGGAAATGCGTGATTGGCGGTCCAAGAATCAAGACACGTGCCCTTTTGAGTCATAAACATGATAGAGGGCATAATTGGTGCATACATTGTTTGAATTGTATTGCCATGCAAGTTCTGTCCTCTGTTGCTGTGAGTTGCAGGTTCTACAGGCATTCTTTGCCGACCGGCAGTGTACATTGCCGACCGGCATTAATTCACCAGCCGATGGATTCATTCTGTGCCGGTGACCATATACCACTGCCGGTGGTAATTCTACTCAGCCGGTGGTGATTCCCAACATCCAGAGAAACATCCCTGAGGTTTTGGTAGCCTCCAGAGAAGCAGAGCAGGGAAAACAGAGGCAGACTATGCATGGCCGTGCACTTCCGAACGGGACCCGAGCATGCACTGCATCTGGCTCTCCTCCCGAGGCGGTTTACTATTTTTCCTAGCTTAGTTAATTTATTAATTAATTAGGCAATTTGTAATATTTAATTAGCTTGCGTAATTAATTAATCTGTAATATTTATTTGGTCCCTCCGGGCGAGGGCAAATCTGTAATAAGTGTGTGTGAGTGGTGTGTATGTCTTCCAATCCCCACTTCTTTCTTCCCTTTTATTTACCTGTTTTGATGGTAGATTAGGGCACGTTTAAATTAGCATACCTTATGCAATGTGTGCGTGCATTCATTCATTTGTTTTACATGCACCGGGCTCGGTACATCACGCTAACTGCATTTGTACTTCAATTCCAAATTGAATACGTGCATCAATTGACTGCATTTCACATGCCATGCTTAGGTTAGTCGAGCCTACTCTAATTGCATTTTGCATGCGTTGCATTAGCCACTCTAACATGAACTAGGATCATGCATGTTTGCTAACTAGTTTATTGTTTTGGCACGGAGTACTATGTAAGTATTTTCCTGCTTTAGCATACTGCATGCGTACGAGTGTTGCCATGACAGCATGCCTGCCATGCGGCTAAATGCTTACGTGATATAATTGTTTGGATGCCTGTGGGTGAAGGTTGGATTGTTTGAGTTGGAAAAACTCGTTGAAATCCGTATTTTAGCCCACTTGCGAGTAGCAAATTCCAAAGCGCTTTTCAAAACAAACGGATATGCAATGCTTATTTCCAAATTAGACAATTTAGTCTATACTTATTTGCTGTGCACATAACATAGTAATTCTAGGCTAACAAATGGAATAAGAACACATAACGTTTTCAAAATCGAATATCATGGTTAGTAGAGGCCGGTCTTCGGACCGGGCGAAAGGGGGTGCTCATAGCTGACCTTCCCCGATCGTACCCTAGCTCCCGAGCCGAGACAACTCCGGTGATGACGGACACGTGGCCTTTGGCACCGAGTCAGGGTTTCCTAAATTTCCCCATTTTAAAATATTTAGGTGGCGACTCTGTATCTGGCAAAGCAGTCCATGTTTGGCACTTCTTTTCAAAATCTGTTTTCTCAAAACGATTTGCCAGATTTGGACTCTTTGGTTCAAGATTAAGAACCGTGACACAAAATCGAGTCCGAACTGTAGTAGCGGGGTCCCTCGCGGGCGCGTGCTACAGTATGGACTGGTTATCGTTATACCGGGCAGTTATTGATTATTACCGCCAGAGGGTCACAGTTTGTACCGTGAGCGGGGAGTGTTTCCATTTCTTGGGGGATCGGGTTGGTATTGTGTTGCCACTGGTGTATGATCCACGAGGGCGGAGTGAGCTTAGTGGTCTTCTCGCTAACCTTATGAGTAGTGAGTGTGATGAGACCGGGGTTGAGTTACCGAGAGTGGTTTGCAAGTATTCGGATGTTTTTTTCGAGGATCTTGTTAGTTTGCCACCACATCGAGAGATAGAGTTCTCTATTGATTTAGTGCCGGGTATAGCACCAATTTCTATGGCACCTTACCGTTTTGCCCCAGCCGAGTTGAGTGAGTTGAAGGTTCAACTCCAAAAGTTGCTAGATAAGGGTTTTGTTCACCCTAGTGTTTCACTGTGGGGAGCACCGGCCCTCTTTGCTAAAAAGAAAGATGGTGCCTTAAGACTTTGTATCGACTACCGGAAGTTGAATCGGGCTACGGTTAAGAATAAGTACCCTATGCCCCGTATAGATGATCTATTTGACCAGTTGAAGGGTTCCCGTTGTTTCTCTAAGATAGACTTGAGATCGGGTTACCACCAGTTGAGGGTCAGGGAGGAGGATATTCCGAAGACGGCATTCCGTACGCGGTATGGCCACTATGAGTTTCTGGTGATGCCATTTGGGCTCACCAATGCACCGGCAGTCTTTATGGACTTGATGAACCGGATCTTCGGAGAATTCTTAGATCGCTTTGTGGTCGTTTTCGTAGACGACATTCTGATTTATTCGCCTTCTGAGGAGGAACACGAGGAACACCTGAGAGTAGTGCTTGAGTTGCTTAGAGCCCATAGACTGTATGCCAAGTTTGGGAAGTGTGAGTTCTGGCTAGGGGAAGTCAAATTCTTTGGCCATGTAGTTTTTGGGAAAGGGGTGTCTGTTGATACATTCAAGATAGAGGCAGTGCAGGATTAGGCACAGCCTAAGAGTGTCTTTGAGATCTGCAGTTTTCTGGGATTAGCTGGGTATTACCGCCGGTTTGTGAAAGATTTCTCCAAGCTAGCTTCGCCGTTGACCAAGTTGACGTGGAAAGGGGTCAAGTTTGTATGGAGTGAGACGTGCGAAAAGTCGTTCCAAGAGTTGAAAGTTAGATTGACCACCGCTCTGGTTTTGATTATTTCGGAGAGAAGTTTGGGTTATGCGGTTTATTATGATGCCTCACGGGAGGGATTGGATTGTGTCTTGATACAAAAAGGGAAAGTGGTAGCCTATGGCTCACGTCAGTTGAAAATACACGAGAGGAATTACCCTACACATGACCTTGAGTTAGCAGCCGTAATTTTTGCCTTAAAGATTTGAAGGCACTACCTTTATGGTGAGAGGTTCGAGGTGTTCTCGGATCATAAGAGTTTGAAGTATCTGTTTACACAGTGGGACTTGAATTTGAGGCAGAGAAGGTGGATGGAGTTCATTGAGGACTATGATTTTGAGTTGCACTATCACCCGGGAAAGGCCAATGTTGTGGCCGATGCCCTTAGTAGGAAATCCATTAGCGATGTAGCTTGTATAGCCATCCGGGAGTGGGGGATATTGGGTGCACTTGGCGAGTTTGATTTGCTTCTGGGCGAATCCGGTGAGGCTGCGGCCTTGTTTTCTGTTGTTGCATAACCTACACTTGTGACACGAGTGTTGGAGGCACAGGGATGTGACCTTGAGGTAGAATCTCTCCGAGAGAAGATCTCCAGTGGGAAGGCTGAGAAGGGCTTGACTGTGTATCCCGACCTGAGTGTGAGATACCGTGACCGTTTGTTTGTGCCGGAGTCTTGCCGAGAAGAAGTACTCCGAGAGTTTCACTATTCACGCCTTGCGGTACATCCAGGAGGCACCAAGATGTATCGTGATCTAGGTCATCAGTTTTGGTGGCGGGGTATGGAAAAAGATATGGCAGTTTTCGTGTCTAAGTGCCTTACTTGTCAGCAAGTGAAGGCCGAGCATCAGAGGCCAGCGGGTTTGTTGCAACCCTTGCCTATTGCTGAGTGGAAGTGGGAGCATGTTACTATGGACTTCGTTATAGGTCTTCTGAGGACTCAGGGAGGTAGTGATGCTATTTGGGTGGTTGTAGACTGGTTGACTAAGTCAGCGCACTTTATCCCTATGCGCGTGAGAGATTCGGTAGATCATCTTGCCGACTTGTATATCTAGGACATAGTGAGGTTGCACGGGGTCCCAGTGTCGATTGTCTCTGATAGAGATCCTCGTTTTACTGCTAGATTGTGGCAGAGTTTGCAGAGTGCTTTAGGCACTAGATTGACCTTTAGCACGTCTTATCATTCTCAGATTGACGGGCAGTCCGAGCGTACTATTCAGATCCTTGAGGATATGCTTCGAGGTTGTGTTCTTGACTTTAGTGGGTCGTGGGAGAGGCACTTGCCCTTGGTGGAGTTTGCCTACAACAACAGTTTTCAGTCGAGTATCGGTATGGCACCGTTTGAGGCCTTGTATGGCCGACCATGCAGGTCTCCAGTTTGTTGGGCCGAGGTGGGTGATGCACCTTTGTTAGGCTCGGAGTTGGTCGGGGAAACGATGGAGAAAGTTGAGCTTATCCGTAGGAGGCTTGTTACAGCCCAGAGTCGCCAAAAGAGTTATGCCGACCGTAGGAGGAGGCCTTTAGCATTTGAGACAGGTGATCATGTTTTTCTGAAAATATCACTTAGGCGAGGTTTGATGAGGTTTGGGAAGAGTGGGAAGTTGTCCCCTCGGTTTATCGGCCCTTTTGAGATCCTCGAGAGGATTGGTGAGGTTGCCTATCGCTTGGCTTTGTCGCCGCAGTTGTCCGGAGTGCATGACGTGTTTCATGTTAGTATGCTTCGGAAGTACGAGCCGGATCCATCGCATGTATTAGATTGGACCGACTTAGAGGTTGACGAGGATGCCTCGTATGAAGAGAGACCGGTTCGAGTCTTGGATAGGCGAGATCAAGTCTTGCGAGGCAAGACCATTCCCTTGGTGAAAGTTTTGTGGAAACATCACGGAGTGGAAGAAGCCACTTGGGAACGTGATTTGGAGGTCCGATAGAAATATCCAGATCTATTTGTGGATGTTTGAGCATATGTTGTATATTTTATTGTGTTGTTAAACTTTAAGAGCATTGAATGTATCTTAAGTTGTAAAACATGGTATATGTTTCGGTTTATGGAAATATTGTAAAACTTGCCTTGAAATGGAAGTTTATTATAGCATTGCATATGTTGAATGTGTTGTAGAAATGGACACATATCATGAACATGGAATATGTTATGGAATTGTAAATCTTGTGCGTTGGAATATTGTTGGATTTGGAAGAAATGCATGTTGATAATGCATATTGTAATATATATTGTGAAATGCCTCTTGAATAGAGATGGAATGATCAGTAATGGATCAAATTATTGTATATTGAAATGTGATATCGTTGGAAATTGAGAAAAACTTGTTTTTGAAAACTTGTGCCTAATTTCGGGGACGAAATTTCCTAAAGTGGGGAGGTTGTAGCACTTGTGCCTTTTAAAGCTTTTGGTAAATGTATTTGAACCCTATATTCTATTTCGGGAACCTTTGGTGTTGTTGCGCTTTAGTTTTGGAGGGGTACAAATTGATTTAAACTTGTTGGGTTTGGTTGTTCGCACTTATTCTTGTCGAAAGTTCCTTGGAGACTTAGAAATTCCATTCTAGGGTCGACACCAGCCTTCCTAGGGTCGACCCTTACCTGTTGATGAAGTCCTGGAGGTGTTGCTGGAACATAAGGTAGACACTAGTCTGGGGTGATGTCGACCCTCTTCTGTCTGTGTGTTGGTTGCTGGAAGATAGGGTAGACACCAGTCTGGGGTGGTGTCGACCCTCTTCTGTCTGTGTGTTGATTGCTGGAAGATAGGGTAGACAGCAGTCTGGGGTGGTGTCGACACCTGCAGTGCAGTCAAAGCTTTCCCAGATTTTTTTTCCTCTTTGGTGTCGACACCACTGTTGCAAAGGTCGACACCTGCAACTTTTTCCCAGATTTTTCTCACGGTTTGGACCTACTTTTTGGGGATATTTTGACTAGATATTTTGAGTTGACTTTGGGGCTTATATCTATTTTTGACCTAGTACTATATAAAGGCCCTCGCTTGACCTTTTCTCTCACTTTTTCTTTCATTTCCTCTTTCTAAACCGTGAAACACCTTCTCTTTCTCTCTCAAGGCACTTTTCACACAAAGATCCTTAGATCTACTTGTTTGAAGACCTCTACTCACCTTGCTCCTTTGAGATAAAGTGTAGAGCTTGTCAAGGGCTTCATTTTGATTGGAGCAAAGCTTGGTTTCTCCTCCGTCGACTTTTGGGTTTTTCTTCCTCCTTCCCCTTCTAAACTTAAGGTAGGGATTCCTACTTATTTTTATGATCTTTAACCTAAATGTGGAGCTTTTGTATAAATGGTTTAAATTTGGGAAGTTAGGGTTTGCAATGTATTATATTGAAGAAGAGGGGTTTTGTCTTTTTGGCTCATATATATATATATATATATATATTTGGGGTCTTAAAAAGAGATTATTGTTGTTGTTGGTAACATTTGGACTTTTGGGTCAATATTGAGTTTAAATGGGAAAATGCCATATTTGGGTATATTTGGGTCATTAGTGTAATTAATGACATTTGTTATGAGATTGAGTTGGGGATAATGAATTTTGATCATTAAGAGATAGAATGGTGGAGTTGGATTTATAAATCGCTCACTTTTGAAAATGTCAATTATATATCTGTTGAGGCATTTATTATCTATTTAGAAATAACTGCTTTGTGCTATCAATGGAGGATAGCCTTGATTGTTGTAGACATTGCATGATGATTAGGTAAATTGAAACTAGTCAAGTTGTGTATTTGAATACATGGGTGCCGAATCCCGCGAACGAAATTTTCGTAAAATGGCTATTTGAATATAATTATGCATGGGTGCCGAATCCCGCGGACGTAATTTCTGTAAAATGGCAATCCGAATATATCTATACATGGGTGCCGAGTCCCGCGGATGAAATATCCATAAAATGGCCATAAGAGAATGAAAATACATGGGTGCCGAATTCCGCAGACTTAATTTCCGTAAAATGGCAAGATGTAGTATTGTTGGCATGAGATGTAGTCTTACTTCAGTTATTTGGCCAGGTTCTGAGCCATGTTTATAAGTTGAGTTTTGTTAAGTTAAACATTTATCAAGTGCTAATGTTTTTGTTATTACTCATGTTATGTTTAGCATATCTCTACTGGGCGTTGGCTCACCCTATATAGGACATTATTTGTAGGCACAGGTAGTATGCCGTCTCCGAGGCCTTAGCTTGGATGCAGTGGGAGTCGAAGACTCTTTTTGTTTTATTTTGTTGTATTACATGTATATCAAGCCAATGGCTTATTTTGTGTATAGTTAGTACTCTCATTTTGAAACCAAGTGTTGACTTGGAAAGTTGTAAGTCTATAGGCCATTTACTTTTGGTGTCAACATGTAATACATTTTGTAAAGAATACTCTGATTTATGAAATTATGCTTTATTTTCTTTCGTCTAAGCATGTCAAGAATGTATGATTTATGGGTTTATTTTGAAGGCGTTACAAGTAATTTAAATTAAAAACAAATCAAAATATTAAAATTTAAAATAACAAAATTAAAAATTTAGAATTTATTTGTTACATAGGTCAAACCCTTAGATTTTTTATAGTAATTTTCCCTATCATTATGTTTGCAATAATAATATTGCACAAGTAATTCGAATAGATTGAATTATATCGATTAAAAAGATAAAGAAACAGAATAAAAAAAAAAGTAAGTCTATGATAAGATTATTATTATTATTATTTACAAAAAAGTTCATATAAAAATAAATTTTTTATTTATAATAATGTGACTTTTTGTTGCTTCATTTTTTTTTTTTTTTTGTTTATGAATAATTTGGACACCATCATATTTATTTATTTTTGAGTTATTCACTTATAGAGACCCCCTAAACTAATAAGAAGTATCATTTTGACCTCTTAAAATATAAAAGTGTACAAATAGACTTCCTAAACTATTGAGAAGTATGAATTTGCTCCATAAACTATAAAAGCATACAAATAGACCTTCTAAACTATTGACATGTTCATTTTGACTTTCTTTCATTAGGGTGTCCAATTGATACACTTTTATAATTTAAGGAATCAATTTATAGGTTTTTATAGTTTAGAGAGTAAAGTAATACTTATCAATAATTTAGGAGATCTATTTATATACTTTTATCATTTAGGAGGTCAAAATAATATTTCTCAATAATTTAAAAGGTTTTCTTGTAAATAACCCTTTTCAAAAGATTTACATAACTCTATATATTCAAAAACTAAAAAATGAAAAATGAAAAAGTCAGAAGGTAAAATTCAATCTAATAAGCTAAGGGAAATTATTCAAAGGTCCGCCCATAACACATGGCCATTTCCTTCCCTGTCGAGCAGTTCGAAGAAGTGACGATTGTTCATTTTGTGATGGCCTTCATCCCTCATGAACCGCTTGAACTCATGGAGGCTGACTTTCTCATCATTGTCGAAATCGAGTGATTTGAAAAACTCGCAAGCCAACTGCTTCAGATTGGCAGAGCTGGAGTTGTAATAGATACCAGCAGTCTTAAGCAACTCCTCCATCTGCCTCACCCTTTCTCTCAGATCGTCGCTGGATGATGATCGATTGTTTTGCACTGCAAGCTTAAATAAGACATGAATGATCCTTATATAGCGATGCAGGGCTTAGTGTTCTCGTTGTAAGTCTAATTTCGGTAATCTAAACCGTTTACTTTTTAAAATTCATTGAGAGATTATTCATTTAAAAAATTAAGATGATTGGATTTGGATAGTTATATGTTTGAATCACATTTGTCTTTAAAATATAGACAGTGTTTTTTTGAAATTGAAATTATACTTGCCTGCTATTTTTTTAAGATAAATAGTGTTCTCATTGTAAGTCTAATTTCGGTAATCTAAACCGTTAACTTTTTAAAACTCATTGAGAGTTTATTCATTTAAAAAACTAAGATGATTGAATTTTGATAGTTATATGTTTGAATCACATTTGTCTTTAAAATATAGACAGTGATTTTTTGAAATTGAAATTATATTTGCCTGCTATTTTTTTAAGATAAATGTCATTGAAATATATATATATATATATAGATCAGCAAAAAAAAGAGGAGCCTTTATTGATGATAAAACCATACATCAATTGAGATTACATCAAAAAAGGGGTGGAAGAGCATAAAGTATCATAGCAAGCTATCCCAATCTCAACTAGATTAGCACCGAGAAGAGATCAAAAAATGGATGGAAGAACAAAAAGCATCATAGCAAACTACCCCAAACCCAACTGAGAAGAGAGTCCAATCATCTGCAAACTCAACCACAAAGGGTTGGTGAGAGACCAAACCCCATGGGATGAAAAAACCAACAAGTAAAACTGATCAAGACCAAACCCAAGTATGATTACTATATAACTATCGAAATCTAATCATTTTGATTTTTTACATGAATATTTTTTTCAATGAATACTAAAAAGTAAACGGTTTAAATCACTGAGATTGGACTCACAATGGGTCTACTAAGTCCAAATATTCTTTCAAATTGAATTGTAAACATGATAGAAACCAAACTCTTTTTTAAAAAATATATTTATTGATAAATTAGTAAGTTTTGCTCAGACAAACACTCAAATTAGTAGTTATTTACTCACAAAAAATATTATGTAATAAATCTAATTTGAAGATATTGTGCCTGTTTGGCAGAGCTTAATTACAGCTTATTTCAGCTTTCAGCTTAATTTAAGCTATTTTGATGTGTTTAGTTTAGCTTATAGCTTATAGCTTATAGCTTTTTGAAAGTCAGAAATCAGCTTATTCTTTGAGTGGGGCAGGAGATGCTTTAAGAATAAGCTGGAAATCAACTTAAGCTGAAAGTTATAAGCTAGAAGCTGTTGAGGCATAAGCTATATGCACTTTCCCACAGCTCTACCAAACATCAAGTGAATAGATTGTAATTTATTTTTTACAATAATTATAATATTATATTTCTTTGCAATTTAATATAATTTTAAAGTTGATATAAATCATAATTATTGAAATAAATTTTGGTACACTACAACAAAATGCACCATTGGTGACTAAAATTGGCGACTAAAAAAAATTTAGTCGCCAAAATTTGTGGAATTGGCAACTAATAATTTTTTTAGTCGGCAAAAATAAAATATTTAGCTACTAATTTTTTTTAGTCGACGTATATTGATTATTGGTGACTAAAAAAAATTTAGTCACTAAAAATGCCAGAATTGGCGACAAAAAAAAAATTAGTCGTAGTATATTGAGTTTTGGCTACTAAAACCATTTAGTCGCCAATTGGAAAATAAAAAAATATTTTTTATCTTTGGTGACCAAAAGTTTGGTCGCCAAAAACATATTTTCAACGACAAAAAAAAAATTTAATCACCGTATATTGAGTTTTGGCTAGCAAAATTATTTCATCACCAAACAGAAAATAAAAAATTATTATTTGTCTTTGGCGACAAAAAGTTTGAATGTCCGGTGATTAAAATTTGTGAATTGAAAGCCCTATCGGCGACCGATTCAGAAATTGACTTGTGTTATGTGTTAATTGGGATTTATGAAATTTTATGGTAGGTTTAATTAAAATTCAATTTGGAGCGATTAAATTAGATTAAATTAATGCCCACTAATTAACTTTATTAAGCACATTTTGTTTAATGGCCTAATTAAGGCCTTAGTGGCCCTATTGAACACAAAAACACCTCCACTCACTCCTTTCTTCATCTTACATGCATCTTGAGTCCTCTAAGACCCAAAAACGTGGGAGAGAGGGAGAGAGTTGGAAGAAACTTTGTCAACAAGAGAATTTGCTTGAGACTTGGGGGAAATTGAAGGAGAGTTTCATAATTAAGCTACCACACTTGGAATTCAAGATTTAAGGTAGAAAAATCACCCTTCTGATTGTGAATTTAAGTTGTTCATTGCATGGTTCATGGAAAAATGAGAGGCTAAGTCAAGAAATAGCCTAAAAGAGTAGATTTGAGAGTTAAACCATCCATGCATGTACGTATCTTTGAACCTTGAGGTTGTTTTCATGAAATTCTTAAATGCATGGTCATATCATGGCTATACTTTAGAACGTCATCATGATTTTAAGTTGAACCTTGCATTTGATCAAGCTTTGGAAGTTTGGAGTTCATGAGAACTCATGCATGTTATGTTTTTGAATTGTTCATAAAACTTATATTGAAATTGTGTTCAATTGGCACACTATTGGGCTTTGATTTTATAAAATGACCTTCAAAACATGTTATGTTATGAGTTTCTACAACAAGTACTTTCCCCAATGTTTTAGGGACCGAAAAGTTTTGGAATTCCAAGAACTCAAACAAGGCAGAATGTCTGTTGTCAAATATGAAGCTAAGTTTACTGAACTATCTCGTTTTGCTCCACACATGGTAGACACTGATTACAAGAAAGCACGAAAGTTTGAGGGAGGACTGGACCTGGAGATATTTGATCGAGTGGGTGACCTGAAACTGCCTACTTATGTGGAGGTGCTTGACAGAGCATTAATGGCAGAAGCTACAATAGCAGCAAAGAAACAAACTACAAATCCACCAACCGAATGGAAAGGCAAGGGGGTCGGGTTTAATTTTAGACGGGCCCGATCATTTTTGAAGAAACGAAACACAGGATCCTCCGATAGTTCCAGCCAGAGTAGTGGGTCTATACCGATTTGTGCAGATTGTGGCAGGAGACATATGGGAGTATGCCATCGTGCGTCAGGTGCTTGTTACCGGTGTGGCAAAGTGGGCCATATGATGAAAGACTGTCCAGTAGGATCTGGGGATGTCAGTCGCCCTGCAGCAAGTTCAGCTGAGTCTATTTCAGTGGCCAAATCAAACGTCAGAACTAACGCCAGGGGTAACAATGGGAATGAAACACTGAGACAAGGGAGAGTATTCGCCTTAGTGCTTGGCGATGTACAAAACACTGAATCAGTAGTGTCAGGTATCATTTCTATTTGTACTCACAACGCATATGTATTGATTGATTCTGGTTCTACACATTCATTCGTATCGCATGCTTTTTCTCGAAAATTAACAAGACCATTAGAACCTATGAACTGTGTGTTATCTGTAACTACACCATTTGGGGGTTCCATGATATGTGCCTATGTATATCCAGCATGCGATCTTATGATTAGGGAAATGACATTGTATGTTGATTTAGTACCCTTGAATATCAATTATTTTGATTGTATTCTAGGTATGGATTGGTTGACTACATATTGTGCCACCATTGATTGTGTGAATAAATCTGTCATATTTCATCCACTCGGTATGCCCGAATTTACTTTCACAGGAAGTTGGGTAGTTCCTCCGCCATACTTGATTTCCTTTTTGAAAGCCAAAAGGCTGTTAAGAAAAGGGTATCGGGGCTATTTGTGTAGTGCGTTGACTGAGCCTTCGGATAGTGCCAGTACTGAAACTATTCCTGTAGTTTATGACTTTCCTGATGTGTTTCTTAATGATCTACTCAGGGATTTAGTTGATAGGGAAATTGAGTTTACCATTGATGTAATGCCTGGAACACAACCCATCTCCAAGACTCCGTATAGGATGTCAACTTCAGAATTGAAGGAACTAAAAGTCCAACTTCAAGAACTCTTAGACAAGAAATTCATTCGCCCAAGTACTTCACCTTGGGGTGCTCCAGTGTTATTTGTCAAAAAGAAAGACGGGTCTTTGAGGCTATGTATTGACTACCGAGAATTGAACAAAGTGACCGTTAAGAACAAATATCCGTTACCCCGAATAGATGATTTGTTTGATCAACTCCACGGAGTCAAAGTGTTCTCTAAAATTGATCTTAGGTCCGGTTATCATCAATTAAAGGTTAAAGCAGAAGACGTAGAGAAAACTGCATTCAGAACTAAATATGGACATTATGAATTTTTGATAATGCCTTTTGGAGTAACAAATGCACCTGCAGCTTTTATAGACCTAATAAATAGGGTTTTCAAACACTATCTCAATGAATTCATTGTTGTGTTTATTGATGACATTTTGATCTATTCCAAAAACAGGGAAGAACATGAGAACCATCTGAGAACTACCTTGCAGATTTTGAGAGAAAAGAGATTGTGTGCTAAATTGTCCAAATGTGAATTCTGGCTTGACAGTGTAGTATTCTTGGGACATGTGATCAATAAAGACGGTGTCTTTGTTGACCCTCAGAAGATTGAAGCTATCGTGGACTGGCCTAAACCGATGAACGCGACAGAAGTTAGAAGTTTTCTAAGACTTGCAGGTTACTACAGGAGATTTGTGAGAGACTTTTCTAAACTTTCCATGCCATTGACCTAGTTAACCCAGAAAAATGTGTCATTTGATTGGAATGAACAAACAGAGGCAGCCTTTCAAGAGTTAAAAACTAGGTTAGTGACTGCACCAATTTTAACTTTGCCCAATGGTACTGATGGTTTTCAAATTTACAGTGATGTTTCCTACAAAGGTTTGGGCTGTGTGTTAATGCAAAATGGGAAAGTGATTGCCTATGCTTCTTGACAACTCTGACCTCATGAAAAGAATTACCCGACACATGATCTTGAATTGGCAGCAGTGGTGTTTGCCTTGAAAATCTGGCGTCACTACTTGTATGAGGTAACTTGTGAAGTGTATACAGACAATAAGAGTCTTAAATATTTCTTTACCCAAAAAGAACTGAACATGAGACAAAGAAGGTGGCTAGAATTGATTAAAGACTACGATCTACAGATTTTGTATCATCCGGGGAGGGCAAATACTGTGGCAGATGCCTTGAGCTGAAAATCCATTGCAAGTTTGTCATGTTTGTTGTCCAATCGAAAGGAATTGGTAAATGACCTGGAATAGAATGAAATTGAAATTGGCCTACGAGAGCAAGGTGGGATTTTAGCTGTTATTTCTGCTCAACCTACGATTATCGAAGAAATCAAACAGAAGCAATGCGAAGATGAGTACTTGAAAAAGATCATAGTGGAATTTGATTCAAAACCGAGGCCGGGTTTTGTGTTTGAGAATAATGTGTTGAAATTTTAGAATAGACTTTGTGTGCCAGATTCCGCTGATTTAAGGAAGCGTGTTATGACCGAAGCTCACAGCACCAAATTTGCCATGCATCCAGGAAACACAAAAAATGTACCATGATTTGAAATAGAATTTCTGGTGGCCTGGAATGAAAAAGAGTATTGCAGACTTCGTGGCTAGATGTCTACATTGCCAACAAGTTAAAACTGAACATCAACGACCTGCTGGGTTGCTACAACCACTCCCAATACCGGAATGGAAATGGAAGCACATTACCATGGACTTCATAGTGGGATTGCCTCGCTCTTCCCAAGGTATGGATTCTATTTGGATTATAGTTGATCGTTTAACTAAGTCTGCTTATTTCCTACCTGTTAAATCCATTTACAATGCTGACAAATTGGCCAATATTTATGTGGCTGAGATTGTGAGATTACATGGAGTGCCAGTATCTATTGTATCTGACATGGTCTCAAAGTTTGTGTCAAGATTTTGGCAGAGTTTGCAGCAGGCTTTGGGGACAGAACTGAGGTTGAGTAGCGCCTATTACCCACAGACAGATGGACAAACTGAACGGACTAACCAAACCTTGGAAGATATGCTCAGAATTTGTGTAATAGACTTCTAGGGAAATTGGGAGACCGATTTGCCGTTGGCTGAATTTATGTATAACAACAGTTACCATTCAAGCATTGGAATGGCTCCTTACGAAGCTTTGTATGGAAGGAAATACAGATCTCCAATATGTTGGGCTGAAGTAGGTGATAGACCTTTGTTGGGACCGGAACTTGTGCAAAAAACAACGGAGAAGGTGAAACTGATCTAACAACGTTTGAAAATCGCACAAAGCCTGCAAAAGAGTTATGCTAATGTTCGAAGGTGTGATAGGGAATATGAAGTTGGAGATCACGTGTTTATCAAGGTAACTCCGATGAAGGGTCAAACGAGATTTGGAGTGAGGGGCAAGCTAGCACCGAGGTATGTTAGGCCGTATGAGATCCTGGAAAAGATCAATTTCGTGACGTATCGGGTGGCCCTACCTCCAGTAATGGAGCTTATGCACAATGTATTTCATGTATCGATGCTTCGAGAGTATTTGAGAGATCCACTCCATGTCATTGAACTAACACGTGCTCTTGAAGGACGACTACACTTATAGGAAAGACCTATCCAGATTGTAAACCGCCGGATCAAAAGATTGAGAAACAAGGAAATACCACTAGTAAAAGTTGATTGGCAAAATCATGGGGGAACATATGCAACCTGGGAAACCGAAGAAGACATGATGAAGAGATATCCGGATTTGTTCCCATTGGACCTAATGTTGTTCCAGAACGAAGGTAATTCGAGTTTGGGGGACCAAACTCTTTTAAGGGGGGAAGACTATAACAACCCCGACCTATGATTAACATTAATCCGTAATTAATTATGCTTGATTAAAATTAAGACGAGATTCTGAATTAATCTGCATGTGTGCCTTGCGTTATAGTGTTTATATCTGTTTAGCACAGGAAGATCTATTCGAGTTTTGATTTCAAATTTGCGAATTGAAAACCCTATCGGTGACCGATTCAGAAATTGACTTGTGTTATGTGTTAATTGGGATTTATGGAATTTTATGGTATGTTTAATTAAAATTCGATTTGGAGCGATTAAATTAGATTAAATTAATGTCCACTAATTAACCTTATTGAGCACATTTTGTTTAATGGCCTAATTAAGGCCTTAGTGGCTCTATTGAACACAAAAACACCTCCACTCACTCCTTTCTTCATCTTACATGCATCTTGAGTCCTCTAAGACCCAAAAACATGGGAGAGAGGGAGAGAGTTGAAAGAAACTGTCAACAAGAGAATTTGCTTGAGACTTAGGGGAAATTGAAGGAGAGTTTCATAATTGAGCTGCCACACTTGGAATTCAAGATTTAAGGTAGGAAAATCACCCTCTTGATTGTGAATTTAAGTTGTTCATTGCATGGTTCATGGAAAAATGAGAGACTAAGTCAAGAAATAGCCTAAAAGAGTAGATTTGAGAGTTAAACAATCCATGCATGTACATATCTTTGAACCTTGAGATTGTTTTCATGAAATTCTTGCATGCATGGTCATATCATGGCTATACTTTAGAACCTCATCATGATTTTAAGTTGAATCTTGCATTTGATCAAGCTTTGGAAGTTTGAAGTTCATGAGAACTCATGCATGTTATGTTTTCGAATTGTTCATAAAACTTACATTGAAATTGTGTTCAATTGGCACACTATTGGGCTTTGATTTTATGAAATGACCTTCAAAACATGTTATGTTATGAGTTTCTAAATGTTTTCCGAAAAATTTGGCCCAAAAAAATCAAGTTTAAGGCTTTAAAAGTTGAGTTTTGTGCTTGAAGATCAATCTGGAAATTCTAGACTCAAGCGTGCACTCTGAGTACATGCGCTCCTGCTCGAGCAACGAGAGTCACGCTCGAGCATGAAATGCATATACCTAGAAGTTCTTATGTTTTACAGTTCGCTCGAGCGAGGGAATCCACGCTCATACGTAGGTTTGAGTCTCACGCTCGAACGGGGATCGAGCGTCCGTCGAGCGTGAAATTCATGCATCCAATACTTTCGTCAAGTTTGCAGTCCACTCGAGCGAGCCTTCATGTCTTGCATATCCGCTCGAGCAGGGAAAGCCACGCTCGAGCAGGAACCCCACTTTCAGCAAAAATTGAGAAATGTTTTCAAGTGCATTACTGCATCCTCTTTCCATCCTAGGCATTCATAGGCCATGATTAAAACTCCATAATGAGGTTAATGGCTAAACACATACTAAGAACAAACAAAGTAAATTATGTAAAACTCGAACGTGTGTTTCAAGTGGGTAATTGTATGTGTATTCGTGTAGGTCAGGCGCCTTAGGATAAGTGAAGTGCCTTTTTGCCATCTAGTTGGGGTGACCAATTGTTTGTGAGTAATAACTTGTAACGTTATGTTTAACTTTAATTATTTTCTGATGATATGAAATGACAAGTTCCCTGAAATGCTATGTTTGTATGAATGAATGATTATCCAAATTTCCCTTGAACGTAATTGTGGTATTCTTAGCAGAGGCCCTCGCCCAGGGGGCATAATACCGTGGCTTATGGTCATGAGGCCCTAGCCCGGGGGTTAATACCGTGGCACAGGCCCTTGCCCAGGGGAAACAATACCGTCGCACAGGTCCTCGCCCGGGAGAGACAATACTGTGGCCTATGTATGAGATATGTTACTCGGTACCAGAGGTTCCTTCATGGAACTTGATAAGCTTGACCCAAGAGACATGTTTGTGCTAAGGGATGTACCACACATGATTTGAATATGGACATAATTATGATTTTGTTCTGTTACGAGATTTGAAATATGTTATGGGCATCGTTCATTAAAGTCTTTACTCTGTTATTATTCACTAGGCTTTAGCTCACTCTTTATATTATGTATGTAGGTGAGCAAGCACGAGATCAGGCCCAGAGTTGATGGCCTACACTTCAGTTTTGTCAGCCAACCGTTGCGCCTCCCGAGGAGGTTCCGATTGAAGTCAAGTTTCATGGTTGTTTTTGGCTATTATGTAAGACTATGTTTATACTATGTTTTGTTTGGGCAAGGTGTCTGGTAATGTGTATCTGGAAGTGATGTGTAAGGTTTGTATTACTGTTATAAAAAGTTTTAAGTTACCTGCTCCATGTATGTCAGCACAGCTCTATGGACTATGTACGTCTTGATTAATTGCTTCCGCAGCCCTTGTTATATATCATTATGCCAAGAGGCCTTTGGTAATCCAAGGATTACTGACCGGTTACGATGCTAAACCTATAGGGGCATGTTTGGGTCGTGACAGTTGGGCAAAGCAATTCCAAAGTGAAGACAGTGGTGGAATAGGCACATCAGGCTTAGTTCAATTCGGATATGAATTCACTAGGTAATTAAGGGCACTCATGTGTAATTTTTGTTTATCTTCTCAGTGGATTGTTTGTGGTTTTGGCCAGTGATTTTTTATCACAATTGGAGGTGCTCCAATTGTTGTTTTTTCTACGTTAAATCTTGTGCTGCTTTGTCGTTAATTGTTTGATTGGGATTGATATTCACTGTTTAAAATTGAAACATAATCATAAATCAATATCTCAAAAGTTTTTAAATTTTTTAGTTGGAGCACCAAAACTGTATGCCTTTTTTTTTTTTTTTTTATCAAATCTAAATTTGATGAAACAAAAGAGGAAGCATTGAAGATGCTCTTAGAGTATCAGGTAGAAAATTCATGGTGTAGGGTTAGCAAAAAGTTTTGTATGCCAATAAGGTATCATATGGCACTATTTTTTACCAATCACAAATATATATGCGTCCTATTATTTCTCAAATACCTAACAATATACATCATAATTCACTATGTTCTATCCATCACAATAATAGAAAGTACTACATAAATATATCCTATTCACATAAAAGTCTCTCACGTGGGTCAGAAAGCCGTAGTGTTGCTCTCATTTTCTATAAATTTGACTCTTTCCTTGGAGTTTCTGCGGAGCCCAAGATAAGGCAGTGTGTGATTAAGGAAGAAGTCTCACGAATTTCTCTAAGATATAAGGCAGTTTTTGTTTGATTAAGTTTTCAAGAATTTGTCATTATATATATTCTGTATTCTATTTACAAAGAGATTTCAGGCAAGCTGTAAGGGTGTATTTAACCTTTGGATTTAACCTTTTGTGCAGAGATGGTTTAAATCATTACGATGTATAGTCAGTTGTTATATACTGGAGGAGACAATCCATTTGACATGGTTTATTGCACTAGATGGTTTAAAGGATTTATCAACCATAGAAGGTTTCAATCTCCTTAAATAAAGCGAGATTATCGAAGGTTTGAATCTCTTTAAATAAAGTGAGATTATTGCACCTCAGTCCACTTTGTATAAATTGTTCATTTGGATATATTTTGTGTAATCACTATTATTTTAGTCATAGTAAATGATGTGTAATTATATGATTTTATATAGTGGAAAAAAAGGAAATATTTGTGGACATAGAATAAGTTAGCCAAACTCCGTTAAATTTGGTGTTTTCTGATTGTTTTTGGCTCAATATTAACTTTTTTCCTTTAATTATTTATTTATTTTCTGGTGGTATTTACACCAACTCAAAGTAATACTATAAATTTGGAAAATATATATATATATATATATATACATTTAGAAAATTAAACGAAAAATGAAATCAACAGTTTACATTTATTGTGAGTATGACTCATATCTCACTAATTTTAAATAGAGCAATTGCACGCAGTGTAATTTTAAAATAATAATTACACATGGGTGAAAAAATTAATTATTTTAATTGTTAATAATTATAAAATTTATCACTAATTTGTAATTATTTTTTTAAAAAATACCACTTATTTGATATTTTTCAATTTTAAATTTATACTACACAAACACTTATGAGAAGCAATTCTATGTAAATTTTGTTTGTAGCATTTTTGATATACAAGTTAACTTGAAAAATGTTACCCGCCATGAAATTGTTCTTTGAATTTTATTTTGAAAATAAAGTAGATGGTGCAGATTTAAAGTTGGAGGGATATGGGCCATTATAGTCCATAGATGCATTGTTGTGGGTAGTTTTCTGAGTACTTTTTCTGAAAAATAGTATTGTTGAATTGACCCAGCTTGTTCAATAACATTTATATTTACTGTTTTGGGTTAATTATATTTTTAGTCCCTAAAATATGAGTTATTTAGATCCCAATATTTAGATTATGTCAATTTGATTTTTAATGCTAAAAAAAAAAAAAAATATCTGTCAATTTAATCCCCAAATTTTAAATATCAATTTAATTTTCAATGTATAAAAATATTTCAATTTAATCACACAATACGCCTATTAATGAAGGAAGACGATGAACACAACGGCGCAGACCAAGAGAGGATGAAGATGAAGACAAAGAACAAGAAGAAGATGAAGACGAAGTACGTTGTCAATATATACGGTATGAGCAGAGTAACGCGATTGACACGGCTTCTTTAGAAATGATTTTATATAGTGGAAAAAAAGGAAATATTTGTGGACATAGATTGAGTTAGCCAAACTATGTTAAATTTGGTGTTTTCTCAATTGTTTTTGGCTCAATATTTACTTTTTCCCTTTATTTATTTATTTATTTATTTTCTGGTGGTATTTTCACCAACACAAAGCAATATTATAAATTCATATATATATGTATATATATATATATATATATATTTAGAAAATTAACCAAAAAAAGTAATCAACAGCTTATATTTATTGCAAGTATGACTCATATCTCACTAATTTTAAGCAAGTGTAATTTTAAAATAATAATTACACATGGGGGAAAAATTAATTATTTTAGTTGTTAATATTTATAAAATTTATCACTAAGTTATAATTATTTTAAAAAAATACCACTTATTTGATATTTCTCCACTTTAAAATTATACTACACACATTTTGGAGAAAAAAATTATATGTAAATGTAATTGTTTGTAACATTTTTGATATACAAGTTAACTTGAAAAATGTTATGTGTCACGAAATTGTGCTTTGAATTTTATTTTGAAAATGAAGTAGATGGTACAAATTTAAAATTGGAGGGATATGGGCCATTATAGTCCATAGATGCATTGTTGTGGGTAATTTTCTGAGTACTTTTTCTGAATAATAGTATTGTTGAATTGACCCACCTTGTTCAATAACATTTATATTTACTGTTTTGGGTTAATTATATTTTTAGTCCCCAAAATATGAGTTATTTAGACCCCAATATTTAGATTATGTCAATTTGATTTATAATGTAAAAAAAAAAAAAAATCTTCCAATTTAATCCCCAATTTTTAAATATCAATTTAATTTTCAATGTATAAAAATATTTCAATTTAATCACACAATACGCCTATTAATGAAGGAAGACGATGAACACGACGGCGAAGAACAAGAGAGGATGAAGATGAAGACAAAGACAAAGAAGAAGATGAAGACGAAGTAGGTTGTCAATATACACGGTATGAGCAGAGTAACGCGATTGACACAACTTCTTTAGAAATGATTTTATATAGTTGAAAAAAAGCAAAAATATTTGTGGACATAGATTAAGTTAGCCAAACTATGTTAAATTTGGTGTTTTCTCAATTGTTTTTGGCTCAATATTTACTATTTCCCTTTATTTATTTATTTATTTTCTGGTGGTATCTTCACCAACACAAAGCAATACAATAAATTCATATATATATATATAGAAAATAAACCGAAAAAAGTAATCAACAGTTTACATTTATTGCGAGTATGACTCATATCTCACTAATTTTAAAAAAAGCAATTACACCCAGTGTAATTTTAAAATAATAATTACACATGGGTGAAAAAATTAATTATTTTAGTTGTTAATATTTATAAAATTTATCACTAAGTTATAATTATTTTAAAAAAATACCACTTATTTGATATTTCTCCACTTTAAAATTATACTACACACATTTTGGAGAAAAAAATTCTATGTAAATTTAATTCTTTGTAGCATTTTTTATATACAAGTTAACTTGAAAAATGTTATGTGTCACAAAATTGTGCTTTGAATTTTATTTTGAAAATGAAGTAGATGGTACACATTTAAAATTGCAGGGATATGGGCCCTTATAGTCCACAGATGCATTGTTTTGGGTAATTTTCTGAGCACTTTTTCTGAAAAATAGTATTGTTGAATTGACCCAGCTTGTTCAATAACATTTATATTTACTGTTTTGGGTTAATTATATTTTTTTCCCCCAAAATATGAGTTGTTTAGATCCCAGTATTTAGATTATGTGAATTTGATTTATAATGTGAAAAAAAAAATTGTCAATTTAATCCCCAATTTTTAAATATCAATTTAATTTTCAATGTATAAAAATATTTCAATTTAATCACACAATACGCCCATTAATGAAGGAAGACGACGAACACGACGACGAAGACCAAGAGGGAATGAAGATGAAGACAAAGACAAAGAAGAAGATGAAGACGAAGTAGGTTGTCAATATACACGGTATGAGCAGAATAACGCAATTGACACGGCTTCTTTAGAAATGATTTTATATAGTGGAAAAAAAGGAAATAGTTGTGGACATAGATTAAGGTAGCCAAACTATGTTAAATTTGGTGTTTTCTCAATTGTTTTTGGCTCAATATTTACTTTTTCCCTTTATTTATTTAATTATTTTCTGGTGGTATTTTCACCAACACAAAGCAATACTATAAATTCTTATATATATATATATATATATATTTAGAAAATTAACCGAAAAAAGTAATCAACAGTTTACATTTATTGCGAGTATGACTCATATCTCACTAATTTTAAATATAGCAATTATACCCAGTGTAATTTGAAAATAATAATTACACATGGGGGAAAAATTAATTATTTTACTTGTTAATATTTATAAAATTCATCACTAAGTTATAATTATTTTTTTTAAAATACCACTTATTTGATATTTCTCCATTTTAAAATTATACTACACACGTTTTGGAAAAAAAAAATTTATCTAAATTTAGTTGGTTGTTGCATTTAGATATACAAATTAACTTGAAAAATGTTATGTGTCACGAAATTGTGTTTTGAATTTTATTTTGAAAATGAAGTAGATTGTGCAGATTTAAAATTGGAGGGATACGGGCCATAGATGCATTGTTGTGGGTAATTTTCTTAGTACTTTTTCTTTAAAATAGTATTGTTGAATTGACCCAGCTTGTTCAATAACATTTATATTTACTGTTTTGGGTTAATTATATTTTTAGTCCCTAAAATATGAGTTATTTAGATCCCAATATTTAGATTATGTCAATTTGACTTATAATGTAAAAAAAAAAAAAAACAATATCGGTCAATTTAATGCCCAATTTTTAAATATCAATTTAATTTTCAATGCATAAAAATATTTCAATTTAATCACACAATACGCCTATTAATGAAGGAAGACGACGAACACGATGACGAAGACCAAGAGAGGATGAAGATGAAGCCAAAGACAAAGAAGAAGACGAAGATGATGTAGGTTGTCAATATACACTGTATGAGCAGAATAACGCGATTGACATGGCTTCTTTAGAAATGATTTTAAATAGTGGAAAAAAAGGAAATATTTGTGGACATAGATTAAGTTAGCCAAACTATGTTAAATTTGGTGTTTTCTCAATTGTTTTTGGCTCAATATTTACTTTTCCCCTTTATTTATTTATTTATTTTCTGGTGGTATTTTCACCAACACAAAGCAATACTATAAATTCATATATATATATATATATATATTTAGAAAATTAACCGAAAAAAGTAATCAACAGTTTACATTTATTGCAAATATGACTCATGTCTCACTAATTTTAAATATAGCAATCACACCCAGTGTAATTTTAAAATAATAATTACACATGGGTGAAAAAATTAATTATTTTAGTTGTTAATATTTATAAAATTTATCACTAAGTTATAATTATTTTTTTTAAAAATACCACTTATTTGATGTTTCTCCACTTTAAAATTATACCACACACATTGTGGAGAAAAAATTCTATGTAAATTTAATTGTTTGTAGCATTTTTGATATACAAGTTAACTTGAAAAATGTTATGTGCCACGAAATTTTGCTTTGAATTTTATTTTGAAAATGATGTAGATGGTGCAGATTTAAAGTTGGTGGGATATGGGCCATTATGCACCACAGATGCATTGTTGTGGTTAATTTTCTGAGTACTTTTTCTGAAAAATAGTATTGTTGAATTGACACAGCTTGTTCAATAACATTTATATTTACAGTTTTGAGTTAATTATATTTTTAGTCCCTAAAATATGAGTTATTTAGGTCCTAATATTTAGATTATGTCAATTTGATTTATAATGTAAAAAAAAAAAAAAAAAAATTGTCAATTTAATTCCCAATTTTGAAATATCAATTTAATTTTCAATGTATAAAAATATTTCAATTTAATCACACAATATGCCTATTAATGAAGGGGACGACGAACACGACGACGAAGACCAAGAGAGGATGATGATGAAGACAAAGGCAAAGAAGAAGATGAAGACGAAGTATGTTGTCAATATACACGGTATGAGTAGAATAACGCAATTGACACGGCTTCTTTAGAAAGGATTTTATATCGTGGAAAAAAAGGAAATATTGGTGGACATAGATTAAGTTAGCCAAACTATGTTAAATTTGGTGTTTTCTCAATTGTTTTTGTCTTAATATTTACTTTTTCCATTTATTTATTTATTTATTTTCTGGTGGTATTTTCACCAACACAAAGCAATACTATAAATTCATATATATATATATATATATATATTTAGAAAATTAACCGAAAAAAGTAATCAACAGTTTACATTTATTGCGTATATGACTCATATCTCACTAATTGTAAATATAGCAATTACACCCAGTGTAATTTTAAAATAATAATTACACATGGGTGAAAAAATTAATTATTTTAGTTGTTAATATTTATAAAATTTATCACTAAGTTATAATTATTTTTTAAAAAATACCAGTTATTTAATATTTCTCCATTTTAAAATTATACCACACACATTGTGGAGAAAAAAACTTCTATGTAAATTTAATTGTTTGTAGCATTTTTGATATATAAGTTAACATGAAATATGTTATGTGTCACGAAATTTTGCTTTGAATTTTATTTTGAAAATGATGTAGATGGTGCAGATTTAAAATTGGTGGGATATGGGCCATTATACTCCATAGATGCATTGTTGTGGGTAATTTTCTGAGTACTTTTTCTGAAAAATAGTATTGTTGAATTGACCCAGCTTGTTCAATAACATTTGTATTTACCGTTTTGAGTTAATTAAATTTTTATTCCCTAAAATATGAGTTATTTAGATCTCAATATTTCGATTATGTCAATTTGATTTATAATGGAAAAAAAAAATCTATCAATTTAATTCCCTATTTTTAAATATCAATTTAATTTTCAATGTATAAAAATATTTCAATTTAATCACACAATACGCCTATTAATGAAGGAAGACGACGAACACGACGACGAAGACCAAGAGGGGATGAAGATGAAGACAAAGACAAAGAAGAAGATGAAGACGAAGTAGGTTGTCAATATACATGGTATGAGCAGAATAACGTGATTGACACGGCTTCTTTAGAAATGATTTTATATAGTGGAAAAAAAGGAAATATTTGTGGACATAGATTAAGGTAGCCAAACTATGTTAAATTTGGTGTTTTCTCAATTGTTTTCGGCTGAATATTTACTTTTTCCCTTTATTTGTTTATTTATTTTCTGGTGGTATTTTCACCAACACAAAGCAATACTATAAATTCATTAATATATACATATATATATATATATATAAATTTAGAAAATAAACCGAAAAAAGTAATCAACAGTTTACTTTTATTGAGAGTATGACTCATATCTCACTAATTTTAAATATAGCAATTACACCCAGTCTAATTTTAAAATAATAATTACACATGGGTGAAAAAATTAGTTATTTTAGTTGTTAATATTTATAAAATTTATCACTAAGTTATAATTATTTAAAAAAAAATGCCACTTATTTGATATCTCCACTTTAAAATTATACTACACACATTTTGGAGAAAAAAATTCTATGTAAATTTAATTGTTTGTAGCATTTTTGATATAGAAGTTAACTTGAAAAATGTTATGTGTCACGACATTGTGCTTTGAATTTTATTTTGAAAATGAAGTAGATGGTGCAGATTTAAAATTGAAGGATATGGGCCATTATAGTCCATAGATGCATTGTTGTGGGTAATTTTCTGAAAAATAGTGTATTGTTGAATTGACCCAACTTGTTCAATAACGTGTATATATTTACTGTTTTGAGTTAATTATATTTTTAGTCCCTAAAATATGAGTTATTTAGATCTCAATATTTAGATTATGTCAATTTGATTTATAATTTGAAAAAAAATATTCTGTCAATTAAATCCCCAATTTTAAAATATCAATTTAATTTTCAATCTATAAAAATATTTCAATTTAATCACACAATACGCCTATTAATGAAGGAAGACGACGAACACGACAACGATGAAGACCAAGAGAGGATGAAGGTGAAGACAAAGACAAAGAAGAAGATGAAGACGAAGTAGGTTGTCAATATACACGCTATGAGCAGAATAACGCGATTGACACTGTAACGCCCTCAAAATAACAACATTAAACCCATCAATAAAGATATGCATTGATATGTAAAAGTTCCACATTCTTCCATTTATCTGGGTTTCATTACAAAAAGTATTACATGTTAACAACAAAAGCAAATGCCTTATGGGCTTACAGTTTTCCAAGTTAACACTTGGTTACAACAAAAGAGTACTAACTCATTTACACGTTAAGCCCTTGGCTTGAATTTACATGTAATACATCAAAAATAAAACGACAAAAGTATGTCCGCCTCTAGCCTCCCAAGCTAAGTCCTTGGAGGTGGCATGCTACCTGTACCTGAAAATGATATTCCCATATAGGGTGAGCCACAGCCCAGTAGAAATACACTAAACCAACCATGAACAATGACTAAAAGATTAGCAATTGATAGATGGCCAACACTGATACATCCACATAAATCACATTTTATGTCATACGACTTATGAGTCCAAGTTACTTTTCATTTTTCCTTTTTCAACAGACAAGCATATTAGCTCCGTCATCATTTCAACAGATATGTATAAAAACTATATCCCACATTCACAGATAAGCATATAAGCTGTATTCACATTTCACAAAGATAAGCATATGAGCTCTATCTTCACTTCTCTAGACTACGGAGTTCATCCCCTATCTCCTCCCAACGCTATCCGGTTTAGAGGTACATCCCCCATCTTCCCCTAAACCGCGGAGTACATCCCCCATCTCCTCCTCTACACATAACGTATACAAACACATTGGTTCTATATACAATCACTCAATACATACAGTTAATGTATTCTATCAACCGTCAAATTCTATGACACATTCCATTGATTAGTTTCCGTTTGCCTAATCATCATGCATTGTCTACAACAATCACGACTATCCTCCACCGATAGCCCAAAGCAGTTATCTCTAAACAGAAAATAAATGCACAATGGATATTCAATCAACATTTCATTCCGGTGAGTGACAAGTAATTCAACTACACCCTTTAACCCCATACATTCCCACTCTCAACAATTCCATTTCATTTCCTCATTTCTCGCAATTAATTATTCCAATTAATCAAACAATGTAATTAGGTCATTTTCCATAATTAACATTTCAACCCTTAGGTCCCATTTTCATCAATGATTCAACATTTATTCCATTTCTCTATGCCAAACATGCATCTAGGTTTATTATGAATAAAACCCCAACTTTTGTAAAATAACACAAAAACCACAAACTTTCACCAAATTACCAAACCAACCCCAACATCTCAAAATACTAAAATTTAAAGACAAAATCCATAGAGAGGAGTAGGATATCCCTACCTCGAAGTTTGAGCCAAAAAGGAGATGAAGACTCGAAGATCAACATGCTCCAAATCCAAACTTTTTCAGATTAAGTCGAAGCTCTCAACGCCTTCTATCTTTTTAACAAAGGCCCTAGGCTAGATTCACACTCTAGGGAGATCAAATCTTAGAGAGAGTGTAGGTTTAGAGAGAGAGTCTCGGATCTAGGGTTTGAAAGAAAAAGAAAGTGAAAAACTATGTTCAAAAACGCTACTGACCGCTGATATAAAACACGCTCGCTCGAGCGAAGCCTTTGTCGCTCGAGCGACCAAACACAGAAAACTCTCGCTCGAGCCAAGAAGTTCTCGCTCGAGCCGAAAAGTTAGAAGTGCGCTCGAGCGAAAGAATGCTCGCTCGAGCTAACAACTCAAACCCTCAGGTCTGCAACCAGAAGCACGCTCGAGCGACAGACTTCTCGCTCGAGCGAAGAACAAACCAGACCACTCGAGCGAAGAAAACTCGCTCGAGCCAAGAAATGCAGTTCTCAGGTCCAGAACCAGACGCAATCGCTCGCTCGAGCGAAGCCACTCTGGCTCGATCCACCAGACACGAACTCAACTCTCGCTCGAGCGACCAACTCCTCGCTCGAGCGAAGGTCCAAAAATCTGGGCAGCAGCACTAGGCTCCCAAACACAACCAACCTGTAACAAGCCTGCCCAACACATCCTATAACTCAATATACAAAGTAGTAACAGATGTAAACAAGACAATAATCAATTACTATCATCCACGGACACATGTCCGGATCACTGTACAACAAGGGTAAAACCGGGATCGCTATAACACGACTTCTTTAGAAATGATTTTATATAGTGGAAAAAAAGGAAATATTTGTGAACTAGATTGGTTTGGGGTGTCCTAAAAAAGTGTATTTTTTGTCTTTTCACGAAAAGATGTGCAGAAAAGTAGAGAGGTAATGTGATAAAAAAAAATAAAAAGATAAAAAGATAGATTATATAGTTCATGCTAAACCAACCCTTAGTTAGCCAAACTATGTTAAATTTGGTGTTTTCTCAATTGTTTTTGGCTCAATATTTTCTTTTCCCCTTTATTTATTTATTTGTTTTCCGGGGTTATTTTCACCAACACAAAGCAATACTATAAATTCAGAAATATATATATATATATATTTAGAAAATTAACTGGAACAAGTAATTAACAGTTTACATTTACAGCGAGTATGACTCATATCTCACTAATTTTAAAATAATAATTACACATGGGTGAAAAAATTAATTATTTTAGTTGTTAATATTTATAAAATTTATCACTAAGTTATAATTATTTTTTAAAAAATACCACTAATTTGATATTTCTCCCATTAAAATTATACTGCACACATTTTGATAAAAAAATTCTTTGTAAATATAACTGTTTGTAGCATTTTTGATATACAAGTTAACTTGAAAAATGTTATGTGTCACGAAATTGTGCTTTGAATTTTATTTTGAAAATGAAGTAGATGGTGCAGATATAACATCTGAGGGATATGGGCCATTATAGTCCATAGATGCATTGTTGTGGGTAATTTTCTGAGTAGTATTGTTGAATTGACCCAGCTTGTTCAATAACATTTATATTTACTGTTTTGAGTTAATTATATTTTTAGTCTCTAAAACGTGAGTTATTTAGATCCCAGTATTTAGATTATGCCAATTTGATTTATAATGTAAAAAAAAAAAAAAATCTGTCAACTTAACCCCCAATTTTTAAATATCAATTTAATTTTCAATGTATAAAAAATTTTCAATTTAATCACACAAAACGCCTATTAATGAAGGAAGACGACTAACACGACGACGAAGACCAAAAGAGAGATGAAGATGAAGACAAAGACAAAGAAGAAGATGAGGAGGAATGTTTTTTTTTGGGTGAATAAAGAGGAGGAATGTTAATATACACAGTATGAGCAGAATAACGCGATTGACACGGCTTCTTTAGAAATGATTTTATATAGTGGAAAAAAAGGAAATATTTGTGGACATAGATTAAGTTAGCCAAACTATGTTAAATTTGGTGTTTTCTCAATTGTTTTTGGCTCAATATTTAATTTTCCCCTTTATTTATTTATTTGTTTTCTGGGGGTATTTTCACCAACACAAAGCAATACTATAAATTCAAATATATATATATATATATATTAACCGAAAAAAGTAATCAACAGCTTACATTTACTGCGAGTATGACTCATATCTCACTAATTTTAAATATAGCAATTACACCCAGTGTAATTTTAAAAAAATAATCACACATGGGTGAAAAAATTAATTATTTTAGTTGTTAATATTTATAAAATTTATCACTAAGTTATAATTACTTTTAAAAAAATACCACTTATTTTATTTTTCTCCACTTTAAAATTATACTACACACATTTTGGAGAAAAAAAATCTATGTAAATTTAATTGTTTGTAGCATTTTTGATATACAAGTTAACTTGAAAAATGTTATGTGCCACGAAATTGTGCTTTGAATTTTATTTTGAAAATGAAGTAGATGGTGCGGATTTAAAATTGGAGGGATATGGGCCATTATGGGCCATAGATGCATTGTTGTAGGTAGTTTTCTGAGTACTTTTTGTGAAAAATAGTACTGATGAATTGAACCAGGTTGTTCAAGAACATTTATATTTACTGTTTTGGGTTAATTATGTTTTTAGGCCGTAAAATATGAGTTATTTTGATCCCAATATTTAGGTTATGTCAATTTGATATATAAAAAAAAAATCTGTAAATTTAATCCCCAATTTTAAAATATCAATTTAATTTTCACTGTATAAAAATATTTCAATTAAATCACACAATATGCCTATTAATGAAGAAAAACGACGAACACGACGTCGAAGACCAAGAGAGGATGAAGATGAAGACAAAGACAAAGAAGAAGATAAAGACGAAGTAGGTTGTCAATATACACTGTATGAGCAGAATAACGCGATTGACACGGCTTCTTTAGAAATGAATTTATATAGTGGAAAAAAAGGTAATATTTGTGGACATAGATTAAGTTAGCCAAACTATGTTAAATTTGGTGTTTTCTCAATTGTTTTTGGCTCAATATTTTCTTTTCCCCTTTATTTATTTATTTGTTTTCTGGGGTTATTTTCACCAACACAAAGCAATACTATAAATTCATAAATATTTATATATATATATTTAGAAAATTAACCGGAACAAGTAATTAACAGTTTACATTTACTGCGAGTATGACTCATATCTCACTAATTTTAAATATAGCAATTACACCCAGTGTAATTTTAAAATAATAACTACACATGGGTGAAAAAATTAATTATTTTAGTTGTTTATATTTATAAAATTTATCACTAAGTTATAATTATTTTTTTAAAAATACCACTTATTTGATATTTCTCCCATTAAAATTATACTACACACATTTTGATAAAAAAAATTATTGGTAAATATAATTGTTTGTAGCATTTTTGATATACAAGTTAACTTGAAAAATGTTATGTGTCACGAAATTGTGCTTTGAATTTTATTTTGAAAATGAAGTAGATGGTGCAGATTTAAAATTGGAGGGATATGGGTCATTATAGTCCATAGATGCATTGTTGTGGTTAATTTTCTGAGTACTTTTTCTTAAAAATAGTATTGTTGAATTGACCCAGCTTGTTCAATAACATTTATATTTACTATTTTGGGTTAATTATATTTTTAGCCCCTAAAATATGAGTTATTTAGATCCCAATATTTAGATTATGTCAATTTGAATTATAATGTAAAAAAAAAAAAAAAAAAAATCTGTCAATTTAATCCCCAATTTTTAAATATCAATTTAATTTTCAATTTTTTAAAAATATTTCAATTTAATCACACAATATGCCTATTAATGAAGGAAGACGACGAACATAACAACAAAGACCAAGAGAGGATGAAGGTGAAGACAAAGACAAAGAAGAAGATGAAGACGAAGTAGGTTGTCAATATACATGGTATGCGCAGAATAACGCGATTGCCACGACTTCTTTAGAAATGATTTTAAATAGTGGAGAAAAAGGAAATATTTGTAGACATAGATTAAGTTAGCCAACCTATGTTAAATTTCGTATTTTCTCAATTGTTTTTCACTCAATATTTAATTTTCCCCTTTATTTATTTATTTCTTTTCTGGGGGTATTTTCACTTACACAAAGCAATACTATAAATTCATAAATATATATATATATATATATATTTAGAAAATTAACCGAAAAAAGTAATCAACATTTTACATTTACTGCGAGTATGACTCATATCTCACTAATTTTAAATATAGCAATTACACCCAGTGTAATTTTAAAATAATAATTACACAAGGGTGAAAAAAATAATTATTTTAGTTGTTAATATTTATAAAATTTATCACTAAGTTATAATTATTTAAAAAAAAAACCACTTATTTGATATTTCTTCACTTTAAAATTATACTACACACATTTTGGAGAAAAAAATTCTACGTAAATTTAATTGTTTGTAGCATTTTTGATATACAAGTTAAGATGAAAAATGTTATGTGTCACGAAATTGTGCTTTGAATTTTATTTTGAAAATGAAGTAGATGGTGCAGATTTAAAATTGGAGGGATATGGGCCATTATAGTCCATAGATGCATTGTTGTGGGTAATTTTCTGAGTACTTTTTCTGAAAAATAGTATTGTTGAATTGACCCAGCTTGTTCAATAACATTTATATTTACTGTTTTGAGTTAATTATATTTTTAGTCCCTAAAATATGAGTTATTTAGATCCCAATATTTTGATTATGTCAATTTGATTTATAATGTAAAAAAAAAAAAAATATGTCAATTTAATCCCCAATTTTTAAATACCAATTTAATTTTCAATGCATAAAAATATTTCAATTTAATCACACAATACGCCTAGTAATGAAGGAAGACGATGAACTCGACGACGAAGACCAAGATATGATGAAGATGAAGACAAAGAGAAAGAAGAAGATGAAGACGAAGTAGGTTTTCAATATACACGGTATGAGCAGAATAACGCTATTGACACGACTTCTTTAGAAATGATTTTATATAGTGGAAAAAAAAGGAAATATTTGTGGACATAGATTAAGTTAGCGAAACTATGTTAAATTTGGTGTTTTCTAAATTGTTTTTGGCTCAATATTTACTTTTTCCCTTTATTTATTTATTTATTTTCTGGTGGTATTTTCACCAACACAGAGCAATACAATAAATTCATAAATATATATATATATATCTATATATTTAGAAAATTAACCGAAAAAAGTAATCAACAGTTTACATTTATTGCGAGTATGACCCATATCTCACTAATTTTAAATACAGCAATTACACCCAGTGTAATTTTAAAATAATAATTACACATGGGTGAAAAAATTAATTATTTTAGTTGTTAATATTTATAAAATTTATCACTAAGTTATAATTATTTTTAAAAAAATACCATTTATTTGATATTTCTCCATTTTAAAATTATACTACAAACATTTTGGAGAAAAAATTCTATGTAAATTTAATTGTTTGTAGCATTTTTGATATAGAAGTTAACTTGAAAAATGTTATGTGTCACGAAATTGTGCTTTGAATTTTATTTTGAAAATGAAGTAGATGGGGCTGATTTAAAATTGGAGGGATATGGGCCATTATAGTCCATAGATGCATCGTTTTGGGTAATTTTATGAGTACTTTTTCTGAAAAATAGTATTGTTGAATTGACCCAGCTTGTTCAATAACATTTATATTTACTGTTTTGGGTAAATTATATTTTTAGTCCCTAAAATATGAGTTATTTAGATCCCAATATTTAGATTATGTCAATTTGATTTATAATGAAAAAAAAAAAATCTGTCAATTTAATCCCCAATTTTGAAAAATCAATTTAATTTTCAATGTGTAAAAATATTTCAATTTAGTCACACAATACGCCTATTACTGAAGGAAGATGACTAACACGACGACGAAGACCAAGAGAGGATGAAGATTAAGATGAAGGCAAAGACAAAGAAGAAGATGAAGACGAAGTAGGCTGTCAATATACACGGCATGAGCAGAATAACGCGATTGACATAGCTTTTTTAGAAATGATTTTATATAGTGGAAAAAAAGGAAATATTTGTGGACATAGATTAAGTTAGCGAAACTATGTTAAATTTGGTGTTTTCTCAATTGTTTTTGGCTCAATATTTACTTTTCCCTTTTATTTATTTATTTATTTTCTGGGGGTATTTTCCCCAACACAAAGTAATACTCTAAATTCATAAATATATATATATATATATATATTTAGAAAATTAACCGAAAAAGTAATCAACACTTTACATTTACAGCGAGTATGACTCATATCTCACTAATTTTAAATATCGCAATTACAGCCAGTGTATAATTTTAAAATAATAATTACACATGGGTGAGAAAATTAATTATTTTAGTCGTTAATATTTATAAAATTTATCACTAAGTTATAATTATTTTAAAAAAATACCACTTATTTGATATTTCTCCACTTTAAAATTATACTACACACGTTTTGGAGAAAAAAATTCTATGTAAATTTAATTGTTTGTAGCATTTTTGATATACAAGTTAACTTAAAAAATGTTATGTGTCACGAAATTGTGCTTTGAATTTTATTTTGAAAATGAAGTAGATGGTACAGATTTAAAATTGGAGGAATTTGGGCCATTATAGTCCATAGATGCATTGTTGTGGGTAATTTTCTGAGTATTTTTTCTGAAAAATAGTATTGTTGAATTGACCCAACTTGTTCAATAACATTTATATTTATTGTTTTGGGTTAATTATATTTTGTACCTAAAACATGAGTTATTTAGATCCCAATATTTAGATTATGTCAATTTGATTTATAATGTAAAAAAAAAAAAAAAAAATCTGTCAATTTAATCCCCTATTTTTAAATATCAATTTAATTTTCAATGTATAAAAATATTTCAATTTAATCACACAATGCGCCTATTAATGAAGGAAGATGACGAAGACCAAGAGAGGATGAAGATGAAGACAAAGACAAAGAAGAAGATGAAGACGAAGTAGGTTGTCAATATATACGGTATGAGCAGAATAACGCGATTGACACAGCTTCTTTAGAAATGATTTTATATGGTGGAAAAAAAGGAAATATTTGTGGACATAGATTAAGTTAGCCAAACTATGTTAAATTTGGTGTTTTCTCAATTGTTTTTGGCTCAATATTTACTTTTTCCCCTTATTTATTTATTTATTTATTTATTTATTTTCTGGTGGTATTTTCACCAACACAAAGCAATACTGTAAATTCGTATATATATATATATATATATATGTATATATTTAGAAAATTAACCGAAAAAAGTAATCAACAGTTTACATTTATTGCAAGTATGACTCATATCTCACTAATTTTAAATGTAGCATTTACACCCAGTGTAATTTTAAAATAATAATTACACATGGGTGAAACAATTAATTATTTTAGTTGTTAATATTTATAAAATTTATCACTAAGCTATAATTATTTTTAAAAAAATACTAGTTATTTGATATTTCTCCATTTTAAAATTATACTACACACATTTTGGGGAAAAAAATTCTATGTAAATTTAATTGTTTGTAGCATTTTTGATATACAAGTTAACTTTAAAAATGTTATGTGTCACGAAATTGTGTTTTGAATTTTATTTTGAAAATTAAGTAGATGGTGTAGATTTAAAATTGGAGGGAGATAGGCCATTATAGTTCATAGTTTTTTTTTTAATTTTATTTTTGATCAGCCAGAAGAAATCTTTATTGATGAAATCAAAAATCGAGTACATCAATAAAGAAAAGCTCGGAGCTGCATTAAGCTCGGTGCTTCAGTTGGAGGGAATCCAACACAGTGGAAAACCAAAGAAAACAGAAACAAGAAACACATCATGAGAGAAATCTTGCAGCATACACCAAAAAAGGTAGATTACACACCCTAGCAGGTTGCCCACCACTCAGCATCCAAACTTGAAGCAGAACCAAACTAAACCTGCAAGCTGACCATCTACATTGTAGCTGACCATCAAAAATTGTAGCAAACAAACCTTCATCTGAATCAGCAAAACTAGCCAAAAACAGTTTAAGAGCCACCTAAACAGCAGAGGAATTTTGTACAGATCAATAAGTAACAATGGTTAAAAGAACTGAATTCCTATAGAGAAGTAAAGCACACATCAACTTCCATCAATCCAACCAATACCAGAACATGGAGACTAAACTTCAAAACTAATGTCAAGCACATTCTAGCTACATAAACAGAGGCAGAACTTCCTCACACATAGCAGAGACTATACTGCACAGATTGAGACAAAACTCTGCTACCTAGCATGCCAACCGAGAGTATTCTGCAGAAGGACTGGTAGGAAAAAATAGGCCTCCTCATATACTTCGCTCTCTGAACCCACGTCCCAAACTGAATCTGATCCCCTGTAGATTAAATATGAAATCATGAACTGACAACATATGTTTCATAAATACTTCCTTAAACCACACAGCCATTTTTAACTTAATCAGATCTGTAATTCCATCTACACTTGGGACAACCTCCTGAAATACACATTCATTCCGATGTTTCCATAGAGACCACATCACTACAAGAGGAAGGGCATTACACATCATCCTTTCCTTTTTATTAAGACCCACCCCTGCCCACCATTCAAGCATGTCCTCCACTGAGGCTGGCAGTGCTCCTTGAATCTTCCACCATCTAATCATTTCATACCACACTCTCCAAGCCACTGGACATAATAGAAGCATATGTATGAGAGACTCAACTCCAGATTTACATAGACAACATTCTACAGATGCACCAACAGGCAGAACACCAATCCTGTGCAAAAACTCAGCCGTCTTTAATTTTCCTTTCCAAGCAAGCCATCCAAAAAATTGAACTCTAGGTGGGACATGTTTAACCCAAATCCTTTTGCTAACTGTGCTGCTATTATTGGATCCCTCAACCAAGAGCTTATACATAGATTTAACTGAATAACTTCCAGATTCCGAGGCTTTCCAGACAAGAGTATCTTCTGAGCAACACCTAAGATTAGGACCTGCCTCAATCTGACTCACCAATCTGATTAATTCCACTTTTTCCCAGTCAAACAGCGCCCTTCTAAACTGAAATGACCATTCACCAGCTTCCTCCTTCCTGATCATCATTTTAGATAAAGTCACTCTCTTATCAACTACTACCCTGTACAACAGTGGAAATGCATCTTTAAGGCTCAAGTTTTCACGCCACTTATCCTTCCAAAACTTGATTCTATGACCATTACCCGCTTTCACCTTACAATTGTCCAGAAAAATAGCCACTAGACTGCTACTCTGTACAGATTCTAATAACATATCCTTCCACATTTTAGAACATCTCACATTAGACATTACTTGAGGGCTCCAACTCCCTTCTCAATCCTATATTTACCACTCAAAACTCTCCTCCACAAAGCTTTATTTTCCACGCCAAACCTCCACCACCATTTCAACATAAGGCAGCTATTCAATTCCTTCACTCTCCTAACCCCCAAGCCCCCTTGGTCTACAGGCTTCACCACTTCCTTCCATTTTACTAGATGAACCCTTCTCTTCAATTCAGATCCCCCCCACAGAAAGGAAGCTTGAAGCTTGTCCAATTCTCTGGCAATCCCCTGTGGCAACTTAAACAATGGCATATAATATATAGGCAGCGAGGACATGACAGATTTGAATAAAACAAGCCTCCCAGCAAATGATAGCAATTTCCTTTTCCAACCAGCTAGTTTGCTTCTGAATTTGTCTAGTATAGGCCGCAAAGTTGCTTTCCTACTTGGGTTAGCCCCCAGCGGTAAACCAAGGTATTTGAACGGCAAACATTTAACTTCACAGTTCAGCACTGATGCGTACTCAGACATTTCCTCTTCTAGAATACCCACACCACTAATTACACTTTTATGGCAATTTATCTTTAACCCTGATATCAACTCAAAGCACCTCAGAATCTTCTTTACATTCTTTATCTCCATTACATCAGCTTCACACAATAACAAAGAATCATCTATAAACTGGAGATGAGTAAGGACTAACCCATTAGAGCCAATCTTAACCCCCTTTATCAACCCCAGATCCAAAGCTCTATTGAACAAAATGCTTAAGCACTCTGTAGCTATGATAAACAAAAATGGGGACAAGGAATCCCCTTGTCTCAGTCCTCTCTGTGGACTGAACTCCTCAGTAGGAGATCCATTAACAAGCACCGAGAGCCTAGCTGAGGTAATACATACCTTAATCCACTCCACCCATTTTCCCCCAAACCCAAAATTGACCAACATGGAGAGTAAGAAATCCCAATTCAATGAATCATAGGCTTTCTGAAAATCTAACTTAATAATCACTCCTTTCCTTCTAGATTTCTTCCAACTGTCAACAACCACATTGGCCACCAAAACACCATCCAGAATATTCCTCCCTCCAATGAAAGCTGATTGGTTTTCACTTACGATCTGAGGAATCACTACCTTCAGCCTTGAGGAAAGAACATTAGACAGAATTTTATACATCGACCCAACCAAACTAATAGGTCTATAATCCGCCAACCCCACTGGATTCTCCTTTTTAGGTACCAAGGTGATAAAAGAGCTATTGATTCCTTTGACCAACTTACAATTCTTATGGAAACCGAACGCAAAATTCAGCACATCAGACTTCATTACCTTCCACAATTTCTGAATACAAGCCAAGTTAAAACCATCTAGACCTGGAGCCCTATTCCCATCACAACCCTTGACAGCAGCCCATACCTCTGCCTCAGTAAACTCTGCCTCCAGCATATCAAAACAAGGACTATCCCTCACTGACTTAAATGGACCTACCAATACAGGCCCATTCTGCCAATCCTCAGAGTACTGCTTCTGAAAATAAGCTAGGACCTCAGGCTTGACTCTAAAAGGATCATCAACCACTACATCACCAATAGTTAGAGTATTGATTTCATTTCTCCCTTGCCTATATTTCACTAACACATGAAAATATTTTGTGTGTTTATCACCATAAAAATTCCAGTTAAGCCTCGATTTTTGGAACTACAACCTTTCCACCATTCTTGTTAAATATCCACCATTCTTGTTAATCAACAGTTTACATTTATTGCGAGTATGACTCATATCTCACTAATTTTGAATATAGCAATTACACCCAGCGTAATTTTAAAATAATAATTACACATGGGTGAAAAAATTAATTATTTTAGTTGTCAATATTTATAAAATTTATCACTAAGTTATAATTATTTTTAAAAAAATACCACTTATTTGATATTTCTCCATTTTAAAATTATACTACACCCATTTTGGAGAAAAAAGTTCTATGTAAATTTAATTGTTTGTAGCATTTTTGATATACAAGTTAACTTGAAAAATGTTATGTGTCACGAAATTGTGCTTTGAATTTTATTTTGAAAATGAAGTAGATGGTGCAGATTTAAAATTGGAGGGATATGGGCCATTATAGTCCATAGATGCATTGTTGTGGGTAACTTTCTTAGTACTTTTTTTGAAAAATAGTATTGTTGAATTGACCCAGCTTGTTCAATAACATTTATATTTACTGTTTTGAGTTAATTATTTTAGTCCCTAAAATATGAGTTATTTAGATCCCATTATGTCAATTTGATTTATAATGTAAAAAAAAAAAAAAAATCTGTCAATTTAATCCCCAATTTTTAAATATCAATTTAATTTTCAATGTATAAAAATATTTCAATTTAATCACACAATACGCTTATTAATGAAGGAAGACAATGAACACGACAACGAAGACCAAGAGAGGATGAAGGTGAAGACAAAGACAAAGAAGAAGATAAAGAGGAAGAAGGTTGTTAATATACACGGTATGAGTAGAATAACGCGATTGACACGCCTTCTTTAGAAATGATTTTATATAGTGGAAAAAAAGGAAATATTTGTGGACATCGATTAAGTTAGCCAAACTATGTTAAATTTGGTGTTTTCTCAATTGTTTTTGGCTCAATATTTACTTTTTCCCTTTATTTATTTATTTATTTTCTGGTGGTATTTTCACCAACACAAAGCAATACTATAAATTCGTAAATATATATATATATATATATATATTTAGAAAATGAACCAAAAAAAATAATCAACAGTTTACATTTATTGTGAGTATGACTCATACTACAAGAAAACATCCCAAATAAAATGGAACTTTTTGCGACGGTATAGGAACCGTCGGAAAAAAATGGTCTTTTGCGACAGCGTTTTCAAACCGTCTCAAAAAATGGTCTTTTGCGACGGTGGTTACCCCGTCGCTAATGAATATATCGCAAAAAAAACATAAAACATTTGCAACGCCTAATGTACCGTCGCAAAGAATTTTTTTGAGACGGGAACATTTACGGTCGCAAAAAGTCTTGTTAAAATGGCATCGTTTTATTTTTTAGGATTCATCATTTGAGACGGTTTAAGTACACCATCGCAAAAAGTAATGAAATTTTTTCTATCCCGCTCATTTTAGCCTATTCGCGGTCATGTGTTTCCCCAAAATCCCTAAACCTTTCTAAACCAACCGAAAATCCCTAAAATCTTTCTAAAACCAAAATCCCCAAAACCCTTGAGCCAAAATTCAATGACGGTAATCGACAACGGCTAGCAACGAGGGAGCAGCGAGTGACGACGGCGACGACGAGCAGCAAGTGACGACAGCGACATGATGATTTCCAACTAAAGAACTGCCTTGGTAAATGGAATCCCCCAAACCAAACCCAAATCACATCCTTTAAATTGCAGGTAGAAAAAAAATGCAAAATGTGGAAATTCGTAGCCGACAAAGCCAAACATCTCATCAACAAAGCCTCTTCTCCTCTTCTCACTTTTCGTCTCTCTCCTCCTTCTTCTTCTCCAAAATCTCAATCTGCTATTCGTTTCTTGACCTCTCTACACTCTCCTTTTTTTGATTCAATGGCTTCTTCCGATTCATCTTTTCTTGTCACTCTTCAATCCATCAATCCCAAGGTATCACAAACTTCCGATACATTTCTATACATACATGCTTTCAATTTTTTTTTTTAGTTCCACACTAGTTTTCACTGTTTCATCATTTCTATTCATAGCTACTCCTCTCTCTCTCTCTCTCTCTCTCTCTCTCTCTTTAAATTTTATTTAATCGTGTTCTAGGGTTTATTCTAACTGCGCACACACTCATTTCTAGTTAGATCATCAAATTGTTTTTTTTAGTTCCTCACTACTTTTCAATGTTTCATCGTATCTGTGCATAAGTGATTTCTCCATCTGTTTTTTTTTTTAATCGTGTTCTAGGGTTTATCTTCATCGCACGTGCACACACACACACATGTATATTGTATATTAGCGGTGGGTGCTATGCTAACCCATCACGTTTGAAGTATCATATTTAAATTTTTGGATGGTGTAATGATTGAGGAACGGTTTGATGAATGAGAAAAACCATTTAGCAATTTTGGGTAATTTTATGATATTCATTCGAGCAATGTTAGGAATACAATATATGTCCCATTTTGTGTTGGTCCTCTTTGCACTTAGATTTATTGTATTCATTCAATAGTTATTATGTTGATATGAAGGATATTTTTGGAAAAAGAATAATAAAAAAAAAAGTATAGTGTTCACTCCAATTGGAGAGTACGCTTTATATAATGGAATAGATATACTAGAAGACTAAGAACATGGTGCAATTGAAACTGTCAATGCATGGAGATTGTGTATGAGTGGGGAGAGGGTTCGTGTGTTGTGGGCAGTAGGTTTTGATTTGTTGATTTTTGTTTTTGGTCTTTACGTTAATTGGTAGGCAAAGGTGAATATTTGGAGAACATAGAGTGTTGATGTATTTTTTTTTTGGGATTCAAAATTGTGTGACAAAGCTTTTCTGAAGTGAGTTGTGTTGTGTGCTTATGGATAATAGAATAGATAGGTGGATAGAATGGATATTGAATGTTATGTTTTATCGTGTTAATAGTCATAACTACAATTTTTTGGTTTTTGATAATTTTTTGAAAACTCAACCATAATAATAATGCCTTAAACAGTCTAGTGTATATTTTTAAGCTTGATGAATAAGAAATGAGTTATCTGCTTGTCTTTGCATTTTTCACTTGTGGATTTTCTTCTGGATTTACATGTTGGTCCTCATTTTAACCTCCAAGTTTTCTATTCTGCCAGGTTCTGATATGTGAGTATGATGTCCGTGGTGAAATTGTTACCCTAGCCCAGGTGACATTGAGATTTCTGCTATGCTCTTCAATGAAATATTAATTAAAATTTCAACATTTGATAGAGAGATGCATAGCATTGCAATGGTACCACAAAAAAAAAAAAAAAAAAAAAAAAAACAGAATTCTGTGTTAAACTGAGGAAAATTTATTTTAATCAAGAAGAATGGAATGTGAGGTGAAAGGAAGAAAACAGACTAATTCTTGAAGATGTGTCATGATATTCCTTGCCAAATTCATGGAATTTAGGCCTATTTATGCCCATTGCATACTTTGCAGTTGCTCTATGAGCATTACCTAAACTAAAGTATGCAAAATTATTTTTTGTGGATTGTAATTCTATTTTATGACAGACATGTTCTCACATAGAGCTTAGCCCCTTGAAGAATTATAATGAAAGTAAATAAACTTGTAAATTGGCAATTTGGTTGGGCAAGATAACTATTTGAATATACTGGCTCTAATTCTTTTAATTTCTACAATCTACTTACCTCTTCGAGAATTGTTTGTGTTTTTTTTTTTTTTTTTTTTTTTTTTTTTTTTTGTTGTAGCAATTGCAGCATGAATTACAAACAAGTCCAAGTTATCATCCGTTTGATGAGGTGTCTTTTATTTGTTTATTTTCTTAATATATTGTACTTGCATATATTTTTCCTTACAAATGCATACTGCAAATGCATTTTAGGCATACTTAAAATGCATCTTGGTATTCATCTAGGTGTTGTTATGTTTCTTGACTCAATTCACTAACGACTCGGTGACCATAATCCTTTGTGAACTGTTTTATGACCTCTTTTTATGTAACTAATTGAAAACCTAATTTCAATGTCACACACAAGATAAAACATTGAATGAACCTAGGATTCCATTCCATCAACCTCACTTTGATTAATTCAGAGATTATGCTGATTGGATTTTATTGCTCACTTCGTTAAGTGATGTTTCTATGTGAAAGTAAAACAATGAATCTCTTTGTAGAAAGCTTCTTCTCTTATTTAGTGTTGCTACCTCATGCAAGAATTACAAGTCTTCAGAGCACAATTTACGAAGAGGTTTTCTGCTTCTGTACTTATTTTCCCCTTATTGTGACAGATACTTTACTGCAACATTGGAAATCCTCAATCTCTTGGCCAGCAGCCAATTACTTTTTTCTAGGAGGTTTGTTTGCTGTAACTTCGTCCTATAAAGTATTATATCAACGTTAGCTCAAGCAATACTTGATCATTACCATCCTTATGTTAGGTTCTTGCACTGTGTGACCATCCAACGATTTTGGACAAAAGTGAAACACAGGGTTTATTTAGGTATGGAAACTTATACTTGGTTATGTGCTTTGTACATTGTTGATTTTGATTCACACTGCTGGAAAATTTTGCTAGAGATGACAATTTCCCCCAACCCAACTTTGCTGGAAAATTTTGCTAGAGATGACATTGCTCGTGTATTTATGTTGTATGCAATGTTTTATGTATACATGTATATTCACATGGAATCAAGGGTTTAAGGGATACAATTGCTGCTGGCATTGAAGAACGAGATGGTTTCCAGCTGATCCTAATGATATTTTCTTAACAGATGGTGCAAGTCCAGCTGTAAAATTTAATGTCACTCCCTTCTGTCTGCATACTTCATAACTTTTCAGAATTGGCGGCACTCGAATCTCAAGAATGGGTAACAGATTTTTACTCTCATGTCAGGTCCATATGATCATACAGTTACTGATAAAATCGGAGGAGGATGGGATTCTATCTCCTATTCCTTAGTACCCTCTGTACTCTGCTTCAATTGCCCTCCATGGTGGCACTATTGTATGTTCATGCAATATAAAACCAAAATTTAGGTCAAATAAGTCGTTGTCTTGTGGGTTTTCATTGCCCATGAGAGTATTTGACTTTGAATTATAAGCTATTTTTTTGCAGGTTCCTTACTATCTTAATGAAGCAACTGGGTGGGGATTGGAGATTTCTAAGGTTAAGAAACAATTGGAAGCTGCCAAGTCCAAGGGCATCACTGTTAGGGCCCTGGTTGTAATAAATCCAGGCAATCCAACAGGACAGGTAAAGCAACAGCCAGATTCTGGAAGATTAAGTAAAATCACAAATATAACTTGCATTTTAATTCAATGATTTGAGGGTGATTGGATGGGGGCAATTATTGGGTGTTACAAGTTATGAGTCCTGTGACCTTGTCATGTTTCATAGTCTTGGTAATCTGTGCCTACAGGTTCTTGCTGAGGACAACCACCGCGACATTGCAAAATTCTGCAAGGAAGAAGGTCTTGTTCTTCTAGCAGATGAAGTGAGTAGATTCTTCAGTGTTTGGAGATTTGACTAGTTCCTATTAACTTCAAATTGTGCTTAGGAGCCTCAGATTTGGCATTTTGTTGGCAAAACTTAAAACTCACCTTTGCTTCGATGGCTTTGAATTTGTACAGGTATACCAGGAAAATATTTATGTTCCTGACAAGAAGTTTCACTCATTCAAGAAAATCTCCTGGTCTATGGGGTATGGTGAGAAAGACATCTCATTAGTATCTTTTCAGTCAGTCTCTAAAGGTATGTGGGATTCATAAATCAAATTAATATATGAATTATGGAATATATTGCGTTTAGATTTGATGTGCCGATGTTTTCTTGCTACGTTCAGGGTATTATAGGGAGTGTGGGAAAAGAGGAGGTTACATGGAGGTCACTGGTTTTACTCCTGAGATAAGGGAACAAATTTACAAAGTAGCATCTGTGAATCTTTGTTCAAATATCTCTGGTCAAATTCTTGCAAGCCTGGTCATGAACCCTCTCAAGGTTAGGTTTTCCCTCTCTAGATTAGTATTTTTGCATAAAGTGTCATGACTAAATGGGCCTAAACTTCAAGTTTATTCAATTCAGTTAGATCTGGTTAAAATCAGAAAAATCTAGAGGAAATGGGTAAGATTTCTGATTTAATACTAGAGATGACAATTTCCCTCAACCCAACTCTGCCCTGGCCTCAATCCCAATCCCGGTCCGGGCCCATACAGGTTTCTCCCACCTCAAGGAGGCGGCAAGGCGGGGACGGTTTTTCCTGCTCCTCCCCATTCCATCCCTCCCCTGCCTTGATTATATTTGTTAAATATATATATAATTTTTTTTTAATATACTAAGACAAACACTATCTTACCCTTAACACTTATTTTCACGTATTTCTTATCTTACATTTTTTCATCTCTTACCACTTTTAAATCATTATACATAATATACCATATCGTCTCTCATTTTTATTAGTACCAGCATTTCGAAGGTTAAAAAATTTGCCCCGCCCCCAATATGATTTGGAGGGGGGGCCAAGGGCAGGGCACTACAAACCTGCCCCGTCACCTCCCTGTTGCCATCCCTATTTAACACTAGTCCACTGCTAACATGTTCTCATGTGCAGCTAAGCTTGAGTTCCTTTGATCACCTGTTCTGTCAGGTGCTCAACTTTCCTGTGTTAATATTGCTGTAGTATGATTAAGACGTTTGGATTTGCAGCATACAGATTGATTTTTAAGTGCTAGTTTTGTTGACCTTAGGTACATGAACAAGATCTTGATTGTGCGTTATTAAGCTGCTCTAAGGTTTCATTGAAAGCATAACTATATTCTTCTAGTATGAACAAAACTAGTTATTTCTACCCATAATTCCCTCTACATATGTGTCATTGTTAGATAAATGAAATTTTATGGATGGTTTTTAAGTTAGAGACGAGTCCTACGAGTCTTATTATGCAGAGAAATATGGTATCCTTTCATCTTTAGCAAGGCGTGCAAAGGTAGGTTAAAATCAACAATCTCATTGTTTGGGTTCAAAATGATAAATTAATTAAATAGTAGAATGAAATGTTTTATTGAATTTTGAAATATAGTAAATGGATATCAGTCTAGCTTCTGAAGAAAAATCCATAAATTATCTCTTATGCTAGTAATAGGAGCATATTTCTCGAACAATTTGGGTATGTTCAATTCACATTGATCTTTTGTGGTTTGGCCAAAACAGTATAATTCATCATGTGCTCTTTAGTTGGAAATTATCTTCGCCGTATATAGGCACAAAACTTGGCACACACCACCGCCTAGGCACGAGAGACTTGTGGGAGAAAACGGGACTCCAATCCGGTTCCCAGTTTGGGAGTTAGAGTCGAATTTCACTCTAGGCAAATTAGTTCCTTAAGAAACTTGAATTCGAGGTGTTGACGCCCCAAAATCACCAAACGGTGTCGGTTTAGCACGAAACTTGGCACACACGACTGTCTAGGCAAGAGAGACTTGTGGGAGAAGATGAGACTCCAATCGGGTTCCTGGTTTGGGAGTTAGAGTCGGATTTCACTATAGGTAAACGAGTTCCTTAAGAAACTTGAATTGGAGGTGTTGACTCCCCAAAATCACCAAACGGCGTCGGTTTAGCACGAAACTTGGCACATACGACCGTCTAGGCACGAGAGACTTATGGGAGAAGACGGACTTCAATTGGGGTTCCCGGTTTGGGAGTTAGAGTCGGATATCACTCTAGGCAAACTAGTTCCTTAAGAAACTTGAATTCAAGGTGTTGACGCCCCAAAATCACCAAACGGCGTCGGTTTAGCACGAAACTTGGCACACACGACCGTTTAGGCACCAGAGACTTGTGGGAGAAGACGGGATTCCAATCGGGTTCTCGGTTTGGGAGTTAGAGCCAGATTTCACTCTAGGCAAACTAGTTCATTAAGAAATTTGAATTTGAGGGGTTGATGCCCCAAAATCTCCAAACGGCGTCGGATTAGCACGAAACTTGGCATACACGACCGTCTAGGCACGAAAGACTTGTGGGAGAAGACGAGACTCCAAACGGGTTCCCGGTTTGGGAATTAGAGCTGGATTTCTGTCTAGCCAAAATTATTTACTTCATTATCTTTGAAATTATTTAGTAGTTAATTTTTTTATGTTTTTTTGTAATTAAAATATTAACACATAATTATATTGTCATTAATTATTTTTATTTTTTATTTTCAGATATTTTTCGAGTAGCTGTTTGCTTCTTGTGGAATACAGGCGTGTGAAGATTGCGATTTACTTTTGTTTTTGTTATCCACGGAAGAATCATGAGGGAAACTTTTGTTTTTGATTTACGTTATTTTGAATTGTGAACAACATTATGTATTTAAACATTGTGTATGTATTATGCAATATTATGTAGTGGGATAATTTTGCTAATGTGTTGTAATGAATGAATGCAAGAATATTTGTATTATGGATGAATTGTTATTTTTATACTAGAATATTTTTTTAGCGACGGCATTATCCGGTCGCAATAAAAATTCTTTGGCGATAACATTTTTGCCGTCACAAATAACACCTTTAGCGACGGCAACATAGTGCCGTCTCAAAAAATTTCAGATTTTTTCATATTAATGGCAACGGAAAAATGCCGTCGCAAAAAGGCAACTTTGCCATTGCAAAAAAAAAGGCAACGGCAGCGTGCCGTCGCTAAAACCTTTTTGCGACCCCCTTTATTGCGACCCCCCACTTGCCATCGCTAAAAGTCATCTGCTGTCGCAAAAAACCTTTTGAGACGACATTTTGAGTATTTGCGACAGCATTTTTCCGTCGCAAAAAGTCAAATTTTTATTATATAGCAATTACACCCAGTGTAATTTTAAAATAATAATTACACATGGGTGAAAAAATTAATTATTTTAGTTGTTAATATTTATAAAATTTATCACTAAGTTATAATTATTTTTAAAAAAATGCCACTTATTTGATATTTCTCCATTTTAAAATTATACTACACACATTTTGGAGAAAAAATTCTATGTAAATTTAATTGTTTGTAGCATTTTTGATATAGAAGTTAACTTGAAAAATGTTATGTGTCACGAAATTGTGCTTTGAATTTTATTTTGAAAATGAAGTAGATGGGGCTGATTTAAAATTGGAGGGATATGGGCCATTATAGTCCATAGATGCATTGTTGTGGGTAACTTTCTGAGTACTTTTTCTGAAAAATAGTATTGTTGAATTGACCCAACTTGTTCAGTAACATTTATATTTACTGTTTTGGGTTAATTATATTTTTGGTCCTTAACATATGAGTTATTTAGATCACAATATTTAGATTATGTCAATTTGATTTATAATGTAAAAAAAAAAAAAAAAAACTTGTTAATGTAATCCCTAATTTTTAAATATCAATTTAATTTTCAATGTATAAAAATATTTCAATTTAATCACACAATACGCTTATTAATGAAGGAAGACGACGAACACGACGACAAAGACCAAGAGAGAGATGAAGATGAAGACAAAGACAAAGAAGAAGATGAAGACGAAGTAGGTTGTCAATATACACGGTATGAGCAGAATAACGCGATTGACACGGGCTTTTTAGAAATGATTTTATGTAGTGGGAAAAAAGGAAATATTTGTGGACATAGATTAAGTTAGCCAAACTATGTTAAATTTGGTGTGTTTCTCGATTGTTTTTGGCTCTATATTTACTTTTTCCCTTTATTTATTTATTTATTTTCTGGTGGTATTGCACCAACACAAAGCAATACTATAAATTCATAAAGATATATATATATATATATATATTTAGAAAATGAACCGAAAAAAATAATCAACAGTTTACATTTATTGTGAGTATGACTCATATCTCACTAATTTTAGATATAGCAATTACGCCCAGTGTAATTTGAAAATAATAATTACATATGGGTGAAAAAATTAATTATTTTAATTGTTAATATTTATGAAATTTATCACTAAGTTATAATTATTTTTTTAAAAATACCACTTATTTGATATTTCTCCATTTTAAAATTATACTACACACATTTTCATGAAAAAAATTCAATGTAAATTTAATTGTTTGTTAACTTGAAAAATGTTACGTGTCACGAAATTGTGCTTTGAATTTTATTTTGAAAATGAAGTAGATGGTGCAGATTTAAAATTGGAGGGATATGGGCCATTATAGTCCATAGATGCATTGTTGTGTGTAATTTTCTGAGTACTTTTTCTGAAAAATAGTATTGTTGAATTGACCAGCTTGTTCAGTAACATTTATAATTACTATTTTGGGTTAATTATATTTTTGGTCCTTAAAATATGAGTTATTTAGATCCCAATATTTAGATTATGTCAATTTGATTTATAATGTAAAAAAAAAAAAAAGTTTGTTAATTTAATTCCCAATTTTAATTATCAATTTAATTTTCAATGTATAAAAATATTTCAATTTAATCACACAACGTACCTATTAATGATGGAAGACAGTGACCATGATGATGAAGTCCAAGAGAAAGATGAGGACGAAGACGACGGTTGTCAATATACATGGTATGAGCAACATAATGCGATTGACTTGACTTCTTTAGTATTGATTTTATATAATGGAAAAAAAGGAAATATTTGTGGACGTAGATTAAGTTAGCCAAATTATGTTAAATTTGGTGTTTTCTCAATTGTTTTTGGCTTGATATTTACTTTTTCCCTTTATTTATTTATTTTCTGGTGGTATTTACATCGACACAAAGCAATACTATAAATTCAGAAAAAAATATATACATATTTAGAAAATTAACCGAAAAAAGTAATCAATAGTTTATATTTATTGTGAGTGTGGCTCATAGCTCACTAATTTTAAATATAAACATGAGTAAGTGTTCAATGTTAACATCATCTACAAATCTCCAATATTTGTATTCATGGATCATTAAGAGATTTTAAAAATGTATTTCACATGCAAATATACATTCAACATTTTCTAAAATATGAATCTATAGCATGTGGCACTACAACTTAAATACAAGTAACGCCCTCATGGGTTACAAGTTCCAAGACTTATGTCCGGTTATACAAAAATGGTTATCGGAACCCATATACGTAAAGCCCTTGGCTTGTCAAAACAACAACAAAAGAAAAGAACCATATGCCCTCAAAATATTTCCACGCCTTCAACTTGGCGGAAACATCACATCTTTCCTTGCACAAAATCTACTAGGGTGAGCCCTAAGCCCTGTAGGAAAATTCTTAACATTTTTACATAATCTCATGAGATGAATGCAATTGCCATGTCATGCTCAAAATACATGCTTTTGCCTTTTGAAAAATATAGTGATTCTGGTTTAAACCTGACCTGTTGATAGTTTGGATCCGGGTTTTATTGTCACATATGGTGGTCTATGTCATGTTTCCCCTTATTCTTCTTTGAGTTTAGCTTTGGATGTGTCTTGGTTGCATTTGGAATAGGTTAGTAGCTTGTTTTTCAAAAATCTTATTGCCCAGAATTCGGTCTCTACGCGAGCAGCACTTCTTGCGCTCGAGCGGTCCTCGTGAACTTCCAGTATTTTTGCAGGCCTGCAGAGATACTGGGAGTTAATATTCTTCGCTCGAGTGGTACATCCTTAGCTTGAGTGGTGTTGCGCTCGAGCAGTATTTCTTATGCTCGAGCGGTGGACTTATGTTTGTAAAATTACTGGGGGTTTGTATTTCACGCTTGAGCGACAACTTCTAGCGCTCGAGCCGTCACATCTTTTGTGTCTTACGCTCGAGCGTCACTTCTTGAGCTCAAGTGGTTTACGCGTCTATCAGTCCATAAAAGTCACTTTTTACATCACTTTTTCATTTTCCTCTTTCTCTCTACACTTTCAAAAAACCCTAGATCTATACACACACTCTCTCTAAAACTCACCTTCTCTCTTCTAAAACACCTAGATCCATTGATTTTTCTAACCTACTTCTCTTGAGAAAAAGGTAGAGTTCACTTAGAGTTTCATTTTCATCCGAATGAAGTTGGGTTTTGGCGTTGTTGAAGTTTCTTCACTCTCGCTCCCTCGTCTTCTAAGCTTAAGATAAGGATTGTTTACACTCTTGTATAAGTTTTACTTTAGTTATTCGCTATTTCAAAAGATTATAGTGGTTTAGGTTATTTTTGGTAAAACCTAGGGTTTGAAATCAGAATGAAAAAGAGAGATTTTCAAATGGTTTTTTGGAAAAGCTTGTGGGTATGGAATTGGGGTTGATAGATGTTGAAATGAGGTATTTTCTACATTGAAATTGATTTTCAAAGAGAAAGGGATTTTGGCCTAAAATGTGAATGTTTGAGATTGTAAAAAGAAAATAGAATTGATGTTGAGAATTATGAAATTGAAATAATGTTGATGATGATGGCGCAGTTGGATATGTATTATCACTTTCATCTTGAGATTTTGGAAAAGTGTACCTTTAATGAAATTTATTTATCTGTTTAGAGATATTTGTTTTGGGTTATCGATGGAGGATAGCTATGAGTGTTGTAGAAATTGCATGAGAATTAGGTGAACTAAAACTAATTTATCATCCATGTGCATTGAACATTGTTGCTTATTTAATACATTGAAAATGTATATGATTTTGAGAAAAATCAGTGAACGTGGGAAAGAGGTGTGTATCGCCAAATTAAGTTGGCCTGTGTGTCCAAGGTGAAAGTCCCTAAAAATGCGCATATATATGGGTGCTGGTTCCTGCAGACGAAATATCTATAAAATGGAAATAATAGTGGTTGTATAGACTACGTTTACATGGGTGCCATTTGACGGTTTCCCACAGACGAAATACTTGTGAAAGGTTGTACTGGTTTGAGATTTTCCCCTGCTTTCGATTGTAAAGGACATGATTTTAAGAATTGTGATATAAACCGAGCATAGCACGACTTTTCAAAAAGGATATAAAATGTTTTGGCACTGGCATTGTGTGAACACCCCATTTTTGACCGCCCACAAGACTTGGATGCTTTCTCCTGAGCACTCAATGATGAAAGTTGTGTTGTGTGTGATTCGAATTCTCAATGAAGGAAGCTAAGTTCAAACCTTAAAATAATCCCATACCTTTCATCTTTACACTGTTTTTGAACCTTGTGCTGCCCTACACAGAGCCTGGAATAGAGGAATAGGGAAAACCATTAGGAGCCAGTCGTGCCCCATTGGGAGCCGGTTGTGGCCATTTGGGGCCGGCCATGCCTTGTGGGCGATAAACATTGTTCTGGGCGAGAGCCCACTGTAGCTCGACTTTTTATAACGACCCCAAAATGCGTATAAGAAGTCATCCTTATTTAACTAGGGGATAATGTGTTTTAATTTAATTATATCTATTGGAATTGAAGAACTATCTGTTGAGTTACGACTTTAAAATTTAAATTATCGACCTTCATTTGTTCAGAAATCAAAATTGAGTACTTGTATATGTTAATGAGAATTTTTGGAACTATTTGGGAAAATTAATTGGAAATCTAATTTGTCTGATTCGTTAATGTACGTTTGGGTGGTTAACTTGGTACTGCAAATTGAAGGCCTTAGAGGCTTCAGAAACCAGAACAGGGGACATATTTATGATCAGCATGATTTTTAGAGTCATCTGGGAAGTTTAATTAGAATTTGATTTTGTGCGATTCGTAAGGGCACGTTTGGTTCCCTCTATTATTATGAACTTATGTGTGTACTATATATGCATAGATATATAAGTTGTTGAACTCATCACTTTGGGTCAAATATCTAAGGGAGAGAGAAAGTGAACCGTGCGAGAGAGAGGGAGAGGCAAAACTCATCATCCATGGGGGATTTGAGGTTGATTGAAGAAAATAGAAGAGAGAGGAAGAAGATCAACCAAGAAGCTTGGGAAAATTGAAGAGATAAAAAGGAAGAACAAGGATTTGGGTAAGGTATGTGGCTCTAACTATTATCCTTGTAGAGAATCAATCTACTACATGAAATCAAGGTTTAATTTGGTAGTTTCATATGTACATAAGCAAGTGTGTTGAATTATGAATGGATATTCAAGGAATTAAACCATGATATCCTTAAATCTAAGTTATATTTACATGATTTGGGCGTATATAATGGAAGGTTGGATATATAGAAAAAGATGAGATTCTATTTGATGATGTTAGTTGATTATGTTTTGGAAGGAATTATACATGTTTTTGAGTAATTAGACTTGAAATCAAGCTTAAAAAATGGATAGATTAAGTGTTGGGGCAAAAACCATTTTCGGATTGTTTGATTCTGCCCAGACTGCACGAGCGGCCACAGGCATCGCACAAGCGGAGATGAAGAAAAAAAAGAGGTTTTCATTCTACTTTTAGGCGCTCGAGCGGCCGGGTTCTTCCGCTTGAGCGGATTTGGACCGCACGAGCGGCCAAAGTGAGCGGCCAAAATGTGTATACTTCTGTATGCTTCTGACTAATAGATAATATCTATATTCTATTCTCTGTAAGTGAACTACGTCATTTCTTAATGAATAAAGAAAAGTTATGTTCATTCTTGAATAACGGTTTCTGTGTGAATATGAGAGCATATTGATTTGCTATCAATAGGCCATGGGCCATTCAGTTCTGAGTTATCAAGTGTGGACACCTCCGAAGAATCAGGATAATTGGAAAAACTAGGTGCATCCTTATGAAGCTGAAGTTATTTTGTTATATTACATATGGACCTATGGTTGTTCAGAATCTATGACATAAATGCATCATTATGTGGCCCACGTTAGAAGGTGAGTTATTCTGTCTTTGTTAAGCGTACGGTAATAACATGATACGACAAGAAATGCTCTTTTCTGATATGTTATGTTTTCAATCAATGAATGATTGTCCATATATGTAAAAGTATTCATAGCGTCCTTAGCACATGGCCCTTGCCCGGGGGTAATAATACCGTGGTCTATGGCCCTTGCCCGGGGTTAACAATACCGTGGTCTATGGCCCTTGCCCGGGGGTAATAATACCGTGGTTCAAGTATGTTACAAGTTCCCGGTACTGGAGGTTTCTTTATGGAACTAACAAGTACGCTCTATATTGATTTGTTAGCACCATTGGATGTACCATGTACACTCCAGCATGAACTCTGATTTCTGTTTATGATTCAAGCATAATTAAGAATATGCATAAATTTGTTCTGTTTATCAGCTCTGTTTACACTATGTTATGACATGGTATGGATTGATCGGTCTTAAAGACCTAATGATTTCTGATATGGAACAAAGTGCTGTACAGAACTAAGTGCTGCAATGCGAGTCACCTCTAGAATCCGTACGAGCCACCTCTTGAGTCCATACATATGCGAACTGAGGCCTATGGCCGTTTTGTGAAAGTTATGAGGCTTATGGCCATTCTGTATGATCTGTTAGTATGAAGCAAAGTGTTGCACGAAGCTAAGTGTTGCCATGCGAGTCACCTCTAGAATCCGTGGGAGACACCTCTTGAGTTCATATATTCTGATAAGGGCTATATGCCATTCTGATAAGTGCTTAATGCCATTCTGATAAGGGTTTAATGCCATTTTGATAAGGGCTTAATGCCACTCTGTTTAAGGGCTCAATGCCACTCTGTTCAAGGGCTTAAAGCCGTTCTGATTAAAAGCTGGGCCTATGACCATTCTGGAAGCAACCACAGGATAAGATTAACTATAATTTCTCTGCATTTATATACCTTGTGATTCAAGTTATTTATTGGATTATCACGTACTATTATTCACTGAGCCTTGCTCACTCTGTTTTTATGTATGTTTATGTAGGTGAGCCATCGGGGATTGACACTAGTATTGTATTGGGGTCAACTGTTTGCCAAGCCGCCTAGGGTACGCCTCCGTGTTGAGGCCTTAATTTTGATTACTGGGAGTTGTGCAATTTTTGGAGTCTTTATTTAAGCATGTGTGAGATCTGCATAATTCTATGATTATATGTAACTATGGGAATGTATGTAAATGTTGAAATAATTAAGCTATCATGTAGGCATAATCTCAATGGATGTTGTCTTTATTGATATTGCTTCCGCTTAAGGCCCCATATGTGATTAAATATTATTCTAAAATTCTGTTTTGAGGCCTATGTACAAGCCGGTCATGGACCAAGCTTTTAGGGGCAGGTTTGGGTGATGACACTTTTCGTGCCCCCTTTCGAAAGACGAATAAGCCCTACAGTATTGGACTCCCGCGGTTTTGAATCTGATTCTACAAGTGCAATGTGAAATAAATAAACACTAACGAGTCCAAATTTGGCAAATCTTTTGGAAAATTAATTTTGAATCAAATTGCCAAAAATGGGCTGCTTTGCCAGATATAGAGTGGCCACATAAATGTTTTTGGAAAATTTAGGAAACCCATGACTCGTGCCAAAGGCCACGTGTCCGTCATCACTAAGATTGTCTCAGCTCGAGAACTTAGGTACGAGAGGGGAAGGTCATGAATTGAGCACCCCCGCTTGCCCGATCAAAGATCGACCTCTACTAATTATGATATGAATCTTATTTAAATTATATGCTCTTGTTCTAATTATTAGGCTAACTTACTATGTGATGCGCACACACTCAAATATAGACTAACTTGCAAAAATTAGAACACTTGAGTTAGGTTTGTTTTGAAAATTGTTTAGAATATGTACCATTTGAAAAAGTGATCGCATATGAACATTACTCAAATTATTCCAATTCAAGCAACTAGCCTTCATCTATAGGCATTCAAGCAATTTATCAATTAAGCAATTAGTCTCATGGCAAGCATACTAAACATGGCAGTAATCACACGCATGAGATATGTTAAAGCAAGAAAAATGCTCATCTCGTACTCCAAGCCAAAAAGATGAAAGATTTGGAAAAATGCATGATCCTAACTATGCAATGTGTCTAATGCAACACATACAATATGCAATTACTAGGCTCGGCTACTTAACATGGCATGCTAATCAATTTGATAGCATGCGGTCTAAGCATGTATTCAAAGAAGTATTAAACTAACAATGCAAGTTAGAATGATGAACCGAGCCTCGGTGCATGCAATACAAGTGGATGCAAACATGAGGTATGCTAAAAAAAACATGATGCTCTAATCTAATCATCATAAACAAGTAAATAAAAGAGAGAAAAACATGGGGTTGGAAGACATACACGTTATTACAACATTGCGCCCTCATGCAGGAGGGTCCAAATGAACTACCTAGCTAAGCTAATTACTATGAATTAACTAACTATTACAAAACGAAATGAATAAATTTGCTAAGCTACTTGACTAATTATTACAACAACAAATTAATAAACTATTCTAGCTAATTAACTAATTATTACAAGACAAAAGTAACTAACTAGTCTAGCTAACTAATTATTTACATCACTTTACAAAATTAACTAGCTACAACTAATTAATTACAACAAATATCTAAGCTAAGTAATTAGATTAAACAGCCCCGAGAAGTGAGGAGTGCTCATGCATGCGCGCGGATTTTCACCTGAAAAAGCCACTGTTCTGCTGCCAGGAAGCCTCCGTTGCACAATTAGAACACTTGCACTGTTTTTCACCTCAGAAACAACTCTGTTCCATTTCAAAAAGACACTGTTGGGTTTTGGGCGGCAGGCTAGAAGTGGTGGCCTACCGGCGACAAAAGATGGTTTGCCATCCACAAAAGTGGCTTGCAGGCCACTGATGCCAGCTTCTTCCTACTGCAACAGATAGCAAACAGAGCAAGAACAGGGTATTCTTAAGGGTTGTTTGCACAACTTACCCCTCCTTATCATCAAACAGCTCAAAGGAGGAGTAAACTTGATTCAAAAACCATCAATCAATGCAATTTTATTGCATGATGGACTATGAACCAAAGTGTGCAAGTTCAATAAATGCGACAAATAAAGACTCTCAAACCGCCTCCCTATCATGGATTGATCAAGGGAAGTGGTTGAAAATGATTCTTGAACCGTTTACTTCACTAACAAGTATGAAACTATTCAAGACTCAAGGGTTCAATTAACGTTCGATTGAACCCAAACCAAGTTATTATCTTGCATCATTTTTAGTTCTCATTTTATTACTCCATTTTAATTAACAACCATTCCTTAGCCAATTGAGTCCAAAAGTGAGCTTTAAGTCCTCTAATGGAAAGAAGCATCAAACCAATAGTTGTTTTAGGCATGAGAGAAGTGTCATACTGTTGGTAATGAACTCCCAAAGGGATTAAACCATTAAGAACAAGACCTCATTCTCATGCTTGAAACAAATAACTAGTTTGAACCAACTTTCAATGCAAAGCAAAAGCCAAGAAAGGAGGGAGGTTGTAGAAGTGATTAGGGGTGAAAACAACTATGGAAAGCCATAAAAAAATGCTATCAACTCAAATAGGTTGGTGGCTAAAGCTTAAACCACCAAACTTATGAGGACAATTACACTACAAGCATGCCATACAAGGCTCAAATGCAATGAACACTTAAAAATAGTGCTAAATAAGTCCTAAAACATGTTGTAGTTAAGACAAAAATAGCTAGAACAATAAGCTAAAACATGGAGCCATGTAAGCTAATAAAAAAGACACGAGGAGGGGATGCTAACCCCTCCATTTTTGGACTTCAAAACATATTTTTAATCACTGAAAAACCTATGAAAATCAGTGTTTAAAAGCTCAAAAAAAAGATAGTATAAAGGTGGGACACACAAGGGCAAAGGCTAGAGAAGAAAGGTGGAAAGAAAGGTGAACCACCCTTCCATCCTTTGAGGACTTAAACCACAAGTTTCAGCCCAAAATTACAGAGTTAATACAGTCTAAAAATAATACAAAAGCAGTAGGCAAAATAGCAATTAAAGCAAAACAATAAGCAAAGGCATATACCTCTTGAATAGCAGAACACTTCTAAGCAACAATTCAACACATACACACCCTTAAGAGCTCAAAGTAGACTCAAAAGTACCTCAGCTCAAAGATGAGAGAGAGAGAGAGAGAGAGAGAGAGAGAGAGAGAGAGAGAGAATTATAGAGAGAGAAAATAATTTGCTCCAAAATTTTCTAACCTTGAAAGCAAGAGGGGAGGTCCTTTATATATAGACAAACATCAAACTCCCTAAAAAATATCAATACATACACGTGTAAGCAAGTGAATGCATCTGTGACAACAGTTGGCATAGTTGGCAGAAAATATCTTCAAAACATACTTGTGGCCGACAGACCACTAATTCTGGCTGGCAGGACACACAAGTGGTCGGCAGCCAAGATCAGTGGCCGACAGCCAATAGTGGTGGCTAGCAGGCCTCAAGGTTTTTCAAGCTTGAAGAAGTATGGTTGTAGTTCAAAACAAGGTAAGAGGTGTATAGGGTTTGAAGGCTCAAAGTTGTGGCATTCTACTGAGGACTTCTGAGCACTTGACAAAAATATACATTCATCATTGGGTGTGTAAGTGCTGGTGTCCAAGTCATAAGGGCGATAAAAAATGGGGAGTCTACAATTGCCCCACTTTAACAGAACTCGAAGTCATGAAATGACGTGAGTCAATGTCAAAGCCTGAAGACGACCCATTTCGACAAGGCCATAAGACTTGGGCAAACAATCAAGACAAAAATTAAATGGTTGCGCCCGCAGGCTGCCTACGTATCCTTTTGTAAGGAATCAAACCAGTGTAGTTCTGAGGCAAGATGCAAATGATATGCATGAAGAAAACATTACAAGCTGGACTCACACGCTCCGCAAAGCTGGCTATTTTGAAAACTTATGATCATACAAGATGATGCAATAAGCAATAACAACATAACAATGTATGAATGAGCAGCTTCAAGCTTAAAACCAACACAGGCTCCATGGAAAAAGATCTAAAACACACTCTAACCACGCTAAAATGTAGGACAAGGAAAGAAAACACAACTCAGGGTCGCGTTTCACGCATCTTGCAAAACTGAGAAATGAAAATTGCTCGGGGTCATGTTTCATACATCTTGAGATACTCCAATCACACTGAAACCATGAGAAAAAGAGAAAAATCGCTCGGGGCTGTGCTTCATGCGTCCCGAGATAAAACACGCCCAGGGCCGCGCTTCACGCATCCTGAGATAGAAAAAAACTGCTCGGGCTCACATTTCACGCATCTCGAGATAAAACATGCTTAAGGCTACGCTTCACGTGTCCTAAGATCGAAGAAAAATCGCTCGGGCTTGTGTTTCACGCGTCTCGAGATAAAACACGCCCAAGGCCACGCTTCACACGTCCTAAGATAAAAGAAAACTGCTCGGGCTCGCATTTTATGCGTCCCAAGATAAAACACACCTAGGGCCGTGCTTCACGCATCCTGAGATAAAACCCGTCCAAGGCCGCGCTTCACGCGTCCTGAGATACTAACAAAAGATGCAAAAAGGAATGAGCATGTGTGTCATGACCAGAACTCGCCCCTACGGGTTAAGGACATAACCGGCCAGTAATCAAGGGATTACCTACGACCTCAAACCAAACAAGACATATCTCATCAGAGTAAAGGGGCCAAACGGAAGCAAATTTAAAACTTTTGTCCACAGAGCTGTGCTTACATGGCACATCATAATAGTCCATATATATATACACCTGTTATAACTCACATCAAAGGGATAACAACACAAAGTTCTGTACATACACAGGATCATTCAAGTCTTAGTTAGCCTAACCAAAACTTATATACAAGGGTAATCCAACATTTTTCCAACACAACGAGATTACAACAAGAGATCAAAAGAGGCGAAAGTAAGTCTCATGCGTGAGACATTTAGGGCTGACTCTCCAAAACTTGACCTTTCTCACAGACTTCATCGGAGCTGGGTTTGGACATCTCTTTGCTTACCTACATGCACAAGAATGAGTGTAAGCGAAAGCCCAGTGAATAATATCAAATAAAAAAGGTACGCAACTGAAATTCACATATATCAAACGGCCTTGGGCCCATGTAGAATTCTATTTAGTGCATTATTTTGGTACATTGGGCAATTCAAGCCCGAACATCTCAAACGGCCTCAAACCCAATTCATTCTTGTATATCAAACGGCCTTTGGCCCAATCATTCATGTCAGACGGCCTTCGGCCCATTCATTCATATCCAACGGCCTTTGGCCCATTCATTCCTATTCGACGGCCTTTGGTCCATTCATTCATATCCAACGGCCTTTGGCCCATTCATTCCTATCTGACAGCCTTTGGCCCATTCATTCATATCCAACGGCTTTTGGCCCATTCATTCATAGTCAACGGCCTTCGGCCCAATCATTCATGTCCAACAGCCTTTGGCCCATTCATTCACATCCAATGGCCTTTGGCCCATTCAATCATAGCCAACGGCCTTCGGCCCATTCATTCATGTCCAACGGCCTTTGGCCCATTCATTCATAGCCAACGGCCTTCGGCCCATTCATTCATGTCCAATGGCCTTTGGCCCATTCATTCACATCCAACGGCCTTTGGCCCATTCATTCATAGCCAACGGCCTTCGGCTCATTCATTCATATCCAACGACCTTTGGCCCATTCATTCACATCCAACGGCCTTTGGCCCATTCATTCATCAAACGGCCTTCGGCCCATTCATTCATTCATATCAAATGGCCTTCGGCCCAATCAACTGTATCCAACGGCCTTTGGCCCAACCATATGGCATAGCAAACATTTGTCCACAATTCAAATTAACAAGCTTATCGGAATTGTATGGAAATAAGAAATTGGACAAATAACATACTTCAAAATATCTTTATTAAGATATTACTCACGGTGTTCTGCCGGTGGACTTTCCCTAGAGCTCGACCCTACACATTACATAACACATATGGGTCACAATTGATTCAATCTGTTTTTAATTCATACATCTCTCTTAGGCTTCTTTCTTATCCTTTTAACTCATTTATGATGCTCAATGCATGCCTAAGAGCACTTAGAAGTGAACGACAACGGAAAATGAAACACAAAACACCTCTACGAATTTTTTGAAACAGGGGTCCCGTTCAAGCGTGGGTTCCGCCGCTCGAGCGGACCCTCATGGTTTGCAAAAGTATTGGTTACCTCATTTTTACGCTCAAGCACGAATCTGGACGCTCGAGCTAAAAGTCACACTACATGGCTCCCCGCTCGAGTGTGAATGTCCCCGCTCGAGCGAACATCACTGACTGCAAAACTGCTGGGAGCTTGCATTTTACGCTTGAGCGGCGCTTTCCCCGCTCGAGCGGACATGCCAAATTCTGGGTTTTCCAGAACTGTTCTTGAAGTTCAATTTTGATGTTCAAAGGTTCCAAACTCATGATTTCGGTTCCAAAATATGTAAACACATTATATTACATGAGAATATAAGAGTATGACACCAAATTGTTCAAAATCATCATCTAATTCTCAAATAACCCTAATTTCTTTTATATGATCAAAACCCATGCATTCAAACTTCATACCAAATTCATATCTCTATCAATTCAACATGCATGTTAGTCTTTGACCCCAATTCCATTTCAAATAGCACCAATGATGCTTATAACCATGAAACTCAACAAAACTATGCTTGCGTGTATGCTTTAATGCTCAATCTTTCATAATTCACATATTACATGCAAGATTATGTAATTTCATAGCAATTCTCTTCATACATGAACACATGGACTTCAATCTCTACTTAATCAGTTCAATTCATGATCTAACTTACCACTTAATCTTCAATTCACAAAATCACAACTCAAACTCATGAATTAAGGGTTGATTACTCATCTAGGAGCTTCAAACACCCAAGTCTTTTGAGTTTAGCTTCCAATTCCTAAGCCTTGAGCCAAAATTTCATAATTCTTCATCTTTCCCTCTCTAGAGCTGACCCTCTCTCTCTCTAGAGTGTAAAAATCTGATTTTGAGCTCAACTAAAGGAATGTGGGTGTATAGTGCCCCTTATAAAGTCTCCCTTAATCATATTCCATTAACACTAATTAATTGAGCACTATTTCATCAATTTAATCTAATAAATCTTATCCGAATAAATTTTCAATTAAATTTCACCGCAGGCTCTAAATATTACGCCTATCATAATGGTGTAGTCAATTTCGCGTTCTGTGGCCATTAGGGCCTTCAATTTAAATTCTAAAGCAGAAAATCAAACAGATTTTCCTACGGTGAACAGATAGAAATTCAAAACTACACATATTCATATAAATGGCACTCAAAATCATATCAACCACATAATCACAATCATAATTAAGATTGATTAGCATAATACGGAATAGGGTTATCACAGTCTTCCCTCTTTTAGGAAGTTTGGTACCCCAAACTTATTTTACCTTCGTCGGGAAACAAATGTGGATAGCGCAGTCGCATTTCATCATCTTTTTCCCATGTGGCATCAGTCTCATGGCGTTCTTTCCACCCCACTTTCACCATTGGGATGGACTTGCTTCTTAATTGTTTCACTTGCCGGTTAATGATTCGTTCCGGCCATTCGACGTACTCCATATTTTCATCAAGAGCTACCCGGTGATAATCAATCACATGAAACGGATCTCGAAGATAACCCCTCAACATTGATACATGAAACACATTATGGATTTGTTCGAATCCTGGTGGCAGAGCGACTCGATAAGCAACTGGACCAAGCCTTTCCAGAATTTGAAACGGCCCAATGTAGCGGGGCAACAACTTACCTTTCTTTCCAAACCTGACTTGGCCTTTCATCGGAGTCACACCGATAAATACATGGTCTCCAACCTCATACTCGAGAGGTCTTCTTCGAACATCTGCATAATTCTTTTGTCGATCCTGTGCTGTTTTGAGCCTTTATTGAATAGTTTTGATCTTCTCAGAAGTGTCTTGCACAATTTCAAGCCCAAGAAGAGCTCTATCCCCGACTTCTGTCCAACAAATTGGTGATCTACACCTTCTAACATACAAAGCCTTGTATGGTGCCATACCGATGCTGGAGTGGAAGCTGTTATTGTATGCAAACTCTGCGAGTGGCAAATAATCTTCCCAACTCCATTGAAAATCCAAGGCACACATCCTTAGCATATCTTTCAAAGTTTGTATTGTCCGTTTGTCTGTGGGTGGAATGCGGTACTAAACCTCAATTCTGTTCCCATAGCCCTTTGCAAACTTTTCCACAATCTAGATACAAATTTCGGATCTCTATCCGAGACAATAGATACCGAAACTTCGTGTAAACGAACAATCTCATCAACATATATAGTAGCCAGTCTATAAGCATCAAATGTAGTTCTAACAGGTAGAAAATGTGCAATTTTAGTTAGTCTATCAACTACAACCCAAATAGAATCCATACCTCGAGGAGTTCGAGGTAGACCAACAACAAAATCCATAGTCACATGCTCCCACTTCCATTCAGGAATAGGGAGAGGTTGAAGTAGACCGCCTGATTTTTGATGTTAAGCTTTTACTTACTGACATTGAAGACTTTTGGACACATACTCTGCAATTTCTTTCTTCATTTTAGGCCACTAATAGCTTTGTTTCAAATCCCGATACATTTTGTTATTGCTCGGATGCATAGCAAATACTGACTTGTGAGCTTTATCCAGAACTCTTTTCTTTAGCTTCGGAATATCTGAGATACACATTCGGTTTTGAAACCTTAACACTTCGCTTTCAATGCCGAATTCTGCTTTCGGGCTTGCCTCAAATTCATCAATTACTTTCTTGAGGAATTCATCCTCTTTTTGTTTCTGTTTAATCTCATCAATGATTGCCGGTTCGGCTGAAATGGCTGCTATCAGTCTGCCCTGTTCACACAATACCACTTCAATCTCGGACTTCTCAAAATCTTGCAAGATTTCCTTCTGTTCAGTAAGCAAACAAGCCAAATTCCCCATTGATTTTCTACTCAAGGCATCAGCAACTGTATTGGCTTTCCCAGGGTGATACTGAATCTCAAGGTCATAGTCTTTTATCAATTCGAGCCATCTTCTCTGACGCATATTTAACTCCTTCTGTGTAAAGAAGTGCTTCAGACTTTTGTGATCCGTGTAGACTTCACATTTTGCCCCATACAAGTAATGCTACCAGATTTTCAAAGCAAACACAACTGCAGCCAATTCTAAATCATGCGTTGGGTAGTTCTTCTCATGTGGCCTCAACTGCCGGGAGGCATAGGCAATTACCCTTCCATTCTGCATTAATACACATCCCAAACCTTTATAAGATGTATCACTAAAAATTACAAAGTTCTCTGTACCTGATGGCAATGTCAGAACTGGTGCGGTGGTCAGTCTCATTTTCAATTCATAAAAGGCAGATTCTCTTTCGTCGTTCCATTCAAATGGTTGCCCTTTGCATGTCAGTTGGGTAAAAGGCACAGCTATTCTCGAAAAGTCTTTTACAAATCTCCTGTAGTACCCAGCTAAGCCCATGAAGCTGTGGACTTCTGTTACATTTGTCAGTGTAGGCCAATTCACAATTGCTTCTATTTTCTGTGGGTCCACTGAAATCCCCTCTTTGTTGATAACATGCCCTAAAAAGACAACTTCATCTAACCAAAATTCACATTTCTTTAGTTTAGCAAATAATTTCTTTTCTCTAAGTGTCTGTAACACAGTCCTCAGATGTTGTTCATGTTCAAGTCTATTCTTTAAGTATATCAAAATGTCATCAATAAAAACTACAACAAATTCATCAAGGTAGGTCTTAAAAATTTAGTTCATTAGGTCCATAAATGTCGCGGGAGCATTAGTCACCCCAAATGGCATAACAAGAAATTCATAATGACCATACCTCATTCTGAATGCTGTTTTCTCAACATCTTCTGCCTTTATTTTCAACTAGTGGTACCCGGATCTCAAATCAATTTTGAAAAACACCTGTGATCCCTGCAACTGGTCAAATAGGTCATCAATACGAGGTAGGGGATATTTATTCTTTATAGTTACCTTGTTCAATTCTCGATAGTCGATACACAAGCGTAAGGTTCCGTCTTTCTTTTTCACAAATAACACCGGTGCACCCCACGGTGAAGTACTAGGTCGAATAAACCCTTTGTCCAGCAGGTCTTGCAACCGTTCTTTCAATTCTTTCATTTCAGTAGCAGCCATTCTGTAGGGAGTTTTAGAGATAGGTTGAGTGCTTGGTACCATTTCAATAGTAAACTCTATCTCCCTGTCCACTAATTCCCCTGGCAATTCATCTGGGAACACATCTGGAAATTCGCTAACAATAGGGATACTGCTCAATTCAACATTCACAGATTGTTCAGACAACACATAACACAAATAACCCTGGCACCCTTTCTTGATCAGCTTACATGCCTTCATTGTAGATATTAAATAAGGTGGACGTACTATCCCGTTACACACAAACACAATTTGTTCCTGTTCTGGTGGTCTAAACACAGCCCGTTTTGTCACACAATCAATGGTGGCACAATATTTAGTTAACCAATCCATGCCCAAAATTACGTCGAAATGTCTAAAGTTCAAGGGCAATAAATCTGCATATAGAATAGCATTCCTAACACGCATGTCACAAAAGCGATATACAGATGGACACAACACAGATTCCCCGGATGGAGCACACAGACATAGCAAATATGGCAATGGTTCTAAGGGTCTACTCAGTCTAGATGCAAACGCACAAGTTACAAAAGAGTGTGTTGATCTAGAATCAATTAACACAAAAGCATCCTGATTGCCTATAGAGATAGTACCTGAGACAATGGCGTTAGCATTCCGTGTATCACCCGGAACAAGCGCAAACACTCTTCCTTGCCTCACGGTATCCCCAGTGGTAGCAGATCTCATAGTATTTCCCGATTTGGGATAAATGCTGTTGAGCTAGCAGCTAGTTTTCCGCTATTCTGATTACAATCTCTGGCCATATGCCCTGTTTTACCACATTTAAAACAGGCTCCTGACACATGGTAACAAACTCCACGATGCCTTTTACTATAGATATTACACATAGGAGATGTATCTCGGGAAGAATTAGAAGTACTCAAGGCGCCCGTATTTTGCTTCTTTGAAAATTTTTTCTTCGAAAAGAAGTCCTATCTTTTGTCACCCTTCCAGTCAGTTGTTGATCTGGTCTTCCTAACTATGTTAGCTTATGATATTATGGCTCGGTCTAGCACCTCAATATAGGTTTCTAGCTTCAGGACAATTACCCTTTCTAAAATATCACTTCGAAGCCCACCTTCAAAATGTCTCGCTTTTTTGTAGTCGGTATCGATCACATGTGGTGCAAACCTGGCCAACTAAGTGAATTTGGTCTCATACTCAGCTACTGTCATGTTGTCTTCTTTAAGTTCTATGAACTCTGATACTTTCCTATCACGGACACATTGAGGGAAGTACTTATCATAGAAAACTTCCAGGAATTTCGCCTAGCCAATGTCTTTATGATTTTCACGCATTAACATCCACCATCTTCTTGCTTCGTCTTCTAGCATAAAAGTGGCCAGAAGTACTTTCTATGTCTCTGAACAAGGAAACACCTCAAACAGCTTTTCAATGCCGAGAACCCACGCCTCGGCCTTTAACGGATCTAATCCCCCATAAAACTGTGGTGGTTTCATTTTCTTAAACTCTTTAGTGAGAGCTATTATTCGGTCATCATTCTGTAAGTCTGGCACGGGTGGTGCCAGCGGTGGAGAATGGAGGATATGGTTACTGCCACTGTTGTTGCCACTGTTGTTGTTGCCTCAATGTTTCTACCATTTCCTGAATCAACCTTTCCATCCTATCCATTATGGCAGTAGAAGACTCCTCTATCTTATCACCTCTTGCTCTCACCATCTGATTAGACTTGCATTATACTTTATACAAAAGATTCACATGTATGTATATACTAAAGAGCATACATATTCAAACAATTTTCAATGCAAGCAGATCACAAACTTATAACACATAATCGTTCACATTAAAACATTTAAGCGTATTCTTGATGCTTTCAGATTCATACTTATCACATGAATGCATCCTAGATCTTTTCTAGACGCTTATTGCTCATTTGGACAAGTGTGTGAGTTATTAACTCGTGCTCTGACACCACTCTGTCAAGACTCGAACCCGCCCCTATGGGTTAAGGACATAACCGGCTAGTAATCAAGGGATTACCTACGGCCTCAAACCAAACAAGACATATCTCATCAGAGTAAAGGGGCCAAACGGAAGCAAATTTAAAACTTTTGTCCATAGAGCTATGCTTACATGGCACATCATAACAGTCCATATATATATATACACATGTTAATAACTCACATCAAAGGGATAACAACACAAAGTTCTGTACATACACAGGATCATTAAAGTCTTAGTCAGCCTAACCAAAACTTATATACAAGGTTATCCAACATTTCGCCAACACAACGAGACTACAACAAGAGATCAAAAGAAGCGAAAGTAAGTCTCATGCGTGAGACATTTAGGGCTGACTCTCCAAAACTTGACCTTTCTCACAGACTTCACCGGGGCTGGGTTTGGACATCTCTTTGCACACCTACATACACATGAATGAGTGTGAGCGAAAGCCCAGTGAATAATATCAAATAAAGAAGGTACGCAAATGAAATTCACATATATCAAACGGCCTTAGGCCCATGTAGAATTCTATTTAGTGCATTATTTTGGTACATTGGGCGATTCAACCCCGAACATATCAAACGGCCTCAAGCCCAATTCATTCTTGTATATCAAACGGCCTTTGGCCCAATCATCCATGTCAGACGGCCTTCGGTCCATTCATTCATGTCCAACGGCCTTTGGCCCATTCATTCCTATCCGACGACATTTGGCCCATTCATTCATATCTAGCAGCCTTTGGCCCATTCATTCATATCTAGCAGCCTTTGGCCCATTCATTCATATCCAACGGCCTTTGGCCCATTCATTCATAGCCAACGGCCTTCATCCCAATCATTTGTGTCCAACGGCCTTTGGCCCATTCATTCACATCTAATGGCCTTTGGCCCATTCATTCGTAGCCAACGGCCTTCGGCCCATTCATTCATGTCCAATGGCCTTTGGCCCATTCATTTACATCTAACGGCCTTGGGCCCATTCATTCATAGCCAACGGCCTTCGGCCCATTCATTCATGTCCAACGGCCTTTGGCCCATTCATTCACATCCAACGGCCTTTGGCCCATTCATTCATCAAACGGCCTTCGGCCCATTCATTCATTCATATCAAACGGCCTTCGACCCAATCAACTGTATCCAACGGCCTTTGGCCCAGCCATATGGCAGAGCAAACATTTGTCCACAATTCAAATTAACAAGCTTATAGGAATTATATGGAAATAAGCAATTGGACAAATAATATACTTCAAAATATCTTTATTAAGATATTACTCACAGTGTTCTGCCGGTGGATTTGCCCTGCAGCGGGACCCTACACATTACATAACACATATGGGTCACAATTGATTCAATCCATTCTTAATTCATACATCTCTCTTAGGCTTCTTTCTTATCCTTTTAACTCATTTATGATGCTCAATGTATGCGTAAGAGTACTTAAAAGTGAAAGACAACAGAAAATGAAACACAGAACACCTTTACGAATTTTTTGAAAAGGGGTCCCTCTTGAGCGTGGGTTCCGCCGCTCGAGCGGATACTCATGGTCTGCAAAAGTATTGGTTACCTCATTTTTACACTCGAGCGCGAATCCGGACGCTCGAGCTGAAAGTCACACAACATGGCTCCCCGCTCGAGCATGAATGTCCTCGCTCGAGCGAACATCACTGACTGCAAAACTGCCAGGAGCTTGCATTTTACGCTCGAGCGGTGCTTTCCCCACTCGAGCGGACATGCCAAATTCTGGGTTTTCCAGAACTGTTCTTAAAGTTCAATTTTGATGTTCAAAGGTTCCAAACTCATGATTTCGGTTCAAAAATGTGTAATCACATTATATTACATGAGAATATAAGAGTATGACACCAAATTGTTCAAAATCATCATGTAATTCTCAAATAACCCTCATTTTTTTTATATGATCAAAACCCATGCATTCAAACTTCATACCAAATTCATATCTCTATCAATTCAACATGCATGTTAGTCTTTGACCCCAATTCCATTTCAAATAGCACCGATGATGCTTATAACCATGAAACTCAACAAAACTATGCTTGCATGTATGCTTCAATGCTCAATCTTTCATAATTCACATGTTACATGCAAGATTATGTAATTTCATAGCAATTCTCTTCATGCATGAACACATGGACTTCAATCTCTACTTAATCAGTTCAAATCATGATCTAACTTACCATTTAATCTTCAATTCACAAAATCACAACTCAAACTCATGAATTAAGGGTTGATTACTCACCTAGGAGCTTCAAACACCCAAGTCCTTTGAGTTTAGCTTCCAATTCTTAAGCCTTGAGCCAAAATTGCATAATTCTTCCTCTTTCCCTCTCTAGAGCCGACCCTCTCTCTCTTTAGAGTGTAAAAATCTGATTTTGAACTCAACTAAAAGAATGTGGGTGTATAGTGCCCCTCTCCCTTAATCATATTCCATTAACACTAATTAATTGAGCACTATTTCATCAATTTAATCTAATTAATCTAATCCGAATAAACTTTCAATTAAATTTCACCGCAGGCTCTAAAAATTACGCCAATCATAATGGTGTAGTCAATTTCGGGTTCTGTGACCGTTAGGGCCTTCAATTTAAATTCTAAAGCGGAAAATCAAACAGATTTTCCTACGGTGAACAGATAGAAATTCAAAACCACATATATTCATAGAAATGGCACTCAAAATCATCTCAAACACATAATCACAATCATAATTAAAATTGATTAGCATAATACGGAATAGGTTTATCACAATGTGCGATAGATGCACAAAGTTAATAGGTGCGATAGATGCATAAAGTGACACGTGCGAACAAGTGCGATAGGTTCACAAAGTGAACAAGTGCGATAGATGTACAAAGCGAATAGGTGCGATAGATACACAAAGTGAACAAGTGTGATAGATGCACAAAGTGAACAGGTGCGATAGATGCACAGAGTGAACAAGATTACAAATCAATACAGTGACAACGCATATTCTATGCAAGATAGACAACCCATGCATGATGTTAATTGAAAGCATGTTCTATGCACGAAACAAAAGCATATCCTATGCGAAACTGATAGCATGCTCTATGCAAGAAACAAAAGCATATTCTATGCGAAATTAACATGTTCTATGCAAAAAACAAAAGTATATTCTATGCGAAATTGAAAGCATGTTCTATGTAAGAATCATGAATGATGCAGGGCACGCGTGCAACATAAGTATATGTGAAAATGCATATTCTATGCAACAGAAGAGAACAAATATGTAATTTGATAGAACGAATAAAAACAATATTGTGCGACAACCTCCGATTTACCTCTCAGAGACTTTGAAACATGCTCAAAAAGGATACATCTCATTTATATTGGCAAGGAGAACGTTTGCGCACCAAAACACAGTTTCGAGATCCGTTAGAATCAATCTGGACCCAACAGTGAACCTCCCATACACTTCTCAGGGAACAAAAGCACAAAACAACATCAGGACACAGATGAGGACCATCGGCCACCTGCTGGCCACCAGTTGGGCTTACTGTCACCTGCTGGCCACCAGTTGGGCTTATTGTCCACAAATGTGGCCTATCGGCCACCAATAGTGCCTGCCGGCTACCTATGCCAGTTTCGAGATAGATTGGTCTTTTTGGCCACAGGTTTTTAAGTACACATCTCCACACTTCATTTGCACACACCCACATCTCCGAAAATCTTTACCATCTCTCTCTAGGTGCTTCTTCTCTCTAGATTTGTGCTTTATATGCATTTTTTAACGCCCAACGCAAACTTTTTTCATAAAACCCTCTTGATTCTCTACACTTTGAGCCGGTCAGATTTTGATTTGGTCACTTTTCTGCATTTTCACCACTTTAGGCTTGTTCTCCTCGAGTTTCTCTCGGGTTTTGTGAACTTTTCTGGATTTTGACTTTTTCTCTCATTTTCTCTCTTCTAGGGTTGACTTTTTCCAAGTCTTTCCTTTTTTCTCCTTTTTTGATCATTTTTCATCCACTTTTCAGATGGCTGATGATATACCTCATGACGGGGATCCTCCTGAGGTTTCACCTCCATTATCACCCCCCGTCGAGGTTGAGGAGCTAGCGGCGGAGGACATTAGAGTTGATTTGGAGACAGAGTTCTCTGGGACTTGAGCTTGAGCCACTACCATTGGGGATTTGGCCCTTCAATCCAGCGACATATCATCCTTGCACACACATATTGTTGCCCGGAGGCATCAGGCGTTTCAGTGACTTTGCCTGCTGTGTGCCAGAGGACCTTCTATTGAGGAAGCCGGACTCCCACCTTTCTTCCTGCGCTACCGAGCTATGAAATCTATTTTCATGCATTCTTGCCTTCTCTTTAACTGCATTTCTTGCACTACCTTTCATCTGAATGCTCTTTTATCACTGCATTTCATCTGACTCACCTTTTCTCTGCCACAAGGGGACTCCCGTACCTACAGGGGGTATGGGGCGGCGATGGCGAGAGACTAGTATGATGAGCTCCCTGCCGGAGTCTGCGATATTGTTAACGAGGATGGCTTTGGCCTTTTCAGCTCTAGACTTTCATGGCTCATAACGAGTCGGCCTCTTCTCGGAGCGTTGGTAGAGAGGTGGTGGGACACCACTAACTCTTTACACCTTTCTTTTGCTAGGGAGATGACAATGACTCCTTACGACTTTGCCATGCTCACAAGCTTAGGAGTAAGGGGTGATCCGATCCCCTTTGACACGGATATGGATGAGTGGAAGGTATCATGGATTCACCTGCTCGGAGTGCGCCCACCTCTATACCGGTCGGCCATGGTGAGGTACAGTTGGTTCATCGAGCAGTTTCGCGAAAGCGAGCCCCAAGACACCAGAGGAAATGGAGTAGTACGCCCGAGGCTTCTTGATGTTTCTTCTCGGTACTACCTTGTTTTCGAGCAAGTGGAACACCATAAGCGTATATCTACTGAGCGCCCTGGTGACTCTGCCCCAGGTTCGGTTCTATGATTGGGGCAGAGTTGGCCTCGTCACCCTCTACGGCTACATGAGCTCCACTCCTCGGATGAGGGGAGAGCTAGATGAAGGCTACTGGAAAGCCTGGGAGGTATACACCACACCTTTCTGATTTTGTACTTTTTGTTCAATATCTGTTCAAAACTTGTGCTTTTTTGCTTTGCACTTTCTGTTTCATATCTTTTCATGCATCATGCTTTCTGCTTTGCACTTTTTATTTCATATATGTTCATACATTGACAGCACTATCCTCTCCGTGCAGTTATAGGTTTATGCCTACTTCCCAGCTCTGGCACTGGAGCTGATGGAGGAGATTTCCCCCGTGGTACTATATTCAGGACGGTATGACGGTCGGTGTCGGTGTAGGTGTCGGCATCGGAGTCGCGACGGCACGACCTTTGCCTTCTTCAGCCGCTACTTCGATACAGTGGCCGCTGACGAGGTAACTTAAAACTCATAGTTTTTGTTGCTTTACTAATGCTCTAATTTATACTTCGGCAATTGATGGCAACTAACAATCTGTACATTTTCTATTTGCAGATCACATGGCAACCTTGGGCGACGATGCCAGCTAGTGTGAGGGACCATTATGCCGGGGCCTGGGCCACATCTTGCTTCCGAATTTTGCTGGAGGGTCCAGTTTGCCGGGTCTGGCTTCTGAGAGAGCAATTTGTACACCAGGCCGTGGGTTCACCTGATTCGGTCATTCCTATGCCACCCCCAGCGTCTATGAGGACAGTAGACAACCTACCGATTGAGCCTATCATCTAGTTCATGGTGGGCCTAGACGCTGACTTCTTCAGAGGAGAGGGCGACTACACGACATTCATCCAGACTCATCTTATGCCCCCTCTGACGAGCATTCGCGTAGGCGAGGGAACATGAGCTCTTGTGGCAGGTGAGGAGACCCGGTTGACCAGGGCCCATACTAGAGGGCCCCCTCCTGTTAGGCAGATGACCAATTGGCCAGAGATTCCCATTGCTCTCAATTGTTCGTGGCCAACAGGGACAGCCTATCAAATTCCAATCGAGCCGGCAGAGGCAGGGCATGAGTATGTTAGAGCTCAAGGTGTGCCTCAGGCATGGACCACACTTTATAGTTTGCACCCCACATTTTCATCTCAGATATGTTTATTCCAGATATTGATCAGTCAAATGCGCTTATAGGCACCTACTATGGAGTATGCAGTGAGCCTCCTTGAGCTAGTTGCCTCTCTGATCAGGATGGTGCAGAGGAGAGAGACGTTGCTTGGTGTAGCTTGACTTTTCGCCCTCCTTTCATAAGATGAATAAGTCCTACAGTATCGGACTCCCGTGGTTCTAAATTTGATTCCACAAGTGCAATGTGAAATAGATAAACACCAAAGAGTCCCAAACTAACGAATCTTTTTAGAAAATCAATTTTGAATAAAAAATGTCAAAAATGGACTACTTTGACAGATACAGAGTTGCCACCTAAATATTTTGAAAAATTTAGGAAACCCATGACTTATGCCAAAGGCCACGTGTTCGTTATCCCCAAGATTGTCACGGCTCGGGAACTTGGGTACGAGAGGGGAAGGTCATGAATTGAGCACCCCTTCTTGCCCAATCAAAGATCGGCCTCTACTTTGATGTGAATCTTGTTAACATTATCTGCTCTTGTTCTGACTATTAGGCTAGCATTACTATGTGATGCGCATATAAGTATAAACTAATTTTCACGAAAGTTGGAACGTTTTGATTTCATGTTTGTTTTGAAAAAGTTTTTTGAATATGTGCCACTTGAAAAAGTGATCTCATATATATACATTAATCAAAATATCCCAATTTCAAGAAATAGCTTTCATCCACAGGCATTCGAGCAGGTATATCAACTAAGAATTTAGCCTCATGGTAATATGTTTAATATGGCAGCAATCACACTTATGCACTATGCTAAAACAAAAATGCTTCCCTCAAATGTCCGAAGGCGTGTCAAAGAAAGAAAATAGTTAGAGAAAAAGAATGCATGATCCTAAATAATGCAATATGACTAATGCAACGCATACACCATGCAATTAATAGGCTCAGCTACTAAAATGGCATGCAAGTCAATCCAAGGCATGTGATAGCGCATGTATTCAAGTAAGGAGTTTGAAATTGACATTCGAGTAATATGATGAGCCGAACTTTTATGCATGCAAACATGAAGTATGCTAAAGAAAACATGAGGCCCTAAACTAACCATCATAAGCTAGTAAATAAAAGGGAGAAAGAAATGGGAATTGGAAGACATACACATTATTACAACATTGTGCCCTCACGTAGGGGGGTCCGAATATCTGAGTGTCCAAATTAACTACTTATTACAAATCCAAATAATTACGACATATTAGTACTAAAGCGTTAAATTAAAGGCACGGGAAGCGAGGAGCCGCACACATATGAATAAGAATATCCTCTCTGAAACTCTTTGTTTAGTGTCAGTTTCTGTTTTGTTTCACAGTAAAAAAAAAATTTGTTTTCACCCTAGCCTCTTTTCTATTCTGCCATGAGAATGGCACTGCTTGTAAAAAGTGAAGTGGCCGGCCAGATGGAAGGGTGGCCGGCCGGCCACTGATTTTTGGTACTGCCCTGCTACCACAGAAAAGAAACATAGCAGAAACAGAGTGTTTTCAAGGGATATTTATCCTCTCTGCTCCACCCTATCATGAAACAAATCAAGGAAGAAGTAGAATCGATCCACAAATCATCAATGGTCGCAAGGTTATTACGTGATGATTCATGGCTCGATGGGACAAAGGCTCCATGAATGAAAAGAAAAGACCAACAAGACCTCCTCCCTATCATGGAGTTACTTCAAGGGAAATGGTAAACATTGACTCTTGAACCATTATTATCACTAAGAGTACGTAATGATTCAAGACTCAATGGGTTCAATGAACGTCCAATTGAACCCAACTTGATTTTATTATCATGTTTTACCTCTTTTAAACCATTTATTAGCCCTTTTAATTACCTCGCCACTCTTTAGTCATTTTAGTCAAAAAATGAGAGTTATGTCCACTACAATAAGAGAAGCATCAAGCAAGGAGTTGTTCTTGACATGAGAGAGATGTAATGCCCTGGTAATGAACCTCCATAGAGATTAAACCATTTAGCATGGAAGGTCTCTTTCTCATGCTGAAAACAACATATATCGGACTTCAATTCACCATTTTCAATTAGATTACAACAATATACAATATAACCATAAATCAAAGCAAAAAAGCAAAATAAGTAAGAAATGCAAGAAAATGAAAGGTATGTGAAATTCACCTTCCAAGGAAAGGATGAACTCCTTAGTTCACAAACTCCCTTTTGATCACCCTCAAGTGTAGGAAGTGTGTTCTCAAATCCTCAATTCAAAATTATGGAGTTTATGGGAAGTGTTGGCTCAAGATTTAAATGTTTTCTCTCTTTTCTCTCTAACTCTTTCTAACTCTCTTGAGTTATTGTTTTTTTTCTGCCTCCTGAGCCTCTCCCTTTGATTGCTTTATATAAGCAACAAACAAACAAAGTATAATAATAATAATATAAATATGATATAATATATATCTATATACATATAATATATAACATCTATATGCCTTTGCTGAGATAGCTTTATATAAGCAACAAACAAACAAACAAAATATAATATAATAATATAAATATTATATAATATATATCTATATACATATAATATAATATATAATATATATGCCTTATGTTTGATTTGGATGTCGACAGCCGAGAGTCGACCGACATCAAAAGATTTTTTTATTATTTTCTTTTATAATATATAATGCAATATGTAAAATATATAATTTATACCAATTTATATAAAAACACCAAAAATATGAACAAACACATAAAATTATGCAAAAGTACAAAATAATACTAAAATAATGAAATATTTAGTATCTTAAAACAATTTGGCCAAAATGATGAAGGTTGGGATTAAAGTTCAAATTCCATCTCTCTTACTGAGGATTCTGTGACAAACACATTCTAATTATCATCATCGGGTAATCAAAAGAAAGCTCCCAAGTCTTAGGGCCGGTCAAAATGGAGTGTTTATAGTTGCCCCTCTTTGACAGAGCTCGAAGTCATTTTATGACGTTAGTGAATGTCAAAGCCCGAAGATGACCCTTTTGACAAGGTCGGAAGACTTGGGCAAACAAACAAATGTGCAAACAATTTGTTGAACCTGAGGGTTGCCTACGTATCCATTTGCAAGGAATCAAACCTGCGTAGTTCAAGGGCAAAAATACAAAATGCTATGCAAAACATAACGTATGATCATGCAATGAAACAATGCATTCAAAACAACAATGCGACATTGAACGAAAGCATAAATCAGAGCAAAAGAAATCCAGCCGTGTCTCACATGGATAAAAGTGGGTAGCCAAACCCATCTCATGTGAAAGGGATAAAGAAAGTATGAACCAAACTACGTCGGATGTAAGAAAATGTAGGCCTATCTACGTCTCATGTAGGAAGGGTGAAAAGCTCCATGGATGATATGAACACCAGGCGCACTTGATTTTTTTTTATTAACCGAATGAAATGATCCTAACACGTCTCATGTGATAGGAGGAAAGTTGGTGTAAACAAAGAGGCGTACATGATGTTTTTAATCGAAGAAAACTCAAGATCCTAACGCGTCTCGTGTGAAAGTAGGAAGGATAGTGTGCACAATAAGCGCACCTGCTGCTTTTAACCGAGTGAAACAATCCTAACGCATCTCACGTGATAGGAGGAAAGGTGGACTTGAGATCCAAGCACGTCTCACGCGAGAGGAGGAATAATGAACTTGAGATCCAAACGCATTTCACGCGAGAGAAGAAATTGTGAATATATCCAAATGCATGTCACGCGAGAGAAGAAATAGTGAATAAATCCAAACGCATCTCACGCGAGAGGAGAAATAGTGAACAAATTCAAACGCGTCTCACGTGAGAGGAGAAATAGTGAATAAAGCCAAACGCGTCTCACGCGAGAGAAGAAATAGTGAATAAATCCAAATGCGTCTCACGCGAAAGGAGAAATAGTGAAGCGTCTCATGCGAGAGGATAAATAGTGAACAAATCCAAACACGTTTCACGCGAGAGGATAAATAGTGGCATAAACCAACATACATACCTGACTGTATTTCATACGAAAGGGGAAAGATTTTAACCAGGTAAACATCACATCCTAACACTTTTCACATGAGAGGAGCAAAGGTAGTATAACTAACAGGCGTACCTCACCATATCTCAAACGGAGAGGAGGAAGGTTCTAGCCGGGTAAATATCAAATCCTAACATATTTCACGTGAAAGGAGCGAAGGTAAATTCGAAGTCCAAACTCGTCTCACACGAGTGGAAGAAGGTATAGTAGAATGATTTTTTTTTTCTTCAAAAAAACAGTCAATAAGAATTTTTTTATAAATACCAAATATCGTATACATATATAGACAAAATACACATAGATATATACATACGGTATACATATATTCATATACAGACAAAATATACACAGATATGTACATACAATATACATATATATACAGACAAAATACAGACAGATATGTATATACGGTATACATATATATATTCAGGGAATATTCAGTTACCGATAAGGAATATTCCGTTTGCAGCCATCAACATGAAGATGCCGTTACTAAGAAGGCATATTCCGTTTGCTAACTTCAGCGTGCGTATGCAAAACACGCAAAAAGAAAGGAAAAACACAAAAGCATGGATACGGGGGTTTGAACCTCTGATCTCAAGCTTAGTCTCCTAGCCCTCAACCATTGAGCCAAACCACTTAACCAAGCCACTCTTGTGACAAAAATATTCAAATAAATAAATATATATATATATATACATATATATATATATATATATATATAATACATAGAAATACAAGACATATATACATAAAATCAAAACAAAGCAAAAGAAGCACTCGTTGCTATGGTGGTTCGACCCTTTGACATCAAGCTCAGCCTTTCAATTCTTAAACACCGAACCAAACCACTTAACCAAGCCACTCTTGTGACAAAAATATTTGAATAAATATATATAATACATAGATATACAATACATATACATATATGTATATAACTCGCCCGCCTCTCTCTCTTCCTTGGAAAGTCGTGTCTGGCACACAGCCTTGCCTTTTGCGTCAGCCAGCCGACAAATTACTTCGGCTCTCTCTCCCTCTTTGTCTTTCTCTTCCGTCTTCTTCTTCTTCTCCTCTTACATCTTCTTCTTCATCATCTCTTCCGTCTTCTTCTTCTTCTTCTTCTTCTTCTTCTTCTTCTCCTCTTCTATCTCTTTCTTCTTCTTTTTCTTCTTCTCTTCCATCTTCTTCTTCCCCATCCCTTCTGTCTTCTTCTTCATTATTCTCTTCTGTCTCCTTCTTTTCCATTCCCTTCTTCATTACTCCTTGAGAGAGACAAAACAGAGAGACTGAGAGAGATAGAAAGGTTGTCAAAACTCAATCTGCTCTTTACCATTTCTCTGCGACTCCTTTCTTCTATACCTCTCTCTGCTAACACATGGCCTCTTCTTGCTCCTTCACTCTCTTTCCAGACCTTAATGATCCCTTAAGCTCCCCTGGATAGAGTGCCCCTGCTCCTACTCTTCCTAACCTTCATATACTGTCAGTTGAGCAAATAATGGCAGCTCAAATTGACATTGAAGCCAAACACTACACGCTGAAGTCCTGTATGGACATAGTGGTTGCGGTCTCCAAATTGGCACACCGACTACAGAACAGGACAAGTGAGGTACACCAGGTCAACGCTTAACTCTCCCTGCTCCAGCGCATATACAAGGACGCATGAGTAGAGATTTGCACACTGAAGACGGAGAATAAAGAGTTGAAAAGGCAGGCCACCTCTATGGCCCGATTTGGAGCACCTTCGTACTTTGCCTTTGATGGTCGGCGTGGAGTCGACTCTCGCGTCGGTCTTGTAAGCACTGAGGCAGGGCCTTCAAGGGTCTCCCAAGATGAAATCGAGATGAAGAAATTGGCGGGAGAGTCAAGCAAGTGAGGTCGGCGTGTGGCTGTCATCGGAGAAGAAAGAAGAAAAAGATCCCTCTTTCTCTCTCTCTCTCTCTCTCTCTTTTTTTTCTTTTTTTTTGCTTTATATATATGCTTGTACAAATTTGATCGAGGTTAATCCTTGATATTAATAAAACGAGTTTATTTTTGTGCAAATCCGAATGGTATGACTATTTGGAATTTAGGAATGGTTGTATTTCAATGAGTTCTGAACTGAAAATTAAGCCTCTCACTGATCATAACACAAAACAAAACTCGATAAAATGACACAACTTAATGAAATGGACACAAAATAGAGCAACACCAGTTTATCACCTGGTCAATCGCTCATCGAAAAAGTATCGCTGACGATAATTACTGTACAGTTTTTGGCAATAAAAACTCGATAGTATAGGTACAGGATAGAATACCAACACATGAAAGAACAAAACAACTTACAAATTATTGGAACAAAACAAAAACAAAAATCCTTTTTTTGTTTTTGTTTTTTTTTTTCTTTGTAGTTTAAACACTAGCTTCAGATAGACTCGCTGTATTAGAAGACTTTTCTTTTGTTTTATTGCTTTGTAAAACATTGATCGGGGTTGGACCCACCAGTTTATAAAAGAAAAGTTTTTTGGATGATCTCATCACATAATGTGTGATGAATGGCATGTGATGAATGGTAGCATTGTACATGACTTAAAACTGTGAATACTTGTTCTTCCATTCGTTCTTGAATCGGATAACGACCCACAACCGGACAAATATGTAAAATACAACTCGATAACAGGAAAACGAAATGAAAACAACTCAAAAATACTAAAAGACACTTGGTACAAACAAAACAATACTCAAAACATAGCCGCGACATGCCAGGACAAACTGCCAGTCTTTGTTGCATCTGCACTAGTCTGGGCCACCACCTAGTCCTGGTCGGGCCTTGATAGCCATGGCCGGGCTTCACTGAGGCATCACCGAGCTTCAAAAAGGGATCGGTCAGTGCTGTCTAGCTGTCATGCACTGCTCCTTCTAAAACTCTATACATGGTGCTCCCATGCTGTTTTTTTGGCAGAATAACAAGTCTTTGATATTTTGCTCTCAAGATGGAGACATCGCTCATCAATAGACTCCGAGACTGGATAACCACTTTGGATGGCTTGGAAAAGATGAATTTTCACAGTGTTAGCCTAAACGCCCTTTTTCATTTGAGCCATACTTCACTTTGCTTTCCATTCTTTCACATCGCAGTTTGATATTGGAACCCAGTCACACATGTATTTTGCGTTGGATCACAAGAGATGTGTCCAACACTCGAAGAATTTCAAGCACTGATGGAATCCCGGTGTGGCAAAGCACTCATGCCTCAACCCCGTTTTGGTCACGCCCAAGCTTTGAGACGGATGTGTGGAATATGATTGCATAGGGCTCGGTCTTTGGCACATGATGGGGAACTGGACATCCCTGGTAGTTATGGTGGAACCAGTATCCGGTTGATCGAAGTGGCCCAATGCCTGAAAGAAGGTAAGAGTTGTATTGGTTTGGCACTGGCCGAAACCTTAATGGGCCTGGATGCTGTCCATCGGCGGGAAACCACCAGGTTTGCAGGAAGTTCGCTACTTCTCCAAGTGTAATTTCCCACCCTTTTGATTTATGATTCTAATTTCACTCAACACTTAAACTATGTTTTTCTCTCAAAACCTCTTCTTTACTTTTCTCTCAACGTACACCTTTCTATTTTTTAATCTCTCTGATTTTGCATCCCTCTCCAGGTATGGTTGATGGACAAACTGAAAGTAGTAAACCCTTACCCTGAGTACTTGGCTCGAGCTTACTTCTTTCGCCAACAGTTAGTCGATTTCCCTTCAGAAGGGTTATGGTATGATTGGATGTGTAACCGATCCACAGCTGACATAGTTTGGCATTGCCCCTGGCTTGATTTGGCTAAAATGAGTTGCAGCATGACACGTCAGCCTGGCATACAGTTGATTGGTCTAACGCATTGCGTGTTCTACTTCCCCGTCCAGTTTAGACTCCAGTTTGGACATAATTAGATTTGTCCGGGTGAGGGAGTAGAATACCCGACTCCATTCCCTATTCGTGCTTCAAACCCGCCTTGGTACCTCGCTGCTTAGAGAATAAGAGAGCTTCTGGCTCCTGCCCTTAATTTCAGTTATATCCTTCCTAGTAAGTGCTTGGCTTGGCTCGGAGACGATGAACAAATTGGGCCGACTTTGGCTATAGAGACTTCTGCGGGTGTGAACAAAAGGCAGAGAATTGACACCTGACTCATCTATGCCCCTAGTTTTATTGCTTTGACCTTTCTTTTCAAGCTTTATGTAAAAAAAACTTTGATTTGTATTAGAGAGTTGGAGAATGTACTTGATGTTAAAATCAATGAAATTGAAGTTTTGAGCATAAAAAATTTTCCTTTTAGTCCCAAAATGGTCTATGTTGTAAAAGGTAAATTTTTGAGAAAATTTTAAAACTTTTCAAAACCACTTTCGAAAATAATCATTGCCTGACACGCACGGAATCAAACCTCAAGATGCATATATCCAAATCAGCAAATCATACCACTACTGCTCTGCATTGTAACTAACTCTTCTTTCCAAAACAAAGATCACAACAGAACTAATAGAAAATGAACAAAGATGACCTGATCAGACAGGACAGTTGAGCTGGAGATAATTATGACCGAACTTCAGGATGAAGTTGCCTACGTATCCCAAAGATGGGAATCAGGGCTTACATAGTTCGGTTCGGGTTCACTCGAGTATTGATTCTCTCCTTTTACGCTCTAACTTTTTCCAAAGTCGCCCTTTCAGGTTTTCAACCTTGCAAGCTCAATTTTTCTTTATTTCTAATTTTTATGCTCTAACTTTTTCCTAGGTCGCCCTTTCGGGTTTTCGGCCTAGCGAGACTCTCAGGGATAGTACTTCTTAAACTTATCCACGTTGATCGGTTGTGAAAATTCCAGGCCATCTAAGTCCATAAGAATAATTGCTCCTCTTGACCAGATAGACTTGATGATATAAGGACCAGTCCAATTGGGTCTGAACTTGCCCCTAGGGTCATGAATGGGAGCTTGGTTGTCTTTGAGCACCAGATCTCCTTCCTTGAGATTCCTAGACTTAACCTTCTTGTTAAAAGCCTTAACAATTCTATGTCAGTAGCCCTGGATACAATGCCTTCAGCCTTCTCTCATCAAACAGAATTAACTCCTCAAATATACTATGTGGCCAGTCGGCCTCTGCTATCTGGAACTCAGCCATAACCCGCAGTGATGGTACTTCAACTTCAATTGGCAGAACAGTTTCCATGCCATAAATAAGTGAATAGGGGGTCGCCCCTGTAGACCTCAGGATTAAAGTTCTATCGCCCCAGAGTGTGAATAGCAATTTTTCTGGCCAGTTCCTGTAGGTCTTAACCATCTTCTGCAAAATATTCTTGATGTTCTTATTGGCGGCCTCAACATCTCCATTGGTTTGCGGCCTGTATGTAGATGACTTATGAAACACCGCATTATATTTCTCCAACAAGTCTATCACCTCTTTCTTGAAGTGGGAGCCATTATCTGGTATGATCTCGTTTGGGACTCCACATCGGCAAATGATGTTGTTTCTGATGAACTTAGCCACATGCACTGCTTTCAACACTACATAAAACAAAGTTTCCACCCACTTTGTAAAGTAATCAATTGCCGCCATAATGTATTCATGCCTATTCGACCCTTTTGGTGTGACTCCGCCGATGATGTCAATTCCCTAAACTGAGAAAGGCCATGGTGACGTCATGTTATAAAGTTTTGACGGCAGGATGTTCATGCGATTAGCATGAATTTAGCAATTGTAGCACCGTCGAACAAAACCAATACAATCTTCCTCCATGGTGGACCAGTAGTAACCTTGCCTGAAAATCTTACGGGCCAACATAACTCCGTTCATGTGCGCTTCGTACTCTCCTCTATGGATGGCCTTATGGACTCACCTTTTTCCATGCCCCGCTTTTTGGAAAGGATTTGAAAAGAAGGCCTCACAGTTTTGACTCTCGCGGTTCTGAATCTAGTCTCACAAAGTGCAATGTGAAACTGATAATCACCAAAGAGTCCAAATCTGACAAACCTTTTTGGAAAATCGATTTTAAATCAAATAATGCCAAAATTGGACTGCTTGGCCAGATACAGAGTTGCCACCTAAATATTTTGTTTTTGAAAAATTTAGGAAACCCTGACTCATGCCAAAGGCCACGTGTTCGTCATCACCAAAGCTGCCTCGGCTCTGGAACTTGGGTACGAGAGGGGAAGGTCCTGAAATGGGCATCCCCGCTCGCTCGATCAAAGATCGGCCTCTACTAATCATGATTTGTTCTTTTATAAATATTATGCCTTCTTATTCCGGTTATTAAACTAGCTTTACTATGTGACATACGCACGCAAGTATAGACTAGTCACAAGACTCGGATCAATTCAACTCATGTTTGTCTGTGAAAATGGTTTGAATTTGCCACCGTCAAGTGGGCTTAAAGATGCGGATTGGCAACCAAACATAGTGGGCTTAAAACATGATTTTCCACCCAACAAAGTGGGCTTAAAACGCGCATTCGTTGAATCATTCCAATTCAAACAACAAACCTTCATCCGCAAGCATTCATGCAGTTTAGCATTTAAGCACATAGCCTCATGGCAAGCATGTGAAACATGGCAATCACACTCATGTAAGTATGCTAAAGCATAAAAACTCACCGAGTACTCCGAGCCAAAACAGAAACTAGTTAGAAAAATGCATGATCCTAACTATACAAGATGCCTAATGCAACACATGCAATATACAATTAATAGGCTCGGCTACTAATATGGCATATGAATCAATTTGAACAACCTGTGATTAAACACATATTCAAAGAAGCCTTGAAATTGCAATGCAGTTTGAATGATGCGCCGAGCATCGGTGCATACAAGACAAATGAATGGATGCAAGCATACGATATGCTAATTAAAACATGTCCCTAATCTAACCATCAAAAGCGATTAAATAAAAGGGAGAAAGACGTGGGGTTGGAAGACATACACACACGCACGCACACTTATTACAACATTATGCCCTCACGAAGAAGGGTCCGAATGAATAAGCTAACTAGCTACGCTAATTAGGCAAACTAATTATTACAACAATTGAAACGAATTAACTAATTTTATTCTAAGCTAATTAAATATTATAAAACGAGGTAATTAGCTAAATACTAAGCTAATTAAATACAAAGCAATTAAACTAATGAATTAGCTACCATTAATTAACTAAGCAAAGTAATTAAATGGCCTCAAAAAGTGAGGGATGTATGCTCGGTTTCTCTACCCGAGAAGCCACCGCCTTGCCATTGAATGCCACTGTTTGCACATATTTGAACACCAACAGTGCTGCCAACTCCCAGAATGCCTCTGCTCTACCTTAGGAACACATTGTGCAAGATTTCATTGATGGCCGATCAGCTACCAATGGTGGCCGATCGGCTACTGCTGGTGGCCGTCGGCCACTACTGCCCTGAACTTCCTTTTTTGTTACAACAGAGAGCAAACATAGGCAAAACAGTGTATTCTCAAGGGTTATCTGTACTGTTACTCTCATTATCATCAACCAAGCTCAAAGGAGTATAACCCTTGGCTCTCAAACCACCAATCAAGCAATTTCCATGCATGATGGCCAAAGAACCAAGTTTGTACAAGTTTAATGAGTGCAAAACAAGACTCAAAAGACCACCACCCTATCATGCATGATCAAGGGTGATGGTGACCAAGGAAAGCGGCACACTTCACCACTTTGAATATGAAATGCCCTATTTTCCTTGTGTTCGAATTAACGTCCAATTCAAACACATGCAATGCAACATGAAAGATGCTTATCTTGCCTCTTTTACTTGTTCATTTTGTTAACTCATTTTAGTTACTGATTCATTCTTTAATCGATTAAGTCCATTGGTGAGTGTCTTCTAAAGCGAAAGAAGTGTCAACCAAGGGGTTAGTTCAAGGCATGAGGGAAGCTTTATGCCGTTGGTAATGAACCCTCAAAGGAGAATTAAACCATTAAGCATGGGTCTCAACCTCAAGCTCAAACAACCCTAAGGTTGAAACAACCCTCAAAGTAAATGAAAAAGTGAAGAAATGAGGGAGGTTGCAGAGATCTTAAATGTTGAAATGAAGTGCAAAACAACACTAAAACATGCTTTCAACTCAAAATAATGGTGCTCAAAGCATTAAAACTCTAAGCTAGTGAGGGAATTAACGCTATAACTATGCCATACAAGGCTCAAATTACGTAAGCAGCCAAAAATAGAACAAAGCAGGTTAAAACAGAGGCAAAAACATGCTAGACAAAAGCTAAGTTAGGCTAGAAAAATATGCTAGCACATGAAGCTAACTAGGCATGCAAACAAGACAAAGGATGGGAGGCTAACCCCTCCAATTTTGGACTTCAAAAGTTGATTTTTACCACTAAAAAACCTCTGAGATTTAGTGGTTAAAAGGTCCAAAAAGTTTGATTTGAAAATGGTGAAAAGATGGTAAAAGGGCTTAACAAGCTAAGAGACAAGAAGAGTGGACTACCCCTTAACACAAAATAGCCTCAAACCACCATTTTTAGGTCACAAAAACAGAGGTTTTACAGTTGAAAACTAGGCCAAAAACAGTATAAAAAGATGGCAAAACAAGCATTGAAAACAAGCTTAAATAACATGTGTTATACCTCTTCAAGCTAAGGCACAAAATAGGCAACAAACCAAGCTCAAACCTCCTTCTAGAGCTCAAACAAAGCTCCAAGTAATCTTAGCCCAAAGGTGAGAGTATTTGGGTAAGGGTTGATGTGCAAAAGCTAAGAGAAACTAAGCAAAGGTGTACAAAATAACAAGAGAGAGAGAGAGAGAGAGAGAGAGAGAGAGAGAGAGAGAGAGATTTTTTGGTCTAAATCTTCTAACCCCCCAAAATGGGGGAGGACACCCCCTATATATAGAATTACAAGTCTTGAGCTTGTGAACACCTCACTATATACGTGTATGAAGATGCAGCTCAGTGAGCAACAGCTGGCATAGCTGTCAATAAATATCTGGAAAGGGAGACCAATGCCGTCGGCCACCCCAGATAGCCGACCGGCCACCACTGGTAGCCGACAAGTACAAGACATGGCCGACAGGTCATGCACTTCTCCAGACTAGAGGCAACAAGCTCTTGGTCCAAAATGAAGCACAAAAAAGTTAAGGTTCAAGGCTCAAAGTCAGGGCGTTCCATCGAAGACTTCGGGCGCGCAAAATGAACACAAACAATCACAATCATCGAGTACACAAACAATGACATCCAAGTCTTGAGGACGATAAAAAATGGGGTGTCTACAGTTGTAGACTCGACTTTCTTCGCGCGCCCCCTTTCGGAGAGGTGCGAATTGGTCTCCTACAGTTCGGACTCCTGTCACGGTTCTGAATCTAATCTCACAAAGTGCAATGTGAGGCTGATAAACACCAAAGAGTCCAATCTGGAAAATCATTTTGGAAAATCAATTTTAAATCAAATAATGCCAAAATTAGACTGCATTGCCAGATTACAGAGTCGCCACCTAAATATTTTATTTTTGGAAAATTTAGGAAACCCTGACTCGTACCAAAGGCCACGTGTCCGTCATCACCAAAGTTGCCTCGGCTCGGGAACTTAGGTACGAGAGGGGAAGGTCTTGAAATGAGCACCCCCGCTTGCCTGATCAAAGATCGGCCTCTACTATCATGATATGTTGTTTTATAAACCTCATGTGTTCTTTTCTGATTATTAATCTAACTTTACTATGTGACGCACACACAAGTATAGGCTAAATCGCAAGAATTGGAACAAAACAATTCATGTTTGTTTGTGAAAATGGTTTGAAATTGCCACTCGCAAGTGGGATAAAGCGCGGATTTGCCACCCTCAAGTGGGCTTAGAAAACATGATTTGCCACTTTGCAAAGTGGGCTTAAAACTCACAATCATCGAATTGTCCTAATTCAAGCAATAAAGCCTTCATCCATAGGCATTCGTGCAGTTTAGCATTTAAGCAAATAGCCTCATGGCAAGCATACGAGACATGGCAACACTCACACTCATGCAAGGATGCTAAAGCGTAAAGACTTACAGTGTACTCCGAGCCAAAACAAAAGCTTGTTAGAAATATGCATGATCCTAACTATGCTAGCAATGCCTAATGCAACACATGCAATAATGCAACTAAATAGGCTCGGCTATCTAAGATGGTATATGAATGCAACAATTTGATACATGCTTTGAAACACGTATCCAAATAAGTGTTGAAATACAATGCAGTTTGAATGATGCGCCGAGCCCGGTACATGAAAGACAAATGAATGATGCACGCATGCAAACATAAGGTATGCTAATTGAAATGTGCCCTAAAACTAACCATCGAAAGCGGTTAAGTAAAAGGGAGAAAGACATGGAGTTGGAAGACATGCACACACGCACAAACACTTATTACAATATTGCGCCCTCGTGAAGGAGGGTCTGAATGAATAATCTAAGTTAACTAGCTACGCTAATTAACTAAACTAACTAATTAATTATACTACCTAATAAATTATTAGAAACCAAATTGAAACAAACAGCTATGCTAAGCTAATTAGAATATTACAAAACAAATTGAATAATCAGCTACAATAAGCTATTCAAAGCAATAAAAATGGCCTCGCGGGCGAGGAAGACATGCATGCTCGGTTGCACCTTCCCGAAAATCCGCCGCCTTGCCACCAGTTGCCTTTGTTTACACTTGCCTTGATCTCTGAGCATTGAACCAACATTCCAGACTGCTTCTGCTCCAAAACAGGAGCACTTTTGCACCAAAATGGACTAATGGCCGGTCGGCCACAAAAGGTGGTTGTCGGCCACCTTAATTGGCCGGTCGGCCAGTGAAGGTGGTCGGTCGGGTACTACCAGTGGCCGGTCGGCTACTTGCTTTTCCAAACTTCTGGTTTTGCTGCAACAGAGAACAACAGAGGCACAACAGTGTATTTTGCAGGGAATGTGTGTACTGCCACGTTCCTTGTCATTACTCAAGCTCAAAGGAGTGTGGCACTTGGCTCTCATGCCACCAATCAAGCACTTTCGTGCATGATGGTCCAAGAATCAAGCTTGTAGAAGCTTAATGAATGCACACATAAGACTCAAATGGCCACCACCCTATCATGCATGATCAAGGGTGACGGCGACCAAGAAGTGTGACACGTTTCGTTACTTTGAGTATGAAACGTCTCACATTTCTTGTGTTTGGATTAACATCCAATCCAAACACATGCAATGCAGCACAAATGCTTATCTTGGTCATGGTTTACTTGATTCAATTCTTGTTTACACATTTTACATTACCAAGCCATTCTTTAGCTAATTTCCCCAAATGTGGAAGTCCTCTAATGAGAGAGAGGTCAATCAAAAGATGACTTAAGACATGAGAGAGACCATGCCTTTGACTAGGAGGAACCCTCAAAAGAGAGTTAAAGCCATTTTAGCACAAGCCTCAATCCCAAGCTTAAACACAACTTTAAGACTAACCATCCCTCAAAACAAATAGAAAAATGAAGAAATGAGGGAGGTGGCAGAATTTCAGTGCTGAAATGGCATGAAACACAAGACTTTAACATGCAAACAATTCATGTACAACATGTTAGGAGACTAAAACATTAAAACTAGTGAAGAGCTTTACACTAGAACCATGCAATATCAAACTTAAATGGCCAAACCAGCTCTGGATAGACCTCAAACATGCAAAAACAGAGGCTAAAATGTGCTGAGATGGTAGCATGAAAAGCAAGAAAATCATGTTCATGTATTGGCTCACAAACAAGGCACAAAGCACTCCTCTCAAAGGCAATGAAAGAGTGGAATATCTGAGAGTGTAACAAGGATACATGCACTGAAATCATGTGTGAAATGGTGCTATGGCATGCAAACAACTCAAGCAAAGCATGCTAGAGGCCTTGAAACCCAAGACTAGTAAAGCCATTTACACTAGAGCTATATAAAACATGAGTCATATGACCAAAACAACTCAAAACAGTCCTAAAACAACTTAAATAAAGTTCTAAAATATGCTTGAAGTAGGCTAGAAAGGGCTAGAATAAGAGGCTAATGCATACCACAAACTAAACTAGCAAGCATGATTACACTACAAGTGTAAAAAGCAAGCAACAAGTGACTTAACCAGCCAAAAACAGAGCTAAAGCAAGTCAAGAAAATCACAAAAACATGTTGAGGTCAAGCTATGAGATGGTAGAAAAACATGCTCACATGTTGGGTCATCAACACTTGCAAAGAAGACACAAGGAGAGGAGGCCCACCCCTCCTATTTTGGACCTCAAAACCAACTTTTTACCACTGAAAAAGCTCTGAGTTTCAGTGGTTAAAGGGCCAAAAAAGAGTTGTTTGAAAAGCTTTAAAAGATGGCACACTACCTAGCAAACAAGCTACAAAAGAGGGTGAACCACCCCTAACTCCAAAACAAACTTCAAACCACTATTTTAACCATAAAAATAGAGTTTTTTAGAAGTTAAAACCAGCCTAAAACTAGCATGCAAATGTGGCAAAATAAGCAACTAAGACAAAGCTTTAAAGAGGGTAAGTCCTTACCCTTGAAGCACAGTAACAAATAGCACAACTTCTGAGCCAAAACCAACTTTAGGAACTCCAAACAAGCCTTAAGGAACCTCAGCTCCAAGATAGGGATATTTGATCAAGAGTCACTTTGCAAATATGTGAAGAAAGCTCACTTTCAAGCACAATATATATATATATATATAGAGAGAGAGAGTTCTAGAGAGAGAGAGAGATAATTTTTGCTCCTAAAAATTCTGAACCACTCGAATGGGGGAGGGACCTCCCCTTATATAGAAAACAAGCAAAAAGCTTGTTTCCATCCATCCATACACGTGTATGAGGGATGCATTCAGTGACCAACAGCTGGCACAGTTGGCACACAAAATATCTAAAAAAGGAGAAAATTGGCAGTCGGCCACTTCAGGTGGCCGATATGCCACCTCCCCTAGCCGACCGACCACTTCAAGTGGCTGGCAAGGAGGAAAAGTGGCTGACAGTAGCCAAAAGTGGCCAACAAGGCCCTTCTCCCCTCCAAGCTAGAGGCACCAAGGTTTGGCCCAAAAACAAGGCCAAAAGAAAGAGGGCTTAGAGGCCTAGAGACAAGGCACTTAGCCGAGACCTTCGGGCGCTCAAAACGAGCATAAACATGCGCAATCATTGAGTGCACAAACGATGACGTCAAAGTCTTGAGGTCGGTCAAAAATGGGGTGTCTAAAACAGGTGCCCCTCTTTGACAGAACTCGGAAGTCATGAAATGACGGGAGTGAATGTCAAAGCCCAGAGACGACCTATTTTTGGCAAGGCCAAAGACTTGGACAAACAGACAAGCAAGACAAAGATGGTTGCGTTCGCAGGCTGCCTACGTATCCATTTGCAAGGAATCAAACCAGCGTAGTTCTGGGGCAAGATACAAATGATATGCACGATCCGAAAACATAACTTATGATCATGTAATGAGACTGCAATGAAACATCTACATGCAAATGTTATGCAAAGAAATGCTACAGTTAAACCGAAACAAGGTACAACAAACTCAAACATGAATAGAAGTAAGTAAACATGAACCCAACCACATTTCATACAGAAAGGATGTAAGAAAATTATGCAAGCTTAACTACGCATCATGCAGGAAAGGCAAAGAATAACACAACCGTCGGGCGCACCCGAGGTGTCAAACAAGATCGTAATGCGTTGCACGGGGAAAGAGAGAAGGGATGGTGTGAACACTGGGACGTACTTGGTTGTTCTTAACCAAAAGGGAGCGATGATAAACATCGGAACACATCCAAATGCTTTTAACCAAAACAAGGAGTGGTGATAAACATCGGAACACATCCAAATGCTTTTAACCAAAATAGGGAGTGGTGATAAACATCGGAACACATCCAAATGTTTTTAACCAAAACAGGGAGTGGTGATAAACATCGGAACATGTCCAAATGCTTTTAACCAAAATAGGGAGTGGTGATATACATCGAAACACGTCCAAATTCTTTTAACCAAAACAGGGAGTGGTGATAAACATTGGAACACGTCCAAATGCTTTTAACCAAAACAGGGTAAATAAGGGAAATCGAATGACAAGAATGATCTCACTTGGAACTCCTCTGAATGAACCGTACATACAATATCGTGCCTGCATAACAAAGAAACTCAACAAGCATAACATAGTAAGAGTGCATATTCTATGCAAGACGAACAACCATGACACAATGTTAGAGACATGTTTTATGCAAAACATGCGAAAAACAAAACAGAAGCATATTCTATGCAACGAGGACTGGAGCATGTTCTATGCAACATCGGAATGCATATTTAATGCAATAGTACAAAATGCATGTTCTATCAATAGTACAAAATGCATGTTCTATGCAAGATTAGCAAATGCATGTTCTATGCAACATCGAAAATTGAAGCATGCTCTATTTAAATGTGAAAGGTGATGCAAGATCACATGTAAAATGCATGTTCAGTGCACCAATAAGGAGATGCACGATAAAATCGACTTAGTTGCAACTTCCGATTTGCCTCTCAAAAGAGTTGCAACAAGTTAAAAAAGGATACACCTCATTGATGTTGGTCAGCGATGAACCATCGTGCACCGAAGACACGGTTTGGAGCTTCCACAGAGGCAATTTGAGCTTAAAAGTGAACTTTTCTTGCACTTTCTCCAGAACTAAGGACACAAAGCAGTAGAAAAGCACAAAGGAGGAGCACTGGAAGCTTGTCGGCCACTAGGAAGGGGTGTCGGCCACCAATGGTGGCTGTCGGCCACCAATGACAGTTTCGGGCCATTTTGGTCATTTTACATCGGGTCTTTATATTTACATCCCCAAACTTTATTTCCTCACTTTTCCCTAGCCAAAATTCACCCCTTTCTCTCTCTAGACACTTTTCCCATCTAGATCGGTGCTTTATACGCGTTTTCCAATGTCCTACGCGAAGTTGATTCGCTAAAACCTCTTAATTTCCTTCGTTTTGAACCGATTGAAACTTGATTTCGGTACTTTTTCTTAGAGTTTCACCACTTGAGGCTTATTTCCCTTGAGTTTCTCTTGGGTTTGGTGCCTTTTCCGGGGCTTTGAGTTTTCCCCCCATTTTCTCTCTCTCAGGGTTGACTTTTGTTGACTTTTGGCATTTTCTACCCATTTTCCTCATTTTTGCCTACTTTCTCGTCTCCTTTCCAGATGGCAGACGACATACCACATGACGAAGCTTCCCCGGGGATGGAGGTGGATCCCGAGCCTGTGCCACTACCACCTAGAGTTCGACCCTTTGACCCAAAGCCATACCATCCTGAGACACATGTGCTACCACCCGATACCATCCGTCATTTCAGAGGATTTGCATGAGGTGCGCTAGAGAACCTCTTGCTATGAGAGTCAGAGTCTCATTTATCCTACGATGCCACCAAGGTATACACTATATTCTTACATTCACCACAATATACATTGCATTTCTCGCATAAATCACAGTCTTGCACTGTATTTCTTGACACTGCCTTTCATCTGCTTGTCTCAAACACATGCTTGCATTGTATTTCTCACACTGCCTTTCGTCTGCTTGCTCTGATTTCAGGAGGACTCACACTCTATCAGAGGATACAGAGCCACATATTCGAGGGAGTGGTACAGGGAGCTCCCTGTCGGCGTCCGCCAGATTGTTGATGAGGCCGGCTTCGGCTTGTTCTATATGGGGCTATCGCACCACATAGCGAACAGGCCCTTACTTGGTGCGCTGGTAGAGAGGTGGTGAGATACCACCAACTCTTTCCACTTCTCTTCCACAGGGGAGATGACGATGACTCCCCATGACTTCGACATGCTCACTGGCATAGAGGTAAGGGGTCGTCCGATCCCTTATGATACAGACATGGGCGAGTGAGAGGCCACCTGGATCTACCTATTGGGGGCTCATCCACATATCTTCTGGTCAGGGATGGTCTGATACACTTGGTTCTCAGAGCATTTCAGAGGGACAAACCCAGAAACCCCTGAGGAGATCGAGCAGTACGCTCGAGGCTTCTTGATGTTCCTCTTCGGCACCACTTTGTTTGTCGACCGGGTGAACACCGTCGGGCTATATCTCTTGAGTGCCTTGGTGGACTTGTCTCATATCCGGCTTTACGACTAGGGCGGCGCTGGCCTGGCCACCTTGTACGGATACATGAGCTTGACATCCCGTAGGAGATAGAACAGAGTTGGCGGCTACTAGAGAGCCTAGAAGGTATGCTTTACTTTTCTGCTTCGCATTTCCTGCCGCACTTTCTGCTTTTCACTTTCTGCACACTGCACACACATAGTCTGATCTCTGCTTTGCATTTGTACTTTCTGTACGCTGTACTATACATCTTGCTTTTTGTATTTTCTCTATATCCTGCATTCCCTGCACATTGCACACATATTCTACTTTCTACATTGCCTATGTTTACCTGTTATATACTCACTGTTTCCCTTTTGCTTTTTACAGCTGTGGGAATACGGATATTTTCCCACACTTGTCCCAGAGCCGGAGGTGGAGATGCCCCTTATTGTACCATACTCTCACCGGTACGATAGCAGGTGCGTGAGGAGGACCAGGGAGACCTTTCTGTTCTTCTGTCAATGCTTCGACACCGTGACCGCAACAAAGGTAACTCAGAACTCATGGTTATTGATACTTTATTTTAGCTTTGCTTCATATCGCATATCTAATAGCAACTAACAATCTGTACATTTTCTGTTTGCAGATCTCGTGGCAGCCCTAGGCGATGATGCCTAAGGGAGTCAGGGACCAGTTTACCGGCGCTCGAAGGGCTTCCTGTTATCGGCTTATACTTGAGGGCCCGATCTGCCGAGCCTGGTTCTTAGGCAAGCACTTCATACGCTAGACCTTGGGTTTACCACAATAGATAGTTTCCATGCCGCCTCCGCCATCCATGCGAGCTACATAGAGCCTCTTCTCCCAGGAGGTGATTGATTTTACTCGAGGCGTGGACGCAGACTACTTTCTCAGAGAGGGGGACTATGCGACATTTATTCAAACGCATCTCGTGCCTCCCTTAACGGGTACTCGTGCTCGTACTAGGAGGGCAGCAGACATTCCTTCGACAACTAGGGCTCGAGCATCGAGGGATAGGGCCAGAGGAGTGCCCCTGCTAGTTTTCGGTTGGCCAGAGCTTCTGACCGAGTTGACAGACTGGCAGTACACTAGTGAGGCTTACCAGATTCTAATTTAGCCTCCAGCTGCTGGTCACAGAAATGTCAGAGCTGTTGACTCATCTCCAATACGTATCACAGTTTTCATTTTCCATTCTCTCTGATATTCATTCCTTCCGAACAGTGATCATTCTTAATGCATTTGTAGGCACTTCCAGGATACATCGAGGGATTGCTGGAGCTATTAGCTTCTTTCGAGGACATGATCTTCAGGAGGGAGGCATTGCTTGGCTTCCACAGCATTCAGGTAGTTTCTCTAATTTTCTTACATTCCAGTCATCACATTTCTGCCGACACACTGAAATGGGCATTTCAACTGAACATTTTCCCATGCTGCACTGATACACTGCGTCTGAATTCTGCACTGTCATACTGTATTCATACTCCGTACTTGATCTCTGCATGTACTTATTCTGCACACCATACTTGCATGTGATACACATACTATGGCTGACAAATATCAACTTCCGTTCCAAGTCCCACCTCTACCGATAGTACCGGCAACAGCAGTAGCAGGACCATTAGTACCCCCTTCAGCAGCAGGGAGAGAGAGATAGATTCCAGCGCGCGGCCGAGGCCGAGCTAGGAGTGCCCCAGCTGAGAGTGGCCCTTTAGAGCCTATTCTGAGCGAGGATAATATAGAGACCAACGAGGCCGAGGAGGCGGTGAGTCAGCACGCTGAATCATCCGAGAGCGGAGACGATGACACTAGCTCGGATTCTGCTAGTGCTGATGCTGATGCCGAGGAGGGCTCCGAGGCAGAGGGCGACGACGATTCTGGTTCTGATTCAGCATCTGGTTCAGATAGCGGTGCAGATGGAGACAGCTCTGCAGAGTTCGCTCCGCCGAGGAAGAGGACGAAGAGGGCCTCTAGAGCTTGAGATAGCTGGCGCTGATTTTTGTATATTTTGTTTAGTTTTTTTTTTTGCTAGTAGTGTTTGCACTTTGTACAACTTTAAACAGGTTTTATTTTTGCTTCAAAAAAACCTTGTACTCTTTTGTAAAAAGTGACCATGATCGGAATGAAAATCAGTCCTTTTGATGAAAAATTATTGTATTTTGCATTCTGAGCACCATATAACATCGCATAGCATAAAAACGAGATTGATCTTGATTGAAAATTGCACATTGCAGTGACACTTTCTTAATCAGGTAATGAACCGACCAACACTTAACAAACAAAGTAAGACAACTCGATAAACAACTAACAATAACAACTTGATAGACAATGCAACAATTCGACAAGCAAAAACAAAACAAATACAACCCGATAAGCAACACAACAACTTGATAAACAAATTGAAACAACTCGATAAACAAATTAAAACAACTTAAAAGCGACTCAACAAAACTACTAAAACAAGACAGTAGAATGCACCAAGAGCAAAACAAAACATAGGTTCTCAGCACTCTCAACACACAAAAAGACCACAAGAATGCTGTCGGCCATGAACAGAGGCTGTCGGCCACCAATGGTGGCCGATCGGCTATAAAAGGTGGCTGGTCGGCCATCAGTGTGAAAGACCGCTATATTGTTGCCACCTGTCTTCCACTCAGTGCCCTTATCTTTTACAAAAGTTGGGACTTCGTAGTTTCTTCATTCCAGCTCTGTTTTTGCTACAAATAGGGCCACTCCATATCAAAAAACTCTCAAATTGGATTGCAACTTTAGATGGCCCAAAAAAAGTGAATTTCTGGGGTTTCGGGATAAGTGCACTATTCCCATTAAGTCGTACCCCGCTGTGTTTTTCGTTCTTTCATGCCGCGGCTAGATGGTGGAACCCGGTTACACATGTGTTTAGCTTCGGGGGGCAAGAGATGTGCCCTACAATTGAAGAATTCCAAGCTTTGATGGAATCCCGGCGTGACAAGGAAAGCTTGCCCCAGCCCCCTTTTGGTCATATCCAAGCTTTAGGAAGGATGTGTGGACTCACTTTACATGAGGCTCAATCCTTGGTTCACAACAGAGAGTTGGATATTCCCAGTCTCATTCATCGATTTTTTGATGCCGGTGACCGTGACGACCATCTTTGGCAGATTTTTCGGCAGCATGACCTTTGTTTGTATATGTTGGCTCATTTTCTTCTTGCCCCGGGTTTCGGAGGGTCTAGTATTTGACTAATGGACGTGGTCCAAGGCTTCAAAGAGAGCAAGAGCTGCATTAGCAGGAAGTCCACTACTCTTGCAGGTAATGTTTCCCACCCTATCTAATGTGTGTTCCTCACATCACTTAGCACTCAGGCTCTGTTTTTCTCTCAATTCCCTTTCTCACTTTTTCTCTCCACATACACCTCTCTATTCTTTAATCTCTCTTATTTTTCATCCCTCCCCAGATATGGCTTATAGACAAGTTGAAGGTAGTGGACTTATGCCCTGCATACTCAACACGAGGCTATTTTTTTTGCTAACGGCTAGTTGGTTTCCCGAATGAGGGGTGGTGGTGCCATTGGATGTGCAACAGGTCTGCTGCTAACATTGCTTGGCATTGCCCCGAGATGAGTTATAGCATGGCTCGGTAACCCGGCATTTAACTGATTGGCTTGACACATTGTGTCTTCTACTTTCCATTCCGGTTCAAGCGTCAGTTCGGACACGACCAGACTTGCCCAGGAGAGGGGGTAGAGTACCCGGCTTCATTTCCAATCTGAGGGCCATAATTAGCTCTATATCCCACTGCTTGGAGAACAAGGGAGCTTCTGGCTCCTGTTCCCAATTTCAGTTGCACCCTTTCTGGCGAGTGCTTGACTTGGCTTGAAGATGAGGCGCAAGCTGGGCCTACTTTAGCATCTGAAGCTTCCACGAGCTTAGGGAGGGGATGCAGGAACACCTGACTCATCTATGCCCCAAGTTTGTTGCTTTGATCTGAATTTTCAAGTTTTCCTTTTAAATGTAATAAAAAACAACTTTGATTTGTATCAAGAGTTAGAGAACTTTGTATTGAAATCAATGAAATTAAAGTTGTGGACACTGAAAGTTTTTCCTTTTGGTCCAAAAATGGTCTAAGTTGTAAAAAGATTAATTTGAACAAAATCAACTTTTATCAAAACTTTTTAAAACCATTTTCGATAAGGATCATAACTTGACACACTTGGAATCTCTCCTCGAGATGTATAACCCCGAATCCAGAAATGGAAAATTGCCCCTAGACTGAATAGCACTACTCAGCCCTGTATCCGGCTCTTCTCTTAGAGTAAGGACCACAACCGAACTTTCAGATAATGAGCAGACAAAGACGCCTTGATCAAACACATGGACATAGTTGATTTGGAGGTGCTTACGGCCGAACTTCAGAATGAAGTTGCCTACGTATCCCGAAATGGAAATCAGGCCTTACATAGTTCGATGCAAGTTCACTCGGGTATTAATGCTCTCTTTTTGCACTCTAACTTTTGCCAAGGCCGCCTTTTCTGGGTTTTCAATCTTGCGAGCTCGGTTTTTCTTTTTTCCTATTTTTTGTGATCTAATCTTTTGCCTAGGTCGCCCTTCCGGGTTTTCAGTCTAGCACGCCACTCAAGGATAGTATTTCTTCAACTTGTCCATGTTGATTGGTTGAGAGAATTCTAGGCCATCTAGGTCTATAAGAATGACAGCTCCACCCGACCAGATTGATTTGATGATGTAAGGGCCAGTCCAATTGGGTCTGAACTTGTCCCTAGGGGCATGGATGGGAGCTCGATTTTCTTTGAGCACCAAATCCCCTTCTTTCAGATTCCTGGACTTAACTTTCTTGTTGAAAGCCCTGGCAATTCTGCATTGATATCCTTAGACATGGTACAGTGCTTCCAGCCTCCTCTCGTCGAACAGCATTAGTTCCTCGAACCTACTCTGCTGCCAATCCGCTTCTGTTATCTGGTACTCAACTATAACCGCAGCGACGGAACCTCTATTTCAATTGGCAAAACAAATTCCATCCCATAAACCAGAGAATACGGAGTTGCCCCAGTAGATGTTCGAATTGAAGTTCTATAGCCCCAGAGCGCAAAATGACAATTTGTCTGGCCAGTCCCTGTAAGTCTCAACTATTTTTTGCAAAATGTGCTTGATGTTCTTGTTGGAGGCCTCTGCAGCTCCATTGGTTTGCAGCTGATATGTGGATGACTTATGAAAAGCCACGTTGTACTTCCCCAACAAGTCAATCACTTCTTTCTTAAAATGGGAGCCATTGTCAGAAATGATCTCATTCGGGACCCCATAACGACAGATGATGTTAGTCTTGATGAACTTGGCCACATGCGATGCTTTCAGCACTGCATAGGACTGGGCTTCCACCCACTTTGTAAAATAGTCAAATGCCACCAGGATGTACTCATGCCCGTTTAACCCTTTTAGCGTAATTGCCCCAATGACATCAATTTCCCAGATTGAAAACGGCCATGGTGAAGTCATGTTGTACAACTTCAACGGCGGAATATTCATGCCATTGGCATGAATTTGGCATTTGTGGCATCGCCGAACAAAATCGATACAATCCTCCTCCATGGTTGACCAGTAGTAACCCTGCCTGAGAATCTTCCAGGCTAGCATTACTCCGCTCATGTGTGCTTCACACTCCCCCCCATGGATGGCCTCCATTAGGCGCTTCGACTCTTCCACATCAACACACAGCTTGTGCATTCCCAGATGACCACGTTTGTACAACTTACCCCCGTAGATGATAAACTGAGTAGCCATTCGCCATATTGCCCTCTTATCTTTGGCGTTTGTCCCTAGTGGATAAACCTCCTTTTCCAAGAAGTTTCAGACATCATAATACCAGGGGTTCTGATCTTGTACTTCATCTATTGCGACAATCAACTCATAGGCCGGCGTGTACCTCTGTTCAATAATGATCAGATGCATCCGGCCTTCTAAAGGGATGTTTATCATGGAAGATAGAGTTAATAAAGCATCAGCGAACCTATTGTTCTCTCTTAACAAATGTGTAAAGGTTAGCTTTTCAAACCTAGAAATCAGAACATCCAGGGTTTGGTGATAGATTTTCATCCTTTTTTCCTTAACCTGCTAGTCTCCTTTTACTTGAGACACAACCAGGTTCGAGTCCCCAATGGCGTCCAACCTTTTTGCCCCTAGTTCTAGGGCGACTTCCATGCCAGTGATACATGCCTCAAATTTTGCTTCGTTGTTGGATACTTTGAACCGGAGTTTGAAGGCTAAAGGTATATGGGAATTGTCGGGTGCTATCAGCAACACCCCTATCCCATAACCGCATTGATTAGACGCTCCGTTAAAGTACATTGTCCAAATCTCTTTCTCCACCTGCAAAATAGCTTCATCGGGGAATAGGTATTCTACTGCTTCGTCCCCTCCACTGGATGATCTACCAGAAACTCTGCTACTGCTCTCCCCTTGACAGACTTGCGAGTCACATATTTCAGATCAAATTCGGAGAGAAAAAGCAACCAACGGGCTAGCCTACCCGTAAGTGCTGGTTTCTCGAAGAGATATTTAATGGGATCTAATCTCAAAACCAAAATTACAGAGTGAGCTAACAGGTAGTGCCTTAACTTCCTGGTAGCCCATACCAAAGGCTAAGCAAGCCTTCTCCAACGGGGTGTAATGGGTCTCATAGTCCAACATTTTCTTGCTCAGGTAATAGATGGCTTCCTCCACTCTATCCGCATATTCCTGCGCAAGCATGAAGCCCATAGTCGTGTCGATTACTGACAGATACAAAATCAACGGTTTTCCCGGCATTGGCAGTGACAACATGGGTAGGTTTTGAAGGTACTGCTTGATCTGCTCAAAAGCAAATTGACATTGGCCATCCCATTGGAATTTCTTTCCTTTCTTTAAGAGACCAAATAGTGGTTCACAAGTCAAGGTTAATTTTGCAATAAACCATCTTATGAATTGCACTTTACCCAGAAAGCCTCGCACCTCCTTTTCAGTCCTTGGTGGTGGCATTTCTAGTATGGCCTTGATTTCAGAAGGATCAACCTCGATGCCCCTCTGTGTGATCAAGAAACCTAGCATTTTCCCTGTTGTTATGCCAAAAGTGCATTTCTGTGAATCGATATTCTCTGATCCGTTAAAAGAATTTCTTCATGGCGGTGTAGTGGCCCTCTCTTTCCATGGACTTGACAATCATGTCGTCCACATACACCTCAACCTCTTTGTGGATCATAGCGTGTAAGATAGTGGTTGCAGCCCGTTGATAAGTAGCCCCAGTATTTTTCAGACCGAACGGCATCACCCTGTTGCAATAGGTTCCCCATGATATAGTGAATGCAGTCTTCTCCCTGTCCTCGGGTACCATCAAAATTTGGTTGTACTCAAAAAATCCATCTATAAAGGAGTGCAACACATGGCCTGAGGTGAAGTCCACCAATTCATTGATGTGCGGTAGAGGAAAGTCGTCCTTCGGACTAGCTTTGTTCAGATCTCTGAAATCCACACACACCCGAATTTTTCCATCTTTCTTCGGCACCGGAACAATGTTGGCCAACCTAGTCGGATACTCAGATACTAGCAAAAACCCTACGTCTATCTGCTTGGTGACCTCCTCTTTAATCTTCAAAGCCCAATCCAGGAATATTCTCCAAAGCTTCTACTTGATGGGTTGGGGTCGGGGTCGAGAGGGATCTGGTGCTGTACAATCTCAAGATCGATTCCAGGCATGTCTTCGTAGGACCACACGAAAACATCTTTGAAATCTTTTAATAAAGCGACTAAGCGCTCGCGTTCTTCCGAAGACAACGTGGACCCGATCTGGACCAGACATGGATCCTTCTCAGTACCCACATGAATTGGAATGATTTCATCAGCAAGGGGCTTTACAAACCTCTCCTCTTCTCATTCAATCAAATGTTTCAAAACCAAAGGAATTCCTTTCTCGTCATTTTTATCAAAATTTTGAAAGTCATGATCAATGCAATATACAAGTGGCACATAGAAGTACTCAGAAACAGCAGTGGTATCATTCTCATTCAAAGGTTCTAGCTCATCCAATTCTTCGGTTACAACCGACTCAAAAGAAAAAGGAAAAGACAACTTGGACAAAACAACGGCATCCAGGTTATCAACCCCAGGAATACCGGACTCTGACTCAGAAGAACTGGAATCTAATCCCGACTCCACAGACTCTGTGGAATCAAATTCAGGCTCACTACCTGATTCAGAACTGCTGGACAAAAAGCCCTCCTCTAGCTACCAAGTGAGGGAGCGTGCGTTAGATGCATCCAGAATACCACCGGAAGGGTCCACACCTGATTGGTCTCTGATCATGGAAACGGTGAAGTCATCCCCCAAGCTCTCTAGATCGATCGGAGGATCCGAAAGGAGACAAGCCAGCGCTGCTCTTATCTCAAGTTCACTGATGTCGAACTCACCCTCTGCATTCTGTTCAGCTTCAGCAGTTACTTCAATTTGTTCCTCTGTGGCTTTACCCTTATGTAGCTGCAAGTCGAAGAAAATCTCAAAGTCGGATAGACGTCGCTTCTCAGATTTCAACCATGGCTCAAGAAAGCCGTAAAATGGGAAGTCTTCCCTCTCCCAGATAAAGCGGCTGTTCAGACTATGTACAAGCTCATAGTGCTTCCCACTTTGCTTTGTTTTGGCTCTTCCTGCCATTTCCTTCCCTTTTCTCACCCAGTCCTCTTTGGTAGGCGTATAGCCCAAACCAAAGGCATAAGGGTTATGTGGCACTTTGACCAGTCCAGTAACGCGCTTTCAACCGCTCTTTTCTAATCCCATCTCAGGTATATGCTGTAGCTTGTTCATGAGATACACCGATTGAGCGCTGACATATAGGTCCTCATTAACAGCTAAGATATTTTGCACCACCCGAGCTTCAGCCAAGGTAAAACCAAACAAGAAAACATCATCGTCGCCGTGTACAATCTCCAGTACTGGTGTAGTGACCTCTGGCAGAGGATGTACAGAAGAATTCCCGAAAACTATGGCTACCCCTTTTCCAAGAGGGTACTTCAGCATTTAATGCAAGGTGGAAGAAATAGCTTTTACTTGGTGCAGCCAAGGTCGCCCAAGTAACAAGTTGAAGGTAGTCGGAACATCCAGGACGTGAAACTCAATATACTGTTGGACCGGCTCGACATGTGTTCTGATTTGAACTGTTCCCATCACCTCTCTGCTTGTGTTGTCGTAAGCCCGGATCACCTGGGCCATATGTAGAAAATCCGCTGGCTTCAAGCCAATAGCATAGGCCATGTGCGATGGAAAAACATTAATTGCAGACCTGGTGTCAACCAATACAACCGACACCCACTTCTCTCTGCATTCAATGGAGATGTATTAGGGTTTGTTATGCGCAGAGCCCTCGGGCAGCTATTCCTTATCCGAGAAGGTCAAAGTCGGCGAAGCACCTCCCGGGAAAACAAGTCCCACTAATTGTTCTGGAGTTGTGTTGATAGACAACTTGGCCCTATCCATTGTTGACAAGATAGCTTGCCGGTGCACGCGCGAAGCCATAAGCAACCCCCAGATAGATATGTCTGCTTGGATCTTCTTCAACTGCTTTAGTATAGCTTCCTCCTCTAACAGTTTTTCCTTCTGTTTTTTAGCCTCTTTGTCTTTTTCGGATACTTCGGGTTGGTCCAGGTTTGGAGGCTTGAAGTACTGCCCACTTCTAGTCATATGATCCATCTCCTCAGAGTACCAAGTGTCGTCTGGCAGGTGTAGACGCGCCCGTGGGCCCCACGCTACAGTTCGGACTCGAATTGTCACGGTTCTTAATCTGAACCAAAGAGTACAAATCCGGCAAATCGTTTTGAAAAATAGATATTTTAGAAAGAAGTGCCAAACATGGACTGTTTCCCTAGATACAGAGTCACCACCTAAATATTTTATTTTGGGGGAATTTAGGAAACCCTGATTCAGTGCCAAAGGTCACATGTCCGTCATCACCAAAGTTGTCTCGGCTCGGGAACTTGGGTACGATTGGGGAAGGTCAGCTATGAGCACCCCCTCTCGCCCGATCAAAGATCGGCCTCTACTAACCGTGATATCTAGTTTTGAAAATATTATGCGTTCTTATTCCGGTTATTAGCTTAGATTTACTATGTTATGCGCACAGCAAACAAGTATAGACCGGGTCGCCTGAATTGGAACAAAACATTTCATGTTTGTTTGTTTGAAAATGGTTCGATGATGCTAACCCGCAAGTAGGCTAAGACATGAATTTTGCCACCCTCAAGTGGGCTTAGAAAATATAGTTTTGCCACTTCCAAGTGGGCTTAAAACTCGCATTCAATGCATTTTTCCATTTCAAATAACCCAACCTTCACCCACAGGCATTCAGGCAGTTATATCACATATGCAACTAGCCTCATGGTAATTATGCTATCATGGCAACATTCACACACATGTGGCATGATAAAGCATAAAAGCTTACCTAGTACTCCAAGCCAAAACAGAAACCAGTTAGTAATCATGTGCATGATCCTAGTTCATGTTAAGATGGCTAATGCAACACATGCAAAATGCAACTAAGATAGGCTCAGCTAATCTACAATGACATGTGAGATGCTACAACTAACACGTATTCAATTTGGAATTGAAGTACAAATGCAGTTGGAATGATGCGCCGAGCCCGGTGCATGCAAAACGAATGAATGGATGCAAACATGCTATCATACTGTATGCTAATTGAAGCATGCCCTAGACTAACCATCGAAAGCTAGTAAATAAAAAGGAAGAAAGACGTGGGGTTGGAAGACATGCACACACTCACGCACACTTATTACACAATTGCCCTCGCTCGGAGGGTCCGAATAAATATTACAGTCCGAATAAATAATACTAAATTAATTATTACAAAATTTCTAATTAATTAACAAATTAAATGCAGAAAGAAGGTGGCCACAACCCCGCCTCAGGATGCGTGAATGATGCATGCTTGACTCGTCTCGCTCGGAAACTCGTTGCCATAGCATTGTTGCCTCCGTTAACACTGTCCTGCTCCTCTGAGGACTGTGAAAATTCTTGGGGCACCTTTGAACTGATTCCTTATCAGTCTGGAAATCACCGGCCAATTCAAAGCACCACCGGCCATGGAGATGGGCTTATCGGCTAACTGTTGTACCACCGGCCAGCCACCGATGGTCGGTCGGCACTGTAGGTGGCCGGCCGGCCATTTCTTCCTGCAGAATCCTGCAGTTGACAGTAGCAGAGGGCAAGCAGTGTATGGCATGGAATTTTCAAGCAAATGTGGGCATAGCCACACTCCCTATCACGCAATGGACTCAAGGGAGCAGGGCCCTCGACCCTCGGGCCATCAATCGCGAATTTCAATGCATGATGGCCCAAAAGCCAAGTGTGCAACTTTGATATCAAATGAAATGCAAGCACAAAACACATCAAAGGGCCCCAACGCCTATCATGATTGATCAAGAGGCAAGGGATGCATGCTCAATGAAATGCAACCTAGGCATGGAGGCTAAGTGTGCAACATGAACATGCAAATGAGCAATGTATACTAGGCATGCAACCTAAACATGTACACAAACATGGCATACAACAACATGCAATGATGGACTTAAACTAACATGGATAGCTCCCAAGCATGCCAAAATCAGTGGCCATGTGATGAAAATGAGGCAACCAAGATGCATGCAAACATGCACAATGCAATGGCCCCGAGTCTAAGGCACAAAACACAACTCCACAAAGGCATTGAAAGGATGAATTCTGGCATACAATGGCATATGTTCCAGCACTGAAGTATGATGCTCAATGGTCCCGAAACATGCAAATATGCCACCCAATGCATGAAATAACCCCCGAAACTCAAAACTAGGCACATGTATTGAACTATAACTATGCAAAGCAAGTATTATTTGACCATGAAGCATGAAGATAGAGCCAAGGCAGTACCAAAATATGCACAATACTAGTTTAAAGCATGGCGAAAAAGTGCTAACATGTAGGGCTAAAACAATATGCAAGATTGGCTAGTAAGCATGGTTTATACCACACCTATGTGAAGCATATGAAATCTCACCAAACCAGCCAAAAACAGTGAACAAAACATGTCAAAATATGCCCAAATACCCACTAAAATGAGGTCTACGCATGCAAGAACGATGAGCTCATTTGATAAGCTACAAGAGGGGTTACTCTACACATGCATCAAGGATACTTAGCATAGCAAAACCAACTCTGAAAATGAGTCATGGGGGTCCTAAAACCTACTGAAAAATGATAGAAACAAAGCTTGGAAGCTTGCAAATAGGGGGTCCTTTGGAAGGCCCAAAAGGCCACCAAACAAGACAAGGAGAAAGGGGGCCACCCCCTCTGATTTTAAGGCTCAAGAATACACCTAAGCCATTGAAAATCCACTGGATTTTAGTGGCTAAGAGGCCAAACCAAGGCCAATGCAAATGCTCTAATGCATAGCCCTAATCATGAGGAAATAGAGTGTGCATAGGGGAAGATGACCCCAAACAAAAAAATGCCCTTAATCAAACTTCAAGAGAGGCTCAAAATAAGACTTTTTTTATTTCATGGAAAATCTCGAAAATGCTTGCAAGTAAGGCTAAGCTAGGATGAAAAATTAGCCCAAAAAGAGAGATGGATGATACAAGGAGGTAGATGACCTCAAACAGAAAAGTGTCCTTAATCAAATGTTAAGAGGAGCCCAAAATAAGACGCTTTACAGTTTTTGTTGAAGCCCATAAATGCTTTCAAATAAGGCTAAAGAGCGAAGCAACATAAGGCTACAAAGAGGGAGATAGTTACTTACCCTTGTAGCACAGCAATGCAGCAGCTTCTAGACCAAGATGGTGAGCTCTCAACCTCTGAAAATCAACTTCAAGGTGCTAGAATGGGTGGTGGAGGTGATAGGCTATGAGGTGTAGTGCAATGGGACCAAGAACAAGGGTTTTTTTGGAGCTTGGAATAGAGAGCTATGGAGGAGTGTGTGTGTATGAGCCTCTGAAAATTCAGAATCCTGGCAAAGGAGAGGGGAACCTTCCTTTATAGAGCCAAGAGACTAAAGCTTCTCTTAGAAGCTTCAAACCAAGAGCAAAGATCCTCCATACACGTGTGTGGAGGATCCAGTCTGTGCCCTCTAGCTGGCATAGCTGGCATCCATTCAATCTGTAGAATACACCGGAAGGTCGTCGACTAGAAAAATTGGTCGGCTGGCTACTTTAACTGGTCGGTCGGCCATCTATTTGGTCGGTCGGCCATCTATTCTGGTCGGTCAGCAGGAAAAATCTACCCTGTAGGTCCAACTTCAAATGGGCATAACTCCTTCATGTGAACTCCTTTTTAGGTCATTCTTGTTCCAATTGAAGCCCCGGAAGTAAGATTTCCAATGGCACCAGTCTTACATCAAAATTCCAACTATGAAAAAAGTTATCCTTGTTTTGGTGAAGGGTGCTTAGTTTCGGTCCAACCGGGATGATGCCCAACTTCAACCAATCATATCTCCCCCATCCAGACTCGGCCTTAGGATATTCTTAAGTGAAAAACGAAGCCCAAGAAGTCTTTTTTCCAACGGTGGTGGCATCATAGCTTAAATTAGAGTGCATACACAGATAAACCTGATTTAGCGAGGACTGCCCGACTCTCTTTTAGAGATTCATGCCCAACTTCTTTCTAAACTAAGGTTCTTCTCTCCACTCCTCTTTTCTTCAACTCTGAACCTCCGAACAAGTTGTTTTGAAAGGTTTTTCAAAGAATTCATCTCTCGTTCATTCATTTCCACTTTGTCCTTGCTCAGTTTACCGAAAAGCGCATCATTTGACAAAATGTGAGCCTCGAAACTTCGTAGGAACTTTATTTGAAAAATATTTTGAAAGAGAGGATTTTAGGATGCAAAATCTTTTGGTCCAACAATGGGGTGTGAGGTTTGGATTTGATGCTCTCCTTGCCAAAGAAACAGACCTTTTCATAGCATAGCCTGCACATCTTTCACCACCAAAGAAAACCATCAGTAACGCCCAAGTCTTAAGGACGGTCAAAAATGGGGTGTCTACAGTTGCCCCTCTTTGACAGAACTCGAAAGTCAAGAAGTGACGCGAGTGAATGTCAAAGCCCAGAGACGACCCATTTTTGACGAGGCCGAAGACTTGGACAAACAAACAAAATACAAATGTAATTGGTTGAACCCACAGGCTGCCTACGTATCCCTTTGCAAGGAATAAAACCAGCGTAGTTCAAGGGGCAGGATGCAAATGATATGCAGGAAGACTTTGATAATTGGACTTATACGCTACGCGAAGCCGGTCTGAAAATTGGACTTATACGCTACGTGAAGCCGGTCTGAAAATTGGACTTATACGCTACGCGAAGCCGGTTTGAACATTAGGGATTTATGCCATGCAATGCAACACAAAAATGCAATGTAATAGCTGGAAAGTGAAGGTACCTTACAGGGGCAATTGGCAATGACCTACCTCATGCTGCTGAGGACCTTTCGCTTCTTCTTGGTTCAACTGCAGATACTACTTTTCTCCCTAGCTGTGGCCGCAGCTTTCCCTATTCTCCAACAGGGTGACAGACTAGGTTAGTTCAATATCTAGAATTGAGGTGCATACAGATGCTATCTCAATCTATGGGGCTGCCATACAGATTTCAAGCCGAGGATATACCCTTGGGTATTTAAACCAGACTTTAGTCTCGGAAATCCCGAACCTTTGTATTCTAGGCATGCGCCATTTGAACTCTAGTTTCCACCATCTCAGTTGGTCTCCTAGGAACTCACCGCAAACACAGGCAGGTGGCTATACCAGACCACCGGAAGTCGTTCGAGCACGACAAACACCAAAGGAATTGCACCTTTAGAGGATTTAAGGTCTCTTAGACCGGAGAGTGCACAACAAAGTGCGAGTGAAGAGTGAATGCACAAAACAATGCTAAGAAGATGCACAAAACAGTGCGATGCAATGTACTAACAAGTACAGGTTAGGTGCGCAAGAAAGCGTGATAGAATGCATGCAAAATGCAAGTAAGGTGCATAAAACAGTGCGACGCAATGCACTGACAAATGCTACAAGCATTTTCTATGCAAGATGAGAGAGAGCATGTAATGAAATGTACAAGATAGTGCGATGCGCAAGAGAGCGCGACTGTAAATTGCACAAAATAGTGCGATGCGCAAGAGAGCACGAGTGATAAACTGCACAAAACAGTGCGATGCGTAAGAAAGCGCGACTGATAAACTACACAAAATAGTGCGATGCGCAAGAAAGCGCGAGTGATTTGAAATGCATAAGACAGTGCGATACGCTAAACAGCGCGAGTGATTTGAAATGCACTAAACAGTGCGATACGCTAAACAGCGCGATTGAAATGCGCTAAACAGTGCGATACGCTAAATAGTGCGAGTGATTTGAAATGCACTAAACAGTGCGAAACGCTAAACAGCGCGAGTGATTTGAAATGCACTAAACAGTGCGATACGCTAAACAACACAATTGATTTGAAATGCACTAAACAGTGCGATACGCTAAATAGCGCGATAGATATGCAATGCACAAAATAGTGCGAGTGAGATTCAACCACAAGATGCACAAGACAGTACTAGTGAGATACAAAGTGTAAGTGCACAAGACAGTGCGAGTGAATGCATGTTTTATGCAAATGAGGTGCATTTTCTATGCAAGTATGGAAGAGTGCATTTTCTATGCAAAAGATACGAGCATTTTCTATGCAAGAAACAGGAGCATATTCTATGCAATATTTTGAAAGCATATTCTATGCAAAATCAAAAGCAAGCATATTCTATGCATGAATCATAACGATGCGCGGCACGCATGTAACAGAAATGTATATGAAAGTGCACATTCTATGCAATGGAAGGGCATCAAACATGTACTCTGGTGCCTCCGATTTACCTTTCGGAGGACTTGGCAATACGCTCAGCTCAAAAGGGGACACCCTGTTTATATTGGCGAGAGATAACATCTGCATGTGAAACCCTCGGGTGCAGCTTGGACTGCCATTCTGACTTGAAGTAGGCTTACACTTGGGGTCGAGATACACTCATACTCCAAACAAATGGCGAGGCCTGAGAAGGTGCACCTGGAGTGCAGTCTCAAAATTTGCCGAAGTTGAAACAAACTAAGATGCTCCAAATTTTCCCTCTTTTCTTTTGCTTTACAGTCCGGAACCTATATAGCTTCAGATAGGTCCTTGTTCTACTGTTCTCATATGACCTGGGTTGAACCTTGCGATTTATGAAAGAGAGAATCTTGTTTTGCATAAATGTGCAGAATGGCACAGCACTCTGAGCACAAAACGATTTTTTTGAAATGAGAAAAGGGTTCTCAACCGGATATTGAGCCTACAACTGAACACAGCATACTATGACTCAACAAAAGGTACACGACCTAAACACATCGAGTAACACTCGAAAAAGACTCAAAACAAAAGTTGAGGTAAACAAAACAAAAGACACGACACACAGACGTGTTACAAAGACAAAAGACCTCTCAGTTCGCGAGGAGCCAGTTTCTCCGGGTAGTGTTTCCCACCCTTTTCTCGTTTGTGATTCTCACATCACTCTGGCACTCAATCTCTGTTTTTCTGAAAAAAGCCATTTTCTCACTTTTTCTCTCAGCGCACATCTCTCTATTCTTCAATCTCTCATTTTTTACCCCTCCCCTGGGTGGTTGGTGGATAAACAGAAAGTTGCGGGGTCTTGCCCCTAACATTCCGCTAGATTCTTCTTTTTTTTCACAATAGTGAGTTTCTTCCACAGAGGGGCTGCGCTACAATTGGGTGTGTAGCAAATCTGCAACTGACATCGGTTGACGATGCTCTACTGGGGAGTTTGGACGTGATCAGATCTGCCCAGATGAGGGAATAGGATATCTTGTCCCATTCCAGTTCGTGCTTCGCACTTGGCTTGATACCTCGTTGCTTGGAGGATGTGAGAGCTTTCTGCCCTTTTGCGGTTAGCTTCAATGGTGCCTTTTTCCGGCAGGTATGGTGCCTTTCTTGGCAAGCATGTTAACAATGGGGAAAAGATAGAACACCTGACTCAACTGTGCCCCTAGTTCATCATTTTGACCATTTTTGTTTTTGGCTTTCTACTAAAACAATTTTGACCAAAATGAGAGTTAGATTAACATGCTTGTTCGATTTTTGATTTGAAATCATGCAAGTCAAGTTATGAGCATTGAAAATTTTCTTTTTGGGTCCGAGAAATGGTCTAATTTTGGAAAAGATGAAATGATTTTCGAGAAAATAGTCAACCTCAGTAAAAATTCTCAAAAACTGTTTTTGCAAATGGCCACTGCTCGACCAATACGGAACTTACTCTTGAGATGCATAACCTCAGATCCGAAGGAAAGTTGCGCCTCGTCTAAATGGCACCGCATGGCAACGGAAAGTTGCCCTTTGTTTGAATGGTACCGCAGCGCACCGTATGGCAACGGGAAGTTGCCCCTTGTTTGAATGGCACCACAGCGCATTGAATGGCAACGGAAAGTTGCCCCTTTGTTTGAATGGCACCACAGTGCATTGTAGTCAGTTCTCAGAGTGATGAATCACAACCAAACTCTTGGATACAGATAAGGCAAAGATGATCAAAACCATTACATGGACATAATCAATTTGGAAGTGTTTGTGGCTGGACTTCAGGATGAAGTTGCCTACGTATCCCAAACATGGGAATCAAGCCTTACGTTGTTCGGGGTTTATGGTACACTTGTGTATTAACCCTCACCTTTTGCGCTCTAACTTTTGCCAAGGCCACCCTTCCAGGTTTTCAACCTTGCGAGCTCTGTTTTTCTTTTCTTTTCATTTCTTTTCTTTTTTTTATCTTTTCTTTTTCATTCTTTTTTTTTCTTCATTTTCTTCATTTTTCTTCTTTTCTCTTTTTTTTTTGTATCTTTTATTTGCATTTTTTTCTTTCATTTGCTCTAACTTTTGCTTGGGTTGCCCTTCCAGGTTTTCGGCCCAGCGAGCCTCTCAAGGGTAAAAGCATAGTTTTGTCCATGTTGAATGGTTTGAGATCCTGAAGTCATCTGAATCCAGGAGAACGGCTGTTGTTCACTGACGATGCAGGAGTCCATCCAATGGGGGCTGAATTTGCCCCTAGTGTTATGGATCGGAACTCAGTTTTTCTTCAGCAATACTTTCTTCTTTCCTCCCTCTGGGATTTGGCATTCTTGCCGATCTTCATTGATTTGTGGAATGATCCATCTTCGGTTCTTCGAGCATAATCTGGTATCTTTTGCCCCTGGTTCGAGGGGTGCTTCTGATCTAGCTTTGCAAGCTTCTTTTGATGACATCTGATCTTCTTGATCTGACTTTCCTGCCCCTAATTCATGGGCTGCTTCAAATCAGGCCACACAGGCCTCACATTGTGGTTGATCGTTGAACCTTCTGAATCCAAGTTCAAGGTTTGAAAGTGATAGCGGTCGAGTCTCGAGGCAGAGAATGATCCTAGGCTGCACAACCTCAAGAGCGATTCCACACAGGTCTTCGCAGGACTACGCAAAACATTTTTTGAAATCTTTTAAGAAAGTGACTAATTGCTCATGCTGAAGACAGTGCGGAACCAATCTGGATCGAGCCAGGATCCTTCCCAGTACTCACATTAACAAACATGATTTCATTCATTAAGGGCTTAGCATGCCTCTCTTTCTCTCAATTGATCAAATTTTCAAAATCCTGAGGAATTCCTTCCTCTTCGTTTTTACCACAGTGTTCATGGCACAACTTAGCACAAGGCACAGAAAAGACAGAGTTCTTAGTAAAATACTGCCATCTCATTCAGAACTTCTGGCATAACTTAGCACAAGGCAGAAACAAACACAAGAGTGTGAAAATCACTGCTGTTCATTCAAATCTGTTAGCATAACTGGCTTCACGGCAGAAACAGACTCAAAAGAAAGCAAAAAGACAAACACAAAATAAGGAAGTGATGTCCGAGGTAACACCCCCAGAATCACCCATCTCCAACGCGACAGGATTGACTCGATACAACAAGACAGACCTGACCGACTCAGTACAAAAAGACTGACCATATACAAAACAACAAAACTGACCCAATACCCAAGTCAGAAAGTACAAAAACTAGTGTTCGCACATTGCTCAAAATTGTGCGTGCCATACGCCACATCTGAAGTAAACTGAGCGCCACCTGCAGGCGGTTCATCCCCCCGATCGCATCACATTACCCCCTAGGTTCACTGATCCAATGACGATACACTTTGCTGAGTTGGTGCGACGATGACCTTATTGTCAATCAGATCTTGTATTTCGTGGCGAAGACGGAAACAACTATCAGTGACATGGCCGACTTGCTGATGAAAGGCACAGTATTTGGCCGGATCATGGGAGGGCGGAAGTTTATCTGGCAGTGGTCGCGGCTCTAGAGGTTTCAGATCCCCCTCTCTAATCAGGACCCTCAAGGCCGCTGATAGAGACATGTACAATGGTACGAACACCCTCTGGCTTCGAGGTGGGTGTTTTCAGGTTTGTGGAGTTTTGCTGGATGCACCAGCAAAGGGATTGGTAGGTGCTGAATGGGTTTGCTGATCTCTTCTGAGCAAGGGTTTAGAGCTGAAAGGAACATTCCTGGTACAACGGCCCTTCTCCCGGCTTGTCCCTTAATTCAAACTGCTCTCAACTTGAGTGGTGAAAGTGTCATCCACAGCCTTTGTAACGACTGTAATCACTTGTTGTTTGTCCAACCCTTCGGCTTTCAAAGCCTCAGCAGCCCACAAAAGGTGTTCATGAGGATCCATGTCTACCCCTACCTTGTTCTTTCCACTGGCTTCCACTTTGCCAAGGGATTGGCCTTCTTCACATGCAGCCCGTCCCAAGGTTGGGGAGCCTTTAGATATGAACTCCTTGGTACGTGATGTGGTCGATGATGGGGCCAAAACCCTAAAGGCCAGATCTGCCACAGTTCTCTAAAGATCTTCAATCATTTTCATCAGCTCAGAAGTAGTGGGTTCGTGGGTTTGAGATGATTGGCGTTTAGATGCACCCATCATGCATAAGTCCAAGCTCTCTGGGATAAACATATTAGGCTTGGGTAGATGGACTGGGGTGATGTATACGCTGGGGTCATAAGGGACGGCCAGTGTGTGGATTAGATTGAGATGTGGATGAGGTACTTGGTCGTTGGGGTCTGAAGGTGGAGTTATCGTCCGGTTGTCGATGAGATTCTGGATCTCATGACGAAGGCGGTAGCAACGGTCGGTGCCATGACCGCACTGCTAATGGTACACACAGTACTTTGAGGGGTTGTGTCTAGCTGGGAGTGGGTCAGGCAGTGGTTGAGGGTCGAGGGGTTTGAGATGCCCTCTTTCCATCAAGACTTTTAATGCGCTAGTCAGGCTCATATAGAGGGGGGTGAAAGTTCTGCCCAGAGCTCGGGCTGGGCCGGCGGTTTGTAGGCTTGGGTTGGAAAAAGGGTCGGCTGTGGCGACTGTATTGATTTCGATGGGTTTGGGAATAGTGCTACTACCAGCATTGGTGTTTCCTGCAATCGCCCTCCTTGTCGGTCCACTTGTTCTGGTAATGATCCCGCTGTTAAACGCATTCTCGACCTAAACCCGCAGTTCATGTAAACTTTTGAAAGTGAATAATGGAGCGACTATCAACTTTTGCAACATATCATGCTCGAGGTTTTGCACCATCATCTGCACTTGATCCCTCTCGGAAGACCGATCTGTCATCTGTGCTGCCTTTGCTCTCCATCTTGCAACAAATTCCACAAAAGGCTCTGTTGGGTTCTGGCGGGTTATTTCAAGCTCTTGCATGGTCATTTCAACTTGGGTATTGTAGGAATACTAATCGACAAAGGCCTCAGCCAATTCTTCCCAGTCTTGCTTCACTTTATCTTCCAACTTAGCGTACCAAGTGGTTGCTACACCCGACAGGGTTCTTCCATACAGAGAGAGTTTCTGTGGCTTAGTCAGACCCATCGGCTTCAGGACATCCAAGAAAAGTCAGATATGTACCATTAGATCTCCAGACCCGTCGAAACGGTTAATATATGGCATTTTGAATCTGTCTGGGAGCCGAACGGCAGCCTCGGTGTGCCCATCCTCAATGTCGGGAATGGAGTTAAGGCCCCGTGCCTTTTTGAATTGCTTCTCAAGGTTCGCAATCTTCACTGCAGTCGGATTGAGCTCATTAACATCAAGGGAATAAAGCCTCTCATTAGGCTACATCAGGGGTCTGAGCACCTGACCTTGAGTCAACCTTTCTCGAGGATTCGGACACTGCAAATCTTTAACTGGTGGAAGTGGGTCAAAATTTGGCTGGGGTCCCAAAGTTGGATGTGAGGCAGATGCCCCAGATGGACGCTGCATTTCAATACCGGTCTCAGCCTGCATGGCAGTTCCCTGATTTAATGCTGCTATCACGGCCACAAATTCTTCCGAACCCTGTGTCATCATGGTCTGCTGAGTCTGAACAAAGGTGATGTGAATGGCGACTGACGGATCAGATGAACCGGTGAGCCCTGATTGGCCTTTCTTTGCCTTGCCTCAGCGAAAGAACACCGGTTTCCCTTGAATTGAATTTCTGACCTAACAAAGTCTATCAACACTAGTTCAATGTACCCGGGGGATATTGAAGCTTTCTGAAGCTATGGTTCCAAGACTACCTAGCAAAAGAGAAAACAGACAGCACCTCAGCCTGATTTCACCAAAACAGATATGAGCATACTAGGATGACTGTGCCTCCTACTGAATTCTGCCCCAAAATTCTACCTGTAAACTGATACCCTTAGGTAAAAATGATTCCCCAAATACTGATCCTGATGCCCACAGGCCTGATACTCAAACTTGCAAACTGATACATGCATTCCCTGTAGAGACGCACTCTAAAAGCACATAGCAAGCAAAGAGAGCCAAAACACCCCTATGTTGGGGTAGGGTTTCCCTGTTTTATTTTGTCAGGAGCTAGGGTTTCACTACGCACGCAGCGGTTTCAAACAACCTATAATCGGGTAAGCAAGCTGTCCTAGCTTGGAATGGTCACTATGGTTTCCGAATATGCACTAGGTCGAATGGTCAAAAAGGGTGCCCCGGTAAAAACTGGGGTTTGTGTTCCCATACTGTCAGAGCCCATAACTAGTCAGCCTTATGGTCATGCCTTGACAAGACAAGCCTCCGGTAAACCGTTTAGGAATGACAGATGGCAAACACGGTGTCCTAGGCGCACCAATGCACATGCAATGCAAAGAAACACATAAGTGCAATCAAAACAAGATATCATGAGTTCGAGTCAAGTTCTTTATTATCCCCAGCAAAGTCGCCAGAAACTGTAGACGTGCCCGTGGGCCCCACGCTATAGTTCGGACTCGAATTGTCACGGTTCTTAATCTAAACCAAAGAGTCCAAATCCGGCAAATCGTTTTGAAAAACAGATGTTTTAGAAAGAAGTGCCAAACATGGACTGCTTCGCCAGATACAGAGTCGCCATCTAAATATTTTATTTTGGGGGAATTTAGGAAACCCTGACTTGGTGCCAAAGGCCACATGTCCGTCATCACCAAAGTTGCCTCGGCTCGGGAACTTGGGTACGATTGGGGAAGGTCAGCTATGAGCACCCCCTCTCGCCCGATCAAAGATCGGCCTCTACTAACCGTGATATCTAGTTTTGAAAACATTATGCGTTCTTATTCCGGTTATTAGCCTAGATTTACTATGTTATGCGCACAGCAAACAAGTATAGACCGGGTCGCCTGAATTGGAACAAAACATTTCATGTTTGTTTGTTTGAAAATGGTTTGATGATGCTACCCGCAAGTAGGCTAAGACATGAATTTTGCCACCCTCAAGTGGGCTTAGAAAATATGGTTTTGCCACTTCCAAGTGGGCTTAAAACTCGTATTCAATGCATTGTTCATATTCAAATAACCTAACCTTCACCCACAGGCATTCAGGCAGTTATATCACATAAGCAGCTAGGCTCATAGTAATTCTGCTATCATGGCAACATTTACACACATGTGGCACGCTAAAGCATAAAAGCTTACCTAGTACTCCAAACCAAAACAGAAACCAGTTAGTAATCATGTGCATGATCCTAGTTCATGTTAAGATGGCTAATGAACACATGCAAAATGCAACTAAGATAGGCTCGGCTAATCTACAATGACATGTGAGATGCTACCACTAACACGTATTCAATTTGGAATTGAAATACAAATGTAGTTAGAATGATGCGCCGAGCGCGGTGCATACAAAACGAATGAATGGATGCAAACATGCTATCATACTGTATGCTAATTGAAGCATGCCCTAGACTAACCATCGAAAGCTAGTAAATAAAAAGGAAGAAAGACGTGGGGTTGGAAGACATGCACACACTCACGCACACTTATTATACAATTGCCCTCGCTCGGAGGGTCTGAATAAATATTACAGTCCGAATAAATAATACTAAATTAATATTTACAGAATTTCTAATTAATTAACAAATTAAATATAGAAAGAAGGTGGCCACGGCCCCGCCTTGGGATGCATGAATGATGCATGCTTGACTCGTCTCGCCCGGAAACTCGCTGCCATAGCATTGTTTCTTCCGTTAACACTGCCCTGCTCCTCTGAGGACTGTGAAAATTCTTGGGGCACCTCTAAACTGATTCCTGATCACTCTGGAATATCACCGGCCAATTCAAAGCACCACCGGCCATGGGGATGGGCTTATTGGCTAACTGTTGTACCACTGGCCAGCCACCGATGGTCGGTCGGCACTGTAGGTGGCCGGCCGGCCATTTCTTCCTGCAAAATCCTGCAGTTGACAGCAGCAGAGGGCAAGCAGTGTATGGCATGGAATTTTCAAGCAAATGTGGGCATGGCCACACTCTCTAGCATGCAATGGACTCAAGGGAGCATGGCCCTTGACCCTCGGGCCATCAATCGCGATTTCAATGCATGATGGCCCAAAAGCCGAGTGTGCAACTTCGATATCAAATGAAATGCAAGCACAAAACACATCAAAGGTCCCCGACCCCTATCATGATTGATCAAGAGGCAAGGGATGCATGCTCAATGAAATGCAACCTAGGCATGGAGGCTATGTGTGCAACATGAACATGCAAATGAGCAATGTATACTAGGCACGCAACCTAAACATGTAAACAAACATGGCACACAACAACATGCAATGATGGACTTAAACTAACATGGATAGCTCGCAAGCATGCCAAAATCAGTGGCCATGTGATGAAAATGAGGCAACCAAGATGCATGCAAACATGCGCAATGCAATGGCCCCAAGTCTAAGGCACAAAACACAACTCCACAAAGGCATTGAAAGGATGAATTATGGCATACAATGGCATATGTTCCAGCACTGAAGTATGATGCTCAATGGTCCCGAAACATGCAAATATGCCACCCAATGCATGAAATAGCCCCCGAAACTCAAAACTAGGCACATGTATTGAACTATAACTATGCAAAGCAAGCATTATTTGACCATGAAGCACGAAGACGGAGCCAAGGTAGTCCCAAAATATGCACAATACTAGTTTAAAGCATGGCGAAAAAGTGCTAACATGTAGGGCTAAAGCAATATGCAAGATTGGCTAGTAAGCATGGTTTATACCACACCTATGTGAAGCATATGAAATCTCACCAAACCAGCCAAAAACAGTGAACAAAACATGTCAAAATATGCCCAAATACCCACTGAAATGAGGTCTACAGATGCAAGAACGATGAGCTCCTTTGATAAGCTACAAGAGGGGTTACTCTACACATGCATCAAGGATACTTAGCATAGCAAAACCAACTCTGAAAATGAGTCATGGGGGTCCTAAAACCTACTGAAAAATGATAGAAACAAAGCTTGGAAGCTTGCAAATAGGGGGTCCTTTGGAAGGCCCAAAAGGCCACCAAACAAGACAAGGAGAGATGGGGTCACCCCCCTCTGATTTTAAGGCTCAAGAATACACCTAAGCCACTGAAAATCCAATGGATTTCAGTGGCTAAGAGGCCAAACCAAGGCCAATGCAAATGCTCTAATGCATAGCCCTAATCATGAGGAAATGAAGCGTACAAAGGGGAAGATGACCCCAAACAGAAAAATGGCCTCAATCAAACTTGAAGAGGGGCTCAAAATAAGACTTTTTTTAGTTCATGGAAAATCTCAAAAATTCTTGTAAGTAAGGCTAAGCTAGGATGCAAAATTAGCCTTAAAAGAGATATGGAAGATACAAGGAGGTAGATGACCTCAAACAGAAAAGTGTCCTTAATAAAAATTCAAGAGGAGCTCAAAATAAGACACTTTATAGTTTATGTCGAAGCCCATAAATGCTTTCAAATAAGGCTAAAGAACGAAGCAAGATAAGGCTACAAAGAGGGAGATAGTGACTTACCCTTGTAGCACAGCAATGCAGCAGCTTCTGGACCAAGATGGTGAGCTCTTAACCTCTGAAAATCAACTTCAAGGTGTTGGAATGGGTGGTGGAGGTGATAGGCTATGAGGTGTAGTGCAATGGGACCAAGAACAAGGGTTTTTTTGGAGCTTGGAATAGAGAGATATGGAGGAGTGTGTGTGTATGAGCCTCTGAAAATTTAGACCCCTGGCAAAGGAGAGGGGAGCCTTCCTTTATAAAGCCAAGAGACTAAAGCTTCTCTTAGAAGCTTCAAACCAAGAGCAAAGATCCTCCATGCACGTGTATGGAGGATCCAGTTTGTGCCCTCCAGCTGGCACAGCTGGCATCCATTCAATCTGTAGAATACACCGGAAGGTCGTCGGCTAGCAAAATTGGTCAGCCGGCTACTTTAACTGGTCGGTCGGCCATCTGTTCTGGTCGGTCGGCAGGAAAAATCTGCTCTGCAGGTCCAACTTCAAACGGGCATAACTCCTTCATGTGAACTTTTTAGGTCATTCTTGTGTCCAAATTGAAGCCCCGGAAGTAAACTTTCCAATGGCACCATCCTTTCATCAAAATGCCAACTATGCAAAAAAGTTAAGCTTGTTTTGGTGAAGGTTGCTCAGTTTCGGTCCAACCGGGATGATGCCCAACTTCAACCAATCATGTCTCCCCCATCCGGACTTGGCCTTAGGATATTCTTGAGTGAAAAACGAAGCCCCGGAAGTCTTCTTTCCAACGATGGTGGCCTCATAGCTTAACTTAGAGTGCATAGACAGATAAACCTGATTTAGCGAGGATTGCCCGACTCTCTTTTAGAGATTTATGCCCAACTTCTTTCTCAACTAAGTTTCTGCTCTCCACTCCTCTTTTCTTCAACTCCGAACCTCTGAACAAGGTGTTTTGAAAGATTTTTCAAAGACTTCATCTCTCTTTCATTCATTTCCACTTTGTCCTTGCTCAGTTTACCGAAAAGCGCATCATTTGACAAAATGTGAGCCTCGGAACATCGTAGGAACTTTATTTCAAAAATATTTTGAAAGAGAGGATTTTAAGATGCAAAATCTTTTGGTCCAACAACGGGGTGTGAGGTTTGGATTTGACACTCTCCTTGCCAAAGAAACTGACCTTTTGCATGGCATAGCCTGCACATCTTTCACCACCAAAGAAAACCATCAGTAACACCTAAGTCTTAAGGGCGGTCAAAAATGGGGTGTCTATAGCAGGTCTTGACCCCAATCTTCATCAGTATGGGCAAGATGCAGATCATCATCTTCCCACCATATTCCTCCTATAACCGACAGGCAATTGCCCGGTTCCGTCTTAATTACTCCCATGTCAACATCACAATTATTCCCCGCAGGGCCTTGTGCTTTCCCAGCCTTCTGATCATTCTTGTCCCTTTCCTATTCAAACCTCCTTAGTGCGGCTTCTTGCTTTGTATCAGCTGTACTAACAATTCCTAATTCCTTAGTTGAATTCTTAATACCGGTGCCCTCCGGTAATTTTCCCTTGTCCTCGGTCGTTCCGGTCCTTGTAGCCGTTCTCATTTCTGGCTGTTCCAACTTTGGTTGAAATCCCTCATCCACATCAGGTTCTTCATTGAGCCATCCCGAATTGTTTGTCAACCCGTTCAGATCGAACCAATCAATCTGTACATTTCCCAGATCGTGTTCATCGTAGAACTGCAGATTGTCCAACTCTGCTAGATCATCCAGACATTGGCTCGGGCTATCCTCCCAGACTACACTTGCTCTCATTCCTGTTGGCAACTCTATATCTGGTTTGGCCTAATTAGCTGGCATAATGTAGCGACACGGGTTGTATCCCTCCTCAGATAAATCCATGGAGCCCTTAGGCACTAGACTAGTATTCTCATTCTCCACCGAGGCTGGTCTACCTTCATCTACCACAGTCACCACCACAGGTTCAGGTTGAAATGCGGATGCGTTCATCATGCACAAGTCTGTGCTCTCAGGGATGAACAACGCCAACTTGGGTTGATAGGAGGGGGTGATATATATACTGGGGTCGTAAGGGACGCCCAGTGTATGGATGAGGTTTATTTGTTAGGGTGGAGGGACTTGGTTATGCGGTAGGAGGGGATTCGTAGTGACGTTAGGCTTTTGAGGAGGCACTATCACCTTATTGTCAATGAGATCTTGAATCTCATGACGCAATCTGAAGCATAGATCAGTGTCATGACCATGCTGTTGGTAAAAAGAGCAGTATTTGGCCGGGTTATGTTTCGGGGGAAGAGGATCGGGTAGGGGGCGAGGCTCTAGTGGCTTAAGGTGTTCCTTTTTTATCAGGATCCCTAAGGCTTTGGATAAGGACATGTATAGTGGGGTGAAGACCTTTTGGCCTCGGGGTTGATGACTTGAGGTTTGTGAGGTTGTATTAGATGTACCGGCAAAGGGGTTGGCAGTTTTAGGTGTGGTGGTGACCATACCCACATCGGAAGGCCTTGCAGCTGCACTACCACTTGTAGTCGCATTAGAACTATGTGTGAAAGCCCTCTTGGGTTGCTATTTCTCGTGGTCTATCAGTCCCTGCTTCATTGCATCCTCAATTTGCACCCCTATTTCATGGAGGTCAGCAAAAGTAGACAAAGACAAGACTATCATCTTTTGTAATAGTCTTGGTTGTAGATTACGGACCATCATTCTGATCTGGTCCTTTTCAACCGGCCAAACAGTCATCATAGAGGCCTTGGCCCTCCATTGGGTGACAAAATCCGAGAAGTCCTCGTTCGACTCCTAGCGAGTTGCTTCAAGATCACAAGTTGTGACCTCGATCTGAGTGTTGTAAGAATACTGCGCTATGAAGGACTCGGCCATTTCTTCCCAGTTTCTCTTCCCAAAGTCTTCAAGTTTGGCATACCAGATGGCCGCTATACCCGATAGGGTCAGCCAAAGAGTGAAAACTTTTATAGTCTGGTGAGACCCATGGGTCATAGGATGTTAGAGAATAGTCGTAAATGGACCATAGGATCCCCAGAACCATCAAACCGGTCTATATGCAGCATCTTGAATCTGTCCGACAAAGTCACTGCCAAATCAGTATGGCCATCCTCAATATCAGGGATCGAATTCACGCCCTGTGCTCGTTTAAAAATCTTTTCCAGCTTGCTCACTTTCAGTGCAGTAGGGTCGACCTCGAATTCAAACGGTGCCTCTGTCGGGTAAATCGGTGCCTTGGAGGTCTGAGGTGGGATAGGATCCACCTGAATGCCCGCATTTTCCTTGACATTAATTGTGACCCCGGGTGTTGGAATTCCTTCTGGGGGTGCATGGGATGCTGAGGCTACTGTAGGTTGTGGCTACTGTTATTGAAGCCTTTCTATTACCTCTGCTTAGTGGGCCACAACCTCGGCTTGGCAAATTGTGGTCTCAGCTTGTCTGGCAGCATCTAGCTGTATGTTCTCAATAGTCTGCTAGAGTTGACGAAGCATGTCTTCCATGTTGACTGGAGGACTTTGAATTGTCAGAACTGGCAAATAATCTCTATTTGGAGTAGAAGTGGATGATTGGGCCTGACTGGGCACAGGCGAGGTACACGGTGACTGCTGAATTGTCGAATTCTGTCGAATCCTCCTCCGTCTAGTAACCAGCGGGAGTGAAACAAACATTGGCTATCCCTTGACTAGATCCCCAGATCTACAAATCCTTTTAACTCAGGTCCAGAGTGCTTGGGGGGTAACCGAATCGTTTGAAGCAATGGTGAAAGACTACCTTGCAAAAAGAAAATAAAGCAAAAAGAAACAAAAATAAAAAACCGCATAGCACCTCGGCTTAGACAAAAACAAAACACAATTACAATCATAAGCTGGACAACTGTACTCAAACACTGATTTCTGCCCCAAATTTCTGCCCAAAAACTGATATCCAGACTTGCAACTGATACAAACATTCCTGTAGAGTTTCACTCCAAAAGCACATATCAAGCAAGTGAGAGCCAAAACACCTCTATGATAGGGTAGGGCTACCCTATCCTAATTTCATCAGGAGTAAGGGGTTCACTATGCAAACAAGCGGTTTCAAACAATTCTTGCATTCAGGTGAGCAACCTGTCCTAGTTTGGAACAGTCTTTATGGCTTCCGATATACAACTAGGTCAATTGGTCAAAAAGGGTACCTCAGCAAGACCACCTAATATACCTCTCACACCTAACACCGAGAAGTGAAAGGATGATCAAATGGTATAGCGGTAGTCCAGATCTGATGGTTGTGTTTCCATCGTGGTAGAGCCCACAACCGGTCAGCCTTATGGTAAACTTTTCCAAGCGAGCCTCCGGCAAACCGTTCAGGAATAGCAGATGGCAAACACTGCGACTTAGGCGCACCAATGCAAATGCAAATGCAAAGAAATACATAAGTGTAAATAAAAATTCATATCATGAGTTCGAGTCAAGTTCTCTAAATGCCTAGCAGAGTCGCCAGAAAATGTGGACTTGCCATTTTCCGTGCCTCGCCTTTCAGAAAGGGTTTGAAAAGAAGGCCTCACAATTCAGACTCCCGCGGTTTTGAATCTAGTCTCACAAAGTGCAATGTGAAATTGATAATCACCAAAGAGTCCAAATTCAGCAAACCTTTTGGAAAATCGATTTTAAATCAAATAATGCCAAAATTGGACTGCTTTGCCAGATACAGAGTCGCCACCTAAATATTTTGTTTTTGGCAAAATTTAGGAAACCCTGACTCGTGCCAAAGGCCACGTGTCCGTCATCACCAAAGTTGCCTCGGCTTGGGAACTTGGGTACGAGAGAGGAAGGACCTAAAATGAGCCCCCCCCCGCTCGCCCGATCAAAGATCAGCCTCTCATAATCATGATATGTTCTTTTATAAACATTATGCCTTCTTCTAGTTATTAAACTAGCTTTACTATGTGACGCACGCACGCAAGTATAGACTAGTCGCAAGACTCGAAACAATTCAACTCATGTTTGTTTGTGAAAATGGTTTGAATTTGCCACCCTCAAGTGGGCTTAAAGATGCAGATTTGTCACCAAACATAGTGGGCTTAAAACATGATTTTTCACTCAACAAAGTTGGCTTACAACATGCATTCGTTGAATTGTTCTAATTCAAACAACAAGCCTTCATACACAGGCATTCATGCAGTTTAGTAATTAAGCACATAGCCTCATGGAAAGCATGCGAAACATGGAAACATGGCAATCACACTCATGCAAGTACGCTAAAGCATAAAAACTCACTGAGTACTCCGAGCCAAAACAGAAACTAGTTAGAAAATTGCATGATCCTAACTATACAAAATGCCTAATACAACACATGCAATATGCAATTAATAGGCTCAACTACTAATATGGCATATGAATCAATTTGAACAACATGCGATTAAACACGTATTCAAAGAAGTATTGAAATTGCAATGCAGTTTGAATGATGCGCCGACCCTCAGTGCATGCATGACAAATGAATGGATGCAAGCATGCGATATGCTAACTAAAACATATCCCTAATCTAACCATCAAAAGTGATTAAATAAAAGGGAGAAAGACATGGTGCTGGAAGACATACACACACGTACACACACGTATTACAACGCTACACCCTCACGAAGAAGGGTCTGAATGAATAAGCAAACTAGCTACGCTAATTAAGCTAACTAATTATTACAATAACTGAAACGAATTAACTAACTTTATTTTAAGCTAATTAAATATTACAAAACGAGGTAATTAGCTAACTACTAAGCTAATTAAATACAAAGCAATTAAACTAATTAATTAGCTACCACTAATTAACTAAGCAAAGCAATTAAATGGCCTCGGGAAGTGAGGGATGCATGCTCGGTTTCTCCACCCGAGAAGCCACTGCTCTACCTAAGGAACACATTATGCAAGATTTCATTGATGGCCGATCGGCTACTAGTGGTGGCCGCCAGCCACTGCCGAGGGCCGGTCGGCCACTACTGCCCTGAACTTCCTTTTTTGCTATAACAGAGAGTAAACAGAGGCAAAACAGTGTATTTTCGAGGGTTATCTATACTGTTACCCTCCTTATCATCAACCAAGCTCAAAGGAGTATAACTCTTGGCTCTCAAACCACCAATCAAGAAATTTTCATGCATGATGGCCAAAGAACCAAGTTTGTACAAGTTTAATGAGTGCAAAACAAGACTCAAAAGACCACCACCCTATCATGCATGATCAAGGGTGATGGTGACCAAGGAAAGTGGCACATTTCATCACTTTGAGTATGAAATGTCCCATTTTCCTTGTGTTCGAATTAACGTCTGATTTGAACACATGCAATGTAACACGAAAAATACTTATCTTGCCTCTTTTATTGTTCATTATGTTTACTCATTTTACTTACTGATTCATTCTTTAATCGATTAAGTCCATTGGTGAGTGTCTTCTAAAGTGAAAGAAGTGTCAACCAAGGGGTAGTTCAAGGCATGCGGGAAGCTTCATGCCGTTGGTAATGAACCCTCAAAGGAGGATTAAACCATTAAGCATGAGTCTTAACCTCAAGCTCAAACAACCCTACGGTTGAAACAACCCTCAAAGTAAATGCAAACGTGAAGAAATGAGGGAGGTTGCAGAGATCTTAAATGCTGAAATGAAGTGCAAAACAACACTAAAACATGCTTTCAACTCAAAATAATGGTGCTCAAAGCATTTAAACTCCAAGCTAGTGAGGTAATTAACACTACAACTATGCCATACAAGGCTAAAATGACCTAAGTAGCCAAAAATAGAACCAAAACAGGTCAAAACAAAGGCAAAAACATGTTGGACAAAAGCTAAGTTAGGCTAGAAAAACATGCTAACACATGAAGCTAACTAGGCCTGCAAGCAAGACACAAGGAGGGAAGGCTAATCCCTCCAATTTTGGGCTTCAAAAGTTTATTTTTACCACTGAAAAACCTCTGAGATTTAGTGGTTAAAAGGTCCAAAAATTTTAATTTGAAAGCGGTGAAAAGATGGTAAAAGAGCCTAACAAGCTAAGAGACAAGATGGATGCACTACCCCTTAACACAAAATAGCCTCAAACCACCATTTTTAGGTCACAAAAGCAGAGGTTTTTACAGTTGAAAACTAGACCAAAAACAGTAGAAAAGATGGCAAAACAAGTATTGAAAATAAGCTTAAATAACAAGTGTTATACCTCTTGAAGCTAAGGCACAAAATAGGCAACAAACCAAGCTCAAACCTCTTTTTAGAACTCAAACAAAGCTCCAAGTAATCTCAACCCAAAGGTGAGAGTATTTGGTTAAGGATTGATGTGCAAAAGCTAAGAGAAACTAAGCAAAGGTGTACAAAATAACAAGAGAGAGAGAGAGAGTTCTAGAGAGAGATATATTTTTTGGTCTAAATCTTCTAACCCCCTAAAATAGGGGAGGACACCCCCTATATATAGAAAAACAAGTCTTGAGCTTGTGAACATCTCACCATACACGTATATGATGATGCAGCTCAATGAACAACAGCTGGCGTAACTGTCAACAAATATATGGAAAAGGAGACCAATGGCCGCCGGCCACCAGTGGTACCAGCCACCACTGGTAGCCGACAAGCACAAGACATGGCCAACAGGCCAGAGGGCTGGCCGACAGGTCATGCACTCCTCCAGACTAGAGGCAACAAGCTCTTGGTCCAAAACCAAGCACAAAGCAGTAAAGCTTCAAGGTTCAAAGTCAGGGCGTTCCACCAAAGACTTCGGGCGTGCAAAATGAACACAAACAAGCATAATCATCGAGTACACAAATGATGACGTCCAAGTCTTGAGGACGGTCAAAAATGGGGTGTCTACAGGCCTCTATCAGGCGCTTTGATTCCTCTTCTTCGACACACAACTTGTGCATTCCCAAATGGCCTCTTTTGTAGAGCTTACCCCCCGCAGATAATATACTGGATAGCCAGACGCTATATTCCTCGTTTATCCTTGGTATTTGCCCCTAGTGGATACATCTCTTTTTCTAGAAAGTTTCAAATATCGTAATACCAGGGATTTTTATCTGAAGCCTCATCTATTGCGGCAATAATCTCGTAGGTTGGCGTGTATTTCTGTTCGATAATGATTGGACGCATCCTGACTCCGAACGGGATGTCTACTATAGAAGAGAGAGTTGCCAAAGCATCAGCAAACCTATTGTTTTCTCTTAGCAGATGCGTAAACGTCAACTTTTTGAACCTCGAGATCAGCATATCCAAAGTCTGGTGGTAAACCTTCATTTTCTCTTCTTTGACTTTCCAGTCTCTGTTTGCTTGAGAGATAACCAAATTCGACTCTCCGATAAAATCCAACACGCTTCATATTTTGCTTCGTTTTGGACACCTTGAACTGAAGTTTGAAAGCCAAAGGTATATGGGAATCATCGGGCGCTATCAGCAACACACCGATCCCATAACCATACTAATTAGACGCTCCGCCAAAATACATCGTCTAGATTTCCTCCTTAACATACAAAATATGTTCGTCTGGGAACAGATATTCCACTGCCTCCTCTCCCTCTACCGGGTGGTCCGCTAGGAATTCCACTACAGCTCTTTCCTTGACCGACTTGTGGGTGACGTACTTAAGTTCAAATTCAGAAAGGAGAAGCAACCAATGGGCTAGCCTACCCATAAGCACTGGTTTCTCAAAGAGATATTTGATGGGATCTAATCTTGAAACCAGAATTACGGAGTGAGCTAACAAGTAGTGCCTCAACTTCCTGGTAGCCCATACTAAGGCTGGGCAAGCTTTCTCCAACGGGGTATAGCGGGTCTTATAATCTAGAATTTTCTTGCTCAAGTAGTAGATGGCCTTCTCCGCTATATCTTCAAATTCTTGCGCTAGCATGCATCTCATGGTCGTGTCCGTTACTGATAAGTACAGAATCAAAGGCTTTCCTGGCTCTGCTGGCAATAATACAGGCTGATTTTGGAGGTACTGCTTGACCTGCTCAATGACAAATTGACATCTATTGTCCCATCGAAATTTCTTTCCATTCTTCAGGAGACCAAATAGTGGTTCACAAGCAAGGTTAATTTGGATATAAACCGTCTTATGAATTGCACTTTACCCAGAAAGCCTCGCACCTCCTTTTTCAATCCTTGGTGGTGGCATTTCTAGGATGGCCTTGATTTTGGAAGGATCTACTTTGATACCCCTCTGTGTGATCAAAAAGCCCAGCATTTTCCCTACTATTACGCCGAAAGTACATTTCTGTGGATTCAACCTCAGCCTGTATTCTCTGATCCATTGAAAGAATTTCTCTAAGGCAGTGTAGTGGCCCTCTCTTTCTTTGGACTTGACAATCATGTCATCCACGTACACCTCGACCTCTTTGTGGATCATGTCATGTAGAATAGTGGTTGCAGCCCTCTTATAGGTAGCCCCAGCATTTTTTAATCGAAATGGCATGACTCAGTAGCAATACGTACCCCACGGTGTTGTGAATGCGGTTCTCTCTCTGTCCTCGGGAGCCATTAGAATCTGGTTATACCCGAAAAACCCATCCATGAAGGAAAGCAATGCATGGCCAGCTGTGAAGTCTACCAATTCATCAATGTGTGGTAGAAGAAAGTTAGCCTTCGGACTGGCTTTGTTTAAGTCCCGGAAGTCTACACAAACTAGAATTCTGCCATCTTTCTTCGGCACCAAGACTATATCGGCTAACCAGGTCGGATACTTGGATACCAACAAGAAACCTGCCTCGATCTGTTTGGTGACATCTTCCTTGATCTTTAGTGCCCAATCTGGGCGAATTCTGTGCAATTTTTGCTTGACTGGTAGGGCCTCAAGGTCAAGAGGGATCCGGTGATGTACGATCTCAGGGTCGATTCCAGGCATGTCTTCGTAGGACCACATGAAAACATCTTTGAAATCTTTTAATAAAGCGACTAAGCACTCACGTTCTTCCGAAGACAACGTAGGGACCATGCGTGGATCCTTCTCAGTACCCACATTAATGGCAATGATTTTACCAATACAGAGTTTAATATGCCTCTCTTCCTCTCGATTAATCAGGTTTTTCGAAGCTAGAGGAATTTCTTCCTCTTCGTTTTCATTAAAAGTTTGAAAGTCTTGGTCAATGCAATAAATAAGCGGCACAGAGAAGTACTCAGAACCTACAGAGTTCTCATTCACAAGGTTCAGCTCTTCAGTTACAACAGACTCAAAAGCAAAAGAAAAGGAAGACTATCAGTCCTTTATAAAGAGCCCACAATTCCGTCTCCAAGGTTGTTCCACTGTCCAGCCTTCCATAGTAGCCACACACCCAAGTGCCTCTTTCATCTCTCAAGACTCTTCCAAAGCCTCCTCCACCTCCCAATTTCCTACTGCCATCAACATTTAACTTGATTTTTCCTGCAGGTGGTAACATCCACTGTATCAGTCAAAAAGTAGGCCTGGAAATAGTAATGGACAAATTAAAAGCCAAATCAATGTCTCTAGAATAATGAAGAATAAATTTAACACTATCCTGGCCATTACACAACTCTTTTTCAAAAATAAAAACATTTTTATTTTTCCAAATTTTCCATAAAGTGATAATGAAGACAGATGACCAAGTAGCCTACTCATTAAAATGTTTTTTATTTTTGGAATTAGACAAAAGCCAATCATTCCAAGATAAGCTAAACATATTTCTGCAACAAGTTCGACCACATAAGGCCAACCACACTTCTTTGGCTTTGAAACAATGTCTGAATAGATGATCCATGTCTTCCACCCCACAGTAACTAGGGCATGTTGGAAGAGAGGTTAAACCCCTCCTCAATCTCATTAGGTTAGTTAGCAGCTTCCCATGTAAAAGAAGACACAAAAACCTCTAAGTTGCTGAGGCAACCTTACTTTCCAATTCCAGCTCCAGTTATTTTCACAACTATGATGGCCAATGATAACTTCATAGGTAGAGGCAGTTGAAAATCCTTCACATTGAGTGCTATTCTAGTTCAAGCTATCTATGACAATAGAAGAAGGAGGAAGAGGAGATGTTGCCAGAATGATGGTTGCAATACGAGCAGGCAGGACAGTGGACACAAGTTCCACATTCCAACCTCCATGATCATTCAAGAAAGCACTCACAGCACCAAATCCATCAGCAGACGTATGGTTGGATCGGTGGTCATTAGTCATTAACTCCTCAAATGACTTATCACCACACCACCAATCCTTCCATATATCTACCAAGTCACCACAACCAACTTTCCATTTCACCCATTTTCTATGAATATGTCTAGTTTGGAGAATGCCTCTCCACACATGGGAAGCAAGCTTCTTCTTTGGCCAATTATAGAAGATTGTTCTATTCAAATACTTGTTTCTCAACACATCAAGCCACAATCCTTCCTCATTATTCAAAAGTTTCTAGCCAAGTTTAGAGAGTAAGGCCAGATTTTGATCTCTAGCCTTCTTTAAACCAAGTCCACCATGTTTTTTCAAAGTGCAAACAGTATCCCACTTCACTAAGTGGACTTTTTTCCTCTCTAGGGTATCACCCCACAAGAAGTTTTTGTTGAGTCTATCAATAGCATCACACACTTTCATAGGAAAAATAGTGGTTTGCATAGTATAAGCTGGGATAACAGAGCTAACAGCTTGAATGAGGGTATATCTGCCAGCCAAGGGCAGAACACTACTTTTCCATCCAGCCAGCTTGTGTTGCATTTTCTCAAGAATGTTATTAAAATGCCCTCTGTTTACTCTCCCATGTAAAAGGGAAACTCCCAGATATTTTCCTAACTCAGAAGTTAGGAGAATACCATATATATGGCTCAAGTCTCTGGCCACTCTCCTATCACTGTTAGCAGAAACAAAGATTTTGGATTTTTGGGCATTAATTTTGAGCCCAAAAATCTCACAGAACTCAGTCATAGTGGTCATAATGGTGTTACAAGTTCTCACATTAGCTTTTCCAAATAACATTAAATTGTCAGCAAAAAATAAATGAGTCAGACATGGGCCCCTATTAGAGGTATTGATGCCTTGCCATTTCTTGTTCTTAGCTTTCTCAGTGATCATGTTAGACAATCTTTCCATACACATCACAAACAAGTAGGGAGATAACGGGTCTCCCTGCGACAGCCCCCTTTCAGGTTTAAACTCTTGCAAGGGTTCACCATTCCAAAGAATGGCAATGTTGACAGAGGTAACACAACACATGATCAGTTCAATAAGGTTTTTATCAAACCCATATTCTTCCAGAGTCAGTTGCAAAAAATTCCAAGATATATTATCTTAGGCCTTTTCCAAGTAAACCTTGAGGATCATCCCACCAAATTTACCTTTCTTAGAGCTTAAGGTGTGAATAATTTCCTGAGAGATAATAATATTATCACTGGTAGATCGACCAGGCACAAAGCTACTTTGGTTAGGTCTCACAAGCTTAGAGAGCAAAGGTCTAATTCTACTAACGAAAATTTTTGAAATGATTTTGTAGGTCACATTGCACAGACTAATGGGTCTAAACTGTTTAATATTCTCAAGGTTTTCAAGCTTAGGGATAAGAGCAACCAAGGTTCGGTTGATGGTTGAGGGAATAGAATGGGTAGCAAAACAGTTTTTGATAAACTCACACGCAGAAGAGCCAATCACATTCCAATAGGTATGATAAAAGATGGCTTGGAAACCATCTCTTCTAGGGGCTTTAAAGGCTTTAATGTTTTTCACAGCCCTCCAAACCCCATCATTAGTCACCACTTTCATGAGTTCATAATTCTCCTCAGCACTGACTACATGAGTAGCCAAGTGGCTCCAATGATTCAAAGAAATGGTAGGATTATGAGCAAAAAGAGTAGTGAAATAATTGAGCACATGCTTATTGAGCTCATCAGGATTATCAATCTAGACACCACTAGCACACTTCAGAACATCAATTTTCTTTCTCCTCCTTTTAATTAGGGTGTTGAGATGAAAAAATTTTGTGTTTCTATCACCTTGGGTGATCGACTTAGATCTGGATTTCTGGAATCACAGAAGTTCCTCTTGATAGAGAACTTTGTTATATTGAGCAACCAAATCAATTTCTAACACATGAAGGTTATGGGAATAAGTAGTTGCCTGGGATTTCTGGCTTCCTTCAATCCTCCCAAGTAACCATCTTTTCCTCCGAAATATGTTACCAAACACATCTTTATTCCAAATGCTAGCCTTGTGAGCCAGAGTATCAAGTTTAGTCACTAGGGAGGTTTGGTTGTTAGACCAATTTTCTTCCACCACTGTGTGGAACTCTTCATGAGAGATCCACGCAGCCTCAAATTTGAAAAGTTTACAAGAAGGGTGAAAATGAGATATACCTTGAGTGAATATCATCATTGGGGAGTGATTAGAGTAAGCTCTTGGGAGGTTTCTGACCAGTCCTTCAAGGAAGCTAGTTCTCCGCACACTATTGCACATGGCTCTATCCAAACGAACCATTGTATTAGCCCAACCTTGTCTATTGTTTGTCCAAGTTAGCCTCGGACCAAAGCAACCCAAGTCCATTAAATTACAGTTGTTCATTCTTTCTGAGAATTTGTTGATTCTTCGTTGATCTTGGCTGCTGGATTGGTTTGAGCTCCCTACAGAATGTCTCTTTTCTGAATGGCTAGCAAAATCATTAAAATCTCCAGCTGTCATCCAAGGTGCAGAATTATTTTGAGCAGTGTGTTCCCAACTGGCCCATAATTCCCCCCTCTTGTTGCTAATAGGACTTGCATACATTGCTGTGAGAAGCCACTCAGGGTAATCCTGTTTGGCAATCCTGGCTGTGATGAGTTGAGAACTGGCTTCAGTGACTCTAACATTGACTAGACTGGGGTTCCAAAGCATCCATATTCCCCCACTTCGACCAACAGGATCAACATGGGCTGAAGTAGTAAACCCCACCTGGTTGAAAAACATACCGATGGAAGCCAACACCACTTTTGTCTCCATAAGAACTAACAAATCTGGTTTGTGAATCTACACTAATTCACGCAAATTTCTTTTGAACTTTTTGTTTCCCGCACCCCTACAATTCCAAATTAGCAAATTCATGGATGAACTATTAAAATTGGGTGGTGACATCTAGTCAACAATGCCCATAAGTTCCTTTGCTTTCTTTAGGTTGTCCTCCATGGAGTCCAATGCCACTACCGATATCATGTGACGCTTCTGACCAACTTCGATCTGCCTCCATGGTTGAATCCTTATTTTTACTTCCTTTATCCACCCTTCTGAGACAATTCGGTGATATGCTTCTTTCCATGGTGTGAGATACACCATCACTCTATTTTGACTCACTCTGAGTTGTTCCATGGGGTAGTTCTCTCCTTCGGCCTCCATTCTTGTCCGGTGGTTTTCTGGTCTTAGCTTGAAGTTGGACTTGAGGGTTGGCTTGTTGCAGAAGAGTGTCTTTAGTGGTGGTGGGTGATAGAGTACCAATATGAATGGATGGGATAGAAGTTGGCATCTGAGCCACTGTAGTGCTGTTTGAGTTCTGATGGCATGTTTGTGGGTTCTGAACCTCTGTTCCCAGTCTAATGTCCTCTCCATTGTTGGCTTTAGCAGTAGTTAGGGAGCTGTGTGATGTATTTTCCACAATTGGGCTGGTGTTGGCCTTATAACGGAAGCCCAACTCCTCATTGATTCTACTAGGTTGACCTTGGTCTTTAACGGGCCCACCTTTTTCTCTCAGACTATGAAATTTGTTGCCCAGTTGGGCTTTGTTTCCTCTATTAATCAGTGGCCCTTTGGATTTTCTTCCTTGGTTTGTGATTGTCATCTAAGACCCATATGTGGGTCGACCCAATTCAGAATCTTCCCTCTCTTGATCCGGGGTTGGGCTTTTGCCCGTTTGGCCTATTGTCTTCTCTATTGTGTTGCTGGTGCGGTCTTGGGCTAAGCCGCCAACGCCAGTGGTTGTCGATCACTATAGCTTTCTTGGCGATGCCCTACCCTGCTACAAGAGAAGCAAAGTAAGTGGAGGTGTTCATATTCTACTCCATAAGTATACTTACTAATGGTAAAGTGAGAGATCAGAGGCTTTCGAAGATCGATTTCAACGCACACACGAGCATACTTTCCGCGAGCTGCCATGGCTGTGTTGATATCAACTTTCAGTGGAACTCCCAATTGCTTTAGCTATATGAAACAAGACCTTTTCATTATAATACTCTATGGGTAGATTAGGAAATCTTACCCAGATCGCGGTGGTATCCTACTCAGCATCATCAGACTTAAAATCTTGTTGCCATTTCCTTACGGTTACATAATGATCCAAAACAATCCAAGGACCACCTGTATAAACCTTAGTATAGTCCTCGATCATGTCAAATTTTACATTAAAAAATCCATTACCGATATCCAGTGCTTCAAAATCTGCTTGCAAACCCCAAATTTTTTACATTTTCAGCATGAACAATTTATACCCTATGCTTTTCCCAAGCAAACGCACAATCAAGCATTTTTTCCATGGTTCCCTTACCTTCTTCAGAAGAGCCGAAGGAATTCTGATAATGGGAATGCCACTACTATTATCAATACCATCCTTACCTCTTTCCTCCATCGGTTCATCAGTATTATTATCCTCCTCATCAGAGGATAGTACTTCCACATCGCAATCAAAATTTTTCTCATTACCATTCTTATCAAACCTAGATCGTAAGAGTGCCTGTTTGAAGGAGCGGTTTCCAGTGGTGCACATCGTAATGTCCGCTGATTCGAGGCTGGGCTCCGTGATCTGATTTTGATTAACATCGACAACAGCCAGGTCATCCACAGGGCAAACATGGGGTACCCCTCCTGAAATCTCAAGCTCCGGTAGGGATTCATTCATCGTTTCATCCTTTGAATCAGATGTGCTTTTGATCTTCTTTGTGCTCCTAATCAGATGATCTGCCTCCTCCGTGGAGCATCCCGTTTCCAGTCGTTGCTCACTGGAGATTGAAAGCTCAGAAACAGTCATTTTCAAGGTGCCCAAATTTGACAACAGCAACTAGGAGAGTTTTTCAATGATCAAGGAGATAACGGAGAAGTGGTGATGCAATTGATGGAGACTGAACGAGGTAACTGGAAGTATGGCCTCGTTGTCGAGGGCATTAAGCTTCGGCCTAAAATCGATACATAAATAAATAAAATGAAGATTATGAATGTGGGCATGCTGCATTTTTTCCTTGAAACCTTTGTGTTGAACTATATAGATATAAAATTAGTTTTTTTTTTTTTTCAAAAAAAAAAAAAAACCTACAGATATGAATAATAGATATGATTATGCCATATGTGCAATATGTTAGTGTAGTCCTGGTGCAGAGCAAGTGGCTGCTTTGGATTTTTGAAATTTTAGTTTAAAAAAGCCTCAAAAATATATTTACTGTTACAGTTGCTTATGAATAAATTTTAAGGAAAAAGGCCTCCTAAAAAGAAAAATAAAAAGCTTAGTGATGTGGTGAATTGTTTGAAATTGATGGATGATTGTTTTTTAAATGAATGAATTTTGTATAAAATATTGTTTACTATAGTTGTTGCAATTGCTTCGTGGAAGAAAGTTTCAAAAGTTAAAATTGATTAGATCATATAGTCAATCAGTTTTGTCATGATAAGATTTAATAGAATTGGTTAACAAATTGAATAAATCAAGCTTGATTAGTAATTTTATAGTTAAAAATTATAAAATGCTGATGTTTGCATGATATACTTTATTATAGTTTATTTATTTTTTATTTGGTACTCTAGTTTGGATTATCTTCATTCTTTTTAGGTTATGTTTGAATTATAATAATTTTGAGGAAAATGGAAAAGTAAATGTAATTCAGGATTCTCATGATTTTAACATTTGAGGAGTTCCACTTACAAACGCACCTTAAGTAATGAAGTTTAAATTTTTAAATAAAGTTTAAATTGCTAATTGGTCCAATTATGTTAAAAAATAATTAAAATGATTAAAGTATTTTATGTAATGGGTTACGTTATGTAATTGAGATAATGTGATGTATTCTTTCTTTCATAGATATTTATGTGATAGAAAGTAAGGCCTAAGTTTGATGGCCGCACATTTAACATTTCTGGCTGCACATGAAGAGACTTCTCCAGTCTCTTTTTTGTCACATAAATATCAATAAATGGAATCTCATGTCAGTAATCACATGATGTACTGTCAAGATCATGAAATTCTAAACAAAGTTGTGAGTTTACACAAAAATATAGACTATAGTAGTATACTTTGTTCGAAAAATAATAGTTTTTTTGGTAATTTTAATACAATATTAAAGTGGGTGTCAGTTCTCAATTAAGGTGAATTAAAGTAGGTTTAGATTTTTTGTAGTAAGATTTTTACATCATAAAAAGAATGACCAAAAACCATTAAGATTTGAATAAGAAATTGACTCATTAAGTTGGTCTCATGAAAGAGGTGTTGGGAAAGGTATAAAACCTCCTATCCCACATTGATTGTAGAGGAGAACATTGATGGGTATTTAAATTCCATTTTTGCCTAAGGGTGTGAGCCCTTTGAGACATTCAAATTTTTCGAACAAAGGGAGTTATGGATGCTTCAAGGATGGATTTGGGCCAAGACTATGGTCCAAGTTGGTTATAGAAAAAATTGCCACACGCGTGCACCACCCACCGGTTCAGGTTCGTGGATCTTGGGCTTGAAGGACTGGATTGAGTGTAGGGGTTGGTCTTAACCCAGGACCAAGCCAGATATGTGGCTGTAGAAATATATACACAAAATACATGTGTATAATAGAGCTGATAACTCCTTTATTCATGATGGACTTTTAATCCATACGTTTTGCAAGTTAATACAGAATTCATTTCTGCATTTGTGGTGGCCTTGATGGCATGAGCCTTTTTCTCTCTTCCTCCATGTGTATAAAATGAGACCCTCTATTTCAGTTTTCAACTCCAGAAACTTTGCTCTAGTTTTATATTCTGAAATTTTCCTCTAGTTTTATATTCTTCCTAGTGAAAGAGTACTTCTTCCTAGTGAGAGAGTGCTGCTTCAATTCTGTTCACCGAAGCAACACTGTAGGTGCTTCACTGTAGCTGGTCCAACCGTCATATCCTGGGAGACAGACGTCGAACAACCTCCAACATTCCAATCGGTGAGGCTGCATATCTGTTTTAAAGACACTAACTAGTGCAGGCTTTGGTTTGCTTCTTTTATGCCATTTATTTTATTATGTATTTCTGTTCAATCTGCTTGTAATTTCCATTATGTATCCTGCTTCTGCAATTTTAATTCCTAAATATGAATCTATTTATTCTATATAATCACAGAATTTTTACAACATACTTCCCTCTCATATGCATGTGGGCTCTGTCTTTGTCTTATTTTAACAAGTATAGTCCACTTCAACAGCATCATTTTCTTCTTTTCTCGTTTATTCATTTAGTCTAATAAAAATATTGTGGATTATGAAAATTTATTTTGAAAATTAATGTGTAATGTAAATTTAAAATTAGTTAAATATGGGTCATATTCACAATAAATGTAGACCATTAATTTTTTTTTTTAAATAATTTTTTCAAATTTGTAGCATTACTGTTAGCCTAGTCATATCACCAAGAAGTCTTAGGTGATTTCGTATGGGAGTTCGTAATTACACTCTTTAGAAACGTGAGTGTTATACCAGGAGAAATGTGTTCACTGGTTGCCTTATTATTCTTTACAAAATGAGATGGTTAATTTCAGTTTTTATTGTCCTTTTTTTAATTTAATTTTTAAATTTCAATTTAATATATTTAGTTTTAGATTTTAATTTCAGTTTATATAGTCTAATTGAAGAAAATTCATTGAAATCGTAATGTAATTTAGTAAACAAAAAACTAATTTTACAAGTTAGACAATTTAAATTATAACTCTAAAACAGTAAAATGCTACATAAATAAAATGCGATATAAATAATAATTTTATAGTTCAACTCTATAAGCTAAAATAGTAAAATGCTACACAAATAAAATGCTTTTTATAAGCTTTTTTTTTATATATTTTATTTTATTTTATTTTTTATTTTTTATAAATAAATCTGGTATTTGTGTGGTTAAATTTTGGAATGCCAAATGAGAACTAATTTATTTATGTCAAACTTTCACATCATTTTTTAAAGAAATGTTTAATTCAATAGCGACACTCACTTACAATAAACTTAACAAATTTAATACAATTACGTCGATTTCTCTTTTAATAAGATTAAAATAATCGAAACTTACGTAGATGGGGTCACTACAAAAAAATTTCGTCGCCAAAGCTCATTTATATTTTTTAAATTATAAAAAATATTTGAACCAATTGCTCCCAGGTTTCGAACCTAAGACCTCCCACCACCACAGTCCAAACCTTTTGCCAAAGGCTCCCTCCACTATGCCACTACACCATCACATTCATATACATGCAATATATATTATTTATATAGTACATTAACCGCTATTAATACAAAATAATATTTATAAATATAATTTTTTTAATTCAATATAATTTATGTAAAAAATAAATTATTTACTAAAAAAAAATTTAGGCCACGTTTGGCGACTAAAACCATTATTTAGTCGCCAATTCTATTATTTTGGGCTACTAATTATTTTTTTGTCGCTAAAAAAAGAAGTTCCAATTAAAAATCAGCAGTTTTGGCGACGAAACCTATTTTTAGTTGCCAAAAACGTGCCCTTTTGGCTACTAAACTGAATTTTAGTTGCCAATACTCAGTTTTTAGCTACTAAATTTTTTTTTGTAGCCAAAAAGCTTCACTTTCAGCGACCAATCTGTTTTTAGTCAGCAAAACACCTACAATCGGCGACCAATCTGCTTTTTAGTCACCAAAACCATCACTTTTGGCTACTAAATTATTTTAGTCGCCAAAAACCGTCACTTTTGGCTACTAAACAACCTTTAGTCGCTAAAACCCCTACATTCGGCGACTAAACTGCCTTTTAGTCGCTAAAACCATTGTATTCGACGACTAAAGTGTTTTAGTAGGCAAAAGTGTTCAATTTTGGCGACTAATTCCATTTTAGTCGCCATTTGTACTACTTTCAGTGACGAAAAATGAAATTTTGGTCGCCAAAAACGCTTTTTCTTGTTGTGGGTGTAAACACATGAATAATTAATAGTAAAATACACATTTTAGTAAAAAAGATATGATAACAATTGGTGGGAGTGTGTAAATCACTTATTGTGATTCACAAAGAGAGAATTAACTTTGAACGAAACTCAATTTAAATTCACTCACAAATTTTTGAAATACAAACAGAGCATATATTATAAATCTCTCTCTCTCTCTCTCTCTCATTTTCTTTCTCTCACACTCTTATCAAACAACTAACCACTCAATCTATTTATAGGCTAAACTAATAATGTAAACAAACAATCTAAACACAAGAAAAACCACACAGCAACAAACCAAAACCAAATTGAACTCCTCTTTTTTAGGAGGTTCTTCAACCTTCATTCTTGACTTTGCAGCCTCCAAATAGATAGTGGTGGACGGTGGTGAAGGTTCTAGTGAAGGCTTTGTTTGAATCAAACTTACAATTCAACATCCCCCCTTAAGCTTGATTCTCCACATTGCTTCATTCCTAGCATTGCTTTTAATCTAACAAACAAATCTTGCTTGAGGGGCTTGGTAAAGATGTTCGCAATCTGGTCATATGTTCTACAAGAAATAAGCTCCACTTTTTTGTTTTTCACATGCTCTCAGATGAAATGATAGCGGGTGTCAATATGCTTGCTTCTTTCATGATAAACTGGATTCTTTACTAGAGCAATTGCTGACCAATTGTTGACGTAAACTTCTGTGGGATTATTTTGTGGAAATCACACATTCCTGATCCATATACAATAGTAGACAGCAGAGCTGGCAGTGACATACTAAGCTTCACAGATGACAAGGTCACAATAGCTTGCTTCTTTGATGACCATGTAAAAGTTGTATCTCCCATGAAAAATGTAAATCTAGTTGTTTTTTTTCTTTCATTCAAGTCTCTTCGCTAGTCGTTATATGAATAACCAATAAGTCTAAAGTCTTGACTCTTTGTATAGAATAGTCCATCATCGATGGTACCTTTGATGCAATGGAGTATTCTCTTTGCTGCATTTAGATGAGATTGGTTAGGGGTCTCCATGTATCTATTGACAAGTCCAACTCTATAGAGTATATCTGGCCTAATACAAGTTAGGTACCTCGAGCTTCCAATCAAACTCTTGAAATATGTAGAATCAACATCTCCTTGCTCATTCTTCCTTAACTCCAATCCTGTTTCAACAAGTGTTGTGACAGAGTTATAGTTCTCCATGCCAAATCTCTTGACAATATCCTTTGCATAATTACTCTATGAGATGAAGATTTCATCGTTGCTTTGAACTACTTCGATGCCAAGAAAATGACACATCAATCCAATATATGTCATTTCAAACTCTCAGACCATATTATTCTTGAAGAATTCAAACATTGTTGGATTGTTCCCGGTGAATATCAAATCATCAACGTAGAGGCATACACACAACAAGCTTCCATTAGCTTCTTTCTTCAAATAGAGTGCAAGCTCATAGGGACACTTCTCAAATCCATTCTCTTGGAAATATTCATCAATCCTCATGTTCCATGCATGAGGAGTTTGCTTTAATCCGTACAAGGCCTTCTTAAGCCTGTACACCTTGTTTTCCCAGTCTTTTTTCACATATCCAAGTGGCTGGTCCACATAGATTTCTTCATTAAGAAATCCATTTAGAAATGCTGACTTGACATCTACTTGACAAATTTTCCAACTCATTTGTGCTGCTAATGATATTAGCAACCTGATAGTCTCTAGTGTAATGCCCCGAAATAATTGACATTAACCCATCTCATAATAGTGCTACAACTGATCAATAATCTCATAAATTCTATTCATTATATCATTAATCATTCTAAATCAATAGCATATGGCATGGATACAAGTGTAAAAAGATAAATAAAACCAAGTAATGAAATGCCTTAATGGCTACAACTTTTTAAGACGATATTTGGTTACAATAAAATGAGTTTAAACTCAAATCAAGTAAAGCCCTGGGCTTAAACAAAAATAATTACATCAAGATTAAAACTGAAACCTTAAGCTCCAAGTCCTCCCAAGCTACATCCTTAGTGGAGGCATATCATCAGCACCTAAAAGTTATTTTCTACATAGGGTGAGCCACAGCCCAGTTGAGATACTCTAACACAATATATGAATATTAGCAAAATTATAAGGTGAATGGTGAATGCACATGCAAACCATTTGTCAAACATTCTTCGTTTTCCATCTCAAAACAATGACATGCGAAATGATATATCAATTCATGAAAATAATCCTTTTATAACAGAAAATAGGGCAGTAGATACAACACACTGGGAATCTCTAGGTACGTGTCTGCCAGTAGGCTATATAAGCACTACCAAAGCCATTTTATTGGTACTAACCGGAAGGATTGGCACCTGACCGCGCGAGTTTCTGGACTTTCACCAATGATACACAAGCCAACATAATAAAACCATAACCACACCTCCTAACCAGATTCACCACGGTATTTACCCATTTTTCTCAAAATCAAAACATTTACAAAGTTCTATATGAAATGATGCTTAATACACAATGTATGAGAAATTAGTTTTCATTCAACCTAATCCTCATGCAATGTCTACAATAATCAAGACTATCCTCCACCGATAGTCCAAAATAGTTATTCCTATACAAGATAGTTTCCAAACTTAATATACAATTCCATCCTTTTACAATGGGAGTGATATTATATATTCAACTCCACCATCATCATCAACATAAAAATATCCAAAATTTAGGGAAAAACCCCTTTCATTTTACAAAATCGATTTCAATAAAAAAATATTCACCATTTTAACATATTTCAACCATGAACTAATTCCTACAACCATTTTTAAGAATCCATTTGGAAAACTTCTCTTTTTATTTCAAATCCAAACCCTAGGTTTTTTCCAAAATCCCCAAATCATTAACTCTTTTCAAAGAACAAATAACTAAGCTAAAAATCATATAAAAGAGTCAAAGTAATCTCTACCTCAAAGTAGAAGACAAGAGGAAACAAGGAGTAGAACTTGAAGAAGCCTAAAACACTAACTTTACCGATTAGAACGAAACCCTCGACATGCTCAATCTTTTACTCCAAAGAACTAGGGTGAGGAAGCCAACGGATTTAGAGTATTTGGAGCTAGAGTACAAGAGCTAGAGAGAGAAGGTAAAGATTTTACGGTTTTGAAATGTTTAAAGAGAGAAAGAGACAAAGGATGACTCAAAATGGCTCTCTTTCAGACTGATATACGCACAGACTGCTCGAGCGACCAAAACACCGCTCGAGCGAACAAACACAAAAAGTTGACACCGCTCGAGCGCACAATCACCCATTCCCAGTAGTTTTGCAAACTGCAAAAGATTGCTCGAGCGTAAGAAGTGTCACTTAAGCGCAGATGTCACACTCTCAGTAGTTTTACAAACTATAAAAGACCACTTGAGCACAAGAAACATTGCTCGAGCGAACAGGCAAAAATCTGTGCAACAATTTATTAAAAAACTGACTTCCTAACTTGTTTCAAACACAACCAAAACTCCCAATAACCAATCTCAACAAGCAATAAGATGGAAATAAGATAAACAACAATGAAGTATATGGGTTTTCAGATTCCAAAACAAGAAAATGGGTCGGGTCTAAACCAGAATCGTTACATCTAGTCTGGCAACAAGAGCAAAGACTTGTCCATAGTCAATTCCTTCTTTCTGCTTGTAGCCTTTTGCAACAAGTCTTGCCTTGTATCTTTAAACTTCTCCTTGAGCATTTCTTTTAGTCTTGTAGACCCGTTTCACTCCAATACTTTTGCACCCCTTTGGGAGAGTAGTTAACCCCCAAATCTTATTTTTCTCAATGGATTTGATTTCTTCATCCGTCGTTTTCTTCCATTAACCTTCTTTGTTAGTTTCCTCAATGCTAACTGGATCACTGTTCATCAATAGACAAAATAGATTGGTATTTTCATATATTATTTCTGTATTTTCATACAGATCTTGTAGATTATGAATCCTTTTGGGCCTTATGTTTGAAATTTCTCGTTGCATTGGTGATTGAGTTTCATTTCTCCATGGTGAAGGAAAAATATGATGAGATATCTCTTGCTCTTTGGTTGATAGTGGCTCCCTAGCCATTTCTCTTGGCCGATCTGATTCTTTATCGTCAATTGTTAGCTCTACATTTGTGGAGGATTCAGACTCGTCCCATTTTCAAGACTCAATTTCTTCAAAGATGACATCTCGATTGAAAAATATCTTCTTTGTGATGGGATTGAATAGTTTGTATCCCATTGTACTATCACTATATCTAGCAAAGATACACTTCTCTCATTTATCTTCGTGCTTCTGGGATCTTGGCGTAGGCAATGCGGCCAAAGATTTTGAGATGACTCATACTCGGCTTGTGAGTGCTCCATGCTTCATGCGGTGTCTTCACTGTCAAGGATTTTGTGGGACATCTATTCAGCAAATAGACTGCACATGAAACTGCTTCAGCCCAAAAACTCCTAGGCATATTCTTGTCTCGTAACATGCTTTTGATCATGTTCAAGATCGTACAATTCTTTCGTTCAGCTACTTCATTCAATTGGGGAGTTTAAGCTGGTGTAAACTATCGTTTGATTCATTGCTACATAAGGAATTCTTCAAACTCATCTATCTTGTATTCTCCATCTTAATCAGCTCGCAATGTCTAGATATAATAACCGCTTTGTTTATCCATAAGAGTTTTGAACTCTTTGAGCTTTTCAAACGCTTCTAACTTCCTTTTGAGGAAATACACCCAAGTCTTCCTGTTGTAATCATCAATGAAAGTGAAGAAGTATTTGTTCTGTCTGTTTGATATTGGTTTCAACGAACCACACACATCTGTGTGAACTAGTTCGAGCAGCTTGGTTGCTCTCCAATTTACTTCATTTCCAAAGTTGTTCCTGTCTTGCTTGCTAATAATATAGGTTTCACACATCTCAGTTGGTTGGTGAATGTTGGCCATACATTTCACCATATATTTGGTCCCCAATTGCTTCAAAATTTCAAAGTTGAGAGGTCCGAATCTAAGATGCCACATCCAGTCTTTGTTATTTATCATCGCACTTGGACACTTTGGTGTGTCATGGTGAATGGTAAGAGGAAACATTCTATTCTTCGTCATCTTTACTCGAGTAATTAGTTTCCCTTGAGTGTCTAGAATTGTGAGTAGCATATCTTTTAGGCTAATTTGCTAGCCTCTTTCAAGGAGTTGTCCAAGACTCAATATGTTGGTCTTCATGTCTGGAACATAATAGACATTGGAGATGAAAACATGATCTCTATTCTTCCTCTTGATCAAAATATCACCTTTTTCTCGAACTGGGACTTTGGAGAGGTTGTCGAATGAGATTTCTCCATGAACTTTCTCATCAAGCTCAGTGAATAAGTTCTTTCTGCTAATTATATGATTACTAACTCTAGAGTCTAGGAACCAAACGTCTTTTTTGTGTTCGGTTGCATTGAGGGCCATCAACCTCAATGAATCTTTGCCAATTGACTCTTTCTGTGCATAGTTAGTTCTTTCACTAATTTCATTGGATGATTGCTTACTTCTGCACTCATTGCTATAATGATCAAACTTGTGGCAATGGTAACATTGGGCATTGCTTGTATCAAAATTCTGACGATTGTTGTAACCGCATCTTCTTCCTGGTCCTCTTCCTCTCGAGACATAGCTTTGTTATCTTCGTCCTCCTTGAGATGAACATCTTCCTCTGGAATAAGAATTTCCAGAACTTCTTCCATAATAGGTTTAACCACGTCCTCGTCCTCTTTGTGATGTCCCCCCTTGCTCGAATATCTCTCCAATAAGGGACAACTTTGACTGTAAGGCTTGTTCCAACCCTTTGTCTTCATTTCTTCTCATCACTTTCTGCTCATGGGCTTATAATGAACCCACAATTTCTTCTACGGAAACATGCTCTAGATCTTTGGTTTCTTCAAGAGCGACAACAATATAATCAAATTTTGAATCCATAGATCTCGAAATTTTCTCTGATATTCTCATATCAATAAGGTCTTCTCCATTTCGCTTTAATTGGTTTGCAACCACCATTACTCTTGAATAGTATTCAGAAATTGATTCTAAAGACTTCAGACGTAGAGATTCAAATTCACCTCATAGAGTTTGGAGGCGAATCCTTTTTACTTTATCAGCACCTTTATGAGTCACGTGGAGAGTTTCCCAGATTTCTTTTGTAGTTTTGGAGGAGGCGATGATCTCGAATGTGGATGCATCAAGACCTTGATATATGATGGATTTTGCTTTGCAATCCTTCTTTCGTTCGACTCAAGGAATTATTTCTTCTGCTTCGAGCAAGGCACCTTCTTCTACTTTTGAGGCAGGTTTTGCATGTCCATTTTCCACAACATCTATGAAACCTTGAGAACCTAGCAGTGCTCTCATTTGGATGAACCAGTTGTCGTAGTTGTCTTTCGTAAGCTTTGGAATGAGGGCTTGCACGCTTCCGTTGGCCATTAGTTGACTTTAATCTTTAAAAAAAATCTACAAATTTTCAAAACATAATTTGTGAATTTTGACCATACGGATGTGTTTGAAATACTCCAAATAGCTGGAAAGCACTATTGAATCATCCAAATTGAACTTCGGATGATTTAGATCAAGCCTAAACAATTTTGGTCAATTCAGATCCGTTGAATCTGTGACCCGCAAAGCACTAAATAATTTCTCCAGAACTGCAGTATGATGATGTCAGCAACAACGATGATGACGTCAGTAATTTTCTCGGCAAACTTTGACCGACTTGTGTAACTTCGTTTTAACTCCATTTTCGATGTCGTTTTTTCTAGAACGATCATCTCGACGAGGGCTACACACTAGTATGATTAAAAGTTGATTTCAATAACTTTGAAAATTTTAGATTTTGAAATTTGCTATTTTTCACAATTTATTTTTGCGAATCTCGGCTAATTCTTGGCTCTTTTGGCTCTGATACCACTAGTTGGTAGGAGTGAGGTGTAAATTAGTTGTTGTGATTTACAAAGAGGGGATTGACACTGAACCAAACTCAATTTAAATTCACTTACAAATTTCTGAAATACAAACAGAGCATCTATTACTAATCTCTCTCTCTCTCTCTCTCTCTCTCTCTCCCACACTCTTATCAAACAACTAACCACTTAATATATTTATAGACTAAACTAACAATGTAAACAAACAATCTAAACACAATAAAAATCACACCGTAGCAAACCAAAACCAAATTGAACTCCTGTTTCGAGGAGGTTCTTCAACCTTCATTCTTGACTCTGCAGTCTCCAAATACACAGTGGTGGGTGGTGGTGAAGGCTCTGCTTGAATCATGCTTACAATTCAACAAACATCACTTTTTTTTTTCAAAAGACTAACGAATAATTGATGAAAATTGAACAAAGTATTATGTGAATTAAAACTTGTGGGACTTGATGTACTTTCAAACCTAAAAAATATGTAGTATCAAGGGTCATCATTTGACTCGAAGGCTCATCGTTCAACCCATGACCATGACCTAGGTGGCCCAACTTGAATAAGGCTTGAGTAGGTAGGCGTTGGAGCTATGAAGGGGCATAGGAGGGTGGCTAGCTATTGGTTATGGCTAGGATGGACATAAGGTTAGGGTTTAAGGAGGTGGAGGGGGGGTTGCCGACACCAAACGAAGGTGGTGGTTGAGGTAAAGAAAATGGTCGATGATTAGGGAAAAGGGTTATGAGAGGGTCACCAAAAGGGATCGGGCTAGGGTAGGGTTGTCGGAAGGAAGAGTGCTATTGGAGGGTTGCTAGAGGTGGAGGTGGGGAACCAAAGGATATTTTTGGGTTTATGAGGATGGTGCAAAGAAAAACAAGGCGACGTTGTCTGGGCCAAGATCATTGGGTAGGGCTTTGACCTGAGGTTTTGACCCACAAGATATATAGCATGGTTAGAGACCATCATAAAAAGCTCGCTAGGCAGTCTTAGGCTCAATTTTCATGGGTGAGCCCAATGCCGACCCGTTATTTAGTATTGTTAATAACAACAGTATAAGGAAAATGATATACAAGTCCACTTTCTAGATTTAATGATATGTAAGTAAGATTTTTGATTGATAATTACAGAAGATATGATCGAAACTATAAAACTAAAATGACCATATTTGTCTATAAGTGTTTAACAAAAACACCTCTCAAACCAACTATTGTTCTCACAAATATATCATTATAGAGTTGAAGACATCATTTAATAGTTACGAGTAATGTTAGGTTTCATGAAAAAAATATTATAAAAAGTTTCATAAAACTTTGAAAAATAATTTAATGTAGTAGATAACAAAATTTAAAAACTGAATTATCTTAAAATTGAAAATATATAGACACACAATCAACCACATAAAACAGTCTTGATTATGCATATCACACTACCCATCATAAATTATATAATTTAATTCAAATTACTTTACCTATATTTTAAAAAATATATTTTGTTTTAATGTGAGAAAAGGACAATTAATTTTAGGGTAATTATACTTCGACTCCTTTATAATTGGCCACTTTTTTACTTTGATAAATTCATTTTCTTCATATTTTAAGTTTTTTTCATTTTACTCTTAAAATTATTTTTTGTTAAAAATTAGATAGAAAATAACACATTGATAGTCACGTAGTATACAAATATTTTATTATATATAATTCACACATCTGATATAAACTTAAACTCTAATACAATAATATATTTTTATATTATGTAACAGTTATTATTGTATTTTTTGTCTAATTTTTAACAGAAATTAATTTTAAGAATAAAATGAAAAAACCTTGAAATATAAAGGGTCAAAGTAGAAAAGAAATAAATTTTAAAGTGACCAAATATACAAGAAACAAAATGTAATTTATCCTTAATTTTAATTTTAAAATAGAACAAAGAGATAAATTTGGGAACATGCATTGCACACTATAACAAAAGTATTTTTGGCAATGTTTTTTAGCAACCAAATTGAAATTAGTTGCCAATTGTATATAATCGGCAACAATATACTTGTTCGTCACCAAAAAATAAACTATTGGAGACCAGTTGAGATTATTGGTCGCCAAAAGTTTGGCGCCAACTTAAATTTTTGCGCGGGAGCGCTAAAAACATTTTCGCGACCAAATTAATACATGGAGACAAAAATTTTGGTCGCCAATTATAACTTTTTGGCAACAGAAATAAAATAATTGCTGAAAGGTGAACGATATTTATGCAAACCAATGATTTTTGTCACCAATAAATTAGCTGTCAAAACGACATGGTTTTGAATTTGTCCCTTTTTTTTATTTTTAAGAGTTGATTGGCCCTTTTACGTGAATAAACAAAAAATTGACCTAATATTGTTCATCTCATTCTCTCACTCTACAACCTCAAGCGGCCCTGCAGAAGACACACAGAGGTATGATTTCTCTTCTTATTCTTCGTCTCTCTCTCTCTCACTCTCATTCTCTCACACCGCCTCCTCATTCTCTTTTTCTTCTTTGTCTTCAATTTCATTCACTCGTTCGGCATGGCAGAACACAGCACAACGCAGAGCTTGTCACTTTTTCTTCTTCTTCTCTCTTCCTCTTGCTCTCTCGCACCGCCGATTGGGCACCACCGATGGCATTCCCTCAAATAGTGCTTCCCTTTCGTCTTCCTTTCTCACAGCGTCGATTGTGACCACCTCTCTGGTTGTTACCCTCTTATTTTCTCTCTCTCTGATATTCTGAATTTATGTAATAATTTTTGGGACCCATTTTGGGATTGCGATCTATATAGAAGGCAGATTTTGGGACTGCAATCGTATATAAATATTCTAAATAAATAATAAATAAATAAAAGACAGATTTTGGGATTGCCATTCTTGGGACTGTAATTTTGTGTCTATATAGATATTTTGAATATATAATATTATTCCTCTTGCTTTGCTTTTTTGCATGTTGAGTTTTCATGATTTTGTATCAGTAATTTTTTCTTTTTTTTTAGTTGTTGTTGTTAGGTCCCAACTAATGAAGACAATTGCTTGTCTTATTTAATGATTTTTTTTTTTTTTTAATCTACTGTTTGCTTGCTTGCCTTATGCATTTTCCTCTCTGACTTTGAATTGTTATATACCTTCCGTTTGGTGGCCTAGAAAATTGAGATTTTGAATATTATGATTGCTTTTGTTTTGGTTCCTAAATCAAGAACTTGTAATATAACATAAAATATCAATATTCCTTATTGAAGCCTGTTCAAGTTATGTCTCTTGATTGAAGTAAAGAAATGAGATTCGATGCTTCATTCAAAATTAACTGAAATGGGTTTTGATCTTGATGGATGAGATGAGGTGCAGTTAGTTTAATCGAGTTGTGTTATATGATTGCAATTTAAAAATACAATGATTGTATCATACATAGCCTTGAAAATAATTTTTGTAAAAGAGAAAAGAAAAGTTATGGTGGAATGAACCTAACCCGGTGCATATAGGTCATCACCTTTAAGATTCTATAAAAAACATTTATTTTGTTTTTATTACTATTGTGATTGTGGCTTCTTTTGTGTTAGGATTAACTCTAAGTAATTGATACTTGCTTTCAGAAGTTGTTGAAAAGGAAACAGAATTGATCAATTACCCGAGGATAGTAGAATGTCAGTTATTATTTTTTTATTATTGTTTTTAAACGCTGCTGATCTAAAGTCTCCTACCCCTCTTGTACATGATTCTAAACATGAGAAATACAACTCTTTGATTTCAAACTATTTGAGCAACACAAAAGTATGCATGTATCTGTTTGAGCAATTTGAAATTTAGCATTGAACTATTAAGTATCTTTCCATGTGAACTCATTTGTTGGCTTTGGATTTCTAGGTTGTGAGGGTACTTGATTTATTTTGCTTGAAATTACTCAGAATCTTATTATCTTGTCTTCATAGTCATCATTACAACCTTCCATTTTGAAGTGAAATCATGAACTTAAAAGAGTCAAATTAGTGTATAAGTCTTGCTTTTGAGAGAATGTCAATCCTGCAATTTTGTTCTTCGTGATACGACGATGGCATCGTTGCAACACCCTTCATCTCTCTCTCTCTTTCTCTCTCTCATTTTTGCTCACCTGAGTTTGCCTGGATTAATTTATGTCCAATTATTGGATTCTGAATGATTTGATTTGTGGAGCTTTATTCATAATTCCATTTCGCATTAGTTACTTTGTTGATAACTCCCATTTTTCTTAATAACTCGAGTTTATTTTGAGATATTTTGGGAACTAATATTGCTTGAATACAATTCCATAGAACTTTTATATACAAACAGAGTTTGTTATTTTTTCTTGTAGGTTTTGACTTGTATGATGCCATGCCATGCCATTGCTTTAATTAATGTTCATTTTTTGCTTCAATCCAAGTTTCCAATCTATGCTGTGTATCTGTCTTTTTCAGTAGTGAATTGTACATTTTTCAAAGCTGTGATTTATTCTTTTTTGGCAAGAATACAATTGTTATCTAGATTATAAGTACAAGCATTTATTTAGATGTGTACATCACATTTTGGTTCGATATATAGTAATATGATCGAATCGTTTATTTTACACATATCCATGGCAAGTAAGTATGACAATAAGGTAGAAAAAAAAAAAAAAAAAAAAAAAAAAAAAAAAAAAAGAAAGAAAGAAAGAAAGACAGGACATGAGTATCCTTATATGTTATTTGATATTCATTTCATACCCATAACTCTCCATTAATTTCATAGATTGTGCAATTTTAATTTAAACTTTGATTTACAATTGCAAATGTTATAGGTTATTGGTTAATGCAAAGAGATTTAAAAAAAAAAAAAAAAGAAGATGCAATCATTCGTTGGGAGTAATAACTACATCAAGTAAGTTTTGACTATTTGTTAGGGCATTTTTAATTTACTTATAGAATTTTGGCACTTTTTTTTTTTATTAAATTTGTGGCTGTTAGAGGATTCACATTTTTTTCCTAATGTTTTAAGCATTCATGATATGACAAACACTTAGATGACCCAAGGAACTATTTGACATATAAATAAGATAAGACCAAATGAGCTAATAAGGGTGACTGTTGTGTTTGGTTTCAAAAATCTTAATTTCATGTCTAACTCAACAAATAAATAAGTCGAATAGCTAAAGTTGATGAATATGTTTTTACAAGAATAACTAAACTAATATGTAACAATTTCAACACCATAATTTATATATCTATTTCATCACTTACTATATGATTCTTTTTCACCCTTTACTGTAGATTGCATATTCTACTTGAATATTGATTCTTGCTTATCGCTTACTATTGTTAATGCAACTTTGTTAATAATGTAAATTATTTTATGGTGTAATGCATACAACAACTTTTATAATCTAAGATTTAGAACTATCAAAGTAGGATACTTGGAAATCACTATTAGATAAAACTTTGGAATAGAAGATATGGAACTATAATACTGTAAAATCTCTAATTAATATTGCCATATCACGTGGGTCATCGTAACAACTAAATAATTAATTTAGTCTTACAAATAAATTACATATGCCTAATTGTAACGTCTCGAAAATATTACAATAAATAAACCCACAAGCAAAAAGATAATAGAAATAATGTGCTTTCATTCATCAGAATTCGTATACAAAAGATAACACATGTGATATACATTCACAATTGTTCATCCTAAATCTACAGCATGTGTTACAATGATAGGAGAATTGAAAACTAAACAGGTAATAACCTAACACAGTATATGAGATTTAACAAACATATAAGTACAATGTGCATATACAATGCCTAGCTCAATACAATGATGTGCTTATTTATATGATTCTTTTTCACCCTATAGGCTTAAATCTTTCCAAGTCGTTGCTTGATTACAACAAAATGAGCCTAGCTCAATACAATTAAAGCCCTTGGCTATACAAAAGAATACAACAAAATAAAGAGCTCTTGCTCCCTAAAAGTCCCTCTAAGTTATTGCCTTGACAGAGGCATAAAACACCTAAAAATGGTTTTCCCAAATAGGGTGAACCAAAGTCCAGCAAGAATAACCTAACATAGTATATGAGATTTAACAAACATATAAGTACAATGTGCATATATAATGCCTGTGATGAAACATTCTGTAACGCCCTCAAAATAACAACATTAAACCAATCAAATAAGATATGCATAGATATGTAAAAGTTCCACGTTCTTCCATTTATCAGAGTTTCATTACAAAAAGTATTACATGTTAACAACAAAAGCAAATGCCCTATGGGCTTACAGCTTTCCAAGTTAACACTTGGTTACAACAAAAGAGTACTAACTCATTTACATATTAAGCCCTTGGCTTGAAATTACATGTAATACATCAAAAAGAAAACGACAAAAGTATGTCCGCCTCTAGCCTCCCAAGCTATGTCCTTGGAGGTGGCATGCTACCTGTACCTGAAAATGATATTCCCATATAGGGTGAGCCACAGCCCAGTAGAAATACACTAAACCAACCATGAACAATGACTAAAAGATTAGCAATTGATAGATGGCCAACACTGATACATTCACATAAATCACATATTTATGTCATACGACTTATGAGTCCAAGTTACTTTTCATTTTCCCTTTTTCAACAGATAAGCATGTTAGCTCTATCATTATTTCAACAGATATGTATAAAAACTATATCCCACATTCACAGATAAGCATATAAGCTATATCCACATTCTCAACAGATATGTATAACAACAATATCCCACATTCATAGATAAGCATATAAGCTGTATCCACACTTCACAAAGATAAGCATATAAGCTCTATCTTCACTTCTCTAGACAAGCATATGAGCTGTATCTACGGAGTTCATCCCCTATCTTCTCCCAATACTATCCGGTTTAGAGGTACATCCCCTATCTTCCCCTAAACCGCGGAGTACATCCCCCATCTCCTCCTCTACACATAACGTATACAAACACATTGGTTCTATATACAATCACTCAATACATACAGTTAATGTATCCTATCAACCGTCAAATTCCATGACACATTCTATTGATTAGTTTCCGTTTGCCTAATCATCATGCATTGTCTACAACAATCACGACTATCCTCCACCGATAGCCCAAAGCAATTATTTCTAAACAGAAAATAAATGCACAAATGGATATTCAATCAACATTTCATTCCGGTGAGTGATAAATAATTCAACTACACCCTTTAACCCTTTGCATTCCCAATCTCAACAATCTCATTTCATTCCTTTATTTCTCACAATTAATTATCCCAATTAATCAAACAATGTAATTAGGTCATTTTCCATAATTAACATTTCAACCCTTAGGTCCCATTTTCATCAATGATTCAACATTTATTCCATTTCTCTATGCCAACCATGCATCTAGGTTTATTATGAATAAAACCCCAACTTTTGTAAAATAACACAAAAGCCCCAAACTTTCACCAAATTACCAAACCAACCCCAACATCTCAAAATACTAAAATTTAAAGACAAAACCCATAGAGAGGAGTATGATATCCCTACCTCGAAGTTTGAGCCAAAAAGGAGATGAAGACTCGAAGATCAACGTGCTCCAAATCCAAACTTTTTCAGATTAAGTCGAAGCTCTCAACATCCTCTATCTTTTTAACAAAGGCCCTAGGCTAGATTCACACTCTAGGGAGATCAAATCTTAGAGAGAGTGTAAGTTTAGAGAGAGAGAGTCTCGGATCTAGGGTTTGAAAGAAAAAGAAAGTGAAAAACTGATTTCAAAAACGCTACTGTCCGATGATATAAAACATGCTCACTCGAGCGAAGCCTTTGTCGCTCGAGCGACCAGACACAGAAAACTCTCGCTCGAGCCAAGATGTTCTCGCTCAAGCCAAAAACTCAGAAGTGCGCTCGAGCGAAAGAATGCTCGCTCGAGCCAACAACTCAAACCCTCAGGTCTGCAACCAGAAGCACGCTCGAGTGACAGACTTCTCGCTCGAGCGAAGAACAAACCAGACCGCTCGAGCGAAGAATACTCGCTCGAGCCAAGAAATGCAACTCTCAGGTCCAGAACCAGACGCAATCGCTCGCTCGAGCGAAGCCACTCTGGCTCGATCCACCAGACACGAACTCAACTCTCGCTCGAGCGACCAACTCCTCGCTCGAGCGAAGGTCCAGAAATCTAGGCAGCAGCACTAGGCTCCCAAACACAACCAACCTGTAACAAACCTGCCCAACACATCCTATAACTCAAAATACAAAGTAAAAAGGATGCAAACAAGATAATAAACAACTACCAACATCCACGGACACATGTCCGGATCACTGTACAACAAGGGTAAACCCGGGATCGCTATACATTCATATTTTTATATCATCATGAAGTACCAAGTTCATATTTTATTCCACTTTCCTTCAATTCATGAGCCAATTTCATTATCTTTCAACTACCCAACTAAGACTACAACTCAGTGGTTATCTAATCAACATAATTGCCACACAAACACTTCAATCTATCATTTTACGAAAATTTCGTTCGGCGGATCAGCACCCATGTATATACAAGATTTCGGGACTTTCACCCTAGACACTCCGGCCAACTTAATTTTAATGGAGTCCATCCCCTATCTCCTCCCAAACATTGGAGTACATCCCATTTCTCCTCCCAAACATCATACATATACAATTTATTTAAAGCATAATCACATTCAATGACAACCAACATTAGATTAGTTTTAATTTACCTAATCCTCTTGCAATTTCTACAACAATCATAGCTATCCTCCATCGATAGCCTAATACAAATATTTCTAAACAGATATACAATCTTCTCAATAGATAAATTATTCAAAATTTCCATCGATGAGGGACAACACGTGTCCAACTCCACCATTTACATCAATAATCATCCAATTGCACATTACCGATGTCAATTTCAGTTATTTATACAAAATAACAATTTAATCCAATTAGGGCAAAACTTTCCCTTTTCCAAACTTCAACCCAAGTACCAAAATTAACAATTTTGACACAATATAATCTCACATTCAAAGTCTGTACCCATTTATTTCACATTCACCAAAAATCCCTCTTTTTATGTTACACCCAAACCCTAGGTTTGTTCAAACTACTCCCAAATCTCATCATTGTTACACAATGACAAATAACTAAGCTAAAAACCACATGAAGGTGTAGAAAATCCCTACCTCAAAGGGAGAAGACAAGCCAAGCAAGAGTGAAACTTCAAAGATGTCCAAATCTAATTCTATTCGGATCAAAATGGAGATCTAGAGATGGTTTACCTTTTTATCAAAAGGATTAGGGTGAAGAAATCACTAAAACTAGGTGAAAATGTAGAGAGAGAGAGAGAGAGAGTTTTAGAGAGAGAGAGAGAGGGTCTCAACTTTAGGTTTTAGGAAGAAAATATCTGAAAAAGTGATGTAAAAAGTCATTTTCGCGATTTGATATACGCACAGTCCGCTCGAGCGCAAGAGTTGACGCTCGAGCGTCAGACACAATAAGTTGTTCCGCTTGAGTGCAAAAAAGGCTGCTCGAGTGCCAAGACACAATGAATAAGATGCTCACCACTCGAGCTCAAGAAGTGACGCTCAAGCATAGAAAACACACATCTAGTAGTTTTGCAGACAACAGACCAACGCTTGAGCGCAATAAAAGCCGCTCAAGTGCCCACCCACTCGAGTGTAGGAAACACCACTCGAGTGTAGAAATCACTCTTCCAGTAGTTTTGTAGACCTGCAAAGGTACTGAGAGTTTGCAAAGCCCGCTCGAGCACAGGAAGTGTCGCTCGAGTGGAGGACCAAAATTCTAGGCAACACAAGATTTGAAAAACAAGCGACCAACCTGCCCAAACACAATCACAACAACCCAAAAGCCAATTTCAAAGAGATACAAGGGAAGCACGAGGTAAACAACACTATGAAACCATTAAACCAGAGCCCGGGATACCACAAGAGTCGGGTCAAAATCGGGAACGCTATAACCTCCCCCCTTAAAGAATTTCGTCCTCGAAATTACAAATCACTGTAGACACCCCATTTTTGACCGTCCTCAAGACTTGGACGTCACCATTGGAACACTTGGTGATTACCCTTGTTTGTGTTCGTTTGGAGTTCCCGGAGGTCTCGGCTACGCGCCTTGCCTCAGGATCTCCGAACTTGACTGTTTAGTGTCTGGTTTTACACCAAACACTTGTGTTTTGCCTTGGAGGGGCAGGGAATGCCTAGTGAGGCATCCCCACACATCACCGGCCATGGCCAGAGGCCACCGGCTGGAGTTTTGTGGCCATCGACAATGTATATTGCCGGTCGGCACTATTTGTTGCCGGTCGGCACTCCTTTTTGTCAAAATGGCATTTTTGAGGAGCCGACTACTGTTCATCTACTTTATGTAGATATTTTGTGCCAGCTGTGATAGCTGGCACCAACTCTGCTTCCCTCCATACACGTGTATGGAGGGATTTCCCTCTAAGCAAGCTTGTTGTGTAAGCTTTGCAAGAGGGACTTCTCTAAGAGGAGAGCTCTTCTCCTTGTTCTTGGTTAGCAAGTTTGAAGGCAAAAACCAGAGCTTATACATATAGATACACCCTCTCTCTATATTTCCCTCTCTCTCCTCCCTTGTGTGTGTTTCTTGGCCTAAAAGTGTGTTTTTACCTTACTTTTGCACTAATACACACACTATTACACCTTGCTCCGAGATTGAGGGGCTTTGAGGGCTGATTCTTGAGTTTTTGGGCTGTTTTTGATCAAAAGAAGGGGGCTGCATTGGCTATTCTTGAGGTGTGCTTCAAGGGTGAGCACTTTGCTTTAGTTTCCCCAAACTTGCACTAGTCTTTTACCTATCTTGCTTGCTGATTTAGTTTTTGTGCATAACATAAAAAAGGCTTATATTTTCATGCTTAAGAACTTTCATTAAGGGTCTTTTGTGGTTTGAGTTCAAACTCACCCTCTTAGGTCTTATTTGGCCCTTTTGGTGTTTCCTTTGTGAGGCCTTGTTTGCTTGAGTGTTTTGGTCTTTTCACCACTGAAAACCAGTGGATTTTCAGTGGTGAGGAAGGTGGTTTGAAGTCTTGCATAGGAGAGGGACACCCCTCTCCCTTCATTGTCTTATTTCCTTGCATTTTGGCTTAAAGGGTAACATACATGCTTGATTGATTTTGGCCCTTTTTCAGAGATTTTTGGGTGTTTTTAGGTCATATGTCACCTCTGTTTTTGGTCAGATTTGTGGCCTTTTGCATGCTTAATATACTTGCTTTGCATTCCTCCATTTGGCCTAGAAATGCATCTCATGCTTAGGCCATGATTCTTGCATGTGTTGGCTTAGTCCCATGAAGGTGTTGGCATTATTTTACCATGTTTAAGGCCTGTTGGCCATCTATTTCAGTCATGCTTGCCTTATTTGGTGTCCTCTCTTTGTGTTTTGGCTTGTAAGCTTTGAGCATTTTGACTTCTAGCATGTGTAGCTATGACCATCCTCATGATTTGGCATCATTTAGGATCATATTTCAGCCCATAAATCATGTTTATATGTGTGCATAAGTGACCTCTTTCATGCTTTGAGGGTATGCCTTTTATGCCTAGAAATGAGCTTTGGTGCATGCATCTCATTGGGGCCACTTTAGCTGCCATGTTAGTAGGTTTTGGGGTCTATTTTTGCTTGCTAAGTTTCTGTTTTGGCTTGTCCAATTCATGCCATGAGTGGTCATGTTGGTGGAAGTGAAGTGCCCCTTTTTGTGCCTTAACCTTAGGACCATTGGCTTGCTTGTTGGCATGAGTATTTGTCCACCTTTTTAGACACTTTTGGCCACTGTTTTGGGGTGCATCAAGGTCTGCCCCTTTATGGTTTAAGGCCCCATTGCATGCTTGTCTCATGTCCATTGCATGATTGCTTCACCAAGTGTTGAAATATGTTGATCCTATTGCTTAGGTTGTCCATGTTTGCATTGCATTTGCATCTTGTATGCCTAACATTGCATACTTGCCATATTAGTTGCATGGCATTTGGCATGCCTTGCATTTTCAATCTCATGTTGTATCTTCGAGTCATGTTTGCATAACATGCATTGCACTACTTGGTTTGGGGTGTCAAACCAAGTGTGAGGGTCAAGGAGCGTTCATACTATAAGTGATGTAATGCGCCTTGACTCTCGGTCACCGGGGCCCTTGACTTCGGCATGATAGGGTCTTGGTCCTCACTTGTGTGATTGCATGCATTTTTACATCAAGTGGCAAGCTTGATCCCTTGGGCTACCATGCACCATTGATGGCTCGAGGATCGAGGGCCATGCTTCCCTGAGTTCAAAGCATGATGGGAAACATGACCACGCTCACATGTGCCTGAAATCCCATGCCATACACTGTCTGTCCTCTGTTGCTGTCAAAACTGTCCTCTGCAGGAATCTTATGCCGACCAGCCATTTGTGAATGGCCGATAACTCCAACAGCAGCCGATGGAAATTATACAGGGCTGGTGGGCATTTCCCCCAGCCGGTGGTATTCTGTAGAATTCAAGGAACCTGTCCCAGGATTTTGGCATTTTTCAGAGAAGCAGGGCAATGTAAACAGAGGCAGCCTTGGTATGGTACGGACTTTCCGGGCAAGGCGGGTTCGAGCATGCATCATTCGCGCATCTCGAGGCGGAGGCTGTGGCCACCTTTCTCCTTTTTTGCATTCTTTCTATTAATTAAGTAGAAATTTTGTAATAATTAATGTATTTATTATTTGGACTGTAATATTTATTTGTACCCTCCGAGTGAGGGCAATTATGTAATAAGTGTGCGTGAGTGGGTGTATGTCTTCCAACCCCACGTCTTTCTTCCCTTTTATTTACCCGCTTATGATGGTAGACTAGGGCATCTTTAAAATTAGCATACCTTATGCAATGCATGCGTGCATTCATACGTTTGCCTTGCATGCACCAGGCTCGGCACATCATTCTAACTGCATTTGTACTTCAATTTCAAATTGAATACGTGATAGTTGTAGCATTTCACATACCATGTTTAGGTTAGCCGAACCTATCTAATTGCATCATGTATGTGCTGCATTAGTCAATTTAACATGAACTAGGATCACGCATGTTTGCTAACCAGTTTATTGTTTCGGGCTTGGAGTACAATGTAAGTATTTTATGCTTTAGCATCTCGCATGCGTGTGAATGTTAACATGATAGCATACTTACCATGTGGCTAGATGTTTATGTGATAAACTGTTTGAATGCCTGTGGGTGAAGGTTGGATTGTTTGAGTTGGAAAAACTCGTTGAAATCCGTATTTTAGCCTACTTACGAGTAGCAAATTCCAAAACATTTTCCAAAACAAATGGATATGCAATGTCTCTTTCCAAATTAGGCAATCTAGTCTATACTTGTTTGTTGTGCGTATAACGTAGTAATTCTAGGATAATAAATGGAGTAAGAACACATAATGTTTTCAAAAACGGATATCACGATTAGTAGAGGCCGATCTTCGGATCGGGCGAGAGGGGGTGCTCATAGCTGACCTTCCCCAATCGTACCCTAGCTCCCGAGCCAAGGCAACTCTGGTGATGACGGACATATGGCCTTCCGCACCGAGTCAGGGTTTCCTAAATTCTCCCATTTTAAAATATTTAGGTGGCGACTCTGTATCTGGCAAAGCAGTCCATGTTTGGCACTTCTTTTCAAAAAAATCTATTTTTCTCAAAACGATTTGCCAGATTTGGACTCTTTGGTTCAGATTGAGAACCGTGATACAAATCGAGTCTGAACTGTAACGGGGTCCCTCGCAGGCGCGTCTATAATCACATTTCAAAACCAAGTTTTAAATAAATTCCCACAATGATTACAAATCATTTTTCAATGCCATGACCCATCCACCGGTCACTCAATCCCATCTCATGATGAACAAGTCTCAATATACATCTCAACATACATTTCTAAAATATATTCAATGTTTATGATAAATTCGCATTTCCAAAACTTAAACAACATATACAATGTTCATATTAAGCTTGCATTTCCAAAACATATTCAACATATACAATGTTTTCATATTTCAAAACATATACAATGCTTTTACATTTCATTAACATAATCAAAACCTCATCAACAAATAAGTCCGGATATTTCTCCCGGACTTCTGATTTGCGCTCCCAAGTTGCTTCCTCAACCTCATGATGTTTCTACAATACCTAAACCAAGGGAATCATTTTTCCTCGCAAGACTTGGTCTCGAGTATCCAAGACCCTCACCGGTCTCTCCTCATATGAGGCATCCTCATCTACCTCTAGGTCGGTCCAATCCAATACGTGCAATGGATCTGACTCATACTTCCGAAGCATTCTGATATGAAACACATTATGAATCTCGAAAAGCTGTGGCGGTAATGCCAAACGGTAAGCAACATCTCCGATCCACTCAAGGATCTCAAAAGGCCCAATAAGTCGAAGGGACAACTTCCTACTCTTCCTGAATCTCATCAAACTCCGCCTATGTGATATCTTCAAGAACACATGATCCCCCACCTCAAAAGATAAAGGTCTCCTCCTACGGTCGGCGTAACTTTTCTGACAACTCTGAGCTGTAGCCAACCTCCTACGGATAAGTGTCACTTTCTCCATCGTTTCTTGAACCAACTCTAGACCCAACAAAGGTGTATCACCCACCTCAGCCCAACACATAGGGGATCTACACAGTCGGCCATACAAGGCCTCAAATGGTGTCATGCCAATGCTCGATTGGAAGTTATTGTTATAGGCAAACTCCACTAAGGGCAAATGCCTCTCCCACGATCCCTTGAAGTCAACAGAACAACCTCGAAGCATATCCCCAAGGATCTAAATAGTAAGCTTAGACTACCCATCAGTCTGAGGATGATACGTAGTACTAAAGGTCAATCTAGTGCCTAAGGCACTCTCCAAGCTCTGCCACAACTGAGCTGTGAAATGGGGATCTCTATCTAAAACAATCGTCACAGGAACTCCGTGCAACCTCAATATGTCCCTAATATATAGGTCAACAAGATAGTCTACCGAATCACTCACACGCATAGGTATAAAGTGCGCCGATATGGTCAACTGGTCAACTACCACCCAAATGGCATCACTGCCCCATTGAGTTTTAGGAAGACCCACGACAAAATCCATCATGACATGCTCTCACTTCCACTCAGCTATAGGCAAGGGTTGCAACAAACCCACTGGCCTCTAATGCTCAACCTTTACTTGCTAACAAGTAAGGCACTTTGATACAAATACTGCCATATCCTTTTTCATACCTCTTCACCAAAACTGGCGACTAAGGTCATGATACATCTTTGTGCCTCCCGGATGCACCATATAGACACCTCATTTTTTACCATCCTCAAGGCTTGGACGTCATCGTTTGTGCACTTGATGATTGTGTTCGTTTTGAGCGCTCGAAGTCCTCGGCGGAATGCCTTGTCTTTAAGCCTCTAGACCTTATCTGTTTTGTGCATGTTTTTGGATCAAGAGCTTGTTGCCTCTAGTCTGGAAGAGTGGGTGACCTGTCGGCCATGGCTTGTGTTTGTCGGCTACCAATGGTGGCCGACAGCCATTGGTCTCTTTTTCCAGATATTTGTTGCCAGCTGTTGCTCACTGAGCTACATCTCCATACACGTGTATGGTGAGATGTTTCTAAGCTCAAGACTTGTTTTTCTATATATGGGGGGTTCCTCTCCCATTTTTGAAGGTTAGCATTTTTAGAACAAAAATATATATCTCTCTCTCTCTCTCTAGAATTCTCTCTCTCTCTCTCTTTCTTGTTATTTTGCAAATATTTTCCTAGTTTCTTTTAGCTTTTGCATACCAACCCTTAACCAAATACTCTCACCTTTGGGCTGAGATAACTTGGGACCTTCTTCAAGCTCTAGAAGGTGGCTATTTTTTGCTTTGCTTCAAAGGTGTAGCACTTAGCCTGTTTAAGCTTATTTTGTATCCTTGTTTTTCCATCTTTCCTAACTGTTTTTGGGATGATTTTGAACTGTCAAAAACTCTATTTTTGTGACTTGAAAGTGTTGGTTTGAGGTCTCTTTGAGTTAGGGGGTGGTCCTCCCTTCTTGCTCCTTTGCTTGTTAAGCTTTTGTACCATCTTTTCATCACTTTCAAATCAACTTTTTTGGGCCTTTTAACCACAGAATTTCAGAGGTGGTAAAAACCTTGTTTTGAAATCCAAAATTAGAGGGGTTAGCCTCTCCTCCTTGTGTCTTGTTTGCATGCCTAGTTAGCCTCACATGTTAGCTTATTATTTTAGCTTTTTGTGGCTCAAGTCCAGCATGTTTTAAGCTCTGTTTTGACTATTTTGGCTCTATTTTGGGCTGGTTAATTCATTTGAGCCATGTATTGCATAGTTGTAGTGTAATTTCCTTCACAAGCTTGATGTTTTAATGCTTTAATCATCATTGTTTTGAGATAATAAAATGTTTTAGTGTTGTTTTACACTTCATTTCAGCACTTAAAATCTTTACAATCTCCCTCTATTCTTCACTCTTTTATTTGCTTTGAAAGTGGCTTTAAACCTCTTGTTTGCCTAAGTGTGAAATGGAGGTGTTGCACCTAATGGTTTAATCCCTTCAGGGGGTTCATTACGAACAGTGTAATGCCTCTTTCATGCCCAAATCAACTTGTTGTTTGAGCCATCTTTCCATTAGGATTAATTCAAGTTGGAATCAAACCATTAACTCAACAAGGTAAAAATACTTTTGTATTATTATATTTAAGAGATGCTCGTTTTCTTGCTTATAATGATAGTTTCATGGGTATGATGGAAACTGGTTTCCATAGAGGACCCGTCCATTTTAATTGCTTTCCTAATTTTACTCTCAGTCTTAGAGATCCACATATATTAAATGCTCTAACTTTGAATATTCAGTTAAGTGGTTCTTTTACAAATATGAAAGAAAAAGTTCATAATATTGCTTTAATTTATCATGTTTATTACAAATGTATTAAAACTAATTTAAATGTTCAAGCCTTACACAAAAGTCCAAAAGGAAAAACATTACTGATTCAAAGTAGTAGTCATGATACTAATATAAATATTCCTAAAATGATTGAATGGAAAGATATTACTCTCCCAGATCAATGGGTTACAGTCAATGAAAATTATAAACATAATAAAAAACAATCTACTAGTCAAGATATTCAAGATATTCAACAATTTACTGATGGTTCTGTCCGAATTAAATTTAATAGATCTAGTCAATCCTCTCGACATAGTACTTCTAATATACCTACTGAAACTGAAACTGAAAATGAAATATTTAATACACCTTTGTTTCAAAAAAAACAGTCAAATCTATGTTGGTCAAGCTTCACATAGTAAAATGACAGCAGTTGACGACTCCACAACTTCTCAAATCAGTAAACCCGTTTATTCAAGTTATACACATCTTCCTGAAGATGATACTGTCTCTTAGGATTCCCCAATTCAAACTGATTTCAAAGTTGTACCTCCTATAAATCCTCAATTAATGACTATTAATAAACCCTTTACTCCTGATCTTGATAAATTACATATTGAATTTAAATCTAAAAATAATAAAACCAAATGTCATGCTTATCGGCTTAAATATGATTCTAATCAACAATCTAAAATTACTCACAAATGGTATAAGTTTATGACTGAAAATAGTATAGAAGTTCCTTTCTTTGAATACTTAGAAAATTATTACAAAAAAGTTAATACAATCACAAAACATAAATGGAAAACTTCCCCTAATACTACTGTTAGCTCTAGTCATCCTCTTTTATCCACCATCATTATAGAGCATCAAGGATCTGTTATACAAGCCTCTCCCTTTAAGTTAACCAGCACCGACCCTGAAATCAAAAAGGTTATTGAACAAAATAATTATACTAATCAATGTTTAAAAACAATTGGTAAACAATTAGATAAGATAGAAACTTGTCACGCCCCACTTTTTATTACTCGAAGCCATTACCAAATTCATTAACTTAATTCAATTTCAGAGATAACATGCGGAAATAAACTCATACATTCAATCCATAGAAATGAATATAAATACTCTCATTCGTATGCAAAGTAAATGTTACATGAACATACGAATGAGAGTATTTATATTCATTTCTATGGATTGAATGTATGAGTTTATTTCCGCATGTTATCTCTGAAATTGAATTAAGTTAATGAATTTGGTAATGGCTTCGAGTAATAAAAAGTGGGGCGTGACAACTTGGTATCAGAGCTGCCGGGTTTGAATACCTTGAGCTCGTGGGAAGTGGTTTTTACCACAGTGGGTTTACTACGTGTAGTGAGGACGTTGCATATAGATACCATGAGAATTAGGACTTATGTGTTGCATTTATGTGAGCATGGGATTCAGTCTCCTGGATAGTATTCATAGCCGGTGAACTTGCTTTGAGGTCCTTTTGGAAACACGCCTGATCAACGTGGTTTCTGATAGGAATTCCTTGAGAGTTCCGGGATGAGTGGCTATCTTTGTGGACTTGATTCGATTATGTGTTTACATGTTTAGATGATAATATGCAGTAGAGATGTAAATTTTGAGACTAAGTGTGTCTTGTGACTTAACAGAAGTGGAGTGTGCCTCGGAGAAGGCTATAGTGTTTTGCGCTAAGTGTAACATTTACTTTGCATACGAATGAGAGTATTTATATTCATTTCTATGGATTGAATGTATGAGTTTATTTCCGCATGTTATCTCTGAAATTGAATTAAGTTAATGAATTTGGTAATGGCTTCGAGTAATAAAAAGTGGGGCGTGACAAAACCAATTTAGATGATTACTCACTTCTACCAAACAATCTTTGGATCAACCTTTGCTTAATTTACCTAGTAATTGTTCCAAAAGAAATAGTTTAGTAACTCAAGATAATTCTACTGTTAAGGCTATTGAACAATTATTCACTAAGTTAGCTACCCCATCTACTGAAAACGCTTCTCCATCTACTGAAAAAGGTCTTACTGTATTAAACCAACATCCTACTTTAGAGACTGTTTCTACTCAATCAGAAACCGATACAACTGATAATGAAATCACTACTTTAGCTCAACAATTCCAATCTTCTAATCTTAATCGAATTACTTATCCTAAAGTTAATCATACTACTCTTACCAAAAATTGGTACTCGTGACCCACTCCACCTGATCTCCAATATGAAGAAACTAATCTTAATAATCAATTTTATGTCACTGCTAAAAAATTATACGAATTGAATATCGATGGTCTTAGTGAAGATCAAATACTTCAAAAATTAAATCATTTATCTATGGTTGCAAATAGTTATCTTAGTAATTACCCCGATTATACTCAACCTGAAATTGTTTCCTTAATCACCTCTGGTTTTACTGGTATGCTCAAATCTTGGTGGGAAAAATATCTTAATGAAGATCAAAGAGAATCTATTTTACATGCAAGTCGAAAAGATGAAAATGATTTACCTATATTTGATGAAACTATTGACTATTATAAACCTGATGGTATTAATACCTTAATCTATACCATAGTCCGACATTTTATAGGTACTCCTACTAATATATATTCTTGCATACATGATCAACTTAGTAATCTTACTTGCCCTACATTAAGTGATTTTAGATGGTATAAAGATGTCTTTATTTCCAGAGTTATGCTACGGGAAGAATGTATTAAATCATTTTGGAAAGAAAAATTCATTAACGATTTACTTAGTCTTTTTGCCCATAAAATTCGCGATGTCCTTAGTCAACCTACCAGCGTCATTGAATATGATAATTTAACTTATGGTGATTGTAGACACCCCATTTTTGATAGCCCATAAGACTTGGGCGTTACTGATGGTTCACTTGGTGATAAAAGGTGTGCAGGGCAAAGATCCAGTTTTTTCGGCAAGGAGAGAGACAAGCCTGAAATTCACACCCCGTTTTGGACCAAAGCTATTTTGGATGGTTTTTAGACCTTAAAACCCTCTCTTTCAAAACTTTTTTGAAATAAAGTTTCTGCGTTGTTCCGGGGCTCGCATTTTGTCAAACGTTGCGCTTTTCGGTAAATCGAGCAGGGACGAAGTGGAAATGAATGAAAGAGAGATGAAATCTTTGAAAAATCTTTCAACACACCTTGCTTAGGGGTTTGAAGTTGAAAAAAGGAGGGGAAGAGAGAAGAAACCAAGTTGGAGGAGAAGACAGGCATGAATCTGGGTAGAAGGGAGTCGAGCAGTCCTCACTGAATCGGGCTTATTAATCTGCATACTTGGATTTTAGCTATGGGGCCACCACCGTCGGAAAGCTCACTTCCGGGGCTTCATTTTTCACTCAAGAATCTCTTAAAGCCAAGTCCGGGTGGGGGAGATATGATCAGTTGAAGTTGGTCATCATCCCGGTTGGATCGAATCTGCGCGGCTTCACCAAAAAAGGCATAACTCTTTGCACAGGAGGAATTTTAATGCAAGGTTTGCGCCATTGGAAAGCTAACTTCCGGGGCTTCAATCTAGATGCCCACCGGCCACTTTTTGACCTTGGAAGCATCTGTCGGCAATCTATTTATCCGACCGGCAATTTATTGTGCCGACCGGCCATTTATTTTAGTCGACCGACCATTTTTGCTGGCCGACGACCTTTTGGAGTATTCTACAAATTGAATGGATGCCAGCTGTGCCAACTGGAGGGCACAGACTGGATCCTCCATACACGTGTATGGAGGATCTTTGCTCTTGGTTTGAAGCTTCTAAGAGAAGCTTTAGTCTCTTGGCTCTTTAAAGGAAGCTCTCCTCTTCCTTAGACCAGGTTAGAAAACCAGCTGGAGCATTACATACAATCCTCCATATATCTATCTCATCCAAGCCTCCAAACCCAAAAATCCTTGCTCCATTTGCACCACACCCTATAGCACCACACCACCACTCCATTCCAGCAGCTTGGAGGGCCTTCTCAGAGCTTTGGAGGCACCTTTTCTCAAGCCAAAAGGCTGCTAAAGTTTGATCTTCAAGGGTGAGCAACATTTCCTCTCTTTTAAGCTTATTTTTGTATCCTTTCTAAGCCATACATGCTTGCATATTTGGGCTCTGACCCTAACTGGAACTTGGCTTATTTTGAGCTTTTTTTCATGTTTGTTTGAGGGCCTCTCACTGTTTGAGGCCTCCTTGTTGCACTTGCTTCATTGCCTCTCTCGTATGCCATTTTCTTGTGTAGTATTTTTGGCCTATGTATAAATTGTTTTGACGCATGTCATAAACTGTAAAGTTGCTCACTTTGAGCCCTTCTTCAACATTGTTGAAGGGCTCATCACTGTTTGAGGCTTCCATTTTCCACTTTCCTTTATATCTCTCTTTTGGCTCCATTTTTGCATGATTTGTTAGCCTCTTATGCTTCTGTTTTTGAGCTTTGGTCCGAACTATAAATGGCCTAATTTTGACTCCCTCTTCGTGTTTCATTAAGAATATTTTACTGTTTGAGGCATCCTTTTTGTACTTTGTGTTATAACTCTCTTTTTGGCCTTGTTTTGCATAGTATTTTGAGCATACTTGTGCACTGTTTTGGGTTCGATCATAAACTGAAAAATGCCATTTTTTGGGTCCCCCTTCAACATTGTTGAAGGGCCCTCTCTTGTTTGGGGCCAGAAGCTGTGACTTGCTTCTTTATCTCGCATTTAAGGCCATTTTTGCATATTGGTTTAGCCCTATTTGTGTTCATTGTTTGGTCTTGCTTAAAACTGAAAACATGCTTGTTTTTGGACTGCCTTGAATCTGTCTTCATGCTTCATGTTCAAATAATGCATGCTTTGTATAGCTGTAGGCCATTGTGTGTGCCTAGTTTTGCATTTCGGGTCTCATTCCATGCATCGGGTGCCATGTTTCCGTGATTCGGGGCTGTTTTATATCACATTTCAGTGCTGAAATTACATGCTTGTATGCCATATTTCATGCCTCGCCATGCCTTGTTAGAGTTTCATACTATGCCTTAGGTTTGGTCCTCGGTTTGCGTGCATGCGTGCACGCGTTTCGAGAGTCTCATTTTCATCTAATGGCCACCGATTTTGGCATGCTTGCGAGCTATCCATGTTAGTTTAAGTCCATCATCGCATGTTGTTGCATGCCATGTTTACTTACATGTTTAGGTTGCGCGCCTAATATACATTGCTCATTTGCATGTTCATGTTGCATACTTAGCCTCCATACCTAGGTTGCATTTCATTGAGCATGCATCCCTTGCCTCTTGATCAATCATGATAGGGGTTGGGGCCCTTTGATGTGTTTTGTACTTGCATTTCATTTGATATCAAAGTTGCAAAACTTGGCCTCTGAGGCCATCATGCGTAATTGATGGCCCGAGGGTCGAGGGGCATACTCCCTTGAGTCCATTACATGATTGGGAGAGTGGCCATGCATACACTTGCTTGAAATTCCATGCCATACACTGTCTGTTCTTGTTGCTGTCAAAAACCAGATTCTGCAGGAACTTTCTGTCGACCGACAGTATTCAGTGCCGACCGGCAATCCTTCCTGGGCCGGTAGCTTCATCGGCAGCCGATGGATATTTTCCCGTGGCCGGTTGGTATTCCCTTCAGCCGATAGTGTCCTACAGGGTTCAGGGAACCTGTCCCAGGATTTTGGCAGTTTTCAGAGAAGCAGGGCAGTGTAAACAGAGGCAGCAGTGGTATGGTACGGGCTTTCGGGGGAAGATAAATCCAAGCATGCATCATTCACGCATCCCGAGGCGGGGGCCGTGGCCACCTTGCATTTAATTTGTTAATTAAATAGGAATTCTGTAATAATTAATTAAGTAGTTAGTTATTTATTCGGACTGTAATATTTATTCGGTCCCTCCGAGTGAGGGCGTATTTGTAATAAGTGCGGGTGCGTGTGTGCATGTCTTCCAACCCCCACTTCTTTCTCCCTTTTACTTACCTGCCTTGATGGTTAGTATTAGGACATGTTTAATTTAGCATACCTTATGCAATGCATGCGTGCATTCATACATTTGTCTTGCATGCACCGGGCTCGGCGCATCATTCTAACTGTATTTGTATTTCAATTCCAAATTGAATACGTGATTAGTTGTAGCATTTCACATGTCATTATAGATTAGCTGAGCCTATCTTAATCGCATTCTGTATGCGTTGCATTAGCCACTTTAACATGAACTAGGATCACGCATGCTTGCTAACTAGTTTATTGTTTTGGCACGGAGTACATTGTAAGTATTTATGCTTTAGCATACCGCATGCGTGTGAGTGTTGCCATAACAGCATGATTACCATGAGGCTAGTTGCTTATGTGATATAACTGCTTGGATGCTTGTGGATGGAGGTTGAATTACCTAAATTGGAATAATGCATTAAAACTGTGAGTTTTAAGCCCACTAGATAGTGGCAAAACCATCTTTTCTAAAGCCCACTTGAGGGTGGCAAAACTTGCATTTTAGCCTACTTGCGAGTAGCAAACCATTTTCAAAACAAACATGTAATGTTTTGTTCCAATTTAGGCAATTTGGTCTATACTTGTTTGCTGCGCGCATAACATAGTAATTCTAGGCTAATAACTGGAATAAGAACACATAATGCTTTCAAAATAAGATATCACGGTTAGTAGAGGCCGATCTTTGATCGGGCGAGAGGGGGTGCTCATAGCTGACCTTCCCCAATCGTACCCAAGCTCCCGAGCCGAGGCAACTTTGGTGATGACGGACACGTGGCCTTTGGCACCGAGTCACGGTTTCCTAAATTCCTCTAATAAAATATTTAGGTGGCGACTCTGTATCTGGCAAAGCAGTCCATGTTTGGCACTTCTTTCAAAAATCTATTTTCTCAAAACGATTTGCCAGATTTGGACTCTTTGGTTCAGATTAAGAACCGTGACACAAATTGAGTCCGAACTGTAGCACGAAGGCCTCACGCGGGCGCGTCTACAGTTTCTGGCGACTCTGCTGGGGAACTTTGGAGAGCTTGACTCGAACTCATGATATCCTGTTTTGATTTCATTTATGTGTCTCTTTGCATTGCATGTGCATTGGTGCGCCTAGGAACACAGTGTTTGCCATCTGCCATTCCTGAACGGTTTGCCGGAGGCTTGTCTTGTCAAGGCATGACCATAAGGCTGACCGGTTATGGGCTCTGACAGTATGGGAACACAAACCCCGGTTTTACCGGGGCACCCTTTTTGACCATTCGACCTAGTGCATATTTGGAATCCATAGTGACCATTCCTAACTAGGACAAGTTGCTTACCCGATGCTAAGTTGTTTGAAACCGCTGCGTATGTAGTGAAACCCTAGTTCCTGACAAAATAGGACAGGGAAACCCTACCCCAACATAGGGGTGTTTTGGCTCTCTCTTACTTGCTATGTGCTTTTAGAGTGTATCTCTACAGGAACGCATATACCGGTTTGCAAGTCTGGGCATCAGGCCTGTGGGCATCAGCATCAGTATTTGGGGAATCAGTTTTACCCGAGGGTATCAGTTTACAGGCAGATATTTGGGAAACAGTGATCAGTATTGAGTACATTCATCCTAGTATGCTCAAATCCGTTCCAGTGAAATTGTGCTGAGATGCTGTCTGTTTTCTCTCTTGCTAGGTAGTCCTGGAACTATAGCTTCAGAAGGCTCCGATATCCCCGGGGTACATTGGACTAGTGTTGATTGACTTTGTTAGGTCAGAAATTCAATTCAAGGGCAACCAGTGTTCTTTCGCTAAGGCAAGGCAAAGAAAGGCCAGTCATGGCTCACCGGTTCATCTGATCCGTCAGTCGCCAGTCACATCACCTTTGTTCAGACTCAGCAGACCATGATGGCCCAGGGTTCAGAAGAATTTGTGGCCGTGATAGCAGCGTTAAATCAGGGAACTGCCATGCAAGCTGAGACCAGTATTGAAATGCAGCGTCCATCTGGGGCATCTGCCTCACATCCAGCTTTGGGACCCCAGCCAAACTTTGACCCACTTCCGCCAGTTGAAGACTTGCAGTGTTCGAATCCTCGAGAAAGGTTGACTCAAGCTCAGGTGCTCAGACCCCTGGTGCAGCCTAATGAGAGACTTTATCCCCTTGATGTTAATGAGCTCGATTCGACTGCAGTGAAGATTGCGAACCTTGAGAAGCAATTCAAAAAGGCACAGGGCCTTAACTCCATTCCCGACATTGAGGATGGGCACATCGAGGCTGCCGTACGGCTCCCAGACATATTCAAAATGCCATATATTGACCGTTTCGACGGGTCTGGAGATCCAATGGTACATATCCGACTTTTCTTGGATGTCCTAAAGCCGATGGGACTGACTAAGCCACAGAAACTCTCTCTGTATGGAAGAACCCTGTCGGGTGTAGCAGCCACTTGGAACGCTAAGTTGGAAGATAAAGTGAAGCAAGACTGGGAAGAATTGGCTGAGGCCTTTGTTGATCAGTATTCCTACAATACCCAAGTTGAAATGACCATACAAGAGCTTCAAACAACCGGCCAGAACCCAACAGAGCCTTTTGTGGAATTTGTTGCAAGATGGAGAGCAAAGGCAGCATAGATGACAGATCGGCCTTCCGAGAGGGATCAAGTGCAGATGATGGTGCGAAACCTCAAGCATGATATGTTACAAAAGTTGATAATCGCTCCACTATTCACTTTCAAAGGTTTGCATGATCTGGGGATTCAGATCGAGAATGCGTTCAACAGCGGGATCATTCCCGGAACAAGTGAACCGACAAGGAGGGCGATTGCAGGAAGCACCAATGCTGGTAGTAGCACTATTCCCAAACCCACCGAAATCAATGCAGTCGCCACAGCCAACCCTTTTGCCAAACCAAGCCTACAAACAGCCGGCCCAGCCCGAGCTCAGGGCAGAACTTTCACTCCCCTCTATATGAGCCTGACTAACGCACTAAAAGCCTTGATGGAAAGAGGGCATCTTAAACCCCTCGATCCTCAACCTCTGCCTGACCCACTTCCAGCCAGACATAACCCCTCCAAGTACTGTATGTACCATCAGCAGCACGGTCATGGCACCGACCGTTGCTACCGCCTTCGTCATGAGGTCCAAAATCTCATCGACAACCAGACGATAGCTCCACCTTTAGCCCCTAATAACCAAGTACCTCATCCACATCTTAACCTAATCCACACACTGGCCGTCCCTTACGACCCCAGCGTATACATCACCCCAGTCCATCTACCCAAGCCTAATGTGTCTATCCCAGAAAGCCTGGACTTATGCATGATGGGTGCATCTGAACCCCAATCATCTCAAACCCATGAACCCACTACTTCTGAGCTGATGAGGATGATCGAAGATCTTCAGAGAACTGTGGCAAATCTGGCCTTTGGGGTTTTGGCCCCATCATCAACCACATCACGTACCAGGGAGTTCATGTCTAAAGGCTCCCCAACTTTGGGACGGGTTGCATTAGAAGAAGGCCAATCTCTTGACAAAGTGGAAGCGACTGGTAAGAACAAGGTAGGAGCAGGCAATGGTCCCCATGAACACCTTCGGTGGGATATTGAGGCTTTGAAAGCTGAGGGACTGAACAAAGAGCAAGTCCTCACAGTTGTCACAAAAACTGTGGATGACACTTTCGCCACTCAGAATGAGAGCAGTCTGAATCAAGGGGCAAGCCGAGAGAAGGGCCTTTGTACCAAGAATGTTCCTTTCAGCCCTAATCCCGTGCTCGGAAACGATCAGCAAACCCAGTCAACGCCTGCCAATCCCTTTGCTGGTGCATCCAGCAAAACTCCACAAACCTCAAAACACCCACCTCGAGGCCAGAGGGTGTTTGCACCACTGTACATGTCTTTATCAGCGACCTTGAGGGTCCAGATTAGAGAGGGGGATCTGAAACCCCTGGAGCCGCGACCACTGCTAGATAGACTTCCTTCCTCCCATGATCCGGCTAAGTACTGTGCCTTTCATCAGCAAGTTGGCCATGTCACTGATGGTTGTTTCCGTCTTCGCCACGAAATACAAGATCTGATTGACAATAAGGTCATCGTCGCACCAACTCAACAAAGTCTATCGTCATTGGACCAGTGAACCTAGGGGATAATGCGGTGCGATCGGGGGATGAACCACCTGCGGGCGGCGCTCAGTTTACTTCAGATGTGGCGTTTGACACGCACAATTTTGAGCAATGTGCAAACACTAGTTTTTGTACTTTCTGACTTGGGTATTGGGTCAGTTTTGTTGTTTTGTATATGGTCAGTCTTTTTGTACTAAGTCGGTCAGGTCTGTCTTGTTGTATCGAGTCAGTCCTGTTTTGTTAGAGTCAGGTGATTCCGGGGGTGTTACCTCGGGCATCACTATTTTGTTTTGTGTTTGTCTTTTCGCTTTCTTTTGAGTCTGTTTCTGCCATGGAGCCAGTTACACCAACAATTATGAATGAAACAGCAGTGGTTTTTCATGCTTTTGTGCTTACTTCTGCCTTGCGTTAGTTGTACCAGAAAGTCGAATGGAACGACAGTGCATTTCACCTGCTTCTCTGTGCTTTTAAGTCATTGCATTGACCTAAGTTTTTCAAAGCTGTTTTTGAACATTGTGATGAAAACGAAGAGGAAGGAATTCCTCGAGTTTTTGAAAAAATTTGATCATTTGAGAGAAAGAGAGGCATGCTAAGCCTTTAATGATTGAGATCATGCTTGTTAATATGAGTACTGAGAAGGATCCTGGCTTGATCCAGATTGGTCTCACACTGTCTTCAGCACGAGCGACTAGTCGCTTTCTTAAAAGATTTCAAAAAAAATGTTTTGCGCGATCCTACGAAGACCTGTGTGGAATTGCTCTTGAGATTGTGCAGCCTAGGATCGCTCTCAGCCTCGAGACTTGACCCCTCATCTTCAAACCTCGGACTTAAATTCAGAATGGTCAATGGTCAACCATCAAAGGAGGCCTGTGTGGCCATATTTAAAGCAGCCCTCAAACTAGGGGCAAGAAAAGTCAGATCAAGGGGATCAGATGTCGCCAAAAGAAGCTTGCAAAGCTAGATCAGAAGTATCCCTAGAACTAGGGGCAAAAATGCCAGATATGCTCGAAGAGCCGAAGATGGATCCTTCAGTAAATCAATACAACAGCCACTCTCCTGGATACGGATGGCTTCAAAACCCTAAAACCATTTGGCATGGACTTGTTACACTTTTACCCTTTGAGAGGCTCGCTGGGCCGAAAACCCGGAAGGGCGGCCCAGGCAAAAGTTAGAGCAAGAAAAGAAGAAAAAGAACAAAAAAGAGAAAAGAAAAAAAGAACAAAAAAGAAAGATGCAAAGAAAAGAACAAAAAAAGAAAATCAAAAAAGAAATGAAAAGGACACAAAAATTGAAAAGAAGAAAAACATAGCTCGCAAGGTTAAAAACCCGCAAAGGGCGGCCTTGGCAAAAGTTAGAGCGCAAAAGGAGAGGTTAAATACCCGAGTGTACCTTAACCCCGAACTACGTAAGGCTTGATTCTCATCTTTGGGATACGTAGGCAACTTCATTCCGAAGTCCAGCCGTAAAACACTTCAAAATCAACTGTGTCCATGTAATGGTTTTGATCATCTTTGCCTTCTCTGTATCCGAGAGTTCGGTTGTCATCGTTACTCTGAGGACTGATTGCAATGCGCTGTGATGCTATCCAAATAAGGGGCAACTTTCCGTTGCCATACAGTGTGCCGCGGTGCCATTCAAACAAGGGGCAACTTTCCATTACCGTGCAACTCTTTTCAAGCAAGGGGCAATTTTCCTTCGGATCTGAAGTTGCACATCTCAAGAGTAGGTTCCGTGCTTGTTGAGCATTGGACGTTTGCAAAAATAATTTTTGAGAATTTTTATTGAGGTTGACTGATCTCTCAAAAATTATTCCATCTTTTCCAAAACTGAACCATTTCTTGGACCCAAAAAGGGAAAATTTTCAGTGCTCATAACCTAACTTGCATGATTTTCAAATCAAAAATTGAATAAGTATGTTAATCTGACTCTCATATTGGTCAAAATTGTTTCAGTAGAAAGCAAAAACAAAAAATGGTCAAAATAATGAACTAGGGGCACAGTTGAGTCAGGCTTCTTGTCTTTCTCCCGTTGTCAATGCATCTGCCAGAAAGGGCACTCTACCTGCCAGAAAAGGGCACCACTGAAGCTGACCGCAAAAGGGCAGAAGGCTCTCACATCCTCCACGCAACGAGGTATCAAGCCAAGTGCGAAGCACGAACGGGAACAGATCAAGATATTCCACTCCTTTGTTTGGACAGATCTAATCACGTCCAAACTCCCCAGTAAGAGCATCGTCAACCAATGTCGATTGCAGATCTGCTGCACATCCAGCCGCATCGCAACCCCTCTGTGGGAGAAAGTTCACTATTGTGAGTAGAAGAAGAGTATCTAGCAGAATGCTTGGGGCAAGAACCCGCAACTTCCTATTTATTCATCAACCACCCTGGGGAGGGATGAAAAATGAGAGATTAAAGAATAGAGAGATGTGCGTTGAGAGAAAAAGTGAGGAAAAGGGCTTTTTCAAAAAAACGGAGCCTGAGGGCCGAGCGATGTGAGAATCACAAATGAGAAAGGGTGGGAAACAATACCCGGGGAAACAGGCTCCATGTGCACATTTGAGTCTTGTGTTTTATTTTGTCTGTCTTGATTCTTGTTTTGAGTCGCTTCGAGTGTTACTCGATGTGTTTAGGTTGTTTACCTTTGTTTTTCCTTTGTCGAGTCATTTTGGCTATGGCCAGTCGTCGGCTCAATACCCAGTTATGAACTCATTTCTCAATTTCCAAAAAAATCATCTTGTGCTCAGAGTGCTGTGCCATTCTCCACATTTGTGCAAAACAGTATTTGTTCTTTCATAAAACTACACGGTCCACCCCCGATAAGTGTGAACAGTAGAACAAGGACCTATCTGAAGCTGTGTAGGTTCCAGACTGCAAAGCAAAAGAAAAAAGGAAAATTTGGAGCATCTTAGGGTGTTCCAGCTTTGGCAAGATCCGAGACTGCATTTCAGGTGCACCTTCCCAGACCTCGCCATTTCTCTGGAGTATGAGTGTATCTCGGCCCCAAGTGTAAGCCTGCTTCAAGTCAGAATGGCAATTAAAGCAGCAGCAGATGTTATCTCTTGCCAACATAAACAGGGTGTGCCCTTTTTGAGCTGAGTGTGTTACAAAGTCCTCCGAAAGGTAAATCGGAGGCACCAAAGTACATGTTTGATGCCCTTCCATTGCATAGAATGTGCACTTTCATATACACTTCTGTGACATGCGTGCCGCACATCGTTATGATTCATGCATAGAATATGCTTGCTTTCGATTCTGCATAGAATTTGCTTTCAATATTGCATAGAATATGCTCCTGTTTCTTGCATAGAAAATGCTCGTATCTTTTGCATAGAAAATGCACTCTTCCATACTTGCATAGAAAATGCACCTCATTTGCATAGAACATACATTCACTCACACTATCTTGTGCACTTACACTTTGTATCTCACTAGCACTATCTTGTGCATCTTGTGGTTGTATCTCACTCGCACTATTTTGTGCATTGCATATCAATCGCGCTGTTTAGCGTATCGCACTGTTTAGTGCATTTCAAATCACTCGCGCTGTTTAGCATATCGCACTGTTCAGTGCATTTCAAATCAATCGCGCTATTTAGCGTATCGCACTGTTTAGTGCATTTCAAATCACTCACGCTGTTTAGCATATCGCACTATTTAGTGCATTTCAATCGCGCTGTTTAGCGTATCGCACTGTTCAGTGCATTTCAAATCAATCGCGCTGTTTAGCGTATCGCACTGTTTAGTGCATTTCAAATCACTCGCGCTGTTTAGCGTATCGCACTGTTTAGTGCATTTCAAATCAATCGCGCTGTTTAGCGTATCGCACTGTTTAGTGCATTTCAAATCAATCGCGCTGTTTAGCGTATCGCACTGTCTTGTGCATTTCAAAATCACTCGCGCTGTTTAGCGTATCGCACTGTCTTGTGCATTTCAAAATCAATCGCGCTGTTTAGCATATCGCACTGTCTTGTGCATTTCAAAATCAATCGCGCTGTTTAGCGTATCGCACTGTCTTGTGCATTTCAAAATCACTCGTGCTGTTTAGCGTATCGCACTATTTAGTGCACTTCAAATCACTCGCGCTATTTTACGTATCGCACTATTTGGTGTAGCTACATTTGCGCTATTTTGCGCACCTCAATCGCACTGTTTTGTGCAGTTTATCATTCGCGCTATTTTGTGCAGTTTACATTCGCACTATTTTGCGCATCGCACTGTTTTGTGCAGTTTACATTTTGCGCTATTTTACGCACCTCAATCGCACTTTCTTGTGCATTTCAAATCACTCGCACTGTCTTGTGCATTTCAAATCACTCGCGCTTTCTTGCGCATCGCACTGTTTTGTGCACCTTACTTGCATTTTGCAGGCATCCTATCGCGCTATCTTACGCACCTCACTTGTACTTGTTAGTACATTGCATTGTTTTGAATACAAACCGGCTTCGCATAGCGTATAAGTCCAATTGTCAAAGTCTTCTTTCATATCATTTGCATCCTGCCCCTGAACTACGCTGGTTTGATTCCTTGCAAAGGGATACGTAGGCAGCCTGCGGGCACAACCATTCATTCATTTGTATTTTGTTTGTTTGTCCAAGTCTTCGGCCTTGTCAAAAATTGGTCGTCTCTGGGCTTTAACAGTCACTCCCATCATTCTTATGACTTCCGAGTTCTGTCAAAGAGGGGCAACTGTAGACACCCCATTTTTGACAGCCCATAAGACTTGGGCGTTACTGATGGTTTACTTAGTGATAAAAGGTGTGCAGGGCAAAGATCCAGTTTCTTCGGCAAGGAGAGAGACAAGTCTCAAATTCACACCCCGTTTTGGACCAAAGCTATTTTGGATGGTTTTTAGACCTTAAAACCCTCTCTTTCAAAACTTTTTTGAAATAAAGTTTCTACGTTGTTCCGGGGCTCGCATTTTGTCAAACGTTGCACTTTTCGGTAAACTGAGCAGGGACGAAGTGGAAATGAATGAAAGAGAGATGAAATCTTTGAAAAATCTTTCAAAACACCTTGCTTAGGGGTTTGAAGTTGAAGAAAGGAGGGGAAGAGAGAAGAAACCAAGTTGGAGGAGAAGACAGGCATGAATCTGGGTAGAAGGGAGTAGAGCAGTCCTCGCTGAATCGGGCTTATTAATCTGCATACTTGGATTTTAGCTATGGGGCCACCACCGTCGGAAAGCTCACTTTCGGGGCTTCATTTTTCACTCAAGAATCTCTTAAAGCCAAGTCCGGGTGGGGGAGATATGATCAGTTGAAGTTGGGCATCATCCCGATTGGATCGAATCTGCGCGGCTTCACCAAAAAGGGCATAACCTTTTGCACAAGAGGAATTTTAATGCAAGGTTTGCGCCATTGGAAAGCTAACTTCCGGGGCTTCAATCTAGACACCCACCGGCCACTTTTTGACCTTGGAAGCATCTGTCGGCTATCTATTTATCCGACCGGCAATTTATTGTGCCGACCGGCCATTTATTTTATCCAACCAACCATTTTTGCTGGCCGACGACCTTCCGGAGTATTCTACAGATTGAGTGGATGCCAGCTGTGCCAGCTGGAGGGCACAGACTGGATCCTCTATACACGTGTATGGAGGATCTTTGCTCTTGGTTTGAAGCTTCTAAGAGAAGCTTTAGTCTCTTGGCTCTTTAAAGGAAGCTCTCCTCTTCCTTAGACCAGGTTAGAAAACCAGCTGCAGCATTATGTACAATCCTCTATATATCTATCTCATCCAATCCTCCAAACCCAAAAATCCTTGCTCCATTTGCACTACACCCTATAGCACCACACCACCACTCCATTCCAGCAACTTGGAGGGCCTTCTCAGAGCTTTGGAGGCACCTTTTCTCAAGCCAAAAGGCTGCTAAAGTTTGGTCTTCAAGGGTGAGCAGCATTTCCTCTCTTTTAAGCTTATTTTTGTATCCTTTCTAAGCCATACATGCTTGCATATTTGGGCTCTGACCCTAACTGGAACTAGGCTTATTTTGAGATTTTTTTCATGTTTGTTTAAGGGCCTCTCACTGTTTGAGACCTCCTTGTTGCACTTGCTTCATTGCCTCTCTCGTATGCCTTTTTCTTGTGTAGTATTTTTGGCCTATGTATAAATTGTTTTGAGGCATGTCATAAACTGTAAAGTTGCTCAGTTTGAGCCTTTCTTCAATATTATTGAAGGGATCATCACTGTTTGAGGCTTCCATTTTCCACTTGCCTTTATATCTCTCTTTTGGCTCCATTTTTGCATGATTTGTTAGCCTCTTATGCTTCTGTTTTTGAGCTTTGGTCCAAACTATAAATGGTCTTATTTTGAATCCCTCTTCATGTTTCATTAAGGATCTTTTACTGTTTGAGGCATCCTTTTTGTACTTTGTGTTATAGCTCTCTTTTTGGCCTTGTTTTGCATAGTATTTTGAGCATACTTGTGCACTATTTTGGGTTCGATCATAAACTGAAAAATGCCATATTTTGGGTCCCTCTTCAACATTGTTGAAGGGCCCTCTCTTGTTTGGGGCCAGCAGCTGTGACTTGCTTCTTTATCTCACATTTAGGGCCATTTTTGCATATTGGTTTAGCCCTATTTGTGTTCATTGTTTGGTCTTTCTTAAAACTCAAAACATGCTTTTTTTGGGGCTGCCTTGAATCTTTCTTCATGTTTCATGTTCAAATAATGCATGCTTTGTATAGTTGTAGGCCATTGCGTCTGCCTAGTTTTGCATTTCGGGTCTCATTCCATGCATCGGGTGCCATGTTTCCGTGATTCGGGGCTGTTTTATATCACATTTCAGTGCTGAAATTACATGCTTGTATGCCATATTTCATGCCTCGCCATGCCTTGTTAGAGTTTCATACTATGCCTTAGGTTTGGTCCTCAGTTTGCGTGCATGCGTGCACGCATTTCGAGAGTCTCATTTTCATCTAATGGCCACCGATTTTGGCATGCTTGCGAGCTATCCATGTTAGTTTAAGTCCATCATCGCATGTTGTTACATGCCATGTTTACTTACATGTTTAGGTTGCGCGCCTAATATACATTGCTCATTTGCATGTTCATGTTGCATACTTAGCCTCCATACCTAGATTGCATTTCATTGAGCATGCATCCCTTGCCTCTTGATCAATCATGATAGGGGTTGGGGCCCTTTGATGTGTTTTGTACTTGCATTTCATTTGATATCAAAGTTGCAAAACTTGGCCTCTGAGGCCATCATGCGTAATTGATGGCCCGAGGGTCGAGGGGCATACTCCCTTGAGTCCATTACATGATTAGGAGAGTGGCCATGCATACACTTGCTTGAAATTCCATGCCATACACTGTCTGTTCTTGTTGCTGTCAAAAACCAGATTCTGCAGGAACTTTCTGTCGACCGACAGTATTCAGTGCCGACCGGCAATCCTTCCTGGGCCGGTAGCTTCATCGGCAGCCGATGGATATTTTCCCGTGGCCGGTTGGTATTCCCTTCAGCCGATGGTGTCCTACAGGGTTCAGGGAACCTGTCCCAGGATTTTGGCAGTTTTCAGAGAAGCAGGGCAGTGTAAACAGAGGCAGCAGTGGTATGGTACGGGCTTTCAGGGGAAGATAAATCCAAGCATGCATCATTCACGCATCCCGAGGCGGGGGCCGTGGCCACCTTGCATTTAATTTGTTAATTAAATAGGAATTCTGTAATAATTAATTAAGTAGTTAGTTATTTATTCGGACTGTAATATTTATTCGATCCCTCCGAGTGAGGGCGTATTTGTAATAAGTGCGGGTGCGTGTGTGCATGTCTTCCAACCCCCACTTCTTTCTCCCTTTTACTTACCTGCCTTGATGGTTAGTATTAGGACATGTTTAATTTAGCATACCTTATGCAATGCATGCGTGCATTCATACATTTGTCTTGCATGCACCGGGCTCGGCGCATCATTCTAACTGCATTTGTATTTCAATTCCAAATTGAATACGTGATTAGTTGTAGCATTTCACATGTCATTATAGATTAGCTGAGCCTATCTTAATCGCATTCTGTATGCGTTGCATTAGCCACTTTAACATGAACTAGGATCACGCATGCTTGCTAACTAGTTTATTGTTTTGGCACGGAGTACATTGTAAGTATTTATGCTTTAGCATACCGCATGCGTGTGAGTGTTGCCATAACAGCATGATTACCATGAGGCTAGCTGCTTATGTGATATAACTGCTTGGATGCTTGTGGATGGAGGTTGAATTACCTAAATTGGAATAATGCATTAAAACTGTGAGTTTTAAGCCCACTAGATAGTGGCAAAACCATCTTTTCTAAAGCCCACTTGAGGGTGGCAAAACTTGCATTTTAGCCTACTTGCGAGTAGCAAACCATTTTCAAAACAAACATGTAATGTTTTGTTCCAATTTAGGCAATTTGGTCTATACTTGTTTGCTGCGCGCATAACATAGTAATTCTAGGCTAATAACTGGAATAAGAACACATAATGCTTTCAAAACAAGATATCACGGTTAGTAGAGGCCGATCTTTGATCGAGCGAGAGGGGGTGCTCATAGCTGACCTTCTCCAATCGTACCCAAGCTCCCGAGCCGAGGCAACTTTGGTGATGACGGACACGTGGCTTTTGGCACCGAGTCAGGATTTCCTAAATTCCCCTAATAAAATATTTAGGTGGCGACTCTGTATCTGGCAAAGCAGTCCATGTTTGGCACTTCTTTCAAAAATCTATTTTCTCAAAAGGATTTGCCAGATTTGGACTCTTTGGTTCAGATTAAGAACCGTGACACAAATTGAGTCCGAACTGTAGCACGAAGGCTTCACGCGGGCGCGTCTACAGTGATATAATTAGTACTATTCAAAAAGAAGGATAAAGAATGTGTATTGATCTTAAACTTAGTCAAAAAGGTGCTAAAGATAAACATAAGGCTAAATTTGAATTAGGAAACTTCTGTGAACAATATGGTTTACCTCCTGTAGCACCTTCTCGCTGCAAACAACATAAATACCATAAACATAAGTCTTCCAACAAATATTCCAATAAATATAAAAAGAAATATTCACCTTCAAAATCAACTGATAAATTCTATACTAAACCCAAAAGGCAATATTATAAAAAAAATCACACCCAAAATCCAAATCTAATAAAGATATTACTTGCTATAACTGTGGACAAAAGGGTCATTATTCTAATAAATATAAAGAAAAACAAAAATTAAAAGATAAAGTTAATCAACTCCAAATCAATAATGAATCTAAAAATTAGTTATTTGAAATCTTTCAATTAAACCAATCTGCTAGTAATTCATCTTCTGACCATCATAGTAATTCTTCTGATTACCATTCACCTAGTGATAATTCTGATAATAACGTTGAATTAGGATGTAATGATATTTGTTGTAAACCAGGCAAACAAATCACTGTCCTTACTAAACAAAATCAAGAAGAAACCGCCCTTATTGAATTAATTAATAAATTGGAAGATCCATAACTAAAACAAAAATATACTAACAAACTAAAATCTTTGTTACTTACTCCAGATACTAAACCACAACCGACTAAACCTATTATTAGTTTATCCAAAACCTTAGAAAGATTTAAAAATAAACAAAAAGAAATTACTCTTCAAGATTTACAACAGGAAATTAACCATATTAAACGTCTTATCAAAGATTTGCGAACAAAAGATAAATTTTTAGAAGACGAAATCACTGTATTAAAAATTAACAAAAGTTTAGATAATTTCCAACATAATGAGGCTATCTCTTCTAATGAATCTGAAGGAACTACTGAAGATACTAATCCAAATAATATTTTGTTTGATAATCGATCACATCACTCCAATAATCATGAAAGTAAAAGATTAAATCTTATCAATAAAATTCATATCCAAAAATGGTACTCAAAAATTAAAATAGTTATTAATGATTTTGAATTAGACGTCATAGCTTTAATTGATACTGGTGCTGATTTAAATTGTATTCAAGAATGATTACTTCCTACAAAATATTATAAGAAAACAGGTGAACAATTAACTTCTGCTAATGGTATTAAGATTCATATTAAATATAAATTACCAAAAGTCCATATATGTCAAAATAATGTTTGTTTTAAAACATCATTTGTTTTAGTCCGAAATATGACTCATAAAGTTATTTTAGGAACACCATTTATATTTCTACTATATCCATTTACTACTTCTAGTCAAGGAATAACTACTCAAGCTTTTGGCCAAACAGTCACTTTTAAATTTTTATCTCCACCTGAAGTTAAAGAATTAAATCAATTAAAAGACTGTTCCATTTCTCAAACTATTAATCGTTTAACTCGTCAGTTACGCTATCTCAAAGAAGAAGTCAATTATAAAAAGAATTGAACAATAATTAACTGATCCCGTTATTATATCTCAAATTGCAGAATTCAAATTAAAATTAGAAACAACTGTCTGTTCTACTTTACCAACTGTCTTTTGGCATAGGAAAAAACATGTAGTTATATTACCATATATTAAGAATTTTAATGAACGACAAATTCCTACTAAATCTCGACCTATCCAAATGAATCATGAATTAGTTGAAATGTGTAAAAAAAGAAATTAATGAATTATTAAAAAATAAAATTATTAGTCCCAGCAAGTCCCCATGGTCTTGTCCTGCCTTTTATGTTAATAAAAATGCTGAATTAGAACGAGGCGTCCCTCGCTTAGTCATAAATTATAAACCATTAAACAAAATTCTAGAATGGATTCGCTATCCAATGCCTAATAAAAAAGATTTAATTAAGAGACCTAGTCGAGCTGTTATCTTTAGTAAATTTGACTTAAAAAGTAGATTCTGGCAAATACAAATTCATCCTCAAGATAGATATAAAACTTCTTTCACCTCACCTTTTGGTCATTATAAATGGAATGTCATGCCTTTTGGATTAAAAAATGCTCCTAATGAATTTCAAAATATAATGAATGACATTTTTAACCCTTTCAGTCTTTTTTCTATAGTCTACATCGATGATATTCTCATTTTTTCTAAATCCCTTAATGAACATTGGAAACACCTTACCGCTTTCTTTTATACCATAAAAATTCATGGTCTAGTCATATCTGCTCCTAAGATTAAATTGTTTGAAACCAAAGTTAGATTTTTAGATTATGATATTCACCAGAATACAATTTTACCTATTAGTCGCTCCATTGAATTTGTTTCTAAATTTCCTGATGAAATCTTAGATAAAACCTAGTTGCAACGATTTTTAGGCTCACTTAATTATATTGCTGAATTTTACAAAGACCTTAGGAAGACCTGTCAACCATTATTTGATCGGTTAAAGGATAATCCTCCTCCCTGGTCTGCTACCCATTGTAACAAGCCCGCGGGGGACCTCGCTACAGCTCGGACTCGACTTTTTGTTAGTCACGGTTCTAAGTCTGAACCAAAGAGTCCAAATCCGGCAAATCGTTTTGAGAAAAACAGATTTTTGAAAGAAGTGCCAAACATGGACTGCTTTGCCAGATACAGAGTCGCCACCTAAATATTTTATTTTGGGAAATTTAGGAAACCCTGACTCGGTGCCGAAAGGCCACGTGTCCGTCATCACCAAAGTTGCCTCGGCTCGGGAACTTGGGTACGGTTGGGGAAGGTCACTTCGTGAGCACCCCCGCTCGCCCGGTCATAGACCGGCCTCTACTAACCACGATATCTATTTTTGAAAACATTGTATGTTCTTATTCCGGTTATTAGCCTAGGTTACTATGTGATGCTCACAGCATACAAGTATAGACTGGATCGCCTAAATTGGAATAAAACATTTCGTGTTTGTTTTTGAAAGAGGTTTTGCTACCCGCAGGTAGGCTTAAAATATTTGATGATTTATTCCAATTTAAGTAACCCGACCTTCACCCACAGGCATTCAGGCAGATATATCACATTAGCAATTAGCCTCATGGTAAGCATGCTATTCATGGCAGTCACTCACATGCATGCAAGGATGCTAAAGCATAAAACTCACCGAGTACTCCAAGCTAAAGAAAGAAGTTTATTAGAAATCATGCGTGATCCTAAATATACAGAAATGCCTAATGCAACACATGCAAAATGTAACTATAGCAGGCTCAGCTATTCTAGATGGTATATGAAAATGCTACAACTAACATGTATTCAATTTGGAATTGAAAGTACAATGCAGTTAATATGATGCGCCGAGCCCGGTGCATGCAATACAGATGAATGATGCAAACATGCTGTCATACTGTATGCTAATTGAAATATGCCCTAATCTAACCATCATAAGCGGATAAATAAAAGGGAGAAAGACGTGAGGTTGGAAGACATACATCCCACTCACGCACACTTATTACAGTTGTGCCCTCACTCGGAGGGTCCGAATAAATATACAGTCCCCAAATATTACAGTCCCAAATAAAAGAATATTACAGTCCGAAATATTACAAAATCCTAATTAATGAATTAACTAAGAAAGCAAATAAAACTGGCGTGCAAGCCGGGGACTGCCTTGCTTCTGATGGATGATGCATGTCCGGGTTGTCTTGCGCGGAAATCCACCGGAATGCCCCAATTAGCCTCTGTTTACACCTGTTCTTGAAATGCGTGCCAAGCCCCAGAAGTTGCTGATTCTTTGTTTTGCTGCAACAGAGAGCAGGAAAGGGGCATAGCAATGTATTTGCACAGATATATGCATGTCTCGATCCTCGTGCCACCAATCACGCATATCGAGGCATGATGGCCGAGGAGTCGAAATGCACAACTCAATATAGGATGAATGCAAATGAAACTACAGCTAAAACCTAACTCCATCATGGATAATCCGGAGTGTCGGCGACTGGGGAATTGAGACACATTCCGTCACTCGGAGTACGAAATGTACCTCGTTTCCCGTGCCTGGGCTAACTCCCATTCCGAACACGATGCAATATGCATGATATGCATGAAATGCAACTAAGATACAATCCTAACATACATAATGCTATGGAAGTGAAATGCCTCGAAGTGCGTGCACACGGACACGCAAACCGAGAAAATACACGAATGCAATGAAAATGAGATGCCTCAAAATGCGTGCACATGGGCACGCAAACCGAGGTAGTGGTAAAATGCGATGAAAATGAGGTGCCTCGAAATGTGTGCACACGGGCACGCAAACCGAGGCGATGATATGTGTCTCGAAGTACATACACGCGAGCACACAAACCGAGGCAATGATATGTGTCTCGAAATGCGTGCACATGGGCACGCAAACCGAGGCAGTGGTAAAATGCGATGAAAATGAGGTGCCTCGAAATGTGTGCACACGGGCACGCAAACCGAGGCGATGATATGTGTCTCGAAGTACATGCATGCGGGCACGCAAACCGAGGCAATGATATGTATCTCGAAATGCGTGCACACGGGCACGCAAACCGAGGCAATGACGAAATGCTATGACAATGAGGTGCCTCGAAATGTGTGCACACGGGCACGCAAACCGAGGCGATGATATGTGTCTCGAAGTACATGCACGCGGGCACGCAAACCGAGGCAATGATATGTGTCTCGAAATGCGTGCACACGGGCACGCAAACCGAGGCAATGGCAGAATGATGTAATGACATGGAAAATGATGAATGGACTTATACTAACATGAGAGAGCCTCAGCCGCACTCACATAAGATGCCGTCGGATAAAAATGGAGTGCCTCGAAATGCGTGCACACGGGCACGCAAACCGAGGTGATGACAAAATATGATGAAATGACATGAAAATGACAAATGGGCTTATACCAACATGAGTGAGCCTCAGCCACACTCACATAGGATGCCGGCGGATAAAAAAAGAGTGCCTCGAAATGCGTGCACACGGGCACGCAAACCGAGGCAGTGACAGAATGCGATAAAATGACATGGAAAATGACAAATGGGCTTATACCAACATGAGTGAGCCTCAGCCACACTCACATAAGATGCTGGCGGGTAAAAAATGGAGTGCCTCGAAATGCGTGCACACGGGCACGCAAACCGAGGCAGTGATAAAATGCAATGAAATGTGGCACAAATGATATGCAAGCATGCTAATGGGATTTCAGCACTAAAATATGGGGGAAAACAGTCCCGAAATGAGGCGAAATGACATGAAACGCATGGAAATGTCCCGAAATGCAACATTAGGCATCCGAAATGGCCTATAGCTATGCCAAACATGCACAATATGGACATGCAATGCAAAGACAGAAGCTATACAGTCCCAAAAGATGCACTTTCACAGTTATAAACATGGCCAAACAGCAAGTATAGGTAGGGGAAAAATAGCATGCAAGGATGGGGGCCAAAAGAGGGGTAATAAAGAAAGTGGTATAAGAAAAACTCAAACTGAAAAATTTCCTTCTACAACACTGAATATGGACCAAAAATATGAACATTTACAGTATATGACAGCCTCAAAATCAGTATACAAATATGGTAGAAAGGTGATGCAAAATTAGGCTCAAAAGTGGCTACAACATGAGGTGTACAAAATAATCACCAAACAGCCAAAGACCCTTAACAAAACATGTAGAATGGACCAAAATAAGCACTTTTCTAGAACTGTAAAATGGTCAAAAACAAAATCATGATAGGCTAACTAAACATGCAAGAATGGGGAATAAAAGAGGGATATAACATGAAGTGACCTATGGAGACCCCAAACCATGAAAGGACCTAAATGAAACATGAAGTATGGACCAAAATAAGAACTTTTCTAGAACTGTAAAATGGCCAAAAACAAAAGCATGGTGGGCTGCCATTGTATGCAAGAATGGGGAGGAAAAGAGGGGTATAAAGGTAGGTATAACATGGAAACCCCAAATGGTGTTGAGCCCTTCTTGAATGTTGAAGAGGGGCTCAAAATAAGCCTAATATCAGTTTACAACATGCTCGAAAATAAAATGCTCATGGGTCAAAAATAGCATGCAAAACTATGACATACAAGAGGATCAATGAAGCAAGTGTGTTATGGAGGGCTCAAACAGGGTTGAGCCCTTAATGAAAAGTGAAGATGAGCTCAAAATATGCCCCTTTTCTGTTAAAGCCGGAGCTTTAAACAAAAAAGAAGTGGGGCTTAGAAATAGATCAAGAGAAAGGGTCAAAAGGGTAAAAGTGTTACTTACCCTTGAAGATTCAAACTTTTGTTGCTTCTTGGATGGATTTGCAGCTTCTTTAGCCTTCAAGAATCCTTCCTTGTTGCTGGAAATGAGATGGTGGTGGTAGAGCTTGGTGGTGTAGAAGGAATGATGGTTAGGAACTTAGGGTTTTTTGAAGAATTGAGAAGGAAGAAGATGGAGTTGACTATGGAAGCTTGAAGGAGAGTTCTTCTAACCCTTGCAAAGGAGGCCACCAGCTGGTTATAAGGGTTCAAAAAGGGGTGTAAAGGTGGGGGAGAAGGAGAGCAAAACTCCCCCACAAAATATCCCCCGGATACAGAAAATATCTGGGGGACATTGCCCCACAGCTGTAAAGTGCACAGTGCGAGGAACACGGCCGGCCTCTCACTTTTGCTGGAGGTGGCCGGCCGGCCACACCACCTAGCCGGCCGGCTAGGGGTCAAAAGGGTCAAGGCGATTTTCTGGCCGGCCAGCTACTGGAGAGGTACCCCTATGTGTGTACAACACAACCATGTGGTTAAAATTCCAAGAAAGTGGGTCTAAGGGGTTCAACATTGGCTCGGAAAGAGGGGGTCAAAAGGGTCAAGTTGAATTACTGGCCGGCCATGAACTTTTAGTGGCCTCTCATGTGTGTAGATCACAGATATGTGGTTCAAAGTTCAAGAAAAAGAGTCCAAGGGGTTCAACATTAGCCCGGAAGAAAGGGGTCAAAAGGGTCAGGTGACCTTAATGGCCGGCCATGAACTTTTAGTGGCCTCTCAAGTGTGTAGATCACAGATATGTGGTTGAAAGTTGGCAACACTAGCTCCAAGGTATTCAACATTAGCCCGGAAGTTGGAAAAACGGGCACCAGGAGGCTCTGGAGGAGAGATAACTGGCTGCTGCAACAATTGCTGGCCTCCCACCCTTCAGTGGCCTTCCCTGTGATAAAACAGAGGTACCTGCCAAAAATGAACGAAAACCGTTGCAAAACGAATGTTCGGGAGCCAAAACACGCAGTTCGGGATCCCGAAAATGGGCTGTTAAACACCGAAAGTGGCGTTCGGCCACGAAGTGGGTTTCTCAGCCCCCAGTGTCCCTCAAAAGGGATGAAATAAGATGTATGCTAAAAATCAGAGCAATAGGAGATGGTTAAGCGGTCCCGAACCGAGGCACACGGCCTGACGGCCCCGAAAACCGGAAACCGGACTCCGAAATGGGAAAAATGGCCTACGGCCACCAAATGTAGCCTACGGACATTGAGAGATGGTCTACGGGACCTCTCCCTTCCCTTAGGAAAAGAAACAGAGAAAACCGAGTCTGGTTCGCAAACCGAGACAAGGCACAGAAGAGGATTCGGAAGTCCGGAGGCAGGGCTCACGGCCGCGACTCTGGAACTTCTGAACGAGCACATTATGCAATATCACCAAGCGCTCAATCAGTGACGTCTGAGTCTCAAGGTCGGTCAAAAATGGGGTGTCTACACCCATACTGCTATTGTTAAACAAGTCAAACAATATGTCAAGTCTCCCCCTGTCTTGGTATTCCTACTAAAAATTCATTCAAAATTATTCAAACTGATTCCTTTGATATCGGTTATGGTGGCATCCTTGTCCAGAAAGTCACTCCTCAGTCATCCAAACAAATTGTTCGATTTCATTCTGGTGTCTGGAATAAAGCACAGAAAAATTATAATACTATTAAACAAGAAATTTTATCTACTGTTTTATGTATTAGTAAATTTCAAGATGATATTTTAAATCAAAAATTTTTACTTCATGTTGATTGCAAATCTGCTAAATATGTTTTAGAAAAAGATATTCAAAATCTTGCTAGTAAGCAAATTTTTGCCCATTGTCAATCTATTTTAAGTATTTTTTATTTTGATATTGAATATATTCTTGGTTGTCAAAATTATATTCCTAATTTTCTTACCCGAGAATTTTTACAGGATAAATAATGCCAATTCCCTATATTTCTCACCACAAACACCAAATTAAACACTACAAATCCCTCGTTAAACATACTGCTTCTCGTCTTGCTTATCTTAAGTCAACCCATTCACCCACTCCACATGCTCAATATATTTAATACCATCGTATTAAGGCTCAACGACAATGACTTGCCCATTATATTGGCTGTTTACATTCTCATACTGATCGATTAGATATCCTCAGTGAATGCTAAATTCTCTTTATTCATTTTACAGATGTCCGGTCAAAAACCTTTGAGACCTTCTGGCAAGGCTCTTGTGCCTTCTAGTATTCCAGTTCCTCTCTTGGAATTAGTCACTCGTTATCATCCAGCTGAATTAGTCAATCGTTACCAAGTCCTTGGTAATATTCCTAAACCCAGTTATACATCCACATTAGCTACTGATCCATTTGTTTCCTCTAGTCAAGCAGTCACTCCATACTCTCCTAATCCTATTAAATATGCTCATTCTGATTATGTTCAATCTACCACCACCAATCTTTTCTTTAAAGAACCTAGTCACAAAAATGCCAATGTTCTTGATTTAGTCAAATCCTATTTTCCTCCTGGATGGCATTTTGTTCCTCTTTATCCAGAAAAGTCAATCACCTTCTACAAAGATATTCTTTTTAATCACCAGTCCATTGTTATTAAACATATTTATGTTCGAACTTACACCAGTAAGATTGTCTACCATTCATTGTATATTCACAATATAGTTTCCTTGATTGAATGGGGTTCTCCTTACCAACTCCGAGATTTACCTGGTCACTCAATTCAATATAGTTATTATGATTATATTGATGCTTGGTTTAAAGTTCTTTTATATCAAAATGAGTCAAATAGTCATTCCTGGTTTCTTCAATTTGATCACAAATTTAAGTCAGAATTCTCCACTTGGTTTCTGCGATGGTGGATGCACTATGGCGCCATCACAGATATTTTTCCTTCCAGTTTGAGTGAACAAGTTAACTATTTCTCCACTATTTTCTCATTCAGTCCATAACAAAGGAAATTTCCTACATTGCTCATTTTTCTATCCAAATACAAAGTCCCATGGATATTTAAATGGCAATATGCTATTTCTGATGACATAATCATTCACCAACATTTTGTTAAATGGTGCGATAATTTCAAAGTTCCACGGATCATTGAACAAGTTCAGGCAGAATTTTTAGTCAACATTCATGCCTCAACACCTGCCATGATCAAAACTCAGCAGAACCCACCTGCTCCATTAACCCAAGGAAGCCAACTTCCTCTAGTCAATCTTGGAAGCCCATCTTCAAGTTCTTCCAAGCCCAAGTCAGTAAAGCCCAAATCTGATCAACCAAAGTCCAAGGCTAAATCTAAGCCCTCTTCATCCCATGCTAAGCCCAAAGTCAAGACCAAGTCCAAGTCATCCAAAGATGAGCTTCGCCAAATAGCTCGTCTCCTCATGGCCCAGGCCAAGTCAGATTCTGATCAAGACGATTCAGAAGAAGGTTCAGACAGTTCAAACTCTTCTGAAGGTTCAACTACTCAAAATTCTTATGGACTCGAGTTTCAAGATGCTCAGGACTCATATGCTTGATATAGTCAACAGAGTCTATATAGCTATAATTATCAGCTTTAATTAATACTCTCCTTTTGAGAAAAGCTACTGATATATATATATATATATATTGATTCTCTTAGTCACATGTCTCCACCGAAAGCAGTGAATAGTGAAAAAAGTCAACTTTACTGTTCACTATTCACTAATCAGACAAAGTCACTACAGTCAAAAGCATCCATCAGTCACCGAAAGTTGCAGACAGAGCCCATGTGCTGCATCATACTCCTTGCCAGTCACAAGCTGCATAGTCATTTGTTTCGCTTATAAATTAGTTTGCTTAGTCATTTATGAGACAGAGTTAGAAAAATTGAGAGTTTCTTTACCTCAAACAAACCTATCTCTGTAATTTAATTTTCTGCAAATTTATTTCAAGCTTTCAAGTTATGTATTTTGGAGCAACTCCTTGCAGTTACTTCCAGTAAACAATTGTAAGTTATTTTAAGTTAATTTGGTGCATGTAGTACCACCATTACAAATTTGTAAACAAAAGGATAAACCAAATAAATTTTTGTTTACAGTTTCAAAAATTCTATCAATATAAACAAAAAATTATAAATTTAAATCCCCTATTGTTCCATTACTACCCCCATCTATGAAAAATTCTATTTCTACACACCTACATATCTCAGTGCACATCATTTCTCAGTACACACACTTATTAATTTGATTATTACTTATTTTTCTCAATCTACACACTAAATGTTTCAATTATACCATTTACTTATAACATTGTACACGCACCACATCAACTCTTCTCTACACACTTATTGAAAATTATAGATACTGCTACGGTTTCAGACATACTTCAACAGTCAAAGTGAAGTGAAGACTATTGAAAACCTTCATTCCTCTATTGAAGACTATTGTGGTTCATTTCATTGAAATGGTGAATAAAGATACATTGCAGTAATCCTTTTCGATCTAAATGTTTGTTCTTTAAAAATAAATAAATAAATAGAGAAGCAAACATCAATCAAATGTCACAAAATGAAATTGCTTCACAAGTCATAATGCAACCAAAAAATCAAAAAACAAAAAATCTCCATCTTCACACAATTAGATACGAAACAACAACAAAACATAGACAAAACAATTAAAAATCAAATTAAATGATATAAACAGTACCAGAATTACGTGCTTTCCTTGAATATTGATCTTCAAATCGAATAAAATTCTCGGAGTGCCGTTCGATACTATTCCTGAGCCATATGACTCAACTCGAATGAAGTCAACGTGAACGAGAAGTTTGATCTTTCTGACAAGGTCGGCTAGGAACAGAAATGTGCCAGTTGTGACGCCAACGCTGACCGAAGAGGATGAAGAGACGACGTTGGTGGTGAAGTCATCGGTAATTTGAGAGGCAAGATCGGAGACTCGTTGGGAGATTTGGTCTTCGCTAAATAGAAACAATGGAAGAAATGATAAACAATGAAGAAATTAGGATTTAGTTTTTTTTTTAACTCAAAAGATGTACATGATTTTTTTATTTTTTTTTTAAAAAGATGTATACAGAAAAATATTTTGATATAATATTATGGGTGTTGATGGATATCCATTATAGTCATTTTACTTTAGAGTATATGTAACGCCCCCGAAATAATTACAATAAACCAACTCCAAACACTAGTACAATGTGATATAAATAAAATAAAATAAAAAGTTTTTATTAATCAAAGTTAATATACAAAAGGTGACACATGCGTTATACATTTATAAGTCGTTTATCCTGAATCTACAGCATGTGTTACAAGAGAAAATAGGAAATGAAAGCTAAACAGATATTCATATGCCCCAATGGCTTACATCTTTCCAATTCACTACTTGGTTACAACAAAAATGAGTCTACCTCAATACAGTTAAACCCTTGGCTATACTGAGTAAATACAATCAAAATGAAGCTCTTGTTCCAAGTCTCCCCAAACTACTGTCTTGGCGGAGGTATATCTCCAACACTTGAAAATGATTTTTCCCAAATAGAGTGAGTCAAAGCCCAGTAGAAACAATCTAGCACAATATATGAACCTTAACAAATATATAAGTATAATATGTATATACAATGCCTATGATAAAATCATTCGTATTGTTACAAGATCATAATATACCAAGTTTCATATCTCAATCTATTTCACCACAACTCATGAGTCAAATTCATTTTTATCCAAGCAACCCAACTAAGACTACAACTTAATGGTTCTTCTATCCGTACAACCATTACACAAACACTTCTAATTTGCCATTTTACGAAAATTTTGTCTGCAAGAATCGACACCCATGTATATACATGGTTTTCAGAACTTTCACCCTAGACACATCGGCCAACTTAATTCTATGGAGTCCATCCCCTTTTCCTCCCAAACACGAAATACATCTCATTTTTCCTCCCAAATATCATACATATGCAATGTATTTAAACATGTTCATATTCAATGACAACAGTTAAGAGATTAGTTTCAATTCACCTAATCCTCATGCAATTTCTACAACAATCATAGATATTCTCCACCGATAGCCCAAAATAGATATGCAATCTCCAAGACATATAATTTGAAAAATCTAGAAATCCCCTAGATGTTGATTTGTGATTATGTATCAATTTTAAGCAGAATATAACAATCTCAATCAAACAATTAAACAAAGAGACACAACGATTTAACGTGGAAAAAACCACAATTGGACACCTCCAACTGTGATCAAAAAAACCACGGGCAACAGCCACAAGAACAATCCACTAAGAAGATTTAAAGGAATTACACAGGTATACTCTCAATTACCTAGCGAATCCACAACGCCTAATTGAACCAACCTCTATGTGCCTCTTCCAACCCCATCTTCACCACGGAATTGTCTTTCTGATGAGCCACTCCGGATTCCACCAAAGCTTCAGGCTCGAACTCTTCAGAATCCACAACTGAAGAACAACTCTCTCTTTTGTGTATAACAAACAAACCTTTGATGTACTCTCTTTAAATCATGAGTTGAAAACTCAATAAAAACATCAAAGAAAACTAGCAAAATCTCTCCAGATATAAACCTTAAGATCCAAAAATAAGATCTGGAGAGGTTTCCCTAGTGTTGGGAGAAAACCAACTATTTATAGAAAACCAAAGCAATCCTAATTTCAGAAGAAAACCAACTCTTTAATCAAATCTGGAAATCTGGGATCGCGCGGTCCGCTCGAGCTCAACACAGCCCGCTCGAGCGGACTGACCAAAAACTACGTGCGAACAAACTGAGATGCGCTCGAGCGTAGGAGAATCCGCTCGAGCGTAAAATCACACCCACCAGAATTTTTTGCTTGCCCTGACAAAATACTGAGACCTGCTAATCTACGCTCGAGCTCACAAGGCTCCGCTCGAGCAGACAAATCAAAAACACAAAAAATTACAATTGAATCAACACAATGTTTTGTCTCCGGATTTGACAACATAGGTAGTACCTTCTCTGAAAAGCACAATTCGAGTTGGATTCGCATCTAAACACTCATAGTCTCACTGAAATAAAAGTGCGAAAAAAATACAACTGAAAGGAGTTTTGTCAAACAGGGTTGCCAAGAATAAAAACCTAACATAATTTATTCAAATTTCCATAGGTGAGAGGTAATACATATCCAACTCCACTATATATATAGATATCCATCTAATTTCATATTTCCAATACCAATTTCATGATTTATACAAAATAATTATTTTAAACAATTTAGGGCAAAACTCTGTTCTCTCCCAAATCCAACTCATGTGTCAAAATCAACAAATTTAACGTAACACACCCTCATATCTATACTCATAACCATTTTTAATACCTTTATTTGAAAATCCCTCTTTTGATTTTAAACCAAAACCCTAGGTTAGTCCAAAATCCTCCAAAACCCAACATTTCTTACATAATCAACCAATAACTAAGTTAAAAATCATAGAAGAATGTAGAAAGTCCCTACCTCAAAGTTAGAAGATGAGCAAAGCAAGGAAACAACTTCAAAGATGCTGAAACCCGACTTGTTCGGATCAAATGTAGCTCTTGAGGCGCTCTACCTTTTTTCGAAAGACACTAAGGTATAAAAACCAATGGATCTAGATGGAAATGTAAAGAGAATGTGAGTTATAGAGAGAGAAACTCAAGATCTAGGATTTTCAAATGTTTTAGAGAGAGAAAAAGATGAAAAAGTGATGTGAAAAGTGGCTACTACGAACTGATATACACAGTTTGCTCGAGCGTAAGAAGTGACGCTCGAGCATCAGACACAATAAGTTGTTCCGCTCGAGCGCAAGAAATGACTCTCGAGCGCAGAATGCACACTCCCAAGAGTTTTGCAGACAATAGACCAATCGCTTGAGCGCAAGAATGGCTGCTCGAGCTGAACCCGCTTGAGCGTAGAATACACTCTCCCAGTAGTTTTGTAGACCTGCAAAAGTACTAAGAGTTTACAAAGTCTGCTCAAGTGGAGGAGCAAAATTCTAGGCAACAAGAGTTTGGAAACTAAGCAACCAATCTGTCCCAAACGCAACCACAACAATCCCATAGCCAAATTTAAGCAGCTACAAGGAAAACAAGATGCAAACAACAATATGAAACCATTAAACCCGAGTCCAGGATACAACAAGAGTCGGGTCAAAACTAGAATTACTATAGTATAATTGTCATTAAAATAATATTTCATTAAATGTGTACACTAAGTTAAGTAGGTGTGTGTGAAAATAAAATTTTCTTTCCTCTACCACATATTTCCTTATTCATTGCCTTCGTTTGCCTACTTCCTTCGTTGTCGTACCACAACACCAAGTTCATAAACACCTAAACATTTCTTTGTTTGGTTGAGTTTCATAATTTGTTTTTTTGAAAATTTTTCAAAAATTAGTTTTGTGAAAAATATCAAAAATACTTATTATTTTTATATAATTTTATTTTTTAAGGAGGAAATATTTGAAAAGGTCAACAATATATTTTTTGGATCAAATTTGTTTCTAATTATTAAAAAAATTTATAGAAAACAAGTATTAAAAACTCAACCAAACAAACAATTTGACTTAATCATATTTTGAGCCTTTTGCAGACTAATTGATGTTCTGTGGGATTACTACAGCTGTTAGACTGTTTGTTTGTAAAGGCCAAAGAATTGGAATGATGTTTATGGTTTTATTGGACAAAATTGTGGCTGTTTTCTCACTTAACTTCAGTCCCAATACTAAAGGACGTAACTTAAAGAGTTTCCCTAAGACCATCTCCAATGGTTACTTAGATTTGTCATCAAATTTAAATTTGGTCAAAAAAATCTTCTTTTTTTGCTCTAACATTTTCATCAAATAGGTATCAAATCTAGGATTTCATTTTTCTTTCATCAAACTGAGGACCAATGTGCCTTTTATCAAATCACTGTTCATAGCCGTTGTTAGATGTCCCCCCGAATGTTCTCCCGGATGACCACCTCAAGGCAAAAATTTGTGAAAAAAATGACACTGGCCGGTCTACCACCTCGTCAACCACCTCAAGGCCAAAAAAAAAAAAAAAATTACACTGATTGGTCGATCGGCTGGACATCCGCCTAGTCGTCCGTCCAGTCGACTGGTGTTCTAATGAAACTCCAAAATCCTCCGTTGGAGCACTTGATATCAAAGGAAGTTTTACTCAAATTTGATGAAACAATTGATGCTCTAAGAGAGGGAAGGAAAGAAGGGGCCTACGCACAGCAGATGCCGTACACTTGAGTGACAAAGGAAAGCGAGACCCCGCCTCTTTTATTTTGTTGCAAGGCTCAATTCTGAATTTTTTTTTATTATTATTTTTGTGATTGTCTCTTAATTTTATTAATAGGCTCACATATCCACACATTTTTGCACATTTAATTTTTGTTTATACATTTATTTGAGAATGAATATTATGATGGAATGAAATTTATCCATAAACAAATATGCATTGGAATGAAATTTATTTATAAACAAATATATATGCACTTCAGAATGAATATTATGATGGAATTGTCATTCTGCTCCATTTTATTTTAGTGAACAAAATAGAACATAAAAAGGTTTTGAAATATTTATCAGCAATTAAAAAAATAAATCTAGAAAACTTGAAATCAAGTAGTGAAGTAATATTAATACCTTACTCGGTAAATTATGGAACAACATTTTGGCATTGAGGATAATATAAATATTAATTTTTTACTCTCTACAAGTGATGCACAAAATCCAAGAGTAAAATATTTTGAAGAAACAAAAATATAAATCAACAACTCTCAAGTTGATCATCCAACTTGGGAAAGCTTTTGAGCTTAATAGGGCCCATTTTGAGGCCGATGTTGGTGATTTTGACCGTTCACTTTTTATGACTCGATAAATAGAATATTTATAAAAAAAAATCAAGATGATTGAACATTGATAACTATTTATTTGAATCACATTTATTTTAAGAAAATTGACGACAATTATAAATTTAAGAATAGTCATCTATTTTTTTGTAATAAAAATGTGATTTAAATATATAACTATTAATATCCGATCATTTTAACTTTTTACATTAAAATTCCACTCAACGAGTCTTAAAAAGTGAATGATTTAGATCACTGGCCCACTAAGCCTAAACGCATTCTCAAGCTGAGATGACCAATTCGAGAGAATCCAAATCCATTCTAGACCCATTAATTAATGGACAACCAAAACTAATAATAAAAGGCACAGTAATTCCTACTGCACATTAAGCAGCAGTAACCCCCAACCCTTATCACGTAGTGTGCTAAAAACCCAACAAAAGGTACTAGATCATATGATTGTAATCAATAAATATCAAGTCCGGCACCAAATGGACATGTAATAATGTTCCCTATCTCATTCGGGATTTCTTTCTTGCGTCACATTGATTGATTTGATAATTGGAAATTACGTATCTTTTTCACATTTCAAATTTCCAAGTCTTCTAACATCATCTAGATCTCACATATCTAACAAAATATCATTTAGTTTTCTCAGATTTGACCCTTCTTCTATCTAGAGAATGAACTCTTTACACAGTCCTCTGGATCTTTTTCACGTTTCAAATTTCTAAGTCTTCTAACATCATCTAGATCTCGCATATCTAACAAAATATTATTTAGTTTTCTCATATTTGACCCTCTTCTATCTAGAGAATGAACTCTTTACACTAGTCCTCTATGAAGATCTAGAGTCCCTCTCTTATCTCTCCTATTTCCAAAGCCTCCCTGACTTAAGAGTTTTATTCTTTTATTCTTTGAGTGTTGTCTTTGAGCACCGATTGGATGTGATCGGTTTCGAACCACAGTTCGATTGAGATTGGTTGAAATGTTCTCCAGCACAATGTTGTCAGTTCAGGTGACGGTAACTGGAAAACCTGATCCGATCCTTTCCGACCATGAACAACTCAATAATTAGTTTATTACAAATTCTATCTCTCCCTCTATACCCTTCTTATATTACCATTCCACTCATTCATAATTCTCATGGAGAAACAAGAAAACACTGAAAGCTCTTCAACATGACAAGAAGAGAGGAAGAGTGATGGATGCCAAGACCTGTTTCTAACACTGCCTAGAGAGAAAAACAGGTATGGGGTTTACTTATATTTGTATCAAGGCTTTTGGTGCCATCGAGAACAATCAAGCCCATCGAGAACAATCAAGCACATTACCTCTTTTCAGTGACATTTCCAAGCACACGACACCAATATAGTATTGGCTACTACCCCAAAAGCAGGCACAACATGGTTGAAAGCTCTCAGCTATGGAATAGTGAACCGTAACAAGTATGCACCCGCAGAAAGCCCTTTGCTCACTGCCAACCCTCATGAGCTTGTTCCTTTCTTTGATTGGGATTTCTATGCTAACAACCCAACCCCAAACCTTGAAGACACTGCCAAACCAAGAATCTTCTCCACCATGCACCATATGCTACGCTACCAGACTTCATAAAAGATTCCAGATACAGAATTGTCTGTGTCGGAATCCTTTGGATGAATTTATCTCTTCCATTTCAGCACCAAACTTCAGACCCAAACCCGTGAATCAATATCACTAGATGAAGATTTTGACATGTTTTGTAGAGTGATTAGATTGTATGGACCCTTTTGGGATCATGTGTTGGGGTACTGGAAAGCAAGCCAAGAGATGGTGGATAAGATACTGTTCATGAAGTATGAAGATATGAAAGGGGACACTGAGTTCTAGGGCTTCCCATTTACTGTGGAGGAAGAGAGACCAGGGGTGATCCAAGAAGTAACAAAGTCGTGTAGTTTTGACAATTTGAAAGATTTTGAGTGAACAAGACCAGCAAACAACGCACTGGATCTGGAAACAGCTCTTTTTTCAGGAAAGGGATGGTCAGCGATTGGGCATATTATCTAACTCCTCCAATGATAGAATGCATGAAGAACCTCATGGCCGAAAAACTTGGGGACTCTGGCTTAACTTTCAAATTGTACTGACTACTTCTATTGCTATTGTAATACTTATGTCATGGATTCCACTTTCCCAATTCTCTCATCTTTGATTTTTAAGTGTTTTGCAAATATTTCCTAAATATTTGAAAATTAGAATAGTTTTAAAGTGAAATCCATACGAATCATACATAATCATATTTCTAATATTATTATAATTCTATTTTATGATTATTTTTATATTTCGAGGATGTTAGGCGAGGGGTATTTTTATAATTTTATATTTGCTTACATGGCTGTAAGGGTCGCTCATGGGTCGTCTTGTGAGTCAAGTTATTTAATTAATATTTGTTTTTGTTTCTTATTTAATCTTAAATTAGTTTTGAAACTCAAAGATATTTTAATAATTTTCTATTTTAATTCTAGTTGGTTTAGGAAGTTTCCTAATTCTATATAATGCCATGTAATGCTAATAATTCAATAAAGTTGATATTTTATAAAAATTTGAGAGCTTTGAAGCTTCTTTATGTTTTGTGTAATGCAATCAAACCCTAGGTGTGATGCCTATGGGATTCTAGGAGTGATTCCTAAATCTATCTTCTTCTTCTCCAGCTTTTCCTCTTTTATTTTTTGCACTTTTAACGGCCCAAAAACACTATTCACATGTACTGTTCACAGCCCCAGTGTCAAAATCCTGTCTTTTCATGCTTAAACGCTTGCCCATTATTTACCCTAAACAAACACTACTTGTCCCCTAAACTTTTATTGCAATTTCAGCCATAAAATTCAGTTAAAATCAGCCCCAAAACCCAAATTTGCTGCTGCCCTAATCGTCCTACATCATTAGGCCTTGCTGGTTATATGTTAAATTGCTAATGTGTTTGTGACCATTGTTCTGTAACCTTCTTGTGTTGCGTTTTGTCTTCAATTGTTCTCCAAAGTGTTCAAATGCCTTAGGTATTTTTATTCATCTTTCTTAGGCCTCTCTCTCTCTCTCTCTCTCTCTCTCTCTCTCTCTCTCTCTCTCTCTCTCTCTCTCTCTCTCACACACACACACACACACACACAAAAACAAAAATTAATCAAGACACATTCACCCACACCTACATTCAAACCTAGATTTAAACCCAAGCCCCCTTTGAAAAGAATATGTGGTAATTGAGGTGCCTAATCAAACATGTGGAATCAATTGTCAATGCGATTAATGAATAAAATAAACATCCATAAATAAACACTATGGGAATTTATAACTTTCAAAATAAGATCATTTTTAGCTAGGATGCTAATTGGTGGGTTTTCCTTGGGAAAACAGAGCACGCAAGATTTTGAAAGAGAAGACAAACTGACTGGAATAAAGATAAATAATCTTAATAAAATAAACAATGCGCAGCCGTCTTACTTTGGTTCTTATCCAACCTCTTCTCCGTTCTGCTAATTCCCAATTACTTCTTTTAGCGGCAGTTGAAACTCAAGCATGAATAACTGATTCAGAATATGAAATGGTTTGCTGATGATAACTTGTTTTATTACTTATTTGGTAATTTTTATTCTAGCATGACTCTAATTAGGTACTCTTTCAGTGCTTAAGATATATCACAATAAGTCCTAAGCATCTAACTCCGAAACAATTCCAGCATCATTTGCCATTGTGTATCATCACGAGACAAGAGACCCAGAAAAGGATTCAAATTAACCAAATATCAACGACATTGTGTTTGTAAAACAAGACAAGTCAAGCCAAAGTGGAAAAGAAAGAAAAGAGATGTATTATTGTATTATTTCTTCACTTGCCTTGTACATTGGATGAAAATACGCTTCCGAGGTTGGCATCCAGCTTATGACAACCGCACAAGCTGTAAATAATAGGGGAAATATCACATCAGTGGGGTTTGGAAAAAAATAATTACAAATCAGTAAGAAACTTTATAAATATTAATAATTAAAATTGTAAACTTTTTCATGAATATGTATTTTTTTTTTTCCCTGAATTTTACAGGGGTGTAATTACCCCTAAACATTAAGCAAGTGGTGTTTTGACAGTTTTGTGACCTTTCAATAAACATTAAGCACTACAACATTTTTGTGGTTTTATTATATCAGACATAAAGAATAAAAAAAGATGCAGAATAATACTAGGCAAAAAAAAAACTATAAAGCACATTGAGCATCAAACAAAGTTGGGAAAGGCTAGTAAGAGATAATAAAAAAATATAGTCTTACCTTTATTCCCTTCAATAAAGCACACTGAACATTTTTGTGGTTTTATTATATCAGACATAAAAAATATAGTCTTACCTTTATTCCCTTCAATATAGGTATATGCGTCAATACGGGCGCAATTGTTATGATTCCTGGGATTGCTATATGTACCATCTTTTGGATTGTAGACCAGTGAATATGACCCAAATTCCAGTAAAATTTCACAATTCCTCAAAATGCACAGTAGAATGGAACACTGATAATTCCATGGATCTGTCAGCAAAGGCATTGCAACCAACTTGGTCCAAAACTCTCTCATACCAAAACCTTTCATCACCCATACATCAGCACGAGTTCCATGATAATTACAGAGTACACATAGGCACCCACCTATAACACCCAAGGCCGAATAAGAACAACCATCTTCATAATCAGGTTTCATAACCTCCTTATACGTCTCCTTTGCTAAATCAAGAGAAACAATAATCCAAGAGTTACTTAAATCATCACCGCCCTTCACGGCCCAATAGAGCGCCCCATTTGCAAATTTACCGGAATCATCAAAAGCAATAACATAAGGAAGCTCCCCAATCTGTGAGGATTAGGCACACCAGAAATCAATCACACGCACAAAAAGAGGACACAAAATATTTACGTGGTTCGACAATTGCCTACATCCACGGAGAAAGATTTCACTATAGAATTTCGAAGAGGGAGATTACAGAACTCACACTCACTTCTTCTCTATAGATTTACACACTCTCTGATTGTCTCTTACTCTGACTCTGTTATTTTTCATCTCTTCGTCATCACCTCAATTTATACACAAAAGAGAGGGAAACAAAGTCAAGAAACCGGTGAACATTTATAACAGAAAGAAGAAAAAAAATAAGCTTCTTCCAATTTTCCTCTCCCCTCATATTCCTTGACTTGGAGCTAGTCTTCATTAATTCCTCTATCTGGGTTGGAGCTAACAATTCTCCCCCTCCATGCCCATATGGATAATTGACTTCTCACTTGAAGTCCATCCCGATCAGATTCTTGCAAACTTCTAATTTGTCTCTGGTGACAACCTTGGTTATCATGTCAGAAGGATTCTTGTCCATGTGAATCTTCACTAGCTTCATCAGCAGCTTTTCCATCACTTCTCGTATTCAATGATACCGGACATCAATGAGCTTTGTACGTGAGTGGTACATAAAATTCTTGCTCAGATCAATTGCACTCTGACTATCACAATGTACTTTGTACACTTCCTGCTGTAGACCCAATTCTTGGAGAAAACGCTTCGACCACAACATTTCTTTTCCAGCATCTGCAGCAGCAATGTACTCTGCCTCTATTGTAAATAAAGCAACACACTTTTGTACTTTGAACTGCCATGAAATAGCTCCCCTTACAAAGGTGAACAAAAATACTTATGTAGATTTTCTACCATCAAGATCACCCGCTCCCTCCAAAATTGGTTCAGCTCCCCAAAACATAGAGACATTTTTGAAGTTTCCTTCAAGTATCAAAAAATCCATTTGACTACCTCCTAATGCTCTTTTCCTGGATTGGCGAGGAATATGCTCATAACGCCAATGGTGTGAGCTATATCTGGTCGAGTACACACCATTGCATATATCAAATTTCCTACTGGGGAAGAATAGGGAATTGTCTCCATTTTTTTCCTTTCAGAGCTGGTCGTGGGACACGAACGCATTGTCACTTTGAAATGGTTGGCCAGTGGTATGCTGACTAGCTTGGCATTTTTCATGTTAAACCTTTCAATCACTCATTCAACATATTTCTCCAGTGACAGCCATATCTTCTTGGCTTTCCTGTCACGAACAATTTTCATGCCCAAAATCTGTTGTGTTGGGCCTAAATTCTTCATGTCAAAATACTGCGACAAGTCCTTTTTCAACTTGTTGATCATAGCGATATCATGTCTGATGATCAACATATCATCAACATACAATAGTAGGATGATGAAGTTTCCATTCGAAAACCTTCAAAAGCATACACACTGACCTGCTATTGTTCTTTTGTACTTGAGAGGGTAATTTGTAAACAAATTAGGCCGAGCTAGGAAGAGTCTTCTTTGGGAGTTGGACCGCGTAATGGGCCGAGATAAGGGCTGGTGTAGCTCGGTCTTAGGCCAAAAAGACATCTCATATTTCGGGTTTGGGCCGAACTATGGGCCGAGGTATCAGTAGAAGGAGGACCGAGCTAAAGAATAGCTCTGCAGGGCGTCATCTCAAAGTCAAGACTGACAGTGGTGCTTAAAGTATCACAGAGCCGAAGTAACTTGGTTGACCGCAATGTTAGCCGAGGTAAAGGTGTCAGCCGAGGTAAAGATGTCAGCCGAGGTAAAGGGGTCAGCCGAAATAAGTGGGCCTGGTGGTTAGCCGAGGCAATGGTGAGAAAGGATGTCGGACTTGGTATAGCTCGGCCGATCTTGGTATAGCACGGCCAAGCGCCATCTACATCATTACCTAAGTGTGTGACTGAGGTAACTTAGCTCGGTGTGGTTGCAGCAGCTTATATAAAGAAGGTAACCATCTCACTTGGTTGGCAATGAGTAGGAGTGTGACTCCTAGGAGGACTCTGCTAAGGAGAGTAGAGTCCTACTAGGATTATGCAAAACCATCTCACTTGGTTGGTAGTAAAAAGGAGTGTGACTCCTAGGAGGACTCTGCTAAGGAGAGTTGGAATCCTACTAGGATTGTGCCAAGTAAAGTCTATAAAAGCTCATGACCAGACCTATGTACAGGTATCCCAATTCTTACTCTATAATACACAGAGCTTATTGTCTATTGTCTAATTGCTGACTTAGGCATCGGAGGGATTTCCGGCACACACCCGCAGATTAGCTCACGTTTGTGTTTTCAGGTGGCAAAGCAACGTTGTTTGAAGGAGTGCAAACTTGATCAATAGGATCATACAAGAATAATCATTTCGTGTTCGTACAGTACTCGTGATCCATCATAAATGAATCAAACTTCTTGTACCATTATCTTGGCGTCTGCTTCAGGCCATAGAGACTCTTCTTCAGTTTGTAGACTAAATTTTCTTTTCCTTTAACTTCAAATCCTTCTGGCTACTCCATATAGATCTCTTCCTCTAAGTCACCATGGAGAACGGCAGTCTTGACATCCATCTGTTCTACCTCCAAATTCAACCAAGCTGCTAATCCCAGAACTACTCGAATGGAAGTCATCTTCACAACTTGGGAGAAGATCTCATCAAAGTCAATTCCTTTCTTCTGCCCAAAACCCTTGACAACCAAGCGAGCTTTATGTTGAAGTAATTTTCCGTTGCTATCTTTCTTTCTTCAACTTATACACCCATTTATTCTTCAAGGCTCTCCTGCCTCTTGGAAGTGGAACAAGCTTATAAGTGTGGTTTGTCTGCAAAGAACTCATTTCCTCCTTCATGGCTTACATCTAACAGTCTTTCTCTGTATGACTCTTTGTTTCCGAAAAACTCTTGGGCTCCCCCTCATCAGTAATCAAAATATACTGAGAAGCGGGATATTTGGTTGATGGCACGACAGCTCTTCCAGATCTCCGCAACTGAGGCCCAATTACTTCTGGTTGAGGGGGTTGCTCCCCCTATTCAACACCTTCTTCATCCGGGTCTTCATCTCTTTTCTCTTGATCCTCAATTTCTAGCATAGGATCCTGCAACTCTGGCATTTCTTGTTGCACATCATCACATCTAGCATTTTGTAATGGCTCAGGAGATGGTAACAACTTTGGAGTGATGACAACTCTAAACTTTGCAAATTTCTCAAAATCTGCTATGGTCTGGTCTTCATGGAACACAACATCTTTGCTCCTAAACATCTTGTTGTTTACTAGGTCCCACAACTTGTATCCAAATGCTATATCTGAATAGCCCACAAATATACATAGTGTGGACTTGTCATCAAGCTTCTGTCTGTTTTCCTTAGAGATATATGCGAATATCTTACATCGGAAGACTCTCAAATGAGAATATGATACCTTTCTTCTGAACTAGACTTCCTCAGGTATCGCAAAATTCAACAAGACTGAAGGCGACCTGTTGATGAGATAACAGATTGTATGGGCGGCTTCAGCCCAGAATGACTTTGGAAACTTTGTCATTCTGAGCATGCATCTGACTCTTTCAACAATAGTGCGGTGCATCTTCTTTTCTACACGATTGTGTTGTGGGGTACCGGGAACTATTGTCTCGTGCCGAATACCTCGATTGGCATAATATGCTTCAAAAGCATTTGAAGTGTACTCATTACCATTGTCTGTGCAAAGACACTTAAACTTCTTCCCGGTCTCTCTTTCCACCATTGCATGGAACTCTTGAAAGTGCTGGAATACCTCATCCTTCGTCTTCAGGAAATACACCCACAACTTCCTTGATGCATCATCAATGAAAGTCAGAAAATACTTGCAACCACCAAGTGACTCCACTTCGATTAGGCCACAAACATCTGAGTATACCATACTGAGCACTTCTATTTTCCTTTTGTTCATTTAATTGAATGATACTCAATGCTGCTTGCCATAAAGGCAATGATCACACTGCTTCAGGGCACTCACTTTGGATAAGGGTATCCTGGATTGCTTTGCCAACATATGCAATGCCTGCTCACTCATGTGAGCCAGTCTATTGTGCCATAAGTCTAGTGACTCCTTCTCTTCTGTTGCATTAAGACTTCCCAGACAGATCTTTGTTTGAGTCTTGGATAGTGTGGAAGACACTTTTCCTCTAGCGATTGTCAAAGCTCCTCATGTCTACTTCCAACAGCCATTTCTGAATGTACTTGTATAGCCCTGTCGATCCAGGGCGCTTTCGGAGATAAGATTGAGGTGCAAATCTGGAACATGCCTCACATCTTTAAGAACCAGCTTGTGTCTGGCATTAGTCTAAATGCTAATGTCTCCAATAACCATAATCTTCGAATAGCTAGAATTTCCCATTCGAACAGTGCCAAAATCTCCAACGTTGTACGAGTTGAAGAGTTTTCTGTGGAAAGTGGCGTGATAAGTTGCAGTTGTGTCTATCACCCATTCTGTGTAGCTGTGGTCAGCCACGTGAAGACAGTCGTCCTCTTCACTCACTACAAGAAGTATTTCATCAGTTGTTGTGGCTGTTGTGTTCTCATCTCCCTTTGACTTACTGATTTGGCCTTTATCTTTTCAGCTTGGGCAATTCCTCTTTATGTGACCCTCCTGGCCACAATGAAAACAAGTAGAGCTGGAGTTTCCTCGACCTTTGTTGTCTCTGGATTTACTCCTGTTATTCTATCTACCTATGCTCTTACTTCTTCCTCTGCCCTTTTCGCTACCTTTCTCTCTATCTCTGCCTTTGTTTTATGTGACAAGGGCATGGGTCTAATTGCCTCTCATGTCTTTCCTTCTTGTCTCTTCATTGTAGATGGCATCTGTGACCATACTCATGGTCAACTTTCCCTCTGATGCAGAGTTGCTGAGAGAAACCACCAACGTCTTCCAACTATCCAGTAAAGAACTGAGCAGTAGTATGGATTACATTTCATCGTCCAAGGGCATCTTGACGGTTGCAAGCTAATTCACCAGATTTTTGAATTCACTGGTGTGCTCAGCGACAAATACACCATTCTTCAACTTCAGATTTACAAGCCTTCTCATCACCAAGGCTTTGTTCCGGGCGATCTTTGACTGGTACATTCCTTCTAACATTGTCCAGAGGACATATGCATCTGTCTCCTGGGCGACATAGTGGAACACACTGTGGTTTATCCATTGTCTAATCTAATCGACAGTCTTCCGGTTCATCTTTATCTAGTTTTCATCCTTCTCTACTTCCTGTTTAACCCTTTTTAGAGCAATAAGGTCAAACAGGTCTCTACAGTATAGGACGTCTTCCATCCGCGGCTTCCAAATTCCATAATTGGAAGCATTTAATTTGATCATCGATCCCGAAGTTGAAGTAAATTCTTCCATTGTCTTCTTACTTTCTATAGAAAAACTCTGATTCAAGAATCTGACCGTACGGATCTCTCCAGAATACTCTAAATAGTTGGAAATCACTATTGGATCATCAAAATTGGACTTCAAATGGCTCAGATCTAGCCAAAAATGAGTTCGACGATTTCGATCTGTAGATGTACCTTAGCCGCGTAGCACCGAGTAATCCATCTACTTCTGGGCCGGGTTAGATCAACCCGTTTGACTGGTCAACCACTGTGACGACGTAGCAGCCACATGGCGATAATATGTTGCTGACGTAGCAACACATGTCAATGACGTGTCTGACAAGTGTCATATAACATAACACTGACTGGCTGATGACTTGGCGATGACTTGGTGACACGTGTCAGTGACATGTGTAGTAGGTGGCGTCTGACGTGGCATTGTCTGTCTAATGACCTGGCACTGACGTCAGCTAGACCCAAAAAGAAATCAAATTCTCCAAATTAAAGCTTGGAGGGTTCGAACTCCTAACCAAGGAGTTAAAGCCTTAAGCTTTAACCACTGAGCCAAACTCACCCTTGTGTTATTATTTCCCTAGACAAATATTTAGAGTTTCTGGATTGGCTACAAAATGGTCGCCTTCCACCTCTAGCCATGAGTGGGACTCTGATTCAAGGTTGACTTTACGAGCTACACTTTGACCGGCGCGTGTAGGCCACCCCGACATTCATTTTGCCTCTTCTTTTTGGGTCTGGACTCCGCTCATCAAGATCTTCCTCTCGGTATGCTCAAAAGTGAATTTCGAGCAACTTAATTTCTAGCAGTTTAGGAAAAACAAAGTATTCGAGCCTTTGTTTTACCTCTTTGCTCACCCTAAGCTCTGATACCACTTGTTAGGATTAGGCACACCAGAAATCAATCACACAAACAGAAAGAGGACACAAGATATTTACGTGGTTCGACAATTGCCTACGTCCACGAAGAGAGATTTCACTATAGAATTTCAGGGAGGAAGATTACAGAACTCACACTCACTTCCTCTCTATAGATTTACACACTCTATCTGATTCTCTCTTACTTTGACTGTGTTATTTTTCATCCATTCCTCGTCATCTCAATTTATACACAAAATACAAGGAAACAAAGTCAAGAAACTGGTGAACATTTATAACAGAAAGAAGAAATAAAAATGAGCTTCTTCCAACTGCCCTCTCCCTTCCTACTCCTTGACTTGGAGCCAGCCTTCATTAATTCATCCATGTGGGTTGGAGCTAACACAATCCTCCTCCAAGAATTAGTCCTTATACTATACACATTCACTTCAGTCCTATACGAAACCCGACTACCGAGACAAAACATTCCCACTAACTTGTAACCAAACCCAAATGATACAAAGTAACATGACAACAATTTGACTTTAGGCAATCTATTGGATTTTCTAGTAGATGGGTTCCATAGAAACACTGCGTCATCTTTAATAGCTACACACACCAACTCATTACAATAACCCACAACCCGATACAAACTATGATGGATTTTCAATGGGAAATTGTCAAGCCCAGCAACAATATCGAATTGCTTGCACAAAATAAAGTCAATCGAACATGAATTGAGATCAATTTTAGGGGCGAATAGAGGTTATATTGAGATGAGTTTTCACGAATTAGGGATGAGAAATCAAAGAACGCCATGATTTACAAACGCACTTGAATTGCAGCATAAACTTGACTGAAAGTCTAGAGAGTTTTTCGATAATGAGTTTCTGAGGAAGTAGGTTTGAAGAATCTGAGACTGGGTTGGTGGTTTTGAGGGTTTTTTTTTGTTCCTTTTGGATTCTCATTGATGAGTCGAGTGGCTTTTGATCGCCACAATTGGAGTGGTGATGAAATGAAAAGGATATGAAAAGCCTAGAAATTAGCTTCAAAGCTTGTTGGTTGGGGATTTGGAAGAAAGACCTCGTTCAGGGGGAATTCTATTTCCACACACTACTTCCTCTCTTTCGACACACTTAATGATTTTTTTTATTACATTTTTGTCCTAAAATTAAATTACCAAAATATCCCTTTCCCAAAACCCTAACTCTAACTCTTTCAAACCATCAGTTTCCACCACTACCATACATGGCCGCCGCCTCTCTCCTCCTCCACTTTTTCCGCCACCTCTTCCCTACCATTGCGATCCTCTTTTGCTTGAGAAAAAGATCGGCGCACCACTGCGATCTCCCTCCGCCTTCATTGGCTACCACCACGATCTTCCTTCGTCTTTGTCTCTCCCTGCCGCCAAGCGAATCGCCGCCGCCTCCACTTTCTGCCTCCTTTGCGACTGTGAGAGAGGGAAAGAGAGAGGGATCGATCTCAAGGGGAGAGGGTTAAGGTCGCGATGGTGGCGCCGGTAACAGCCCTACTTCGCGATTAAGAGAGAGAGAGAGAGAGAGAGAGAGAGAGAAAAAATAAGAGATCGATTTCGATGATGGAGGTCGAGAAAGTGATGCCGGCGGGTGGAGGAAGGAGTGGGGATAACGACTGGAAGTGAAAAGGAGGGGAAGAGGTGCCGCCACCGGCGGCAACAGCGGTGGTGGCTTGTTAGGATTAGGGTTTAGAGGATGAAGATGGTAAGGGTATTTTTGGTATGGTAAGATGTGCATTGAGTGAAAGTTGATAATTTAAATTTATTTAGTATGTGTATTAAGAAAAGATGTGGAAAGAGAGGAAATAGTGTGTGGTAATAGAATTTCCCCTCGTTTAGTGATGGGTTTTTATGAAAAAGATATGTAAAAAAGTAGAAAGAATGATATGATAATTCATAATTAATTTTTAATTTTTTAATTAAAATATGTAATTATCAAACGAGATTAAATGTATCTAATTTGAAATGTAAGTGTATATTTTATTTAGAATTTATCTCTTTTTTTTCCTTTTTCTTTTTAAGGGTTATTTGAGATGATTTAAATAAATGTACTTTTTGACTTTTTATAAAAAGATATGTAGAAAAGTAGAGAAATGATGTAATCTAAAAAAATAAAAAGATAAAAAGTGTGCTTATATAACACACTCCAAACAAATTCTAAATTATTATTTAAATCTCTCAACTAAACAGAATAAGAGAGTGCGTGCACGTTAGTTCGATGGTGAGAAAGAGAGAGATGTTGATTTTGTTTTGTTGAATGAAGAACAAGAATACTTGTTTGAAAAAGCTGTGTGTAAATTGGGATTGAAAAATTGCATATTTTGATCAGATTGAGAATGTGAAATTGGCATCAAACTCGACTTCATTGGCAACAAACTCAACTACCATTACGTAAGAGGCAAATGCGTAATAACAGGATACGACGGCTCACAATTCTCACTCATAGTTGACAACTTGACACACACTATCCACTCACTAGCTAAAATATTTTTTTTTTCAAGAGTCACGAGCTAAGAGCATTCATAATGAGATCGTTAAAAAAGTATGTTAAAATATATATTATATGGCAAGAAGTTAAGACATTGTTTTTTTCGAACTCTGCTATGTGTTCTTTTTGTGATTTTTTAGCTGCCGTTTGGTAACACGTACGTTTTTAATTTTTTGTTTATATTTATAAAAATTTAAAAAATTTAAATAAAAACTTGTTTGGTAAAATTTATTATTTATAAATCAGTGGTCTTAGTTTATAAATTTGGCCAAAAAATGAAAACACAAAAAATGTGTTTCCATTTTGAGTTTTCAATTTTTTTTTTTTATCACCCAACATTAGCCACCATTCGCCATCATTTTCCACCACCGTCTTCCGCCACCACCACCCACCCTCCACCACCACCTGCCACCACCACTCACCACCCACCTGCTACCACCAGCCACCACCCGCCACCACCACCCACCAACCACCCACTCGCCACTACCGCCCACCTCTCGCCGCCGCCGCCGCCACCACCACCACCACCACCACCACCACCACCCACCTGTTATCCACCCGCCACCACCCACCACCTGCCACTACCATTCACCGTCCGCCACCACCACCCGCTACTTACTTGCCACCACCACTCACCACCCACCTGCCACCACCATTCACCACCTACCATCACCAGCCCACCTGCCACCCACCCGCCACCACCACTCACCACCCACCTGCCACCACCATTCACCACCTGCTATCACTAGCCCACCTGCCACCCACCCGCCACCACCACCACCCACCACCACCATCACCCACCACCCACCTGCCACCTACCTGTCACCACCACCCACCACCCACCACCACCACCATCACCCACTCGCTACCACTTACCACCTGCTACCGTCACCCACGCACCCACCAGCACCACCACTACCCGCCACCCACCTGCCAACACCACCCACCACCCACCTGTTACCACCACCCACCACCCACCACCACCACCACCTACTCGCTACCACCTACCACCCGCCACCATCACCCACCCACCACCACCCGCCATCTACCCGCCACCACCTACCATCCGCCACCCACTTGCTACCACCACCCACCACCCGCTGCCACCACCACTACCACCACCCACTCGCTACCACCACCCACCACCCGCTGCCACCACCACTACCACCACCCACTCGCTACCACCCATCACCCTCCACCGTCACCCATCTACCCACCCACCCACCGTCACCACCCACCCACTACCACCCGCCACCCGCCACTACCACCACCACCACCACCACCCACTCGCTACCACCCGCCACCGTCACCCACCCACCCACCCACCCACCACCACCACCCGCCACCTACCCGTCACCCACCACCACCCGCCATCCGCCACCCATCTGCCACTACCACCCGCCACCGCCACCTCCCACTTACTACTACCCACCACCCACCACCGTCACCCACCCACCCACCCACCCACCTGCCACCACCACCCACCCACCACCACTAGATACCCACCACCCACCGTCACCACTTTCCACCACCGTCTTCCACCGCCACTTGTCACCACTTGCCATTTCACACTCTTTTTTATATTTTTAAAATTTTTTAATCATTTTGTCAATTACCAAATGTGTTTGTAGTTTATGTTTTTCTAAAAATAAACAAAAACCAGTTTATAAAATTTTTGTAAATATAAACTGAAAACGTAAACGTTACCAAACACACCCTTATTTTTTTAAGTTGGTTTTAATTTTTTTTAAATTAAGTTTTGTATTTTTTTTTATTTTTAGTGAATATTTTTAAAATTTTAAGTAATTGTTTTTTACTTTTTAAATGCACCTTACCTAAATGTATCTAAAAAGTAAAATATATGTAAAAAAATAATTTACAAAATCAATAAATACACATAAATACGAAAATATGCTGAATTTTCTTTTTCTTTTTCTTTTCTTTTCTTTTTTTTTTTTGTATTTTGGATATTTAGTAAATTTTTAAAAGATTTTTTTTCACATATATTATATTTTTAGTTGTATTTATGTTAAGTGTATTTAAAAAATAAAAAATTACTTAAAATATTTAAAAAATTCAGTAAAAATAAAAAAATACAAAAAATAAAATATAATTTTTTAAAAGATGAATCCAGAAAATTGAAATCAAATAAGGTGTATATGTTTATGATGACTTTTTAATTTTCTTATAAAAAAATATGTAAAAAGTAAAGTGAATAGAAAAGAATCTTTTAACTTTTGAATATTTGTTGATTTTTTATATTTTTAATAATTTTTTGACTTTTAAATGTGAACTTGCCAAATTAGGCTTAAAAGTCTCGTTTGGATAGGGTTTTTGACTTTTTTTATTTTTTGTGAGAGAAAAAATAAAATGATTATGATTTGAATATGATATTTTATTTTATTGGGCTAAAAAGCCTGTTTTTTTCTTTTTGTAACTAAAATAGCTAAAAAATCAAAAAATTGGCATGCCAAACAAAAGCTTAAATTCTACAAATAATCAATTAAATAAGATAAATTACACTTTGACCATTTTATGTTTGGCTATTTTTTACTTCACCTAAAATTTGTTTTTTTTCACTTTACCTCTTCCTATTTTAAGTTTTTCTTAATTTATTTTTAGGCCTCATTTATTTAGCGGATTAGGTTTGATGGGATAAAGCACTCGTTTGGGGAGTTAGGTTCGGTTGGGTTGGGACTAAAATAGTTACAAAAAAATAAAATAGAGTTTTTAGCCCCAGGATAAAAAAATGTCACATCGAGACCATAATTATTTCATTTTTTCTCTCACAAAAGTCAAAAAAAGTCAAAAAATAATCCCAAATGAGACTTTTTAACCCCAGGCTAAAATAGTCAAAAAAACTAAAAAGTCAACCCACATCCCAAACGAACTAATACAGTGAGATTGAGTGATGAAATTATTAGGCCTCTTTTGGGAACAAAGTAAAAATATGCTTTTTGACTTTTAACTTATTTTGGGTCACATCTCCTCCTTACTTTTTTATATGTTTCTTTCAAAAAAAAAAATTTTAAAAGTTCAAAAACTAGTTTTAACCAACTTCTCAAAACAACCCTTAATGTGATGGTATTAGGTTGGAAATATAAAATAAAGTATATTTGTTTGTGCACTAGTGTGATGATATTAGTTACTTAATATTAAATATGTAAATTATGTAAAAGCCCTTGTCACGTAGAAGATATTTTGTTGATTTTGTACAATGATAAGCAAGATGGTCTTTTTGCCAACAATTCATGGGAGTGGACTAATAATCTCACCCCTTAATCTACCATGGGAGGGGATTGATACTCCCATACCACTTCTCTATAAATTAAAATAAACCTGCTATAGCCTTATGGGTTACTAATCAAATTCCCTCTCTCAAACCTCTAATCAAACATGAGCTTAAAGTTAGCTTCTGTTCAGAGTAGATAAAAAAAAATATTGCGTTAACTGTCACATTGTTCTGTTAAAAAAATTCTCACATAATATAAAAAGTATATTATTATATTAAAGATTCAATTAGTATTAGATACGTAAGTGTGGGGATATATTTTCTGAGTACCAACACGTGGCAAGGTGATGCCGACGTGTCAGCCAAGGTGCCACGTGTCCTGGTCGTGACGCCGAGACCGAGGTTATCTCCGAAGATATCGAAATCCGAAATAAGAGGATAAAAGATAAGGGACAAGAGTCTTGGAATAAAGAGGAGACTTAGTTAAGATGAGGATAAAACTCTTTGGGAGTTTATCTTTATCTCTTGAAGAGTCCAAAGTAAGTACTGAGTTGGAGTCCATTGAAATCAGGGTTCTAGTGGGACTAGGATTAAATAAACTATAAAAGAGAGGCACCCCCGTGGGTCCAAGGTACGCAATTTCATACTTTGAACAGTAAGTTTAGCACTTGATTATCTTTGAGAGATATACTGACTTGATCGTCGGAGTGCCCCCAGGTGGAAGAGCCATCACCGGAGCCTTTTCTTTCTGTTACAAGTTAGCTGAAGCCATCTATTCTGCCGGTGCTCTCTAGCTGATTACTAAGCGGGCAGTGCGATCAGAAAATTACTCACACAATTTGGCGCCGTCTGTGGGAACGAAAGGAGAATAGATGGCCAGTAACGGACAGAGGGAAAACCTTGGGGTCGACACTCCTGCTGGGAGTGGCAGACCAATCGACCTTGACGTTGAAGGAGACAACCACAATGCAGAAACTCATGACCAGGACCACGGAGAGAAAGACATCGGCCAGGAGGGCGACACCTCGAAGAGAACAGACCAAAGCAAGTACTATAACGAAGATAACCTTCAGGTATGGAAGGATAGGTGCCTACGGAGGGATGAGGAAGTAAAAGAATTGGCAAACAAGTTGGCAGACCTACAGTCGGTCATCAACTTCATGATGCAAAACAATGTCATGCAGCCACCATACCCGCTGCAGGATACGCCGATGCCAGCAACTAATACCCAGAAGGGAGGAAGAAGAACAATCCCTGAAGTCTCCCAGCACACCAGGAGCAGAAGGCACTCTCACCGACCTTCCAGGGAAGTCGGACGAGAGGAGCCGAGACGAGAGGAGTCCCGAAGAACATATCACACGAAGGACCCAAAGCCCAAAGAACATCGGTATGTTCAAGGACAGGCGCTCTGCTTTGACACAACCCATGGAGAAAGATCAAAACGAGCCCACTACGAGGCTGAAAGTAGTGTGCCGAAGAGATTGAAGTCCAGAGATAGCCGAGCTCCAGGGAGGAGCAAAGAAGACTTGAGAGATTACCTCAAGAGGAAGCAACAGAATGCTGAAGCCGAGGTAACTGCCGAGGTAACTTCCCCGGTTAAGCCGAAGACACCATTCTCGGTGAAACTGGACAAATTTGAAGCACCAAAGAGATTCAGTATACCGAGGTTCCAAATATATGATGGTAAGTCAGATCCTAACTTTCACGTTGGACTATACCTGAATTCAATGGCATTATATAGTGGGAACGAGCCGTTGCTCTGCAAAGTATTCCCCTCATCCTTCGGGGAAATTGCATCAGATTGGTTCCATAAACTACCGAAGGGAAGCGTAAAGACTTGGGAAGGCCTGGCCGAGATGTTTGTGGCCAGGTTTGTGACAAATAAACTACAGTCCTTGAGGGTTGACGCACTGATGGCTTTAAAAATCACCAAGGATGAAGGCCTTAGGGCCTACGCAAAAAGGTACTACGAGGTGTTCAATCGAATACCCGAATGCAACCAAGAGGTGGCAGTCGTCTCTTTCAAGAACGGCCTGAAAGATGACTGCCCACTACGAAAGTCTTTGGCAAAGACATTGCCAAAAAGCATGGAAGAACTTATGGTGAGAATCGAGAAGTACGCCAGAGCCAAGGAGGATATGTCGAGAAATAAAGAAACAAAGCAGGAGAAAGGAAACGGCTCGCCGAAGCGAAACCGAGGTAACAATGGACCGACCAAACAAGAAACAGAATTGAGGGCTAAACAAGCAGTAACGACTGTGTTCCGAATCCCTGTCCACAAAGTCCTGGAGCAAATACAAAACCAACCCTACTTCAGAGCACCAGGGGAATTTATGGGAAGAAACATTGGTAGGCGTTGTGCTTACCACAATGAAGAAGGGCACCCAACTCAGGGTTGCAGAGCCCTAAAAGCACACTTAGAAGATGTGGTGAGGCAAGGCCATCTCAGGGACCTTGTTGATGAGGCCAGGACAAGAGAAGAACAGGCAAGATTGCCTCAAGCACCAGCAGCTCCGCCTCCCCCAGCACAGCAATCACAGGCAGGAGGACCACGGGTGGTTAATGTAATTCACTCAAAGGTGAACGAAAACGACATACGTGGAGAGACCCAGAACGTAAAACACCTACTACACGTGAACCAGGTCGGCCATAAACGATCTCGGCCTGAAGAATGCCAGGGACCAACGGTAGCCTTTACTGAAGCCGACCTAGAGATGGTCCAGCACCCGCACAATGATGCCTTGGTAATATCCCTCCAGGTTGGGGAGTGCCAAATGAAACGCATCTTGATTGATCAAGGCAGCTCTTGTGACATCATGTATGTTAGATGTTACAAGGAACTAGGCCTTCATCCTGATGACTTGGAGCAATCCAACGGCCCGATGATCGGCTTCAATGGAACGTCGACGTGGCCCCTGGGCGCAACAAGCTTGGAAGTACAAGCCGGCACTAAGAAGATCAAGACAAAATTTGTGGTGATTGACATGCCCTCACCATACAACATCATCTTGGGAAGGCCATGGTTGCATGCAATGGGGGCAGTTCCCTCAATATTGCATCAACTACTACGGTTCCCAACAGAGCATGGGATTGAAGAAGTCAGAGGAGATCAACTGCAGGCAAAGAATTGCTCCATGGCAGCAATAAAATCCACATGCAACATTCGAAAGCCAGAGAAGGCAGAGATTGAAGACGAGGACATAAAGGTCCTAGATGATGTCGGCAAGGAGCCAGCCGAGAAAAGTGAAAAAGCACTGAAGAAAGTCCTCATCTAGGAGGATGATGAAAAACGCTTCTTTCTTATCGGCTTAGGCTTAGCCAACGAAGAAGAAAGAGAACTGGAAACTTTTCTAAGAGCAAACATAGAGGTGTTTTCTTGGACACCTTACGAAATGCCTAGCATTGACCCCAAGGTCACTTGCCACAAACTGAATGTCGACAGGTCGGCAAAACCTGTAATTCAACGAGCTAGAAGACCGACGTTAATGCACGTCGAAGCAGTAGAGGAAGAAGTAGACAGACTTCTGGAGGCCAGGGCCATCCAAGAAGTTCACTACCCGACATGGCTATCCAACACAGTAGTAGTGAAAAAGAAGAACGATAAGTGGAGGGTCTGTGTAGACTTCACCAGCCTCAACAAAGTCTGCCCCAAAGACAGCTTCCCTCTGCCCAAGATTAACCAGCTAGTAGATGCTACTTCAGGGCATGGAAGAATGAGTTTTTTAGATGCCTACAGGGGGTACCACCAGATAGCCATGTACCCTCTAGACGAAGAGAAGACTGCGTTCATCACCCCAAAAAGCCTGTATTGTTACAAGGTAATGCCTTTTGGGTTGAAAAACGCGGGAGCAACTTACCAAAGGTTGGTAACCAAGATGTTTAAACACCTGATTAGCTAAACAGTAGAGGTCTACATCGATGACATGGTCGTGAAAACCAAGGAACCTAAGTGTCATCTTGCCGACCTAAAAGAGGTCTTTGATATACTCAAAACATACCGGCTCCGACTCAACGCATCGAAGTGCGCATTTGGGGTTGGATCAGGTAAGTTTCTGGGGTACCTGGTAACAAGAAAGGGCATTGAGACCAGCCCAGATCAAATCAAGGCCATCCTAGAGTTGAAGAGCCAAACATCGGCAAAACAGGTGCAGATGCTAACTGGAAGGGCCACAACCCTAAACAGGTTCATCAGCAGAAGCTCAGACAAATGCAAACCCTTCTTCAACCTAGTGAAGAAGGCCACGGACTTCCTATGGACTGAGGAATGTGAGGCCGCTTTGGCCGACCTAAAAAAATATCTGACCACGGCTCCAATCCTTTCAACACCTGAACCTGGAGAAAAACTGTTTTTGTATTTGGCAATTTCAGAACACGCAGTAAGTGCAGTGCTAATCCGAGAGGAAAATGGGGAGCAAAAGGCTGTTTATTATATAAGCAAAACCCTAGCCGATGTAGAAATAAGGTACCTACCACTAGAGAAACTAATGTTGGCCTTAATAATGGCTTCAAAGAAACTGAACCATTACTTTCAAGCGCACAAGATTATAGTGCTAACAGAGCACCCACTGAAGTCCTTATTACAACAAGGAGACTTAACTGGAAGAATAGCAAGATGGGCAGTGGCCTTGGGCCAGTATGACCTGGAGTTCAGACCGAGAACAGCAATTAAGGGACAAGTTTTGGCCGACTTCGTGGCGAAATTCACGCCAGAATCCATCGAACATTGGGCTCCGTTGAGCCAGGATGAACGATGTCCAAACAAACAAGGAGAAGCCCAGCCAAAGCCAAAAGAACAAGGAAAGGAAAAACTCAGACCCTGCAGCATTTACATCGGTGACTCTTTTCGCCTGTTTGTCGATGGGAGCTCAAACCGACAAGGAGCGGGGGCAGGAGTAGTGTTAATATCTCCTGATGGGGAGATATTGGAACAGTCTATTTGATTAGGGTTCAAGGCCTCAAACAATGAGGCAGAATACGAAGTATTGATTGCAGGACTAAAGCTAGCAGTGGCGGCAGAAGTAGATGAGGTAATAATTTTCTGTGATTCATAACTTATAGTGAATCAGACAACAGGAGAGTTTGTAACACGAGATGAAAGAATGTCGGCATACGCAAAGGAAGTCATCAGGCTGGCAACCTTGTTTCGTAACTGCTGACTTCTTCAAGTCAGCCGAGATGATAACAACCACGCCGACGCATTGGCCAACTTGGCAAGTTCAATACAAACTGGAAAAACAAGGACAATAATGATTGACTATTTGTCAAGCCCGAGCATAAAACAGCCGATCACAGAACAAGAAGCAATATGCGTGGACTTGGGACCAAGCTGGATGGATGCAATTATTGCATTCCTGAAAGAGAGAAAGCTGCCAGAAGACCATAAGGAAGCACACAAAGTCAGATTGAAGTCGGCAAGATTCAATCTGACAGCGGACGGACATCTCTACAGAAGGTCCTTCACTGGACCCCTTTTAAGGTGCGTACACCATTTGCAAGTTGAAGATTTTCTATATGAAATTCATGAAGGGATTTGTGGAAGCCATGCTGGGGGCAGATCACTAGCTCACAGGGCCATTACCCAGGGGTATTGGTGGCCCTACATGCAAAAAGATGCAGAAGCCTATGTGAAGAAGTGTGAACAATGCCAGAGGTTTGCACCTTTGATACACCAGCCAGCTGTTGACCTAAACCCTGTATCCAGCCCTTGGCCATTTGCCCAATGGGGCATGGATCTCATTGGACAATTGCCCAAGCAACTGGACAAAGAAATTACTTGCTGGTAGCAACAGATTACTTCACAAAGTGGATAGAAGCAGAACCTCTTGCCAAAATCCGAGATGTGGATGTCAAGAACTTCATATGGAGAAACATCATCACAAGATTTGGCATTCCAAGAGCAATAGTTGCCGACAACGGAACGCAGTTTGACAGCAAACTCATCAAGAACTTCTGTGCCAAATTCAAGATAAAAAATTACTTTTCAACACCAAGTTTTTCCGAAAGCAACAGACAAGCAGAAGCATCCAACAAAGTAATCTTGGATGGGATAAAGAAGAGACTGCAGGCAGCAAAAGGAAAGTGGGCAGACGAGTTGCCCAATATACTCTGGGCATATCGGACTACGCCGAGAAGATCAACAGGGGAAACCCCCTTTGCCATGGCTTACGGCACAGAAGCCGTCATCCCACTGGAGATCGGCATCCCAGGGATCAGAACCCAGGGAGTAGAGAATGGGACAAATGACATACTTCTAGCCTGAGATCTGGGTCTCTTAGAAGAAAGAAGGGAGAAAGCTGCAATTCAGCTCACAGCATACCAGCAGCAGCTTGCTAGAGCTTACAATAAGAAGGTCAATCCAAGAGAATTTCAGATCGGCGACCTAGTTCTGAGAAAAGTTGTTGGCAACAAAAATGACCCCAGAGAAGGCAAGCTTGGACCAAACTGGGAAGGACCCTACAGAATCACTTCGGTATTGGGCAATGGAGCATACCGGCTTGAAGACAAGGAGGGCAAAGCATTGCCAAGACCCTAGAACACTTGTAATTTAAAATTTTTCTATCATTAGATGTTCCTTGTTATTTTTTGCCAACATCATCAATAAAATCTTAGCAGAATTCTCCAAGACTTGTGAATTGATAAAAGATGCATATTGTTGTTTCTGAATAATGAGAACCCAAGTGAAACTCAGGTTCACATTGGGGGCAGAGAGAAGACAAAATTGTTTATCTTCACTTGTTGAAATTTGTAGCAATTTACAAGTCGAAGTTAAACCGAAGTAATGCTTAACGCTTGTTGAAATTTGTAGCAATTTACAAGTTGAAGTTAAGCCGAGATAATTGTTTATCTTTACTTGTTGAAATTTGTAGCAATTTACAAGTTAAAGTTAAACTGAAGTAATGCTTAACGCTTGTTGAAATTTGTAGCAATTTACAAGTTGAAGTTAAGCCGAGATTATTGTTTATCTTCACTTGTTGAAATTTGTAGCAATTTACAAGTTGAAGTTAAGCTGAGATAATTGTTTATCTTCACTTGTTGAAATTTGTAGCAATTTACAAGTTGAAGTTAAAACCAGAGACAAGAACTTGCCGAGATAGATAATCGGTTGGCATAACCGAGGTGTGTCACCCCGAGAAGGTTACACAAAAGAGGAAGAGTATACATAAACAAGATATTCTAAGTATAGAATCATGCAAAGACAAAAAAAAAAAAAAAGACAAGAGTGCAAGCACTTAGAAAAGAAAAATTATATTCATTCACCAAGAAAAGGGCACATCGGCCATACAAAAAGCATACATTGTTCCAAAAGACAAAGAAACAACAAAATACAAGTAAGAAAAAGATAACAGCTAAGACTCCTCCCCACCAGTTGGTTGAGTTTGAAGATCAGATGATTGTTGAGAAGACATCTCGGCAGCCTTATCCGCCGCTATCTCGGCATCAATTTCTTGCAGAGTTTCTTCAACACTCTTGTCTGCAGAGGAGACGTCAACTGGTGCAATCTCGGGAACAGTTTCTATGGGAACCTCATCACCTTCCTCATCCTAAGTTAAGTCTAGGACTTGTTCATTTTGAGGAGGGGACTTGGCCCCATCAACATCTTTGGATTTTCTGACCAAAGCCTCATCCTCTTCCTCATCGGCATCCTCAGACTCAGATTCGCCGACGTCTTGACTTGAGGGTTGGGCTGGAGGGAATGGAAGAGGAATGGCATCAGCTTTCCTCAATGGAGAGTCCTCGGGGACATTGACTTTTTTCAGAAGGGACATCCAACCTAGGGTGAAACCCTTGTTGCATGCCTCCTTCACTTGTTGTTCGTAGGTATCAGTGACATCGGCCATGCCTTGGGCATAGGCCTTTTCGTCGGCATCTTTTATTTCGGCTTCTTTAGTGGCCAATGCCCCCTGAAGCTCCTTCTTGGCTTGGATCATTTTTTCCTCGGCTTCTCTCTTCTGAGACTCAGCCACTTTCTTGATAGCCTCAGCCTTATCTTCGGCATTATTTTGAGCTTTTATTGCAGCCTCGGCTTAGTTCTCCAATTTTTTCATCTTTGATTGAAGACCTTCGTTAGTCTTCTGAAGAGAAGAGAACTCCTTCTTCTTCTCGACAAGCCTCTACCGATTCTCAAAAGACTGCATAGAGAAAGAGTGGGCATGCTGGATGGCTTGAAAGAAAATAGAGGTATTAGAGAATACTCAAAGTATGAAAGAGGAAAATTACCAAATAGAAGACATTTACCTGAACGGAGTGCTGAAGCATTAGAGCATAGTTCTCATACTCACTATACTTGGCATTTCGCTCCAGATCGCCTGGAAGAAGCAAAGCGGTACTGAGTGCAACACCGACATTGATATCATCGGCACTATCACTTGCCATGACAGGCTTGTCTTCCAGAGTAATTGAGGGGACCCAGAGGGCATCGGGCTTTTTTGATCTCGAGGTTGTTGCAGAAGAAGACCTCGGCTTCTTGGATTTTGGGGACTCTGATGGCTAGGTCTCATAACGCCTCTTCCCAGCAGAAGGCTGAGATTTATCGCTCTCAGCCAACTTTGAGATCGGCAAGGTGTCTTCCGATTCAACCTGAGCTATCTTAGCCTTTGGTTGAGCCTTCTTTATTCTTTTTGGCTTCAGTGGAGGCTGGGTTTGTGTTGGCTGCTCATCAACAGATGATGGAATACTGGCCAGAAGATCTTTTGCAACGGTCTTAGGGCGACCCATCTCGGCGGTAAGGACAAGTCGTCGCCGACGTTTTTGTTCCGATATCGGGACCAAGTATGGAGCCGAGGTTGATGGCTGATCAGCTGGATCAGATGTTGATCCTTGATCTGTTCGTGATGTAGATACAGTCAATGGAGTTGTTGCAGAAGGTGGAGAGAGGCTTTTCTTCTTTCTCTTAGGGACGTCTGGCAAAGTTGATTTATATGATGAAATAAAGTTGAGAAGCAGGGGTGCTTTCCTTTTGTGGATTGGCAAGTCCAGAAGTGTCTTCAAATCCTTGCTGGGAACAAAGGATTGGCGAAAAATATTCGGTGGCTGACGAACAGCTGCAAGAAGAACAGACGTCAGAAACAGACAAAGTATTTAACACTTTGAAGAAAAACAGGTAAAGTTGAATAATGGGCTTTTACCCTTGCCCTCTAAAACTGAACGAGGAAGAGGGTAGAGATGGATGTCCTCGTCTGGAGCAAACTCCCAATTTCCAAAGGTAATGAGATAGTCATCTCTAGCCCCCTTGTTGGAGTTTGGGAGGTCGGCTACGATTTTGAATTCTGTGGACCTCGGCTTAAGGTAATAAATGTAGCCATTTTCTTTCAAATTAAGGGCACACATGGTATAGCAGTATTGGATATCGGCTAGGGTGATTCTAGCATTTTCTCGTTTCACTAAGGCTATGATACCAAAGATCACTCGATAGGAATTGATTGCCAGTTGCATGGGGTTCAACTTGTAGTAATGAAGAATCTCGCGAAAAAGGATGTTAAGTGGAAACCGGAGTCCACACTCGATAAAGGCAACCACAGGGAAGGGCATGGAGTTTTCTGTCGGCATGATGGAATCATCATCCCTAGCCAACCTCAAATTGACATCGGCTGGGATTTCAAACTCTTGCCTAAAAAATTCCAGCTTAGTGGGGGTGTTTACCCGATGTTCCCACATACCCATGATGTCGGGATAACTAAAGGTATTGGGCTTCAATGAGAAGATGGTTCAAATAAGGATATTGGGACCTCGGCAAAAAACCTAGGTTTTAGTTTTTGTAAAGATTTCTAAGGAATGTCTCAGTTTTGCCCTAAAATGTGGGTTCTATATTCAAATCCCAAAACTAAAACTATGAAGATGAAGATCAAAGGCACGGATCTGGAATAGATACAAAAAACAGAAAATAAATACGAAGTTCAGAATCAAAAACAGAGATGGACTATCAAGAACATGAAGAATACAAAGGGTTAAAGGCCAAGAACAGTGGCAAGGCGTGCAAGAAAAACTATGAACGGTACATGTATTTAGGGCATAAGCAAAAAGCGAAATCAACACATTCAGGTGTATTAATCGCAAATTAAAACTTTCAATAGATGCAGTAAAGGCAACAGGTAATGAAGAATATTAACAGAATTGAAAACGAAAGGAACAGTAGCTTACCAGAAAAAGGTGAAGCCGATATGAAAATTGCCGGAGTCAGACGACAGTTTCGGATGTAACCAGAACGACGAAAGGTTCACCAGAAAGACGAATGAAGACAAATGCAGAACTTGGAGCTTGAGCAATGGCGGATTCGAAAGAAAGAGTTTAAAGAGAGGAAAAGCAAGAGAAATCAGATGCAAAAGTGGAAAAATGAAGAAAGGGGTAAAGATTTTGTCAAAAATGAAAACGGCGGCAAAAAAGGTAATCAATACGCCTAGAAGAACGCATACGTTAGACGGCGCACGTGAGAAAGAGATGACTTACGGGCGCGTCACAGGTACGAACCAATGAGAAAGAAACGCATGGTTAAAAACGGTTGAATTATGGTGTATGACAGCTCATACGCGTGGAAGGGTTCTTGAAGTTCTTGTTCTTCAATAAAAGGATATCAGAAAATCGACGTACTGGAAAAACGGAATGATATAGGTTCCATCACCTCAGAATGCCGAGGTAATAGAACCTAAGGGGCAGTTGTGGGGATATATTTTTTGAGTACCAACACGTGGCAAGGTGACACCGACGTGTCAGCCGAGGTGCCACGTGTCCTGGTCGTGACGCCGAGATGATCTCGGCGAGGCCGAGGTTATCTCCGAAGATATCGGAATCCAAAATAAGAGGATAAAAGATAAGGGACAAGAGCCCTGGGATAAAGAGGAGACTTAGTTAAGATGAGGATAAAACTCTTTGGGAGTTTATCTTTATCTCTTGAAGAGTCCAAAGTAAGTACTGAGTTGGAGTCCATAGAAGTCAGGCTTCTAGTGGGACTAGGATTAAATAAACTATAAAAAAGAGGCACCCCCGTGAGTCTAAGGTACGCAATTTCATACTTTGAACAGTAAGTTTAGCACTTGATTATCTTTGAGAGATATACTGACTTGATCGTCGGAGTGCCCCCGGGTGGAAGAGCCACCGCCGGAACCTTTTCTTTCTGCTACAGGTTAGCTGAAGCCATCTATTCTGCCAGTGCTCTCTAGCTGATTACTAAGCGGGCAGTGTGATCAGAAAATTACTTACACAGTAAGTTATATATAATATTTTTATAGTACGTGATTGTCAACGTATCATTTTTTTTAATCTAATTTTAGACATAAGTTAATTTTTTAAAAAATAAAACATAAAAAACAAAAATGGAAAAAAATAAAATTTAAGAGGTAAATTAAGAAAAACGGACCAAAAAAAAAAAACAGTAAAGTGTAATTTACGCATTAAATAATAATAAAATGGTGTGACTCTAAATACACTCCAAAATTAAGTTGGCCATTACTTTCAACATCGAAACCTTAATTTTAATTTTTTTTTTTTGTTTTTTTATTGGTAGGACACCTAAAACCCTCAATTAGTCCCACTTTTATCAATTTTCCTCATCTCATCTGTGCCAGGAACCCTTTTCATCTCTGCGACGAATGAAAAACACCCACAAAAAACAAACTGATCTGAGAACGAATTAATAAAGGAACAAAGTTGATTATTCTTCTTCTTCTTCTAGAATTGTAAGAGGAGTTAAGTTTAAGCCCGCTAAATTAATTAGGCCCAATAATCTAAGGTTGATGGGCCCAAATTTATCGCAAGTCTAAGACTGGCGGGCCCAGATTTATCGCCATCAAACGGGCTGAATGGCTCTAAGCCTCGAAAGGGTTCGGATCCACGAACTTAGAGACTTACTCGGGCCCGGACTCGAAAGGGTATTAGGCAAGCCTAGAGATCCGAGGCACTCGGACTCGAAAGGGTTCTGATCCACGAACCTAGAGGTCCGAAATACTTAGCTTCGAACGGATTCAGACGCAATCTAGAAGTCGCTCCGTTAATGAGTCCCAGAACACTTACGGGCTCGGAGCTTTCCGGGATGTACGCACCAGAACCATGGGCGTAATGGAGTTCGAACAAAGGACCCGATCCTGAGGACGGTGAGTGGAGACAAATTCACTCTTCGGTTAAACTAGCCTATACCCGGGTCGAGGTAGCACGACCCCGGGGGGTCCATGAGACTCGGCAATATTTTGCGGCAGGACGTCCTCTGGGACTACCCCTGACCCTTTGGGATGATTGGAGATCATTGGTTAGGTGTGGCTAAGAAGAAGGGTTCGCTGAGGGATTGATCTCCTCTTCGGGATTTTCTCATCCTCGGAGAAGTCACCTCCTCGGAGAAATCACCTCCTCGGAGAGGTCACCTCCTCGGACAAGGTGGTTAGAGAGAATATCCCCCATGTGCCTTGCACATGGGCTCCATCCTACATCATGAGGTGCCTATAAATAACACCCATCCATAGCTTTACAAGGGATGGATTTTGGAGATTTTTAACTCTTGGGAAAGAACTAATTTCCCTTCTCCATTATCAACCTTGAGAGTGAAAGTGGGAGATCCATGGGAGAGCCTTGCCATTATTCTATTCTCTAGCTATTTTGCCTTCTTCTTCACCCAATCTCTTATCTCCATCATCTCCTTTGTTGTTGTGTTCCTAAGTTGAGATTATTGAAGAATCTAAGCCTCTCATCATATTCTAGAGAATTCGAAGTTGTTCTTCAAGGATCTTCGAAGATCTTCGAATTTTCTAACTCTTTTCTTGAACCCTCTCCTACAAGAATAATGTAGGAAAATCTTAGAAAAGTGATCCAAGACTACAATTTGACATAGAGGATACAAAAGGACGGGGACAGAGAGGAAAAGCATCGCGATTCCCATTGAAATGCCGGTGAGAGAATGAAAAGAGGCTGAAGAGCCTCCTCAGCAGATCATTTAACGCTGTGTTTGGTTAGGGAATTTGAAAAGGAATTTGAAAATAAAAAAGAGAAAAGGTGTGTGAAATTAGGTGAAATATAAATATGTTTTATTCACATTTCAGCTACCTTTTGCATTTCTCTTTCCAAATTCCTGCTCAAATTTCTAATCAAACATATCATAAAATTTTATTCAAAAATATTATTAAAAAATTTATTTATTGTTTTAGAAATCATTTTTTCATCTACTTCTCCTAATAAATTTCTTATTCTTTTTTATTATAATAAAATATTATTTTTCATTATTTTATATTTTATATTTTGGGGGATGGAGATGCTCAAAAACCAATGATGGTTTAATAAAAAATAATTTTATATTTTGGGGGGGTGAACAATTGTTCACATTTGGAGAGCAGCCGTAACAGTTCTTATAATAGGGAATTGCTTTAGAAAAGCTGATGAGGTTGATTTTATAAAAAAAGACTCCCTAAAATACATAAGGAATGAATTTAGGAGATCCAATGAGGATGCTCTAAGTAAGCTTTGGGTTTACAAGATTCAAACCACTACCTATTATGAGAAAATCAAATTGTTTAGTTCATAAACTATGAAATCTTTAACACTGTGTTTAATTGAGAAATTTGAGAATAGACCGGGAAAGAAAAAGAGAAATGATAGGTGAAATGTTAATAAAATATATCTCTATTTCACTTAATTTTGCACATATTTTTTCTTTTTTTTTCAAATTTCTTTCTAAATTTCTTCCTAAATCTTCCAATTAAACATAATGTAAAAATAACAACTTGAATAAGATGAAAAAGAAGAAGAAAAGGAAAAAGTTGAAATAGTAAAGAGAATAAAGCAAAGGTTTTGCAACAGTAACAGGCATAAAAAATATAAAGAAAGAAATCGTAAAGGCCATGAAAAAGATGAGCCTGCAAAACAAAGACAAGAAGTAGTTATAGGGTTACAGTAGGAGGAGAAAAAAAAGAAACCACTCATAGCTGTGAAATGTGAGGGAAAATAACAGAGAAGGTCAGCTCTTAGGATTGATTGATCGATGAAACTACAAAAGAATTAATCACTCACATTTGATTGGATTGGTGGCCGGAGCTAGGAAAGAGATGAGTGGAGTTGGGGCTACACTACAGCCAGAGCAATGTGGTTGGTTGGGTTAGGGTTTTGGCCGGGTTAGCCATTTAGGTCTTGTTTCGAAATATATTATTTTTTAATAATTTTTTAATTTTTTATAAAAAAAATTTGTAAAAAAAAATGATGTGATAATTTATAGTGATTTTTTAATTTTTTTAACTAAAATACTTAATTTTTAAACTCAAAAATATTTAAAAAATAGGATGGTCCATCTAATTTTTTGCTGCTTAGAGCTACCTAAAGTGGGACATCCTATTTTAGAGCTGTAGTTTAACCATAGTTTAACTCAATTGATTTCTGTTTATGATCTGTATTTCTCGATCTTAAACCCAATTGCATCTCTTCCTTCATTATTTCTTGGGTAAATTACACTCACCTCCCTTGAGGTTTCTGATAAATACAAGAACATCCTCTATGATTTAAATAATTATATAAACCTCCTTTACTTTAATTGATATTGTCAAGATTCTCCCATCCCATCAAATTGGCATAAACGACGTTAGTTACATATACTAAATGTTAGTTACATATACTAAATGACCTTATTACTCTTGCTTTTAAGGACGAAAAAACGATAATACCCTTAGGCTCGTTTGTTTTGAAGGATAACTCATGAGATTGGACTATTAATCCGGAGGGATTAATAGTCCGTTGTTTGGTATAGATTTTTTGGTCCGGATTAATAATCCCCCCGAACTATTAATCCGGGATTCATTGGCTTATTGTATCCGAGGGGGCCTAGGACAGAATTTATTGGACAGTGTATCCCATGGGATTAGCTAGGTTTATTACATCTTTGACCCTATCTTTTTGTTTTAGCTTTTCCCATTTTGCTTTCACTGCAGGAGCTTTTCCCACCTTTGACCCTATTTTTTTGCTTTCAGGTTATCATTTGATTTTTATGATAATAAAATTGTGATTTTTTACAAATTAAATTAAAAAAAAAATCTATTATAAAAAAAATTGAAAGTTCTAGTAAACAAATTAACTAGATGTTTGATAATAAAATTGTGATAATAAATCTCAATTAAAAATTGTGATAAACAAACTGTGATAAACAAATTGTGATTTTTTATGATAATAACATTGTGATTTTAATGCAGTAAAAAAAATTAAAAATCTCAATTACAAATTAAAATAAATTTATGTAATATTTATTAATATTCTATTTATTTAATATTTTAAAAGTTCTAGTAAACAAATTAAATAAAATTTATAATTCATATTTAATATTCTTATTATTTAGTAAATAATTCAAAAGGACAAAATAGTCTTTTGAACATTTATCATTCTCTATAATATCCCAAACAAACATGGGACTAAACAAACATAGGATACAAATCCAGTCCGACCAAATAGTCCAAGAACAATGTATCCCAAGACTAATAGTCCGATAAATTACAATCCCCCTTATCCAGTCCGTCCCTGTGTTACATGGACTCGCCACTTTGGGGCGAAGTACCCGTGTCGACACGACACGACACGGGTGTGGGTGTGGGATCTGTGTCGGATTTGTTTATTCTCTATCGGACACGGCTCACAGCCAAAGAAATGAAAGAGGTGAGAGCAAGAGATAACCTGGTAGAATGATCCAGTCGAAGCTCCATCCAGTCGAAGCTCCATCCGGTCGATCCAGTCGAAGATCGAAGCTCCGTCAGTCGATCGGACAGCCGAACACCCCCAGACGACTCTCTCTCTCGCTTTCTCTCTCCCTCGCGATCGCAATCGCGATCGATCGATCGATTGCTTCCTTCGCTGCGCTTCTCTCGCTGCGCTTCTCTCTCGTCCCTGTCTCTCTCTCTCGTCCTTCGCTGATCACATCTATATTCGTATATATCTATATAAAATAATAATAGTTAATAACTATTGTATTTAAATAACTATTGTTATAATAAATATAATAATAACTATTGTCTATATCTATTCGTATATATCTATATAAAATAATAATAGTTAATAATTATTATTATAATAACTATAATAATAACAATTATTATTATATATTATATAATAATTATTTTCTAGCATATAATATATTTATATGGTAGTATATACTTATATATATTAATAAAAATAAATAAACACATATATGTAAAATAATTATTTGTTATTTATATAATATAACTCATCTTAATAATTATATTTAAAATATATATATATATATATATATATATTTAACGTATCCCCGTACTCGTATCTAAATTTGGATACATATCCACGTATCCTTAATTTTTAATTTTAAAGTGTCTGACCCTTAGATACGCACCCACACCCGATCCTCATGCCCGCGTCCGTGTAACTTAGGTCCGTCCAAACAAACGCACCCTTATAGCCTAAATCCCTAAATTCACTCTCTATTTTGAAAGACAGTCGATTTTCTAAGAAGTAAAAGGCGTTTCATGTTGTTGCAATGACTGATTCACAGGATCTACAACCTCATCTCCTCCACATCCCAGATCAGCACCTTCCACATTCGCCTGCTGTCAACCACTCTGATTCTACATATTCGGAACTAAATTCTCACCACCACCACCATCACTGCTGCTGGTGTTACCATTATTATCATCCACTCCCACTACCTCCCTCTTAAATAGCTCCATCAACTGCCCCAACAAGACTTGATTTTGCTTCCCACAGCTCGGACTCTGCCTCTTTGAACCTATCTCCGAATACATCATTGCATTATTCCCACTTGGAACCATCAAATCTTGCAGCAACATAACACCCACAGCAAATTTATACATCCATGAATCGAAATTCATTCCACTTGAATCATGAAAACTCCAATTTGGAGTCGATTGCACAGGCAATGGCAATTGTAATTGCAATTGCGATTGAGGTTTCTTATCCTCCAAATCAACACCCCAAACTAAAGCGAGCTCGAGAGCAAAGGGGATCCTGAGAGACCCTCGATAGGGTTGCGATCGTGTGAGGCGGAGACGGAGCAGTTGCCGTGGGCGTCCCAGTCGTGGTCGTTGCAGAGGAGGAGGTTATTGGTAGCGCAGCGAACGGAGTCGGGTTCGGAGCCACAGTTGTCACAGATCTGAGATCGAAAATGCTTACGAGAGAGAGTGTTGGCGGGGTGGACATGTTGGTCGTAGAACAAGCAACGCTTGGCGGAGTCTGCACCGCAGTAGAGAACCGCAATCTGGTCATTGCAATAATCGCAAGGAACGCTCTCTCCAGTTCTCGATTAGGGGCTAACCATTTCTCTCTCTCTCTCTCTCTCTCTCTGGAAACCCTAACTGGGATGGGAGCTTCAAAACCCTAGAACTAAAATTGAAGAAATTGAAAGTCCATACTAATTTTTGCACAAGCTTTTTTGTTTGTTTTTGTTAGTAATTGTTTTTTTTATTTTATAAATACTTAGGCTTCGTTTGGGAAGTGGCTATTTTAGTAGGCTATTTTAATTTTTGGCTATTTTAAGTAGGCTAAAATTTTTGTGTTTGGAAAGATGATTAGATTTTTTTGTGGTTGGATGTGATGTTTGTAAGAGAAAAAGTGAAATGATTATGGGTTTGATGTGATATTTTGTCTTATTAGCTATTTTAGCCTATTTATCTTTTTGTGATTTTTAGCCTAAATTTGACTATTTTTTTTCTTCCCAAACACCCCCTTAATGTGAATGTTAATGTGAATGGTAGCATTTGTTGTGCTTGATTGTGCAGCTCTGTATTGTGTTTTATTTACTTTCAGTTATGTGTTGTGCCTGGTTATGAAGAGCCCTAAAAGCATTATTGGCATTTTTTGGATTATCTTTGATGATATTAGCAGGTTCTGTTACTTGTGCTAATAGAAGTTACAAAATAGGAGGAATCTTGACAATGTTAGTTAAAACTGGAGAGATTTATGTAATTATTCAAATTATAGAAAAAGTTATTGTATTTGTCAAAAACCTCATAAAAGGCGAGTGTAATTTACCCTTATTTCTTTCTCACCCTGAAGCCCTGATGGCCATCCATCCACCATTATCCATCCATCCACCATTATCACTGGCAATTTGCAGCCTACTACCAATATACCATAGCCAAATCATTTTTGTTTCGAAATTAATAAAAATAATTTGAGAAATTTAGTAAATTTATATCACCAAAGACTTCCGTAAATCCATCGCAATTAAGGATGGATCTAGGGAACTGACCGGTTATGTGACACTCCAAATTCTGATACATCAAGAATAAAAATAAATAAAGGAGATGAATATAAATTCGTATTAATTAAATTTTTATCTTAAATAATAAGTACAACTCTAGAAAACATAACCGTCAGTTCAAAAATAAATAAAATTTAGAATTATTCGATTACAGGCAACAACGTCAAACGATAAACATAAAATACGCGCAGTGATTGAGGGCCCAACGTTTCGGGGCTCGAATGCCCCGAAATTCCGTTTAAGGTAAAAAAAAAAAAAAAAAAAAAAGGAAAAAAGAAAGAAAAAAAAACAGTTTCCAAAATTAGAAATTAGGGGCATTAGGGGCAAATTTTTTAGGGCCACCAATCATTTTTGATAAAATACTTAGGTAGCTAGGATACTAAGGCCCCGTTTATTTAGGCCCCGTTTGTTTTGGGCTATAGGGAGGGTATTGGGACTAGTAATACCAAGGTATTACTAAAGCCCCTGTTTGTTTGCAGAGAAAACCTTGGGACTATTAGTCCCTTGGTATTGCTAATACCCTTGGAAGGGGGATTGGTAAGGAGGAGGTAGAGATGGTATTAGAAAATAGTGAGGGGATTAGAAATTTTTTTATTTTTTATATATTGGGAATTTTTTTTTAAATATAATGTTTAATTTTTATATTTTTTTATTTGTTTTATTATTTTATATAAAAATAATTTAACAATTCCTCATTATTAATCCCCTCACTATCAATCCCCTCACTAACAATCCCCTCACTATTAATCCCCTCATTATCAATCCCCTCCATTCTATCTCCCAAAACAAACGGGGCCTTAGGGTTATGGAGAGGGGATTGGGTTTGATAGTGAGGAGGAGATTGAGAATGGAGTGTTTGTTTTGAGAGATAGGGAGGGAATTAGTAATCCCTTGGTATTAGTAAAGAGGAGGAAGGGAGATTGGTAAGGAAGAGGTAGAGATGGTATTAGAAAAATAGTGAGGGGATTAGAAATTTTTTTATTTTTTTTATTTTTTATATATTGGGAATTTTTTTTAAATATAATGTTTATTTTTTTATATTTTTTATTTGTTTTATTATTTTATATAAAAATAATTTAACAATTCCTTACTATCAATCCCCTCACTATTAATCCCCTTACTATCAATCTCCTCCATTCTATTTCCCAAAACAAACGGGCCTAAGATGGTAAAAATTACACAACTCCAATCAAGATTTCAAATCAACTAAGACACCAGTATCATTAACTATATTTTCAGCTTTCATTTCTTTCTTGACATTGTTTAGAATTACTTATATTCTTCTATTTATTCTTATTGGTTACTTTCTTATTTTATGTGCATATGATCAATTTGAGATAATCCAAACTGTTAAAAAAAAATCATGAAACTTAATGGAATACAAAAGCATGAAATAAAATTTATGAATGAAAATCTCAAGAGGAGATTATCAATTTTTACATTTAACAATAATTACCACCTGACCTTTCAAATAAAAGTATGTCTAAATGAGTTAAATTTATTTTCCTATTCAATCGTATCTTGTACTTGTTCAGCATGAAATTAGATAAGGGATAGGGTGAATCTCCCACAATTATTAAAGTTGGATTCATTCCCTCAATAATCTCCCACAATTATTAAAGTTGGATTCATTCCCTCAATAGTATATTAAAAAAAATCACAAAAATTATAGCAAAATAAATTATCATGTAATCTAAATTCATTCTAAGCTGATAGGGACCACGTCCAATTTTATTTTATTTTTTATACTTTTCTATACACTCAACATTATTAAAAATTATTTTTATTCATGTACAATGGAATTAATTTGTATAATTCTAATTGAGAGGTTGACGGATCAATTCTTGTCAAAGATAAATTTGATAATTTCTCATAATGATTTCTTCTCAAAGATAAATTTGATTACTTATTAGTCATTATGAAATTTCTTCGTACCTCGTGAATTTTGAACAGTCCCGCCCAAATCTAGGTTTTATACAAAAATCCTATTTTTTCAAATCAAAACATTTCACTATTCATCTTCTTTCTCTTGCCTTCTAAGCCTCAATTTCTCAATCACAGCACCTGCAATAACTTGTGCTCCTGTCTGGCATCTTCACCGTTTGGAACTTCATCCTCTTCTTTTAAACTGTAAGTGACTCAATCCCTCACTTTTTCTGTTTATTTCGTGAATATGTATAATATAGATGTATACACACATATATTTTCCAAAACACACTCTGTAGTTTTGCTCAAATGGGTAGGTACCATGAAAACTCAAAAACTAGACCCCCAACCAATAACCACCTTGGTTGAATCTTCAATGAATTTGGAATGCGATCCTTCCGATCGAGAATAGCACCATGACCGAACTAGGAGCTAGTTTGTGATAAGCGCACACTCGATCGAATAAGCACACCTTACCTAACAACCGAGCTAAGATCCCCAATGCTTGTTAACCGGACTAAAGACTCACGTAATGATCGAGCTAAGCGTTTCAAACCGTTTTAGCCGTTCTAGAGTTTTTTATTTTTCCTTCTTTTTAAGCCCGGTTTAGTTACCTGGGCATAAAACTTTTCATCTTCACTTTGCAGACTTTGACTAGGTTGGCCAGGCACACCTTTGCACGCTCAACCGAGATAATCAACGTCATCTCAACACCGAACTAGGACTCCGGGCTAAGTTATACACAATTTAAGTTATAAATGGGTAAATACTGGCTCCTAGTAAACTCACCAGGGGCCATTGCCAAATTCTGCAAGGACTAAAACGTCCCTGATGACGTCCACCTTTCACTAGCCGAGCTCGATACAACCCCATGGGGAAAACCGGGCTTCGTTCCCTTCACCGTCATATCCATTGTAGAGGCCGGACTCTGATTCCCTGTTCAGCCACTATTATGCGAATCCCTAAGGCAGACTAGAATATGCCCAACCCAACTTAGCACCAATTCTTGCAGAATAATAAATGGCATCGCCGAGCTAAATCGCCGGCTTGGCCTCAACCTCGGTTTAGCCGAGCTATTTCACTAATATTTACTTGGCCAGAATGAAGATGACTGGGTATACTATTTAAGAATAAGAAGACGCCGAGAGAAAATAATCAAAAACAAACCGGACAAAGACGTAAATGACGATGAATTTTTCTGGGTCTCAGGCAACTTCGAAGACCAGGAAGCTCAAATACCAGGCTACCATATTAACTGGAATAAAGGAATAGCCGGTATGAATACCTCGGCTCAATTTGTACATTTTTTTTACCCTTGTTGTTTATAAGTTTATCACCATGCTCGCCGTTTGCCTTTTTCCTTATGCAGATTTAAACCAACTAAAGTCACAGTACCAATACCCCAACTTGGACGCTCTCCGCACCACGTTTCGATACCGCGATCGAGGCTGGGCCGAGCTACTTAACTTCGAGCCGACCTACAGATACAATAGAAGGAGGAAGACCAGGGTAACCGACTTTCTCCTTGAACCATCCCCTGAACCAGATTTCACTCTTCCTCAAATCAGGCTGATCCCACTAACAGAGGAACAAAAGATGGCTAAGAAAAGAGCAGTCAGAGCACTCATTACCGAAACAACTGCCCCAGCTGTCGAGGACCAAACCGAGGTACCACAGGCCGGACAAACACATGAGGCCATGGTACGCCTTCCAACAGCCCAAGCCTCGTCATCTCGACCCAGTAAGCGCGCTCGCACCTCTTCGATCGGGCCACATCTCGTCGATGAAGATGATACCGTGCTCCCCCAGTCTACACAACCAAACCCAGAACCCGCGCGTTCTGACCGGGCTAGCCCTTCAAAGTGGGAACCAAAAGTGACCTACAAGAACCGTGCCATAACAAACACGGATTTAGTGGTCGCTGAAAAAGACCATTCTCTCGCCTTCAACCTCGCCAAGAGTGTGTGCTTGCCAGTCGACATGGAGCATCACGACCATCTGACCGAGCTGAAGGCCATCCTCTCGGCAACAAAGTCGATGGTGCTGGTAAGTTTCTCTTCTTGTCTTTCTGATTTGTACATTTGTTTGCACGGTTTTAACCATAATTGTTATCTCTCCGTTTGCAGGCCATGCAGAAGAATCATGTCACTCACAAGCGCGTGTTGAAGCTGTGTAAGACCACACAGCTGGCCGTGGCAGAGGCCAACGCTAAGACGGCCGAGCTAGAAGAATCCAGGCAGAAAATGGCCGAGTTTGAATCTGAAGTTTCCCGGCTCACTGGTCTGGTTAACTCGGCTGAGGCAGATAAGAAGAAGGCTCTGGCCGAGCGAAAAGACAAGTATTTGCGCGAGCTGGCCAAGCTAGAAAAAAAGAAAGATGCTGAGATTGCCGAGCTAAAGAAGAGCGCGGACGATGCGGAAGACTGCGGCTATAAGGAAAGGGAGGCCACCTACATCCTGCAGTGCGAAGCTGCCAAGGATATATTTTTCAAATGTGGGTGGAAGACAGCCATGGCGAAGCTCAGTTATGGCCAAGAGATCGAGGTCTTTCAGAACCCTCCTCCCCACTTTATCCCAAGCTACATGGCGGAGCATGCCAATGCTATTCAGCAAAAATTTCTTTAAGTTGGGGGGGAAGATGAGGCATCCCCAGAGCCCAACAACACCCCGGTTGTTACCAATGATTCTGGTCTCCAAACCGCAAAGTCAGCTCGGGTGGAGCCCCTGGTGCCCAGTACGGTTGAAAATGTGACCGACCTTCCTGCTGGAACTGGGCTACGAAATGATGAAACTCGAGTTGACCTGGACGCAGACCTGCATGATCTTTTTGCTTGATTTTGTATTTTTCTTCTTTTGATATCTATTCTGAAAACATTTTGTCCGTCTTTTTGTTCGGTTTATTTCATACCTGTATTTACTTTTCAACTCTAATTTGTATGAATTTTTTAACATTTTCTGGCCAAGATACTTATCTCGGTCTTGGAGCCTTGTAATCTGTTTGGTCATACCTGCCAAGTCTCTTCAGCCTAGATCCTTATCTTAGTTGGAGAGAACTCAAAGTTGGTTATTCCAGCCAACCTCTCTTTAGCTTAGATCCTTATTTCGGCTGAGGAGAACTCAAAGTTGGTTTTTCCAGCCAACCTCTCTTCAGTCTAGATCCTTATCTCGGCTGAAGAGTACTCAAAGTTGGATCTTCTAGCCAACCTCTCTTCAGCCTAGATCCTTATCTCGGCTGAAGAGTACTCAAAGTTGGATCTTCCAGCCAACCTCTCTTTAGCCTAAATCCTTATCTTGGCTAAAGAGTACTCATAGTTGGTTATTCCTGCCAACCACTCTTTAGCCTAGATCATTTTCTCGGCTAAAGAGTACTCGAAGTTGGTTATTCCTGCCAACCACTCTTCAGCCTAGATCCTAATCTCGGCTGGAGTGTACTCAAAGTTGGTTATTCCTGCCAACCTCTCTTCAGCCTAGATCCTTATCCTAGCTGAAGAGTACTAAAAGTTGGTTATTCCAGCCAACCTCTCTTCAGCCTAGATCCTTATCCCGGCTAAAAAGTACTCAAAGTTGGTTATTCCTGCCAACCTCTCTTCAGCCTAAATCCTTATCCTGGCTGAAGAGTACTCAAAGTTGGTTATTCTTGCCAACCTCTCTTCAGCCTAGATCCTTATCCTGGCTAAAGAGTACTCAAATTTGGTTATTCCTGCCAACCTCTCTTCAGCCTAGATCCTTATCCTGGCTGAAAAGTACTCAAAGTTGGTTATTGCAGCCAACCTCTCTTCAACCTAGATCCTTATCCCGGCTGAAGAGTACTCAAAGTTGGTTATTCCTGCCAACCTCTCTTTTGTTGCCCTTAGCTAATACTGTCTAAGAACAAATTAGAGAAAGAAAAATTACAAGTATGTAAAGGAAAGGTTAAAATAAAATAGTTTGAGATTGACAGTGCTCCATAGCCTGGGTACAGCCTTACTATCTCCATATTCCAAGTGATATGCCCATTTTCCTGCTAAACCAACCACTTTGTATGGTTCTTCCCAATTAGGCCCTAACTTACCATATCCGGGTACCAGAGTGTTTCGCATTACTTTACGCAACACCCAATCTCCAATCTTGAACTGCCTCAAATGTACCGTCTTGTTATATTTTCTAGATAACTTTTGCTGGTATGAGGCAATGTGAATCAGTGCTCTTTCTCTTCTCTCTTCTCCTAGGTCAAGTTCCAAGGTTATGGCTTCTCCATTCAAGTCTAGGTCAAAATTTTCACTTCTAATGGTAGGGAGGCCTACTTCCAGTGGGATTACTGCCTCCATGCTATAGGCCAAAGAAAAAGGCATTTCACCAGTTGACCACCGAGGTGTGGTGCGGTAAGCCCATAGAACATGAGGAAGCTCCTCAGCCCACTTGCATTTTGCTCTTTCTAATCTTTTCTTCAAACCATCCAAGACAACTTTGTTTGATGCTTCTGCCTGACCATTTGCTTGAGGGTATGCTAGTGTGGAGTTGTAGAATTTTATCTTATATTCCTCGTAGAAGCCCCTGAAGATCTTGTCGTTGAACTAAGTGCCATTATCGAATATCAGAGCCTTTGGTATGCCGTTTCGGGTTATGATATTCTACCAGACGAACTTCTTAACATCTTTCTCCTTTATTGATGCGAGTGCTTCAGCCTCTACCCACTTCGTGAAGTAATCCATTGCTGCGAGAAAGAACTTTCTGTTACCGGATGCTGTTGGAAGTGGTCTTACTATGTCCAAGCCCCACATCGCAAAGGGCCATGGGCTAGTTAATAGTAGAAGCTCTTTGGTTGGTTGATGTATTTGGTGTGTAAACTTCTGATATTTCTCGCACTTCTTGACATACTTCTCTGAATTTGCTTGCATGTAAGGCCACCAATATCCTTGTGAAATTGCTCTGTAAGCCAATGATTTTCCCCCTTGGTGGCTTCCGCATACGCCTTCGTATATCTCGAACAAGAATGCCTCGACCTTGCTAGGATGGACACATTTCAAGTAAGGTCCTATGAAGGTTTTTTTGTATAACGCCAATGATGGAAAGAGCCAAAATCGCTGCGACTTTGCTCTAATCTTGTTGGCCTCTTTCTTCTCTTTAGGTAAGATACCGTCTTTTAAGAATACAATAATGAGATCCATCCATGAAGGGCCTAGTTCGGCACAACATACCTCTGTTACTTCGGGTTCTTCAATACTTGGTCTGGGTAAGAAGTCAATCAGTAATGAATGTGGGATACATGTGTTTGCCATGGAGGCAAAACCTGGCAATTCGTCTGCTCTGCTGTTTTCGTCTTGGCTGATCTGCTCTATTCGCACTACTTCGAACTTAATGATCTCCTTTCTGAACTCTTGGTACTTAGTCATCCTTTCATCTTTTGCCTCGTAGTCACTTGAAATCTGGTTTACTACCAGCTGGGAGTCACTGTAAACCATTAGCTCAGTGGCCTTCATGAAGAGTGTTGATTTTAGGCCTGCTAGAAGTGCTTCGTACTCTACTTCATTGTTTGATGCTGGGAAGACAAGGTTGACTGCTTGTTCCACTATCAAGCCATCTGGTGAGATGAGGACTATGCCAAGTCCTGCATTGTGCCTATTGGATGCTCCATCCACGAAGAGCTTCCACATCTCTCTAACGAATAGCTTCCAGCAAGTGGAGGGGTTGAATGATGTCTTGGGGTCATGAGTGTTGCTGATGTTTTCTTCCAAGTCTATGCCTACCGGTGGGGTTTGCTCTTCACTATCTGACTGTACCAAGTTTTTACTTGTTGATGGGTCTTTGCCAGGTATAGCACTGTTTGCCTCTTCCTCTCTTTCTTCAATTCGGTATGACTTGGAATGTGGCTGGGCGTCTTGTTTGGGGGGTTGTGCAATTCCTATGGCACTTTCCATCCCCTTTTCGGTTGTATCAGTTAAGTCAACTGGGCAGATGCGATGGCTTCCTGGTGTGAACTCAGCCACAAAGTCTGCCAGAACTTAGGCTTTTATTGCAGTTCTAGGTTAAAACTTGATGTCGAACTGTCCTAACTCCACCGCCCATTTCAAGATTCGTCCAGAAAAGTCTACCATCTCAAACAAAGCTTTTAAGGGAAAAGCTGTCAGGACGATTATGGTGTGGGCGTGGAAGTAATGTGATAACTTCCTTGAGGCCATCATCAAAGCTAAGGCCAGTTTTTCCAATGGTAGGTACCTGGTTTCTGCCCCCAATAAGGTCTTGCTAACATAAAAGATAGGCAGGTGTTGGATTCCTTCTGCTCTGACCAACACTGCACTGATTGCATGCTGTGAAACTACTAAGTACAAAAAGAGTTCTTCTCTAGGTACTGGGGTTACTAGTAATGGAGGATAAGTCATGTAGTTTTTCAGGCTCTCTAGGGCGTGATCACATTCTTCGTCCCACTCAAATTTGGCTTTCAATGCTTGGAAGGATGGTCGATATCTGTCTGATGACCGACTTATGAACCGGTTGAGTGCGGCAGCTAGGCCAGAGAGATGCTGCACCTCTTTTACTGTGTTGGGCCTCTCTAGATCCTGGATTGTTTTGATCTGAGAGGGGTCTGCTTCTATACCTCGGTTGGTCACCAGGAAGCCTAAGAATTTGCCTGATCCTACGCCGAATGCACACTTAGACGCATTTAGACGCAACTTGTTCTTCTTTAGTATTTGGAACATTTCGTCTAGGTCCCTGAGATGGTCTTTCTCATCCTTGCTTTTGACCACCATGTCATCTATGTAAGCCTCCATTGTTTTGCCTAACAATGGTTCAAACATTTTGGTGACCATCTATTGGAATGTGGCCCCTGCATTTTTTAGGCCAAAGGGCATGACCTTGTAACAATACAATTCTCTGGGCATTGTAAAAGATGTGACCTCCTAGTCAGGCTCATACATAGCGATCTGATGGTAACCTCTATACACATTAAGGAAGCCAAGTCGATTGTGCCCTACCGTCAAGTCTACTAGTTGGTCTATCCTGGGTAAGGGAAAGTTATCCTTTGGGCATGCCTTGTTGACTGTTTTGTAGTCCACGCAAATACGCCATTTTCCATTCTTCTTTGGAACTACTACAGTATTGGATATCCACCTGGGATAGTGCACTTCTCTGATGGCTCCTGCCTCCAGCAAGTTTCCCACTTCCTCCGCCACTATCTCCGCGTGGTGGAGTGCTGGTCTGCGAGTGCGCTGTATGATTGGTCTGGCGTTTGGGTGGATATTAAGTTGGTGGCAGATGAAGTTAGGGTCTATGCTAGGCATGTCATATGGTGTCCAGGCAAACACTTCGATATTTGAGATTAAGAATTCCATTAACTCAGTTCTCTCAGTGCTGGACAAAGATGAGCCTAGCAAATATAACCTTTCTGGGTTCTTTTCATCTACCTTTACCACAACCAAGTCCTCCACTGCTTTCTGTTCTGCTGCATTGCCAACATTCGCAAATAGTTCATTGCTCTCTGGCTCTTCTACCATCTGTGTAGATCCTTTTGCAGCCCGGCTGCCATTTACTGTGATGAAGTACTGTTTTGACATGATTTGGTCTCCCAAGACCTCTTCAATTACTCCGACTTTGTTGGGGAACCATAGTGCTTGATGGTAGGTTGACGCTACCGATCGCATGGCGTGCAGCCATGTTCTTCCCAGGATTATGTTGTAAGTGGAAGGGACTTTCAATACCCAGAATTCCACTTGTTTAGTCATGGTCCCAGCTTTGACTGAGAGGATTATCTTGCCTACTGGCCATTCTGGCATTGAGTTAAAGCCAACCAGGGGGGATGTTGCAGGGGCCAAGTCTTTGTTCTCTAGCTTCAGTTGTTTGAAGGTTTCATAATACATTATTTCGCACGAACTTCCTTGGTCAATCAGGATTCGCTTGACGTCGAAGTTCTTCACGCGCAAAGTTACTACCAGTGCGTCATTGTGAGGGCAATGTAGCCTTGCTAGGTCCTTGTCTGAGAAGGATATGACGTTCGTAGTCTCTGTTTTGCCCTTTTTGATGGCGGGTTGTGCACTTAGTACCTCCTTCAAGTGCTCTGCCTTCTTTATCATCCCCCTGAGTTTACATACCCACTCAGGTTCAATGATCCCATGAATAACATTGATTATGCCTTGGGGTGGTCCGTCCCTCGGCATCCCGTTTGGCCTGTTGAGGTCTTGGGGGGCTGGCTGTGTTCCCCCTTCAATATACTGGTCTAGATGACCAACAGCTACTAATTCTTTCAGATGTTGCCTCAGGGGTGTGCAGTTTTCAATTAGGTGCCCCTTCTCATCATGGAAAGTGCAGCGGGACCTCTCGTCGTAGCCCCTTTGTGCTACTCCCAACTTGGTTGGCCGCTAAACGAAGGGTTCATTTTTTATCTCGTTAAGAATTCGGTAGCGCGGCGCTGTCTTCCTCTACACGGATCTGTTGATGCACCCTCTCCATTAGGGCCTCTATCGTGAGGGGTGGCGTCATAGTGATTGAGTCCCTTAATTTGTTTCCGACTAGTAAACCTCGTTTGTATTGTGCGATAGTGAAATTTGTAGGGCAATCCCCAATCTGGTTGAAAGTCTCCCAATATCGGTTGTTGTAGGACCTAATGTCTCCTTATCACCTATGTCAATGGAGAGTAGTTGATCGATCTCTACTGGTGTCTTGGTGTTCGTTCTGAATCTAGTCACGAACGCCTCTGCTAGTTATGCCCATGAGGCGATGCTGCCTTCTGGTAGCCTCTCGAACCAGGTTAGGCCTAGATCACCAAGGCTGGATGGGAACAACATGCACATTAGGGCCTCGTTCCACTGGTATACTGCCATAACCTGGCGAAAATGGCTCAAGTGCATGTATGGGTCCGTCTTTCCCTCATAAGTAGTAAATTTGGGCTGGTGGAAACCTGAAGGTAGTGGTGCGTTCTCTATCGCCAGAATGAACGGCGAGCTCTGTAACCGTGTTAATACCTTATCCGCTGGTTCATAAGCAGGGCGCGGTATTGGCATCCCTACCTTGACACTCCCGTGTGTCCTACGGGCCAATCGCTGTAGGGCTAAAACTCTGCGAGGGTCGCGAGCCCTTGTGTCTTCTTTCCATCGGGCCCTCTCCTCCAGTACCGTTCGTAGGTTCGTAGACCTAGGCAATTCTGAGTGCCTTGATGTCGTCTGATGCGTGTGCGAGGGCCGATAAGTGCTTCTCGACATATACGACCTCTCAATCCTCGTTCTCTCAGACCTGGAATAATGAGTCCTGGAAGTCCTTGATTGCGTATCGCCTATTCTAAGGCTCTTGCTTTCTGCTTATGATGGTATGACCTGTTTGTCATGATCTTTCGAGTGGCGAGAAGGCGTGTTGCCTTTGCGCCTCTCTTCTATCGCCATTCTTTTTCCCTTTATCTGGCGTTTTATTGTCTCCATGTCTACCGCCATCTTCCTGATTAATTCATCTTGTTCCTTAACGCGATCCTCTAGAACTTGAGGGTCTAACCTTCACCTCTGTCTTGCGGGACTTTGAGAGCGACGGGGACTAGTGCCTCGTCTCTCCCGTGTGTCCCTCCTGGAGTTCCGTCGCTGGGGTTCTAAGTCCGCCATGGGAGGGATAGAGGGTAAACCTTCGCGCCTCCCTCCCCCCTCCGAGGTTTGTCCGTCGATAGCAGATTGCGACAAATCTTCATTATGCGCCATTGGTTTTATCTGGAGAGGAAAACTTGAACAAAAAGTTTTGTTCTTTCTGTAGTTTCCCACAGACGGCGCCAATTATACGAGCGCAGAATAATCTTCTCGTATAATCCTGTTGATCAAGTTTGAGCTCCTCCAAACGTCGTCGCTTTGCTCCCTGAAAACACATACGTGAGCTAGTCGGCGGGTGTGTGTCAGATACCTCTCTGATGCCTAAGTCAGCAAAATAGACAAAAAGCTCTGTGTATTCGAGAGTCCAAATTGTGATACTTGTACATAGGTTCTGTCATGAGCTTTTATAGTTTCTGCCTGGCACAATCCTAGTAGGACTCTTATTCCTCAATGCAGAGTCCTCCTAGAAATCACACTCCTGAAAGATAATACTTATCCTTCAACACCCTCACTGTTTTAACCAAGTGAAATGGTTTTACCTCGGTAGTATGACAAAGCAACCAGGCTAACATATGCTGATGTGGCAAGTTTCACCGAACTCTCCTTAGCTCAGTTCTACCTTGCTTTCCCTAGCTCGGTATCAACTTGTTTGCATAACGCAACTCCTCGTACCCTAGTTCAGAATACTCGAACCGAGCTAACTTCAGTCATCCATGACCGGGCCAACAGAGCCCAGTGGCAAAGCCCATTCTACTCAGCCCATAGCTCGGCTCGCTTCTTCCCAGTTCTAGCTTGGCCCAGACTTACGCTTTTTACCCTCACTAATAATTTTAATAATTTTTTCCTTATTCACAATGATATGACAATGATATAATAAATGTGTAATTTTGTAAATAAGATTTGTTTATTTGTACACTGTTAACAATACATAAGCTATTGTAAGATTTTTTGTTTTCATTTTTTCCTTTGCCCTAATCCTGGGAGCGTTTGCCAGTCAATTTGGGCAAAATCATCCACTAATCCATCTTTGATGGATTGAGAATTTTTGAACCAAGGTAAATTTCCAAAACCAATAAATTAGTTGAATATTTTAATGAATTTAAACCAGCAGTATAAAGAGATTATATATATAAAATAAATAAATAAAGAATATTAATGACCATAAAACCTTTATATTTTTACAATTTCAAACAAAAAATTACTTATTTTTTCAAATCCTCACACAAAATTTAATAATTTTAAACTAAAAATTAAGTATTTATTCCAAATTTCAATACAAAACTTATAAACTAATTGAATGTACAATGCTCATAATCACATTTCATAAATTAATATATAAAATAATCAAATTTTTAAAAAATTATGTGAGAAAATGAAAGATTACATGTGATTCACATTCATGTAATTGAGTTTGGATTTGTTAAAATAGAATATCTCAACTTTACAAATAAAGTTAACATTGTGAATCAATTTGTATCCATTTTAATTGTTTGAACGGTTTATCTCATACAACAGGCTAAAAAGAACATGCATACAAAAATTAAATTAATCAGATATAAATAATTACATGATCAAATAACATATATAATACAAAAAATGAAAGTTTTATTCTTAAAACATGTATGTCGTATAGATAAAAATGATTTTATAGTATGACAATCAATATTGGATCGATTTGATTTTTGTTTATAGATAATTTTCTCAATTGGTTGTATGAGATGAACAGTTTAGTTCACCAAAATGAATCTCATTAATCTCATAATGGAACAACTTTATTGTGAAGTTGATATCTTCAATTTTAACAAATCTAAACTCAATGTAATTTTGCCCGCACTCGCACACACACATACACAGCTTCTCTTTAGTCTTAAGTCGAATTGGACAATACTGTTGGGCCGTAGTAGGCCCGATTCTAGGGCCATTTCTATAGCGATCCTAGTTTTGCCTCTCTTTATTTATTGTATTCCGGACTCGGTTCCGTGGATGTGTTGTTGTCTCATTCTCATTTCTATCATTTACTTTTCCTATTTGAGTCTTGGGTTGTGTTGGGCAGGTTTGAAACAGGTTGGTTGTACTTTGAAACAAAAGTAGTTGTCCAGAATTTGGCCTTCACGCTTGATCGGGGATTTTGACGCTCGAGCGGGCCCTTTGTTGTTGCTTCTCCGCTCGAGCGAGAGTTTTGACGCTCGAGCGTAAATTTCCATCTCCCAGTATTTTCCTTTGCAGTGTTTGACGCTCGAGCGGGCGTTTTGACGCTCGAGCGGGCGTTTCGACGCTCGAGCGTGAGTTTGTGTGTGACGCTCGAGCGGGGAGTTTTACGCTCGAGCGAAGACCTGGTTCTGCAAAAGTTCTAGAAGCGTGTATCCGGCGCTCGAGCGGAGGTTTGGACGCTCGAGCGTGAGTCTGTGTCTGACGCTCGAGCAGGGAGACGTGTATATCACTCTGAGATTTAGCTTTTTGGATCACTTTTTCAACTCCATTTCTCTCTCTTACTTTTCAAAACAGCCATTGGAGAGCTTCTCTCACTAAAACCTCCACTTCTCTCTAGGGTTTGATCTAGTTAGAGTAATCTCTCACCCTTTGGCCTTTGTAAAAAGTGTGTTGATCGTCGAGGGCTACATTTGATCCGAGAATTTTGAGATTTTGAGCATCTTCGTTTTCTTCATCTCCTTCGTTGGGTTTCATCTTTTGAGGTAGGGATTCCTACTCATCTTTATGGGTTTTAACCTAAATGTTGGGCTTTTGTATAAATGGTTTGGTTTTGGGACGTTAGGGTTTGAGATGTATAATGTTAAAAAAGGGGTTTTGTTTATTTGGCTCATACGTATGTGTTTTGGGTCTAAAAAGGGGATTATTGTAGTTGTTGATAATAATATATGGACCTTTGGGTCAATATTGAGAAGATGGGAAAAAATGCCACATTTGGGTATATTTGGGTCATTAGTGTAATTAATGACATTTGTTATGAAATTGAGTTGGGACATTTATTATCTGTTTAGAAATAACTACTTTGGGCTATCGGTGGAGGATAGTCTTGATTGTTGTAGACATTGCATGATGATTAGGTAAATTGAAACTAATCAAGTTGAGCATTTGAATAGATGGGTGCCGAATCCCGCGGACGAAATTTTCGTAAAATGGCCGTATGAATATCTATACATGGGTGTCGAATCCCGCAGACGCAATTTCCGTAAAATGGCAATCCGAATATATCTATACATGGGTGCCGAGTCCCGCGGATGAAATATCCGTAAAATGGCCATAAGAGAATGAAAATACATGGGTGCCGAATCCCGCGGACGCAATTTCCGTAAACTGGCAGTTTGTAGTAGTGTTGGTAGAGATGTAATATTATTTCAGTTCTTTGGCCAGGTTCTGAGCCATGTTTATAAGTTGAGTTTTGTCAAGCTAAACATTTATCAAGTGCTAATGTTTTAGTTATTGCTCATGTTATGTTTAGCATATCTCTACTGGGTATTGACTCACCCTATATGGGACATCATTTTCAGGTATAGGTAGCATGCCACCTCCAAGGACGTAGCTTGAGAGGCTTAGTGGCTGGGACATCTTTTGTGATTACATTTTTGTATTACATGTATATCAAGCCAAGGGCTTCTTTTGTGTAGAGTTAGTACTCTCTTTTTGTAACCAAGTGTTGACTTGGAAAGTTGTAAGCCTATAGGGCATTTACTTTTGTTGTTAACATTTTATACAATTTGTAATGAATACTCTGATGAAATGTGATTAGGCTTCATTCTATTATGTTTATGCATGTCCAGAATGTATGATTTATGGGTTTTTTTTTAAGGCGTTACAATTTCCATGATCCAAATCGTTCAATGTGTAAAACTCGTCGACTACATCATCCCTATAAAAAAAAAATCGCATTGATCGGATGTTGATAGTCATTTGATCAAGTTACATTTGTTTCAATGACAATTATGATTTTAAAAATCAATCGCAAATACAAATGCAATCAATCGCAGATACAAATGCAAGCTTATTAAATGGCTATTGATATTCGATTGATGTAATTTTTTTAAGGTGATATAGATTATCAAGATAAATTTAAAGTCAAACCCATTCCGACTCAATAATATCGTCTAATCCATAATCCATTTTCAAATCGGAGAAAAGCCACACCCTATATAAACATAAGTGGGGTCCGATCAATTTGTAACAAAGCTGACAATTTTAACCTGCTTCGTAACCCAAATGATCCATCATTTTTTATCACCCAACTCGTTCACATTCTCAAGCTTTTAATTTAAAATAAGATTTACTCATCTAATGATTAAATGCATTTTTCTTTTCTTTTTTTCATTGTGAAAATGCATTAAAATTGAAAATATATATTCACACAACCAACCACATAGAGGCCCATTTGACAAGAGAGTTGAAATTAAATTAGTTCATTAAAAGATAAAAGAAGTTAAAAGATTAATAAGATAAAATACTACATTTAAATCATAATTATATTATTTTTTCTCTCATAAAATTATAAAAAAATCAAAACCTCATCCTAATTGAAACTTTGTCAAGTTAAAATAATAAAAATAAAATAAAAAATCAAACTAAAATTTTTTTTCCCAAACAAAGACAGAATAGTCATGATTATACATATCAAAGGATGAAACTCATCATAAAATATATAACTTTACATCAATTATTGCACTTATATTTTATTCTCTATTCTGTTTTGTGCCTGATTATACATATCAAGGGATGAAACTCATCATAAAATATGTAACTTTACATCAATTATTGCACTTATATTTTATTCTCTAATATATAACTTTACATCAATTATTGCACTTATATTTTATTCTCTAATCGGTTTTGTGCCTGATTATACATATCAAGGGATGAAACTCATCATAAAATATATAACTTTACTTCAATTATTGCACTTATATTTTATTCTCTAATCGGTTTTGTGCCTGCATAGAAAATAGTACGAGTACATATTTTTTAAAGTAAGAAGGGGATAATTTTAAAATTTAGAGTAGATTACAAATACATTTAATGAGGTTTGCATAAAATATGATTAGCCCCTTATAATTTTAGAAATTACATTTCGCTTTTTGAGATTTCCAATTTCATAATAAATAATTCATTTTATTAATAAATTATCAATTCAATTAATAGTTTTTATTGATGTCAGAAAAATATTTTAATTAATAATTTATATAATTTTATTATTGTATAAGATGGTAGTTATGAATTTTAATTTTTTAATTAATTCTATTAAATAAAAAATTTAGACAAAAGAATATTTTTAATTTTTTAAATTAAAAAAAAATAATTTATATTTTAATCAAATCTGAACAATATATTTAAAATTTATCTTAAATTTTAAATTTAAAAAGTCGAAAAAATAAACAAATTTGAGAACATGGATAGTATACACATGGTAGACGCCTATATATAGAAATGAGAGAGGAAAACAAAGACATGAACGGAAGGAGATGGACTATCTGTCTTCATTACCGGAAGGTCTTGTATCAGACATTCTTGTCTATTTGAAATCTCCTCGCGATGTGTGCCGATCATCGGCGATCTCATGGGGATTCAAGTCCGCCGCCGATTCCGATGCCGTCTGGGAGAGCTATCTACCGTCCGATTATCGGGAGATCATATCGAGGTCCGTATCACCGTTGGATTTCTCCTCCAAGAAACACCTGTATTTTCTCCTCGCCGACTCTCCCCTTCTCGTCGACGGTGGCAAACTGGTAACCTAATCGCATCAATTCTTTTTTAATCAAGAGCAAATTACATAGTTCTTACATATCATTTTTATTCTTAAACTTTCAATTGACTCATAAGTAGGTGAGAAATATTAAGAAATGATTACACTCCGTTTAGATGTTTACTTGTTTGGATGGTTAAGGAGGTGAAAATGATGAGAGATGGTGATAATTTTTTTCTCACCAAACCTATGTTTTGTTTCTCACACAAAGTGGTGAGATTTGATGGAAAAGAATTGGATTTAATAAGTTTTTTTTATAAAATATCATAATAACATTATGGAAAAAATATAGCTTATTAATATTAATGTAGAAGGTTATTTTGACAAAATAAAATATAATACTTTTTTTTTTTTTTCTTTTTTCTTATTTATTTTATCCAAATAAAATAGGTGCATCTCTTTTATTTATTCAAATATAATGGTAAGAAATCATAATCAAATCTTTTCTTTTCTTAGGTGAGAAATGTTAGTGTTTTTGACAAAAAATGATGACTGAACTGGTTAGGCTTAACTATTTAAGTTGACTAAGTTTATAATTTTGTCACTAAGTTGAGGTTAATTCACGTATATGCGTATTTTCTATTACAAAATGCCAACATTTATAAATTCATATTGCGGCAAAGTTTTAAATTTATATTTTCTATTACAAAATACTAACATTTGTAATCCAATTGGACAAAATCAAGGCACAATTATAAATTTAAGGTCAAACATCAAGCCAATTGAAATTACAGCGACGAAAATAACACAATGACCAAAATACCGAATTACTGAGTAATTTGCTCTTTAATCAATTTGTTTTTATATCTTTTGATTCGATATATATGTATATATATATATTGTAGAGGGTCAAAAATTAAGGTCCAAATTGAGTTTGGGCCTAAGTTCTAAGGTTGCCCCTGTTAGGCGACCAAGAATGACTAAAAGAGCATGGGTTAAAGCCCAAGGGAAGTGGACCAATAGTGGGTCAAATTAGGTCCGACCCGCCAAAGATCCGAACAGACTCCATTAGAAAAAAAGTGTCTAAGTGAAGTTACAGAGGTATTACTTGCAGCGGTCAAGTTGTTGAGGCATTTTGCCTCAGTGCCGCCATTTCTAGTATTGTCGGTTCCGCTGGCATTTGAAGTTATTGAGGGAAAGGGAAAGTTGAAGTAACTAAATGGCAGATGCAACATTTGTAGCGGCCAAGTTGCAGAGGTATTTTGTCGGTGCTGCCATCCCTAATATTGTCGAGACTGCCATTTGAACTTGCTGCGGGAAATGACGGCCGCAACAACTACAGTCGCCACAACTAACTTGCGGAGGGAACACCCCGCCAAGGTGATAGCAACTTTTGGGAGAAGCTTCTCCTCCACAAGTAGAGGTTAATGCTTGGCGCAAATAGCAGGCCTCAAGACATTATTAGCCTAGGGTTGATAGCAGGCCCCCAAAGTCATTTTTAGCTCGGTGTTGATAGTAGGCCCTGAAGCTCACTAGCTTGGCGCTGATAACAGGCCCCATATTTTACTGGTTGGAGCCAATAACAGGCCCAAAGATACTAGTATGCCGCGGTGAGCCCGAGTGTGAGGGACTCCCTTTCCATTACCCAGGTTATGGACCTGCCTTAGTGCTTAGGCAGGACTAAGGAAGCCTCCTGGGTTTGGTACTAAGGCACATCATGGCTGATAGCAGGCTTGGCTGTGACCTTCGCCTTGGGAAGCTGGGGAGTTTGTGGTTAGGTGGCTAAAGGTGGAGGCTTTGCTGAGGTAAACACGAAAACATGGTTGATAACACGCTATGAAGCTTGAAAATGTATGTACTGGCTAAATAGAACTGAGAAGGCAAGTGCAGTAGCAAGGTTTACCGCTGCAAGTGCACTTGTTGAGGTTCGAGCTCAGAAGGCAATGCAGCGACAAACATTACTGCCGCAAGTGCAATTGCTGAGGCTGAAAAGGTAGTTGCGGCGCTAAACACTCCCGCCGCAAGTACACTTGCTGAGGCATCTGTGCCAAATAGATAGTATATAGTACATGCAGAGAGACGCATGGCACTTTCAGCCTGGTGGCTCAAGGCAGAATATTTCATGTGATCCTTAGGGACACAAGTCTTCTCTCTATTTGGCCACTTCGTGTCCTCTTGGTACCCAAGGAAAAGCCTATAAATAGGACCCATATCCTAAGGTCCAAAGAGAGGATTATTGGGAATTAAGGGGAGATGTTGCCCATTTGTACACTGCCATTCATTTCTTCTTGAGCTACTTGCTTCACTCTTAACTAGCTACTCATCATCTAGTCATTCCACCATTGTTGGACCATTAACATAGTTTTGCCTCTCTAATCATTGCTCACATCAAACCCTCCCTATATATATATATATATATGTGTGTTGTGAAAATGGGAAATTTGAAATTTAAAATTAAAAAGCAAGACAATTGGCGAACAATTTGAGACCAAAAAATTGTGAGTATATACATGCTAGAAGTGTTGGCACATATGTAGTGTGTGCGAGTAAAACAATTAGATTGATAATTACAAATTGAAACAGTTATAGAAGGCCATAAATTGCTCCAAACAATTACCATAAATTGCTCCAAACAATTACCAACGTGAGCTGGGAACATTTATGAATCTGAGATTTAAATGATAAAAACATAAAAAAATTTCAAAATTTAAGCCTCCTGCGCATGTAACTGCTATTTGGATATTTTAGGCAAAATCAAAAACTGGGACATCAACACCAACTCAAGAGTTGGGTTTATAATAGTACTAAAAGTGGACACACGATAGTTATATAAAAGAATTGGCTGTGAAGCAATTAACAATTACATAGTGAAGGCAGTTAGAATGTAAATTGGAGAAATTTAGGTTATGGTTTGAGAGGAAGAAAGAGAGAAGAGAGAAAGAGACTGATAATAATATATGGTTTAGAGTTATTGAATTACTCTACACCAGTAAATATAATTATGGAAAACCTGACATTACATAATGGCCAGAGTACTCTCAACTTAACTAAATAATAACATAAGGACATATAACTAATCTAATACTCCCCCTCAAGCTAGAGTATAAAGATCAAACATGCCTAGCTTGAAAGATAAGCGCTGAAAAGAAGTCCGAGCCAAAGGTTTGGTGAGGATATCACCTAATTGATCTTCAGAACGAACATAATGAGTCACAAGTTGCTTGCGTAGTAGGAGATCTCGAATGAAATGACAATCAACCTCAATATGTTTGGTACGCTCATGAAATACAGGATTATTAGTAATGAATATGACAGCCTGATTATCACAACACATACTCATAGGAGTGGGAACAGAAATACCAAAATCCTGTAGAAGAGAGTGAACCTATAACATCTCAGAGGTGGTATGAGCCATGGCACAGTACTTAGCCTCGGCACTAGAATGAGCAATAACTGTCTATTTCTTGCTATGCCAAGTAACAAGATTACCACCAGCAAAGGTGCAATAGCTCGAGGTAGAACGTCTATCAGTCCTACTGCCAGCCTAATCAACATCACTGAAGCCAGAGATAGACAATGAGAAAGACATACGATAGAGCAAACCCCGACTTGGGCGATCTTCAAGTACTGTAAGATATGGCGCATAGCATCAAAATGAGGTTGGTGAGGAGCATGCATAAACTGATTGACCACATCCACAACATAGGTAATATCTGGACAAGTGATAGTGAGATATGTCACCTTTCCAACCAACTGATGATAACAACTAAGATCAGAAAACAAGATCCCGGTTTCACCATAAAGTTTAACACGAGTCCATGGGAGTATTACTAGGACGAGTGCCTAAAAGACCAGTTTCAGTGAGAAGATCAAGGATATATTTCCGTTGTGAGAGAAACAAACCCTGAGATGATCGAGCAACCTCAATCCTAAGAAAATACCGAATATAACCCAAGTCCTTGGTGTGAAAGTGCTGATCTAAATACTGCTTTAAATCAACAATACCAGTAGAGTCACTGCCAGAAATGATAAAGTCATCCACATAGCCACTAAGGATGATACTCCCAGTAGACAAGTGACGAACAAAAACAGAGTGATCAGAAGTAGAACGACGAAACCCATATGCAAGCACAATCGCACTAAACCGATCAGACCGTGCACGAAGGGACTGCTTAAGACCATACAAGGCCTTCCGTAACCAACAAACGAGATTCTCATGATCGGGAACAACATATCCAAGAGGTTGATTCATATAGACCTCCTCTTGGAGATTGTCATGAAGAAAGACATTCTTAATATCAAGTTGATATAAAGGCCATGATTGACTAACAACAACCGAGAGGAGAATCCGAATAGAGTTAAGGCAAGCCATAGGGGAGAAAGTCTCTAGGTAATCAGCACCATAGGTTTGAGTGTAACCTTTGGCCACCAGGCGAGCTTTAAGGCGCTCAACAGTTCCATCAAGAAAATACTTGACAATATAAATCCAACGACAACTAACAATAGGTTTCCTAGAAGGCAAAGGTGTAAGTTTCCAAGTCTGATTCTAATGAAGAGCACTTATTTCCTCATCCATAGCATGCTTCCAAACCGATAGGGACATAGCCTGTTGATAAGAACGAGGAATGGAAATACTAGACAAGCTACAAGCAAATGAGTGAAATTCAGGAGAAAGACGATCATATGAAACAAAATGAGCAATAGGATGTTGGGTGCAAGTACGTTTACCTTTGTGAATAGCAATAGGAAGCTTATAAGGGGCCACATCAGCAGAGGGAACAGAAGATGGAGGAGCCTTAGACAAAAGAGATGAACGGGCCGGGCTATAAGAAACAATGCGACGAGCTTGGGACCGCTAATAAACCTGCAGAGGAGAGGGAGGTAATGGAGCAGGATCTAAATTGGAGTGAGGATCTATACTGGTGGGAGGTGTGAGACAGGATGAGGGGACACAAGGCATTGGAAGAGTAGGTCGGGGAGAGGATGGCTCCCCCCCACAACAAGAGAGAAGATCAACGAATAACTACTGTCCAGACGAAGAAAAAAAGGAGTAGCCTCAAAAAAGGTAACATCAGCACTGGCAAAGTACCTATGAGACTTAGGGTGATAACACCAATAACCTTTCTAAGTATGAGAATAGCCTAAGAACACACACTTGCGAGCACGAGGAGATAACTTATACAAACTCGAGCCAAGAACACGGACAGAGGCCACACAACCAAAAACACGAGGAGACAAGGGAAACGAAGAAGATATTGGGTATAACTGAGAGTAGGGAGACTGGTTGTATAACACAATTGATAGCATGCAGTTAATAAGCGAGCAAACGGTGAGCACAACATCACCTCAAAACTGCTTGGGAACATGCATGTGAAACATTAGTGTACGAGCCACATCTAGCAAATGGCAGTGTTTTCGCTCCTCATTGTTAAGAGTCATCATTAACTTTTCTAGAATCATCTAGGCTATTAAGTGCATATGTTGAATAATCTAGAAGACTCCGGAAAGATCTAGAAGACTCTAGAAAGATCTAAAGAAATTCGGAAGATTCTAGAACATTGTAGAAGATTTCGGAACGTTAGAGAAGCTTGTAGAAATCTAGAGAAATCTAGAAGGTTCTGGAAGGTTCTAGAATATTTTAGGAGTATAGAAAGTACTATTATATACTAGAATAGTTTAGAGAGTTCTAGAATATTGGAAAGCATGAGTATATGCTAGAATATTCTAGAGGGTTAATAATAGCCCTTGGATCAAAATGATCTTAGCCATCCATTGAGGAGGTGGATGACTATATAAAGAGAAGTGACCTCATTTGGGACAAGACACAACAATCAAGAGTGGAGTCAAGTGCTTGAGTGTGAGTGATTCCAAAAGTGAGGTGTCGTTGAGAGTTTTCTTGTATACTTGAGTGTATCTTTGCATCTAAATAAAGATTCACTTTTGTATAGCCGTTGTGTTCTAACTCAACAATTTGGTATTAGAGCAAGGTGGTCAAGGACCGTTTTCTTGAGTTGATCGTGCATAACTTAAGATTGTGAAGCTTGTGGATTAGTGACCACACTTGCTTGGTGAAAGTGCAGGAGGATCACACCAAGTCACGATGGTAGATCTTGTGAACACAACGAGTGGAGTCACAAGACTCGACAACAACTACCAGAGTTGGCAGAGTCGCATCAAGTCCTACCTTGAAGGGCAAGATTTGTGGGAGGTTTTTAATGGAAATGAGACTACACTACCTTCTACAGAAAATGCCGAGGCACTCTGCAAATGGAAGATCAAGGCCGGAAAGGCAATGTATGTGCTCAAGACAACCATAGAGGAAGCGCATCAAGAATGATGACACACCCAAGGCAGCATGGGACACCTTTGCATCATTGTTTTCAAAAGCAAATGATGCTTGGTTCCAATTTCTAGAAAATGAGCTGATGTCTACCACTCAAGGAAGTAAGTCCATAAGTGAATATTTCACAAAAATTAAGGATCTATGTCATGAAATTTCAGATCTAGATCCTAAAGCAAATATTAATGAGGAAAGAATGAGGAGGATCATTATATATGGGTTAAGGCCCAAGTATAATGCATTCATCACAGCTATAAGGGGTTGGCCAATTCAACCATCTTTTATAGAGTTGGAGAATTTATTGGCTAATCAAGAAAGCCTATGCAAGCAAATGGCTGGGGTCTCATTGAAGACTGAAGAGGAGGCACTCTCCAGTAATAATAATAGAAAGGGTGGACCAAGATGTTGTGGACCAAGACGGCCTAACTCTACAAGGCCAAAGAAAAATTAAGAACATGCCAAATCACAGCAGCAGGATGGGAGCTCTCAAATAGGGGAGCTTAATCTGGCAGCAACAACGACGATCCTCAGCACCCTGGCGGCGTAACATAGAGTGTTACAAATGTGGAAAGAGAGGTTACTACGCAAAAGATTATTGTTCAAAGAGAAGGCAAGAAGAAGGTAACTTGGTGACATCTAAAAGTCACCAAGACAACGGTGAGGAAGAATGGGACTTCCAAACATCCTTTGCAGTGTTCGATCCTAATGAGACTTATTGCTCTAAAGAAGTAGACTTTGATGCATGGGAAGTGCAAGAGTAACATAGTCCAACCGCTAGTGAAGTGGCTGTATGTGCGGTTGTGTCTAAGCCTAATGAGTCGGCTCTTGTGGTGGAGTCTAAAACTGGAGCAATCAACTACAACAATGATTGGATCGTTGATTCAGGATGCTCTAACCACATGATTGGTGACGAGGAGAAGCTATCCAACATCTCCGAGTACAAAGGAGGCTGGGTAGTAGTGACTGTTGATAATACAAGGTTGCCGATCACCCATGTTGGTAAGACAATCATCACTTCTCGTTTCAACTCTAACCAAATACATTTGCAGGGCGTCTATCACGTGCCAAGGACGGAGAAGAATCTGTTATCAGTCTCACAACTCACATCCTCGGGCAAATATGTTTTATTCGGCCCAGAGAATGTGAAGGTTTACCAGAAGGTTAAGTTATTTGATACTCCCATCATGGAGGGAAGACGGTTGGAGTCTATCTACGTAATGTCAGCAGAATCAGCCTACGTAGATAAGACTCGAAAGAATGAGATTGCAGACCTTTGGCATGCACGCTTGGGTCACGTGAGCTATCACAAGCTAAAAATAATGATGAAGTCTATGCTCAAGGGCCTTTCTCAACTAGATATTCGAGAAGATACAATTTGTGCCAGATGTCAGTATGGTAAGGCACATTAGTTACCATATGAAGATTCAAAGTATAAAGCTAAGGAACCCTTAGAGCAAGTATAATATCATGAGTAACAAGCCTAAGAGTATCAAAAAGAGAGGAATTACCAGAGATATGGAAACTAGCATCAGAATCTATGAGCCAAGGTTGGGTGGACTGAGCCACACATGCAATATTACCGGAACTAGCTGTAGTAGCTGTAGAGAATGAAGGTAGACCAGGCCGAAGAGACTGGACAAGGGAAGTAAGCTCGCTAATCTGAGTAGTGAGTGCCTCATGAGAATCAATCGGAGAAGTAACAGGGCCAGTGGAAAACGAGGACGGAGCATCCATAACCTGATGCACATGGTTAGGTTTGCCATATTTTTGCCAACATCAAGGTTTGGTATGGCCTAGGGAACCACAATGAGTACAAGTGCAATCACCACTAAAACTAGAACCTAGTCCACTACAACCACCACCATGAGAGCCACCACCATGAGAACTACCTCCACGAGTACCTCGTGAGCCAGAATAAGAGCCCCATTGACCAGAGGGTCCATGTAAACTCCATCGACTAGGCCCACGATCACCACTGCTAAAGACTAATGTAGAAGAGAACAAGGAAGAGGAACCAGAGGTGGGTTGAGTCTGTCTCAATGAAGAACGCAACAGTCGAGAATAGGCATTAGCAACAGAAGGTAGAGTCTCACTGGTGAAAATCTGATCCTTGAACCCCCGTAAATCAGAATCCAAGCCGGAGAGTAAAGAGGTCATCATAAACTCTTCCCAATGTTGCTTATGTGTGGCCAAATCAGTAGTGATCCCACAAGTTCTTAAGACCACTATAACAACCGGAAAGAGACTGGCCAGATTGGCGACTAGCAAAAATCTGCTCATATAACTCATAGACCCGAAAGACATTACTCTGATTCGAAAATGATTCAGTAAGGGAGTCCCAAATTTGCTTAGCAGTGTCCCAAAATTCCACAGTAGTAGCAACATGAGGGTTTAAGCTATGCCATATCCACCCTATAACACATGAATCCTCACTACACTAATCATCATAAGTAGGATGATCTGTAGTGGGAGGTAGTTCAGTAAGATAACATAACTTCTTGCCACATAAGAAAACTTTAACTGCATGAGCCCAAGCCATATAATTTGTACCATTCAATTTTTTTTGTAGTAATAGATTTAGGCATCTCATCATCCATACTAACAGCCATAGATGGTGTTGCCTTAGCCTCAGGCTCAGCCATAACAATCTCGCAAGTCAACAATAAAGGGAAGATGAACCAGCAACAAGAAGTAAAGTACTAGCACCCACAAACAACCAAGAAAGGCAACAAAAAGAGCTCAAAACCAATGACCCATGAAGAACAGAGGTGGGTGAGACACAAACAGGACTATCAAACCACAATAGAGATCAAAAAAGCTACCCAACAGCAACAAATGAACAAACTAAGGTCAAATAACCACAAACAGGTGATTTTCAGCACCTATAGAGTAGATTTCAATAGGTAGAAACAACCAGAAGCAAGGCAAATCGCAGATTCAAAGAGGGACACCAAAAAACTCGAAAATTATTCACAAATAGAAAACACCCATAAGGAGTGATCAAAAAAATCCACAAAAAATACCATCATCATGAGGAGGCAATTTCGAACCTAGGGTGAAAAACTTGTCCGTACAGTGCTAATGTCATTGTACGGATGATGATGCCAACACGTCTTGGTCACCTTAGATCAATGCCCAGAATCTGTTGAACAATATTTGATGGAGAATGGATTGCTTTGATACCAAGTTAGAATGTAAATTGGAGAAATTTAGAGTTATGGTTTGAGAGGAAGAAAGAGAGAAGAGAGACCGAGACTGATAATAATATATGGTTTAGAGTTATTGAATTACTTTACACTAACAATATATTTATATAAAACCTGACATTACAAAATGACTAGAGTACCCTCAACTTAACTAAATAATAACATAAGGACATATAACTAATCTAACAAAGGCTATTTTGAGGGAAAAAAACATGCGACTTCCACAACTTTCTTTGTATAATAGTATAGATAGATAGATAAATAGATAAAAGATATGTCTATTAAAAGGTGTGCACACTCAATGAGCGTGCTATGAAAATCAATTGGTCGATTTGATTATATATATATAGATGAAAAGAAAAGAAATTGAACTAAACCAAACCAAACCAAACCAAGCCTTAAGTCCCATCAAATGGGGTCGGCTACATGAATCCTTCTCCTCCACGCGGCCCTATCAAAGCCATTTCATTAGTCAAATTAAGTAGATTTATATCTCTATTTATAACGCTAGTCAACGTTAATCTAGGCCTACCCCGTCCCCTAACACTTCCATCTACCGTTACAGTATCGCATCTCTACACTACTGCCTCTGTTGGTCTCTGTTGAATATGACCAAACCATCTCAAACGATTCTCTCTCAACTTATCTTCTATTGATGCTACTCCTACCCATTCCCGAATACACTCATTCCTAATCTTGTCCTGTGTAGTCTTACCACACATCCACTTAGCATCCTCATCTCAGTCACACTCATCTTTTCTACATGATGTTTCTTGGTTGCCCGACACTCCGCCCCATACAACATAGCTGGTCTAATAGCCGTTCTATAAAACTTACCTTTTAGTCTAGCGGGTATTCGTTTATCGCACAATACCCCAGACGCACTTCTCCACTTACACCATCCCGCCTTAATCCTATAGGCCACATCTGCATCAATCTCTCCCGCTATTGTGATAATCGACCCTAAATAACGAAAATGTTCACTCTTAGACAGTTCTTGGTTCTCAATTTTCACTTCTCCTCTGCTTTCATTGTTACTGTTACTAAATTTACACTCTATGTACTCTGTCTTAGTTCTGCTTATCCGAAATCCTTTAGATTCAAGAGCTTTTCTCCAAATCTCCAACTTTGTGTTAACTCCTTCTCTAGTCTCATCCACTAACACAATATCGTCTGCAAAAAGCATACACCATGGCACGTAATCCTGAATATTTATTGTCAACTCGTCCATAACTAAAGTAAAAAGATAAGGACTTAAGGTAGATCCTTGGTGTAACCCTACAGTGATAGGAAATTCATTTGTTTCTCCAGCTGGCGATCTAATAGTGGTCACCACCCCTTCATACATGTCCCTAATCACGTCAATGTAGCCTTTTGTCACCCCTTTCTTCTCTAACGCCCACCATATTATATCTCGGGGCACTCTGTCATATGCTTTTTCAAGGTCGATAAACACCATATGAATGCCTCTTTTCTTTTCTTTATACTTTTCTATTACTCTCCTCAAAAGATAGATCGCTTCCATTGTTGACCTACCAGGCATAAACCTAAATTGATTCTCTGACACCTCTGTTATATCTCGCAATCGGCGTTCCATCACCCTCTTCCACACTTTCATTATATGACACATTAGCTTAATTCCTCTATAGTTGTTATAATTCTGGACATCACCTTTATTCTTATAGATTGGCACTAAAATACTCTTCCTCCACTCATCTGGCATGTTCCTAGTCAACAAAATTTTGCTAAACAACCTAGTCAACCAGGCAACTCCCTTTTTACCCAAACACTTCCAAGCTTCAATAGGGATATCATCAGGTCCTAAAGCCTTATTTGATTTCATCTTCTTAAGTGCAATCTCCACTTCAAAGTTCCTAATCCTGCGATAGAACCTATAGTCTTGGTTTATCGTATTACTGATTATTTCTTCCCCTATTGTCGTACTTCCATGTTCCTCATTTAACAGTTTCTCAAAATAATTCTTCCATCTTTCCTTAATCTCATCATCCTTCACCAATACCTTAAAATCCTCACTCTTGATGCACTTTACTTGATTAAAATCTCTTGTTTTTCTCTCCCGTATCTTAGCAAGTTTGTATACCCTCTTCTCTCCCTCCTTACTATCTAGTCTAGTGTATAGGTCATCATAAACTTTCAACTTAGTCTCTCTCACTACTTTCTTGACCTCCTTGTTAGCCAATCTATAGCTATTAAGGTTTTCCTCAGTTCTATCCTTCTACCACTTTTTAAAGCACTCTTTTTTTGCCTTAACTACCGCTTGGACCTCTTCCCTCCACCACCAAGTTTCCTTAGAGCTGGGTCCCGTTCCTTTCGACTCTCCAAGCACTTCCCTTGAGATTCTCCTCGTACAATTGGCTATCGAATTCCACATAGCGTTAGTATCACCTTCTAAGTCCCAACTACCTCCCTTATCCATTCGATTCTTAAATATTTCTAGTTTATCCCCTTTCAAGTCCCACCATCTCGTCCTACGACGCCCACCATCATTCCTAGCTTGGTATTGTCCTCTAAAACATAATTCTAGTACCAAAATCCTATGTTGAGAGACCAGACTCTCTCCAGGAATCACCTTACAATCATTGCATTTTAGGCAGTCCACTTTTCTCACTAAGAAATAATCTATTTGGCTCTTAACTAATCCACTCTTAAAGGTTATCAAATGCTTCTTCCTCTTCTTATACATAGTATTAGCCACCACCAGGTCAGAAGCCAACGCAAAATCTAAGATTCTCTCTCCAGCCTCATTTCTGTCACCAAAACCGTATCCACCATGCACCCTTTCATAACCTACTTTATCTATGCCCACATGGCCATTAAAATCTCCACCTATAACCAGGTTCTCTCCTACGGGTATCTCCTGTAAGATCTCATCCATTTGCACCCAAAAATCCCTTTTAGTCTGATCATCTAACCTTACTTGAGGGGCGTAAGCGCTGATAATGTTCACTATATTCCCTCCAATAACTAGTTTAACTAGCATAATCCTATCTCCTTCCCTAGTGACCACCACCACACTTTCCACAAGACCCTTGGCAATTATGATTCCTACCCCATTCCTGCGTCTATCCTTACCACTATAATAAAGTTTAAAACCAGTATCTTCAATCTCCCTAGCTTTCTCTCCCGTTCACTTAGTTTCTTGTATGCAAGCTATACTAACTCTTCTCCTAATCATAACATCTACCAATTTCATCGTCTTACCAGTTAAGGTTCCTATCTATGAAGCACGGGTACTCCAAAAATAGTGCCGTACAAGTACCGGGTACTTACCGGGTGCGGGTACGCGTACCGGTACGACAAAAGAGGGTCCGGTACGTTTGGCTTATTCGGGTACGGCATGGGTACGCCACGGGTACGCTATGGGTACGGCATGGGTACGCTATGGGTACGGCGTGGGTACGCCATGGGTACACCAAAGCCAATTTTTTTTTTTTTTTTTCCCTTGCAGATTAGCAATTATTATTATTATTTTTTATTTTTTTTGGTGCCCTTGCAGATCAGTAATTTTGATATTTCTCTGTTGTCCTGTTTGTCTGTATAAATTGTAGAAGCATATCAACAAATGATTTTAATGTTTTTAAAAAGCAATTTGAACAAAAAAAAATAACAAGGCCTATAAAGGGTAGTTCTGTGTATGACTATGCATTATGCTTTTGCTTTAGATCCTCTTAGAATTTCTTTATAAAATCTTTAATCATAACAAACTTTTAAAGTTTATGCACAAAACATTAAAAATTGATACTGTATTAGTTGATTAGTAATTGTTGGGAATGATACAATTTTATGTATTATGCAAATTGCAATTGACAACCTGCCCCAATTGAGAATTTTTTTCCTTTACTGTTGGTAATTAACTTTAAATCTTTCTTTGGTCTCCTGTTATTTCTTTGGTCTCACCCTATAAAAATAGCAAATTGATGAGCAAAAAGAAAGATTTTAAAAATAAATTATGATCACAAATTCACCATGCATAACATGTCAAAGTGAGAGATTTTACAAATATTATTTTTAACGCTTAATGGTTTTAAATTATAGGAAAATGAGTAGTTCTTTTTTTAGTTTTAATATTTAATTTTAATTTGTAGGTTGGATCCTTCAATCAAAATTATATTTAAAAAAAAATAAAAAAATATCGGCGTACCGTAGCCGTACCCGTATCGTACTTTTTTTGAGTTTTGCCGAATCGACGTACCCGCACTCGTACCCGTACCGTACTCGTACCCGCACCCGTGCTTCCTTGGTTCCTATGTTCCAAGTGGCTATCCTAAACCTATAGTCTTGGACTAGTTTCTTTACCTGCGCTCGTCCAGAAAAACGCGGAAATCTTTGCCCATTTTTCACCGCATCCAGGCGTCGATGCGGCGCCCCTTGCTCACTTTTCGAAACACCTGGAGGTAGGCGCAACGCGTCACTTGAGGGGAACGACCTAGCATTTAAACGATTCAAAGTAGGATTCATTTTCATAAGGGAATCCGAGTGGCTTTTTTTACGTGTTGGCTGTCGGCTACCTAACACACAACCCTCCTCCTTAAGTTTTATATATTATATATATACATATATTGTGTTGCGCACAATAGAATGGAATAATATACTATGTTGAATAGCCTCAACCGATATTCTCTAATCCGTTGAAAAAATTTCTTCAAGGCGGTGTAGTGGCCTTCTCTTTCCTTGGACTTGACAATCATGTCGTCCACGTACACCTCAACCTCTTTGTAGATCATATCATGCAAGATAGTGGTTGCAGCCTGTTGATAAGTAGCCCTAGCATTTTTCAAACCGAACGGCATCACCATGTAGCAGTAGGTTCCCCATGACGTGGTGAAGGCAGTCTTTTCCCTATCCTTGGGTGCCATCAAGATCTGGTTATACCCGGAAAACCCATCCATAAAGGAGAGCAATGCATGGCCTGCGGTGAAGTTCACCAATTCGTCGATGTGCGATAGAGGAAAGTCGTCCTTCGCAGTGTTTTAAAAAACCCTAGGCGCATCGAGGCGCCAAGGTCACCTGGAGCTTAAGCCCCGAGGCGCGACGCGAGGCGCGCGCCTCACCAAAGCGAGGCGCAAGTTATAGAAGTTAAGCAAAATATTAATAAAGCACAATTTTCAACATAAACAAATATTTAACATGTATATTATTAATTTTTTTAATAAGAAGAAAAAAAATAATTAATTTTTTAATATATATATATTATTTTATTTATTTATTATATTTTTTAAATGATGTGTTTTAATTAATTTTTTTATTTTATTTTATATACATGTGTTTATTTTTATTTTACATAAGTATATTTTTATTTTATATACATGTGTTTATTTTTAAATAATAAAATATATATACATAATTTAAAAAGGCAAAATTATAAAATAGGCAAAATTTTTAACATAAAAAATATATATATACATAATTTAAAAAATCATAACAATTTTCAATAATCTCTAAACATAACATTCAATCTTCTAAAAATTAGAAATATAATATCCAACAAGAGATATAAAGCATAGCATTCAATCTTTTATCACTTTCTACTCTCTTTTGACCACATTTGATCATTTTATATTGAAGAGTTTTGAATCCCTATAGGCATGTGCACAAAAAAAGCACTTAATCGACAATTAGAGTAGAAAAATAGGTAAAGCCCATGAAGCCCGCGCCTCGCGCCTCGAAAAAAAGCCCTCGCCTCAGCGCCTAAGCTGCGCCTCACGTTTTGCGCCTCGCCTCAACCTGTTCGAGGCGCAAGGCTGCACCTCATTGCGCCTCACGCTTAGGCGCGCACCTAAGCGCGCTTTTTAAAACACTGGTCCTTCGGACTAACTTTGTTCAGATCTCTAAAATCCAATAATTTGAGAATATACTATGTTGAATAATATATATAATTTGAGAATAATATATTATTTTATTCCATTGTGTACAGCACACAATATGTATATATATATATATATATATCTATTATATAAAGTGTGGCACACACAAGTGTGCAATTTAATACGTTTTACAAGAAAAAAAGGTTGAAGTAGACTTAGCAGTTCTCTGTTTGAAATGTTTGGTTAACTTATAGTTTATGATTATGATGATATGTTTGCTCTTTGCAGGTAATTAAAATAATTAATTTTACATTGTAAAAAACATTAATTCTATTGGCAATTTTGGAAAAAAAGTGTTAGATTATCTCCATTCTTTCACTAATCCTTTCATCAAACTTGTATCAAATTAAAGGGGAGTCAAAATTTTTATCAAATCAAGAATTAACCAAATCCTTCACCAAATTTTCGACCGTCATAGTTATAATCAAAATTTGATAAAATTGTAAAAAGAGGAAAGGGTGAAAATGATTTTATTCATTAAAATAAGTTTTAGGATAAGTTTGAAATTTTTTGAAAAGATTTGTTGAAAAGAAAAAGAGTAAGTATTGGAGTGTTTCATACCGGATCAAGTTTGTAACCAAAATTTTACTCACATTTAGAAAGAGAGAGAGGGGATTAGAAATGGTCTTACCCAGTTTTACTTTTGGTTTACGCCTAAGGAGTTTTCTTTATAATATAACTAGTGGTGGATGCAAACTTGATATTTTTTAATTTTACATCTAATTTTTTTTGGCAATTTGATGAATGAGGAAGATGGGTTAAATTTGAAATGTGTTCACAATTATTTGCTAGAGTAGTTAACAATATAGACATTCTTAGGAGAAAAAAATGTGTGAAAAAAGCTTCAAATATTTTTTTTGAATTATGTGCTTTATATAATAGAATATATATATATATATATATATTTTTTGAACTAAATATATATAGATATATGGTGTTTGTGTTTATGTTTATGTTTAAATTGATATACACGTATATATTTATGCACACATGAATGTTGTGTGTTGGGGCAGTGAAACTATGGTTATTGAATTGACTAATGATATTCTAATAGAAAATATATAAAAATTGAATGTGGCTAAATTGGAAGCTATCAAAGAACCTACGGAGATATCTTATAATTTTCTACAAATTTGTAGAAGTATAATTTTCCTATTGAACCATGTTAAATTTGAAACTTATAAGTTGATAACAATTGAGGTGGGTTCACACTGCAGTGGGTGAAATTCACAGGTAACTTGTTGGCTCATTAACTTATTATTATAGCTTTTGATCAGTAATGCTAGAGCGTTCAAATTTGGGTACCAAACTTCGGATTCCATTTGTGTCACCAATCACTGGTTTGGTTTTGTGACATTAAGATAGAGCCATTAAACTAATACATTGTTGACACATTCATTATTACAAGTAATGATTGTTGCTCTTGTAATGGTAGCTGTAGCGGTGGTAAGACTATAACTATTAATAACATTATATGAATCTCTCGTATTGACTTTTTATCACCTTCCATCCTATCACTACAAAAATAAGAAATGAGAAATAAAAATAGAGATGATAACCACTCCATACGGTGGATGGGAGAACAACTCTGGTAAACTAATTATGCATGTGAAAAATGCATATATCTATATTATTATGTATGTGAAGGTTTGTATTATTATTATAAATGCAAAGGCTTGTGATGGTGTTGATGTCTCATATTTTGGGTTTTCCTAACATCATATCCCTATAGTTGGTGTTTATGTAAAAATTATATTAAGAGGATGATGGGACTCAAAACTGAGATAATGACTCAAAACTGAGATAATGAGTTTGATAGAGAAGACACTTACCAATTGAACAACACATTCTATATGCGCATTCCTCTTTGTCATCATTCTTATACTATTACTTTTTTTCGGATTGCACATGCATCGCACAAACTACTAGTATATATATAGTAGTTAAAAAGAGGGAAAGTGTTTTACCCTTTACCTTGACCATTTAGGATTATTGTTAATGCAAACTTGAGCCTTACCGAACTTATTTAATTAGTGAATCTGTAGCTTAAAATATGATATGTTGGGGGAGACAATATATTCTCATTTTACTTTCCTGTTTACCCTTCCTATTACTGTGGCAATGAAAGCAAAAGGTTGAAATCATCATTCCAAACTTAAAAGCAAAATTTTGAAAAATAGAATTGCAGCAATCCAACTGTGAATCCTCGGCACAATATTTTGGAGAGTTAGCTGTCAATTTAAGAAGTGCTTTTGCTAAATTTTGGCTGCAAATGTGTTTCTTCTATTAATTGAGCTTATGCTTCAATTTTTGTTAATTTTAATATTCTTTCTTTTTGTATATCAGAGCTTCACTTTGGATAAAGAGAGTGGGAAAAGATGTTATATGCTAGGAGCTCGGGGGCTTACTATAGTATGGGGAGATACTCCAATATATTGGGCATGGAGATCTTTACCTCAATCAAGGTCTCCCTCCCTGCCTCTGCGTGTGCGCGCACATGCGGTTTTGTTTATATCAGTCTGTGGTAAACGTTCATATTTCACTTTCTTACGTGCATATAGTTTTAGTATGTGCAGATTCTCAGAAGTAGCGGAGCTTGTGTCAGTCTGTTGGCTCGATATTAAAGGCAAAATAGAGACTCGATTGCTGTCCCCAAAAACCACTTACGTAGCATTTCTTGTATTCAAATTTGTACGAGCTAACCAAGGATTTGAATCCCTCCCAGCAAAAGCATTGGTTAGATTTGTTGGTGATGAAGAAGAGAAGAGCAGCACTGTTTATTTGAAACAGCCATCGACACCTGTGACAAGCGAAGGACTAAGTGGACGGTTTCCCCAGGAGAGGAAGGACAAGTGGATGGAGGTTGAACTGGGAGAGTTTTTCAATGATCAAGGAGATGACAGAGAAGTGGTGATGCAATTGATGGAGATTGAACGAGGTAACTGGAAGTATGGCCTCGTTGTTGAGGGCATTGAGATTCGGCCTAAAATCCATACATAAATAAATAAATGAAGATTATGAATGTTGGCATGCTGCATTTTTTCCTTGAAACCTTTGTGTTGAACTATAGATACAAAATTAGAGGGTATGTTTGGTTTGTGTTTGAGAGATGCGTTTTAGAGATAAACAGTTCGAAAAGTTGTTTGGTTTGGTTTTTTTCAAAAGATGTTTTGGAAAATTATTTTGAGAGAGAGTTTTGGAAAAAGTGATTGATTTGATGTGTGTGAGAGAGAGATTTGTTTGAAAAACTTGTTTGGTTTACAAGTTTTGAGAAATTTTTTTGGGAAAATTTGTTTGGTTTGATTACTTTTAAAAACTTATTTGTAGAGAAAATTTTTCAAAATTTTTTCAGAAATACAAACCAAACGAAGAATTTTTTTTTATTTTATTTATTTTTATTTTTATTTTTTTCCCAAAAAAAACCTACATATATGAATAATATATATGATTATGCCATATGTGCAATATGTCAGTGTAGTGCTGGCGCCGAGCAAGTGGCTGCTTTGGATTTTTGAAAATTAGGCCTCATTTGACAAGTGATTTTTTTAGTTAAAAAGTTAAAAAGTTATTAAAAAAGTCAAAGAGTCAACAACTTATATCAAAAAGTCAAAAATTTTATTTTCTTTTTATTTTTTGCACATCTTTTCGTAAAAAATTAAAAAGTTATTTCAAATATGTTAAGTTTTTTTACATTATATTTTAGCCAAAAAATTAAAAAAAGTTACTAAAAAATCTTATTTCTAAACGAGGCCTAGTTTAAAAAAGGCCTCATAAATCTATTTACTGTTATACTTGTTTATGAATAAATTTTAAGAAAAAAGGCCTCCTAAAAAGCAAAATAAACAGCTTACTAATGAGGTGAATTATTTGAAATTGATGGGTGATTGATTTTTGAATGAATTACTGTTTACTATAGTTGTTGCAATTGCTTATGGGGAAAGAGAGTTTTCAAAAGTTAAAATTGATTAGATTATACATTCAATCAGTTATGTTAGGATAAAGATGTAATAGAATTGGCTAACAAGTTGAATAAATCAAGCTTGATTAGTAATTTTATAATTAAAAATTCTAAAATGGTGATGTTTACATGTACTTTATTATACTTCATTTATTTTTGAAGAACTTACCAATAAGTCTCATATATAAGGTTTAAGGCCCATCTAATCTTCAAACAAAACACTTGCACCAATTAGTCTTACACATTTTTAATTGTTACCAAAAAATCATATTTTTTTTTTTCAAAATTTACAGATACTGTTATATCTTACTATCGTCGGACTTTCGTCAAACGGTCACCAGAGACTCGTTGGAATGTTCAACATCACCGGAAAGTCGCTGGAGTATCGCTAGAAGTTCACCGGAGTGTTAAGAACGTTAATGGAAGTCGCCGGAATGTTCAGAACGTTCACTGGACGTTAAAAACATCACTGGAGACTCACCAAAATGTCTAGAATATTGCCGAAAAAAAAAAGAATAAATGAAGAAATTAGAGCAAAAAAAATAACAAAATGTGTTAAATATTGACAAACTAAAAGGAAAAAAAAAAATGAAACGACAAAAAACAGTAACAATGGGAAAAATATATGTTATTTTTCAATTTTTGTAACGTTTAAGCAAATAATCTCTAATATTGATCAAATTGAAAAGTAAGTTTTGAAACTGTAAAATGCTACAGTTTCAAAGCAAAAATCTATTAAGCATTTATCCTTATTAATCAAATTGAAAAACATGTTATGAAACTGTAAAATTTTACAGTTCTAAAGAATGTTATTAAACTGCAAAATTTTACAATTTTATACCATGATTCATTCCAGCACCAAAAAAATTTGAAACTGTAAAATTTTACAGTTTTCACCGCTTGTAACTAAAACTCGAAAACTACTTGTTCAATACTTGAAAATTTTCTCCATTAGAACAGAAAAAGAGAAGTGTATAACAGAGAAAATGTAGAAAACAATAAGAGATCGAAGAAGAGAGGCGAATATAGAGAGAAAATTGTACTCCGACAACTATTTTTTGTTTAGATCTAGCCAAATCTGATGTAGATCTACTCAGATCTGATGTAAATCTAAGTAAATCTACTCATCTTCTTTGTCGGAAATATATCTTCTTCACCGTCGGTGAGGGTGAAGTCAACGAGTTGATTTCGATGGTTGGTGGTTACCGATGAACCCCGATCAATGGAGAAAGACGTGATCACCGGTCGTCGTCCATGATAAAGAAGATAAGAGAAAAATGCAGAAAGAGAGAGAGAGAGAGAGAGAGAGAGAAAAAAACGTAAAGAGTGAGGCAAAAAACAGAGATAGAGAGAAAGGGAAAAGTAGGACTTTTGGGTCTACTCAAAAAGTTGTTGGATTAAATGGTGTCCACATATTTCAAATAGGACCTGTGAGTAATTTCTCCTTTATTTTTTATTTGGTACTCTAGTTTGGATTATTTTAATTCTTAATTTTTGGTTATGTTTGGATTATAATAATTTTGAGGGAAATGGAAATGTAAATGTAATTCAGGATTCTCATGATTTTAACATTTGAGGAGTTCCACTTACAAAAGCACCTTAAGTAATGAAGTTTAAATTTTTAAATAAAGTTTAAATTGCCAATTGGTCCAATTATGTTAAAAAATAATTAAAATGATTAAAGTATTTTATGTAATGGGATACGTTTCATAATTGAATTAATGTGATGTACTCTTTCTTTTCATAGATATTTATGTGATAGAAAGTAAGGCCTAAGTCTAATGTGACTGAGCATTTAACATTTCGGACCGCACGTAAAGAGATTTTTCCAGTCTCTGTCTTGTCACATGAATATCAACAAAATCATTCCAATGCGATCTATGTGACGAGAAAGTATTTTGTGTATCAAATAGACTACAGTCGGATACTTCTCTCTCATATGCATGTGGGCTCTGTCTTTGTTTTATTTTAACAAAGTATAGTCTACTTCAACAGCATCATTTTCTTCTTTTCTCGTTTATTCATTAAATCTAATAAAAATATTGTGGATTATAAAAATTTATTTTGAATTTTATTTTAAAAATGAATGTGTAATATAAATTTAAAATTAGTTAAATATGGGTCATATTCACAATAAATTTAGATCATTAATTTTTTCGAATTTGTAGCATGACTGTTAACCTAAAGTCATATCACAACAAGTCTTAGGTGATTTCGTATGGGAGTTCGTAAATACACTCCTTAGAAACGTGAGTGTTATGCCAGGAGAAATGTGTTCTGGTTGCCTTACTATTCTTTACAAAATGAGAAGGTTAATTTCAGTTTTTTATTGTCCTTTTTTTAATTTAATTTTCAAATTTCAATTTAATATATTTAGTTGTAGATTTTAATTTCAGTTTATATAGTCTAACTGAAGAAAATTCACTGAAATCATAATCTAATTTAGTGAACAAAAAACCAATTTTACAAGATAGACAATTTAAATTATAACTCTAAAATAGTAAAATGCTACATAAATAAAATGCGATATAAATAATAATTTTATAGTTCAACTCTGTGAGCTAAAATAGTAAAATGCTGCACAAATAAAATGTTTTTTATAAGCTTTTTTTTTAAATTATTATTATTATTATTATTATTATTATTATAAACAAATCTGGTATTGTGTGGTTAAATTTTGGAATGTCAAATGAGAACTAATTAATTTATATCAAAGTTTCACATCATTTTTTTTAAAGAAATGTTTAATTCAAGAGCAATACTCACTTACAACAAACTTAACAAATTTAATACAATTACGTCGATTTCTCTTTTAATAAGATTAAAATAATCAAAGCTTACGTAGATGGGGTGTAAACACATGAATAATTAATAATAAAATATACATTTTAGTAAAAAGGATATGATAACATTGTTGGCGAGAGTAGGGTGTAAATCACTTCTTATGATTCACAAAGAGAGGATTAAAACTGAACTAAACTCAATTTAAATTCACACACAAATTTCTGAAATACAAACAGAGCATATATTACAAATCTCTCTCTCTCTCTCTCCCTCTCTCTCTCTCTCATTTTCTTTCTCCCACACTCTTATCAAATAACTAACCACTCAATATATTTATAGGCTAACCTAACAATGTAAACAAACAATTTAAACACAAGAAAAACCACACAGCAGCAAACCAAAACCAAATTGAACTCCTATTTCTAGGAGGTTCTTGAACCTTCATTCTTGACTTTGCAGCCTCCAAATACACAATGGTGGACGGTGGTGAAGGTCCTGGTGAAGGTTCTGTTTGAATCAAGCTTACAATTCAACATCCTCCCCTTAAGCTTGATTTTCCACATTGCTTCATTCCAAGCATTGCTTTTAACCTGACAAACAAATCTTGCTTGAGGGGCATGGTAAAGACGTCCGCAATCTGGTCATATGTTCTGTAAGAAATAAGCTCCACTTCTTTGTTTTTCACATGTTCTCGGATGAAATGATAGCAAGTGTCAATATGTTTGCTTCTTTCATGATAAACTGGATTCTTTGCTAGAGCAATTGCTGACTGATTGTCGACGTAAACTTCTGTGGGATTGTTTTGTGGAAATCCCAAATATTTCAACACATTCCTGATCCATATACAATAGTAGACAGCTGAGCTGACAGCAACATACTCAGCTTCACAAGATGACAAGGTCACAATAGCTTGCTTCTTTGATGACCATGTAAAAGTTGTATCTCCCATGAAAAATGTAAATCTAGTTGTGTTTTTTCTTTCATTCAGGTCTCTTCCCTACTCGCTATCTGAATAACCAATAAGTCTAAAGTCTTGAATCTTTGTATAGAATAATCCATCATCGATGGTACCCTTGATGTAATAGAGTATTCTCTTTGTCAAGATAACGAAATTCTAAACAAAACTGTGACTTTACAAAAAAATTGTAGAATCATTCTAGTGTGATTTTTGTGGCAAGAAAGTATTTTGTGTATTGGACACTCTAGGATAGTGTACCTCTCTCTTGCATGCATGTGGGCTCTATCTTTGCTTTATTTTGATAAATTGTAGTTCACTTCAACAAAATCATTTTCTTCTTTACTCATTTACTCATTTAACCTAATAAAAATACTATGGATTATGAAATTTTACTCCGAATCTTAACCTGAAAGTAAATGTGTGATGTAAATTTAAAATTGTTGAGGCTGTGATATTGATGGTGGATGGGTTGGACCAGTCCGTGTCTTTCATGAGTTTGTTGGTTATTGAATCCTTGATGTGTGCTTGCAAGAAGGTCCAAAGGGGGAAGTAGTCCCCCAACGGACACTTCGACGATTAAGTTAGACCAAGGCAGGTAGTAATTGGTTTGAGAGAGAGAGAGAATAAGAGAATGAAAAACTTAACCTCTAACGTATCTCGATGACTTCCTTATATCCATTGCTCATCATTTCCTTGTCCATTCCAACATGTCTTGTTGGCCGAAAGTCTATGACCTAGTTAACATCGTTCATAGGATTCTACATACTTCAGTGTAAGGGGTCTTACTATATTTAATGCTATAGTGGCCTCATTAAATGGCTGATATGTGGGTGCAATAACTTTGCAGGATCTTTGTCTACTTACGTGGCTAATTCCCTGCTAGACAAGTGTTTGAATGCTATTGGCCCTAGGCTAGCATTGGCTTCTCAAAGTTGTTGGGCTTTAACACTTGGGCCTTGAGCTGGGCCCCTTTGGGTGCCCATCAGTATCAGTAGTCCCCCATTCCTAAGTGCAGCTTTAGTCCAACGACGGAAATAAGAAAGAAGAGAATAGTCTACCAAGACGCTAAAGAGAGGACCAAAGGGGAAAAAGGGGAGAGATGGTGGGCGACTGGGAGCGATCATGGTTTGGTGGGCAACCGCGGATGTGACCGGCCATTGACGAGGGAGTCCCACTAGTGTGGTGGTTGATCAACCTGTGTGGTGGCCGACCATTGAGGAAGATGGCCGACCAACGTGGTAGTCGACCGCTGAAGGGACCGATCATGGAGTGAGGTGATCGATCTACGTGGTGGCTGACCAACGTAGTGGTCGACCTCTGAAGGGATCGACTGTTGAAGGAGGTGATCGACTGACGTGGTAGTCGACCTCTGAAGGGATTGACCGTTGACGGAGGTGACCGACCTACGTGGTGATCGACCGACGTAGTGGTCGACCTCTGAAGGGATCGATCGTTGAAGGAGGTAACCGACCGACGTAGTGGCTAACCGTTGAAAGAGATGGCCGATCGACGTGGTGGTCGACCTCTGAAGGGATCGATCGTTGAGGGAGGTGACCAACCAACATGGTGGGGATTGACCGTTTGAGGAAAGTTACCGACTGACGTGGTGGTCAACCTTTGAAGGGATCGACCATTGAATGCATTTATGGTGCATAGGGCTCGAGGGATAGGAAAACACGTGATGATGTGAAGTGGAATAAATGGGGGAGAGGAAAGAGAATGAGTGCAATGAAGGAGCGATCAAGGCTGTACACGTGGGGCAATCTGGGCCATTGATAGGGGATGTGAAACGGTAGTGGGAAGAGAAGGGGCTGTATAAGGGGGGAGTTGGAAATGCGGGGTTTTAACTTGGTTGATTTTCAAATTGGCGAACTTTAACTACGATTCTTGGAATAAAGGTAAGCTCTGGGCATTCGGACTTGTGCGTTTTTCTTACCTGATTGTGAAAAATCGGCACATTCCAGACTTCAGCGCCTACATCTTGTTTGATTCTCCCCTCTTTCTCATTGCAAATTTCCTTACCCCTACAAGCGAAGCAATATATAGAAACGTGAAGAAGATGGCACAAAACAAAGCGTTGGCCATGGCGTCTGATGCGTTAGGAGAGGATGACAGAATGGCTTTGGCAGAAAATATAGAGTAGAGAGGTTGGTAGAGAGGAGGGCGGGGAGACTGGCCAGGCCCATTCGGCAGACGATGATTGTAGCCGTCAAGCCGATTAGTCAAGTGGCGCCTGACCATTGGCATACGAAAGTTGACAAGTTGACCTTAACGACGGAGGATATAGAAGAAATACGCAAGAAATATTAGATTCCGACGGAGGTGGGGTTAAAACTGCCAATGACGACAAAGAGGGCATCAAACGCGAGACCGATAGAGTTCATGCTGTATGAAGAGGCACTCCGTGGTGGGTTGAGGTTGCCGATCCCATAGCTAGTCATTGACATGCTGAATCAGCTAGAGGTGGCACTAGACCAATTGATGTCGAATGCCTAGAAGATCCTATTCGCATGCATGATCTCATGGCCACGGGCGACTGAGGGGGATATGATGTCGGTGGATGAGTTTTTCTTGTGTTATAAAGTGTTGGGGCAACAAGAGACATGGGTGACCCTGCAAGCGATGGCAGGAAAATGGTTAGTGGCAGGGTTGCCCTCATCCGTGAAAGGGTGGTGGACAAAATGGTTTTTTGTATCGACAAATGAGGGAAGAGGGTTCGGACAATGTGGAAGACCCCCACCAAGTCATTGGAGCTGAAGTTAGACCCGGCGGCAAAAAGGCGAGTGAAGTTGGTGAAGAGGTGGAGAGAGAAAGAAGGGGTTAGATTGGATGACCTGATTAAGTTGTTGGCCTTGTTTGCCTTGAAATTAGGGCCAGAGCCTGTGGAAGAGGATCTGGCTCCTGAGGAGATAGAAGCTATGAAAAAGACCCAAGAGGCGAAGGAGCAACGGGTGGTGGTGGTGGCGGCGGAGAAGTATAAGGAGAAGGAGTTGGGACTTGTCTCGAAGCCGGTTGCAACGATGTGCATCTTGCCGTGTCCTAAAGGTGTAGAAGAGGGAGATTGGGAAACGTTCGTGCCACTAAAAGCCCCTATGGATCCGATCAAGGAAATGAACAAAACGAAAGTGGAACGAGTGCTGAAGAAAAGGAAGGTGCCAAGGGAGGGTAAAAAGATGAGGAAGGAAAAAAGGAGAAAGGGAGAGACTGAACCAGTAGTAGAGGAGGTGGGAACGCCAAGACCTGGAATGATGACTAAGGGAGGGGAGGAGGAGGACCCACCAGTGACGGAAATGGTGGACTTGGGGGGAAAGAGTATGGGGCAGCTCAATGATCGCCCCCCAGAACAAGAAGTAGGTGGCGCTGAGCTAGTAGTGAGAGCCCCTTCATCCAAATGAGAACGTTTGGCAAAGCAGGATGTGGAAAGAAAACGCCTTGCCCTGGCGCAAGAAGGAAATGTGGGAGGAAGCCCAAGCGTGGAGATTAGGGGAACCGTCGTTCGCCACTTGAGTGCAGTGATTGGTCGGTCACTAGCTGAAGGGGGGAGTCGTCAGACATGACATTGACAGCGTGAGCGGTGGCGGAGTGTCTGTTGGGCACTATAGAAGATGCTGCCGTAAGGGGCGTCTCCAGGTTTGGGGAGGTTGAGCTGATGAGGGCCCTATGTTCATCGCAGAAGGAGTCCCTGACATTGGTAGCTGCACTTCTAGGCAAAGTAGTAAAGGCGAGGATGGACATAGAGCCCCTCAAGGAACAATTGAAGGCTGTAAAGGCAGAAGGCGGGCGGTGGTAAAAAATGGCACGAAGTGCCTGTGCCAGAGGCCTGATGTATGTGAAGTAGGCTAAAAACAAGGAGGTATTAGCAGTGGTGCATGGGTTCGTGGCTGAGAGAGCCACGGCGGGGCAGATGGAGGTGGCTGCAGCGTTGGTGACCATAATGTTAAACTGAACCACGCTAAGTTTGAGCTAGAGGCAGCGCGCCATGAGGTGGTGATGCTGGAGTTTAATTTGGCAACCGAGCAAAAAAAGACTGGCGAGGTCCAGGACGCCTGCACCACTACCAATGAGAAGTTGGAAGAGGCCCTTGCCAACAACGAAGAACTACGTGATCAGACTTTGAAGGAGAAAGAGGACGCAAATGCATGAATTGCAAAATTGAAGAGGGGCCTCGCTACTACAAAAGAAGCATTGAAGGAAAAAAGGAAGAAATCGGTAGAGCTGACTAGAATTTTGTTGTTAAAGAGAGCTGCCTACTCTATGGCGCAGCTGTGGAGCAATATAAGCAGTTGACAGAGTTCTAAATAGCCATAGATGCTGCTATAGCCACTAGTCTGGCTAGGGGGAGAAGATGGGGCAAGTCCTTCTCATATGATGGTAGTTGAGCTGGTGGAAGGGCAGACTAAGGCAGAGATAATAGAAAGCTTTCAACAGTCTGACGTCTACAAGTATCAACTGAGCCTGTACTGGGATAGTGGGTGGATGTGCTACCAACGAAGGGTGAAGGAACTCTTCCCAGACATGGACTTTAGCCATGTGAAGCCAAGGAAAGGAGACATTGCCCAGACTTCATTGGATGAGGGTGTTGAGGAAGAAGACCTAGCATCTAGCGGGGACGAAGGAGAGGGAGAGGGGGCAGAGTGAAGACGTGCCATAGCCTTGTGCGCTTTGTTTTGCTTGACGTTACTTGTGTAAAGTTTTAATTTGCTTTTGTAAAGATTAGTATAGTTTGTAAGAAGTTTGTGTTTACACTACAAAGATTGTGTGTCTAATTGTTGAATTAAAATTTTTTGTGTTGGTTGTTGTGGTTTGTTTTGTTTTGTTTTTTTGGTTTTTTGTTTTTTTGTTTTTTTTTTTTGCATGGGTGAGCTAGCTTTGTGCATAGTGTTGTATAAAAAGGAATATTTTGTGAAAGAAAGAAATTCATTTGTAAAAACAATCATGTGGTTAAAAATAATCATGGTTATATAAAAGTGGTTTTACGCTTACTAGAAGGTGTGGTAGACTTGACTGGATTGAGGGTTACTGGACTTGGCCAGATCAAGCTTGAGACTCAGTCTACTGAGGCGAGCTTGGCTTAGTCTGGTTGAGTTCTTCAGGGTAAGTCTGGATGAGACTTGTCATGCTCAGTCTGGCTGAGGCTTGCTTGACTCAGCCTCGTTGAGCTCTTCAGGTTCAGTTCGGCTGAGACTTGTGATGCTCAGTTTAGCTGAGGCTTGCTTGACTCAGCCTGGCTGAGCTCTTCAGGTTCAATCTGGCTGAGATTTGTGATTTTCAGTCTGGCTGAGGCTTACTTGACGCAATCTGGTTGAGCTCTTCAGGTTCAGTCTGTCTGAGACTTATGATGCTCAGTCTGGCTAAGGCTTGCTTGACTAAGTGTAGTGATCCCGATTTTGACCCTTCTTTCATGTGTTTGCCACTTCGACTGGGCAAGTCGGGGATCGAGCTGCCTAGTCAGCTAGCGGGGGTCGAGGGGGTAGCGCCCCTTGGCGGGTCCGACGGTAGCGCCCTGGCGGGGTCGAGGGGTAGCGCCCCCGAAGTAAAAATGCAAAATACATTCGAAGTTGCTTGTCCGATCGAGCGACCGTTTATGCGCTCGAGCGGAGAATGTTTGGTTCCAGAAGTTTGATCTGTCTGCAAAAGTACTGGGAAGATGTATTCGATGCTTGAGCAGGGCTTTCCACGCTCGAGCGGACCATGCTATATCAGTTCATGAATCTGATATTTCAGATCACTTTTGTATCTCTCTCTCTCTCTCTCAAAACCTTTCCTCTCCCTTCTCTCTATATTTTCCTACGCCAAATTGGATCAAAACCTTGATTTCTCAAGATCCATTAGAGTTTTGCCATAGGTTCTTCATCAAAGTTGGTTAACTTCTCGAGGGTTTCATTGTGTGCGGTGAAGATCGAGTTTCGACACCGTTGATTTTGGGGGTTTCATCTCATTTCTTTTTCAAAACTTGAGGTAGGGACTTTCTTAGAGTTATATATATATTTTTGCAAGATCTAGATGATTTTCGAAATCATCCTTTGATAGCATTGAAAATTGATTGTTAATAAGTTGAGCGATTTTGAAAGTGGATTTGTCTCTTATTCTTTTAAAATGATCTTATGGGTTTTGATTTTCACTGATTGAAGAAAATATGATTTTGGGAAGTTTTCTTTCAAAAGATTTGAGTTGTATAGTTTTTGTGAGAAAACCTAGAATTTGGGGATTTTTTTTAAAAAGACTGAAAATCCATAAATGATATTGTTATATTTATTTTGTGTGTCAAAATAAATGAATGTTTGGAAAATTTCTTATTTATATTTATATAAATGATGAATTTCAGGGAATATGAGAATTGTTGTTCATTTTGAAAATTATTGTTCAAAATGTTAAAATAGCCTTGAAATGACTAATTGTTAAGGATACTTGAGAAGAGGGAATTGTATTATTCCTTGGATGATGAATTGGAATAAAAGTATTTATATTCATCTTGTGTAATTGGCTATCAATTTATTGATTACATTAAACTTTGAAAGTTGATTTGAAAACTTGCATTGAGAAAAGAATGTTGAGTAACAAGTTTCCATGAATTGGTTTTGGGATAAATATGGTGGTAAGTCTTGATAGGTGGTGTAGATGAAATTGAATAGGTATCGAGCCTTCCAGTTAATACTGGTAAAAATGACAGATTATAAGTGTCGAGCCTTCCAGTCAATGCTGGTAAAAATGACAAATTGGTGGTACTTGTATAGTCTACTTGCAGACACCAACTTAAGGATTACCAGAGTCGTATTTACCGCTTTTGAAATGAATTGTTAAGTTTTGAAGAATTGAAATTGCTTGACATCATTAAGCATGATGGTTTTCAAAGATGAAGATGTGATTTTCTTTCAAAAGGGCATAGCATGGCATGTGCATTTCATCTCTTGAGACTTGTATAAAATGTATATACTTTATTAAGGATTTCCTATTGGGCTTTATGCTCACCCTGCGGGATTTTTGTGCTGGAAAAGATGTAATGATGCCGCCTAACTAGAGGCGAGGAAATGTGTGTTGAGAGTACGAGACTCTCATTTTGCTGTGACTCTGTGTGTAAGCCAAGGGCTGTATGTGTGTGGGTTTGAATAACCATTTTGTGTAACCAGGCTCAAGCCGTGGAAACTTATAAACCTTTTGGGGGTATTTATTTGTTTATTTACTTGTTGTTGGATTAATATATTGTTGCATGAAGAACTATTGTATCATATAATGTAAGTTTGGAGATTTATATTCGGTTTTCCTTGAAAGAGCCATGATTGTTGTATTATCATTTGCGCTAGAAATTTGGGGCGTTACGCTCAGTCTGGCTAAGCTCTTTAGGTTCAGTCTGTCTAAGACTTGTGATGCTCAGTGTGACAACCCTCACCTTAGATTAATGCTAAATTGTGACTGAGAATGATAAGTAACTTATTTGACTAAGATTCTGAATTGATTGCAAGAGTATACAGTTTTAAATGTATTTCTATATGTTAGTCATTAAATGATCTGTTCATGTTTTATCTTTGAATTGCGAATTGAAGGCCTTATCGGCGGCCGAATCTGAAATTGATTTGTGCTATGTGTTAATTAGAATTTATGTGATTTTATGGTAAATTTAATTGAAATGTGATTTGGAGTGACTAAATTAGATTAAATAAAGTTAAAATACATTAAGTTGCACTTACTACCATTTTGCCATCTAGTGGGGCACTTTACAAGTCTTGTTTAGAGCTTAGTCTTGCATCATTTCTTCATTCATCTTCTTGCCCAAAATCGTGAGAGAGAGGGAGATAGCAGGAACTTGGTTTCATTGAGAATTTATCTTGGAGACTTAGAAGAATTGAAGAGAATTGCATATTTGAGCTATCACACCTAGAATTCAAGACCTAAGGTAAGGAAATCACTTTCTTAATTATGAATTTGAGCTACTCCTTGCATGGTTCATGGTAAATTGGTGATCTAAGTCAAGAATTGGTTTAAAATGTTGAATTGAGTAGCTAATTCATGCATGCATGTACATGTTCTTGGAATTTGAGGTTGTTTTCATAAAATCCTCACATGCATGTCCATTTTCTAGGTGTAGTTCATGAATTCATCATGTTTTTGGAAGGATTGACTCATTTGATCATGTGTTAGAAGCTTTGAATTCAATTGAATACATGCATGTTAAACGTACATCTTGTTCTTGAAGTTTTGTTTGAAATTATGTTCAATTGACTTACCTTTAGGCTTTGATTTCACAAATTGATCTTTAAATCATGTTGTGTTATGGATTTTAAAGTGTTTTCCAGAAAATTAGCCCAAAAGGATCGGATTTGACGTTTTAAAAGTTGAGTTTGTGCTTGGAGGTTCAATTTGGAAATTCCAAATTTTGGACCCACGCTCAAGCGTAGGACTTCACACTCGAGTGTACACTCTGAGTCTTTCACTTCCGCTCGAGCATAGGAAGCCACGCTCAAGCGTGAAATGCGTATACCCAGAAGTTCATTTGTTTTGCAGTCCGCTCGAGCGAAGGACTTCATGTTCAAGCGTGGACCTGAGTCTTATGCTCGAGCGTAGATTGAGTGCCCATCGAGCGTGATTTTTGTGCATCCAGCACTTTTCATGAAGTTTGCAGTCTGCTCACGCGTAGAAAGTCACGCTCGAGCGGAGCTCCTTTGTCTGCATGTTTGCTCGAGCGTAGAAAGCCACGCTCGAGCGTGGATCCCTGTTTCAGGAAATTTTGAAAAGTGTTTTAAAGTGTATCCTTGCATCCTCTTTCCATCCTAGGCATTCCAAGGGCATATTTAAGGCATCTTAAGGAGGATGTTGACGTAGAACCACACCAAGACAAGATAGGGGTTAAGTTATCAAACCCAAGTGTGTAACTCAGTGTGTGTTCATTCTGTAACTGTGTAGGGTTGGCATCCGAGGACGCTCATTAGCTGCTTATAGCCCAGTGCTCTGTGAGTAACAATGTTGTAAAGATATGTTCAATTATGAATATTTTCTGAATGATCTACTGTACTGCTTTCTGAAATGATATTTCTTACTGAATAAATGTTTGTCCTATTTTTGAACTGTATTCGTGGCATTCATAGCAATCTACTGTTACTGTACTGTTATTGCTACTGTTACAGAGATCTCTGTCGGTTCCCATGTTTGGAACCATTACTGTTTACTGTTATGATGGCTATCAACTAACTGTTCGGTCTGTTAAGACCTACTGTACTGTTTTGCTATTGGATGTATCACATATAACTGCTATGGTTTCTAAATGACTGATATGACTGTTTCTTGACTGGAAGGACATTCATTCTTAACCTCTTTACATAGTTGTTATTCACTGGGCTTTAGCTCACTATTTATATTTATATGTAGGTGTCCAAGCACCGGACCGGAGCTAGGAACGTCGGGTTAACTCCCTTTTTGTCAAGCCAACCACTATACCTCATTGCGAGGTTCCAAGTTCTTCCAAGCTAAGGCTGTTTTGGGGTGTCCCAGTTTCACCCTTGTCTCTGTTCTGTAATAAACATCGTGGACTTGACTGTATAGCTACGGTGTAGGGATTTGGTCCCTAACCTGAATGTTTGTGTGCATGATGTATATATCTTTTGTTTATGAATGTGTTTTGTTTACAAAAGTCTTTTCACATTTAGACTGTCACAGCTCATTGAACATCTTTTATTACTGTTTTGGCTTCCGTCAACCCCTGTACTCTGTATTACTGTAAGGCCTCGGTGTCCCACATTGGGAATAGAGAGGGAGTTCCTAGGCTATAAAAGTAAAAGCTTGGACCCTTATATAACATCGAGGCCTTTTCCCAAGTGCTGAAATCCCTATTAGAACTCCCCAGTTAAGCGTGCTTAGGCTGAAGTAGTTCTAGGATGGGTGACCCACTGGAAATAACAAATCCGTGCGGGGGTGGCCTAAAGCAGACAATATCGATGACGTGTAAAGGGTCGGGGCGTTACAAATGGTATCAGAGCCGACTCTCCGGAGTACCGAGTGTGGGCCCCTGGCGTCTCTCGGTGCATGTGGGCGGGCTTGCGAGCTGGCAGGCTACTGCACGGGGACGTGTAGCCTTATGGGGGGTGGATTGTAAGGCCCCGGTGTCCTACATCGGGAATGGAGAGGGAGTTCCTTGGCTATAAAAGTAAAAGCTTGGACCCTTATATAGCATCGAGGCCTTTTCCCAAGTGGTGAAATCCCTATTAGAACTTCCCAGTTAAGCGTGCTTAGGCTGGAGTAGTTCTAGGATAGGTGACCCACTAGGAAGAACAAATCCGTGCGGGCGTGGCCTAAAGCGGACAATATCGATGACCTGTAAAGGGTCGGGGCATTACAATTACTGTCTTTACTATTAAGCAAGCCTTCGATAATCACGGATTACTGGCCGGTTACGGTGCTAAACCCATAGGGGCGGGTTTGGGTCGTGACACTTAGTCTAGCTGAGGCTTGCTTGACTCAGGCTGGCTGAGCTCTTCAAGTTCAGTCTGGCTGAGACTTGTGATGCTCAGTCTGGCTGAGGCTTGCTTGACTTAGGCTGGCTGAGCTCTCCAGGCTCAGTCTAACTGGGACTTGTGATGCTTAGTCTAGCTGAGGCTTGCTTGACTCAGTCTGGCTGAGTTCTTCAAAAGAAAAAAAAAGTACAACACAAAGAATGAGGATTGAAAATTGTTGGCATTAAAGCACAGTCCTGTGCTCATAAGTTTGTACATTGTATGGTAAGGGCAAAAATGAACAAGTGTTCTGAACAGCAAAGTGAACCATACAACAATTAAACCATACAAAAGGCAGAAGACGTTGTTTTATTGGAAATATCACTTCAGGTGCTCTGCATTTCATGGATGAGGGAGGTCTCGGCCCGCCATATCTTGGAGACGGTAAGTGCCTAGGCGGGGTCTAGTTTTAATGATGTAAGGTCCTTCCCACTTAGCTGCTTGCTAGCCCTCGGTCGGGTTTTTGGTGGCGAGAGTGGCTTCTTGTAAGACTAGGTCTCCCACTTCGAATTCTTGGGGTTTGACTTTGCGATTATAATGTTTCTGCATTCTTTATTGATATAAGGCCAGCTTGACGGCAGCTGACTCTCGTAGCTCTTCAATCAAGTCCAGTTTGGCTCATTGCAACTCGTTGTGTAGTTCTATGTTCGGGTGTATCATTTGGAGAGTTGGGAGACCGAGCTCCACGGGATAATCGCTTCAGCGCCGTATGTTAGCCGAAAAAGGGTTTCGCCGGTAGGACTTCTTGCTGTCGTTTGATAGACCTAGAGTACATTTGGGAGCTCGTCTACCCAGAGTCCTTTGGCGGCTTCCAACTTGATCTTGATTATTTTTAATAGGGAGTGATTGATGACTTCAACCTGCCCGTTAGCTTAGGAGTGGCCAGGAGAAGAGAAACAGGTCTTGATGTTAAGCTCTGTGCAGAATTCTCTGAATTTGGCGTTGTTGAATTGCTTGCCGTTGTTGAAGACAATGGCATGAGGGACCCTAAAATGGCACACAATGGACTGCCAAATGAACTTGGTGGTATTCCGTTCAGTAATCTTAGCAAGAGGCTCCGCTTCCACCCACTTGGTGAAGTAATCGATGGCGACCACAACGAACTTTACTTGGCCTTTGCCGGTAGGCAATGGACCGACAAGATCAATGTCCCACTTGGCGAAAGGATAGGGGCTGCTGAGCGTGATCAATTTTGCTGGAGAGACATGGGGGATGTTGGCGAAGTGTTGGTATTTGTCACATTTGAGTACAAAGTCGGTGGCGTCCTGGTGGAGCGTGGGCCAAAAGTAGCCTATGCGAAGGATTTTATAAGCTAAGGACCATCTCCCGGAATGGTTGCCGCAAACACCTTCATGAACCTTGCTTATCACGTAGGTAGCTTGGTCAACATTTAAACATCTGAGGTATGGTCGTGAGAATCCCCGTTTGTACAAGATGCCATCGATAATGACTTAATTAGACGACTCAGCCCGGATTTTGTCGGCCTCCTATTTATTCTCTGGTAACTCCTTATTCTAAGAATGGGATGATCTTGTGGGCCCATGGCATAGGCTCCTCTTGGAGCAAGTGAAACTTCTGTTGAGCTAGTGAAACTGTTGAGTGAGCCAGGTATTTAACTCGGATACCGTGGCTGATGTCGGATTGGTCTGCTGAGGCTAATAGGGCCATTTCATCTGCTTGGGAGTTCTCTGACCTAGGTACATGCTTGATGTGAAAACTATTAAAGAGACAGGTGAGGAAAAGAGCGATGTCTCTGTACGACCGCATTGTTTTCTCCTTTGCATCAAACTCGCCTGTTATCTGTTCAACAACCAACTGAGAATCACTAGACACACAGAAATGGTCAACTCCAATGTCTCTGGCTAGCTAAAGACCTGCTATTAGGGCCTCATATTCGACCTCGTTGTTACTTGCGGCGAACAGAAATTGGAGAGCATACTTGAAATATTCACCCTTGGGGGTGGTGCGGATAAAGCCAACTCTACTACCTTCTTTGCGAGATGAGCGATCAACGCTAAGAGCCTAGGAATGGGGGTCCTCTATATTAGGAATGACGTTTTCAGATGTTGGGGATATGTCAGGAATGGGATTGGTGAATTCTAAGATAAAATCTATAACGGCCTGGCCTTTGATGGCTGTTCGAGGTTGGTAGGAGATCTTGTGCTGGCATAGTTCGATAGACCACTACATGAGCCTTCTTGATGATTCTGGTAGTTGCATAACCTTTTTCAAAGGCTGGTCAGTGAGGACCACTATGGAATGGGCTTGGAAACAGGATTGAATTCGTTTGGACGCGATGACCAGGGCTAGGGCCATTTTTTCTAACAAGGGGTAATTTTGTTCCGCCCCCTGAAACGCGCGGTTAATGCAGTAAACTGGGCATTGGACTGAGTTTTCTTCTCTGATAAGGGCAGCACTGACCGCAGTGCTGGAAACAACTAAGTAGAGAAAGAGGGTCTTTTTTGCATTGCTTGAGAGAAGAGAGGGGGGTTGGCCATGCACTGTTTCAGTTGTTGGAAGGCCTCCTTGGATTCAGAGGTCCATTCAAAAGCCTGCCAGAGAACTTTGAAGAATGAAAGACACTTGTCAGTTGCTCGCGGAATGAAGCGGTTAAGGACGACAACTCTTCGAGTAAGCCGTTGGACCTCCTTTACTGTTCGGGGAGATTGCATTTCTATTAAGGCCTTGATCTTCTCTGGATTGGCCTCAATACCTCTGTAGCTAACTATGAAACCCAAAAACTTACCAAACCCAACGTCGAAGGCGCACTTCTCTGGGTCCAGCTTTATCTTATGTTTGCGCAAGGCCTAGAAGGTCTCTCGCAGGTTTGCTAGGTCATCGGAGGAGAGTTTTCTTTTGACGAGCATGTCGTCGACGTAGACCTTCATATTCCGACCTATCTGGTTTTTGAAAATGGCATTAACTAGGTGTTGGTAAGTGGCCCCGCATTCTTCAAACCGAATGACATTACACGATAATGATAAGTTCCTCTGTCAGTAATGAAGGAGGTGTGCTCCTGGTTAGCTGTGTGTATTAAGATTTGATTATAGCCTGAAAAAGCATCCATGAAGCTGAGCATCTAGTGTCCTGCCGTTGCGTCGACCAATAGATCTATCCTGGGTAGTGGGTAGCTATCCTTAGGACAAGCTTGGTTGAGGTCGGAGTAGTCACCGCAAAGTCTCCATTTTCCATTGTTTTTGTAGACCAAGACCACATTGGATAACCATTTGGGATAGTCTACATTTCTAATGAATTGGGCCTTCAAGAGCTTGTCCACCTCAGCAGCGATGAGATTGTTGCGTTCTGGATGAAAAATGTGCTGCCTTTGGCGAAACGGCTGAAATTTGGGTTCAATACTGAGGTGATGAGTAATGAAAGAAGGGTCAATACCTGGCATGTCGGAGTAGATCTAAGCAAAGACATCGTTATGCTTGGCTAAGAGGGCAATGAGGTCGGCCATGGCCAAAGGGGCAGTTGGCTGCCAATTTTGGCCATCTTCGTCGGGTCGGTGGGGTCAATGGGTACTTCAACTAGTTCTTCCACTTGTTTCCCTCTGATTAGCTCTTCCTTATCTCTGACATTAAGGCCTTCTATGATCATGGCCTCCCTTATTCTAACCTTCTTTAATGAGGCGACATTGCATTCTCGGGCCACCGTCTGCTCGCCCCTCACCGTGCCGACCCCCTGATCGGTTAGAAATTTCATGGCCAAATGGTACGTGGAGGTTACAGCTTGGAAGGTGTTGAGAGCTATGCGTCCAAGTATGATGTTGTAGGCGGAAAGGTAGTCAACAGTGAGTGTGGGAGCCGAATTTCAATTGGGTCAATAGGGACGAATGGACGAGTTCAGTCCGGGACATAACCTTTATTCGGCATTGATCCTAGTCAATTGAAGAGTCGAATAAAATAATCGGCATTCCAGCCAGTAGAACAAAGGCCGAGTAGAAGTACATGTAATGGATCGAGGATAGGCCTGGCCCTAAGGCCCAAATAGAATAATATAAACACAGGATCATCAGTAAGAGAAAAATATGTGAGAACTAGTACACTTAACTTAAAATACAAGCAATCGAGAGAGTTTATACTGACTTATCCGTTGGAGTGCTAATTCCGGCACCCCCGACCGGAGTGTTCATTCTTTTTCAAGTTGCCAATTGAGGATCTCGAGTGCCCCATTGGATCCAAAGAGTATTTCTAGAACCACTTCCCTATAATTGGCGCCGTCTGTAGGAAATACTAAAGCATATCCATAGCGGGCATGACGGAAGATCCTCCGGCAGTCGCTGTCGACCCTACGTCGCAAGATGAAACCACTCCAAGCAATATGCTTGGGCCAGAGAACATTACTGCGAGAAGGGCCTTGAACTTCGATCCACCCTCGCCATCAGTACATGAGGCAATGCAAGTGCTTATGGAGCAAGCAAAGCAAAACGAGCAGAGGTTGGAGAACATGATCGCTGAGAACGAACGTCTCCGTCAGGATTTGGCCTTGGAAGTGGCGGAGTCCAAACAAGCTGTACGCCAAGATCCGGAACGACCTCTGAGGGCAGGTGGTCGACGACCTCGAGTCTGACAACAAGACACTGACAGTGACTCTGACTCATTATTCCTGGAGCCCCAAAAGAAGGGTCGACTCGAAGCTATCAGTTCCTCTGAAGAGAGTGTACGTATAAGGCATAAGCGAAGAAGAAACAGTTGAGACGAAGAAAACCAACATGATCCCTTTGTGCGACAGATCGCAAGGGCGGCTCTGCCCAAAAAGTTCAAAGCTTCGTCGTTCACTCTCTATGATGGAAAATTAGACCCCACCGATCACATCCGTCACTACAAGCAAGCCATGACACTGCATGCAGATGACGAGACCCTCATGTGCCGAATATTTCCCAGCAGTCTGGGACCATTGGCTGTCAGGTGGTATTATAAACTGGAGCCGGCTTTGATCAAAAGCTTTCACCAACTCCAAAAATCTTTCAGGGTAAGGTTCGTCACTAATGAGGTCCAACCGAAACAAGCCGATTCTCTGTGGGCAATGCAGATTCAACCAGGGAAAACCCTTCGTGCGTATTCGGTGTGGTATTGGGAACGTTTTAATCTGGTAGATGATGTTGCAATAACTCCATGGCCATCACCGCCTTCAAAATGGAGTTACATTCAGACAGTGCCCTCCGCAGCTCTTTGTCCAGACGGCCCCCAAAAACGGTCTGGGCATTGATGAAAAAAGTTGAGGAATACTGCAAAGTAGAAGACGATGCCCTCCGGGTCAAAGATGGGCATAAAGCCGCTAAGACGGCCCAGCCTGAAGTCGTGCAGCCGATAAACGCTGTACCACCATGAAGCCCTGAATCACGGAATCGGGCTAAGTGAGATAGAAGACGGGATTCACGCCGATCAAACGACCAGTGTCCACACCGAGCTAATGAGCAACTTCAAGTGGATAGCAGGCACCCGAGGCACGTCGACAAGAAATACACGGACTTATTGGATCCAATCAGTGTGGTTATGGCCAAGGTTCAACACCTTTCGTTTTTCAAATGGCTATAAAAAATGATGGGACCTCCCGACACTAGAAGACGGGATAGGCGGTGCGAATATCACAAAGATCACGGTCATGATACTGACAGTTGCTATGCTTTGAAAGACCACCTTGAGGAGTTGGTACAAGACGGTCGGCTCTAGTAATATGTCCGAAAGAACGCAACCAAAACAGTTGCCCTTCGGCAAGATTCACCTCCGCTTGGCGTCATCCATATGATATACAGCCTGCCAACAGCCCCGACCGTGCATGCAATTTAGTCACATCCAGTCTCCCAAAAAACAAATCACACCAGCAAAACGGCCCCATGAAGCTCCGAATATTGCCTTTGACGATTCTGATTTGATCGGCGTAACACTCCCCCAGATTGATCCATTGGTTGTTGAACTACGCGTAAACCGATTTACCATTGAACGCATTCTCATAGACCAGGGGAGTACTTTGGAGGTTATGTATTACAAGACCTTCATCAAACTCGGGTTTAACGAATCAGATCTGTCTCCGGCTCCTTATCTATTATTCGGCTTCAACGCAAATCCAGAGTACCCGTTGGGGAAAATCACACTACCCGTTCGAGCAGGCTCCCGAACAGTGTATGTGGAATTCTTGGTCGTCAAGCTGCTATCGCCGTATAATCTCATCATGGGGCGAACTTGGTTACATACTATGCAGGCCGTGCCAAGCACCTATCATCAGTTGCTACGCTTCCCGACAGAACGCGACATTGAGCAAATCTGTGGCTCCTAGAAATCGGCACAAACATGTTATCTCCTTGCTGGAAAGACGCCAAAAGAGTTGCAAGTGAATTCTATTGAGGTACCGGATCGAGAGAGCCTTGACGATGTTGGACGGCTCCCAAGTGAAAAGGCCACGGAAGCCCTAGACCGAGTTAAAATTGACGGAAACCCAGGCAGGTTCTTCATGGTCGGCACTTCCCTGAATCAAGCCGATAGGCAGCAGCTGATTTCCTTCCTGCTCGGCAACCTTGATGTATTTTCGTGAACTCCATATGAGATGTCGAGTGTAGATCCGTCTGTTTCGCAGCATCGTTTAAATGTTGACCCTAAATACAAGCTAATTATTCAGAAAAGCCGGCGGTCAGTCGCAGAGCACACTGCCGCCATTGTTGAAGAGGTTGACTGGTTGCTTGACGCCGGGACAATCAGGGAAGTGACCTACCCTACATGGCTCTCTAATACTGTGGTTGTGAAGAAGAAAAATGGGACTTGGCGAGTGTGCGTTGATTTCATGGACCTCAACAAAGCCTGTCCCAAAGATTGTTTTCCTCTCCCCAGAATAGACCAACTTGTAGATATGACGACACGCCATCAGCGTATGAGCTTCCTCGATGCTTACAAAGGCTACCATCAAATTGCCTTGCATCCGGAGGACCAAGACAAGATTGCATTCCTCACCCCAAGAGGAATATATTGCTATAAGGTTATGCATTTTGGACTGAAGAATGCAGGGGCAACTTACCAAAGATTAGTCACTGCCATGTTCAAGGAGCAGCTCGGCCACACTATGGAAGTGTACATCGACGATATGGTGGTCAAGTCCAAAGAAGAGCAAACTTATCTAGCTGACCTGGAAGAGACATTCGACATTTTACGCAAATACAAAATGAAGCTGAACGCTTCCAAGTGTGCGTTTGGGTTCGGCTCTGGAAAATTTTTGGGTTATATTGTCAGCCACCGAGGAATCGAAGCCAACCCAAGGCAAATCACAACAATCTTGGGGCTCGGCTCCCCTCATTCAGTGAAAGAGGTTTAAAAGTTGATGGGGATGGCCGCCGCACTCAACAGGTTCATCAGTCGGTCCACAGATCGCTGTCGACAATTCTTTAACACTCTATGGCAGGGCAAGGCTTTTGAATGGACCTCCGAGTGCAAAGCCGCTTTCAACGGCCTCAAGACCTACCTCCGATCAGTTCCACTCTTGACAACACCTTTGGCAGATGACCCGCTCATTTTGTATCTAGCGGTTTCCGACCAGACCGTCAACGCCGTACTGATAAAGGAAGAGCTGAATGAGCAGCGACCAATGTATTATGTGAGCAAGGCAATGGTTGACACCGAAACACATTACCTTCCGTTGGAGAAACTCATTTTGGCCCTCGTCATGGTAGCAAGAAAGCTGATGCATTACTTTCAGGGGCATACCATCGGGGTACTAACGGACCACCCCCTTCGATCGGTACTCCGTAGTGCAGAAGCATTAGGGCGCATTTCAAAGTAGGCTCTTGAACTCGGCCAATACGATATCCAGTTTCTTTCTAGAACCTCAATCAAGGGACAGGTGCTTGCCGACTTTGTGGCCAAATTCACCGGGGGTCTTGCCGACTTCAAGTCTGATGAAATTCAACCTAAGCCGAACTGGAAAATTTATGTCGGGGACATTTGGCAGTTGTACTATGATGGATCGTCCAATCAACGTGGCAGTGGGGCTGGAGTAGTGATAATGGCTCCCGACGGGGCAATAATTGAGCAGGTTGTCAAACTCGGCTTCAAAGCATTAAATAACGAGGCCGAATACGAGGCCCTGCTAACCGGCTTGCGGAATGCACATCTCCTAGGTGCTCGGCGTCTTCTTATATTTTGCGATTCAAAATTGGTGATCAATCAGCTAAAGGGAGAGTACGCAGCAAGAAACGACCGTATGGCTGCTTACATGAAAACGACAAATTCCTTGTTAGCAAAATTTGACCATCATGAATTGAACCAAATAACCTGTGACCAAAATACACATGCAGATGCCCTCGCTTGCCTAGCCTCCGCCATCAACTCAGAGATTAAACGGACCATTGAAGTTGGTTTCATCCCAGAGCCGGGCATTGGCCCTTCTGAGGAAGTCCAGGTCAATGTCATTGAGTCAGGACCGAGTTGGATGGACTCCATTCCTGCATTCCTGTCTTCCGAATAGCTCCCGGCGGACAAGAAAGAAGCGCACAAGCTACGAAATAAAGTCTTGTGATACTACTTGGATTTGCAAGGGAAGCTTTATAAAAAATCCCTTTCTGGTCCATACCTGGAATGCGTTCATCCGGATAAAGTCGAGGAACTCCTGACTGAAATACATGAAGGTAACTGTGGTGCCTATTCCGGCAGGTGCTCTTTGGCCCATCGAGCTATAACACTCTGTATTGTTGGCCGACAATGAGAGCTGATGCCGAATGTTATGTGAAAAAATATGGACCGAGGGTCAGACGAGTTGAGTTTGGCTTCCTCAAAGGCCGAGTTAAGAGCTTCGTCTACCTCCCCTGCCAACTGGTTCGGGTCCTCGGCAATTGGTTCGGCCGCTTGTTCTTCTACATGTTCCGAATCGGATGTTTCTAAACCAAATTGTCTTAAGTTTTTGAAGCTAGGAAAGATAAGGGTTGTAAGATGGTTGTCGCCTCTCGAGATTGGAATGTTGTCTGTCGCCGAAAATGTCGTGTAAGTCGGCTCGTACGGCAGGAGAATGTGGGCCGCCCTCCCTTGTTTTTGAAGGTTTAGACGGCCGACGAACTGTAGCACAGTTTTAATTTCTGCAAGTACAACATCGTCGTCTGAAACCAACACTCTCTTCAAGTCGTTGCCTGCATAAACAAAGTGATTAGATGTATATAAGGCCGAATACAGATATGGTAAAAACAGAAACAAAAGTGATCTAATCGGCCATTTGGTTCGCCTTTTCGCCTTGACACGGGGCCTAGGCGATCTTCACCCTCGCCAAATTCCCAATTGCCCCGGACAACGACCATCACGTCATCAATACGCTTGCCAGAGCTGGCAAGCATAGTCACTAAGTGATGATCGGTATACTTGGCTCTATGAAAGTAACGTCCTAGCCGGCCAGTAGATTTGGCTAGGACATAACAATGCCGAATGGCGAGTATACGTAAATTAATCCTAAGACGCCAGTTTAGCTCTATAATCCCCATTATGATGCGAAAAAAATTCACGTTGGGCTGGGAAGGGATTAGACCCCAGTATCGAAGAACGGCCCTCAAAAATGGGTGAAGGGGAAAGCAGACTCCACCCTCAGCAATTGACAGGAGAGGAAAGACGATTGTGCTCTCATCCGCCCTCTCCATATTAGTGGTGCTGTCTGCCAAAAGTGATAGATGGACGTCGTCAGGGATGGAAAAATGGCGTCGAAAGTCAGAGATTCGATCCGCTGAAAGGAGCTCATTCAGATGTTTTGCCATCCCGGCCAGCCCAAGGATTATGGAAAACTAAAAGCAAACAAGGAAGTGTGATCAGAAGTGAAGGAGAAGAAAACTTATTGAAGACGAAGAGGAAAACGAGAAACAAGGAGTTGCAGAAGCCACGAAGTGAAGGAGTTGCACTAGAAGGAGAACTAGATATTTTTGAGTATTCAAAACATACATTCGAAGAGACAATTTTAAATCACATTAAATGGAGGCAGTGTATGAAGGGACGAGAAATCGCTATAATGACCAAAAAGCGTGTGCACATTTTGACAGGCATTAGGAAGAGGATTAACCACCGAATTTTTGACTTTCCAGGTTCGAAGCCAAACACGCCGACTAACTGATGCTAGTGGGGTGTTTGGGGGACAATTGTGGGAGCCGAATTTCAATTGGGTCAACAGGGACGAATGGACGAGTTCAGTCCGGGACATAACCTTTATTCGGCATTGATCCTAGTCAATTGAAGAGCCGAATAAAATAATCGGCATTCCAGCCAGTAGAACAATGGCCGAGTAGAAGTACATGTAATGGATCGAGGATGGACCTGGCCCTAAGGCCCAAAGAGAATAATATAAATACAGGATCATTAGTCAAGAAAGATATGTGAGAACTAGTACGCTTAACTTAAAATACAAGCAATCGAGAGAGTTTATACTGACTTATCCGTCAGAGTGCTAATTCCGGCACCCCTGACCAGAGTGTTCATTCTTTTTCAGGTTGCCAGCTGAGGATCTCGAGTGCCCCATTGGATCCAAAGAGTATTTTCAGAGCCACTTCCCCACAGTGAGGAAAGTGAGTAGTTTTGTGGACTGCCTTGGATATTCTCCGATGGTGATTGGGAGGTGGATGGAGCCTATGGATGTCACCCAATCGCCAGTGAAGCCGACCAGAGGGGTTTATAGAGGCGACAACTTTTCTTCCCCGACCTTAAGTTATTGGTAGACGTTGAGGAAGATGATGTCTGAGGAGCTGCCATTGTCAACAAGTACTCGTTTGACTTTGTAGTTCGATAAGAGAACAAAAATAACCAGGGGGTCGTCGTGGGGATAGCAAATGCCTGTGCAGTTGTGAACTTAGGTATGAGAGGGGAAAGTCAAGAGCTGAGCACCCCCGCTTGCTCGATCAAAGATCAACCTTTACTAATCATGATATGAATCTTATCTACATTATATGCTCTTGTTCCAATTATTAGGATAGCATTACTATGTGATGCACTCACACACAAGTATAAACTAATTTGCAAGAATTGGAATGCTTGATTTCATGTTTGTTTTTGAAAAGAGTTTGTGAATATGCCACTTAAAAAAGTGGGCTCAAATGTACATTAATCCAACTATCCCAATTCAAGCAACTAGCCTTCATCCATAGGTATTTAAACAGTTATCACTTAAGCACTTAGCTTGATGGTGAACATGCTTTGACATGGTGACATCACATTCATACAATATGCTAAAACACATAAATGCTTACCTAGTACTCCGAGGCGAGCAAAAAGGAACAAAAGAGTTAGAAAAATGTATGATCCTAACTACGCAATGGCTAATACAACACATGCGATATGTAATCTAATTAGGCTCGGCTACTTAAAATGATATGTGAATCAATTTGATAGCATGCAGTCTAAGCACGTATTCAAAGAAACATTAAACTAACAATGCAAGTTAAAATGATGAATCGAGCCTCGGTATATGTGATAAAAGTGGATGCAAGCATGAAGTATGCTAAACGAAACATGATGCCTTAAACTAACCAACGTAAGCAGATAAATAAAAGAGAGAAAGACGTGGAGTTGGAAGACATACACATTATTACAACATTGCGCCCTCACACAGGAGGGTCTGAATAAACTAACTACTAAACTAATTACAAATTAACTAACTACTACAAAACGAAATGAATAAATTAGCTAAACTGCTTAATTAATTATTACAACAAATTAATTAACTATTCTAGCTAACTAATTATTATAACAAATCAAAACAAACTAATTATTTATATGAATACAACATGAAAAGAGTGCTAAGCTAGCTATTCTAATTACTCCGCCTCGGGAAACGAGGAATGTTTATGCATGCACAGACTTTCCACCCGAAAAAAGCCATTGGTCTTGCTGCCAGATTCCTTGTTGCATAGTAGAACACTTGCACTGATTTTCACCTCAGAACCTGTTCTATTCTGTTCTGCTTCAAAAGTACACTGTTTGATTTTGCACTGGTGGCCGGCAGATGGCTTGCTGTCCACCAATAGTGGCCTACTGGCTACTGATGACTGGACTTCCCTACTACAATAGAGAACAAATAGAGCAGAGATAGGGTATTCTCAAGGGTTTGTTTGCACAATTTACCCCTCCTTATCATTTAAGTAGCTCAAAGGAGTAGTAAGTTTGATTCACAAACCACCAATGGATGCAATTTCATTGCATGATAGCTTATGAATCAAGTGTGCAAGTTCAATGAATGCAACAAAATAAGACTCTCAAAACCACCTCCCTATCATGAAAAATCAAGAGACGTAGTTAACAATGAATCTTGAATTGTTTTCATCACTAAGGAGTATGAAATGACTCAAGACTCAAGGGTTCAATTAATGTCCGATTGAACCCCAAACCAAATTATTATCTTGCACATTTTTTAATCACCAATTTTACTACTCCATTTTAATTACCTCTCAATTCTTTAATCAATTAAGTCCAAAAGTGAATTTAAGTCCTCTAATGGAAAAAGGGCTCAAACCAAGTGTTGCTTTGGGCATGAAAGAGACATCATACCGTTGGTAATGAACCCTCAAAAGGATTAAACCATTAAGAATGACACCTCAATCTCATGCTTAAACAAACAAGTAATTTGAAACCACTTTTAAAGCAAAAAAAAAAAGCCAAGAAAGGAGAGAGGTTGCAGAGGTGATTAAAGGTGAGAACAAGTAAGAAAAGCCATAAATAAATGCAATCAACTCAAATAATGTGGTGTCTAAGGCCTAAAACATCAAACTCATGAGGACAATTACACTACAAGCATGCAATATAAGGCTCAAATGTGATGAACACTTAAAACAGTCCTAAAATAGTCTTAAAACATGCTGGAATTAAGACAAAAATAATAAGCTAAAACATAGAACATGCTAGGCTAGTAAACAAGACACAACGAGGGGAGGCTAACCCCTCCAATTTTGGACTTCAAAACATGTTTTTAGCCACTAAAATAACTCTGAAAATCAGTGTTTAAAAGCTCAAAAAAAGTGAACAAAGACATGGGAAACACAAGTGTAAAGGCTTAGGAGACAAGGTGTCAAGAAGGGTGATTAATCCCTCCACCTTTAATAACCTTAAACCACAAGCTTCAGCCTACAAAAACAGTCCAAAAATAACAAGAAAAGATGGGAGAGAAGTAGTGTAGAGATGCTTAAAATTATAACTCTTGAAGTAAGGTTACTCTTTTGCTCACAAACCAACAAGTTCTCATTCTCAAGGGCTGAAATTTGGACTCAATAATCTCAATAAGAAGAGCTTCAATATTGGTTTAGGAAGTGTAGAGAGAGGGTGTATAGGTTGCAAGATAGAGATATAGAGAGAATTTCAAGTTTTGAAACTTTTGGAATTTTTTGTAACCTTAAACCATGAAGGAAGGCCCCCTATATATAGAAAAATAGCCTCACAAGTCAGAAATATCATGCCTAGAACAGCTGGAGCTTTTGGGGGATAGTTGGCCAAAAATATCTATGTTTTTCACCAGTGGTTGGTAGGCTAGAAATGTAAATTGCCGGCCATAGAAAATCTACTTCCAGGCCCAATTTCAAATGGATATATCTCCTTTATTCGGACTTGATTTTAGGTCATTCTTGAGTCTAAATTGAATTCTTGGAAGTCTAATTTTCAATGGTGGTAGCCTTACATATAAATTCTAAGTGTGCAAAGAGATATTACTATTTTAGTGAAGGTTGCTCATTTCTATCTTAATCCGATTGATACCTAACTTCAAACAGCCATATCTCCCTCATCCGGACTCGACTTTAGGAGATTCTTGAGTTTAAATTGAAGCCTGGGAAGTATAATTTCCAATGGTGATGGCCTCACAACTAAAGTCTAAGTGCACAAAGAGATAGACCTGATTTAGTGAAGTCTTCTCAGTTCTCTCTTAAAGGTTTGATGCCCAACTTCTTCCCTAACTAGTTTTCTTCCCTCTCCTCCAATTTTCTTCAACTCCAAACCTATAAATTAAGAGGTTTAAAAGATTTTTCAAAGAGTTCATCTCCCTTCCATTTATTTCCACTTTGTCCTTACTCGGTTTACCGAAAAGTGTAACATTTTAAACGAAATGCGAGCCTCGAAACATCGCAGAAACATTTTCAAAAATAGTTTGAAAGAGAGGGTTTTAAGGTCTAAAATAGTTTTGGTCAAAATAATTTTGGTCCAAAAAAGAGGTTTAAGGTTGGGATTTAGAAGCTCTTCTTGCTGAAGAAATTGAGCGATTATACAGCGTAACTTTTATTATTGAGTGATCAACCTGAGGCGCCCAAGTCTTAAGGGCAGTCAAAAATGGGGTGTCTACAGGGTGCAGGGTCACCTTGTGCTCGCGATTGTGGTGTAGCTCGGTCATCACGTTGTCTAGGTGGCTCAGGCTATCTGGGAGGAGTGTGCTGGTCGTGGCGCCTTGGATGGTCCGTCCTAGGTCTTTGGTGAGGGTGAGCTGTTGTGAACTGGTTGAGGCATCCCTAGCGGATCAAATCCTTGACCTGGTCTTTAAGGTTAACACATTCTTCAGTGTTATGACCATGGTCACGATGGAAACGACAATAAGATTGGTCTCGACGGATGGAGAGAGATTTTGATGGTTGAGGCAACTTGAGGTTATAGTTGTAACGACCCTAATTTTCTTAAGTCATTATTTATTATTGTTATTGTTACTTTATTTTATTTTTGGCTTTATTAATTATGTGGATACATGAGAATTTAATGTGATATTTAATTAATTTAATGTGCTATTTAATTATATATAATTAATTTGAATATTTATATATATTGATATTTTTGTTTTTTTATATACATAAAACGTGTTATATATATATGTTGATCTTCTATTTATATTTATATATGTTATATTTATGTGTATTTATATAATGTAATATAATAGTCAATTAGGTTAGAATAGTGATTAGGTAATCAACAAGAAAAGAAAGCAAAAAGAGAGAGAGAGAGAGAGAGCAGCGCACACACAGAGAGAGAGAGAGAGAGAGAGAGAGAGAGAGAGTAATCAAAGAAAAAAAAAGAGAGTGCTGTATGTGCTGGGTGTGTGTGTAAGAGAGAGACGACAGAAGGTGGAGAAAAAGAGAGAAAAGGGGTTAGGGTTTTATTTTGGTGGTTCCATTAATTCTCTAAGTGATTCTTTGATCTTCAAAAAAATATTGTGAGTACAAAACCCACTTCCCTTGATTTATGTTTAATTCGTTATTTTTATTTATTTGATGTTAGTTTGATTTTGTATTTGCATGAAGATGATAGATTGATTTTAATTATTTTGATTAGTTGTGTATGTCAGATTTAAGGTTTTTATATGTATTTATTTTATGGTTGTAATCACACTCATGGTTATATGAAATTAAAACAAACTTAGAATCTATAGATAAATTCCTTATACTCTACCATGACTCCATGGATTGTTGTTTTATTTGAGTGTTGGTGAGAAAGAGTGTATAAAAAAAAAGTAAGGATTATGAGATTTAATTAAATGCCTTAAGTTTGGCATTGTTATGTTTGTTCTCATGAGTAGATGAGAGATTATGTATATATATTGTTGCATCGTTCTCAGGAGTAGACGAGTGCTTTGATTTATATGCGTAAGTATATGCTAACCATCCGGGGAGTATGAGTCAAACTCGGGACGATATCCCCATGCAAGTTTGGCACAGGAGGCACATGGGATATATGTGTAGGCCGGAAGTGGAGGTTAAAATGGTGGAGTTAAGGTACAAAGAATTAAATACGAGTTTATTGTTATAGTGTGAATTGTATTGATTTGTATATATTGAAAAAAATAATAATCGACCTCAATAAATTATGAAATTTGGGCAGAGGCATGTATATGCAATTCTAGACAACTTTTGTATTTTAACTTTGTACTAAAAAGATCGATTAGAACTTATAATCGGATGATCTTGGTTATAGTAGTTTTTATTCATTTTAGCAATACAGTTTTTAGAGGTTGTTTTAACCCACTAAACGAACTCATTTTTATTGGTTTTGTGTAAACTGAAGTAAAATATTATTCTGACACTTTTCGTGTTTTGAACTTTACCGAAAAAATCATCTTACAACAGTTTCTTTTCATTTTTAGTTCCAGAGTTTTCGATCGAATTTCATTTATAATTTTCTGTTAAATTTTTCTCTCAACCTGTTCAGTTTCTTCTAAATTCGTTCGTGTTACCTTTCATAAAACTTGATTCTATACAACTTTTGTTTTTTGAGTTTTGGTCAGTTCGAATTATTTAAGTATGAAATGGTGCATTTTTATACTTTTTTAGCAAGTTACTTATGATTGAATTATACTAACTTTATTTTTTTTTTTGCAAAATGGTGGGTCTTACTAACTTTTTATGCAGGGCTGACCTACCATATTTTTATTTTTATTTTGTTTATTTCATACTCAATTTATATTTAGTTGTGTACGGGCAAGAAACTAAATGCCACCGTATCGCGGGAAACTACCTCTTCGTCTCGGTGCAAATGGAACTACTTGTCTTGTCCCGTAACAGGAATTAAATGTATATTTATGTGTTTGGTGGACACGTGGGTGTCAAATAATTGTACTCATACCAGTATACTTATATACTGACCCGTTTTGTCTCTTGACATCTCGGGTGCGTTCTATTTGAGCGCAGCCGAGCTTCCTTTGCAGGATTAGTTGAGACTATGGTGGTGACAAGAAATAACTATGATCGTAGGACATGTCTTTTGGTTTCTTTTGGTTTTCTTGAGCTTAGGGTTGATATTAGTTTAAGTATTTATTATTTTTTATAACCTTAGTATTTTGATAATTTGGCATGGTTTGTAACTTTACATTATTTAAGTTACTTTGACTATTTATTGTTACTTTAATGTTGGAGATATTGGTTAGTTATGAAATTATGGTGGATGGTTTGATTAGCGTTTTGTTAGTTTTTTTTTTTTTATCCCTTGTAATCTTTTGAGGATGAAAATTTACTTAAACCTTATGGAGACGGAAATGTTTAGACTTTTATTTCACTCTTAGGATTTGGATGATGGAATATTGATTGGGGTTTAGTCCTAATTTAATATTTTATTGTCCAAATTTTGGGACGTGACAATAGTCATGCTGGATTTGGTGCAAGACTTGTTCCATAGGTGAGTTGAGAGGAGTGTATTGTTTGAACCGACCAGGTGGTCGGGTAGGAGGTGGTCGATCTGAGTGTGGGGGTCGGTCTGTATACTGTGGAGGTCGATGGGTGTATTGTGAGTGCCTGGGTTCAAATTCTTTTCTCTTTTCCTTGGGCTGCGAAGCTTTGGATGTGGAGTCTTGGCAAGCTACCAGGGAGTCTTCAGCATTTATGTATTTCTGGGCTTTGGCGAGAAGGGTGGCCATTGCGGTTGGGGGGTTTTTGGAGAGAGAAAAGAGAAAATTTGATGGGCGTAAACCGGCTATAAAGGCTGTGAGAATGACCTTGTCATCGTTTTTCTACACTTGCAAGGCCTCTGTATTGAAACGGTTGACAAAACTGTGCAACGATTCCCCCTCGGTCTGCTGGATATTTAACAGTTGAGTCACCAGGTGTCGTTGCTGCTGCGTGCCAATGAAATGGCTCAGAAAAAACTTGCCGAGCTGGTAAAAGGAAGTGATAGAGTCTGGGGGAAACTAGCTAAACCAGAGTCACACTGACCCTTTCAATGTGACAGGGAAAGCGCGACACATGATTTCGTCTGGAAAGGCGTGGAGGATCATAAGTGTCTAATATGCTTCCACGCGGTCGACCGGATCAGTGCTACCATCGAAGGTGTCAATCGATGGCATTTTGAACTTAGGGGATAGAGCTTTATATTTGATAGAAGCGGTAAAAGGGGAGTTGATGGTGGAAGAAGGTTTATGCTGCATGTTCTGCATGACTCCTTGCAGTTGAAGCTTCATGGCCCGTAGCTTTTCGTCCCAGACAAGGGCATTATCCCCACAAGCATTAATTGAGGGTTGAACATTGCTAGCCTTGCCTTCATGGACGGTCGTGTGGTGCAGTGGAGGGTGGTCATGGAAATGCGGTGGTGTCTCCTGACGGGGCTGCGAGCCTAGAAGAGGGGCACGCAGATCGTCAAGGTTCGACGATTGAGGCTATGGGACAAAGGGCGAAAATATTCCCTGGGATACATGTGGTAGGAATTGGTGATGATTGTGGGTTTGTTCAGGGTTAGGGGGGACCATTTGCGGTGGCGGAGGAGGGATAGGTAAGTCATGCTGGAGCAATTCGTTGATCAGGGCTTGGTTTTGTTCGGTCAACCGGTTGATGTTGTTGGTGAGTTCCGCAAAATATGGAGGTGGGTTTGGGCTGGAGGACTCGGCTTCATGGTTACCAGCATTATGTTGTGAAGCCATGGACCTAGTCATGACCATCCACCCTGACATAGGAGATGGGCGATAGTAGAGTTCCCCCTAGTGACAATGAATACAATTGTTGACCAGAGATCACTTCCTACAAACGGCGCCAACTGTTGAGGCTGTGATATTGATGGTGGATGGGTCGGACCAATCCGTATCTTTCATGAGTCTGTCAGTTATTGAATCCTTGATGTGTGCTTGCAAGAAGGTCCAAAGGGGGAAGTAGTCCCCCAACAGACACTCCGACGATCAAGTTAGGCCAAGGCCGGTAGCAATTGGTTTAAGAGAGAGAGAAGAAGATAATGAAAAACTTAACCTCTAATGTATCTCGAAGGCTTCTTTATATCCTTTGCTCATCATTTTCTTGTCCATTCTAAGTTGTCTTGTTGGCTGAAAGTTTATGGCCTAGTTAACATCGTTGATGGTGATTCTGCATACTCCGTCGTGAGGGGTCTTGCTGCATTTAATGCTATAGTGGCCTCATTAAATGGCTGATGTGTGAGTACAATGACTTTGCAAGATTTTTATTTGCTCACGTGGCTAATTCCCTACCAGACAAGTGTTGGAATGCTATTGGTTTTAGGCCAGCATTAACTTCTCAATGTTATTGGGCTTTAACACCTGTGTCGTGAGCTGGGCCCCTTGGATGCCCATCAATATCAAAAATTAGTGAGATATAAACCACATTCACACTAAACATAGACTGCTAATTACTTTTTTTAAATAGATTTTTAAATAAAATTTTCAAATTTGTGGCAATACTGTTACCCTAAAGTCATAGTTTTCGTATGGGAGTCTGTAAATACACTATTTAGAAACGTGAGTGTTATGCCAACAAGTATGTGTTCACTGCTTGCCATTATTCTTTGCAAAATGAGATGGTTAATTTCAATTTTTTATTGTCCTTTTTTTAATTTAATTTTTAAAATATAATTTAATATATTGGAATTTTTATTTTAAGATCCCTCCTATTAAGATTTTATGAGATAAATAACAACAAAATATTATTGTAGTAACCAAAGTTCTTGTGAAACACCAAAGCAATTTTTGGATTCCAGTGCACATTGCTCATTTAACATCTTTCACTCTTTGAAAAATTTTAAAACTTAAAAATTCAGTAACTTTTTATTTAAATATCCATTTTCAATAAAATTTATGTTTTTAAAATGTTCTTGTTGAAATCCATCAAATAAGATCCATGACAAATATAAAATTTTAGAATTTTTTTTTTTTTACAAATTTCACCGAGTTAACTATCTTCAGTTAGTGAAATTTTTGAAATTTCTATGAGAGAAAATAAGCTATTCAGAAATTTCTCTGAGAGAAAATAAGCAATTTTAAAATTTATCTGAGAGAAAATAGGCAATTCTAAAATTTTTCTAAGCAATTGTGAAATTTCTTTAAGAGAAAACAAGTAATTTTGAAATTTCTCCGAGCAATTCCGAATGAAGAGCAAAAAAAAAAGAAGGAAAAAAAGGCCAGCGAAAATGACTTAAAACAACTACCTTCAAAACACTGAGGGACCTTACCTAATACAATCTTCTCATAGTCCTTAAGCTTCTATGTAAAAGATGAGAGGGATTGGCGCATAATTTTTCCTAATATACAAAGGTCCGTTCCGTCTGATTTAGTTTTAAAATTATGATTTGAGTGTGGAGTTAGGTTTTGAGTTTTGAATTTTTAAATCATGATTTGAAAAGAAAAAAATTATTTGGTTATGAGTTTTGAAAATAGTTTTGGAATAATTTGCAAATTTTTTTAATTGATTGATATATAGAATGTGAGAGGTGAGAGGTGAGAGGAGAGATAAGAGAGAAAAAATGATTGATTGATTGATTAATAATATATAAAAAAAAAAGAGAGAGAGAAGAGAAGAGAGGAGTTTTGAAAGTAGTTTTGAGTTATATTTTAAAAATATGTTTGGTTAACATGTTACGTCTAAATCATGATTTAAAAACAGAATTGAATTTTGAAAAATAAACCAAATGCTACCTTAGTTTTTAGATTTTAATTTCAGTTTATATAGTCTAATTGCAGAAAATTCATTCAAATCAGGTGGAAATCTAATGAACCCAAAAAAAAAAAAAAAATACAAGTTAGATAACTTAAATTATAAGGCTAAAATAGTAAAATAAATGAAATGGTTAAATGGATATAAGGCTAGAATTTGGAAGGTTATTCCATTGGCAATCATGAGGTCTATTTGGAAACTCAGAAATGAAGTGATCTTTAGTGGGAAGCAATTCTGCCTCGCTGACACTTATGTGAGTTGATCATGGCGAGAGTGGCATTTTGGGTCAAAGCTCACTCGAAGGGGTGTTCTTATTAGGTCCATGACTCCATCTGCAATTTGCAACAAATCAGGTATGTGCCTATGTCTTGATGCTGCTAAGTAGTGCTTGGTGAAGAGCTTTGGTGGCTTTTGTTGTCTGCTAGTCTGCTTTTTCGTAAGCTTGTGGGCAGGAGGAGGGGTTTAGAAGTGATGTTGGAAGCAGTTGTGTTTTGAACCTTATGCTTTGTTTTGTTCTCTGTTGGGTGGTATCTCACCATCCTTTGGTTGCTTGTAGGGCGTCTCTTCACTCTGCTTTATTCATGTAATTCATCTTGTTGTATGTTGCTATCATCAATAAAGTTGTTCTTTTTACTGATAAAAAAAAAAAAAAAATGAAATGGATATAAATAATAATTTTACGGTTAGACTCTATGACCCAAAATAGTATGAACCAAAATAGTAAAATGCTGCACAAAACATTTTTTTATATGCTTTTCTTATAAACAAATCTGGGATTGTGTAGTTAAATTTTGGAATGTGAAATGAGATCTAATTTATTTATATGAAAGTTTCACATCATTTTTTAACGAAATGTTTAATTGAATAGCAATACTCAGGTCTCGTTTGGTAATTTTTAATTTTAACCAAAAATTTAAAAAGTCACTATAAGTTATCACATCACTTTCTCTATTTTTTTGCACATTTTTCATAAAAAATAAAAAAAAATTACTAAAATAATATATTTCCAAACGAATACAATAAACTTAACAAATTTAACATAATTATATTCATTTCTCTTTGAGTGAGATTAAAATAATCAAAACTTATGTAGATGGGTATAAACACATGAATAATTAATAGTAAAATATATATCTTAGTAAAAAAGATTTGATAATATCACTTTTTTTCTGCAAATGTCTAAAGAATAATTGATGAAAATTGAGCAAAATATAATGCGAATTAAAATTTTAGGGGAGCATCATATATTTATTCCATGTTAGTGGAGCTTGATTTATTTCCAAACCTCAAAAATATGTAGTATTAAGGGTTATCATTTGACTTGAAGGCTCACGGTTCAACCCAAGCCCGCCCGACTCGATGGGCTTTTACTTGGCCTAAGCGCATACCCGAGGTGGCCCAAGTCAAATAAGGCTTGGGTAGGTAAACATTGGAGCTGCGGAGGGGTGGAGGGGGTCCCTAGCTATGTTAGTTATGGCTAAGGTGGACATAAGGTTAAGGTTTGGGCAGTGGGGGGTTAGCGACACCAAAAGGTAGTGGTTGATGTAGTAAAATGGTGAACAGTTAGGGGAGGGGTTGATAGAGAGTCACCAAAGAGGGAGAGGGCTAGGGTGGGGTCGCTAGAGGGAAGGAGGCTATCGAGGGGTTGCTAGAGGTGGAGGTAGGGGACCAAAGGGTATTTTTGAGATTATGATAATGTTGCAAAGAAAAAGAAGGGAGCTTCTATTTGCATATCCCCAATCCCCTCTTTACACACATTTAATAAAAATTATTTTTATTATAATTTTATTTTTAAGTGAAATTACTATTATGGACATTAAATAAACTCATTCGGAAGTTGAATGTCGAAAAAATAAAAAAAATTCGGAACTCTACTTCCGAACAAGTTATTTATTTTCGAAATGCTACTTCCAAACCAATTGTTTATTTTCGAAAATCTACTTTCAAACCAATTATTTATTGAAAAAGATATGTAAAGAGGGGAATGGGTGTGTGTAGATAGAAGCTCACGAAAAAGAACGTGGGGGCGAATTTTAGTGGTAGGGGTTAAAAAAAATATGGAGTCTTAGACCATCTCCAACGGTTCACCAAAGTTGACATGAAATTTAAATTTTGATGAAAAAGTTACTGTTTGGTGCTCCAACGGTTGCACCAAGTTGATATCAAATTGAGATTTCACCAAACAATTCATCAAACTGAGGACAACATACAGATTTCACCAAAACACTGTGTGTGACCGTTGGAAGGAGGAACCGGTCAACCAGCCGGTTGCCCGGCCGGTTGACCAACCAGTCGACCGGTGCACCGTTTAAGCCACTGGTTCGTTTGAATCCTCAGCTGGTTGGTTTGAACTGGTTGGTTTGAACTGCTACCTCACGTGACCGTTGGAGAGCAACCGGTCAACCACCTGGTTGACCGACCGGCCGGTTGACCGACCGGCCGGTTGACCGACTGGTCGACCGGGTTGGGCAATTTGGCTACAGTGCACAACTAGCAAGAACAGGTTTGAACTAGTTGGTTTCAACTTGTTTGAGCTGGTTTATTTGGACATACGTTAATTTGTGGATTATGAATAATTTGAAGGGTGATATAAATTTAAATTCCCTATATATTTGACATACATATTTCACAACTAGCCGTTACAATAATTTATCGTTGGATGGACAGAGTATTTTGAAAATTTACCGTTGATGATGTGCTCTATAAAATAGATCTGATTTCTATATCAAGCTGACAGAGTATTTCATTTTCAGAATAGCATTTATATGTTGTGAATTTTTTTTCTTTTGTGTCATTAGATATTTGTTTCCCTTGAAATTTTAATTAATATTATCTGATTAAATTATCTGATTCTGAGTTTGAGCTTTATATCATTACAATATTTTTCAGTAAGTGTATTGTATTTTTTCTAAACTATGGAAGATTTCGAAATGTTTGAGGAATCACAAATGTTTGAGCACAACAGTCATATTAATTTTATGTCGGAATCTTCACGAGAACAGAACACGCAGAACAGTGATAATCATTTTATTTCAGAAACTTCTCGTGTTTCTCATGGTAAAGCATTCACAATTATAGAAGATGAAACTTTATGTAGATCTTGGTTCGCAGTCTCTCAAGATCCCATTATTGGTAATAGTCAGACTATGGCTATATTTTGGGAACGAGTACTTGCTTATTTTAATTCACAATTAAGCAGTGAATCAAATCGAAATCGTATTTCTTTGACTCACCGTTGGTCTGCCATGCAAAAGACAATTAATAAATTATGTGGTTTTCTTGAACAAATTCAACTGAGGCAAAAAAGTGGAACAACTGAGGCAGATATGGTAAAATTTATTTGTGTTATTAAATATCAATTTTCTTTTTTAAATGTATACTTGTTATTGAAATCTTTGTAATTTTTTTTTGTAGGTCACTAAAGCGAAGCGGATGTATCATGCAATGCAGAAAAAACACTTCACATTTGATACATGTTGGGAGATTTTGCGCCAAAGTTGTAAGTGGGATGAATTTCGATCAAAAAGAAGCACGCAACATGCTGATCCATGTTCGAATCCACCAAGTGAATATGAGGCTTCTCAATCCAACCAGAATAATGCGGTGCACGAACAACCATCTAATACGTCAACACGACCAATTGGTACTAAGGCAGCGAAAGAGAAGTTGAAGAATCAAACAACGCACGATAGTAGATTTGATGAAATGGCTGCCAACCAATCCAAAATTGTTAAAGTGTTATCAACTATCTCCGCTAGAATTATTCAGCGAGATGAACAAAAGGCGATAGACCGTGAGCAGAAGGCTGCAGAGCGTCGAAGAAGGGCCGAAGATAGGAAGGAACAACTAAAACTCCTATCTATGATGAATGAAAGAGAACAACGAAATGAAGATCATAAAATTATGTCAATGGACATGACAATTTTAAATCCTATGCAAAGGGCGTACTACGAAGATCTTCAACGACAGATTTTATTTCGAACAACTAATAGATTGCCTTGAAAGGTTCCGTATTTGTGGGTTTCATCTATTGGCTTTATTATTTAAAAATATTACGTCTAACTTGTATTGGTTAGTTTATTGGTTTTATGAATTTCCCCCGATACATATTTTTTCCATATTTCAAGTTCAATATCTAATTGTTGCCATATTTTTTGCATAGGGAGATCTTTGGCCTGTAGTTCAATGTGTTTTTTTTTTAAATTAACCTCGTCTTCTTTAAAATGATATTTAAAGTGAAGTCATTGACTACTATAACATGATTTGTACCAGAGGAATCATAACTGGATAATGACCTTTTTGTAGCATTTTCAGGATGTACATAATCATGTCCTTTGTCAACTAGGCATTAAAAATGAAAAACTACAATATAAAGTGATAATAACTGCATAGGCCAATGGTCATAACTGAATAGATTTTAATTAATGTCGTCCTCTTTAACAAATTGACCCAACAAAAGGTTGTTAAAATAACAAAATACAAAACAATACAAATACACAATGTGAAACACATCAACAGTCATTATTTGGTGGTGGTGGTGGAGAAGGGTAGTAGTGATGGTATATGTCATTTACGCGATGCTCAATCGTATCTACGCGATGCTCAATGTCCACACGGAAATCACCAAATTGTTGAATTAATGAGTTCTGTGCAGTGGCAAATGTATCAAATTGAGTACCCAACGAATTGACCTGATTAGCCATTTGATGTTCCCATTGAACGCGTTGATTGTAACGTTGTTCTTCCATAGCCAAAAACTCAGTCCAATATTGAGGTTGTTCAGTTGATGGCATCACATTGGCATGAGGATCTTCTGGAGCATCATTTTCTGGGACTTCATCTTCTGAATCTTCTGGAGCATTAACACTTCCCATTAAATTGGAGGCTGCACCAGCACGGGTCACTGTATACTGATTAATTGGTGAACGGATTTTGATATCCATTTCATCTACAAGGTGAACCTTAAAATGTTTGAAAATTTTTGTTAAGAGTGCCCCAAACAGTAATGACCGACCTGTGAATTGACCTTGATTTGCCAGTATCATTTCTTTCATAGTTATGTAACACAAATCTAACTTCTAACCAACTTCAAAACAGTATAACAAATAAGCATTAAAATATGGAACCGCATCATGATGTCCTTTTTTTGGAGTGACATTTTCTACAATCCACCGGTGGAGAATCCGAAAATAAGGTTTTAAATGTCTTGCTTGTAAACTAGTCCCAGTAAATCTGTTCCGACAAATAGTAGTATAGACATCAGTAGCATTACCAACGATATTAGCTAACTCAGCCTCAGTCTGAAAATGAATATTTTCATCACCTAACTCAACTCCAATAATGCTTGCCAAAGTAAGAATATCAAACTGTACACCATTTCCTTTCACATATGACAAAAGAGTAAAATTTCCATCTTCTTCCTGAGTACCTCTTAGGTGAACATAAAATAGAGATACCAGCCGTGGATATACCTTTTGGGGCAAATTAATTAAGTTTAGCCATCCCATTGCTTCAAGTTTACTAATTAATAGTGCATTATATTGAGATGGAAGATTTACCCTCCTCCCTGTTACAATCGGTCGGCTAGAGAAGTTTGGAAAGGCTAGTGCATGACTTTCACTGAGAAAATCATCAGTTGGATATGACTAAATTTGAGGCTGTTGTTCTTCGCGTCGTGGAGGGTTGGAACTTTCACCAACTTGTGCTCTCGCTCTTTTAGTTCTAGGCATGATGTCAAAATCTGTTGAATTTCAAATGAATATAGTTTTAATATTACAATGCTTATTAAAATGGAAAAACATTACCATATTTCAGTGTGCATACTAATTACATGTTATTTTCATATTACACGTTTTTTTAATTACCCTAAAAGTCAATAGTGAATATGCTGTATGAATTACAGTTTTGTATGAATGTGTTGCCTTAATATGCTATGAAAGTCAATAGGGAGTTGAAAATTCATACAGCACATTCTCTATTCATTTGCTATTCATTTGCTGTATTACAGTTCTGTGTTGCCTTAAAATCAATAGGGAGTTCATTTTCATATTCTATGTTGACTTTCAACATATTCTCTATTCTGTATGAATTACAGTTCTGTATGAATAATCCTAAAAATCATCATATGCCAGTACCACAGAAAGTTTGATTAAAATATTGAGAAAGTTAAAGTTGAACAACTTCAGTAATTGAACATACAGTTCTGTTAATTTTTAAAATATTGAACAATTTTATGTTTTAAAATATTGAACATAAAGTTTGATTCAAACATGAATTTCATGCTCTTGAGAAAGTTAAACTTGAACAAATAAAACATAAAATTGAACAAATACAGCATACACACTTAAAAAAAAAAGGGCCGGTTGACCAACCAGTTGACCCGTGCCTTTCACCATGCAACATACTACCTTTTGGATGCTGCCTTCTTGTTTTTGTTCCTGCCTTTCTTCATTCAAATGGTTTCCCTTGCTCAGTCTGTGGATTCACACTTACACTACACTGAATATGCAGAGTTTGGGATTAGATTTTGGTTAAGCCGAATTTGAAGGTAGTGATGGAGGGAATACACTGACTGTGTTCTTAGAGGCAATCTGTGGACAGACAAGCAATCTGTGGGCAGAGGTATTCAGTGAAGGTTGTTAATTTTTTGATGGCAGGTTTGTATATAATTTTGAGCTGATATAGAGGCTCCATTCTTGAGGTAGGTGGTGAGGAAATTAATACTCAACAACCGCATGCAGTGTGTAAAATGAGGCATGGTAGATGGAATGCATTCAATGAATGGTAGGTGGTGTGTGTAAAATGAATGGTAGGTGGTTCAAATGTATGCAGTGTGTGCATAAATAATTGAAGACATTATGATTTGTAGGTGGAATGCATTTATCTACTGACTAAATGAATGGCTTATTATGTATTTTTTAACTATATATGTTGAAAACATTTTAAGTGGGGTAATAAATGAATGGCAAGATCAACATCAGTAAATCAATGCCACATCAATAAATTTGTATATGCAAAATAATGATTAAGCAGTAATTTAAGAATTGACCTTGAATTAAGAATACTAATTTAAGACATTATTATTAAATTATGATTATGCAGATCGACATCAGTAAAAGAAGACATTATGATTATGCACTTTAACATCAGTAATTGAAGACATTATGATTATGCACATGAACATCAGTAATTTAATATATTATTATTAAATTATCATTTAAGACATGATTATGAAATGTGCATAAATGGATGTGGTATTATCATTTGTGGCATCAACACAGAATTTAAGAAAATCATATTAATTTTATGTGAAATTATCATTTGTAACTGATTAAGTTATGTATATTATCATTTGTAATTGTTATGAACTGAACACTGCACAATTCTGAATATTAAAGATTGAATATTACAACAGCACATCATCACATAACTTCTGAATTACTTAGTTAATATAGTGCATCATAATGAAAATTACAAACAAGAGAATTTTCCATTCCAAAACTATAAACAAAATTACATGTATTGATGTGGTGAATTTAGTGTCCACCATGAAGATGCCACATATGCTCTACTAAATCATTACGGAGGGCATGATATGCATCCTTATCTCTAATACCTAAATGACAAGACAAAAATGATTGGAAGTCATTGGTAGGAGTAAAGGAAAGTTGCACTGGTGTGTTGGTTGATGAAATATCATAATTGAAATCAAGGTGCTCCTCCATCTCATCTTCGATAATCATATTATGTAATATGATGCAACTCTTCATTATGTTGGCAAGCATTTTCGAATCCCAATAACGTACAACACCACTTATAATTGCGAATCGAGATTGAAGGACTCCGAATGCCCGCTCTATATCTTTCTTGGTAGACTCTTACATCATTGCAAAATGTTGTCTCTTTGCTTCTTGGAGAGAAGAAATTGTTTGAACCAATGTTGCCCATTGAAGGTATATACCATCAGCAAAGTAATAACCCATATCGTAACTATGTCCATTAATTGTGTAATGGACAATGGGAGCTTTCCCTTGCGCAAGATCAGAAAACAAAGGCGATCGGTCCAACACATTCAAGTCATTGTGTGAGCCAGGCATTTCAAAAAATGCATGCCAAATCCATAAGTCATAAGATGCTACTACTTCAAGAATAATGGTTGGCTTTTTTTGATGGCCTACATATTGACCTTGCCATGCCTTTGGACAATTTTTGCACTCCCAATGCATGCAACCTAAACTTCCCAACATGCCAGGAAACCCCCGAACCTCCCCAATAGCAAGTAATCTAGCAATGTCAGTTGGCGTTGGAGATCTAAGATATTCTTCTCCAAAAATTTCAATCACTGAATTATAAAATTGTTGCAAACTTTGAATTGCAGTGTTTTTCCAATACAAATTTAATTATCAACTGCATCTGCTACGACATCATATGATAATATTCTTATTGCTGAAGTCATTTTTTGTAGGGGAGATAATCCAAGTACATAAGCTGCATCTTGTTTTTGAACAAAATATAAATTGTGTGCTTGGATTGCATTCAAAATACGTAGATACAAAGGACGATGCATTCGAAAATGTCTCCGAAATATTGTAGGTGAATACACTGAATTTGCAGCAAAATAATCTGCAAACAATCTGTCATGACCCTACCTTCTATCTCTGTGTATATATCTATGGCCTACAATAGAACCACCTATTTTCTTTGAGCTATCACTTGACTTAAGAATCTGAAGCATACTAGTATTATTCTGCTCATAAGCTCCTAAAAGTGTGACGATATATTCATCATCATCAGACTCATCATCAGAGGAAGAGGAAGAAGAAGAGGATGAAAATGAAGTCAATATCATGGATTTGAATTTGAAGGTATTCATTATACTCTGTTTTGTTTAAGCTATGATCATATCAGTTGTGTGGAGTTGTCTGGCATATGGATAATGGGTTTATATGAGAACATAATCCATATGCCAGACATATATGTAATGGAGGGAAACAAAAATAGGAAAAAGAATTGAGAACAGAAATGGAGGGAAAAAAAAATAAAAATTGACTGACCGGTCGACCAATCGGTCGCCCCTTTCCCTGGTTCACAAAGGTGGGTTCAAACAGTTCAAAAGGGTAAAAAAAAAAAAAATTTACACTTACCGGTCGACCAACCGGTTGCCCCACGGGATTTGATGCACCGTTGGAGCTAGGGATATCAGATTTGGTGAAATGAGTCATTTTTTACTCAGATTTGGTGAAAAAAAAAGTTTACCGTGAGAGATGCTCTTAAGAAAAAGTGAAACGCATTTAGGCTAAGTTTGGGAAGTCCCAAATAAGCCAAAAAGCCAAAAAGTTACTCAAAAAGTTAAAAAGTTAACACTATTCACCAAAAGTCAACAATTACGGCTGCACAACTCCCAATTCAAATTTTCCTCTACAAACCAATTTTTACAATTTTTTATTACACATTTTTCCATAAAAAGTCAAAAAGTTAACCCAAACATCCATATTTTCAATCTCAATTTTTTAGTCCAAAAAGACAAAAAGTGCACTTATTTAGTCTTCCCAAACTTGGCCTTAGTAACACTCAATGAGAAAAAAAAAAAAATCCAAAAAAAAAAAGTTTTAAATCTTGGTTTGTTGAGCTAAGCCTATCAACTTGCCTGTAGCGCCAAGCCCATTGGGTAGGGTGTGGGCCTGAGATTTTGGCCTACAAGATAGCGTGATTAGAGCCTATCAGAAAAAGCCCACTAGGCAATTTTAGGCTCGTATAATATTAAGGGGTTGTTTAGGGTGTCTTAAATAAGTATACTTTTTATCTTTTTGGACTAAAAAATTGAGGAAGAAAATATGGATGTTTGGATTAATTTTTTGACTTTTTATAGAAAAATGTGTAATAAAAAATTGTAAAAATTGATTTGTAGGGAAAAATTAGGATTGAGAGTTGTGCAGCCGTAATTGTTGACTTTTGGTGAATAGTGTTAACTTTTTAACTTTTGAAAAATGCTTGGGAGCACTAATTAGTGCTCCCACTAATTAGGTGGCAGTGAGTTCCGTCATGAATGATGTGATGTTTTGGTCTTGGAGTTGTAATTTTTTTTATTTTTTTTATTTTTTTAATACATTAGTGCTATTAGTGGTGATGTTTTTAGTGGGATGAATCATTATTGTTAACTTTTTGAGTAACTTTTTGATTTTTTTGTAATATGCCAAACTTGGCCTAAATCTTCTTTCTAAATCTAATTCTAATGATATATAAGTGAGATAATTAATTAATAATTAAAAAAAAGACATAACCCAAAATAAGACTAAAGTGACCACATTTGTCTACAACTGTTTAATGGATACACCACTCAAACTAGCTATTGTAGTCACAAATATATCATCATAGAGTTGAAGACATCATGTAACAATTATAGACTCTCGGTTATCCAAATGGAGAAATAATATTCTCCACAAACTTGATAATGAATCTTACTCAAAGCACCTGAATCTAGAGAGAGAGAGAGGTCTGGCTTGAAATGAGGAAGCTACATCATGCACCCAAAATGAGGACCATTGAATTCATCTCTCCTTATTTTAGCCTTTTTATTTTTGCCAACCAACCAGCCATTGCAATAATAATTCCCCTTCAATTTTTACAAATTTTCTTTTTTTGTAAAATTTTCTCAACCTCATTTCTCAATCTTTGAATTCTCATGCAAACCCCATAATCTCTCACTAAAAAAAATAAAAAATGAAATTGGAGAGATCATCATATGCCTCCTCTCATTGTCCCACCAAAGTTCAATCATGTCTATAGCATTCTCAGAAGCCATTCCTTTAGATCAAGAAAAATAAGAAAAAGACTATATAGATCAAGATGGCCACTTCATTAAATGCACCCAAGAAAACATTCTCCTCCTCCACCTCCTCCGCATCAGGGGCCGAACGCCCTCCTGCTGCCGTCAAGTTTGCACGCCGCACATCAAGTGGTCGCGTCGTTAGCTTGTCTCGCGACGATGACCTCGACATGTCAGGCGACTTTTCGGGCCAGAACGATTATATTAATTATACCGTCATGATGCCACCAACCCCAGATAACCAGCCTGGAGGCGGGTCATCTGGGGCAGATGGCTCAGGGGACAAGCCTGATGGGTCCGGCCCATACGGTCCAACGAGCCGGTTTGCAGTGGAATCGCAACGTGGGAGGCGGGGTAATGGTGGGGACGAGGAGGGCGGCAATGGTGGCAGTAGTGGTGGTGGAGGAGGGGGTAAGTTGGACCGGAGGATGTCGGTGATGAAGTCCAACAACAAATCAATGCTGCTGAGGAGCCAGACAGGGGATTTTGATCACAACCGTTGGTTGTTTGAAACAAAAGGGAAGTATGGGATTGGGAATGCATTTTGGCAAGATGATGATGGTTATGATGATACTGGGATGAGCAAGGCTGATTTTCTGGACAAGCCTTGGAAGCCTCTCACTAGGAAGGTTCCCATTCCAACCAAAATAATTAGCCCTTACAGGTAGGTGCACACATTCATTTATTCATACTAGGATAATGTTATATATGTACATATGTAATGATACACACTCCAAAAATTTCTCAAAATGCATTCAACTATATATAAATATCATTTTCCAAGTTTTGGGATTTTAACCAGATATTTGAAGGGAATAAAAGTATTGGGAGTGGGTGTGGGTTTGGGTTTGGAGAATTAGAGCTAAAATACAGGAAAATAGTTATTTGTTGTTGTTGTTGTTGTTGTTGTGTGTATAACTTGTGTAAGTTTGTTGTAACTTTTGTTTTTCTATTTTTTTTCTTTTGCTTTTTAATAAGATTAGGGTTTAACTAAGAACTAGTACTTTAAATAATAATTTATGAAGACGTTTGTCATATGACATAGTTGTAAATTTTTTAAAATCATCAATACCAAAAAAATGTTTCATAAGAGTATCGGATATACTAGTAATGAATTAGTTATCAATTACGTTGTAAATGGATTATGAATTGATATGTATCACAAACTTTTTGATACACAAGCAATTTTTCATTCTCACTAGTATATCAAATTGTATCAATGTCTGTTTGCCAAAACACAAGCTTGGTGGGAGGGAGATAAAAATGGTGTTCAAGCCTAACGAGCTTAGCTTAGATCAAATCTATATTAATTATTCATACAAGACAAACATTTTGGTATATGAAAGTTATCAATTGATTCGACGTAAGAACTAGACCCACCCATTTGGGCTTGTAAGCATACCAGGATTCCTTTTTAGTTGATTCAATCTATTGACTTTTATAATTTTTATGTGTAAATTATCTATTAAAATAAATTAAATTGATGTGATAATTGTATTTGATCATATTCATCTTAAAAAGAAATAATATGATTTTAAAAATAGATCAATTATTTTTTTCTAATACAACTGTGATGAAATTATGTGACTAGATTATTATTATTATTTTGAATGATTTGTACTATACACAGTGATCTAAAAACTTAATGGATCAAGTAATCAAAATGGTGTTGCAATGATTCAGTGAAATTTATCAAAAGCAATAAACAATTGAGATATTTTTCAGGGTAAATTATTAATAAGTTTTAATAGTTGGACTTAATTTCCATCAAGTCCTATTGAAAATAAGTCCTAGTAAATTCGTCGACAAAAATAATTTTTTTGTGACGATTTTTTACATATGTCACTAAAAATTGACGATTAGTGACTTTTTTTGTCACAATTTTTATAAATTATCAATAAAACTTACAATTAGTGACGTTTTTCTGTGACAAATGTTTCAAATTGTTGTTAAAAGTTGTAAATTAGTTACTTATTTGTGACAATTTTTTAAAAGGTCGCTAAAACTTATAATTAGTGACATTTTTAAAAAAAATTTAAACTGTCGTTGAAAATTAACAATTAGTGATGTTTTCTAATAGTGTTTAATAAAAAAAATGTCATTATCATAGGACCTGTCGAACAATAAGTTCACTTATTAAGATCTATACATAAGTTCTCTTTTTTTAACTTTGTTTATGAGTTTTGATTTGTTTTTAGTTTATTTATGTTAGTTTGTATTGAAATGTGATATGAGGAAGTGTAAATAGTTGAATTGTATTTTTTTTATTTAAGTATTGTCATATTGATAAATTTATCATTGAAAGATGTAGTGAGATTTTTTGATAAATAAATTGAATCCACAGGAGTTACTTGTAACTACGCTTTATTCTATACACAATGATCTAAAAACAAGAAGTATGGTTTTAATTTTTTTTAAACATATGTAATGAAATTATGTGACTAAATTTTATTAATTTATTTTGAATGATTTACACTATACTAGTAATCTAAAAACTTAACGGATCAAATAAGCAAAGGAGAAAGATCTTCTCTAGTCTAAAATCTAAATTGGATGGCTCTATTTGATTAAATAATCAAAGGAGAAGGGTTTTCGTTTCAATGATTCGAACTATTCATTTTGTCAGTCACTTCGCTTATTTTATCCACATATAAAATTAGACCGATCTAATAATTATAACTTGTTCAATTTATTGTGTTTGTTTCCAAAAAAATGTGTGATTTATTTTTAAAAACATAATTGTCGTTCATTTTTTTGGTGAAAAATTGAATATATTACGATTCTGTGATCAACCTAATTTTTTGTGTGAATGTAACACACAAAATACCCAATAAAATGAACGATTCAAATCATTAAAACAGGACCTGTGTTGAGCCTAGACTGAAAGGGATGTGCCTCCGTAATCAAACTAATCTTTCGCTTAATACAGAATTGACAATCGAAGTACATCATATGAGGTTGCATTAATCGAGGATACATGATAGAAGGAATTGTTTTATTTCCAAACTTCACCTTCTAGATTTCTTCCAATATATATATAGATATAATTTTTTTATCCTGAATTATGTGTCTTTCTCGGAAGACCGAGAATGAACCATGTTATTTAAAACCAACATTTAAAGATTATCTAGTTAAGACTTTTTTTATTTTTTATTTTTGAACAGGCTACTTATTGTGGTGAGGCTGGTGGCACTCTTCCTCTTCCTTGGCTGGCGTTGGCAAAACCCTAATCCAGAAGCAATGTGGCTATGGGGTCTGTCCAGCGTCTGCGAATCATGGTTCGCTTTTTCATGGCTTCTAGACATTCTCCCAAAGCTCAATCCCATCAACCGCCAAACAGACCTCGGGGCCCTACGCGACAAGTTCGAGTCTCCCTCTCCATCGAACCCCCACGGTCGCTCTGACCTACCGGGAGTGGACGTGTTCATCTCCACCGCTGATCCAGAGAAAGAACCACCTCTCACCACTGCCAATACTATTCTTTCGATCATGGCTGTTGAGTATCCTGTTGAGAAGGTTGCTATATATATCTCTGATGATGGTGGTGCAATTCTTAACTTTGAGGCCATGGCTGAGGCTGTCAAGTTTGCTGAGGTGTTTCTAATATTCCTTACCTTTTTTTACAATTAATACTACAATTGTCTGGTTTGGTATCCATTTTGGGGGGATGATTTTAATTGTTCATTTTTTGGTATTTTTGAAATAGATTATTTGTGTAAAAAAATTAAGTTGACTAAATATTAATAGCCATATAAATCGATTTAATGTCTTAAAAAATGCACACTACGTCTCTGCTTGGGAAGAAGGGTTGGGTTGAGTTTAGGATTATTTTAACCACAAAAACACAAAATAGTTTTTTTAGCACAATAAGACAAAATATCGCATTCAACCTATAATCATTATATTCTTTCTCTCACAAAAATTTAAAAAAGTCAAAAAAATTCTTTCCAAACGAAACTTTCTACCCCGAGATTAAAAAAGTCAAAAAATTAACTGACTTCCCAAACGAACCCTATTTATAAACTACTCATTTAAAACAAATGTGATTTATTAATATGGCTATTACTATCCAATTAACCTAATTTTTTAAATTGATAATTTACTTGATATACACTAAAAACTAAACTATTTGGATCACTGAGTTGGATTTGAACCTTAAGTAGTCCAATTAGTGCATTGGAGGAAAGCTTCAATAATTCTCATACGACAAATTAATTTTGTTCAAACATCAAAATAAACACATTTTGAATGAATTACTTTGTGTATCCAAAATTTTTATGAGTGAATTCCAGGTTTGGGTGCCATTCTGTCGGAAACACAGCATTGAGCCAAGAAACCCAGACAGCTACTTCAGCAACAAAACGGACCCAACAAAAAACAAGAAGCGGCCGGACTTTGTGAAGGACCGGCGGTGGATAAAGAGGGAGTACGACGAGTTCAAAGTGAGGATCAATGGGTTGACCGATGTGATCATGAAGCGATGCGACATGTATAACAAGAAGGAGGAAATGGAGGAGAAAAAGCAAGTGAAAGAGAAGAACGACGGAGTTTTGCCGCCAAATGTTGAAATGAAGGTTACCAAGGCCACTTGGATGGCCGACGGGACACATTGGCCGGGCACTTGGTTTACTGCAGCGCCCGATCACAAGAAAGGTGACCATCCTGGAATTCTGCAGGTCAGTGTCATTTTTTTATCTCATCTTTTACTGTATACTCACAATCAGAGTAGACCCTACATCACTGTATACTCTCATCTTTCTCTTTAACTCCCTTCTAACATGTTAGGTTTGTTAGGTTATTGGGTGTACTTTTAGATTTAATTTTGATGATCCGAACCGTTACAAGTTAAGGTTTGTTGATTATATATCATACCTTTTAAAAATCAAGTTGATTGGATATCAAAAAACATGTGTTCGGAAAACTATTTATTAAATTTTTTTAAAAATTGGTTTGTAGTTCGATAATCCGAACATATAATTTCTGATATCCGATCAATTTGATTTTTTACAGATATGATATACTTAATAAATCTTAAAATATGAACGGTTCGAATTATCAAAATTAAACCTAAAAGTGAGTCTAATAACCTAGGAAAAAGAGAATTAAGGAGAGAGAGGAAAGAGATGATCTAAATTCCATTTTCTAACCCTCTTTTTTACTGTGTATTCACAATGGGAATAAGGCCTACATCATGAGTCCCACTCTCTTTACGAGTATACACTATAAAATTTCAAAGTTTATAAAGAGACTATCCTCTCGTTAAGAAGAGGGCTGACATCGTCATATGAGTCCCACTCTTTTTATGAGTAAATAAAAAATATTATTTTATCTTTTAAATTATTTTTTAAATATTAATTAAACTCTTAAATTTTATATTATTTAAGGGTGTAAATGATATTTTGGTAGATAAAATGAGATTTGAATGTTACATACTTTTGTTTAATAATAGATGATAATTTAACAGTGAAAGTGATGTAAATAATTTAAGTATAAAATTGATATTATTAAAATAATAGAGGTTAAATTTGTTTTTGAGTAATAATTTGATAGGTAAAATGGTAATAACTTGCGTTTCGTTTGTTTCGATATAAAATATTTTACAAAATAAAAACATTTTTCTTATAAATTGATTTTACACGAAAAAAAATATTTTTTTTTTGTTTTTTTTTTTTTACACTTAAAACAAAAATATTTTATTGTCTAAAAGAAAAGTTTTTGATTCAATAAAAAAAAAATTTAATCACATCACCTCTCTATTTTTTTACATATTTTTTTATAAAAAAAATGTCAAAAAAAGTCAAGAAGTTAAACTTCTAAAAATAATCCAAAAAAATTAAATTTTTTTACAAGCTAAAATACTTATTTAAAAAGAATATGTTAAAATGGTAGTGAATGAAAGTCAATTTTATACAAATTAAATTACGAAATTTTTAAACGGCATTTTTGGAAAAAATGATATAAAAATATTTTTACTTACTTATATTCAACCAAATAATAAAAAATAAATAAAATATTTATGAATTAAAAATGGAATTAAAAATTGATGAGATGATTTGACATAAATTTATGAAGGTGATGAGCAAGGTTCCGGAAATGGATCCAGTGTTGGGTGAGCAGGACGAGAAGAAGCTGGACTTCACGGGCATCGACACCAGGATTCCAATGTTCGCGTACGTCTCCCGAGAGAAACGCCCTGGTTACGACCACAACAAGAAGGCTGGAGCCATGAATGCCTTGGTGCGAGCTTCGGCCGTACTCTCCAATGGACCCTTCATTCTCAACTTGGATTGTGACCATTACGTTTACAATTCCATGGCCATTCGCGAAGGCATTTGCTTCATGATGGACCGTGGTGGTGATCGCATTTGCTACATTCAGTTCCCTCAGAGGTTCGAAGGCATCGATCCCTCTGATCGTTATGCTAACCATAACACTGTCTTCTTTGATGGTATGTATGTATTTTTCTCCATCTTTTTTTTTTTTTTAGGGTCTTTGATGTTTGTGTTAATTACACTTTTTCATTTCTATACTTTGCACTCAAATTTCATTTTTAGGATTTATTTTACTTCTCTATTGTGTGTGAATTTGAACAATTTGATTCTTCCATCTAGATTTTTGAGTAAATTGCTGTTTGCCCTCTTTGTGTTGGCTATTTTTTCACCCGGACCTGTTTTAAGTTTTTTTTCTAATTTACTCTTAAAGTTAAAATCTATTCAAACTTTAGACAAAAAAAAATATGAGTTAACTTGTCACATGACATATATATATATATATATTATATTAGGGTTTAGGTTTGTATAAGAGGTGTGACTTATATATAATATAATATTTTTATGTTACGTGATTGTTAATGTGTTATTTTTTGTTTAATTTTAGACATTAGTTAACTTTTAGAGTAAATTGAGAAAAACTTGAAACATAAAGGATGGAAGTGAGAAAAGAAAAAAAAAAATTAAGAGCCAAATTGAAAAAATGGTGAAACATATAGGGGCAAAGTGTAATTTACTCAAATTTGTGTTAGTTTTGCCTACGTGTACAGCTTAGAAAAAATTGACGAGTATCCCAAAAAATGTTAATTTTAATTTTCAATTTAGATGGAATGAACAAATTGAAATTACACTTAAAGTGTAGGGGCTAAATTATTTAATTTGAAACTATAGGGACTAAAATAAAATTTGAAGCAAATTACAAAGGTGAAAAGTCTAATTCATTCTTGATGTTTTGAGTAAAAATTTGATTTGATAACCAAAATTTTACCTAATAATGTTTTCAAAAATTTCCATCTTATCCTAAGAATGAAAATTTAGAAAAGTGCATTTTTTTTGCATACATATACTTATTTGGGTCACATCAATCAACATCTATCAACATTTTTTCTCTGCTTTTCTACTAACTTTCTCTACTTTTCTATACATTTTTTTTTATATAAAAAGTCAAAAAATGCACTTTATTTAGAATATCCTAAACCACCCCTTAGTAGATTAATGAAGCAAATATAACTCTTTAGGATATCTGAGTGAAGATTTGAGTCTCTTTCATTGCTGGTTAAAATCAATTTGGTATGTGTTTGAGTCAATAAGTGGAGAGAAGAGTTTGAGTATTTTTTACACAAATTTAAATTTGAGTCAGCCTTTGATATTTGATTAAGGATTAGAAATGCCCTTAGTATAGTTTCCTGCTCCACATATACATATTATAGTTACTAGGCCTAAGCCCTACGGTGGCCTTAAGGGAGATTAAAGAATGAGGGCAGTGTGGTTCTATTTTCTTTTTCTTTGTTATTGTTAGTATTGAAAAAATGTGTAAAAAGTGTATTAAAATGTGTAAAATTGTTTTAGAATATGTGAAAAATGTATTGAGATTTTAAACATTTTAGGTTGTCATTAGTCGGACCATTTTTTGTTTTAGTTTAGTTTTAGTTTTTATTGTTTTTGAAAACAAAACAGCAAAAAGTTTAAAAACAAAATAATGAAAAGTTTGAAAGCACCCATCATTTCATATCATTTGATGTCTCTTTGAAAACTATTTTTGAAAATTTGAAAACAACTTTTTTAATTTTCTTAAAAAATGAGTTGTTTAAAAAATATTTATCAGAAATTGTTTCCCTAAAAAGTTTCACAAACAATTTTTTAATTTTATTTTATTTTGAAAAATGAAAACAAAACCAAATAGGCCCTAAAACTTTTAACTATTGATCCACCCTTAGCTTCGAATATGTAACTTTTTTATGTGGAATTTTGTGTACAGAAGGGTTTCATAGTTAGGGATTCTCTTTGTAAATTAAATAGTTTTAAGTAGTGATATACAAACAAAAAACAATCACTTAGAAAAGTATCAAGAATTTGATTTTATCATATAGATTTAAATTTGATGTGATGTGAATTACATTGCTCATATAATGAATCTGTTCTACACATTTCAAATTTTGAGCACTTTTTAAGGTTTTTTTTTAGGGTACATAGCTTTGGTGAAAGGAAAATTTATACAAAAAATAATATACAGCATGAATTGACAAGTTTTGATCTTATCACTTTAAAGCAAAAGACCTATCATGTGGCTTAAGTTTTGATAAAATATTATTATTAAATATCTGTTTATAAATTCTGCAAGAATAGAGTTTTGTAAATAGTTTATTGGGCTCGTCATGGCATTGTAAATATACAAACTAATGCTAATGAAACAGAGACATTGCTTCAAATGGCAGTCATCATCACACATGTGGACATTCTAAAATTTTGTTGATTTGTTATTTTGGACACTGAAGAGCAGTTCAGTTTTTACTAGATGTGCAAAACAAGTTCTAGTTAGATTAATCCTGATAAAGTTAAACATATAATCAGCTCAATTTTCTCATGTATATAGTTCAATAGATTCTCAAAAATATATATCCTTTCATGCCTATGTTAGGAAACAGGACCAGGATCAACCATCTAATCTGTGTATATTATATCTATTCAAAAATTGTTAATACAGCCCATGTAACAACACAAGGAAATGAAAATAACTTAAACTGGTTTATAAGCACTAATTATCCCAAAACCCCATGAAACTTAACTATGGAGTTTAACAAAATGAAGTGTTGCATAACTCCATAGTTCGTGAATGTTAAACTGAATCACCTAGCGTTACACAGTTCATTATAAATTAGTTCAATAACTAAATTGCTTGTATGTCATTAAAGTATGTGATGATCAAGAAATTCACGAATGGGGGCTATGATGCAACTGTTGACAAAGTTCAACAAAAAGCAAAACCTTATTGAAACCTTGTCCAATGCACCAACAAAGCTTCTTTGTGGATCCCTTGACCATCTTCATAAACTTGTTTTGTAGCCATTTGTTCTTTTTTTTCCATCTCCACTAAATTTTTAGTTTGTTACTAACCCAAGTTCTGTACACTTTCCCTTGCACAAATCTTTTCTTTGATCCTTATTATCTCAATGTATTATTCTACTTAAATTTTTTCCATGACTGATCCAAAAAAAAAAAACAGGGAACATGAGAGCCCTGGATGGTCTGCAAGGCCCGGTGTATGTGGGAACTGGCTGCATGTTTCGGCGTTATGCACTTTACGGTTTCAATCCACCAAGGGCAAATGAGTACTTGGGCATTGTTGGGCAGAACAAGGCTCGTGCAGCAAGTGTTCCAGCACAGGCCGATGACGACTCAGACACACAGCCCTTGACTTCTCACCCTGACTTGGGCCTGCCAAAGAGATTTGGTAATTCCACCTTGTTTGTGGACTCAATAGCCGTTGCTGAGTATCAAGGACGCCCGCTTGCTGATCACATTTCTGTCAAGAATGGCCGACCTCCTGGCGCATTGCTCGTTCCCCGTCCTCCACTTGATGCACCCACTGTTGCCGAGGCCGTTGCTGTCATCTCCTGCTGGTAATTACTTATTTTCAAATCCTTTCAAAACTTGGATCGCAAAACATTATACATGATGAGTAATGTCTGATGCACAAGTTAGCATGAATTCTTGGATAGTAAAGTTCATCCTGCACTGCATTCTGTCTACTATCCCAATTTTATTATTTTATTTTTTATATCCCTTTACTGACTATATCGGGATTTCACTATATTATGCATTGATTCAAAAAAATAAGAAGAAGAAAGAAACTTAGGATTGCAAACTAGTCAAGCTAAACCAAGCTTTGTAGCACTCAGAGCTCAACTCAACTCGTTCATATTAATCATGCTCAACCTCGGCTCGAAGCTTGATAGAGAAGAAAAAGTTTGGCTTGCTCGGTTGGCTTGCTATATTTTATTTTATACTAAATATGCATATATAGCACATTCTACATTATTTAATATAAAATATATGTTTTCATCTCATTATTTAAATAAATAGTAAACAAGCCGAGTTTATTCTAGCTCAAGCTAAATGAGCCTAAAAATCAGACTCAGGATCGTTTATATACATGAAGAGCCAATCCCCTACCGAGTCGAACGCACAAATAGTTCGGTTCATTTGTGGTCCTAGAAATTGGTTGTCACATTAGCGTGTCAGAGGTTTCTGTGCATTTTGTGCACATATTTTCCGAAGACGTAAAATTGTTTTCTTTTGGCTAAGAGAGGAGAGAATCACATAACCAACTGCCTTATAGAGCAGTCATCAACTAATAAGAATTTAAAGGGTTAAATACACTGCTCTTCAAAGTATGCATTTTGTTTCATTTTGATCCTCAATATTTCAATTGTTTTAATTTGAATCCCCCATCTTATCTAATTTGTGGTGTTTCACTTTCACTCAATGCTTTTGAAATGGATCACAGGTATGAGGACAAGACCGAATGGGGGGATAGAGTTGGCTGGATCTATGGATCAGTGACAGAAGACGTGGTCACAGGTTACAGGATGCACAACCGCGGGTGGCGATCTGTCTACTGCATCACAAAAAGAGACGCCTTCCGTGGCACTGCACCAATCAACCTTACTGATCGTCTCCACCAAGTGCTCCGGTGGGCCACTGGTTCTGTTGAAATTTTCTTCTCCCGAAACAACCCCCTTCTGGCAACCCGCCGCCTCAAGTTCCTCCAACGCATAGCATACTTCAACGTCAGCGTCTACCCATTCACCTCCATCTTCCTCGTCGTCTACTGCTTCCTCCCTGCTCTATCCCTCTTCACTGGCCAGTTCATCGTACGAAGCCTAAACGTTACCTTTCTCATATTCCTCTTGATCATCACGATCACACTCACTCTACTTTCTCTCCTCGAAGTCAAATGGTCTGGCATTGCACTCGAGGAATGGTGGCGTAACGAGCAGTTTTGGGTCATCGGTGGATCTAGTGCTCACATTGCCGCGGTCATCCAAGGTCTCCTCAAAGTCCTAGCCGGTATTGAGATCTCATTCAAGCTGACCGCAAAGTCTGCTGCTGAAGATGAAGACGACATCTACGCTGATCTCTATGTTGTCAAATGGACAAGTCTGTTTATAATGCCGCTTACGATCATTGTGGTCAATCTTGTCGCCATTTTCATGGCATTTGCGAGGACTGTGTATAGCGTTATGCCCCAATGGAATAAGCTTATGGGTGGAATGTTCTTCAGCTTCTGGGTGCTGGCTCATATGTACCCATTTGCCAAAGGATTGATGGGGAGGAGTGGAAGAGTGCCCACCATTATTTATGTATGGTCTGGGCTTGTTTCAATTACTGTGTCTTTGCTGTGGATATCTATCAGTCCTCCAGGTGATTCTACTGCTTCTGGTGGAGGAGGGTAAGGTTTTGGACCCAAAAAAAAAAGTGTTTTGAGACTTGTTTTTTGTAATTAATTAAGATGCAAAATGTAAAATGTAAAAATGTTCTTCCATATGTGTACTGCTAAATCGTGCATTCAATTTCTCCAAGAACTACATTACCATGAAAGACCACAAATTGTGTAGTATTAGATGAAAGAATTTTGTTATTGTTTTATACGTGTGTATATTTGTTATTTGTTCTTTGTTTATAAATAATTATTAAGGAAATGATAAAGATAAATAATATTATTATGCATACAGTCTATAGGGAAATAGCACCTGTAATGTCTTTAGCTCAGCCAGTGTCAGTTTGGTCATTATAGGCAAGGAAGGGTGTCAGGGTGGTGAAGAGAGCCCGCCGTAATTTTATTGTAACACTTAAATCTCTAGATTTTATATCATATTGTAATTTTTGACGGATGTAACAGAAGTAATAAAAAAGTCATAAACGCTCCTAAATATTTTACATCCAGTCGTCTCTCAACTTCTCTCTTTCTTCTCTGTTTTTCATTTTTTTTTTTTTTTCGAATTCAAATTCCATCAACTTCAATCTGTGATAGCATTGAGCAATTCGGGTGGTGAGCAATTCGATTTGAATTACAGTATTTACATAGCTTATGCTTGATAAGGATTGATTGCCCAAGCAACCCATCTTGAAGATGTGATTTGGGTGTGTCTGTTAGAAAATGGTTTGTAAAACCATGAGTTTTGGCCAAGTTTGAGCCTAATTTGAGATGGGATCCGAACACTGATTGAGGTGTATCCCGGTGGAAACGCGTTCTATGCCTAGTGGTGGTGGTGATTCACGTCGTATATATGATCGTTCAAAATCATTTTCTGAGTGAATACGAAATTGACTCCACCTTTTCTGAGTGAATGCGAAATTGACTCCGAAGGTGGTTTCGGCAACAAAGTGGTTGAACGTATTCAAAATCGAATTCATCTCTAGTTTCGTCCAGAAACTCTGAAGGTTCCAAATGGAAAATCAATTTTGATTTGGTTTCTTCTCCTTCTAGGAGTATTTATCAAATTTTTGATAGAAGTTAATGGCCCTGTTTGGTACAGCTTAATTTCAGCTTATTTCAGCTTAATTTAAGCTATTTTGATGTGTTTGGTTTAGCTTATAGCTTATAGCTTATAGCTTATAACTTTGTGGAAGTCAGAAAACAGCTTATTTTTTAAGTGGGGCAGGAGATGCTTTAAGAATAAGCTGGAAATCAGCTTAAGCTGAAAGTTATAAGCTATAAGCTGTTTAGGCATAAGCTATAAGCACTTTCCCACAGCTCTACCAAACAGGGCCAATATGGTGAAGGTCGATTTAATAGCCAATTTTAAAACGTGTGTTCACCGCATTTTAGGCAAATTCTCAAAGGCGAACCGTGGAAATTCAAACAGATCTGTGGCTGGTAGAACCGCCATCTCAAAGTCTAGAAATACCCCACTCATCCTGAGTTGTAAGATATAGAAATTCAAGTCGAATTACAATAAAAAAGAGTCGAATTCGCGTTGAATTTTTTCCGAAATTTGTTGCTCTGTTTTTCTTCTTCATCATTCAAGTTCGAGTTTTTTGAGTCAGAGAGAGTGCTTTGGTTTGCCATATCTGGATCGTTGTCCTGTAGTCTTGGATTATAGTCGCTGTATATGAGAGAGAGAGAGAGAGAGAGAGATGATGATGATTATGATGTTTGGTTGGAAGGAAAGTTAGATGTAATGAGGAATAGAGGGTGTTCTGCTCATCTCTCATATGGTTTTGACGGGAGAAACTGCTATACTTAATCTTTATGATCGTGCTTCCAACACACTCGGTTCAAATAAACAGTTCTGCTAGAAATCATAATGTAATATGAAATTTATGAAATTTAAGTGTTAAAATTATATGACTTGTGTTTTTGGGTAAACCACAAGGTTCAAACTGTTATTTACTCTATCACTTTTTATTTATTTTAATTTTTTTAATCTTTTCACTATTTTCAAAATATTTTTTACACACTTCTTAACTAAGGTTATAATTTTGGACGGACTTAACCTGAGTTTAGCCATAAATTTTTTAGGAGTTGGACATAAATATGGAATAAATTAAATTCATTAGGTAGAAACACCAAACAAATTGAAGCTAAAATTGAATATATGTAAATATATAAGGGTAAATTACACTGATACCCCTGAAATTTTTATTTAATACAGATTTCTTCTCACATTTGAAAAATTATACTCCTCTCCTTGAGGTTTGTAATCTCATTACAAATTATCCCCTGTATTGTTAATGTCATATCCTAAAATTTTCTAAATGATCATCTTGCTTTTTATTCCCTACCATTTCTTCTTCCTTTTATCATGACTACATCCTACAACTTTTCATCATTAAATTCTACCTGAAGATATTCTTATTGAGTGATGATACACAAATATAAATTTTATATAAAATTTTCAAACACAATGATATAGTTTAATAATGACCTTTCACTTTAAAATAAAACGCCTATAAACATGATTTATATTTACAAGAATATCACTGTCACAATATTTTTATGATATTTTTTTGTATAAATTTTTATATATGAATATAGTTTTTCAATTTTATTTCTACCATTATATCTAGATTAGACCAATTTAATCTAGATATATTTAAAAAGTATAAAGATCGTATAATTTTTTTTTAAAAAAATCTATTGAATATAACAAAATAAGATAATGTATTATTTCTTTTTCTTTTTTTTGTATTTTTTTTTTGTATTTGGGGAATTTTGAAAGAAAATTATAAAATATTATACTTCTTAAGTATATCTAGATTAGGTGTATCTAAAAAATACAAAAATTGCTTAAAATATTAAAAAAAAATAAGTAAAAATAAATTTAAAAAAAAAAACACAAAAAATAAGAATTGTGTGAGTTAAATCAAAGAAGATGATTGCTATTTCCTTTGAAATTAGATGAACAAAATATCTACATTATTTTATTATTTTATATATATAAAAGCTAAGGGGCAAGTATATGTCATTCTAATTTGACGGGAGATAAGTGTAATTTTTCAAATGTAAGGAGGATTTGTAATAAACGAAACCTTAGGGGGTGTTGTGTAATTTACCCAATATATAAAGATATTAAAAAAATGTTTGAAAATTGACTATTTTAATTGATTTTTTGGCTTCTTATGAAAATATATGTAAAAAAATAAAGAGAGTGATATGATAACTTGTAATGACTTTTTGACTATTTTATCTCCTTTCCAAACAAGACATATATATATAAGTTATTAGGCCATCTACAACTGTTCACCAAATCCATCATCAAATTCAAATTTGGTGAAAAAGAGATACTTTTTGTGCTCCAACGGTTTTCACCAAAACGGTATCAAATTGAGAATGCCTCAAAATTTTCACCAAATTGAACATGTTTTGTACCTTTCAGCAATTTACTATGCATAGCTGTTAAGTGTGACCCACGGACAACCGGCTAGATGTCTAGTCAAATGTCCTCCGAATGACCACCTCAAGCAAAATTTTGGAAAAATTTTACACTAAGAGGTCGACCCCCCAGTTGACCCCAAAAAAAGACCAACAGTATACCTTAGTAACAAAACTGACGAAGAGATCAAAAATCAACCAAACAAACACATATAAGTCTCCATAATTATGTATAATCAAAATCCCAAAAGCAGAAACTCCCTTAAATTCGAAATTGATGAACCAAAACTGAATCTTTCTTCCTAATTTTATAAATTTTCACTCAAGTTTGATGTAGTGAAGAAAAAGAAGGAAGGAGTTAATGCTAGTATGGTAAAAATGGTTCGTCTGTAAAGGGATTATAAAGAGAGAAACAGAGTGAGTGAGACAATAACACTCAGTTTGATGCAAACACAGAGTCGCTGAAGCTTCGTTGCCGACCAGACGGTTGGGAGAGAGATTTTGACAGAAAATTCCAAAGAAAATTTGTTTTGAAAAAGGAGAGAGAGAGAGAGAGAGAGAGAGAGAGAGAGAGATTTTGGGAAGAGAATAGTGGGTGTGAGATGATTTTTGTATTGAAAGCTTTCAAACACAACATAATAGCCCCAATTGTTTTAGAACAGGTTTTTCATTTTTTTGCATTGACCGGTCGACCGGTGGTTTGATGAAAAGTCAAAATCCTCCATTGGATCATGCGATATCAAATAGAGGAAATAGTTTTTTTTTTACTCAAATTTGATGAAAAATCTGGTGAATCGTTGGAGATGCTCTTAGTAGTTGAATGATGTTAAATTAATTTGGATCATTAAATAATATTCAAGTAAATTACAAAATCTCATTGATCCCTTCATTTTCAGTGTAACAGTCAACCATTTCAAATTTCAATCTTACCTTTCCATCCATATACCCTTAATAAAACTAATAGAAATTGGAAGTGGATGGACTTAATTGAGATTTTTGTGAAAGTGTAAGGCCTAAAGTGAAAGTTTAATAAAAGTGTAAGAGTGTTAATGAGACAACAAAAATGTCACACATGCTTCAAATGACAAGTTTCGTCAACTTCATTAACAGTGGATAGAAGGGTGAAATTACAATTTAACTTAAAATGTAAGACGTTAATTGTTACAATTGAAAATAAAAAGACTAAAATGTGATTTGATAAAAGTACAAGAGTACTAAATGTAATTAACCCATAATATTCACTATAGTGTATATATATATATATATTTAGCGTAAGTACTAGATATTATATACTCAAGTAATATAATATAAAAACTCATCATTTTTTTCTCATTCAAAAATTACAAAAACCATAGTAGTGGTGCATCGACTCCTCAATTCTCATCTTTCTCATATTATGTAAATTATTTGTTTTAATTTTATTAATGATTTTACTTAAAAAATGTTAATAAAGTATACTTTTAACAAAGGATAAAACATATTGATAGTCCTTACATTTTGCACTTTTCATTAGCTTAATTATGACCTTTAATTTTTTTTAATTTTTGTTTTGTCGATTTAGTCTAATTAGGGTTTTTGAAGGAAAACAATCACTAAATTGATTGAAGTTAACCCATTGAGTTAAATAAGTTAACAATTTTGTCTAGAAAAGTATAACACAAGCCGCTTATGTGCATATATATATATATATAATAAAAAGCACTAACAATTGTAATCAATTAGACTAAATTGAAACACAATTATAAATTTAAGGTTAAAATTGAACCAATTGAAATTATAAGGACCAAAATGATACAAGGGTGAAAATATAGGGACTACCTGGATAATTTGTTATTTGACAAATTAATCAACCTAGTTAAAAAAAAGGGAGAAAAAAAAAACTCAATTTTATGGGCAATTAAGGTAAGTCAAACCTAATTGAAGTCAAACTTGAGTAACTTTCAGCACAATTCGAACAAAGCATGAACAATCTTTTATCAACCCACCAAATCTATTCAAATTGCATCATATTCTCAAATGCAAACAATTTGTTGTGGTTTTCAAAAAATCGTAAAACTCCCTCTTGTTTTTCTCTTTGGTATTTCCTACAATGGAAGAGAGAGACGGTGGTGGTTATCTTCAATCTTCTCCCTCCAGATCTAGTCTTTAACTTAGATATGATTTTTGCCTCACTAGTTCGACTATCACCTCCTTATCTTTTTCACCCTCAAGCCCAACACTTTAAGATCTGCCTTCAAATCTTTTCAGAGTTCAATAATCGACGTTGGATAACGTGTTTCTTTCATGATAGGTGATGTGGGTGTTGATTTTCGACCTCACAACCAAATAGGAAACTTAGCTGGAGAGCACGCGACTGAATAGATTAAACCAATCACCTGCTAACAAAAGATAAGAATACCACAGTGGCTCGTTTACCCGGGGGAACTCTAACGATTAAGTCAGTCAACTTATCTCTCGAAGATATCTAACAAATGGCACAATTCTCAATTAAAGTGTACCTTAAACCTCCGGAGGTGCCCCACTTTTATAGCTAACAGTGCCCTCGTTTTCGAGAAGTCGAACTTCATAGAATTCAAGCACAATACTTATCCCGAACTCTTAGTCAGATATAGATGAACTCCTTAAGAGCCTCATCTGTATCTAAACTAAGTGCCTCATCTTATCTAGGACTCTTGTGCTTTATCCAAATATCTCGGATTTTGATATGGTAGTACCATATCTCGGTAACTAAGTTCATTCGCATGGCACCTATAAGGCCCCAACTTCTAGGCCGTTAATAAATCAACTCAGCTTCAAATTTAAACCTCTAACTAATTAATAACCTAAAAAAAAAACACAAATTTATCTCCAAAATAATTACACAAATGTATCCAAAATATATCTTATACAAATCCCAATAAATAAATAAATAAATAATAATAACGTATAATGGTGACCCCAAAATATCTAACTCTAATAATCTCTTTAGAACTTCAAATCCAATCTCCACTAAATTGTTCCGCACTTGAAAAATAAAATTAATATGGAAAGTATACAATACAACATGAATGACAAAGCTCGGACAAATAATAAATTCACAGGGATCCAATAATTACACAAATGATTCAATTCGAGATATCAAGCAATTTACCAAATTGCACAAACAAGTAAACTCGACATATGATAATTTATCCAGGATCAAATACCCTGTCCTACTTAGTTCATAACCAATGACCGGCCTCACTCCCCTCACCCAAGCACAACCGCTTATCCGGGTTATTGGTACAGAGCATATTGGCAAAGTCCACTCGATCTATGTATGGAGCATTTTCACGTCATTTAGCCGACAAATCAATATTTTCAACACAAAATAGGTACACAGAGTTTATCAAATGACTAGAGTAATCAAACGAATCAACAATGAATAATTCCACAGAATTTATCAAATTTTCAAAATCATCAAGAGGAGTACAAATTGAAGGTGATTAAAAAAACGTTGTTTGCAATGAGATTTAAATGAAGCATATTGTATACCACTTGAATTACCTCAAATCAATCTCCTCTGTTGCCAACACTCTAATCTCGATATTTCTCTATGGATAACCAAAAATAACTCTGATGTTACTTTGATAAAATCTACAACTCTCATATGCTTTATCACCAAGGCGAAACCGAAAACCACTTAAAGATTGAAATTAAAAGGACCATTTCGGATTTTTCCCGAACTCGACCTTCCTATGGTTCGTAGAGAATTTCATCTAGTTTTCAAAACATCTTCCGGAAATAGAATAGTTTTTCTAGATTTTTAGTTATTTAAGAAACACTCCAGCGATGTTCGGATTCGTCGACCGTTAGAAAATCAGATTGTCTTTCAAACCGCTCACTCTTTTCTAATGAAGCTAAATTTTCCTTGAACGCTAACTCTTTAAGGAAGTTTTTGACATAAAACCAATGTCCAGATGATTTTTCTATATGTTTCTAGAAATTTTGAAAGTTGGCTATAAAATAGATTTTTCATGCATAATACTCAAAAGATTAGTGAGAAAAGAGGCCAACTAGGCCCCAGTTTGGTTTTCATCCCAGGTTAAAAAATCAAAAAAGGACAAAAAAAAGTCAAAAAATCACAAAAGGACTGTAGACACCCCATTTTTGACCGCCCTTAAGACTTGGGCACTACTGATGGTTTGCTCGGTGTTGAGAGATGTGCAGGGCAAAGATTCAGTTTCTTCAGCTAGAAGAGAGGCAAATCTTTCAAAACACTTTGTTTAGGGGTTTGGAGTTGAAGAAGAGAGGAAAGGAGAGGAGAAAACTAGTTTGGGAAAAGTTCGGCATGAATCCGGGTAGAAGCGAGTCGAGCAGCCCTCGCTGAATCGGGCTTATCTGTCTGTACACTTGGAGTTTAGCTATGAGGCCACCACCGTCGGAAAGCTTACTTCCGGGGCTTCATTTTTCACTCAAGAATCTCTTAAAGCCAAGTCCGGGTGGGGGAGATATGATTGGTTGAAGTTGGGTATCATCCCGGTTGGATCGAATCTGCGCGGCTTCACCAAAATGGGCATAACTTTTTCCACAGGAGGAATTTTAATGCAAGGTTTGCGCCGTTGGAAAGCTAACTTCCGGGGCTTCAATTTAGATACCAACCGGCAGTTTTTTGACCTTACCGGCCATCCACCGGCACTATATTTATCCGGCCGGCAATTTATTGTGCCGACCGGCACTTTATTTTGCTGACCGGCAATTTTTGCTAGCCGACGACCTTTCGGAGCATTCTGCAGATTGAGTGGATTCCAGCTGTGCCAGCTGGAATGCACAGAATTGATCCCCCACGCACATGTGTGTTTGTTTTGCACCTTGTGAGCCTTTGAACCCCCTAACCTTCTAGAAGCTTGAACCTTTTGGCCAAGCTTCTTGGAGAAGCTTGGCCAGCTGTTTTAGCTTCCTCTAGAAGCCTTGCACCCCCCTTGAACCCCTTGGCCCCTTTGAAGCTTGTCTTAGAAGCTTAGCATTGCTTATATAAGCACCTCTCCTCCTCCTTTGTTTAGGTTAGAGATTTGAGGCAAAAAAACCAGAGATATACCACATATATCTGATATACATACATACAAACCTCCATCTCTCTCCATATCTCTCTCATTCAACCATCAAACACCTTTGTTCTTGGGCCATTTCTTCATCAACTCATAGCACAAGGCATCCAACGCCCATTCCAGCAGCTTGAGGCTGTTCTCCAGAGCTTAGGAGCACCTAAACTTGGTCCAAGAGGTGCTGGTTTGCTGGTCTTCAAGGGTGAGTGCTCATCTTCCCTTTTCTAGCTTTTTTCTTGCTTCATATCTAAGCCATAGTTGCTTGCACTTTTGGGCTCCGACCTAAACTTCAAATCATCATATTTTGAGGTCCTCTTCATGTTTGATTGAGGACCTCTTGCTGTTTGAGGATAGTAGCTAGCACTTCCTTCATTAGCCCTCTTTATGCCATAATTTTGCATAATATTTTTGGCTTGTGTGTGATCTGTTTTGAGGCATGTTATAAACTGTGAAGTTGCTTATTTTGAGCCCTTCTTCAACATTGAAGAAGGGCTCAACACTATTTGGATACTCTATGTGCTACTTGCTTTGAAATCCATGTGGTAGCCTCGTTTTTGTATGCCATTTTAGCCCCGTCTTTGCTTGCTGTTTGGCCATGCCATAAACTGTAAAAATGCTTATCTCAGGGCTGCCTTGCTTCTGTCTTCATGCTCCATGTCCATATTATGCATGCTTTGTATAGCTGTAAGCCATTTCATGTGCCTAATTTTGCATTTCGGGATTCATTCCATGCGTTGAGTGTTGTTTCGTTATGTTTCGGGGCTGTTTTGCATCACCTATCGCCTTTGAAATTTGCATGAAAATTGTCCATGTTTGTGCCTTTCAAATGCGTCGAAAAGTTGCTTCATTATGCTTGAGTCTTGGACCATGTATCTATGCATGTTTGCATGTCGTTTGCCTCCATGTACTTAGCATTTTTGGCCACTGTTTTGGGCCTAACTAGAGCTGCCTAATTCATGTTTAAGACCATCCCTTGCTTATTTGCATGCTCACCTTGCCATGCCATGTTGCATCCTTAGCTTGTATGCCTAGGTTGCATTGCATCTTGCATGCATTCCTTGTCCCTTGACTTGGGTGATAGGGATTGGGAGTTTTGTTTGATTGGTTTGCATGCATTTGAAATCGAAGTTGCATACTTGGTTCTTTGGGCCATCATGCATGGAAATGTGTGATTGGTGGTCCGAGAACCGAGACACATGTCCCTTTGAGTCATTACAATGATAAGAGACATGGTTGGTGCATACATGCCTTGAATTGTGCTGCCATGCCTTGTTTTGCCCTCTGTTGCTGTGAGTTGCAGGTTCTGCAGGCTTTCTTTGCCGACCGGCAGTGTAAGGTGCCGGCCGGCAATCTTTTCTCTGCCGACAGCTTCAATTTTGTGCCGATGGATACACACCAGTGCCGGTGGTGATTCCACTCAGCCGGTGGTACTTCCCAGTGCCCAGGGATGCAACCCTGAGGTTTTGACAGCTCCAGAGGAGTGAAAGAAGGAAAACAGAGGCAGCTTGCGCATGGCGGCACGCTTCTCGAGGCGTTTTACTGTTTTTCTTAGTCTATTTAATTTGTTAATTAAATTAGGCAATTTGTAATATTAATTAGCCTGCGTAGTTAATTAATTTGTAATATTTATTCGGTCCCTCCGAGCGAGGGCAAATCTGTAATAAGTGTGTGTGGGTGGTGTGTATGCCTTCCAACCTCACTTCTTTCTTCCCTTTTATTTACCTGCTTACGATGGTAGATTAGGGCACGTTTAATTTAGCATACTTTATGCTACGCATGTGTGCATTCATGCATTCGTACTACATGCATTAGGCTCGGTACATCACGCTAACCGTATTTGTACTTCAAATTCTAAACTGAATATGTGATAGTTGTGCATTCTCACATGCCATGTTTAGGATAGCCGAGCCTATTCTAGCAACACTTTGTATGCGATGCATTAGGCACTTAACATGGACTTGGATCATGCATGTTTGCTAACGAGTTCTTTGTTTTGGCACGGAGTACGATGTAAGTATTTCCGCTTTAGCATTTCGCATGAGTGTGAATGTTGCCATGACAGCATGCTTAACATGTGGCTAGATGCTTATGTGTTAAACTGTTTTGAATGCTTGTGGGTGAAGGTTGGATTGTTTGAGTTGGAAAAACTCGTTGAAATCCGTATTTTAGCCTACTTGCGAGTAGCAAATTCCAAAGCATTTTCGAACCAAACGGATATGCAATGTTTATTTCCAAATTAGACAATCTAGTCTATACTTGTTTGCTGCGCGCATAACATAGTAATTCTAGGCTAACAATTGGTTTAAGAACACATAAAGTTTTCAAAAACGGATATCACGGTTAGTAGAGGCCGGTCTTCGGACCGGGCGAAAGGGGGTGCTCATAGCTGACCTTCCCCGATCGTACCCAAGCTCCCGAGCCGAGACAACTCCGGTGATGACGGACATGTGGCCTTCGGCACCGAGTCAGGGTTTCCTAAATTCTCCCATAAAAAATATTTAGGTGGCGACTCTGTATCTGGCAAAGCAGTCCATGTTTGGCACTACTTTTTCAAAAATCTGTTTCTCAAAACGATTTGCCAGATTTGGACTCTTTGGTTCAGATTAAGAACCGTGACACAAAATCGAGTCCGAACTGTAGCATGAGGCCCGCGGGCGCGTCTACAAGGACAAAAAAAATTTGTCATTCCAAAGCCAAAAGGCCAAACAAGAAAACCAAACAAACAAAAAAGTCTCAAGTTAAAAAAGTCAAAAAAGCCAAAAAGCCAACTAAAAAAGTCATTGCCAAACGACCTAAGGGAAATTTTTCACTTCTTTTATGATGGAAACGTACTAAAGAATATATCAATAACTCAGATTTTTAGGGTGATGGTCTGCCTTTAGAAATAATGTGAGATATGGGAAGGAAAAGGTAGTTTTGCATTTATTAAGAGGGAATACGAATGGAAGAAGGATTGAAGCCTAATCCATCAACTTTGAACACATGAAAACCATTACAACACATTTGAAATATGATTTTAAACCTCTAATACCATGTATTTGAAAAAGGAAATAGAAGGAGAGATGGTGATGTGGCTTACTTAAGGTTTGGTTGAATTGGAAGCAAACTTCCTCTTTCTCTCTTATCTTCCACCAAGCTCACTCTCCTTCCTCTCTTTTCTTCTTAGCCAAATGTAGTGTGTATGTGTGTGTTCTTGTATGTAAAATGCTAAGGGAGGGGTTGTTTTTATAGAAAAATTGGTGTAAAAGGTCTAAAATGCCATTTGGTTGGAATTGAATGAGATGTTCTGGATTTAGTTTGAATCCAATGGAATAGTGGAAGTTTAGAGGCTTTAATTAGGTTCCTAAACATGATTTAGTTAGGGTTTTCTTCCTAATCAAACCAACCTAATTATATATATATACATGTATATATAAAAATTTGTACCAAGTCAAAGATATTTTCTTTAAATCATGCAAAATTGTCTCAAAGTACATTCATTACACCTACAAGGTGATGGCCGGCCATGTGATGGCGAATTGATGGACTTGTTTTATATATATATATATATATATTTGTATACAATTGTTAGAATTTGTAAAATATAATGTTTAAAAGAAAGATTTTTGGGTACAAGTGTGTGTATATATATATGTATATGTGTGTAATGGTACTTGTTTGGCGTTTAATGTGATTCAAGAAAAATGTGGGGGCTTAGGCTCAATTAAAATATCTTTTTCAAGTATAGAGTTAATAAATTAGTATTAGGAAAAATAATTCGGTTTGTATTATCTTGCTTTGAATTTAAAGGTGAATAACCGAACGATCTGTGAAAACTGGAAGTTAAAGTTTAGAGAGATTAATCTAAAATTTGAGACTTAAATAATTAATATTAGAGTGTTAGAAATAATTTCTAAGCTTCCAGGATCGATTAGGGTTTGTATGGATTCGTCCATGATGCGTTTTCAGTTCTAGGATTTAATTTGCGAATAAAAAATGAATTAAGGACTTTATTATAATAACTCAAAATTTAGGGACCTAATATGGTTTATTAAAATTAGGGGTCTCATAGCACCTCAACTAACAACCTTAGCCACATGGACAATCCTATAAATATGTCCTCTACAGGTGACCACCTGAACTTCAATATATCTTAACCAAGAGAGATGGAACTTTTTGATTCAAATTGAAAGTTGCGGAATAATGGAATTTTGAATGAGTTTGGTGAATACTTAGATCTAATATTTTTTATTTATTGATTGATTTTTTTTAAATTTTAATTTATTGATAAAACAATCATTTTTGTGTAGAAGTTTGTTTTCCTCTCTTGTGGTTTTTTTTTTTTTTCTTCTATGGAGGCTTGAATCCTTTATTTTATAGAAATTGTTTACTATTTTAAATTGTATTAAATTGATCCGATCTTTTATTAATTTCATAAAGAAATTTTTTTCACTAGAGTTGCCATTTGAGAACAATTGTTTTTGTCTAAATAAATACAAAAAGATAAAATAGGCTAAATAAATTAATAAGATAAAATATCACATTTAAATCATAATCATTTTATTTTTTCTCTCACAACCCTCACATATAAATTAAAAAAAATTAAATTTCTTTTTAAAATAAAACTAATTTAACAAATTTAAATTAGTAAAAAAAAATTAAACTAAATTAATTTTTCCAAACGAAACCAAAATCTCCAGTATTACTAATAACGAAACCGTTCAGAAATCAGGTGGGTCCAAACCTCAACACTGTAACGGAAAAATTCAAAAAAGAACCGCGTGAATGCTTCTGACAACATTTCACATATACCTTCCACAAATTCTCTCTCTCTCTCTGTCTCTCTCTCTCTCTCTCTCTCTCTCTCTCTCTCTCTCACAATTCTCCGACTATAAATAAACCAAGCTCACATAACGTACGTATGTAAATACATATATATACACACACATATATAAGCAGTAGTCTTCTATGACCCTTGCCGATCGTTCCTCTTTCCCCCCAAATATAAACACCGCAAATCCAGCTTCTCTCTCTCTCTCTCTCTCTCTCATCCCATTTTTTGTTTCCCTTTCTCTCTCTGCGTTCTTCAAGTTTTAGGGTTAGGGTTTTGAGGAAGAAATGGGCCAACAGTCGCTGATCTACAGCTTCGTCGCTCGAGGTACCGTGATCCTCGCCGAGTACACCGAGTTCACCGGCAATTTTACCAGCATCGCTTCCCAATGTCTCCAGAAGCTTCCCGCTAGCAACAACAAGTTCACCTACAATTGCGATGGCCATACCTTCAACTATCTCGTTGAAAATGGATTTAGTGAGTAATTCATTTCTCGGATTTATCGATTTTGTCTTGTCTATGTGTTTGATCAATTGGTATCGATCGAAATTTTTTATGTTGGTAAATCCCGTTTGATTGTTGGGTGTTGTTTGTTTTTCCATATGTTCATTTGGGTTGGTTGCGGATGCAAAAAGTTTGCATAGGATTTTGAATTCAAGGGTAATCTTTTTTGGGTTATTCAGATGATGAGTGGATTATGAAATATAAGAATCAAGGCTTCATGGGGATGATATAATGATAGAATTGTACAGATTGCTTGGTTTTTAATTACTTGTTTGGAAAAAAGGGTAGGAATTTTTTTTTTGAAGGAAGGGGAAGGGGTTGTGGGCCATTGTTTGCTCTGTTGTCGTCTCGACAATCCCATTGTCATATGTTCTGAAGGTTCTACAGAGAACAAGAGAAACTAGAAGGGAAAGAATTAGAACAACATATTGACAGACCAATGTTGTTGCAGGGGTTGAAATTACGTACCACATAAATTTTGAGAAAAAGTAGCGAGATTCTATTTTTTCAGAATTTGTTGAATTGGTGTATCCTTAATGTAGGATATACATTTGTTCCATGTCCGGATCTATATTTTCTGTGAAGTAAGGATACATAAGAAAATATAACGGTACTAAAATTGAAATTCAACAGTTAAATATGCAAATGAAACTTGCATATAACACTTTTACATGTAACACAAGGGCAGTATAAACCATTAGACTTGACATTGACTAACTTTATGTTGGATGTTGGACAGCCTACTGTGTTGTTGCGATTGAGTCTGCTGGAAGACAAATTCCTATTGCCTTTTTGGAGCGAGTTAAGGAGGATTTCAGCAAGAGATATGGTGGAGGGAAAGCTGCAACTGCTGTTGCCAAGAGCCTGAACAAAGAGTTTGGGTATCTTTTCTTGTCTTTCTTGAAAGAGGAAAAATTTTGCTGCCTTTCTTTGTAGTACTTGACTTTGTTTTTTTATGTTTTTTTCACTATTGTAGGTCTAAATTAAAGGGGCACATGCAGTATTGTGTGGATCATCCTGAGGAGATAAGCAAGCTTGCAAAGGTGAAGGCTCAGGTTACTGAAGTCAAGGGAGTGATGATGGAAAACATTGAGAAGGTAAGGAGGTTTTGTTTGGGGTTGTCTCTTAATTATGAGCAATGTGATATGTCTTTTTGTTTTATTTTACCTTGCCGTATAAGATTTCCCATTTGGCAACACTTTAAAGCTAGTTTTTTAGATTATGATTGTTTACATTATTGGCGTAAAAGCTTTGAATAAGTTGTAAACATGTTTGGTGCAACCTTTTGTGTAACAAATTAAAAAGCTAAAATTGTCTGGCAAATATGTTGGCAAATAGCAAACAAGTGGCGTGTATTGAGAGTGTGTGGTGTGTAAATAGAAGCTCCCAAAAAGGACCCCTGGACCAGCTTCAAATAATCCAGCTCTTTGAAGCCAAAAAGGCTAGAGAAGCATTTAAGTTGGTAGCCAATAATTGCCACCAAACGGCCAAATTGTACTTTTTTAAGCTATAATCTAGATAAATTCACATATAAGTGCCAACAAATAGGCTTTTGTAGTTATGACCTTGACAAATAATTTACGTAACTCACATCAGATATGACTACAGGATTATATTTATTTCAATAGTTAGTTGGTATATTAGTCTGTAATTTCAATTATCATTCTATACTTGCATTAACTAAAAAATATAGTGTCTCAGAGATTTGCTTTGAATGTGAAAATTTATCAGTTAATATCCAATTTATTTGTTTTTCGAACTTTATTATATGAAAAAGAAATGAAGTATATACTTTCCAAATTGAGACTACATTGATGTGTAATACTATTTAATTTGTTAAACTTTTGTAATAACCAAGAGTTATGTACTTTTGTTTTATAAATTTGGAATTTACTATTTCTATAGTAGTTTTAGCTGCACCCACAGTTTTTATGACTTGCTTTCTCATTTATGACACCGTGAATAGGCCATAAAGGCATTGAATATAGGCTTCCATCAAGGTTAGAATATTGCTTTGGCTCCCTGAGGATGAATTTCTCATTTTTGGAACTTAATCGGTTCTAAGAAGCATGATGCTTCTATGAATACTTATTTCTGATAATCAATGAGTGAATAGTGATGGCTCTATGATCTTGACGTTAGATGCATGAATAAAAAATTGCACCCTTTATTTTGTAATGCTTGGTATGTGGTGTGTTTTAGTTAAAGAAATTTGTGTTTTGTTTAGGTTCTTGACCGTGGGGAGAAGATTGAACTGCTGGTTGATAAAACTGAGAACCTTCACTCTCAGGTCAGTCTAAGGCTAACTGGATACAATTTTTGTGTTAGTTTGACTGTAATTGTTGCATTTGCATGACCCCTAACTATTCATCTGTACTATCGATCTTCTTGAAGCCATGGGAGTGTTGGATGAAATTTGGAGTGGTTTTACAGGAAGGCTGATGCATGTGGGGAGGTGTTTCTAAATAAGCATAAATTACACTAACCTCCTCGGAAGATGTGTTTATTGTACATGCTATTCCTTGATGTTTGGAGATTAAACTGTACTCCCCTCTACTTTGTCCCCAATAGATTTTGCTGTTCCATTTGCAGTGAGGAAAGAGTGCAGCGATGAAAGGGATGTTGATGTGATCATTTAGGTTATGCACAAACTTAATCAAGATAAAGAAATCGATTATGGCCTTAGTTGAATTATGCAGTTAAATAATACAAAGTGAGCCATCATAACTTGCCAGATCGGCATATCACCACCTGTTATTGAGAAGCTCTCTTGCTGCTATTGGATCCACAGTTGCTAGCCCCTGTGAAGCTCGGCCAACTTGAATCATCACCCTTCAATTCTACAGTAAATCTCCATTTTGTGAGATATGTTCCATAACTATCAAAACATTTGTCACTAAACCCTGAATAATATTTCCACCATTGCTCTTCTTGCTCCAATCCCCCTTGATTTATTTATTTGTTTTTTCTGATGCCTTGCTACTTTACCTATTTATAAACCCGAAAACTTGGATTAGGTCTTATGATTTACACCACTGTGGCCTTACTATTTTGGTTTGTTTCCCTACTTGCATCTTTGAAGAGGTGAACGGAAACCACTTATTCTTAACAAATTCACCTGAATGGAAGTTAAACTGGATTATTTCTTCCATCGCTACATCAACAAATTAGTGCTATGTTTGTTTAACTGGACCCACTTATCTTATTTATTACTTGGCAACTCCTTACCTAAGTTACCTTCAGGCACATAAATGGAGAGACTCCTCTGTCTCTTTTTTATTTTGTTCCAAAATCTCCATTTACATTCGAAGGCATATAACTCACCCTTATTTTTTCAAACTTTCATATTGATTGATCACATGATTGCATTTGGTTTGATGTACACATTAATCTCTCAAAGTCGCCATGATGTTTGATGTTGATGAAATCGTGATTGTTTGGTAATCATTGGCAGTAGTCATAGATGAAGATGATGGTTGAAGCTTTGTTACACGTACCTGGGTATGAGTGTCAGATACGAGTATGTGTCTAGGTGTCAAAGTTGCCTATCCCACAAAATATATGATACAAGAACTTGGCTAAAAAGTGTTGAAAATTTAGATACGGGTACGGGGACACTGTAGCACAATCAAATATTGAACAAGTATTTCATACATCTTTATTACCTAATTTAAGTACATCCTCAATACTTACAATAATTCCCAAATTTCAAAACTATATATTCAATATATTATGATCAATATATTCAATATAGTCAAAGGTAAAACACAGTAAAGTATATTACTGGAGCCTAGTTATTAAGGTAAGAGGAATACCTAATAGTGTCAACACAATTTACACGGTCAACATTTCAGCTGCACAATTCCTTTTGAATGTCAGTCCAGGTTGCATTTGATGAGATAAATGAAGAACTATATATTAAATCATTAACGCTATGTTTGGTTGGGGGATTTGGAAAAAGAAAGAAAAAAGGTGTGTGAAACTAAATAAAATGTAGGTATATTTTATTAATATGTCACCTACCTTTTCTCTTTTTCTTTTCAAATCCCCCAACCAAACACAGCGTAATTGGGCGTAAGAGAAGGTTATAGAGACTTACTTGGTCAAGCAGATAATATCCATGACTTTGAACTACAATTCTTTCATATTATTATTGAAACATGTTGTGATGTTTGTGATACTATTTCTTAGAAATACACTTAGTATTTAGTATTGCTTTTATCATTAATGGCTTCAACCTTTTCCCATTCATGTCCTTCCCCTTCTGTACATTTTCCCCCTCATTTGATGCACTTTTATTTGACGCGGATTTGATTTTTGGTTGTTGATATTGATTGTATTTCAGGCACAAGATTTTAGGCAACAAGGAACTAAGATAAGGAGAAAGATGTGGTTTCAGAATATGAAGATAAAATTGGTTGTTTTGGGAATCATCATTGCGTTGATTCTCATCATTATTCTGTCTGTCTGCGGTGGCTTCAAATGTACTTGATTAGGATTGTCCTGCATGATCGGCCGTTTGTTCTATTCTATTCCAACATTCCATTTTGCAGATTTATTGCTCTAGGTTACACCTTCCTTTCTTTGCAGCCCTTTTTAAAGGAAGGACCAGTAGTTTGAAGGGGTTGTATAGGTTGATATGTAGGAATTTTGTTATCTTGATGTAGAAAAATCTTGATGCATTAGGGTTTGTTTTTACATATCTTGGGAAATTTTCTTGAAATGTAATGGAGGATTATTTGGATGACTACTAATATTGTTGACCCTTTGAATTTTTATTGCATCTGTTTTTGCCGCTTTTTGAAAAGTTTGTGAATACAAAGGGGAACTCATTATTGTCAACTTTAGGTGGTCTTTTCCATTTGATTGAGACATAAGGTGTAGTTGAATTTGGTTGGTATATAAAGTTGATGAAAAAATAAATTGACTTGGATTTTCATTGATGAAGATGTTTCATAGTATTACAGTTATTGGCATTTGCATTTCTCTATGACCTGCTTGTAAGAAATGGCTATGTCGTTGATGGTTAATGATTGGCAACAAGAGTGGACGTACTCATGTGATTTTCAGGTAAGATGGTATCTTAATCCTGGAAGAACACGCACGTGTGCACATATATATATATATATATATATTGTAACGCCCCAATTTTCATACCCGAATGACAATATAATAATCATGGCCCTTTTTAAGAAAAACTAATTATACAATCCCACACTTGCATTTCATAATGTAAATAGCTCATCATACGATGATACAATTAATCCAACAGCAAGTAAATAAACAAATAAATACTTTAAAGGGTTTACAAGTTTCTAAAGTTTAAGTCCGGTTACACATAACGGTTATTCAAATCCACACAAATATAGTCCTTTGCTTACATAATAGAGTCACACAAAATGAGAGCATTGTACTCTCAACACACACACTTCCACACCTTCAGTTAGGCGGAATCATCACATCTTTTCCTACACAAAAATCCCGTAGGGTGAGCATAAAACCCAGTAAGAAATTCTTAACAAAGTATATACATTTTATACAAGTCTCGTGAGATGAAATGCTTATGTCATGTCATGCCTTTTTGAAAGTAAAATACACCTTTATCTTTTGAAAACCAACATGTTCAATGATGTCATGCAATTTCAACATTTATCAAATTTTATTTGATGGGCGGTAAATACAACTTCGTAAATCCCTAAGTCTGTCTGCAAGTAGACAATAAAAGTACTACCAATTTTTCATTTTTACCAGTATCAACTGGAGGGCTCGACACCCATAATTTGTCATTTTTAAAAATATTAACTGGAAGGCTCGACACCTATCCTCTACACTACCTTTCGAGACTTATCACTGTATTCACCCCAAAAACCAATTCATGAAAACTTGTTTCTCAATATTCTTTACTCAATGCAAAGTTTTCAAATCAAATTTCAAAATTCTTTATTATCAATGAATTGATATACCAATGTATCAATTAATGCAATGCAACATTTTATCCATTTTCAATTCTTCCACACGATATTTCCATTGTGGTCAAAGTTTCCATTTCTCCTTTCAATACAATTTCACAAGATGAATAAATACATTTATTTCTATTCATCCAAGGGATAATATAATTCCCGCATTTCAAGCAATCTCAACAATTCCCATATTCCATGAAAGCATCATTTATATGTATATAAATAAGAGATTTTCCAACATCCATTTATTTTGACATACAAAATAAATATAACAACATCATCCATGATTTTTCAACATCTTTTTAAAACTCCTATTTTCTAGGTTTTCTTACTAAAACAATCCATCTCCAAAACATTTGAAGAAATCTCACTAAAAACATCTTTCTTTAATCAACATAGCTCAAAACCCCCAATTTCTATCGCAAAGGATCAAATAGTAAACCCACTTTCAAAATCACTCTTTTTCTTGAATCAACAATAATTTTTCAAAACTTAATAAATGATGATTTCTAAAATCATCTAGATCTTGCAAATATATATATAACTCAAAGAAAATCCCTACCTTAAGTGTAGAAGACGGGCAAACAAGATCGAAACTCCAAAGATGACGAAACCAACTCGTACTTGGATCAACACGAAACTCTTGAAGCCCTCTACCTTATTCTCAAAGAAACTAGGGTCAAGAACATAACAGATCTAGATGACATCTTAGAGAGAAGGTGTATTCTAGAGAGAGAGTATGTAAACCTGCGTTTTTGGAGAGTTTTTGAGAGAGAGTGAGCTGTAAAAGTGTTCTGAAATATCTCCTTCATGATCTGATATAAACAGGCTCCCTCGAGCGAAGAAGTTGTCCCTCGAGCGACTAGAACAAATGTCGCTCGAGTGTAGAATGCAAAGCTTCAGGTTTGTCACCAACGCAGACGCACGCTCAAGCACAAGAAGTCTTGCTCAAGCGAAGAAACAATTTCACAAGGCTCACTCGAGCGCAAGAATTCTCGCTCAAGCGACGAAGCAGATTACACAAGGCTCGCTCGAGCGCAAGAAGCCTCGCTTGAGCGAAGAAGCCAAAATCTGGACAACAACATTCTAGACCAACTAACAACCAACTAGTTCCAAACACGCCCAACATAATCCAAAACTCAAGTACAAAGAGTTAAGGGAAGGAAATAAGACATAGACAACAATATACAATCACGGAATCCGAGTCCGAAACACAACGAAAGCCGGGGTAAAAACCTGGGTCGCTATATATATTAAGAAAAAGGAAATTTCTAACAAAATGGTTCTTGATAGATCTAAGTTTCAATTTAAATTTTCTAACTTTTTATTTTTTAAAATTAAAAAATACCCTACTTCTGAGGTGACTTAGGGCATCCACAATGGGATAGCTAAAATTGTTTGTTAAAATGTGTGTTATATGACAAAAAGTGATAAAAATGGGGCCCAAAAATATGTGTTAAGGTATGTTAAGAGTTTGTTAATTTTAGAGAATGAGTGGTGGTGCAATGCATATGTTAAGCTGTGTGTTAAGTGTATATATATATAAATAATAAATAAAAAAGTATAAATAATATGTGTATTATATATATAAATAATATGTGTTAAGGTACAGGATAAAGACAGCAGAATGAGAAGGTCGTCTTGTGGGTCAACCAGCAGGTTGACCGGTCAAAAGCAAAATTAATAATTATTTTTTTTTATTTTTTTCTTTTTGTGATGGGTTAGGACGTCCGGGGGGATGACCGCCCGGAGATCCGGTCGGACGACCCCAAGGCACTTTCCTATGTCCCCTTCTCCCTCTCCCCTCTCTCTCATTGGCTAAAAAGCTAGCCACAGTTAATAAAGAAGTTAACAACTGACACTAACAAAATCTACTAACACACTACTTAACACTTCCATTGTGAGATCTAAACGCTACTGTAGCTAGCTAAAATTTGGCCACTGACACTAATATAATCACTAACATGTCCATTGTGGATGCAAACTCCTGCTTATCTTTCTTTTTTGGACTTTTTGAATTTAAAAAAAAAAACCCTTAATTAGCACAGCCGCCTATCTTTCTCAATTACCATCATCAATGATGCTCTTCTGTCCTTTTACTCCTCTATGCTTTGCCTCATATTTCCGTCATTTTTTTCAATTCCAACTCTGTGAACTCTCATGTCAGAACCAGAACAAGAAGCAATCTTGGATTTGCTACTCTTTATTTACCCAATAGTAAGCAATGACTATAATGATTGCTACGGTTTGACAAAATCTACTTTGTTTTGGTTACAATTCTCATAAATTATTTTTAAATGGTTATTAAATTGTATTTATTGGTTTTCATTTTTCATATTTTATTATTTTTGTTTTGTTTTGTTTTGTTTTGTAGATGCATCATGATTAGATGAATCTAAAGCACTAAAAATTTGAATAAAAATGCACACAGATTTTTGTTCTAATTTTCATCTATTTTTAATGATTTTTTTTTATAAATATTTTAGTCAATTTATTTTATTTTTATATGATTGTGTTTTCTGACTAAATCATTGTGTTTTCTGACTATCATGTTTAGATGGATGAGAAAGTAAACCATTTAAGAGAGCGATATGAGTGTCTTTTATATTTTAAGGGTCAATCTTAATATTATAAATATTATATAATCAATCAAGTTACAATGTGATAACTAACTTTTAAAATGTCATACTTGAAGTAGGTTTTTTTGTCTAATTTGAATAGAGGTATCATTCTACTCTCTCTCTCTCTCTCTTCTATGCATATATACGCATATTTATGTATGTGTTTTTCTTCTTAATTTATTTGGAGAATAAACAAAGTGGTTTAATTAATTGAAAAAAGAGTACAATGTGATGACTAACTTTAAAAATGTCATACTTGAAGTAGGTTTCTCATCTAATTTGTAGCTACAACAGAGATATCATTCTATGCTCTTTCTATCTCTTCTATGTATATATATATGTATGCTTATGTATGCGTTTTTCTTCTTAATTCATTGGAATATAAACAAAGTGGTTTGTGATTTTTCTTTGCCTTTATTATATATCTATTTTCAAGTTCTTGCAGAAGTGAATTATTTCTTATTATATGGCATTGTAGAATAAAAAAGGGCAAATTACATATACACCCCTCCAGGTTTGACAAAATTACAGATACCCCCCTGAGGTTTGAGAAATTACGAATTCCCCCCTGAATGCTATATTTGCATAAGAAATTAGGGGGTAATTTGTTATGAAATATAAACCTCAGGGGGTAAATTGTTATGAAAATACAAACCTCAGAGGGCGGGATGTAATTTCCGAAACCTCAGGGGGTATCTGTAATTTAACCAAACCTGGAGGGGTGTATATGTAATTTGCCCAATAAAAAACTATATCTCCAACCCTCTATTATTTTGAATTTGTAGTAGCCATGTCTAGCAGTAATTTCATCATGTGAATTGGTCTGACATACTGTTATTTTTTGATTGGGTATAGTCATGTCACTATTTTTAAAATTTTAAAAAATAATAAACAATTCATCTGTCTGTGGTGCCATATGCCTGTTTCGACTTCTGGTGATATTACCTTAATCACATTATAGGTACTCGATGTCACGTAGAGAGTACCTTCTATTTTTCCACGAGCCACTACCATGGCTCCCTTGGTCATCTTCCATGCATCACTAGCAAAGATTGTCACAATACCAGAATTTGTGAGTTGATTGACAGAAATTAGATTCTTCTTTAAACACGACACATGTCTAACATCATTGATTTTCAAAATTGTTCTATTGGGCTGGTTTATCTGCACTTCACCTTTGCCAATTATGTTGCAGGCTTCATTGTTTCTAAGGTACACCTTTCTGAAATTACTTGAGACATAATTGTGGAGCAACTTCTTGTGCAAGGTAGTGTGAAATGACGGACAAGAATCAATTGCCCACGATTCTCTATGATTTTCCAAAGACAATATGAGTGCTTAAGTACCTTCTTCATCAAAAATATTCACGAACTCCTTTTGACCTTGGTTATTGTTGTTTTCTTTCTTAACTTTGCAATTCTATTTTGCGTGTCCAGTCTTAACATAACCCTAACACTTATTTGTAAACTTTGGTTGAGATGGAGATCGACCATTCCTGGATTTACTTGTAGTTCTCTTCTTGTTGCTGCCCTTGTTAGGCTTCTTGCCTCTGTCATCAATTGCCAATGCCAAACTAGAGCTTTCAACATTATCTTTTCTTTGAGTGTCTTCACTCAAAACCAAACCCACTACATGATCCGTGCTTAAATTTTCCAAACAGATGGAATTGCTCACTGCAATAACCAATGAATTCCAACTCTCAGGAAGAATTGATAGTAGTGCTAAGGCCTTGATTTCTTCGTCAAACGAGATACTAATCGATTCCAACTAACTGATTAGTGAGTTGAAATTGTTAATATGCTCAATTGTGACTCCTTCTTTGGGCATCTTCAAGTTGAACAACTTCTTGATCAGATGGACCTTGTTTGTGGCTAAGGGCTTCCCATATATCTGCCACAGAGCATCCATCAAGTCTTCGGTTGTCTTCTCATTGTGAATATTAAACGCAACTAATGCAGCAAAGGATAGCCTTACTATACCCAAGGCTTTCCGATCAAGTAACTCCCACTCACTGGTCTTCATTGTTTCTGGCTTTTTGGCCACTCCTGCAAGAGGAAGATAAAGATCCTTCTAATAGAGATAATCCTCTATCTGCATTTTTTATAACCCGAAGTTTGAACCGTTGAATTTTTCAATCTTCATTTTGCCTTCGTCCGCCATCGTTCTTGTTTTATGAACCAATGCGCTGATACCACTTGTTATGGTATATATGATTAATACCAAACTCCAGGATATCTGAGCAAATAATCACAAACACAACGAATCTAGAACGGAAAAAAAAAGAACAAAAAATCAAACTCACCAAAGTAACACAAGAGCTTTACGTGGTTCACCCAAATCACAGTCTACGTCCACGGAGTCACTATAGATTTACCAAGATCAATAGAAAAGGAGTTAAAAGAGTCTCTCACACTCAATCTCACAAACTCTCTCTTTACAATGATCTATCTCTCACTCTCACTATTGTGTATCTCTCTCTAAGATCACAAAACTAATGAATAAATTCTAAAAAATATAGAGCTACATGGGTGTATTTATGGGCTAGACGCAAACCCAATCCTTAATCAATAAGGAAACCAAAACCTAAATTAAGGCCTTGTTTGGGAAGTAACTATTTTAGCCAAAAAGTCAAAAAGTCACTATAAGTTGGCACATCACTCTCTCTACTTTTCTGCACATCTTTTCATAAAAAGTCAAAAGTTATTAAAATAGCCTATTCCGAAACGATGCCTAAGAAAGAAAAACCTCAACCAAGAAGGAAATAGTTTAGAGTCCAAATCTAACCAAACACTAATTTCCTTGTTTCCTTTTCCTTTTCCTAATCTGATTAGGTTTAGTATTGTTTCAGGCTCCACCAACAACAAACATATCCTCTAACAACGCCTCACCACACCATCTATTCCTAAAAACAACACTATATCCCCTATCCCTACCTGAAAGCATACCCTCTTCCAAAACTCCTTCATTCTTAACCAAATCCCTTTCCACAAACTTCGCTCATGGGTCTGCATCACCCCTTCAGAGCACCATTCCCCCCATTCCACACCATACTTTGCCACCGCCACCTTCTTCCACAAGTGATCTCTATCTCCCGAAAACGTTTGCTGAAATTTGCAGTTTCTAATAGACTTCCACTTTAATTTCATGTTGTTCCCCATACCTTGAATTGAGATTTCGAGTCCAAGAATATCATAATTTGATTGAATCTTGAAACAAATTAGAGCAAAAGTTACTACTACTCTTGTTTTGAGTATATAAATCCAAGTACAATGGATTTCCAACATTACTAGCCATAAAGCTTAGACCATTCTAGGTCCACAATTCCAATGCTACATTATAAAATTAATCCACACTAGAAAAATAGAAAAAAATTATTATTTTTCTTCAAATTTATTCCTGGAGACCATCGTTTCATAATAAGCTTACCACAATCGAGGTAATAAGGACATTCTAGAATTTTGTTTAGAGACTCGTGATCTTTAATTTTGAAAAATTAAAAACCATTGTATAAGGTTAGTACATCAATGGAATCATTCTTCCAAAGCTTTTCATCTTAAGATTTAAAATAGTGTAACGAAAGCTTCTTAATATTTGAATTTAACTTTCTATAATCCTATGGATATCATTTACCATGTTCACCTCTTAAACGTTAACATCATTGTAGATGCTCGAAGTTTTTCATTGATGCTAAACCTTGAATAGCTTAAGTACCAACTAGCAAGACCAAAAGTAGATTAAAAATGTTTAAATGCAATCTTAATACCTCTAAAAAATATTTTTAAGTTGTTGTTTTACCATCTCGAGGTTAATTCATAAGGTTTTCTTTTGAATGGAAAATCACCTTTGGGATCCTAAAACTTTAAGCTGAACATTGGCTAGACTTGTGTACCACATTTCAAGAGAACTTGTAGAACATTTGATAAGAAACATTTAAAGAGAAAGTATATATTATTGTGTTTGCTTTTCAAAATTTCAAATTGAGGAATTCGAACTAGGAAGTTGTAATGCCAAAATAGGGTTCTATATGTCACATCCCGAAAATATAGTTACTGAACTACATATTATATTCCTCAACAGACATATGGGAGTTTAATAAATTGCAATCATCAAGATACTAGAAACATTTCTAAGACTATATTTCATTCATAAGTGTCCTTTAATCCACATAAAATAACATCACATGCACTTATACATTCATAGGTCCTAGAATATGAATCTATAGCATGTGATCTATAAGAAAACAACATGAAAGAAATACAAATTTATGCCTTAAAGGCTATAAGTTTTCAAGACATTGCTTGGTTACTACAAAAGTGGGTCAAAAGCCTAATACAACAAAGCCTGAGGCTATACAAATGAAAAGAAAACCAAAATGAGCCTTAAACTCCAAAATTATCCTAAGCTATCACCTTGGCAAAGGTGTGCCATCAACACTTGAAAGTTATTTCCACATAGGGTGAGCAAAAGCCTAGTAAAGATATCTCAATAGAATGTATGATGTTTAACAATGTCATGTGGTGCAATGCATATGAAATGCTATGCCAAAATATGAGTTTTATCCTTTTTGAAACAATGCAATGCAAGAGTGTAAAATCGCATTTCCAATACTTTCCTTTAAATAGAAAACTGGGTAGTAAATACATCATTGGTAATCCCTAAGTTGGTGTTTGCAAGTAAGCTCTACCCAAAATACCGTTGTGCTGATTCCTAATTGAAAGGATCTTGGTACCTACATCGCACGTGTTTTTAGACTTTCACTATGGACCTAAAACCAAATTAATTAACCATAACCATACCCCTTAACGGGATTCACCACAACATTCACCCCTTTTTCTCAAACAGAATCATTTCCAAGATATAGAATAAGAAGTTCACAATTCCATGAAATGCTCAATAAGATGCTTGATTTAATACCAGTTCAATTCCCCAAATTTTGCAATTTCTATCACACAGCAATGCTATCCTTCACTAATAGTCAAAATAGTTATCTCTAATTCACAAATTAAAGAGTAACAACAATAATATAGTTCAACATTTCCGAAATAACCATGATTTTCGAAACTCTCAACTAACCACAATATTCAACATTTCAAAAATTCCAAGTACCTCCCCATTTCAAAGTTTACTTTCAAAAACCCAATACCTCCTAAAGTTTATGAATAATTAGAATTGCTTTCCCAAAAACTCCATTTCTTTCCACAATCTAAGCACCAAATAATCATAAGAACTTTATTTAAGTAAAATGCAAAATTATAAGAAATCCCTGCACCATTACTTAAATGAATCAAAACTCTATCTTTCTCAAAGCCTTCTATTTAACAAAATAACACGTAACAAAGTCAAAGAGCATACAAGTCATTGTGAAAACCCCCACCTCAAAGCAAGAAGGAAAAAGGAAGGAAAAAGTTCCAAAATTCGAAGTTAAAGAAAAGACGATTTGCTCAGATTAAAATGAAACCCTTGATAAGCTCTTCACTTTATCTTAAAGGCGCAAGGTGAAAAGATAACTCAAGGTGGGTAGATCCAAAGCTTCGAGTGAAAAGGCTAAGGTTTATGTAACGCCCTAAAAATAATGATATTCGATTTGCATTATAACTCTCGAACATATATGAGGAAGCTCACTAATCCCTATTATTTAATATCAAAAACATTTTCGGAACTATCATTCATTAATTGATCTGGTTACAATATTACAAAAGACGTCACATGCATTAATATGAGTCTATAGCATGTGACGGATATATATGAATAACAGTAAATAAATACAAGTTTATGCCCTGAAGGCACTAAGTTTCCAAGACTTTGCTTGGTTACAACAAAAGTGGATCGTAGCCCAATACAGGAAAAGCCCTAGGCTTGTACACAATATATTTACAAAACAATAATGAGCGTCCCGCTCCAATGTCCTCCCAAGCAATCCCCTTGATGGAGGCATACCATCAATACCTGAAAGTTGTTTTTCACATAAGGTGAGTTAAAACCCAGTAGAAATAGGTTTAATGACATGCATGATGTTTAACAAAGCCATTTGGTGAATGCATATGAAATGCCATTACAAAACATGCACTTTCCCTTGTTAAAACAATACTATGCCATAGTTCAAACCATAATGGATATATCGTTGCTTCAAAATAGAAAATAAGGCAGTAAATACACACATTGGGAATTTCTAGGTATGTGTCTGCAAGTAGGCTATAAAAGTATTACCAAAAGCCACTTCACCTGCAACTAATGTAACGCCCCTAAATTCATTCACCATTTTATAATTTAAAACAATAAATATTTTCTAATCCGTACAATGAATGCCATCAAATGATACGGTCCTTCACTTAAAACAATCTCTTTCTCATTGAACTATTCCAAATGAATACATCATTGCTCCATTTACATACAAAATAATAATAATAATAATAATAATAATAATAATAATAATAATAATAATAATAATAATAATAATAATAATAATAATAATAATAATAATAATAATAATAATAATAATAATAGTTCAAGGAGCAAGAAAATACAAAAATATAATGCTCTAATGGCATACACATTTTCAAGGGTAGTCCTTGAGTACACAAAAATGGACAATCAGTCCCAAATCACAAAACAACTCTGAAGCTTTAGAAAATAACATTCATTGAGCCTTCGTGCTCCTTTCAAAACATATCCATCACCAAGTCACTTGGGTAGAGTCACACTGTCATTTTCTGAAATGTTGTTAGTTTTGGGGTGAGCTATTGCCCAATAGGAAATACTATAACAAGACATATAAATAATCGAGATGCATATAATCATGCTATGCACTTGTTAGGATAAAATCCATATTTTCTTTTTTAAAACCAAAATATTCAATGCATGATTTTCCTTTAAAGTCTCATCTACAACCATGGGGAGATATGTACGGTATGACGTCTCAAGCAAGAGTCGTAAAACCATACATACATATATAGATTTATATATAGAAAATATTTCCACTTTTGCCGACTCTAAATCCAATGGGGTGATGGGCACCCAAAACCATTTCCTTCCATATTTGCTGATTCCTGAAATGGCAAGCTCGTGGACACCCAAAACCATATTTTTTCACATTTGTCGACTCTAAAAACAGCGGACTTGTGGACACCCAAAAACTTTTTCCTTCATTCATCCAGTGATAAGCTTAAGATAAGGCAATTGGGCACCTTGACTCCCAGCGCGAGTACCAAATACAACACAACCTATTACCATAACTCGACTTAACTACCTGGACTCATACACCGTTTACCCAATTTTTGAAAATTTTCCAAAATATCACAAGATGGTAAGATCACATGAGAAAATTATAATGCACGTGATACATGAGTTTTGAATTCCAATTTACCTAAGGTTGGTTCAATTCACAAACAATATTTAACGATATCAATAACAATGGATTTCTCCAACCTCTCAATTCCACGATCTCAATACATGTATCCAAGAAGGTCCAAAAATCTCATGTCTCAACACCTTTGCCATAATCATTCACATAATTCCAAGATTTAAGAGTCAATTAAACCAAACATCATTACTAAATCAGGTTTAAAAACTAGGGTTTTTGAGAAAATTGAGGCTTTTTCCTCTTTTATACTTAAAGAGTCAATATTTATCATCATCAACAATAATCAACAAGAACCTTCATAATCTTTCTCAAAAATATTAGGTATAGGCTTTTTTTGTTTATCAAACCCACTTTATATCATGAAAATCATCTCATACATCACTGTAACTAGGAAAATACCACATATATATATATATATATATATCTCAAATCATAGATATATCAAGTTAAAAGTACCTCTACTTGAAAATGAGAGCTAGAAGTTGAAGACCTAACGAGAAACCTCAAAGAAAAGCGAAACAATCGGTAAAAATATTGAAACAAGCTTGCTCTTTAATTTTCTCGAAAGATTTAAGGTGGATCTTCAGTAGAAATGAGAGAAATCAAGTGTTTTTGGGCTAGGGTTTCAGAAATGGGTGTTAGAGAGAGAGAGAGAGAGAGAGAGAGAGAGTATGAAAAAGTGAGAAAGAAATGGGTAAAAATCGACTTTTAAGTTGGCTACTCCAAACAGACCGCTCAAGTGATCTTTTTACCGGTCGAGCAGTGAATGTGAGCTTTCAGAAAATTTTCAAGTCTTAAATGAAAGTACTGGTGGCCACGCATCTTTGCTCGAGCAATCAATTAAATGCTCAAATGGTCTCTCTCAACACTCAGATTGCAGAAGAAATACTGGGAACCTCCATTCACTGCTTGAGCAGTAACTCCACCGCTCAAATGAACCTATAAATCAAGATGTTACAACTAACCGGAAGGAAGGTATCCTAACTGCGCGGATTTCTAGACTTTCACCCAGGATACTAAGGCCATCTTAATTAACCACAACGACACCCCTTATTTCTCATAATAACATTTTTCAACATTTTCAAATGTATAAGTATGCAACAGTTAAATATATGGAATGCATGAGTAAATTGGTTTCAGTTAAACTAGCTCTCATGCAATTTATACAACAGTCAATGCTATCCTCCACTGATTGTCAAAACAATTATCTCTATTCAATATATTCCAAAACAGACAATATATCAAGAACATAACTAGCCATTTCCAAAAACATTTGCCTCATCCATTTTCACAAAGTTCAAATCCATAGGTCTACAATAACTTGAACACAATTCCATGGTTTTATTGAAAATATTAGGGTTTCTCCTCTAAGGACCACTTCATTACATTCCCGACACCCAACACAATTGCCATACTCTCTGTAAGACCTTTAAGAAACTTTTAAGAAAACTTTGAGAAACCCCTCTTTTATGCATTAAAACTTACATTGATCAAACCCGAGATTTCTAAAATATTAGTTCATCTAACTAACACATAACAAGGTCAAATAACATGCATTTCATTAAAGAAATCCCTACCTCAAAGCAATAGAAGAGAAAAACAATAACCGAAAAATTAATAGGAATGAAAACTTGATCTTTTCAGATTACAATGTGCCCCTCAACTTGCTCTACCTTAAAGCCTTAAGTATTAGGTGTAGGAAACGGATATAATTAAATGAAAGCCATGTGTTTATAGCTCAAAGTCTCGAAAATGGAAATTGGGAGAGAAAAAGAGGAATTAGCTTAGGAAAATAGATATTTTTAACTTTTTGGTGATATATATAGTCATACGCCTTACGGTCACGCAGAACACACCCTGAGTGCAAGAAACACAATTGTGGGTGTGGACAACCATACAGCGAGTGCGATTACAAATCGTGGCCTACCTTCACGGCCTCTCGTGGGCCAGACAACTTCTCCATACACTGGATCTGAAGGTGTGTTTTGGTTGCAGGTGACATCGTAAGGGTAAAACACATCGCAAGCGTGACTTATCCATTGCGGGCGTGATCACATTCTTCGCGGCATACTTTGCTGGCCATCGTGGGCCATGCAATTCTGCTAGGCGAACAGACCTGAAGGCCATAATTGGTTACGGCTTCTTACGAGCGACCTAGTACCCTCACGGGCATGATAACAATGGTCGTGGGCGAGACCTTACAAACAAGAGAAAATTTCTGCCAACATGCTAAGTACAAACCAAGGTTCCCTATGACAATTAAACTTAAGGAAAACACCCACAAAACTCATTACCAAGGGTATCAAAGGATCAGGTCTAAACCTGGGCCGCTATAGTTTGGAGAGATATGGTGGTGTTCACGGTGCAGGCAAGAAAAAGAGAGAGAAAATAGAAAATAAAGTGAGGAAAGAGAGTGGGTGGAGGGTCTATTTATAGTCTTAAGTCAAAAGTGGGGTATATGCCCTAAAGTCAACCAATGAAGATTCAAAAAGTCCAAGAGGAAAGGGTCTAACCCGCAGAAAACAAAATTCTAGGTTTCTAGCAAGTGTTGACACTCAAAGAAAGGGTGTCGTCGACCCTAAGAAGTAGTGTGCCTAGTTCAGTTTTGCACTAGATCGGGTGTCGACACTCAAAAACCCCGGTGTTGACACCAGAAGCTGTAACACAACAAGAAGAGGATTAGGTGGTGTCGACACCCTGAATAGATGATGTTGACCCCAAAAAATAGAATCGAATTAAGCACTACTCTGTCTATGCGGTGCCGACACTAATAAGGGGTAGTGTCAACACCCAAAAATAGAAACAAAAGAAGAAAAGAAAGAAAGGCAGGAGTTGACCCCAGTAAGCCTAGTGTCGACAACCTTGCAAGTACTACAAGGCTCCAAAATGTTTATTTAGAAAAAACTAAGTGCAAAAGAACAGTCCCAACACATTTACATAGGATTTCACTCCTCCGATACAATGATCTAACAACTCAAATATCCCAAACAACAACTTAACGAAGTTAAATACATTTTCAAAAGGCTCGTAGAACACAAGTGTTATACTATACTTGACATGTTCTTGATTCTATCAACAAATTGCCATAGGCCTGTACATACATTGTGTGTAGGAGCTTGTATGGCTTGGGTACAGGTCTATGCTAAAACCAAAATGAGAGCCTAATCCCGAAAAATTCTGGAAAATGAAATAATCCTTTTTCTTTATTTGCTTTTGGAATCTTTGATTAAGTTGGGGCGCGACTTGGCTTGGTTTGCAAGTATAGAAAGAAAGTATTGGAATTGCATTTATGGCCCTTGGATTAAAAGTAACTCATTTTCAACCATTGATCTTAGGGCACTAAATCTAATTCTAACCCTAGTTTCTCCTATAAATACCTCATGAATTTTGGATGAAGAGGCATGAAAGAGGTCCTAAAGAGAGACCAGGAACTTTGAAGATCCAAAGCTTGTCTAAGTGTTTTCCTGAAGATTAGAGGAAAACATAGCTCGATTGGTTGACCATAAAGCCGATCAAATCCTTGAAAGATTCATTTGAGTTAATTCTTTTTTTGTTTATTCAATTTTAAGATCTTCTCTAATGTTGAAAATCTTTATGATCTCTCTTTTTAATGACAATAATTGGTTTAAGCATACTAGAAACTTTGAAGATTCATTGCTTGTCTACGCGTTTTCTTAAAGATCAGAGGAAAACATACATCTATTGGTTGGTTGATCATGAAGCCAATCAAATACTTAAAAGATTCATTGGAGGTAGTTCTTTTTATTTTTTATTCAATTTCAAGGTCTTTTCTAATGTTGAATCAATTGATTTTCGAAAAGAATCTTCATGTGCAAATCTCTTATGATCTCTATTTTTTATGGCGATATTACTGTGTTAAGTATAATGTTTACTCCTATCTAATGGAGATGGGAGTTATCTAAAAGCAGAAGATTTGTGTAGGGATTTTTATTTTATTTTATATTATTATCCTTGTTTGCCAAAAAAAGAGAACATTAACAAAAATACCTTTCTCTTGTTAGGACCCTTATTCCTTCTCCAACCATAATTCTTGATTCCATGATCACTTGGAAAGGCATGGCTTTACGTTAAGAAAGTCTAGATTAATTTTGGAAAATGAAAAGCTTTCATTCCATAGAGGTAACTAAGCGATTCAAAGTAATCCTAAACTTTTGTTCCTATTTATTTCCTTAGGAGGATTAAAATAAATAAATAAATATAATGAACTAAAATCTAAAAGGGTGGAATTTTAAGTATTTCAAAATGTAAAACAATTAGGTCGTGATGTCCTTACAAATATATTTTTACATGAACAATTAAAAAAGAAAAAATTAGATTGCATTTGTTGGATGTCTAATTGGTAACAAAAAATTATTGTAACATTTATAACTACCCTAAATTGTATTAGGTCAAAGGTTCGACTCCTATTGAGTGCTTATCAACCCCTTAGGGGCCACGACCGTAGCCACTGCACGAGATTTGCCCTACCCACATGGAGGGGGTGCTTTGCGTGGGTCTTGGGATTAGTCGAGTTTACATGGCCACCTGATTATCCAAAAAATAAAATAAAATGGTACTATTGTGATATATTCAATACTACACCGATTGTTGTGTAATTTAGAGCATGCGTTGTACCAATTTCTATTTCATATTCGTTATGATCCATCCAAAAATTGATTTCCATTATTAGAAGTTTCTCATCTTCATGACTTGAGCATGGCCACCTCACTCTTTTTGTACCAAAAATTATTGCAGATACAAACATGCACAAACACATTTTTCTTTTAACTTAACAACCCTTGTATAATTTTTATATTTCAAAGCAACATCTTGAATTATTGATATAGAAATCGTTTACAAAATGGGAATTTTATGGACCTAGCAACTTTAAGTGTACTAAACTATGATAAAGCAGTAGTTTTTAAAACCTCTCTCTCTCTCTCTCTCTCTCTAAAAACCTCCACCCCCGGGCCTCACTTTTGGCTGGCCGGCCGCCGCTTTTGGCTATGGCGGTCGGCTGGTCCAGCTCCCTCTTTGGTCTTTCCTTGTAATAACTTGATTCCCACATTATTTTCCCACTTAGGTGTGTTGCGGTGCTGCTGGTCCAGCTCCCATTGGGGTTGTTTTGTTTTGTTTCACCAGGGGGTGCTTGGTTTAGGGGTCAAAACAGAGTAGATGGTGGTCGGTTTTGGTCTGGATTAGCGGTTGTTCTAATCTGGCTAGGAGTTTCATTCGGGCGTTCCTGTGCGAGTGGGAGTTTGAGGGATGAATCTTTGGTTCGGATCTTTGGTGATGTTTCGGTCCAGATCTTAGATCTAAGAGTTCAGATCTAGATCCAGATTTTCGATCCAGATCTAAGATTTCATTCGAGCGCTCCTTTTCGAGTGGGTATTTGAGGGGTGAACTTCTTTCAGATGTATGGTGGTGCCTTGGCGGTTTGGTCGTTGTTTTGGGTGTTAACTTTGGAGCTTCTGCAACAGGTGTGTTCGGAGTTTGAATTGGAACAGAGGTGTCCGACCATGGAGCTGGAGTTGGCAGTGGGTTTTGTTCCGTAGTGGCAGCGGGTTTTGTTCGTCATCAGGTGCGTTCGGTTGCTGTGAGTGTTCGGAGGTTTGAATCGGAAGTGGAGTGGAGTTGGGTGTTCTATAAGGAGGTGTTCCGACCGTGGAAGTGGTGGTGGGTGTCCTATCGGGGGTGTGTGAGTTTATTGTTCAGGGGCTTGCAGAGAAGTTGGCCTTCAAATAGGTTGCTAGCTTGGAGTCAAAAGGTGGTTACAGAGGCAAGGAGGATGGTGTACCAGGGTAGGTGAGCTAGCAAGGGGTAATCAGCAGAGTGGAGAAGAGGCTGATGATGGTCTTGGCAGCTCAGGTGGATTGGGAGTGCAGCAGCATTAGGAGATAGTTTGTTAAGCTTGGGTATTTTGGTGTTGGTTTTTGGGTTCGGGTTGTGTGGGTTGATTTTGTGGGGAGTCTTGTATTTTATTTTCTAGTTAAGTTCTTCTTAACTTTTTTGTTTAAAAAAAAAAAAAAAATCGTGAGGCCAAGGGGTTGGTTGTATGGATGCGAGTAGTAGTAGTAGGAGTATTCTGTACTTTTCGAATCTCTCTCGATGCATGTCATCTTCCTATATTTTTAATTTCATGCTTTTAATGAACTTTTTCTTTGCTGATCAAAAAAAAAAAAAAAAACTTAACAGCTACATATCTCTTCATATTAATACTTATATAAAGTTTAAGATTTAGTAATTCAATTTTTTATACAAATGATATATAAATATGATTCTTTGGGGGTGTATGTACGCTTTAAGGATTCATATTTGGTACCTATTTGTTTAAAGCCAAAGGTCTGGCTTTTCCTAATTTTTGTGTTTACATCTATAAGATATCATCTAATGCCTGCTCTGATACCTTCTAAAAACTTATACTGTTAGAGAGAGAGAGAGGGAGGGGGAGAGAGGGAGAGAGACAACATTACTATTTCTATTATATTTATATCCTCAACAAAGTCGAAAAGGTGGAACAAAACTATACTTCTGCACTTCGTAAATTACTAATTATATACTAATACTTCAAGTCCCCTAAGTAAATCTTTCTTTTATAATTACTAATTAATTTTCTCATGATTAATTGGCTGCATCAGTCTCCCTAGGTTGTAAAGTACTCTGTTTCTAGTTTGTCTTCAATGCTTTATTTATTTATTTTTCTTTAAAATTCAAAATATGACTAACCTACATTTTCTATTTCATTCTATTCATTCATTGTTCATCCCAAATTGACCACCTATGCAACCTGAAGGTTGAATATTTTTACATATAGTTATATGGATTATTTCAAAGACAGTTTCCTACAAACATATAGTTCAATAAATTGTTTTACATGTTTGGGAATTTTCAAGTTCCACTTGACTGAAAACCACTGAAAGTTAGGAGTTCTAGAATACTAGTCTCTGTTTACCAACTGTTGTTTTACATTGTTGTCTTGTTTGAGTGTACTTGGTATTAATAGCTCTAAAAGATTTTTAGAGATTTTTACACAATTTTTCTTGCTTTCTTTTTTGACAGAATCTAAATAAAGTTGCAATCTCTTACACAAGAGAATGACAATTTGCTAGTCACAAAAGGTATGACAACATGTTAGAATAGCATCAAAGACATTTTCCCCATTTTCTGGTTGGAAACATCTAGAATAAACATCAATAAATTGATTTGGTTTATGAGGAAATCAACTTCTCTAGTGTGAGCACTTGAATGCTACATATTGTCACCCAATTTTGAATAACAATAACTAATATGTATCACTTGAATGTGGCATATTAGATATTTTGTACATGTTTCTGAACTCTGAAGTTATATTGCTGTGGTTGTTGAATGGCAGGTCACTAAACAATAAAAATTAAAAGTGGTCAATGAAATAAAGTTGCTCAAACATTGACAGCAGTGATTATTTTATTGTCTAGCTGATAAAAAATGGGATAAAAAAATATCATTTTAACCCCAATTATAATTTGAGAAAATTTTGAAAGAAATTTTCTTTTTTGTATAGTTCATTTTGGTTGTGATGTGTGTGAATCTTGATGAGGTTTTTGTTTTTTAAACGTATATCTAGATTTTATTTATTTATTTATTTTGATCGGCAAAAGAAATCTTTATTGATGAAAACATACAAAGTATGATAAAGTATTTCAATAAAAAGGAGCTTGGAGCTAGCTCAAGCTCCAAGTTCCAGTTGGTGAGAAATCAACAAGCAAAGCAAAAGCAACAAAGCTAGGAAGCAAAAACAACCAAAATTGTAGCCACAGCTGAGCAGAACAAAGCATAGTAGATCAACATAAGAGCTTTTACTCATATCACATTGCTGAGCAAACCATTAGCAATCAGCTTCTTAACCATCAACATAACAGCAAAGATCACCAAGACTAATAGCAGACTAACAGATCAGTTTAACCAAGACTAACAGATCAGATTAGTTCAACCAAGACTAATAGATCACCAAGAATAACATATCAGATTTGTTCAACCATCCCATAATCTTCTAAGTCACCAAATCACCAAGACAATGCTGAGCAAACCATAAGCAACCAGCTTCTTCCCAAAAGCAGAAAATAGATCAGCAAAGCAAAGTAGACCATTAGTCACCAAGACTATTAGCAGACTAACAGATCAGTAAAGCAAAGCAGATCAACAAATAGATCAACCATCACACCCTCTAATTAGTCTCCAAGACTAAGCTATAGCGATCCAAGTCTTTGACCTGTCCTTGTGGTGTTCTGGACTCGGATTTCATGGTTAGAAAGTATTATCTACTTCTTTTCTTCCTTCCACTCTTTGAGTTTGAGTTTTGGGATGTCTTGAGAGTGTTTGGAACTGGTTAGTTGCAAGTTGTTCAAACTTTTGTCGTCCAGAATTTTGGCTCTTCACTCGAGCGAGGCTTCTTGCGCTCGAGCGAGCTTTGTGAGCTCCCAATGCTTTTGCAGAAAAGAGTCCTTCGCTGGAGCGAAGCTTCTTGCACTCGAGCGAGGAGTGCGTCTGAAAAACTTCTGAAGGTTGGTATTTTAAGCTCGAACGACGCTTCTTGCGCTCGAGCGCGGCGACCTTTTTGTGTTTGGTCGCTCGAGCGAGAACTCATTCGCTCGAGTGAGCCTGGCGCAAATCAGTCACCAGCCGCGCCGTTTTGCTTCACTTTGATTTCCTTTTCACTCAAAAACCCTAAATCTGTAGTTTCTCTTTCTAGAAGTCACATTCTCTCTTTGATTTCTCCAAATCCATTGGGATTTAGGCCTAAGTTCTTCACCAAAGTTGGTTATCACCTCGAGGGCTTCGTTGTGTGCGGTGGAGATCGAGTTTAGGCATCATTGATTTTGGGGTTTTATCTCAATTTTTTCTTCAAAACTTGAGGTAGGGATTTTCTTTGAGTTATATATATGTTTTTGCAAGATCTAGATGATTTTTGAAATCATCCTTTGATTAATTTTGGAAAATAGGTTGTTGATTTAAGAAGATGAGTGATTTTGAAAGTGGGTCTACTTTCTAATTTTTATTTTTATTTTTATATAAGAATTGAGGGTTTTGAACTATGTTGCAAAAAGAAAGATGTTTTCGGTGAGATCTTAAATATTTGAAAATGGATGGTTTTGGTGAGAGAACCTAGAAATTGGAGTTTTTTTTTTTTTGAAAGATGTTGAAAAGCTTTGGGGGATGTTGTTATATTTATTTTATGTGCTAAAATAAATGATGTTTTGAAAAATTGTTTATTTATTTACATATAAATGATGTTTTTCATGGAATATAATGATTGTAGAAGTTTTGGAAATTGTTGTTTAAAAGTGTTGATATAGTCTTGAGATGACTAAATTGTTGAGATTGCTCGAAAGGTGGAAATTTTGTTATCCCTTGGATGAATTGAACTAAAAGTATTTATTCATCACGTGAAATTGCATTTGAATGGAGAAATGGAGATTTTTTTTTATCACAATGGAAATATTGTGTGAAAATATTGAAAGTAGAAAAAATATTGCATCGTATTATTAATCATTGCATTGGCATATCAATCCATTTGTTAATGAAGAGTTTTGAAATTTGATTTGATGAGAAAAGAACGTTGAGAAACAAGTTTTCATGAATTGGCTTTGGGGTAAATACGGTGATAAGTCTTGATAGGTGGTGTAGATGAAATTGAATAGGTGTCGAACCTTCCAATTAATATTGGTAAAAATGACAGATTATAGGTGTTGAGCTTTCCAGTCAATGCTGGTAAAAATGACAAATTGGTAGTACTCGTATAGACTACTTGCAGACACGGACCTAAGGATTACCAGAGTAGTATTTATCACCCCTTGAATAAAATTGATAAGAGTTGAATTGTTGAAATTGCATGGCATCATTGAGCATGATGGTTTTCAAAAGATGAAGATGTGTTTTATTTTCAAAAAGGCATGGCATGACACATGCATTCATCTCTTGAAACTTGTATAAAATGTATATACTTTGTTAAGGATTTCGTACTGGGCTTTATGCTCACCCTACGGATTTTTGTGCAGGAAAGGACGCGGTGAATCCGCCCAATTGAGGGCGTGGAAGTGTGTGTGTTGGGAGCACAATGCTCTCATTATGCGTGACTCTGTTTTGTAAGCCAAGGGCTTTATTTGTGTGGGTTTGAATAACCTATTTGTATAATCGGGCTTAAGCCTTGAAAACTTGTAAACTCATGAGGGTATTTATTTGTTTATGATATTTGATTTGGATCATGTAATGCAAGTGTGAGGATTTATATCTAGTTTTTATCTTAAAGAGCCATGAATATTGTGTTATCATTTGGGCATGAAAATTGGGGCGTAACAAAGCAGCCTGAGAACTTCACAACAGAAAACCCAGAGATCACCCAACACTTCAATCCATGACTAGAGCCTATCACCAGCTTTACACACCATTAGATACAACTCCGGATCAAGGAAGCAAAGCCCGGCTGTGAAGTAAAAAACAAATCCTGATTTGCCTCCATTTGAAAACCAGATCATCAATTGAGAAGGGAAAATTCTTAATAGATGCTTTCAACCACAATGCTGCTCTGATTTTGATTATTTCACTTAGACTAGAGAAATTGGGTTGAGTTTCTGAGAAAACACATTCGTTCATGTGCTTCCTCTTGGCAATCTTCACTGTATTTAAAAGATTTAATTCTATTGTGTACACAACAACAATTAGAATTTAAAGAAATAAAGAAAAGGAGAGAATTTGTTTGATTACAAAAATCAAACTCGAAATAATAAATAAATAAATAAATAACAGATTTTATTTTGTTACAAAAACAAAATTTAAATATGATTTAATAAATAAAAACAACATTGAAAATAAATTAAATAACTTACTTGATTTAATTTCTTCGAATTATTTTCTGATCAAGTCCAGTGTTTGATACTGTGTCCTTAAGACAGATTCGTCCTCTCCACGGTGGTTTCAGAATTTGGACGTCTATCTCCCAGGATGAAATGATCTACCACAAACAATAGCAGCACTACAAATTGTTTGCCTTACGAACACACTAAGTGTTTACACTCTTTCTTTTAGAAATAAAATGCAACAAAATGAAGAACAGAATAAGCAGAGGTGAAATACGAAATTTCTGAATTAATCACATCAAATGAGGGTGGTCCTATTTATAGATGTAAAGGTGGCTCTTGGTTTTAAATTGAACAGGTATGATACCTGTTGGTTTTGAATTCAAACAGATTTGAATCTGTTAATAATTCAAACAGATAGCAAAAAACGGGAAGGGCCCTGTTTGGGTGTGCACTAATTCCAAACTAGTTTATTTCTGTTTGAAAACGGGAAGGGCCTTGTTTGGATGCACAGAAAATCCAAATCAGTTTAATTTGAATTATGGATTTTATTTTACCAAAAATAAAATTAAATTCAAATGTTTTTGGCCTAAAAAGATTAGTATTGGGCCGAACAGCCCAACCCAACCACACACCACGCACCCGCGCCCAAGCCCAGGGCCAGCCCGCCCGACCGGACGGCGGCGGCGGCGCGCGTGTGGTGATTTTTGGGTCCAATGGGTTTAGCCCATTTTGCCCATAACCTCTCCCTCTAAAACACTTGGGTATCCCTTGGGGCACACCCCAAGTATCTCATCCAAGCCTTATAAATCCTTTCAAAACTTCCCACCAAATCAATGTGGGACAAGCCAATTTACAACCTTAAGGAATTTCCACAAAAACTCCATTTCCATGGAGCACACTTTGGCTTCAATTTCCCATTCACTCGGTAATGGTTTTGAGCAACCAAATATATCACGTGAATCACAACGCGACATAAAACGCGTTACCACTTTGACCCAAGTAAATCGACACTCGAGGTCCACCTAAAAAATAGACCAAACTTGAGAAAAAATTCTGGTTTTACCCAGAATTTTTCTACCATTTCCAACAATCCCCCACATGAATGGAATTTGATGACAACGGAAATGCAACAATATGCAGACTTTAACGAAAGAGTATAAGTCGAAAATATCTTGCATCAGGATAGGTAGTTTTCGGCCTTGAACTTTCCCTAGTGATAACCTATCGGACTTACTGGCTAACCAATGGACGCGATGCCTTGAATTGTTCAGCCGTTTGTGTAAGCCAAGACAATAGATTTCACACAAAATATCTTCTAACACATCGTGGTTCTCACTGTTGTGTTCATTTTGGCCTTGAACGCGCCTGGTTTTCATAAGTGTTTCTAGAGAATTTAGCCTCTTCATTCTCATAGAACCGACTCCAGTTCAACACTCATATAGGTGATTCTTATTGTGAGTATCTCCTTATACTTATCTTGATTTTATGCCTTAATCAAGATATAAGTAATCATTAAAAGCAAAGCTTATCCTTATACCCCTGCAGACAACATATGTTGTAGATATCACTCTCACCATAGGAATGGGTAGGGAATTTTTAATCCCTTGGTGATTTCTGGTGAGCCATACATAACTTAGTTGTCCCTTTGAACTTAGTTCTTGGGATCTCCAGTCATATAAGTAGGGTTACCATTATGACGACTCTTATGTAATAGGCTTTAATCCCATCCCCTTTGATGAACTATACACTAGCTCTTTTGTCAAACCTTTTGTTAACGGATCTGCAATATTCTCTTTAGATTTTATATAATCTATTGAGATTATTCCGTTTGACAACAATTGCCTTACGGTATTATGTCGACGACGAATATGTCGTGACTTACCGTTATACATGTGATTCTGTGCCCTGACTATTGCAGATTGACTATCACAATGAATGCAAATAGCTGGCACAGGTTTTGGCCACATTGGAATGTCTTCTAAGAAGTGACGAAGCCATTCTGCTTCTTCACCTGCTTTGTCTAAAGCAATGAACTCAGATTCCATTGTGGATCGTGCGATGCAAGTTTGTTTCGTGGATTTCCAAGAAACAGCAGTGCCTCCTAAAGTAAAGACATATCCACTTGTGGATTTTGAATCTTTAGTATCCGATATCCAATTGGCATCACAATAACCTTCGAGTACTGCTGGATATCGAGTAAAGTTCAAACCATGATCACGAGTAAATCTTAGATATCTAAGAACCCGAATGATCGCTTTCCAATGGTCTTCTCCAGGGTTACTAGTGTACCTACTCAATTTACTGATAGCATAAGCTATATCAGGATGAGTACAATTCATTAGGTATATTAGGCTTCCAATGATTTGGGAGTATTTTAACTGAGACACTGCATCACCTTTATTTTTCGATAAATAAAGACTGATGTCTACAGGTGTTCTAGCTAAATTCAAATCATCCTTGACAAATTTATCAAGAATTTTCTCAATATAATGAGATTGAGATAATGCATATCCGTCAGATGTTTTAGTAATTTTCATTCCTAATATAACATCTGCGACCCCCATATCTTTCATATCAAATCTTTTGTTAAGCATCTGCTTAGTTGATTTGATCATGTTTTGACTGCTTCCAATGATAAGCATGTCATCCACATAAAGACAAACTATGACATATCCTTGGACAGTGTTTTTAACATAGACGCATTTGTCACATTCGTTTATCTTAAACCCATTAGTAAGCATTGCATGATCAAATTTTACATGCCATTGCTTAGGTGCTTGTTTTAATCCATAAAGGGATTTTACAAGTCGACAAACTTTCTTTTCTTGCCCTGATACTACAAACCCTTCGGCTTGTTCCATATAGATCTCTTCATTTAGATCACCGTTTAAGAAAGCTGTCTTAACATCCATTTGATGTATTTCTAAATTAAACAACGCTGCTATAGCAATAAGCATGCGAATGGATGTTATTCTTGTCACAGGGGAATATGTGTCAAAATAATCCAGACCTTCTTTTTGTCTGTAACCTTTAACTACAAGTCTTGCTTTATACTTGTCAATTGAACCATCTGCTTTCATTTTTCTCTTGAATATCCATTTATATCCAAGAGTTTTAGAACCTGGTGGAAGATCCACCAATTCCCAAGTATGATTTTGCATAATGGATTCAATTTCATTATTAACAGCCTCTTTCCACAAAGGTGCTTCAGGACCTGTCATTGCTGCCTTAAAGCTTTGAGGTTCATTTTCTAACAAGTATGTTAGAAAATCTGGACCAAAGGATTTTGATGTTCTCGCTCTCTTACTTCGTCTTGGTTCATCATCAGTTAAATCCTTTTGGTCGAGACCATTACTAGTCTCTTGTGTTTGATTGTCATTAGTCTCTTGACTTTGTGTACAATCATAAGTTCTTTTCCGTGAACTTAATTCCTATCCTTTCTTGTAAGGAAAGACATGTTCAAAAACCACAGCATTCCTTGACTCTATAATAGTGTTCACATTTATATCAGGTATTTCTGATTTATAAGTCAGAAACTGATATGCACTACTATTCTGAGCATAACCAATAAACACACAGTCTACTATTTTTGGTTCAATCTTAGTCTTTTTAAGAACAGGAACTTCAACTTTTGCCAAACACCCCCACACTTTTAAGTATTTGTAGAAAGGTGGTCGACCTTTCCACAATTCATAAGGAGTGCTGTTGGTTTTCTTGTGGGGTATTCTATTAAGAACATAATTAGCAGACAAAAATTGCTTCCCCCCACAAGTTCTGTGGTAAACCTGAACTTAGTAACATGGGTGCTGTAGTTTGGTGAATAATGCCATGTTGTGCACAAAATACATTTAATGGTGCATCATATTCACCACCCCTATCACTTCTAATATAAATCAATGAATTTTAAAACAAATTCAAGAAAAAACCAAAAAAATTATGATTACTCAAGTCAGAATTAATGTTTTGACAAAATCATATCCTCATAAAAAATTTTGCCTAAGAATCAAACAATTCAAAAACCCATTTGATTGTATACATTCCTGCAACTCAATAACAAATAAATGTCACTGTCATAAAAATATTTGTGACAGAAGAAAATTAAATTATCTCAACTAATGCAAGAGATACACCCCCATATTAATAAAATGGTTCATGGTTTAACAAATTCTACTACGCAAGTAAAATAATTATTAATGACATCTCATGTCACATAATTCAATAATCAACATAAAACATTTCTTAAATTACTTCCCAATTAAACGGACCGATATAATTACATACATCTTTATGTTTAAATTTCTCTGGTGTTTAAACACCCATTCAAAATTGATTAGAAATATTCAAATTAACATGCTTATGTCCAAAGTCGACATAACAATTTATCATTCCAAATCACTTGAAATTACTATTAAGAAATAACTTGAGTTGATATTATACATGCATATCAAACGCATCAACTAAAAATAATGAATTAACAAAATAAATTAATCATGCACGATCCCATCACTTGCATCATGAAATAAAAGGATTCTCAACTCATAAATAAAATCCAACGCATTTAAACTTTAAACTTCAAAATGACAAAACATACATTCATTTAATAAGTTTGATTTGTACATAAATAAACAAATTAAATATGCATTAAAATGTTCTTGTGTATATATATATATATATATATTTTCCGACTCAAGTGCAGAAACAATTCAAGACTATGAATCCACATTGTAATAAAAATAAATTAGTTTGTAAAACTAATATTTTACTCTAGAAACAAATTCTTCCATGTAAACTCATGATGAACTATGATAAAGTCAAAATAATTAACACCTTTTCACAAACGGTTCAAAAATAAGTGGTCTACCAAACGAAACCATAAGTTACTTACAAAATTAACAGACTGTGACCGAGTCACAAAGTTACATGATTGATTAACAAAATTAATTTTCTAGTTACTAAAACCAGAAAATAAATTACAATACAAAATAATTTTATTTTTCTTGTTACTAAAACTAGTAAAATAAAATACCGAAATAATATCTGATTACAAAAATCAGAAAACCAAACCACAAATTAATTTTCTAGTTACTTAAACCAGAAAATAAATTATAACACAAAATCATTTTATTTTTCTTGTTACTAAAACTAGAAAATATTTTAATTTTATTTTTCTTGTTACTGAAACTAGAAAATAAAATACCACAAAACTATCTGATTACAAAAATCAGAACAAACACAAAATAATTTTCTAGTTACCAAAATCAGAAAATAAATTAAAACAAAAAATAATTTTATTTTCTTTGTTACTAAAACTAGAAAATAATATAATTTTATTTTCCTTGTTACTAAAACTAGAAAAATAAAATACCAAAATAATTTTCTGTAATACCAAATAATATTCTGCAATTGTTAATGACACCAGTATATTACTACTAGTTGTCAAAGAAAAGAGATAGTATATTACTACTATCTGTCAAATAGCATAAATCACTATTTATTTTTCCAACCAGAATATTAGTTTGAAAACACAGAAAATTAAATACAATGAAGATACCAAAAAGGATTCTGTCTTAAGATTCTTGGCAATCTTCACTGTATTTAAAAGATTTAATTCTATTGTGTACACAACAACAATTAGAATTTAAAGAAATAAAGAAAAGGAGAGAATTTGTTTGATTACAAAAATCAAACTCGAAATAATAAATAAATAAATAAATAACAGATTTTATTTTGTTACAAAAACAAAATTTAAATATGATTTAATAAATAAAAACAACATTGAAAATAAATTAAATAACTTACTTGATTTAATTTCTTCGAATTATTTTCTGATCAAGTCCAGTGTTTGACACTGTGTCCTTAAGACAGATTCGTCCTCTCCACGGTGGTTTCAGAATTTGGATGTCTATCTCCCAGGATGAAATGATCTACCACAAACAATAGCAGCACTACAAATTGTTTGCCTTACGAACACACTAAGTGTTTACACTCTTTCTTTCAGAAATAAAATGCAACAAAATGAAGAACAAAATAAGCAGAAGTGAAATACGAAATTTCTGAATTAATCACATCAAATGAGGGTGGTCCTATTTATAGATGTAAAGGTGGCTCTTGGTTTTAAATTGAACAGGTATGATATCTGTTGGTTTTGAATTCAAACAGATTTGAATCTGTTAATAATTCAAACAGATAGCAAAAAACGGGAAGGGCCCTGTTTGGATGCACAGAAAATCCAAATCAGTTTAATTTGAATTCTGGATTTTATTTTACCAAAAATAAAATTAAATTCAAATGTTTTTGGCCCAAAAAGATTAGGCCCGACTGGACGGCGGCGCGCGTGTGGTGATTTTTGGGTCCAATGGGTCTAGCCCATTTTGCCCATAACCTCTCCCTCTAAAACACTTGGGTACCTCTTGGGGCACACCCCAAGTATCTCACCCAAGCCTTATAAACCCTTTCAAAACTTCACACCAAATCAATGTGGGACAAGCCAATTTACAACCTTAAGGAATTTCCACCAAAACTTCATTTCCATGGAGCACACTTTGGCTTCAATTTCCCATTCACTCGGTAATGGTTTTGAGCAACCAAATATACCACGTGAATCACAACGCGGCATAGAACGCGTTACCACTTTGACCCGAGTAAATCGACACTCGGGGTCCACCTAAAAAATAGACCAAACTTGAGAAAAAATTCTGGTTTTACCCAGAATTTTTCTACCATTTCCAACACTTCCAAATCGGCCAAAGAACAATAAGGGGGATAACTCGCCAAATTAACCTATCAAGGTTCTTAAATTTACCACCCATCCACCAATTGATGAGGCCAACCACAGAGTCTTGTATGCACCAATAAAGCCCGCAATCATGGATTATAGAAGACCGAATCAACCAAGAAAAGGGACAATGGAGCAAGACATGAACAATAGATTCAATTTCAGCTCTAGAGAAGGGGCAAAGGATGGAAAACACTGATGTCCAGAATGCCAAGTCCGTGCAAAAACTCTGCAGACTTAGTTCTGTTTTTCCAGGCCAGCCAACAAAAAATGAAACCTTAGGTGGTAATGCTCTATTCCAAATAGACTTGCAAATTCTAAGATTGGGGCCAAGAATAGAGTTACCAAGAGAGTAAAGAGCAGACACAGAAAACTCACCGGGTTTTGCAGATGTACTAGCCCAGATAAAACGGTCTGCCCTTTCAAAATTCAGTGAAGGAGTTGAGGAAAGGACACCAAGAAATCTAGCTTCTTCTTCTAAAGAGAAAATTCCAATCATTTGAGTTGGTCTTCCTTGCAAAGAATTGGTGGAGAGAGCCTTCCTCATCAGTTGAAAAATTAATGAGAAGGGGAAATTCAAACTTAAGACAAGAGTCGCCACACCACATGTTGTGCCAAAATCAAATTCTATTCCCATCCCCCGTTTATATCTAGATAAAGTTAGCATACTAAAGACAAGGACAATTTGTTGCTAAACAATGGAAAGGTCAAGCGGTTGACGAGACAAAGTTTTTGAAACAATAATAGTAGTGACTATTTTATAGTTTAGATGATAAAAAGATCGATAAAAGAATTGTCATTTTAACCCCAATTATTATTTGAGAAAATTTTGAAAGAATTTTTTTCCTGTTTAGTTTTTTGTTTTGTTTTGTTTTGTGTTGTGAGGTGGGTGAATCTAGATGAAGCTAGCATACTAAAAACAATGACGATTTGTTAGAAAAAATTGGAATAGAATTGTCACTGTGTTAGCTTCTAAGAAGTTTTTTAATATTGACAAAATGAATGCTCCATATGCCATGTTACATTTTTTTGGGTCAAATTTTGAAGATCATGACCTAACATGTCTCGTTCACTAACAGATTTTTAGTGTTCTTTACTTGGTCAATTTGAAATAATATTCCATATTTCTGCCACTAGTTCATCAGATACTCCTCGGCACGTGTTGGCTATATGTCTTAATGTGTCATATAACGGAATCCAATGATAAAACAAAAATGTGAATTTATATTGATCCTTCCTCTTCTAGACTTCATACTTTTTAGGAATTCTAAAATCCAAAACTTCCCATTTTTATTAATGGATAGAATTTTTTGAAAATAGATATTAGAAATTTATCTTAACACTTCTTCAATGTGGAAAATGATTTCTTACCCTTTTTTGATTTAATAAAATATAAATGTATTTCTAATGTAAAAAATGAGTTATTGTTATTATTTTTATTTATACATATAAAAATATGTATTTATTTGTAATCGTGTCTTGGATTTTATTTTTTATTTTTCGAAAATTGTCTTGTCGACATAATCATATCCCGCTGCTTCCATACTTCTTAGTAATCAAATTTATATGTCCCATCTCATATTAGAGTTTGTATCAACAATATCAATGGCAATATCTCGACAAGCTTTGATTAGCAATGCTCCTTGCTCGAACCTCATTTGTTCCTCTCATTTCTCATTGCTCTTCTCTAACATTCTTTGATGATTTGAATTTGAATTTATCCCTCTCAAGTTTTTTATTTTTCATTTTTTTAATCAGCAAAAAGAAAATCTTTATCGCTCTCAAGTTGATTTATAAAGTAAATTGTCATTACTAATACGGCAAATCAAGGTAATATTGCCAGCTACATTATACGAGGAACCTAAAATTCATTATTTGAACTAGTTAGTGACGAAACCAAGATTTTATTAACGGAGGGGTTGGAAAAAAAAAAATCACCAAATACACAAACACACATGTATGTACAATATGATATATAAATTATATATATATAGAAAAAAAATTAAATACCATAGAAGCAATTTCTTATAGGTTGAAGAAATTTTTTTTAGTGCAAAATAGAAAAAAAGGCAAGATGGGAGAATAATAAGATATGAATTTTCTTATACTAGGGGGCCATTTTATGTACAAAATGATATATATATTTTTAAAGTATTATGACAAACAGTATTTTTCACAGAAACAGGGGGGCCATGGCCCCTCATAGTCTTCTCCTAGTTCCATCCCATGGATAATTTGAAACGAAGTCTTTTGGATATTTTTTGGTTCGTAGAAAGTAGGCATTGAATATGCCTATAGCGACCCCAGTCTTTTTCCATTTGATTATTGAATCCGGACTTAGGTTTCGTATATTCTGCCATTGTATAATTGTTGTTGTCATCTTTTATTTTCTCATTTGGAGTTATAGGATGAGTTGGGCAGGTTTGTTTCTGGTTGGTTGGATTTGTAAACCAAGTGTTGCTGTCCAGTTTTTGGGTTGTTCGCTCGAGCCAGGGATTGGTCGCTCGAGCGAGGTGTGCTTTTGTGTCTTCTGGCTCGATCCAGATTTGCTTCGCTCGAGCGAGCGACTGCGTCTGGTACAGACCTGAGGGCAGTGCTTATTCGCTCGAGCGAGACTTTCTTCGCTCGAGCGAACGAGGTGTATGTTTTCGAGTTCCTTGCTCGAGCGAGCATTTTGTCGCTCGAGCGTGCTCCAGGGTTGCAGGCCTGAAGCATTGTATTCTTGGCTCGATCGAGCTTTTCTTCGCTCGAGCGAGGTTTTCTTATGTCTGGTCGCTCGAGCGACCATGTCTTCGCTCGAGCGAGCCTGTCCAGTTTATATAAGCAGCAGCGGGTTTTGATCAGTCTTTTTCATCTTCTTTTTATTCCAAACCCTAGGTCCGACTTCTCTCTCTCCCTACTCACCTTCTCTCTTAGATTTGATCCACTTAGGGTGTGTTTCTACCCTAGATCCTTCATTAAAAAGAGTGTGTGAGTAGAGGGCTTCGTTTTAATCTGAATTGTTGGTAGTTTGGATCACTTTGAAGTTTGGGTCTCCATCTCCATCTTCTCTTTTGGGGCTATTTCTTTGAGGTAGGGATTTCCTACTCCATTTCATAAGTTTTGTTCTAAGTTTTGGTAATTTGATATGTTGGGGTTACTTTGATAATTTTGGGAAAAAAACCCTAGTTGTAATAATTAATTAATTTGTATAATTAATTTAAGGGAATTGAGGAATTTGGTTAAATTCATGAAATTGGGAAATTGTTGATTAAATGGTGTAGTGGGATAATTTATTGAATTGTTGTTATAGTTATTTCCAAGTCTAGAAATAACTGTTTTGGGCTATCGGTGGAGGATAGTCGTGATTGTTGTAGACAATGCATGTGGATTAGGTATAACTGAAACTAATCACATTGGTTGAGTCATTAATTTTGACTGTTGAATTAATACAGACATTATGTGTATTGATTGTGTGATGTATATGTTATGTGTTTACATACTTTGTTTTGTGTGGGAGGAGATAGGGGATGTACTCCACGGTTTAGGGGAAGATAGGGGATGGACCTCTAAACCGGATTTTTGTTTGGGAGGAGATAGGGGATGGACTCCATTAGCATCACTTTTATGTGTGCTTATTTATATTGAAGTGTTTTGTTGATACAGCACTAAAATGTGTATCAAATTGGAAGTATGAAGTGTTTTGGTTTGAGCCTGAGTCTCATTTGTTTGTTGATAATGGAAGAATGTGAATTTGATATATAGAGTACACTGTTGTAAGTTTGGCCAGGTTCTGAGCCATATTGAATTAATATATTGGAAAGTAAAACGTGTCTTAGACATTAATGTCATGACACTGTATAAAGATATAACTGATTATCTTGGTTAACCAATTATTGAATGCTATTGCTTTATTCAATGCTTATATTTGGTTTAGTATATTTCTACTGGGCTGTGGCTCACCCTTTATGGGAACATCATTTTCAGGTTCAGGTGATAAGCTACCTCCAAGGACTTAGCTTGGGAGGGTTTGGTTTATGGATTTTGAAGAAGACTTTCTTTAGTTAATTGTCTTTATTTATTAGTACATGTAAACATTCAAGCCTAGGGCTTTTCTTGTATTGAGTTAGAACTCATATTTTTGTATCCAAGTGTTGGCTTGGAAAGATGTAAGCCTGTAGGGCATTTTATTCGATGTTACATGTAATGCTTTTATTTAGTAATACTCTGATGAATGAATTAATAAATTGTTTTCTTTGAATAATGCATGTCAATGATATATATATAATGGGTTAATTTTGAGGGCGTTACAACTTGGTATCAGAGCGTACCAGGTTTGAATACTTTGGGTACGTGGGAAGTGATTAGTATCACATTGGGTTCGTCTCGTTTGATAGAGACTTAGTGTAATGTTGTATGCTTATGTGATAACATGTTTATGTGATTATGTGGGTATGGAATGTAGTTCCTAGGATGTTGATTGGACCCTTGAGTTTCTTGTAGTCTTGTTGGAAAGGCACTTGATCACTGCTGTTTCCAACCGGAACTATAGTAACGCATTGAGACTATCATTATCCGGGAATGAAATTCGTAGGTGCTTATGTGATTATGTGCTTACGTGGAATGAATTATTGTTGTCCAATGCATTAGGACGCGAGTGTTTAGCTTCGGCACATTTATTAATGTGCTAATGTCTTTGTTTCCTTTATTAGGATGTCAGGACGAGGACGAGGACGCGGTAGGCGTGGTAGGCCGGGTAGGCAGGAGGTGCCTGTGCCAGAGGAGATTCCGGTAGTTCAGGAGGGAATTGGCCAGGCCAATGTGGCCGAGCCAGTAGGCCAGCAGGCTATGGGCGCTCTAGCCCGAGAGATAGCAGGGGCATTCAGGGAGTCAGTAGGCATTCTCAGAGCTGAGAATCAAGCTCGGGATGTTGCTGTAGATGCAGGACCTTCCTTTCTGAAGAGGGAGTTCTTCCGGTCTAATCCGGATGAATTTGTGGGTGATCCTAAAGAGCCGCTTAAGGCAGATGAATGGCTCGAACAGACAACGAAGACGTTTGAGATGCTTGGCATCGAAGACGAAGGGTTGAAAGTGACCTTGGCATCTTTCCAGTTGAAAGGGGATGCGGGTTAGTGGTGGAAGTTTTCTAAAGGTCGTATAGGAGGTACATGGGAGGCTTTTGTGAATGCTTTCCAGGAAAAGTTCTTATCTCCAGCAGTTAGAGAGAAGCTGAGAGACCATTTTTGTCAGCTTAAGCAGTCGAGTTCTTCAGTGGCCGAGTTTGAGGCTGCATTTACTAGCTTGTCCAGGTTTGCACCTGAGTTGGTGGCGTCTGAGGAACGCCGCTGTATTGAGTTTGAGAAGAAGTTGAGGCGTGGCCTCAAGCTGAGAGTTGGGGGAACTATGATTCGGGATTATGGGCGTATGGTTGATGCTGCAGCCCACATGGAAATCATGATGCAGGAGGAGGAGGAAGGACAGAAGGGCTCCAAGAGGAGTCAGGATGGTCAGAGTGATGGTAGGAGACAGAAGGGTTTTAATCCTCAGCAGTCTCAGGGTAGTTTTTCTAGATCGACTTTTCCTGTGCCGAGTGCTAGTTCGGGGAAAGGCAGTCAGGGAGACATTACTTGTTTCAAGTGTGGCCAGCTGGGCCACAAGTCTCCAGTTTGTCCTCAGAGGGGAGGAGTGCAGAGAGCAGCATCATCTTCGGTTCGATCTCAGAGCCAGAGTCAGGGTAGAGGCCAACCACTCTCGTGTTATCAGTGTGGTCAGCCAGGGCATATTAAGAGGTATTGCCCGCAGTTGGGTGGCACACCTGGTGCATTTGGTTTGAGGCCGATTCAGGGTCAGCAGCCAGCTCAGTCAGGTCAGGCCTCGAGGGCCAATCAGGGGGCTTCATCGTCCCAGTCGGTACAACAATCTTATGCTCCTAGGGGTGAGCAGGTTGATCAGAGGTCGTCTGGGCGCGTGTACGCTGTTACCGCGCAGGATCTTGTGCCAGCACCATCAGTTGTGAGAGGTACCTTCTTGTTTTGCAACTCGGTTGCTAATGTTTTGATTGATACGAGTGCATCTCATTCTTTTGTGTCTGCTGCATTTGCATCTGTTTTGGAGTTGGAGTTAGCACAGTTAGCATCTCCTATTTGTGTAGTGTCACCTCTTGGGGGTGAATTGATTTTGAAACAAGGTGTTAGGGGTTGTGATATAGAGGTTGATTATCATAGAATCCCATTTTCCTTTGTAGTTATGCCTATGAGGGGTTTCGACGTTATTTTGGGTATGGACTGGTTATCGTCATACCGGGCAGTTATTGATTGCTACCGCCAGAGGGTCACTTGTTGTACCGTGAGCGGAGAGTTCTTTCATTTTTTGGGGGACCGGGTTGGTGATGTGTTGCCACCGGGGTATGTTCCACGAGGACGGAGTGAGCTTAGTGGTCTACTTGCTAACCTTTCGATTAGTGAGGATGATGAGACACAGATTGTGTTGCCAAGGGTGGTTTGTGAGTACTCGGACGTCTTTCCTGAGGACCTTGTTGGTTTGCCACCGCATCGGGAGATTGAATTCTCTATTGACCTAGTGCCCGGCACGGCGCCGATTTCTATGGCACCTTATCGTTTTGCCCCAGCCGAGTTAGTTGAGTTGAAGATTCAGCTCCAGGAGTTACTAGACAAGGGTTTTATACGTCCTAGTGTTTCGCCGTGGGGAGCACCGGCCCTCTTTGTTAAAAAGAAAGGTGGTGCTTTGAGACTTTGTATAGATTACCGGAAATTGAATCGGGCTACGGTTAAGAATAAGTATCCTATGCCTCGTATAGATGATCTGTTCGATCAGTTGAAGGGTTCCCGTTGTTTCTCGAAAATAGACTTGAGGTCGGGTTATCATCAGTTAAGAGTCAGGGAGGAGGATATTCCGAAAACGGCATTCCGTACGCGGTATGGCCACTTTGAGTTTCTGGTGATGCCATTTGGGCTCACCAACGCACCGGCAGTTTTTATGGATTTGATGAACCGGATATTCCAGGAATTTTTAGATTGTTTTGTAGTTGTCTTCGTGGACGACATCCTTATCTATTCACCTTCTGAGGAGAAGCACAAGGAACACTTGAGAGTGGTGCTTGAGTTACTTAGAGCCCATAAGCTTTATGCTAAGTTTGCGAAGTGTGATTTCTGGCTAGAAGAGGTCAAGTTCTTAGGCCATGTAGTTTCGGGGAAAAGAGTGTCTGTTGATACATCCAAAACTGAGGCAGTGCAAGATTGGGCACAGCCTAAGAGTGTGTTTGAGATCCGCAGTTTTCTGGGGTTAGCTGGGTATTATCGCCGGTTTGTGAAAGATTTCTCCAGATTAGCTTCGCCTTTGACTAGATTGGCTCGGAAGGGAGTCAAATTTGTATGGAGTGAGACTTGTGAAAAGTCGTTTCAGGAGTTGAAAGTTAGACTGACCACCGCCCCAGTATTGATTATTCCAGAGAGAGGGTTGGGTTATGCAGTCTATTGTGACGCCTCACGAGAGGGTCTGGGTTGTGTGTTAATGCAAGAAGGGAAAGTAGTTGCCTATGGCTCACGTCAGTTGAAAATTCACGAGCAAAATTACCCTACGCATGATCTAGAGTTAGCAGCTGTGATATTTGCCTTGAAGATTTGGAGGCATTATCTTTATGGTGAGAAATTTGAGGTATTCTCGGATCATAAGAGTCTGAAATATTTGTTTACACAGAAAGACTTGAACTTGAGGCAGAGGAGGTGGATGGAATTTATAGAGGATTATGACTTTGAGTTGCATTATCATCCGGGAAAGGCCAATGTGGTGGCCGATGCCCTTAGCAGGAAACCTGTTGGTGACATAGCTAGTATAGCCATCCGAGAATGGGAGATGTTGGGTGCACTTGGGGAGTTTGATTTACTTCTGGGCGAATCCGTTGAGGCTGCGGCCTTGTTTTCTGTTGTTGCACAGCCTACACTTGTGACTCGAGTGTTAGAGGCTCAGAGAGGTGACCTTGAGGTAGAATCTCTCCGTGAGAAGATTTCCGGTGGGAAGGTGGAGAAGGGTTTGACGGTGTATTCCGACTTTAGTGTGAGATACCGAGACCGTCTGCTTGTGCCGGAGTCTTACCGAGAGGAGGTACTCCGAGAGTTTCATCATTCACGCCTTGCGGTGCATCCGGGAGGCACTAAGATGTATCGGGATTTGAGTCGCCAGTTTTGGTGGTGGGGTATGAAGAGAGATGTGGCAGCTTTCGTATCTAAGTGCCTTACTTGTCAGCAAGTGAAGGCCGAACATCAGAGGCCAGCGGGTTTGTTGCAACCCTTGCCTATTGCCGAGTGGAAGTGGGAACACGTCACTATGGACTTCGTTGTGGGTCTTCCGAGGACTCAGCGGGGTAGTGATGCTATTTGGGTGGTTGTAGACCGGTTGACTAAGTCGGCGCACTTCATTCCGATGCGCGTGAGAGATTCGGTAGATCATCTTGCCGACCTATACATTCGGGACATAGTGAGATTGCACGGGGTCCCAGTGACGATCGTCTCAGATAGAGATCCTCGTTTTACTGCCAGGTTGTGGCAGAGTTTGCAGAGTGCCTTAGGCACTAAGTTGACCTTTAGCACGGCTTATCATCCTCAGATTGACGGGCAGTCTGAGCGTACCATTCAGATCCTTGAGGATATGCTTCGAGGGTGTGTTCTAGACTTTAGTGGGTCATGGGAGAGACACTTTCCATTGGTAGAGTTTGCTTACAATAACAGTTTCCAGTCCAGTATCGGTATGGCACCATTTGAGGCCTTGTATGGCCGACTGTGTAGATCTCCTGTTTGTTGGGCCGAGGTGGGTGATGCACCTCTGTTGGGTCCGAAGTTGGTGAGGGAAACGACGGAGAAAGTTGAGCTTATCCGTAAGAGACTTGTTACAGCACAGAGTCGTCAGAAATCTTATGCCGACCGTAGGAGGAGACCTTTGGTGTTTGAGGTGGGTGATCATGTCTTTCTGAAGATATCACCTAGACGGGGTTTGATGAGATTTGGGAAGAGCGGGAAGTTGTCCCCTCGGTTCATTGGTCCGTTTGAGATCCTTGAGAGGATTGGCGAGGCTGCTTATCGTTTAGCTTTGCCGCCGCAGTTGTCCGGAGTACATGACGTGTTTCATGTGAGTATGCTTCGGAAGTATGAGCCAGATCCATCACATGTGTTGGATTGGACTGATTTAGTGGTTGATGAGGATGTCTCGTATGAGGAGAGACCGGTTCGGGTCTTGGATAGGCGGGATCAAGTTTTGCGAGGCAAAACCATCCCTTTGGTCAAAGTTTTGTGGAAACATCACGGAGTGGAGGAAGCCACTTGGGAACGTGAGTTGGAAGTTCGTGAAAAATACCCGGACATGTTTATCGATTTGTAATCTTGTTTTTAGATTTTGTAATGGTGTTGAACTTAAGAGCCTTACATATGTCTTAAGTTGTAAAACATTGAGTACGTTTTGGTAAATGGGTGTATTTTGAAACTTGCTTCATTATAAGGAGTTTAGTGTAACATTGCATATGTTGATTACATTGTTAAATGTGTTGTATATATCATGCAATTGAATATGATATGGGAATTGCTAACATTGAAAGGAATAATGCATAATAGTGATGCAGACTGAAATATATGTTGTTTTATATATTGTGAGATGCCTCTTGATAAAGAGATGAAGTGACCAGTATTGGGTCAAGTTGTTATTATTGTTATATAATATCTGAGAGAATTGAGAAAAAACCTGTTTTCAAAAATTTATGCTTAATTTCGGGGACGAAATTCTTTTAAGGGGGGGAGGTTATAGCGACCCCAGTCTTTTTCCATTTGATTATTGAATCCGGACTTAGGTTCCGTATATTCTGCCATTGTATAATTGTTGTTGTCATCTTTTATTTTCTCATTTGGAGTTATAGGATGAGTTGGGCAGGTTTGTTTCTGGTTGGTTGGATTTGTAAACCAAGTGTTGCTGTCCAGTTTTTGGGTTGTTCGCTCGAGCCAGGGATTGGTCGCTCGAGCGAGGTGTGCTTTTGTGTCTTCTGGCTCGATCCAGATTTGCTTCGCTCGAGCGAGCGACTGCGTCTGGTACAGACCTGAGGGCAGTGCTTATTCGCTCGAGCGAGACTTTCTTCGCTCGAGCGAGCGAGGTGTATGTTTTCGAGTTCCTTGCTCGAGCGAGCATTTTGTCGCTCGAGCGTGCTCCAGGGTTGCAGGCCTGAAGCATTGTATTCTTGGCTCGATCGAGCTTTTCTTCGCTCGAGCGAGGTTTTCTTGTGTCTGGTCGCTCGAGCGACCATGTCTTTGCTCGAGCGAGCCTGTCCAGTTTATATAAGCAGCAGCGGGTTTTGATCAGTCTTTTTCATCTTCTTTTTATTCCAAACCTAGGTCCGACTTCTCTCTCTCCCTACTCACCTTCTCTCTTAGATTTGATCCACTTAGGGTGTGTTTCTACCCTAGATCCTTCATTAAAAAGAGTGTGTGAGTAGAGGGCTTCGTTTTAATCTGAATTGTTGGTAGTTTGGATCACTTTGAAGTTTGGGTCTCCATCTCCATCTTCTCTTTTGGGGCTATTTCTTTGAGGTAGGGATTTCCTACTCCATTTCATAAGTTTTGTTCTAAGTTTTGGTAATTTGATATGTTGGGGTTACTTTGATAATTTTGGGAAAAAAACCCTAGTTGTAATAATTAATTAATTTGTATAATTAATTTAAGGGAATTGAGGAATTTGGTTAAATTCATGAAATTGGGAAATTGTTGATTAAATGGTGTAGTGGGATAATTTATTGAATTGTTGTTATAGTTATTTCCAAGTCTAGAAATAACTGTTTTGGGCTATCGGTGGAGGATAGTCGTGATTGTTGTAGACAATGCATGTGGATTAGGTATAACTGAAACTAATCACATTGGTTGAGTCATTAATTTTGACTGTTGAATTAATACAGACATTATGTGTATTGATTGTGTGATGTATATGTTATGTGTTTACATACTTTGTTTTGTGTGGGAGGAGATAGGGGATGTACTCCACGGTTTAGGGGAAGATAGGGGATGGACCTCTAAACCGGATTTTTGTTTGGGAGGAGATAGGGGATGGACTCCATTAGCATCACTTTTATGTGTGCTTATTTATATTGAAGTGTTTTGTTGATACAGCACTAAAATGTGTATCAAATTGGAAGTATGAAGTGTTTTGGTTTGAGCCTGAGTCTCATTTGTTTGTTGATAATGGAAGAATGTGAATTTGATATATAGAGTACACTGTTGTAAGTTTGGCCAGGTTCTGAGCCATATTGAATTAATATATTGGAAAGTAAAACGTGTCTTAGACATTAATGTCATGAAACTGTATAAAGATATAACTGATTATCTTGGTTATCCAATTATTGAATGCTATTGCTTTATTCAATGCTTATATTTGGTTTAGTATATTTCTACTGGGCTGTGGCTCACCCTTTATGGGAACATCATTTTCAGGTTCAGGTGATAAGCTACCTCCAAGGACTTAGCTTGAGAGGGTTTGGTTTATGGATTTTGAAGAAGACTTTCTTTAGTTAATTGTCTTTATTTATTAGTACATGTAAACATTCAAGCCTAGGGCTTTTCTTGTATTGAGTTAGAACTCATATTTTTGTATCCAAGTGTTGGCTTGGAACGATGTAAGCCTGTAGGGCATTTTATTCGATGTTACATGTAATGCTTTTATTTAGTAATACTCTGATGAATGAATTAATAAATTGTTTTCTTTGAATAATGCATGTCAATGATATATATATATAATGGGTTAATTTTGAGGGCGTTACAATGCCTATTAGTATAAGTGGTAGTTTACACATTCGTAAAATGATTCTCGGAATTTTCATAATATGATGAACCTAAAATTCATTATTATAATTAATAACATAAATTTTTCTTAGGCCTATATTATCTTAATCTATTAGGATTTAGTATTGGAAGGTGATAACCTCATATAGAAAGTAAATATGGTTATGCAAGCGATTTTTGGTTTGAGTATTACCTTATAGATGGAAAATCAGTTAATTATGATTTAAATTTGTTGCAATTAAATCGAACAACTGTAAATGAGCTATTTTTCGTCAAAATACACATGATTGTGAATATGACTTCATAAAACTTGTCTAAGTAACAACCATTACAAGAAATAAATTATTTTTTTGGCCTCCTCAGATCTTTTTGTATTTTTCTATGCGGTCTAAGCCTTTCAAATACTACTAAACTTTGTGATAGAACTTAAATTAGTTGTGTTTAGGAATTATTTAGGGAAAATTGGTCTAAGGTCCCTATCCAACTTTTAGTATGAGGAGAGATCCAGAATAATATTTTCTGGTGTCTAAGGTCCCTCAATGTTAGTTTAGTTTATAAAATACCTATTTTACCCTTTTGTATATTATACGTGGTTTTCAATTTTGGAATCTGAAGATTACGTTACTATTTTTGTGGAAGATTAGTTTGGGATGAACTTGGCAATCGATGGAGATTTCGATGATGCAAATTTCATGGAAATTTTATAGGAATTTTGTAGTCGTATAGTAGTTGAGTTTCGTTGATCGTGTAGAAGTTGAAGTCGTGTTGAAGCTCGAATTTCCAGTAAAGCTGAATCAGGTAAGTTTAATAATCAGTTTAAGTTTTTTATTTTTCATTTGATTTGTATATATGGACTCCGATTTCAAATAAGTTTTTGTAGTTTATTTTGAATTAGGTTTTTATTTTCAGTTTTAATCAAAGTGATAGAAAAGCCAGCTTAGTGAATTATTTTTTGATTTTTGAAGTTGATTTTTTATTCTTTGTTATTGACAATAGAGTTGATTTTTCATTCTGTGTTACATGTTTATCAATGATAAGTTTTGTTCTTCGTGTTTGGAGACCGGCTCTGTTTTTCTTCACTGTCTTAAGTTTTGTGCTCTGTTTTTTTCATTTATTCTGCACTTTTCATTTTTCTACACTTTGCTTTGTATTCCAGAGAAAATTATATGTTCATATTCCAGAGAAAATTGTATGTTTATATTCCAGAGAAATTTCTCTGCATTCTGATTTGAGTCCAATAATGCACAATCACACAGAGAAAATTATAAGCTTGTAGTCCAGTGAAAATCACAGAGAAGCTTTTAATTTGATAACTGATCTTCTGTGTGATTTTTGTCTATGATTGTGTTTAATAGTTAGCATTGAATATCTCTGTGATTTTCTCTAGATTCATTAATTCTTCTGTAATTTTGCTTTTGTTATCTTGAAGGTGAATTTAAGTTTGTAAATTTCTCTGGACTTTTATTTGAGTCCAGAGAAAATTATAAGGTAGGTATTATAATCCAGAGAAAATTATAATTATTAGAAATTTCTCTAGACTTTTATGTTGTTCTTGTGAAGTATTTTTATATTGAACAAGTTATTTTTGATATTTTTTGTTTTAGTTTAGATGGACAGTGCAGTGTTATTGCTGTGCAAATATGGGAATGATACTATTATCATTAATGTTTCATGCGAATTGAATTGATGATGCTATGATTTTACTTGCATTGAGTAAGAGACCAGCTGGGAGGCCAAAGAAGAACAAAATTGCTTCTACTGAAGAGTTTAAAAGGGTGATTAAGTGTAGTCGATGTGATAGGATTGATCGCCATAATAAGAGGATATGCAAGGAACCTTTGTTAAATAGTTGAGGATATTACATTTATTGATTGAATAATACATTTGAGAATTACCTTGTGTATTTTGTTTTGTGAAATGTACTTTTTGGACAGTGTATATATAATACCAATCAAATTTATCCAGAGAAATTTTTTAATAGCAGTGAAAATTACTTTTTATGTTGCGTTTTTAGAAACATACTTTGGGAGTGCCTTTATAATACCAATCAAATTGATCCAGAGAAATTTTCCTATAGTAGAGAAATTTGCTATGTGCATTGTGTTTGTTTAAATGTGCATTGCATTTTGTGAGGTCAAATTCATCCAGTGAAATTTGTCAATAGTAGAGAAATTTGTGAGGTCAAATTCATCCAAAGAAATTTACTATGTGCATTGTGGCAAATTTATCCAGAGAAATTTGCTAGTAACAGAGAAAATTACTTTGTGCACTATGTTTTGTAAGGTCAATTTCATCTAGAGAAATTTGTGAGGTGAAATTCATCCAGAGAAATTTACTATGTGTATTGTGGCAAATTCATCTAGAGAAATTTGCCACTAGCAAAGAAAATTACTTTCTGCACTATGTTTTGTGAGGTCAAATTCATCCAGAGAAATTTGCTAATAGTGCACTGTGTTTTGTGTGCTCAAATTCATCTAGAGAAATTTGCCAATAGCAGAGAAAACTACAATGTGCATTGTGTTTTTTGAATTTGATGATTATTTCGTACCAACACAGTGCATTACAAATTACATGATCATATAGGCACCATTTTGGCACGATACGAGTTAAATTTTTCTGTGAAATTCTGGTAACTTCATACAAGAAAAATTTCTTTAGACAATTTTCTTTGCGTGGATTGTGTTGATAATCACCACTAAATATGCATTATAAAAAAAAATATTTAACCATTGATAGTTATGAAATTTACATTAGTTAAAACAATATAGATACATACATGTCAAAAACATCATTTCTTCAATGTACGAAAAAAAAAATTGAAGGGTCATTCCTAATTACATTGTGTACATTGTCTTCATTTCACTAGTATGCTTTCACTATTATACTTTTAGTTCTTCTTTTGGTGATATTTCAATTGGTTCTGTCCATGACCGGCCAATTTCGGTCGCAAATCTCTCTATGATTTTCTATCCTTGTGAACCTTACGTCTTGTTTTGACAATGTTGAGCTGATAGGTTCATGGTTGCTATATTGTCTCATTATGTAGCAAACGAAGAGGCCACAATCCACACTGCATACAAATTATAGGTATAGTTAGTTTTAAGAAATATTCAAATTAGATTATCTTCTTTATAGAGTTTCTGTTTCTTACTTGGTGTTTATGGTGTTTTGCTGCTTTTACGTTTCATCATTTTTAGACAATGAAAACATAAAGATGTCAACGTTAAATCCCAGAGAAATTTACAGACAACAAGAGAAAATGGAACATAACAAACACACACAAAGGAGAAAAGTGATGTGGCCTGAGAAAATTCAAGAATGGAACAAACTAAACATATACCAGAGAAAATTACACATGGCAAGCCAGGAGAAATTACATATATGCCAAAGAAAATTAACAAGGCAAGCCAGAGAAAATATGCATTCCATAATATAAAAATCCCAGAGAAATTTATAGACAACCAAAGAAAATAGAACATAACAGACACACACAAAAGAGAAAAATGATGTGGCCATAGAAAATTCAAGTGTGGAACAAAATAAACATATCAGAGAAAATATTACATATATGCCAAAGAAAATTAAACAAGGCAAACTAGAGAAAATGTCATTCCATAATATGAAAATGTTAGAGAAATTTATAGACAACCAGAGAAAATTGAACATAACAGACACACACAAATGAGAAAAGTGATGTGGCCAGAGAAAATTCAAGAATGGAACAAAATAAACATACCAGAGAAAATTACACATGGTAAGCTAGAGAAAATTAAACACGTGTGTATTCCATAATATGAAAATGCTAGAGAAATTTACAAACAACAAGAGAAAATAGAACATGACAGAACCACAGAAAAGAGAAAAGTGATGTGGTCATAGAAAATTTAAGAATGGAACAAAATAAACATACCAGAGAAAATTACACATGGCAAGCCAGAGAAAATTACATATATGATAGAGAAAATTAAACATGGCAAGCCAAAAAAAATATGAATTCCATAATATGAAAATGCCAGAGCAATTTACAGAAAACTAGAGAAAAATATGGAATAACCAGAAACAAATGGGGGAATAAAATGCCAGAGAAAATTCAAAGAAAACACATAGATCAAGCAAATACCAGAGAAATTCAAATGACAGAGAAATTTACAGACAAAATCACACAAACATCTTCAAGAATAAGTTCGAAACTTAGAGAAATAACATTTTTCAAATTCATGTAGGTTTTTATTACGAAATTGAAATCCTAATTAATGGAAGGCTAGTCAACTGTGTGGCGGAGAAAAACTAGTTGGATTGGAGAAAACTTACCAGAGTGATAATGAAAACCCTAATTTCGAACTGAAATGGCTTGAGATGAAGATGCAATGAGATGAAGATGACCTGAGATGACGATGAACAATGAAAATGGGTCAGAGAAATTTGTGAGGAACGAATTGAAAAGAGTTTGGCAGAAGATAATGAAACCGTAATGGCGACAATGAAGATGATAGTGAAACCCTAATTCTCATGTTCTCTTACTCATGAAAATGGTTGGATGTTTGGAATGAATTGAGTCATCGGAATGCAATCGAGTTGAGCATTCTATGTTGATCTGTGAAGGGTATTTTGATCCAAAAAAAAAAATAAAAACGCGCCTGTCGTTAGTGAGGGACCTGAGACATCATTCCTATTTTTGGTGTCCTTTATGCTGTAAATTACTCTTATTAGGGACCTTAAAAAAAATTCCCCAATTATTTATGGTTTTCTAATCTAAATCTCTGATAATAGATAAGATAAGAAAGGGAATTATTTAACATTTAATCATGTACATAGTTGACATGTATACAAATTGTTTTATTTTTCTTCTCAGACTTCTTTGATAAGATCAAAATAATCTCAAATTTCACCTTTTAATAAGACTATTGTTGATGGTACGTAAATTTGTTAGTTTTTGAAATCTATTGGTAAATTAAAAAAAATCTATCCATAATAATGAATAGAATGATCGATTTATTTGTAATAATAAATAGAATAATTTAAGAAACATATCTATATTTTTATGTTGATCGTCATTGATTTCTAAATGGAAGTAAAAAATATGCACTTAATGTTACAAAGTTTACCAACACCATAAAAGGGATAAAAAAAGGAAAACAAAAATCAAAGATTAACATGAATGTTCTAAATTAAGTGAGAGTTTGGTCCAAAACATTTTAATGAAGCAGTAAATAAAAAAGATAAATCTTTTTGGCATATCACACTTTATAATAGTTCACACCATTTGTGTCATTCAAATATCAATCTCCGAATATGAACAAAAATCAGTTGTTCATCACCTTCCAAACACAAAATAATTGTTTGGATGCCAAATTATTGAATAGTGTATTTGTTCAGAAGTAAATATCTGAAAAATTAATTTTTATTTGAAAGTTAATATTCAAACAATAAAATGGTGCGAATTGAGATTGCGTGGTGTGCAAAATAGGATGAATGTAATCATATATTTTTTTTTGATCGGCAAAGAAAATCTTTATTGATGAAGGCATGCAAAAAGATATAGAACATCAATAAAGAAGAGCTTGGAGCTAACTGAAACTCCAAGCTCCAGTTGGTGAGAAACTAACAAACAAAACAAGTAAAACAAAATTAAAAAGGGCATCCACAGCTAACAAAGCATAGCAGACCAACTTAACTTCACCCATACTGCAATGTTGAGCAAAACAAAGACTAACAGATCAGAATATTCAGATCAGCATACACAGATCACAACAAACAGCCACAGATCAGTCTGCAGACACACACTGAACCTGAAGGAAGTCTCCAAACTAGGCAGCCACAGAATACACTCCATGACCAGAATACCCAGACTACACACCATTTGACACATCACCCTGATATAGCTACAAGCCTCACACCAACTCCCCCAATCTACAGATAGGACCAGCATCAATAGATCAGATTCCACCACCAGCCCTCAGCATCAAAATCAGCAGAGAACACAACACCAATCAACTCCACAAGGCAACAGAGCGACCCCCATCTACACCAACAGAGCAGAACAACACACATAAGAGTAGAACAGCAACAGAGCAGAACAACATACACAAGAGCAGTACAACACTACAAATGTACATCACATCACCAGAGCTTATCACACCATAACAACCCAGCATACCAATCAGTACTATATAAGTGTAACAGACCCTCCCAAGCACTTCCTGATTTGTTTCAGATTAAGAACAAAATCCTGAACTGAAAAATGAAAGTCTCTGAGGACTGGTTTTAACCAAAAAGCAATCCTATACTTAATTAAGTCACAAAGATCCACCAGTTTTGGAGGAGTTGCTCTAAACACACACTCATTTCTACACTTCCAAATTGACCACATCACAGCCAATGGAATCACCCTCCAAATCTTTCTTTCTTTCTTCTTTAACTTCCTCCCCGCCCACCACAGAAGAAGACTCTCCACAGAGCCTAGAATAGCAGCTTAGACATCCCACCATTTCAGCATTTTAGTCCAAACCATCAACACAAGGGGACACCATATTAATACATGGTTCACTGATTCATTGCCACTGCCACAAAACACACAAGCTGTGGAAGCATTTGGATTAATCACCCCTAATTTTTGTGAAAATTCCTTGGTCTTAACTCTTCTTTTCCAAGCAAACCAACCAAAAACCTGCACCTTAGGAGGGATGTACTTAAGCCAAATCAGTTTGGTAATACTCATGGTGGCACCTGCATTATCCTCACCCCACCTATATAAATCTGCTACATTTAGAACCCCAGAAGATAAGGCTGACCATGTAAGCCGATCGACACACTCTGGACACACTGCAGGAGCCACTAGCAGATAATTAAGAAGTCTAGCCAGCTCTTGCTCCTCCCACTCATATAACTCCCTTCTAAATGCAAAGGACCAACCACCCACTGTACTTTTCTTATCAGCCAGTATTCTTAAGGATTCCTTTTTATCCAAAGACAACCTATACAAAGTTGGAAATTCATCCTTTAAACAAGCAGACTGACACCATGTATTAGACCAAAACCTGATCCTCCTCCCATCCCCAACCTTCAACTGAAAATTATTCAAATAAAACTCCTTTAAGCTATTACACTGTTCAACAACAAAAATGATCCCTTTTCAAATTGCCGAGTGGCTGCTAGATGAAATTAGAGATGGGATCCAACCATCAACCTCCATCTTATATCTGCTACAAATTACTCTATTCCACAAAGCATCATTTTCACTACCAAACCTCCACCACCATTTAATTAACAAACACTTGTTCACATCCCTTATTTTCCTGATGCCCAAACCACCTTGATCCACTATTTTAGACAAGTTCTCCCATTTGATCATATGAATTTTCCTTACCAGTTCAGAACCACCCCATAAAAATGTGGCTTGAATCTTCTCCAACTCTCTAGCTACCCCTTCAGGCATCTTGAACAAAGACAAGTAAAACACCGGCAATGCTGAAGTTACTGCTTTGACAAGTGTTAGCCTCCCTGCAAAAGACAACAACTTCCTCTTCCAACCAGCCAGCTTGCTTTTGACTTTATCTACAACTAGTTTCCATGTAGCTTTCTTCCTTGGATTAGCTCCTAATGGCATCCCTAGATTCGTGAGAGGTAATGACTTAATTTTACAATTCAGCACTGCAGCAAAACCATCTAACATCTCCTTAGAAACACCCACACCACATACAACACTCTTATGGAAGTTTATTTTCAGGCCAGACATAATTTCGAAGCATTTTAGCACCCTTTTCAACTTCCTCACCTCATTCACCTTAGCTTCACAGAATAATAATGAGTTATCTGCAAACTGGAGGTGAGTTAACAACACACCATCATGCCCTACCTTAACACCTTTAATTAGTTTTAACTCAGAAGCTCGGCTCAATAACAGATGTAGACCTTCTGCTGCTAGATTAAACAGAAAAGGGGACAGAGGGTCCCCTTGTCTTAGCCCTCTTTGTGGGCTGAACTCTTCAGTAGAAGCTCCATTGACAAGCACTGAGAACCTTGCAGTTGTTACACACTCCTTAATCCAATTGATCCACTTATCTCCAAACCCAAAATTAGAAAACATTGAAAACAAAAACCCCCAATTAATGGAATCATATGCCTTTTCAATATCCAACTGAATAAGCACTCCCTTTTTCTTGGCTTTCTTCTATCCCTCAACAACCTCATTAGCAATTAGCACCCCATCTAGAATATTTCTTCCACTTAAGAACGCAGATTGAGACTCACTTATGATATGAGGCATTACAATTTTCAGTCTATTTGCCAACAATTTTGCTATGATCTTGTAGATTGAGCCTACCAAACTTATAGGTCTATAATCAGATAGCCCTGTTGGATTATCCCTCTTAGGAATAAGGGTTATGAAAGAACTGTTTATAGCCTTTACCAACTTACGATTGTTATGAAATTCTTTCACAAAATTAACCACATCACCTTTCATGACTTTCCAAAACTTCTGATAACATAACAAATTAAAACCATCAGGTCCTGGTGCCTTATTCCCATCACAATCCATCACTGCTGATTTGATTTCTGCTTCTGAAAAATCTGATTCTAACCATCCAAGCCTCACCCTATCTTCTACTGATGGAAAAAGACCCCCCAACACAGGTCTTGATGGCCAGTGCTCTGTGTACTGATTTTTAAAGTGTTCAAACACCTTACTCTTCACTTGACACAGATCTTCAAACACTACCTCCCCTTCTATAATAGAATTTATTTCATTTCTAATTGTTCTGCATTTTGCTACTACATGGAAGTTGTCACGACCCCAAACCGCCCCTAGTAGTTTGGTGCCGTGATGGCCAGTAATCCGAGATTACCGAAGGCCAACTTTCAAAATTCACACACAACAGAGTATAAATATATGGGGCTAACAAGTACGGAAGCGATTTATACAAACAGATTAGTCCATAAGAGCTGTGCATAAGTCAAAAGAGATAGCAACCATTTACGTATGGGTTATAATCTTAATTACAAGCAAAGCAAAGTACAAATTACATTTTTTTTACATATTAGCAAAGGGCTCCACAAGCCGACATGAACAAATTGTACGAATTACAGATCTAAGAACGCAGTCTGCCAGATTGCCAACATCCTCTTTGCCGACATAACAATCATGCAAAACACACATCTTGATCAAAAGGCTTCTCAAGCGGACGTACGCAACATACAAATAGTACAAATCGAGAAGCATAATTTTCAAGACTGCCGACGTAAATACACGTTAAGCCGACATAATCAAAAACCCAAAATAAGCTCCAGAATCACATCTAGGCGTCACCACCTTCTTGTTCGTCACCTACATATATATAAAGAGGGTGAGCTTGGATACTCAGTGAATGGTATAAATAATAAAGGAGTTTGCATGAATAATAGCCGAAGTCCTTTCAAAACAATACAAGACAAAACTTTATATATAACAAGAAATGGACCTCGTTCATCTAATAGATCTTCAAGCTTCAAGGGATACTTACTAGCATCACATATTACAAATATTAACATTTTGGCAAACGTATCCACGCGGCGAACCCCTCGTGGCAAAACAAGACAAAGCAAGAGAGGCATCTCAAATAAGGGTGCTACTATAGTTTAGAGTCCTCTAGCACAAGGGACTTTCAAAATAATATGTGCTGCGAAAGTTTAGAGTCCTCCAGCACGAGGGACCTATGTTACAAAGGCCCGTAGCCCTTTAACACTAGAGTACAAATCAAGGGTGCTGCGAAAGTTTAGAATCCTCAAGCACAAGGGACTTTCAAAACAAGACGTACTGCGAAAGTTTAGAGTCCTCCAGCATGAGGGACTTCCAAGACGAAATGTGCTGTGAAAGTTTTGAGTCCTCCAGCACAAGGGACTTTCAAACGAGATGTGCTGCGAAAGTTTAGAGTCCTCCAGTACAAGGGACTTTCTGAGAAGGTCATTAAGACAATATCATACTTGATATACAAAACAGGGACAATTATTCATGCTTAACAAACACTTTCAAAACAAAGCAAAGCAAAGTCTTTATCAAAACGTATAACATAGCTTTATTAAAAATACCACTCACCTAGTTCTTCAAATGTCGGGGTCAAGGCAAGTCCAAGTCCTACAAACGCATGGCAAAGTCTATTGAATGCACTACTCAAAACAAGTCTAGCATACATGCAAATGACCTCGGCATTCTTCAAAAACTAAGTCAATCAAATCAAAACACAGTTTCTTATCTTTGGAAAACACGCTAGGCAACTACCAGGTCTATGCCGAGGTCCCACACCTCCTTGCCGAGGTGTGGCCTCGATGGCCACATTCAAAAGCGAAGTCGGGAAAATCTGGGTTTCCCTCTTGATAAACATGAAGAACATGAGTATGAAAAAGATGAATGAAAAGATCAAAACTTGCTATACAAAAGCTGAGATTTCATGCTATTATTTCGAAAACATGGACCTGGGTACCCACACTCAAGGATCTTATCAAAACAAACACAAAAGCATAAGCCTTAATGCAAACTTTCGGATCAAACGAGGCATTTCTTCAAAAATACATGAAAACCATTTTCTCTTTCTAAAACCAACTTTAAATCGATGAATGGCGTATAGAATAGGTTTGATCGTGCAATGCAGCTAGATGATCAATAAGAACAACAAGAATAGGTTAAGATTCTAACCTCAAAACTCGAATCTGACGGCTCAAGCTCCAATGATCAAGCTTGGAAGTTTACTCTCTCTAGCTCAAACTTCTCCTTCTTCTTTCTAGAGTTTCTCTCTCTACAAGGCAAGATTGATACAAAAAGATATGCTCCTCACGACAATCACTGACTTAATCCCTCTGCCGGGACACGTGGCATCGGCTGATTGTCTCTATCCAAAAAGGTGACTGACATGACATGACAAGACAAGACCAAGACAAAGTGTACTCGACAAGCTAGGCGGCAAGAACACACTGGCAAGTAACAACATCGGCTAACAACAAGACTCCGACAAGTGATGATCTCGGCTTCGGCAAAGCTTCGGCAAGCAGGGTAACAATGACTACGGCTGTAGACACCCCATTTTTGACCGACCTTAAGACTCAGACGTCACTGATTGAGCACTTGGTGATGTTGCATAATGTGCTCGTTCAGAAGTTTCAGAGTTGCGGCCGTGAGCCCTGCCTCCAGACTTCCGAACCCTCTTTTGTACTTTGCCTCGGTTTGCGAACCAGGCTCGGTTTTCTTTGTTTCTTTTCCTGAGGGAAGGGAGAGGTCCCGTAGACCATCTCTCAATGTTCGTAGGCTACATTTGGTGGCCGTAGGCCATTTTTCCCATTTCGGAGTTCGGTTTCCGGTTTTCAGAGCCGTCAGGCCGTGTGCCTCAGTTCGGGACAGCTTAACCATCTCCTATTGCTCCGGTTTTTGGCATACTTTCTATTTTCTCCCTTTTGAGGGACACTGGGGTCTGAGAAACCCACTTCGTGGCCGAATGCCACTTTCGGTGCTTAACAGCCCATTTTCAGGACCTCGAACTGCGCGTTTTGGCCCTCGAACATTCGTTTTGCAACGGTTTTCGTTCATTTTTGGCAGGTACCTCTGTTTTATCACTAAGAAGGTCACTGAAGGGTGGGAGGCCAGTAATTGTTGCAGCAACCAGTTATACATCCTCCGACGCCCTCCGGCGCCCGTTTTTCGCACTTTCGGGCTAATGTTGAACACCTTGGGGCCATCTTCTTGAACTTTCAACCACATATTTGTGATGTACACACTTGGGAGGATCCTAAAAAGTGGTGGCCGGCCATTAATTCAATTTGACCCTTTTGAACCCCTCCTTCCGGGCTAATGTTGAACACCTTGGACCCACTTTCTTGAACTTTGAACCACATATTTGTGATGTACACACATGGGAGGACCCTAAAAAATGGTGGCCGGCCACTAATGTTGCTTGACCCTTTTGAACCCCTCTTTCCGGGCTAATGTTGAACCCCTTGGACCCACATTCTTGAACTTTGAACCACATATTTGTGATGTACACACATGGGAGGACACCATCAGTTGGTGGCCGGCCACTAAATCAGCTTGACCCTTTTGACCCCTAGCCGGCCGGCTAGGGGATGTGGCCGGCCGGCCACCTGCAACAAAAATACCTGGCCGGCCGAGATCCTTGCACTGTTCACTTTACAGCTGTAGGGCTTTATCCCCCAGAAAATATCAATATCCGGGGGATATTTTGTGGGGGAAAGTTGCCCTCCTTTTCCCCCACCTTTACACCCCCTTTTTGGCCCTTATAACCAGCAAGCTATATCACATTCAAGGGTCGGAAAAATTGTTCTTCAAGCTTCCATACACAAAGCCCTCTCTATTCCTCTCATTCCCTTGAAAACGTCCGAGTCCCTAATCACCATTTCTTCTACACCACCAAGCTCTACCATCACCACTTCATTTCCAGCAACAAGGAGAGCTCCTCAAAGGCTAAAGAAGCTGCAAATTGGTCCAAGAAGCAACAAAAGCTTTAGTCTTCAAGGGTGAGTAACATTTCTCCTCTTTGACCCTTTTTCTTGATCCATTTGTAAGCCTTATATGCTTTTTGTTTCAAGCTCCGGCCCTAACTGAAAGTGGCCCACTTTTGAGCTCATCTTCACTTTTAATTAAGGGCTCAACCCTGTTTGAGCCCTCCATGATGCACTTGCTTCATTGATCCTCTTATATGTCATAATCTTGCATGCTATTTTTGGCCCATGAGTAATCTGTTTTTGAGCATGTTGTAAACTGATATTAGACTTATTTTGAGCCCCTCTTCAACATTGAAGAAGGGCTCAACACCATTTGGGACTTCCATGTTGTACTTACCTTTATACTCCTCTTTTGGTCCCATTTTTGCATGCAATGGCAGCCTACCATGCTTTTGTTTTTGGCCATTTTACAGTTCTGAAAAAGTGCTTATTTTGGTCCATTATTCATGTTTCATTTAGGTCCTTTCATGGTTTGGGACCTCCATATGCCACTTCATGTTATATCCCTCTTTTATTCCCCATTCTTGTATGTTTAGTTAGCCTATCATGCTTTTGTTTTTGGCCATTTTACAGTTCTGGAAATAGTCCTATTTTGGCCCATTCTACATGTTTTATTAAGGGTCTTTGGCTGTTTGGTGAATATTTTGCATACCTCATGTTATAGCCACTTTTGAGCCTCATTTTGCATTGCATTTCTAGCATGTTTGTATACTAATTTTGAGGCTTCCATAAACTGTAAATGTGCATATTTTTGGTCCCTCTTCAGTGTTGTAGAAGGGAATTTTTCAGTTTGGATTTTTCTTATATCACTTGCTTCATTATCCCTCTCTTGGCCCCTATTCTTGCATGCCATTTTTGCCCTACCTATGCTTGCTGTTTGGCCATGTTTATAACTGTGAAAGTGCCTTGTTTGGGACTGCCTAGCTTCTGTCTTTGCATTACATGTCCATATTGTGCATGCTTAGCATAGCTATAGGCCATTTCGGGTGCTTAAATTCGCATTTCGGGACTATTTCATGCATTTGGTGTCATTTCGCCTCATTTCGGGGCTGCTTTCCCCCACTTTTCAGTGCTGAAATCCCATTACCATGTTTGCATATCATTTCCCATGCCATAGTTCACATTCTGCCATCGGCATCCTATGTGAGTGTGGCTGAGGCTCACTCATGTTGGTATAAGCCCATATCATGTTTCTATGTTATTACATCGCATTCTGCCATCGCCTCGGTTTGCGTGCCCGTGTGCACGCATTTCGAGGCACTTCGTTTTCATCCATCGGCATCCTATGTGAGTGTGGCTGAGGCTCACTCATGTTGGTATAAGCCCATATCATGTTTTCATGTCATTACATCGCATTCTGCCATTGCCTCGGTTTGCGGGCCCGTGTGCACGCATTTCGAGGCACTTCGTTTTCATCCGCCGGCATCCTATGTGAGTGTGGCTGAGGCTCACTTATGTTGGTATAAGCCCATATCATGTTTCCATGTCATTACATCGCATTATACCATTGCCTCGGTTTGCGTGCCCGTGTGCACGCATTTCGAGGCACTTCGTTTTCATCCGCCGGCATCCTATGTGAGTGTGGCTGAGGCTCACTCATGTTGGTATAAGCCCATATCATGTTTCCATGTCATTTGCATTGCGTTTGTCATCGCCTCGGTTTGCGTGCCCGTGTGCACGTATTTCGAGGCGCCTCATTTTCATCCATCGGCATCTCATGTGAGTGTGGCTGAGGCTCTCTCATGTTAGTGTAAGTCCATGTTGCATCCTACATGCCATTTCCATGCTATTACATTGCGTCTGTCATTTTCTCGATTTGCGTGCCTGTGTGCACGCATTTCGAGACATCTCATTTTCACAGCATAGTGCATACTAGGTTGTATCTTAGATTGCATTCTGTAATTTTCTCAGTTTGCGCACCTGCGTGCATGCATTTCGAGGCATCTCATTTTCACAGCATAGTGCATACTAGGTTGTATCTTAGATTGCATTCTGTAATTTTCTCGGTTTGCGCACCTGCGTGCACGCATTTCGAGGCATCTCACTTTCATAGCATGGTGTATGTTAGGATTGCATCTTAGTTGCATATCATGCAGATTGCATCGTGTTCGGGATAGGAGTTAGCCTGGGCACAGGAAACGAGGTGCATTTCGTACTCCGAGTGACAGAATGTGTCTCAATTTCCCAGTCACCGACACTCCGGATTACCCATGATGGAGTTAGGTTTTGTTGTGTTTATACGTGCATTCATTCTACATTGAATTGTGCAATTCGACTCCTCGGCCATCATGCCTCGGTATGCGTGATTGGTGGCACGAGGATCGAGGCATGCATATATTTGTGAAATACATTGCTATGCCCCTTTCCTGCTCTCCGTTGCAGCAAAATCAGGAATCAGTAACTTTCCAGGACTTGGCACGCTTTTCAAGAATAATTGCTAAACAGAGGCTAATTGGGGCATCCCGGTGGATTTCCGCACAAGGCAACCCGGACATGTGTCATCCGTCAGAAGCAAGGCAGTCCCTGGCTTGCACGCCAGTTTTACTTGCTTTCTTAGTTAATTCATTAATTAATTAGGAATTTGTATAATATTTGGACTGTAATATTCTTTCATTTGGGACTGTATTATTTATTTGGACCCTCTGCGCGAGGGCACAACTGTAATAAGTGTGCGTGTGTGTGTTGTATGTCTTCCAACCCCACGTATTTCTCCCTTTTATTTATCCGCTTTTGATGGTTAGATTAAGGCATGTTTAAATTAGCATACAGTATGACAGCATGTTTGCATTCATTCATCTGTATTGCATGCACTGGGCTCGGCGCATCATACTAACTGCATTGTACTTTCAATTCCAAATTGAATACATGTTAGTTGTAGCATTCCATATGCCATGTTTAGAATAGCCGAGCCTGCTATAGTTTGCATTCTTGCATGTGTTGCATTAAGCATTTCTGTATACTTAGGTTTCATGCATGATTTCTAATGAGTTTCTGTTTTGGCTTGGAGTACCCGGTAAGCTTTATGCTTTAGCATCCTTGCATGCGTGTGAGTGACTGCCATGAATAACATGCTTACAATGAGGCTATGTGCTTATGTGATATAACTGCCTGAATGCCTGTGGGTGGAGGCTGGGTTATCTGAATTGGAGTAAATCATCAAATGTTTCAAGCCTACCTGCGGGTAGCAAACCATTTTCAAAAAACGAACATGAAATGTTTTGTTCCAATTCAGGCGATCCAGTCTATACTTGTATGCTGTGCGCATCACATAGTAACCTAGGCTAATAACCGGAATAAGAACTCACAATGTTTTCAAAAATTGATATCATGGTTAGTAGAGGCCGGTCTATGACCGGGCGAGCGGGGGTGCTCACGAAGTGACCTTCCCCAATCGTACCCAAGTTCCCGAGCCGAGGCAACTTTGGTGATGACGGACACGTGGCCCTTCGGCACCGAGTCAGGGTTTCCTAAATTTCCCAAAATAAAATATTTAGGTGGCGACTCTGTATCTGGCAAAGCAGTCCATGTTTGGCACTTCTTTCAAAAATCTGTTTTCTCAAAACGATTTGCCGGATTTGGACTCTTTGGTTCAGACTTAGAACCGTGACTACAAAAGTCGAGTCCGAGCTGTAGCGAGGTCCCCCTGCGGGCTTGTTACAACGGCTTGGAAGGACAACACTTGACTAAGCTGTGCCGCACCTTGGCCTAGATGTGCCACACCTCGGTCTAGGTTATACCGTTCCAGGAACAAAATCACTCATGCAAGGATCAAGGATCTAGAACGCCTAGATATTAACATCTCGGCCCAGGCAACGCGAACCTCGGCCTAGATGGTGACATCTCGGCCAATATGCCAGGGTGAAGATGGAGGTCAACCAATCGGGGTTCCAAGATAGTTCTAAGTGACAAAGGTCTCGAAGGTGTCTAGGCTTAAGATGACCTCGGCATCGCACCAGACGAGAACAAAACATGCAAGCAATCATTCAAGCAAAACAAGACAAGATTTGCAAATGCACATATTAAAACAAGATCATCCATAAATGTATGCAAGTGTGACTAAGTTAAAATGAGGGTTGTTACAGAAGTATCTTGTATTTTTATCCCCTTTCATTGCCCAGTTAAGTCTTGACTTTTGCAGCCATAACCATTCCACCATCCTACTCAACCTCCACATCTCAGCTCCAGCTTCACTTCTCATAACTTTTTTCGCACCATCAAGGTCTCTAACCTCAGCCAGAATATCAAAGCTGTGAAGTTCACCCTCTGCTGCCTTCAATTTATTTAGTACATTTCCAAAAACCTCCACATTCCAACTTTTGAGGCTACTTTTCAATATCTTCAATTTTTGAAACAGTATAAACCCAGCCCAGCCTTCTACTTTGGACTCTTTCCAATTTGACTCTCAGAAACTGTGAAAATCTTTATGTAAGAACCAAGCATTTAGTACCCTAAAGGGTTTTGGGCCCCAATCCCTCTCATCTTCCATCAAAAGGAGAGGGCAGTGATCAGAGACCAGTCTGGGTAGACCTCACAGTTTAAAATTAAACACCTCAAGCCACTTTGGATCTTCAAGTATTCTATCTATTTTACTCCACTTCTCACTAGCACATGAATTACACGAAGTGAACCTCCTCCCAAGTAGTGGTTAATCAGATACCTCACACTTATCAATAAACTCATTAAATTCTTCATGCCTCTATCTCTCCTTGAACACCCTTTCCTTTCCCCAATATGCCTAATCTCATTAAAATCCCCTCCTAAACACCAGGGATTATGAAATTCCTCCTTCAACTTCAACAAACAATTCCACAGATTCCCTCTTGAGCCCACATCATTAGGTGCATCAATGTTTAGAATAGCACAGTCAAATTGGTTAAAGAGAGTACCTGATAATAATATAAATCTTCTATTGTTACAGCAGTCCTTAACTTGGAATACATCTGGATCCCAAATACACAATAATCCACTCGTAGAGCCTACAACATCCACCACCATAAACTCCATTTTGCCCCTTACCCACACTGATCTGACTTCATCCTCTGTTAGTTCTGATTTCTTTGTCTTTTGGAACAAAGCAACATCTACATTTCTCTCCTTTAAAAGCTTCTTTAACTTACTTCTCTTCTCCTTTCTCCCCAGCCCTCTAATATTCCATGATAGAATCTTCATAATTAACCACTGCTTCTCCTATTTCCCCCCCAGCTGGTGTACTCTATACCCCAATTCTCACCCCCCCTTCAATGCGTTCCTTGTCCTTCAATTCAAGGTCCACTATTTTCTCCAATACTTCGGCCCTCTTCCCATTCAGCTTTACACCGAGGACTTCCCCCATTTTCAGAGTTACTTATGCCTCATTTAGGACGACCCTCCCTTTATCCACTCCACCTTCTATCGATGCAGATAGAGACATTGTCGCCACTGCTGCTCACCAGATTGCAGCCCTGGGCAGTGCTCTACTTGTTGAAGCACCTCTGCTCCCATACCTCCTCATTAACTCAAACGACTTTTTCTTTAGCAAATTCTAATTATATTTCTTTTTGCTGATAATCCTTTCTTTCCATTTTCTATGCCTTGTTTGACTACAACTGGGCTCCTTCTCATGGGCTTCCGATATACTTGAAACTCTCCCAATTGGCCCTACTTCATCAAGCTTATCACTTACAGTTTTCCCCTGCTGCCCCAGCCCAGTCTGTGATTTACAAAGCCTATCCCCCTGACTTGGTGTATTATTCTGGCCCAAAATTACTTCAATATTCACCACAGGCCTTTCTAAGCTTGATCTATCTAGACTTCTAACATAACCTTGCATACATACTTGATTTTCCATAATCTGACTGACTATCGTCTCCTCGGTTGAGATTTTCCTTTGGTTTCGCACTTCCATCATTATGTCGCAGGCCTCAGCACTTATTACTTTCTCCCCATCACTTCGAACATCTTTAGCTTCCTCCGCACTCCTCCGACATGCCACATTATCCACCTTCTCACTCTGACTTCCACCAACTGGCCTAGTTTCTTGAGCCACATCATACCCAACCTCCAGATCAGCAGTTGATTTATCCTCTATATCAGCATCTTCATTTTCATCCTTCTTGAAGTTCCGGCCCACACTTTGATCCTCCAACACATTTGAACTGCCAATCTCATCCACATCTTGAATCTTGTGGCACCTGCAAGAAAATTTTATTGTTTTCACAGTTACCACCTGTTCTTCGCAAACTCTCACTGGAAACACCATCTCTCTGCATTCCAGATTTACAACTGAATTTATGGGTTCCATGCTTTTGGTGGAAACCTTAACCTTTGCACACACAAATTACAGTGGTTGACTCATATCACCTTCAAAACATAAGACTTGCCCCTACACCCCACTAATCCTTCTTATATTGGAGCTATTCCACAGATGCAATGGGATGCCATAACAATTGAGCCATACACATCTTTTCTGCTCCAGAACCTGCCCTGGTTTTCCTTCAGCAATATCTTCACACCAGTCCAAAATCAGCTCCTTAATTGTTGATATTTTCAGTGCCCTCTCTCCTCATTTGATCTGAATGTTATAACCACATCTCTTCCCGCACTATCTCTTACCATAACATCCTCCATTCCTATTGCTGCCAATTCTTTTTTCAGACTAATATTAGCATATTGTACCTTTAATCTGATAATTACGCTCTCAAACAACCATCAATTCCTTACCTCCTCTGCCTTCACCAAGATGCTCCCTATTCCCTCTGACCTTTTTCCTGCCACAACATCAACATAAGATCTCCTATCTCTAAGACCATTTGTCCCATTTCTAACATCTCGCCTTGAGCAGCAAGAACTACTGGTCTCCGCTCTTGGGTACTTAATGATATTCTTGTAGCTTCACCCCTAACCTTCTCCTTCCCAAACTCTGCAGGTTTTACCTGTAATGGTCTATCATCCGCCCATAAACCATTGGCTTTCTGGACAACTATGTTGGCTGCCACAGAGCAACCAAACCTCACAAAACCAAATCTTGTGTTGGTAACCCTGCGTCTCTTTTGTGGTATAAAAACATCCTTTGCTACTCCAAACTTTGTGAAAAGATTGAATAGACTTTTTGGATTCAGTGATGCTGGTAGGTTATCCACAAACACAGTAAACACACCTACACTCCCTTCCATCCTCCATGGTCCTAGTCTTCCCCTAGCCCTCACAACTGGTATCCACCCTCCTTGCTGAGCTCCTTCCAACCTCATCACTATTCTTTATTGGAATTAACTACGATGTACTGTATATCACTAAAATTAATACATATCTTAATATTGTTGTTTAAAATCGCGGTTGTGACACCTCAATATCGGTACCTATTAAGAATAACAAATGGTTTGTTAGGCACATGAATGTAATCATATGCTTTAATGTAATCAAATAGTTACTTTTAGATAGGTAAAATGCCTAATAGCATTGGAGATGCTCTACCAGTTGTAGCCTAGTAATATAGGCCAACCATAAATGTCCAAAAATAAAAAATAAATCTTAAAATAAAAAAATACATATTTTACTCTTAAAATTAAGAAATCCTAAAATCAAGCCAAAATAAAATAAATCAAATTTGATTCTTTGCCTTGTTTGTCTCCCGTCCCACGAATTTAATTATGTATAAATTTAAAACTTAAAATTTGATTATGTATATAATTTATTTAAATTTAGTTAATGTATTGGGATTATTGTAATTAAGGCAACAAATAAGAAACAATTTCCAATTAAGTCCACTGAATGAAAAAATTTCTTTCTTAATTTACATTGTAAACTTAATTTTAAGATGGTCACGGTTAAAAATGTCTCTTTGTTTTGATAAGGCAGTCATATATGATGTATCTAAGGATTAAATCAATGCAGCTATATCATAGAGTATGCATTGGCGATGTAGGATAATATTCCTATTGGAACTAAGTTTGTTAGATGAGTTTGTTAGTTAGTTAGAGTGTTGAGGCTGTGCATAAATACTGGTGATAGTTGTAATTCATTAATCAAGAAGATGAATTGTTTTCAGGATTTCTTCATGGTATCAGAGCTTTCATAAGCTCCAACGAGCATTCTCACAGTGGTTACAATGGCATCTCTATATTCATCTTCTTCATCTTCTCCTCCAATGATTCCTTCGAATCTGAGCGTTCTACTCTCTAATCTCAGTTCACTTCTTACAATAAAACTGGATGGAACAAACGTCATAGTATGGAAAGGCCAAATGTAGAATATCCTCCGAGCAATAGATCTCTTGAAGATTGTGGATGGATCTTTTCCACACCCAAGCAAGAGAATTCTGAACTTCTCTAAAATTGAAATTCTGAATCCTGAGGCTCTTCAATGGTGATTGTTAGATGCTCATCTGCTCAGTTGTGTTACAGCTACACTTTCTCCTACTATCTTCACATCTGTGATTCATTTCCAAACTAGTGCTCAGGTTTGGCAATTCTTGATAAACGATTTACATCATTATCTTGATCACATATTCATTAGCTTAAGAATAAATTGAGCTCAATCACAAAGAAAACAGGTTCTATGGAGGTCTATTTGAGTTAGATTAAGAGCATTGTTGATCAATTACATCTTGCATCTTCATCTATTAATAATGAAGATGTTGTTCTTATAGCCTTGAATGGACTTCCTAGTGAATATGATGCTGTTAAGACAAAAATTCGCACTCGCTCAGAGAGTATTTCCATGGAAGATCTCTCTTCTATGCTTTGTTCAGAAGCACTTCACATTGAAGGCAAACTCAAGCAAGCATTAGACTTAATGTTGCCTATGCCACAGTAAAAGAATCGAATTTTTCAAAAGGTTTTCAAACCTATCATTCTGGTAGAAGTAATTCCCGGCAAGATTCAAGAGGCTATCCTAGAGGCAATCGATCTATTCCTGGTAGATCTACTTCTTTTCATGGCAGATTTCAATCTTCTCAAAGGTTGATGAAGGTCTACCTATGGCACAATTTGTCAAATTTGTGGAAAACATAATCATTCGGTTTTGGATTGTTGGTATCGGTTGGATGCTCAATTTCAACCCTCACACCCTTCACCACAATCATCTTCCACTCAATTTTTATCTACACCACATATCGCTTGGGCCTTTGTTGCCTCTCCTTCTGATGATGCTGTCACTCTGGTTCTACTCCTTGGTTCATTGACTCTGCTGCATCAGATCACATTACTCAAGATCTGCATCATTTGACTTCTTATCAGCTATAGTTTGGTTCTGACCAAGTCACCATTGGTAATGGCTCTTTTCTTCCTATTCTTCACACTAGTCAAGGTATTCTTACTACTTCTTATCATTCCTTTCAATTAAATAAAGTGTTACATGTGCCTTCTATTTCTTCTAACCTTGTGTCTGTGCAATAACTAGCTCGAGATAAGAATTGCTCTATCATTTTTGATAAATCTTCTTTTTCTATTCAGGACAATTGTTCCAAGCCATTCTACTTAAAGGATATCATGTTAATGGCTTGTATCATTTTCCTGTTCACTCATGGTTTACATCATGCTTTGCATAGTTCTACTATCTTTTCTTCTGCTTTTGCTGGCATATGGCACAAGGGCATCCATCTGTTTTCAAGTTTCAGCTATTAAAGAACCATTTGATATTGTCTTCTAATAAAACTTCACTTTCTTGTGTTGATTGTGCTATGTCTAAATCTCATTGATTGCCATTTAAACTCTCTATTTCTACTGTTGATCAACGATTAGCCCTTATACACACCGATGTTTGGGGCCGCTTTACTTGTTCTACTTCTAATTACAGATATTATGTTGTGTTTGTTGATGATTTTAGTCGATTTACATGGATTTGTCCTATGGTTTATAAAAGTGAAGTTTATGCCAAATTTACTAAATTCAAAGTGTTTGTGGAAAACCAATTTGGCAATTCTCTCAAAGTGTTGTGATCAGATGGAGGTGGAGAGTTTCATAATCATTCTATGCTTCATTTTCTCAAGCAAAATGACATTTTACATCAGTCTTCTTGTCCCCATACTGCACCTCAAAATGGTGTTGTAGAGAGGAAACATCTTCACATTACTGAAACTGCCCTTGGCCTTCTCACCCAGTCTGTTTTGCCTCTTACTTACTGGTTTGATGTTGTGGCTGCTACCACCTTTTTAATTAATAAGCTTCCTAGTGTTGCTATTGATAATTGTTCTCCTTTTGAAAAGCTTTTCCATAAGCCACCTGACTATTCTTTCCTCAAGGTCTTTGGGTGTCTTTGCTATCTATGGCTAAGACCATATTCTTCTTACAAATTAGCCCCTAGGTCTACTCCTTATGTCTTTCTTGGCTATCATCCTACGGTCAAGGGTTATCAATGCTTAAATCCTCTCATAGGTGCTATTCTTCTTTCTAGGCATGTCAGGTTTGAAGAGACTGTCTTTCCATTTGCTTTTTCTTCTATTGCTCCTTCTGTCTTATTAGACTTGTAGATTTTTTTTTGGTTTAATCCATCTGCTCCATCATCTCAATTTCAGCCTACTCAGTCTCCTTAACCTCCTTAGTCTATTCCTCCTCATATTTTCCCTTCTTTTCCCACTTCTTCTGCCCCTGTTCAGCCTATATCTCCTCCTCTCATTACCTCTATTCTAGTTGTCCCATCTACTCTAGTCCAGTCTTCTTCTCATCATTCTATTCCCATTACATCTATTTCTACTGATCTTCCCCTTCCTCATCCTCCACCCAATACCCACTTTATGCAAACCGGGTCTAAAACTAGGGCACATGCCATGACTACTCAGTCTTCTTCTCTTATTGCTTCCGATGGCTCCACTGAGCCCCTTTTTACTAAGACTCCTCTTGTTTCTTCTATTTGGTTTCAGGCTATGATGGATGAGTATAATGCTCTTCAGCACCAAGGAACTTGGTCCTTGGTTCCTTTTTCTATCCTCCAAACAAGTTATTAGTTGTAAGTGGGTGTTCACAATTAAAAGAAATTCAGATGGCTCTGTAGCTCGACACAAAGCCACACTTGTAGTTAAAGGATTCCTCCAACAGTTTGATGTGGATTTTCAGGATACCTTTAATCCTGTTGTCAAGCAACCCATCATCCGAATTTTACTTTGCTTGGCCTTGCATCATCATTGGCCTATTAAACAATTAGACATTACAAATGCCTTTTTGCATGGCAAACTTGAAGAGGAAGTGTATATGGAACAACCTCTAGGGTTTATTGATCCCTCTAATCATTCTCTTGTTTGTAAACTCCCCAAAGCCCTCTATGGCCTCAAACAAGCTCCTAGAGCTTGGTATTCTACATTCTCCTCTTTTCTTCTTTCTCAAGGGTTTATCAATAACAAATGTGATACTTCTTTGTTTGTTCACAAGACTTCTTCTTCTCTTACCTATCTCCTCATCTATGTTGATGATATTCTCCTTACTGGTACCAATGAAACTTTTATCCCAACTCTCTTATCTCATACGCATCATGCCTTTTCCATGAAGGAGTTGGGTACTCTTTCGTATTTTTTTGGCATCTCTGTTCAACCTTATTCTAATGGTTTCTTTCTTAATCAATACAAGTATGCCTCTGATTTGCTTGTCAAAGCAGGCATGGTTGACTGCAAATCTTTGTGCTACACCAGTTTCTTCCAAACCATCTGTGGCTGCCTTTGATTCTTTGCCTTATTCTCAGCCCTTTTTGTATAGAAGCATTATGGGCGCTCTTCAGTGCCTTACTATCACCAGACCAGATCTTTCATTTGCTGTTAATCAAGCTTGCCAGTTCATGCACTCCCCTACTGTTGGTCATTTTGCTGTGGTTAAAAGGATTTTGAGATATCTTTTGGGGCTTCAATTTGGGCACAAGAACGATCCTAAACAGAGTCCGGACGAGGGAGTTATACCTGTTTGAATTTTGAGTTTCTATGCTAGAAGCATGGTTGCTTGAGCAAACTGTGCGATTTTCAGAGATTCTGGGAGCTTCTTTTCTACGCTCGAGCCAAGTTTCCTTTGCTCGAGCGACCAGGTTACTGACAGACATTATAAAGTGACTTTTTGGCCCTAAAACTTTATTTTTCTCCCTCTCATCTCTTCCCATCCTCCAAACCCGAAACCCTAACCTTCCAAACTCTTGATTTCTCTTCTTTTTACCCAAGATTCACCCCAAATCTTTCAAGAAGGTTGAAAAGCAAGCATAGATCAAGGCTTCTACCGATTGTTTTACGATTTCATTGGAGTTTCAAGTTGGGTCTTCATCTTTAGCTTCGAATCTTGAGGTAGAGATTTCTTTGCTCATTTTCAATACCTCATTTATAGATAGATATGTGGTAGATTTTGTTGACAAAAAAATCATATCCATTATGAATTTCTTTGAAAGTCATGAAAGGGAATCTAGGGTTTGTTATTTGGGAATGAGATTGTTAAATTGATTGTTGTTTGGGTTAATTAGGGAGTAATCTAGCATGTTTATGTTGAAAGAAGACAAAAACCCTAATTTAATGTTTTCACTTGGTGAATAAAAAATGGGTAAAGTTGAATAATGTTTATAAATTGTTATTATGATATGTATAAATGTGTTAATAGCTAAAAGGGAGAATTAACTATGGCATTGGAATTATTTTGGATTGATCATATTAAGTTGAGTTGGGTTATGACTTTGATATCCATGGATTTAGTTTTGTGAAATGAAAAGAATGGATTGGGATAAAGGGTGGAGTATATTAACTTAGAAAATAAGAGAATTGATTTTTGAAAAGAAAAAATAAAATCATAACACTATGTGAATTTCAGAAATTAGCTTGAGGTTGGATTATGAATATTTTATTTTACTATTGTTGTTGTTGGATTTAAAATCTTATGAGAGTTGGATTATTATAATATGTGTGTTGAATACATATATTTAGAGGTTTTGTCCTTGGTCATCAGTGGAGGATGACATTGTTGTGTTGAATAGTTTATGTGTATGCATTACACTTGTGTTAGTTGTACTTTGTCATGTTGTGATGATTTGTAGTGTATACTGCGCTGAGAATTAGAGGTACCATTACATTCTAGCTAGTGCCTGGAGAATTGGCTGCGCTTAGAATGAAAGGTACCAATACCTTCCAGTTAGCGCCTAGAGAACTTGGTAGAGGTACCATCACCGTCCAGCCGATATCTGGTAAATTGACATTTCGTTATGGAAAGGTGTATTCTTGGCTTACCGTGCTTAAGGCAGGTAGAGCAGAGCTTATTTTTCATTATTGTCTCAGTGTACTTGTGTATATCATGTGTCATGATGGTTATGGTTCAAGAAGGCCGAGTTGTCTCATATCACTACAAGAAATGACACTTTTGTCGACCAAAATATTGGTTGCCAAAAGCCCCATTTTTGGTCGCCGAAACTAATTAGCTACTAATTTTTTTTGTCACCAAAGTTGTCACCTATACCTTGTCGGTGATAGTATTGGCGACTAAACTATTTTTGGTCGCTGAAAGTGAACGTTTTGGCTTCTAAACTTTGGTTAGTCGGTAAAGGTTATCTTTTGGCAACGAAAACATTAGTCGCCGAAAGTGAACGTTTGGCTATTTGGGTAGTCAGGAAATGCGATCTTTTGGCGACTAAATATTTAGTCGCCAAAAGTGTTCAAATAAAATTAATTTAATTTTCAGTGACTAAAATTTTTTTGTCATAGATAAGTTTTAGTCATAATATTACTACATTTAGGGACCAAAGAATTTAGTCACCAAAAAAATTATTTTTCATTTTATTTTATTTTTTACTACTAACTATTTAGTCACCCAAAGTCTCATTTATTTTTAGCTACTAAATATTTAGTCGCCAAAAAAAATTATTTTTCGTCTTGTTGTTTTTGACTACTAAACTATTTAGTTGCCTAAAGTCTCATATAGTTTTGGCTACTAAATTTTTGGTCACCAAAAATCTTTGGGTTCTTTTTGGCTACCAAATATTTAGTTGCTAAAAATATTGTTTTTCTTTTTGGCTACCAATTGGTTAGTCGCCAACAAGTTCACTTTTTTTTTTTTTTTTTGGCTACTAAACACTTAGTTGTCAAAAACTTTATTTATAGTGTTATTTTTTATTATAATTAATTTCTCCACAACCTATATTTATTTCATGCAACCTGCACCATGTATATAAACAAAACAATACATATACCTATTTCTATTTTGTTTCAACCATTCAAAAATTTGGTCTTTTAACATCAAATTCTATACAAACCAAATATAATCCAACCCAAAATAATAATTCCATACAAACAGAGAATCATACAAAAAGGATGTCCTCTGTACACAAAATTCTACATCAAATGTCATTTACAGAATATTTTGAAGGTGTAAACATGATAGGAAAATTAAATTTATTTACTAAAACACTTGTTTAATTTAACAATAAAGCCATTATCCAAATGAAGCCATTGATCTAAATGCCAAACTTATAATCTGAAAATTGAGGGAATGGTGGGCTCATTGAGGAAATCACACTTCCATACAGTAAGTACCTCACCTTCGCATTGATCTTAAGGAGAACATTAGTGAGATACTGGTCATTAACTCTTGTAGATGCAATGCATTGAGTGACAATGGCGAAGCCAGCAAGATTCTTTCATTTCCATGGACCTTAGAAATTAAAATGGTTTTATTCATTAAACACTGGTAAAAAAAAAACAACAGTGTGATAAAGGAATAAATCAAATCAAACAAACCATATAGATCAGAGTTCTTCCACTCTGAAAGCAGACATAGAAGAAATTGAGGAGCCCCAGGAAGTTTGGATTGTATATCTTCAAACATTTTTTCCACTCTAACAAGAGGTGGGGCCCGCCTATTTTGTGGACTTTCTTCAAAGACATCGAATAGAGCATCAATTTGCTACAAAAACAAAATAAAAAAGATTTGTATTTTAAATCATATAGTACTGAACCTGAGTTGAGCTAGCATAAATGACAAGACATACAATTCCCTTCATGTCTTCACATTTGATCAAATCCCTAACAAGGACGGATATCGCAGCGAGCTGAAAAGTTCACGATAGCCTAGCGATCGATCTTTGTTGGGTCCACTAGTTTCTACACCAGCAAAGAAATTTTTTTTAAGAACACAAAGGTTGAACTGTGCCAAGTTTTAAGAAAAATAAATAAATAAATTAGAGAGCCATCTAGAACCCAAAGCCATTGGTTTGGAGAGAACAATGAAGCCATTGATCTAAATGCCAGCTTCAATGAAGAGATCTATGGTTTCATTAAAGTGTAAATTAATGGCTTTAAGAGAGAAATGAGAAGATACCTGACCAAGAATAACAGCTGTATCAGTGCTCTTTAAGAGATCTATGGCTTCATTACACTTCAATGAAGCCATTAATTTACACTTCAATGAAGGTAAGAGTTGTAGGCTGAGATGGTTCAACCAATTGGACCCAAGGATCAACAGAAAAGCTTTTAGTGAAGAGGAAGAAGAGAGACTAATGGCTGCTCATAGGCTGTATGGAAACAAGTGGGCCATGATTGCTAGGCTTTTCCTAAGAAGAACTGACAATGCAGTGAAGAACCATTGGCATGTTATTTTATCATCTAAAACTGCAGCTAATAACAGCTCATGAACAGGTAATTAAAAAAAACTGAAATTCAATTTGAAATTGAAATTCAATCTCAAACTGAAAAAAACTGAAATTCAATCTCATGAGCATTGTACCTAATAACAGCTCATGAAACTGAAAAAAAATAATGAAATTCCATCTCAAACTGAAATTGCACCTAATAACAACTCATGAACAGGTAATTAAAAAAAATAATTAAATTCAATCTGGGCACTACCAAACCTCATAAACAGATGTCAAACACATGAGCATTGTCTAGTTTCATTTGAACATTTCGTCAAACACATGGTGAGCAAAAGGGTCAGAAGACAACAACAAATACAAGCATGGACGAAACATGACAAGTTAGAGCAGTAGGTAGAAAAAAAAACAAACAAACAAACAAACAAGCAAGAGCAGTAGTTAGAAAAAAACAAAGAGAACATGCCAAACACCAACTACACCCCAAAGCCTCACACCGCTGCCAAGTTAAACACTAGATCATTCACTGCAAAGACCACATCCTTGCACTTATATTTGACCCACAAAGCAATTTTGAACCAAAGATTCCCATTTGACTTGAATTCCATTAAACTTGAGGTCTGTAGACGTCCCCGAACGCCCCGGGAGGGTGAGTCCTGTTCTGTTCATTTGTGGGGTCACTACAGCTCGGACTCTCAAATTTGTCACGGTTCTTAATCTGAACCAAAGAGTCCAAATCCGGCAAATCGTTTTGAGAAATAGATTTTTGAAAAGTAGTGCCAAACATGGACTGCTTTGCCAGATACAGAGTCGCCACCTAAATATTTTTTAAATGGGGAAATTTAGGAAACCCTGACTCGGTGCCGAAGGCCACATGTCCGTCATCACCGGAGTTGTCTCGGCTCGGGAGCTTAGGTACGATCGGGGAAGGTCAGCTATGAGCACCCCCTTTCGCCCGGTTCGAAGACCGGCCTCTACTAACCATGATATCCGATTTTGAAAATATTACGTGTTCTTATTCCATTTATTAGCCTAGAATTACTATGTTATGCGCGCAGCAAACAAGTATAGACTAGATTGCCTAATTTGGAAATAAGCATTGTATATCCGTTTGTTTTGGAAAGCGTTTTGGAATTTGCTACTCGCAAGTAGGCTAAAACACGGATTTTAATGAGTTTTTCCAATTCAGACAATCCACCCTTCACCCACAGGCATTCAAACAGTTTATCAGATAAGCATTTAGCCACATGGCAAGCATACTGTCATGGCAACACTCACACGCATGCGGGATGCTAAAACATAAATACTTACATCGTACTCCGTGCCAAAACAGTAAACTAGTCAGCAAACATGCATGTCCTAGTTCATGTTAAAAAAATGGCTAATGCATCACATGCAAAAAAATACAATCTAGGCAGGCTCGGCTATCCCTAAACATGGCATGTGAAATGCGATCAACTACCACATATTCAATTTGTGAATTGAAGTACAGATGCAGTTAGCGTGATGTACCGAGCCTAATGTATATAATACAAATGTATGGATGCACGCATGCATAGCATAAGGTATGCTAATTTTAAAGATGCCCTAATCTACCATCATAAGCAGGTAAATAAAAGGGAAGAAAGAAGTGGGGATTGGAAGACATACACACCACCCACACACACTTATTACAAATTTGCCCTCACTCGGAGGGACCAAATAAATATTACAAATTAATTAACTACGCAAGCTAATTAAATATTACAAATTGCCTAATCAACTAAGCAAATTTAATTAAACTAAGAAAACAGTAAATCGCCTCCGGAAATGCGCCGCCATGCGTGAGCTGCCTCTGTTTTCCTTTCTTCACTCCTCTGGAGGTTGCCAAAACCTCAGGACTGCTTCTTTGGATGCTGGGAGACATCACCGGCTGCATGGAATTGCCACCGGCAGTGGGATGTGGCCACCGGCACAAACAAAAGCTATCGGCTGGTGATTCATTGCCGGTCGGCAATATATACTGCCGGTCGGCAAATAAAGTCTGCAGAACCTGCAACTCACAGCAACAGAGGGCAAGACAAAGCATGGCAGCACAATTCAAGGCATATATGTACCAACCATGTCCCTTATCATGGTAATGACTCAAAGGGGCATGTGCCTCGATTCTCGGACCACCAATCACGCATTTCCATGCATGATGGCCCAAGGGATCAAGTATGCAACTTTCATGTCAAATGAAATGCAAATCAATCAAACAAACTAAGGCCCAATTCCTATCATCAAGTCAAGGAATAAGGCATGCATGCAAGGTGCAATGCAACCTAGGCATGCAAGCTAAGGATGCAACATGACATGGCAACAAACTTATGCAAGCATACACGCGAACATGAGGTAATGCTAACCAATGAAAAGGTGGTCTTAAACATGGTTTGGGCAGCTCTAATAAGGCCTAAAACAGTGGCCAAAATGCCCAAAAATGGAGGCTAAACACACATGCACACATACACATGTTATGGTCCAAGCATCAAGCATTAAGCAAGCAACATTCAAGCACACTCGCAAAGGGATTTCATGGACAATTAGCATGCAACATGAGCTCTAAAATCATGCTAAAACATAGTGCCAAACCAAGCAATAAATCAAGCCAAGCATGCAACAAATGGCCTAAGTGCTTAAAACAAACCAATGGAGTATTGAACTACACTTAGCAAGACCAAACATGACATGGACTCATTGACCAAAAACAGAGTTTTAGGTCATTAATACAAGGCCTAAGAATCACTTAGATGGCATCCAAATGACTCAAAAACAAAGGCATGCATAATCACCAAAACATGGAGTATTGCTACGCAAGCTTATGAGGCATTAAAGATGCATCCAAGGTAAACATATAGGCATGCAAATAGGACTGAAATGACATGGTGGATGGTCCCAAATCACCCAATCAATGCAAAGATGTCATGCTATACATGCACATACTTAAGGCCAACAAGCCAAAATGCAAAGAGGCTATATGATGCATGCCAAAATCAACCCAAACACCTATGGACAGACCTAAAACATGTCAAGATAAACACAAAATCTTCACAAATGTAAGCCTAAAACATGCTAGAAACAAAGGCACACGACCTAAGACATGTTAAGGAATCACAAGGCATTACATGGCAACTATGCTAAGCATGCATGGAGTACCAAAACCAATTTAAAATCATGTTATATTATGGAAAAATAAGCATGAAAAACAGTCTATACATGCTCAACACACACTCAAACATAGGCTCCCTTTAGAGGCCAAAACATGCCCTTTTCAAGGACGACAAGGAGAGGGGGTGGCCCTCTCCCTTTAGAGACTTCAAGGCACCATCTCCACCACTGAAATCCCTCAAGATTTCAGTGGTGAAGAGGCCCAAACACCAAAGTCTTGAAACTAGCACAAAATAGCACAAAATGAGGCCTTTCAAGGCCTAAGAGGGGTCAAACACCCTCAAACCACAAAACACCGTTAATAAACAATCAAGAGGACTAAAAAATAGAACTTTTTTTGTGTTATACAATAAGCACGAAAATAGCTCTAAGATAGGTAGAAAATCAATGCAAAAATGGAGAATAATGGGACTAGATTCTCACCCTTGATGACCCCTTCAACAATGGTGCTCCAATGGCCTCCCTTGGCTTGAATCCAACACCAAAACTTCAAAATCAGTCCCTTAGAACCTCAGTAGCTAAGTAAAGGTGAAACACTAGGTGTTTGTGTGCAATAGTATGGACTAAACACACTAAAACACACACAAGAGGGAAAAAGAGAGAGATAAGGTGTATCAAACCCTAACCCTAGAACTCAAACCCTAACAATGGCTGTCTAAATATCTCCCAAGTGTTTCAAGTCTCTCCCCTTTGCAACAAGAGAGAGCCCCTCTCTATATAGAAGCTTTTGTCTTGTAAAGCTTACAAGACAAGCTTCATAAGAGGGAGATCCCTCCATACACGTGTATGGAGGGGAGCAAAAGCAAGACAGCTGTCTTAAAATATCTGCAAAAGCAGATGCACAGTAGTCGGCCGGCCAAAAATGCCATTTTGGCAAAAAAGAGTGCCGACCGGCACTAAATAGTGCTGACCGGCAACAAAAAGTGCCGGCCGGCAACAAAAAGTGCCGATGGAAGCAAAAACCGGCCGGTGGCCTCTAGCCACTGCTGGTGGTGGGTGGGGATGGTCTACAAGCCCTACCCTGCCTCTCAAAGGCAAGATGCAAGTGTTTGGTGTGAAACCAGACACTAAACAGTCATGTTCGGAGATCTTGAGGCAAGGCGCGCGAGCCGAGACCTCCGGGAACTCTAAACGAACACAAACATGGATAATCACCGAGTGTTCAAACGGTGACGTCCAAGTCTTGAGGACAATCAAAAATGGGGTGTCTACAGGTCATTACAAGCTTTCCAAATTGACCAAACCATGGCCTCCACATCTTATTTTCTAGCTTCCCAAATTTAAACCCAAACCCCCAGTGTGACAAATTTGAAAAAGATTTAGGTGTAACCCAGCAAACATTCCACCATTCTAGTAATTCAACCCGTATCCTTCATATCAAAGGACAATGAATGAACAGATGCCTCAACCTTAACATGGGTCGATTTGGGGTTGGGTTTGTGTGAAGGTATGCAAACGGAAGAAGAAAACCCTAGAGGCCGAAATTAGGGGAAGAGAGACTGAAAGACAGAGCGAGGGCAAAATAGAGAGGACATACCTGGGGTAATGCTCCAATGGTGGATTGACGGTGGTGCTCGAGTGCAATGGCGGTGATGCTCCGTTAACGATGGAGACAAAAGCGAGAGAGAGAGAGAGTCGGAGGAGGCAAAGGCGTGAGAGAGAAAGAGAGAGAGTCGCAGAGTGAGAGACAAACAGAAGTATGAGAGTTAGAGCGTGTGGGAGTGTATTTTTTAAACCCTATTTATTCTCTTTCCCAACTAACTTTTTTTAATCGCCAATAATAAATAAATAAAGTCCAATTTTTAAAATTTTTAATTACAATTGCCGACTAAAATTTTGTCGCTAAAAGTAAATTAATACCGACGAAATTAATTTTAGTAACTAAAGATAGTACATTTAGGGACCAAATTTTCTTTTAGTCGCCTATGGGGTAATTTTTAGTCCTTTGGTTATTTTAGTCGCTGAAAATTAATTTTTGGCGATCAAGTTGGTTGCCAAAGATAAAAAGTAAATTTTTGTTTTTCATTCGGTGACTAAAATATTGTGGCATTTTTAGCTACTAAAATTTTTTTAAGTCGCCAATTGTTGCATTTTTATCGACTAATTTTTTCTTAGTCGCTAATAATTAGTATACCCTGACTAAAAAAAATTAGTAGCTAAATCTTGTATTTTTGCCGACTTAGATAATTTTTGGTTGCCAATTCCGCAACTTTTGGTGACTAAACTTTTTTTAGTCGCCAAAAATGTAATTTCCTGTAGTGAATGTTGAGTAGATAGTTATTGGGTGCTTATGGTTTCGTTTTTCATGTTAGATGTACATATGTATATTTGAACGTATTGGAAAAGGATGTAGACCATGTGTTGAGTTCGTAAATAATGTGAAGAAAATCAGAGATTTATGAACATGTTTCAAACTCCAAAACAAAATGATTGTTATGAGATATTTTTGAAATGGGAAATGAAAAGGAAATGTGAACTATTTGTGTTGTTGAAGGAATTAAATAATTTTGAGAAAAGTACTTGTGTAAATATTCTTTGGTTATAAACCGTCACATTATTTATATAGTATGAGATTAAGCATTCATGATTATACCTATCTGTATGCTGTTATTGTTTAGGATCATGTTGAGATTCTTGCTAGACTTTATGTTCATCCTAAGTTGCTAATTCTTTTTCAGGTGAACGTTGATAAATGTTTCATGGTCATGGATCTTCTTTACTTGTTGGCCACGGGGACTTTTATTTGTGGGCAAAATGCCATTGATGTAAAAGGGTTAAACCCTTTCTCTTAATTTAAAAGATGTAAGCCTATGGGTAATTTATTTAATTATAATTCCTGTTTCATTCATATTATATTCGGATGAGAAAATCTTTATTCATGTGTTCTTGTAAATATAAAGTGTTTCCGTATGTTATCTCTGAAATTGAATCTATAATAATGGTTTGGTAATGGAATCCGAGTAATAAAAAGCGGGGCGTTACACTTGCCTACACCATTACTGAATTAACCTAGCTACAAATGCTGCTTCAGGAGTTCTCCATCCCTCAATCTTCTCTTCCAGTTGTTTGGTGTAATGATCAGTCTGCCCTCTCTTTAACAGCTAACCTTGTTTTTCATAGCCAATCCAAACACATTGAAGTGGATTGTCATTTTGTGAGGGAGAAGGTTGCAGCTTGCAAATTGCTTCTCAGATATGTTCATACCTCAGACCAACTTGCAGACATCTTTACCAAATCCTTATCCACTGCTAGATTTTCTTTTCTTACTTCCAATATCAAGGTTGCTCCTACCCCTTTGAGCTTGAGAGGGGTTGATAAGGCAGTCATATCTAATGTATCTAAGGATTAAATCAATGTAGCTATATCATAGAGTATGCACTGGCGGTATAGGATAATATTCCTATTGTAACTAAGTTTGTTGGATGAGTTTGTTAGTTACTTAGGCCATGTTTGTTTGGGCGGACTGGATTAACATTCCCATGACTAATAGTCCTAGGACTACGAATCCGTTGGATTATATATCCTATCTTAACTAATAGTCAAGTTTAAAATAATTAGTCCGTACTTCAATTGTTTAACCAAACATTGGATTAATAATTTTATTGGACTATTAGTCCAATCCCAAGCTCATGTCCACCCAAACAAACATGACCTTAGAGTATTGAGGCAGTGCATAAATACTGGTGATAGTTGTAATTCATTAATCAAGAAGATGAATTGTTTTTAGTATACCTTCATGTTTATGGGTTTCCTTTCTCCATCATATTTGTTAACTCTACTCCCTTTGAAACCCACCGCCACCTCAATTCTACAGATATTCATAATTAAAAAAACATTTTAGCCTTAATATTCTTGATGAAGCATTTCATGGAAATCTCCATCATGTCTAAGAGAATAAAGAGGACTGTCAAAAGTTTTTCTTTTTTAATTGAAACTCAAAAAGAATATCCACGCATTTACAGATTTTGACCCCCCAAAGAAAAAAAAAGACTATTATTTAATTCCAATCTTTCCATTCACAATTCACTTGAAAATGAATCATAACCAGACTACAACATATAAGAGTTTTAGAGACCAAATATTTTAGTCTCTAAAAGTGATTTTTTTTTTTTTTTTTTTTTTGTAAAAGATATTTAGGAACCAATTTCTATCGTTATGAGGATAATCGCTAAAAGGTCGTTCCGAAAAGTAAAAAACAAGGCTTTTAGCGACAAAATTTTAAAAATGTCACTAATAAATAGAATTTTAGGAACAAAATAATTTGGTCTATAAACGGTTTATTTTTTGATACACAAAATTTGGTCCCAAAAGGATAATAATTAATCACTAACGTCTAATTTTCGTTCCTAAAAATATAATAACGACACTTTTCGCCACAAAAGTATTTAGTCCCTAAAAAATAATTTTGTTCCTAAATGTTGGTTTCTAAAATCTTAATTTTTTGTAGTGACAACCATAACTTGTGAATCTAATTGTAATATAAACAAATAAAATGACATTTTTGGCCATGATTTTGGACCATTTTGTAATTAAATTTCCAATAGAGAAAGTGGAGAATAAATATTTACATTTATTGACTTAATTATGAATAAACTTCCTTAATTGTAATTATCCCATTTATTTTTCTTTTAATGATAAATTATTCATAATTATCATTAGTGTAAATATTTATTCCCCACTTTCTCTTTTGGAAATCTAATTAAAAAATGATCCAAAATCACGGCAAAAAATGTCATCTTGCAATTAAATTTCCAATGTAGATTAGGAAAGAAATTTTTACATTCAATGGACTTAATTGGAAATTGTTTCTCATTTGCTGTCTTAATTACAATAATCCCAATATAAAATAAAATTGTATAGATATCAACTATATACATAATTAAATTTTAAATAATTTACATGGGTGTGGGTCTAACAACTCACATGAGTTTAGATCCAAACTTGTGAAACTTGCCCCCATTTGAATATTTGATAAAAATTTTAGTAAAAAAATTTTATATTCCTAACGAGCAATGATTGAGACCCCATCCTCATAAGACCCCCACAAATCTCATCTACTCATGATGTAGACTACACTCATACATGAGTGGGTGTCACACATACATGAAGGGCCATGATCATTTTGGGGGTGTCGGGGTCATCCCTAAAGGGGATCCTAAACACTTTCCATTCCTAATTAACATTTCTCTCTATGAATCACGGACACTCCGAAATGGCTACTGTATGCGTGTCAGATATGGATACTCGTCTGATACGGTAGGATACGTATCAGATACGATAAAGAAGTATTTCATTTTTTTTTTTTGAATTTCGAATACGTTTGTGATACATTAGGATACTTCAGGGATACGCTTAGGATACTTTTGAGATACGGCAGGGTGAAAAAATAATTTAAAAAACTTATAATGGGTCAAAGTGTAAAATAACAAGAGTAATTTAAAATAAAACAAAAAAAAAAATCAACTGGCCCTAGGATTCGCGAACAACAACAAGGTTCGTCTCTATTGTCTCTATTGCGAACAACACCAAGGATTCACGAACAGCATCAAGGTTCGTCCTCTCCCTCTCTCTCTCTCTCTCTCTCTCCCTCCCTCTTATTCGATCTCACTCTCTCTCTGTCCCTTTCTCTCTTGCGCTCTCTCTCTCTCTCTCCCTTACTCGATCTGTCTGTCCCTCTTGCTTAATCTCACTCACTCTCTCCGTCTCTCCCTCTTGCTCAATCTCACCCTCTCTCCCTCTCACTGCTTCTTTTAATGTTTTATTTCTTTTAACATTTATGATTTCTTTTAATATTGAAAAATATATTTCTTTTAATATTTTTATAATTTTAGGAATTGCATTAATGTTTTTATTTCTTTGCATAAATTTATAAACATTCAGCAATATATATATATATATATTTCCCCTATTTAATAAATTTATAAATTTTATACACACTACATTATTAAAAATTATAAAAATAATATTTTTTCGAACATATTCCTGCCATATTCGTATCTTAATTTTTAAAATTTTGTCATATTACTGTATTCGTATCGTATCGTATTCATATCCGGTATCCGCGCTTCCTAAATTGCTCGTAATTACATAATTACATTCATTCTATAATAATGATATTACCTCTTATGCAATGATTGCATTCATTTTCATACCTATATAAGCCTGCTTCCAGCAACCATTGTTTCTCCATGGCCTGGTTCTCTCTCTTTCTCTCTGCCATTTTTGTTTTTTTCCTTTCATTTAATCAGAGAGGCTTCTCGTATATTTACAGTTTTCTACTCAAGTCTATTGTCATCAATTTTACATTTTCAGTCTTGTAATAGCATGAACTTTTTGTTTGGTATGATGGTCACAACTCTTCAAATGGCATGTTTGGAGAGAAACTGCATTGTTTCCTAGATCCAACATCGGATAAGCGATTTACCAGAAAATTATGGTATCTCTCTCTCTCTCTCTCTCTATATATATATATGCATACATATGAAGTGCATTATCTAATTAATTCATTTAGTCATCCATTTAATTTATCTACCTTATTGATAATTTTTATGCATAGGTTTCACTGATGGCAGTGTTGATCAACAATGGTGTAGCTACATCATCGCGAGAAGCCCTCGATATGATTCCATGGAGAGAATGCTGGAGATGGAATTGAAAATCTTGGGCTTCTATACGACACGTTTTTGTGCTATACGTTTTGATCAACTACGAACTCACCGTAATATGGCCGAAGATTTTTGAGACAAATGACAAGAAATCGGCCATTAATTGGAGTGTTCGAGAGATTGATATTGCCTTCTTGCAGTGTGCCATTTTTTGACCAAGTAATTCTACATAATCTTGGTGCTTCTTAGAAATATAGACAAGTAGTTCCGATTAGGCTTGTAAATGGATCGGATTCGGATCGGATCGGATCGATCAAAATCCGAATACGATCTGATTAAGGCAAATCCGAATCTGATCGGAATCTGTTTAGCCTATACTCGATCATAGATATCCAAATCCGAATCCGATGATTTCGGATATCCGATCCGATCCATTTATTTATTTATTGAGTTACAATTTTATATAATTTGATATATATATATATATATTTTATTTTGTGTTTTTTTCATTCAAATTGAGAATAATCAGATCGGATTATCGGATTGGATCGGATTTTTGCATATTTAATCCGTTTAATAAACGGATTAAATGGATTCGAATTATTGAATTACCGGATCGAATTTTCTTGTAAATGGATTCAGGATTTCAGATCGAATTCGGGTCGGATTCGGATTAAAATCATCCATTAACAGCCTAGTTCCGATGTATAAGCTCCTACAATTTGCTTTCTACCCCTTGCTATTAAAATGGATAGCTCAGTACACCAGGCTTCGGGTACTACAGGATCTGGTAGGATTTACAGTCATGAGTATCTATGTTATGTTACTTAATATTACAAGTTATGAATAATGTAAAGGTTACTAGGCATTGTGATTATATTAGGAACGTTGTAGTTATGTTATGAATGATGTGATGTAAATGTTAAGAATTATTTAGGGTAAATTACAAACACCCCTTGAGGTTTAGTAAAAATATAGATTCTCCTTGAAGTTTGAGAAATTACAAATTGTCCCATGAGGGTTAAATTTTCATAACAAATTAGGAAAAATTAGGGGAGAATCTGTATGAAAATATAAATCTCAGGGGGCAATTTGTTATGAAAATATAAACCTCAGGGGGCGGGATGTAATTTCTCAAACCTCAGGGGAATGTGTATTTTCACCAAACCTCGAGGGGGTGTTTGTAATTTGTCTAATTATTTATGGCGAGAAACTACATTGTGATGTGGTGTTATTTTCTTATGTTGGAAAATAATGATTTTTCACCAACTTTAATTCGAAATTAAAGTGGGACCCAACCGCCGGTTGAAGTGGGTCTGAGTAGTTTTGCATTCTCTCAAGTGAGAAGATTACAATATAAAAAATGATGGGCCGAAACCATTGAGATGTGAATGAAAATTGTCTCATAAAGTGGGCATCAATAAAAGTTGGGCTTAGATTTGGACTTAGTCTCAGTTTAGACTGGGCCTAGACTTGTACTTATGCTTGTGCATGTGTTGGGTTTGGTCTTGGACTTAGAATTGGACTTAATCTTAAGCTTGAGTTAAGTTATGTTGTGTTGGGCTTAGCTTGTGCATGTGTTTGAGAATTGGGTTTGGATCGGGTTGTAACGCAACATTGGTATCCATTGTGTGACCCATCTAGTTGGTTTATTTAAATATCATTATATACATATTTATTTGTATATATTAAGCACATGGGAGGTTAAGACCTTTGTAACTCTTATCTTTTGATGATGGAGTTGATGACCATATTAGTGGCCATAGGTTTTCAACTTTTGTAACTCTAGCCTTAATGGCTAGAATTGATGGCCATGGTTAATGGCATTTGATGAGCCTATTGATGTATAGCTTTTATCGCTAGGGATTTTCATACTTCTATAAATAGAGGCCTTTCCCCTCCAACTTGAAAGATATAAGTTTTGAGAGTTTTTTTTTTAAATGGAAAATAGAGATGGTCTTTTGATAAAGAGTTGGAGATGGTTTTACACCAAAGAAAATTTTCTTATCTTCTTTTACTAGTCCCTTAATTGGTTCTTGTTAGAAAGAGTGCAACCATTATCAAGTTCGCCGATGCTATTCAGAAGGTGCTTCTGCATTAGCTGGTTTTGACCGTCGTATCTTGGGAAACAGAAGTCGACATACCTCCAGCACCCATAGTGAGGCGGCTAATCTGTTTTAAGGACACTGTGGTATTACACAGGCTTCGGTTTGCTTCCTACTACTAGTTTTTTTTTATTATGAATTTCTGTAAATTTTAGTATATTCTTATTTTGAAATTCAAAATAATTGTTCAATATAAATCTATTTATTTGATTTAAGTACACAATTTCACAACATCTTATACATACAGCCTCTCCCAAACTGGGAGAGGAGGGTAGTTTTGAACATATGTATCATGGACCATGGTTGTCCTTTTATGTAAATATGTGATATTTGATGCATATGATATGATATAAATATGCATTTTAACATTAAAAAAAATTATTGGTTTCTCCTGTGTATGGGAACTAATCAAAGATAAATTATTTTATTTTTATATTAAAAATATTTTTTTATTATTGTTTAGTTTTAAAAATAATTTTTATTATTATTTATTTTAACTATTACACAGCACGGATTTATGTTAATCTTCCTAACTCAAAATTTAAATCTACCATAAACTGCTGCCACCACGTTAAATCTCCACCACAATCATAATCTACCAATATTGTAGAGTATTAAATTCCCATCACAATCAAAATCACGTATCTCTCTCTTATGCAAATTATAGTTTTTTTTTTGTGTACAAATTAAAATTTTTAAATAAAATATTAATAAAAAAAATAGATTAGAATAGTGCAAAAAACGGATAAATCCAATGACCCACGACGCCACCCTAATTTTTTTTAATAAATCCTTAATTTTTTTTTTTTGTTATTTTTAATTTGAAAAAAAAATAAAAATTCCGTGCTTAGAATGAGTTTTATGCTAGTATGATATGATATGAATATGTATTTTAACATTTGTTGACTTGGGGAAAAAAAGTAATAGTTTCTCTTGTAAGTCATATCATCATGACGCTTGTGGATTTACAAGTTCGGAGAGAGGTTTGGTTTTTTATTTTTTCCTAGTATTTTTTTCAAGGGATCTTATGAATAAACTTTTCTTTTCATGTATGCCTTGCACTTGTTTGAATTTGAACAATTGATAAAATCTAAGAAAACCTAATTGTACTTATTATTATATTATTAAATATATAAAATTGTGTTTGAATTTTGAAATTGTAACAAAAAAAAAAAAAAAAAGTGAAAAAATAGTCAAACATAAATCCATTTCCTTATAAAGGGTATGGGAAAATGGAAAACATAGCTAAGATCCTTCTACAAATCCCTTTCCTTTTAAATTTTTTTTCTTTTTTCTATCCTGTCCTTTTAAACTTTATTTCTCTTTTCTATCTGTAAATGTATAATATGAGCACAACCTAATGTTGTGTTTGGTTGAGAGATTTGGGGAGAGATTTGGAAAGGAAAATGGAAAAGGTGTGTGAAACTAGGTGAAATTTAGGTATATTTTATTTACATTTCACGTAACTTTTCTCTTTCCATTTTTAAATCCCTCCTCAAATCCTCCAACCAAACACAACGTAAGTGTTTTTCAGAAAATGAAAGGCCAGCCAATGCTTTGGCCCCAGAAAAGTGATTAAAAAAGGGCCCCGAATTTAGGCCCAAAAATGTCAAAACCGACCTGAATGAAATCAGATTATGATGATATTGGGGCTGTCAAAATAGGAAATGTAAGTTATTTGTATCCTACTTTTACAGAGAAAAGGGAAATAAAGTTTAAAAGGAAAGGAGTGAAAAGAGAAATAGGAAATGTGGCTGTCAAAATAGGAAAAGTGGTTATGTTTATCCCCATAGATGAAGAAATTCAATGAAAATATAATGATGTGGATTTTCAAACTCTATCTATTGTAAGGAGGAACTCGAAAGGTTTGAAACTCGACTTTTTTCTCTCTCATTTTTCGACACTTTCTCATTGATTTTCTAGCATTCTTTGCTACTTTTGGGTAGTTTCTCACTTATTTTAGGGATTTTACTACCGGGTTTGATGAGAATGGACGCTGCAATTGATCAGATGGTACCCTATGGGTTAACAAAGGACCAGGTTCGGAGTACGGTCAAGTAACTTCTAAGACACAGTAAATTCTTAAGCAAGCTCCTGTATTGTTCCCACTTACTAAATAATTTAAAATGACAAAATAGTCTTTTGAGAGGAATAACTAAAAAGGATTGCATCAGAGTTCCCATCAAAAGGATTCTCAGTAGATGTATTGTCAACAGCATCAAAGATAGTAAATTCTCCTCGTGTAAATTGTCAAAACCACCATCTCCCTGGGGTTTTTAGTATCAATCGATTTATTGGCCAAGTGGATTACATTTATGACTTTACATTCAGTCTCAATTGAATTCATGCCATGAACTGATAAATTTCCCATGTCACCACTAGATTGCTTAGCACTTAACTAAGCATTTTGTTTCAAGACTGATGAATATGAACAGGTAGAAAAGGAAAAATTACTGAATTGAGATTTTGCAACTTTTGGATAATTGATGGCACCTAATCCAAAAGTTTTGAAGGCCTTCAGTGCAATAAAGGTATTGGGCATTCCTACAGAAACTGTGAAACCAGTGCTCAAGAATTTTCTGAAGTTGTATGATAATAATTGGGAACTCATTGAGGAGGATATAGCCATCGTACTCTTACTGAGGCTATATTTGAGTGGATAGATGATAAGGTTTACTCTTTTATTAATTGTTGAACTTTTTATGATTCAAGTGATAATATAGTTTTTTTTGTTTATCTGGTTATGCAGCTTAGGGTGCTGGAGCTTGGTTCATTTAGGAGTAGCAGTAATTATGGTCTTAAACAAACTTTTCACCTTATTTTATTCAACCTTCCATCTTCCTAGCTATCATAATGACACTTTATTCACCTGTTCCATCTCCCTATCATCATTACATTTTCTTTTAATTTTTCAAAACTTGTTCTCATATTTTTATTTTAGTTGTTGAAGACTAGTTAGAATAGAACCACACTTGGTCACTATTGTTACTTTTCACAAACGCCTCACCACCAATGCCAATGCTGCTTTCCGCTGTGATTTGTAGTATTGTTTGTAAGTAAGACATTTGCTATTCTTTTGACTATGTAGTGAGTTCTCATGCAAATCTAAAGTTCCAGCAACGGAGTACACATAGTCATTGTGAGGTGTGTATACCAAAGAATTCTCCAACATGTAGCTACAAACCAAACCATTCTTTGTCCGTACTTGACGACAAGAATTGTTGGGAGCAGTATTCATGTGATTGTGCCTGAGATTTCCACTTCGGAACAATACAGGAGCTTGCTTAGGAATTCTTGCTATCTTTCGAACCACAATCACATGAATACTGCTCCCAACAGTTCTTGTCGTCAAGTGCGTACAAAGAATGGTTTGGTATGTAGCTACATGTTGGAGAATTCTTTGGTATACACACCTCACAATGACTATGTGTACTCCGTTGCTGGTACTTTAGATTTGCATGGGAACTCACTATTTAGTCAAAAGAATAGCGAATGTATTACTTACAAGCAATAGTACAAATCACGGCGGAAAGCAAGATCGGCGTTGGTGGTGAGGCAGTCGTGAAAAGCAACAGCAGTGGCCAAGTGTAGTTCTATTCTAACTAGTCTTCAGCAACTAAAATAAAAATATGAGAACATACTTTGAAAATGAAAAGAAAATGTACTGATGATAGGGAGATGGAAAGGGTGAATCAGACAGTTAGTAGTCGATTTTGAATTAAGGAATGGTCGGTAGTGGTTTTATGTGATTTCTTAAAAAATTTCAAATTCTCAATCCTAATATGTGATTAAACTCTTTATTGGGTGGCACGTTTATTCTTCTCTGATTCTATTTTCTTATTTTTTCTTCTCTTTTTTATATATTTTATTTCATTTTTTAATTTTTTTAAACCTTTTCCTCATTGTCAAATTGATATGGATTTGGAAATTTACACGTTAAATTTTTTCAAAATTTCCCCAAGACGTTAGAATAGAACCACACTTGGCCATTGTTGTTACTTTTCACGACCGCCTCACCACCAACACCACCAACGTCGATGCCGCTTTCTGTCGTGATTTGTAGTATTGTTTGTAAGTAATACATAGAAAATTTTATTTTCTTATTATCCGTATTTTTTAATTTTTTCTAAATGTTTTTAATATTTTCATTAAATTTTTTAATTTTTAGACACACCTAACATAAATATATATAAAATTATAATTTTTATGATTTTTTTTTTTAAAAATTACTAAATAGTAAAAATGCTAAGAAAATACAAAAATTCAGTATATTTTTCATATTTTTGTATATTTATTAATTTTTTAAAATATTTTTTTCAGAAATATTATAATATATATATATATATATATTTAATTAAGGTGTATCAAAAAAAATATAAAAAAAATGCTTAAAACCTTAAAAATATTTACTAAAAACAAAAAAAAATACAAAAAACAAAAAACCTAATTTTCAAAAAACATAATTTAGAAAACTGAAACCAAACATACAGATTAAATTTGTTATTAGTTTAAGCCCTCGTTTGGCATAAGCTAAACGGAGTTTTTTTTTGGCTAAAATAGTCACAAAAAGACAAAATAGGCTTTTTAGTTTAATAAGACAAAATGTCACATTCAAACCATAATTATTTTATTTTTTTTCTGACAAAAGTCAAAAAAGCCTATCTCAAATGAAATTGTTTAGTCTCAGTCTGAAATAGCCAAATAGTCAAATAATAGAGAGGGAAAACATTATTTATTGATGCGGACGGGGTGTAGACGGTATTTGACCATTATCTTATCGGTAAGATCGGTAAGATTGGGGTGGCTGTTGTACGGGGGTGCACAACAGCTATTGTTGTGTAGCCAAATTGATCCATTTCGAGGCTCATTTTGATAATCCGAACCGTTCACATTTTAGAATATATCAAGTAGAACATACTTGTAAAAAATCAAATTAATCGGATATCGTTTACACTTTTATCCACTCACATTTATATTCATTTTAATACTTTAAATCATATTGTTATTTATTTTTGTAGATACAAATGTGAGTAGATGAATGAGTAAACGATATCCGATTAACTTGATTTTTTGTAGATATGTTTTACTTGATGTATGCTAAAATGTGAATAGTTCGGATTATCAAAATGAGTCTCGAAATAGACCCATTTAACTGCACAACAGTGATTGCTGTGCACCCCGCACAGCAGCCACCTCTTACACTTGTAAGGAGGCTAGTAAATAATTTCACATCTTTCCTTAATTGAACAATATGTTAATTACTGTAAGACCCCTTTAACTATTAGTAAATATTAGTTTCTCCCTCATCTATAAATTCTTACTTTTGACATTTTCAATTCTAAAAACGGTACAATTTTATTTTATTTTATTTATTTATTTATTTATTTTGAGAATGAATGAAAGTGGTACATTTTTATAATGAGTTCAAGTATGAATGGGTGAACTGACATTCATTAATAGTTAAGTGGTCTTAATGTAGTTGACTCTTAAATTTGTTTTTGCACTTAACCTCATCATGCATTGCTAAGAAAACACACAACCTCAACCACCAGAATTGCAGCTGTTGAAAACTATAAAGGGTCTTGCTAATTACAATTTTGATTTGTCAATAAAAACCACATAAATTCAAAATATTTATAATCTTAATACACATTTTGCATGTCTTAAAACACATTTATATATTTTTATTCATTCTTTATATATTTTAATACACTTTATACATATTTTTCAATATTAGCAACAGTCCTAAGAGTTGTCTTTTAACATTTCCTAACTTTAAAACCTCAAAATTGTTTGACAAATAGGACCATGTTGATTTATCGATCTTGTTGTATCAGGTGTTCGATCCAGGTCAAATTTGTAGGGTTGCAGTCAGCTCGGCAGTTGAATTTCGATGATGACTGCTAAAGCAGTGCGACGCTTGGATCATGGTGAGGAAGGGAGTGGCGCTGTGGAGACAGTTGTGAAATGAGTACGTCCAAAACAGGGGGTCATCAAGTTAAACTTCGATGGGCATGGAGGCAAAATTTGGCTCTTGAAGGTTTGGGGGTTGGGGGTTGGTTGTAGGGATGAGCAAGGGAGGTTTATGGGTAGGCAGTTTGTTCAGGTTGAGGGTGTTGGAAAATGGCTTTGAAAAATTCTTATTTTTTGCTAACTTTGAGCATTAATTAAAGTAGGACCCAAGTGTTATTTTTAACATTTTTGATTGAGTTTATGTTTAATGCCGCATAGTGAATAAAACCGTGTATTTGGTTGCTCAAAACCATTTTCGGATGAATCAGAATTTAATGCGCGTTTTCGGGTTTGTGGAAATGGTTTTAGATGGGTTTCCTACACATTTGTGAAATGTGCTTGTCCCATATTGGAAAGACTTATGGATTTGTGTGGGTTTATATACTCTAGCTTGGGATACTTGGGATGGGCCCCAAGGATATCCAAGTTTGTGGAAGGGTGAGGCTATGGATAAAGTGGGCTAGACCCATTAGACCCAAAACAAAAAACCACACGCGCGCGCCATCGCCCGTCTGGGTAGGCTGGACTGGGCGCGGGTGCGTGGTGTGAGGTTGGGCTTGTCCGGCCTAATACTTATATTTTTGGGGCAAAAACATTTGTAATTTATTTATTTATTTTTTAAATTTGGTTTCAAAATTCAAAATAAATTGGTCCAGATTTTTTCTTCAACCAAACAAATCCCTAACGGGTTCATACCCACCCAAACAGGTTCAAAGGGTTCAGAACAAGTTCATTCGAACCGGAAAGATCTGTATCTTTCCAAATAGGGTTTTTTTTTTTCTTCTTGTTTTGAATCTGTCTGAACAGTTGCCTATCTGTTGGCACCTGAATTTTCCTATATGTACCTTGCCATTCTAGGATTCATTTGTATCGAAACATTTCCAAACTTTTTCCCTTTCTTTTTCAGTTCAGCCTCCTGCGCTCCAGCATCTGTTTCTGCATTTATTTTTAGGAAAATAAAGAGAAAGAGTTACAACATAATTTGGTTCGCAAGACTTGATTTTGTAGTGCTGCAAATCAAGTAGTAGTCGTTGCATGGGAAGTAGACGCCGTTAAAACTCGAAACACCGGAGCGCAGGCGAAATCTACTTTAAGGAGATTGTGTCCAACACATGCCTCGACTTTAATTTTTGTAAGCGTTTAATTTATATAATTATTTTTTGAATTATTTTATTTTGTTGTTTATTTTTATTGTACATTTAATTTACACACATGCACACACACCACTGTGAGTATAACAATCTTAAAGTAGATTTTCATTTTTATTTATTTCTGTGTTAGACAGACGAATATTTTGTTTTGAAAAATTAAATAGTAGTCATATACTGTTTAATTTTTTAAATAGTAGTAATATACTGTTTAATGATTTCTTTGATAACATAGTAGTGATCTAATGTTTATCATTGGAATTTTGTTACAAAATATTGTTTTGTATATTTTGTGTGTAAATTCTTTTCTGTATAAATTTGTGATTGGTGTATTATTATTTCGTCAGAATTATGAAAATTGAAATAAATAGTACTGAGGCTGTTATTACTCCGACCCCCACACCTGTTGTGTTAGTGATGACTCCGGCAGTACCGGTAAATCATAGGGAGAAGCTAGAAAATTCAATGGAAATGATTTTAAAAGATGGCAACAAAAGATGATGTTTTATCTTACCACATTGAATTTGACTTGCTGCACTCATGAAAAAGCACCGGCACTAAACGAGGGAAAAACTGAATGGCAAGTGGTTGCCGCAGTCGATGCATGGAAATGTGGTGCTTTTCTGTGTCGGAATTATATTCTCAATGGATTGGACAATACGTTGTACAATGTGTATAGTGTCAAAAGAACTAATAAAGAACTGCGGGAATCTCTAGATCATAAGTATAAGACAGAGGATGTCGATATAAAGAAATTTATTGTCGACCGTTTTTTGGATTTTAAAATGATGGATTCCAAGACAGTTATTAGCAGGTTCAAGATTTCTAACTAATTTTACATGAGATACATGAAAAAGGGATGGTTCTCAGTGAATCTTTCCAAGTAGCGGCAATCATGGAAAAATTGCCACCATCTTGGAAAGAATTCAAGAATTATCTGAAGCATAAGCACAAGGAGATGAAATTGGAAGATCTGATAGTGCAACTCAAGATTGAAGAGGACAACTGTGGTTTCGACAAGAAGTCAGGAAACCATGTCATGCAGGCTAAAACAAATGTTGTGGAACATGGACAAGGGCCAAAGTTCAACAACAAAAAGCGGAAGCATGATGCAATGGTCCCAAACTAGGATCCACTAGTAAGATCAACAAAGGGATCAACAACGAGTTCGACAAGAGGTTCAAAGGTGAGCGTTTTGTGTGCGGCAAAGATGGACATCGCGCTAAGGATTGTCACGTTTGCAAGGACGGAGGGAGTTCAAGCAAAAAGCCAGCACAAGCCAACATAGCCGAGGATTTTTATCTTTCTGACGGAGTGGCAGACATCAATTTTGCTGCAGTAGTCACTGAAGCAAATTTGGTGGGCAATCCCAACGAGTGATGGGTGGATATTAGAGCAACCCGCCATATCTGTGCATATAAGAAGATGTTCAGAACCTACAAAGTGGTGAAAAGTAGGGAACAACCCTTCATGGGAAACTCCTCCACTTCAACTGTGGAAGGACAAGGAAAGATTGCGCTGAAAATGACCTCGGTGAAAGCACTCACGCTCAGCAATGTACTCTATGTGCCAGAAATTCACAAAAATTTGATTTTTGGGTCATTGTTGATCAAGAATGGGTTTAAATTAGTCATTGAATCTGAAAAGGTTGCACTCTCCAAGAGTGGCATCTATGTGGGGCGAGATTATATGAGTGATGGGCTTTTTTAGCTCAATGTAAGTATTATTGTACGAAATTTGGCTATTAATAATAAAAACACATCTTCTGTTTATACTGCTGAATCTTCTTTTTTATGGCATGGTAGATTAAGGCATGTTAATTTTAATTCTTTACGTACACTTGTTACTTTAAAATGTTTACCAAAATTAGAGTTTGATCCTAATCATAAATGTGAGATTTGTGTTGAGACAAAACTCACTAAGGCATTATTTAATAAAGTAGGAAGAAGTACTGAACCTATAAGTGTAATTCACACAGATATCTGTAATTTAAAATTTGTTCAAACTAGAGGAGGTAAGAAGTACTTTATTATTTTTATTGATGATTGCACTCAATATTGCTATGTTTACTAATTGAGAAATAAAGATGAAGCCTTAGAAGCTTTTAAGCAATATAAACTTGAGGTTCAAAATCAACTTGGCAAAACTATTAAGATAGTGAGAAGTGATAGAGGTGGTGAGTATGATGCACTATTTGAGGAATTTTGTTCTAAACATGGTATTATTCGCCAAACCATTGCACCCTATTCTCCTCAGTCAAATGGAGTTGCTGAGAGAAAGAATCGTACTATTAAACAGATGATGAATGCCATGTTGATTAGTTCAGGGTTACCTCAGAACTTGCGGTGGGAAGTGATTTGTCTGCTAATTTTATCCTTAACAGGGTACCCCACAAGAAAATCAATCAAACACTTTATGAAGTATGGAAAGGTCGACTACTTACCTACAATTACCTCAAAGTGTGGAGGTGTCTGGCCAAGGTGGCAGTTCCAAGTCCTAAAACAACTAAGATAGGACAAAAAACCGTTGATTGTGTGTTCATTGGTTATGCAAATAATAGTAGTGAATATAGATTTTTAGTTCATAGATCTAAAAATCCTGATATGCATGCAAATACTATTATTGAGTCAAGGAATGCGTCGTTTTTTGAACACATTTTTTCATGCAAGGACACTGAAGAGACAAGTTCAAATAAAAGAACTTTTGATACTGTTATAGGTAGCAGTGAAGACCACAATGATAATGACGTAGATGAACCTAGACGTAGGAAGAGGGCTAGGATCCCTAAATCATTTGGTCCAGATTTTCTGATATACCTATTAGAAAATGAGCCTCAAAACTTCAAGAAAGCAATGCCAAGTCTTGAAGCTCCATTGTGGAGAGAGGCTGTGAATAGTGAAATTGAATCAATACTGCAAAATCATACTTGGGAACTGGTGGATCTTCCACCAGGATATAAACCTCTTGGATATAAGTTGAAATTAAAGAGAAAAATGAAAGCAGATGGTTCAATTGATAAATACAAGGCTAGGTGTAACTCGCCTTTTTCGCGTCCCCTTTCAGAAGCTCGAAAGAAGCCCTACAGTTCGGACTCCCGCGGTTCTGAATCTAATCTCACAAGTGCAATGTGAAATTCATAATCACCAAAGAGTCCAAATCCGACAAACCGTTTTGGAAAATCGATTTTGAATCAAAAATGCCAAAATTGGACTGTTTTGCCAGATACAGAGTCGCCACCTAAATATTTTATTTTTGAGGAAATTTAGGAAACCCATGACTCGTGCCAAAGGCCACGTGTCCGTCATCACCAAAGTTGTCTTGGCTCGGGAACTTAGGTATGAGAGGGGAAGGTCATGAATTGAGCATCCCCGCTCGCCTAATCAAAGATCGGCCTCTACTAATCATGATATGATATTTTATAAACATTATGTGATCTTATTCTGGTTATTAAGCTAGCTTTACTATGTGATGCGCACGAGCAAGTATAAACTAGTTTGCTCAATTTGGAACAATTCAACTCATGTTTGTTTTGCGAAAATGGTTCGAATTTGCCACCTCAAGTGGGCTTAAAGTTGCGGATTTGCCACCAAACACAGTGGGCTTAAAACATGATTTGCCACTTCACAAAGTGGGCTTAAAACGTACATTTGTTGAATTGTTCCAATTCAAACAACAAGCCTTTATCCACAGGCATTCAAGCGGTTTAGCATTTAAGCACATAGCCTCATGGCAAGCATGCTAGACATGGCATCAATCACATTTATGCAAGTATGCTAAAGTATAAAAACTCACCTAGTACTCCAAGCCAAAAAAATATAAGTTAGGAAAATGCATGTTCTTAACTATACAATATGTCTAATGCAGTACATGCAATAGTACAATTAATAGGCTCGGCTACTAATATGGCAAATGGGTCGATTTGATAACATGTGGTTAAACACGTATTCATAGAAATATTGAAATTGCAATGTAGTTTGAATGATGCCCCGAGCCTCGGTGCATGCAATACAAATGAATGGATGCAAGCATAAAGTATGCTAATTTAAAACATGATGCTCCTAATATAAACATCAAAAGCGATTAAACAGAAGAGAAAAAGACGTGGGGTTGAAGACATACACATACGCACACACATTTATTACAACATTACGCCCTCGCAAAGGAGGATCCAAATGAATAAACTAGCTAGCTAAGCTACGCTAAGCTAAGCTAATTAGACTAATTATTACAAACCAAATGAATAATTTAACTATCTAAGCTAATTAAATATTACAACATCATTTGCTATGGTAATGAAACAATTAAATAACCAAATGCATTCGATATGAGCATGACGGAAGATGGATAGAGGTTGCATGCGTATCGCCTAACAGCTGCTCTGTCTACCGCAGACTGCCTCTGTTTCTGCAAAACTGCACTACTGGCCACACACCAAGGGTCGGCCATGCATTACTGATGGCCGGCCGGGCCTACAGAGGGTCGGTCGTGCATTGATTTGGTGCAAACTCTGTTTTTGTGATCTGAGGTGAAATCAGTGCAGATAGAGCATTTTCAAGCTCTGTTTGTCCTTCCTTCCTTCTCTGTCATAGGAAAACCTCAAGAGAAGGTTGGGATTGACTCCAAAACCATCAATGAGCAACATAGCCGCTTGATGATCTCAGATTCAATTTTGGACAAAAGTTGATAAAAATGCAAAGAGTAGGACCACCCTTCCCTCTTGTCATAGTATAAACTCAAAAAGGGTGGGAGAGACGCTTCCAGAATCATCAAAACACCATGAATTAGCACATGATGACTCTTGACACAAGTAACTTGGCATAACGTCCGGCCAAGTTGAAGCAATTTTAAGCCTTTTCTTTAAGTGTGTTGATCCAATTTTAAACCAATTTGTTTAGTCATTGCCATTCATTAGTCCATTTGTCCATGGTGATTAAGTCCTCTAAAATGAGAGAAGTGTCAAATAGGAAGTAATTCTCAACATGAAAGAGAGATTACACCGTTGACAATGAATCTCCATATAGATTAAGCCATTAAACGCAAAACTTTAGTTTATGTGTTGAATAACCATCAACCATTTGAAACAACTGTTAAATGAAAGTAATAAATGGTAAGTTAATTATTAAAAATGAGGCTCTTAAACAAGGAAATTACTTAAAGAAAAGCTAGAACAAACATACAATGAGCTATGTATATGAACATATGAGACAACAAGCAAACTAATCAAAGCATGAAACAATTTTAAAGGCTAAGACAGCCCTAAAACAGCCCCTAAACATGCGAAAAACAGTAGCTAAAATGATGTTAAAAGAGCACAAAACAAAGCCAAAAGCAAAGAGGCACAAAGCTAGTAAACAAAGCTAAGGATGGGTGGCTAACCCCTCCACTTTTGGGACTTCTAAAACATATTTTAGCCTATGAAAATAGTCCAAAAATAGCCTCAAAACAGTGGCTAAAATAAGGTTAAAAGAGTACCAAAAGATAGGAAGAACAAGGAGGTACAAAACTAGTAAGCAAGACTAAGGAGGGGTGGCTAACCCCTCCACTTTTGGAACCTTTAAATCACATTTTTCAGCCTTTTTAGACTCTGAAAATCAGTATGTAAAGACAAGAAAAATAGAGGAAAAGAGCAGGAGAGGATGAAAGAAAAAAGTGCAAAATTATACTTTTGAAAGAGAGGTAAGCTCTTAGTTAACAAACTTGATTCCAACACCCTCAAGTTTATGAAACTTGGTTTGAAATCTCAACAAAGCTTCAAGAACAAGCTCCAATGGTGTATGTATTGTGTATGTATAGTTAAAAAAAGGTTTGAAGGTTAAAGGAATAAGGAAGATGGTTTTAGCTCTCAAAGCCTTTTGAAATTTTTTTTACCTTGAATTCTGAAGGAAGAGGCTCTATTTATAGAATTTGAGCCAAAAATATTATAAATATCTTCAAACAAAGATATTTGTTCAATTCCCACCAACTGTCTTCCTGTTGCCATCGAGGCCTAGCCGAGCCTCCAAACACATGACCGGGCCTAAGAAAATGGTCAGGAAAAGTTTTCATCGAGGCCCAGCCGGGCCTCGATGAAGCACGGCTGGTTATACATAGACCCGGCCAGGTCTCAATGACTGCACTTCAGGCCCGACTTCATACGGGCATATTTTCTTCATCCGGACTCAATTTTAGGTGATTCTTGAGTATAAATTGAAGCCCCGGAAGTATACTTCCCAATGGTGGAAGCCTCACATATAAATTCTAAGTGGTTAGAGAGATATACCTATTTTAGTAAAGGTTGCTCATTTCTATCTTAACCGGATTGATGCCCAACTTCCAACAGCCACATCTCTGCCATCCGAACTTGGTTTTAGATGATTCTTGAGTCCAAAGTGAAGCCCCAAAAGTTTATTTTGCAATGGTGGTGGAATCATAACTAAAGTATAAGTGTGTAAAGAGATAGGCCTGGTTTGTGAAGGATGCTCAGTTCTTTCTCAACGGTTTGATGCTCAACCATTTCCCCAACTGGTTTTCTTCCAAACCCCTCATATTTTCTCCAACTCCAAACCTCTAAATAAGATGTTTTTAAATATTTTTCAAAGAGTTCACATCTATTTCATTTATTTCCATTTTGTCCTTACTCGGTTTACCGAAAAGTGCAAATTTTAACCAAATACGAACCTCGAAACATCGTAGAAACATTTTCAAAAATATTTTGAAAGAGAGGGTTTTAAGGTCTAAAATAGTTTGGTCAAAATGGGGTGCAAGGTTTGGGTTTAGAGCTTGAATCCAAATTTCTTCGCTGAGAATTCAAAAGATTGCACAGTATAACTTTCATCATCGGATGTTCGGAATATAGCACCCAAGTCTTAAGGGCAGTAAAAAATGAGGTGTTTACACTAGGATTGTTGTTAAGGGATACAGGTAGAAGAAAGGCCTTGATTATTTTGGCACCTATTCACCAATAAAAGAATAACATCTATTCGCATGCTAATCGCGATGTGGCAAATGCGTCTATGTTAAATCCACATACAAAGGCTATGTCATAGTTTGTCTTTATGTGGATGACATGCTCATTATTAGAAGCAATAATGACATGATTAAATCCACAAAAAAAATGTTGAACAAAAAGTTTGACATGAAAGATGAGAGAGTAGCAGATGTAATTCTAGAAATAAAAATTACTAGAACATCTGAATGATATGCTTTATCTCAGTCTCACTATGTTGAGAAAATTTTGGAGAAATTTGGAAAGCATGACGACCATCTTGCTAAAACACCTGTTGACATTAGTGTTCATTTGTCAAAAAATACAGGTTCAGACATATCTTAATTAGAGTACTGTCGGATAATCGAAAGCCTGATGTACCTAATGAATTGCACTAGGCTAGATATAGCCTATGCTGTTAGCAAATTGAGTAAGTACACAAGTAATCCAGAGTTCGATCATCGAAAAACGATAGTTAGGGTACTTAGGTATCTAAGACATACCCAGAATTATGGCTTACATTATACCAAATATCTTGCAGTACTCGAGGGGTATAGTGATGCAAATTGGATATCAGATATTAAAGACTCAAAATCCACTAGTGGATATGTCTTTACCCTAGGAGGTGCTGCAGTCTCTTGGAAATCCTCCAAGAAGACATGTATAGCAAGGTCGACAATGGAATCTGAGTTTATCGCATTAGATAAAACAGGAGAAGAAGCAAAATGGCTTCATAATTTCTTAGAAGACATTCCAATGTGGCCTAAACCTATGCCAGCTATATGCATTCACTGTGACAGTGAAGCAGCAATATGACAGGCACAGAATCATATGTATAACGGTAAGTCTCGACATATTCGTTGAAGACATGATACCGTTAGGCATTTGCTCTCACATGGAATAATTTCTATAGAATATGTAAAGTCAAAGGAGAATATTTCGGATCCATTGACTAAAGGGCTAGCCAGAGAGCAAGTGTACCATTTATCGAGAGGAATGAGATTAAAGCCTATTACTTAAAAGTCGCCATAATGGCAACCCAACCTAGTTAACTGGAGATCTTAAGATCTAGGTTCAAAGGGATAACCAAATTATGGATGACTTCACGTATCACTAAGGAGGTTTACTCCTACCCATTTCCATGATTAGAAGAGTGATACCTGCAGTGTTAATAGGATAAGCTTTGCTTTTATTGATTCTTATAGCTTGGACATCCAAGTGGAGTATAGCCGGATACTTTTAATAAGAAGTCACCAATATAAGTGTGAACTGGGCCGGTTTTGTGAGAATTAAGAAGGCTAAATTCTCTAGAGCACTCGTGAATTACCAGGTGTCGTTCATGGCCAAAATGAACACAACCGTAAGAACCAAACTATGTCTGTAGATACACTATGTGTAGTCTATTGTCTTGGCTTACACAAACAGGTGAACAGTTTAAGACATCGCGTCCACTAGTTAGCCAGTAAGTCTGACAGGCTTTCACTAGAGGAGGTTCAAAGCCAAAAGCTACCTATCTCGACGTAGTGTATCTTCTTAATATACTTTTTCATTGTCTGCATCTTGTTGCATGTCCGTTATCGTGAATTCCATTCATGTGGGGGATTGAAGGAAAATGGCTTTGAAAATTTCTTATTTTTTGCTAACTTTGAGTATTAATTAAGGTGGGACCCAAGCGTTATTTTTAACATTTTTCATTGGGTTCATGTTTAATGTCGCATAGTGAATAAAATTGTTTATTTGGTTACTCAAAACCATTTTCGGATGAATTAGAATTCAACACGTGTTGTTGGGTTTCTGAAAATGACTTTAGGTGGATTTCCTACACATTTGTAAAATACGCTTGTCCCACATTGGAAAGGCTTATGGATTTGTGTGGGTTTATATACTCTAGCTTGGGATACTTGGGATGGGCCCCAAGGGGTACCCAAGTTTGTGGAAGGGTGAGGTTATGGGTAAAGTGGGCTAGACCCATTGGACCCAAAACAAAAAAACCACACGTGCGCACCGTCGCTCATCCGGGCGAGCTGGGCTGGGCGCGGGTGCGTGGTGTGAGGTTGGGCTTGTCCAGCCCAATACTTTTCTTTTTGGGCCAAAAACATTTGTAATTTATTTATTTATTTTTTAGTTTTGGTTTTAAAATTCAAAATAAATTGGTCAAGATTTTTCATTCACCCAAACAGATCTCTAACGGGTTCATACCCACCCAAACAGGTTCAAAGGGTTCAAAACAGGTTCATTCGAACCGGAAAGATTTGTATCTGTCCGAACAAGTTTTTTTTTCCTGTTTTGAATCTGTCCAAATAGTTGCCTATTTGTTGGCACCTGTTCGAATAGCCACCAATTTTCCTATATATACCCTGCCATTCCAACATTCATTTGCATCGAAAAATTTCCAAACTTTTTCCCTTTTTTCTTCAGTTCAGCCTCCTGCGCTCCAGCATCTGTTTCTGCATTTATTTTCAGGAAAAGAAATAGAAAGAGTTACAACATAATTTGGTTCGCAAGACTTGATTTTGTAGTGCTACAAATCAAGTAGTAGTTATTGCATCCTTGGAAGTAGATACTGTTAAAACTCGAAGCATCGGAGCGAGGGTGAAATCTACTTTAAGAAGATTGTGTCCAACACAAGCCTTGACTTTAATTTTTGTAAGCGTTTAATTCAGAATTTAATTTATATAATTATTTTTTGAATTATTTTATTTTGTTGTTTATTTTAATTATACATTTAATTTACACACACACACGCCACTGTGAGTATAACAAAGAGTATGAATTTGGCCATGAGGGCTAAAGCATTAGCGGCTAGAGAAGCAGTTCAGTTGGGGTTGGATTCTCGCTTGTAGAATTGGAAGGTGATTCGCAAGTAGTAATAGAGGTGTTGAATGGTGTGATCACAGTTGATCATCAAATTAGGATGATAATTGATGACATTAAATGCTTGAGGAGGGGCTTCGGAGAACGTCGGTCCAGTTTTGTTCGAAGGGAGTAGAATAATATAGCTCATATTGTGGCTAAGTTTGCTGTTAGTTGTGGGGCTGGGTGTATCTCATGGGATGTTGCCTCCCTTTCTTGGTTGTCTAGTCCTCTTGCTGAGGATGGTTTTTGTTCTTTGTGATTCTTTATCTGATATAATTCTCTGCTATCTCTGGAAAAAAAAAAGACCTTTGTGTATAGAAGTTACAATTTTGTTTCATGTTAGATCTTGTTCAATCCCAAAGCTCTCACAATGATGGTATGGACTAGAAAGAAAATTGTTGCTAAATTATAATGAACAATTCAAATTAACATGGCACATTTAATTTTGTACATGATCAAGTATTAAATTAAAAATAAATAATATACATTCTTATGCAAAATTCAACTGTAGTGATCCTAGTTTCGATCCTTCTTTCATGTTTTGCCATTTCGGCTGGGTCGGTCGGGGGTCGAGCTGCCCGGTCAGCTCGCGGGGGTCCAGGGGGCAGCGCTCCTTGGTGGGTCCAAGGGCAACGCCCTGGCGGGGGTCGAGCTGCTTGGTCAGCTCGCGGGGGTCCAGGGGGCTGTGCCCCTTGGCGGGGTTGAGCGGTAGCATTCCTCAAAACAAAAATGAAAATCGCATTCGAAGTTGCTTGTCTGCTCGGTCGGTCTAGAGTGTCGGGAGTTGAACCGAGAGAATTCTGGGCTGAGGACTAGGGCCGCACGTGTGGGAAACATGGGAGAGGGGGTAAAGCACACTGCTAAAAAGGTAGGTGCGGGAGTGAGGTGCGGAAGAGGAGGGCCGCACATGCAGGAACACGCGCCGCACGTGCGCGAGTAGGCTACGCACGTGTGGGAGTAGGTGAGATCCAAATTTTCTTTCTTTTTCCTTTCTCTTTGGGCTGAAGTTGTATCACTTTTGTAGACCTCTCTATTGGGATTTAGATCCAAGTTCTTCATCAAAGTTGGTTATCTAGGCGAGGGCTACGCTGTGTGCGGTGAGATCGAATTTCATTGTCGTTGATTTTGGGGTTTTTAACGCGTTTGTTCTTCAAACTTGAGGTAGGGATTTCCTTTGAGTTATATATATGTTTTTGCAAGATCTAGATAATTTTCGAAATCATCCTTTGATTAGTTTTGAAAAATTGATTGTTGATTCAAGAAGAAGAGTAATTTTTAAAGTGGGTTTACTTTCTTTCCCTCTTAAAATGGAAATTGAGGGTTTTGAATTATATTGATTGAAGAAAGATGATTTTGGTGAGATTCTTCTAAATATTTTGGAGGTGAGTGGTTTTTGGTGAGAAAACCTAGAAATAGGGGCTTTTGAAGGATGTTGAAAATCCTTGGATGATGTTGGCATATTTATTTTGGGTGTCAAAATAAATGGATGTTTTGAAAATTGTTTATTTATATATATAAATGATGAAGTTTGTACAATATGAGAATTGTTCATTTTGAAAATTGTTATTCAAAATGTTGTTCTAGTCTTGAAATGGATAATTTCTAGAGAATGCTCGAAATGTGGGAAATGTGTTGTTCCTTGTGGGAATTGGAAATCAAAGTTTATATATTCATCTTGTGATATTATTATTTTGAAAAGAGAAATGGGAAATTTGTTCACAATGGAATTATTGTGCGGAAATATTGAGAATGGAAGAAATGTTGTATTGTATTTAATCATTTCATGGGCATATCAATTCATTTGAGCTTTGAACGTTGATTTGAAAACCTTGCATTAAGAAAAGAATGTTGTGAAACGGGCTTTCATGAAATGGTTTTGGGGTAAATACGGTGGTAAGTTTAGATAGGTGGTGTAGATGAAATTGTTTAAGTTGGCCTAAGTGTCCTTGGTGAAAGACCAGAAAGTCACGCGGATAGGTGTCGAGCCTTCCGGTTAATACCGATAAAAATGACAATTGGTAGTGCTCGTATAGTCTACTTGCAGACACCAACCTAGGGATTACTAGAGTTGTATTGACCGCCCCCCTTTAATTAAGTTGATAAATTTTGAATAGTTGAAGTTGCATAACATCATTGAGCATGATGGTTTTCAAAAGATAAAGATGTGTTTTATTTTCAAAAAGGCATGGCATGGCATGTGCATTCATCTCTTGAGACTTGTATGAAATGTATATACTTTGTTAAGGATTTCATACTGGGCTTTGTGCTCACCCTACCGGATTTTTGTGCAGGAAAAGACGTGGTGAATCCGTCTAATTAAGGGCGTGGAAATCTGTGTTTTGAGAGCACTAAAGTTCTCATTTGCTGTGATCCTATTTGTAAGCCAATGGCTATGTATGTGTGGGTTTGAATAACTATTTTGTGTACCGGGCTTAAGCCTTGGAAGATTGTAAACCCTTGGGGGTCCTTATTTGGTTATTTACTTGTTGTTAAATCAATGTAATATCGCATGAGGAACTATTATTATTATGTAATGTAAGTATGTGAAGTTATTTTTTATTTTCCTTTCAGAGAGCCATGATTGTTGCATTATCATTTGGGCTAGAAATTTGGGGTGTTACATCAACTGTGCTAAAATATGCACCATGATGCATTTAACTATGAGCTTATTCATGATTTTGGTATCTCTAGGTACAATCAAATTGAATATCTCACTCACAAACACAAGATCCTCTGCATTCATATCTCTTTATTCCTTTGTCCCAATGCATTTCCAACTGCACAATGTGATAGAAATCTTAAAACACGTGGATCTCAAGACACAATTGTGAGGTTGGAAGTTCATTAGAATATAAGATAAAAAGATTTTGGTATAGAAAATCATTTCCCTAAATATGATACAAGGGAAGGCACACCTCATGGGTATAAAAGTAGTGGTATAACTTCAGTTGTGTCCAACACAAAGAACACAAAATATATACAGTTCCTTCTTCAATAGTGTTTTGACAAAAACTACTTAAAACCCAATTCATTCTCTATTATGCTCACTTTTTCACAAAACATGCATGCACCAAAATCTAAAAAAAAAAAATTAGAAATGAAAGAAAAACAAGTAAAAAAGATCAACAACCCAATTGATCTCTATGTGGTGTGATTTCTTCAAATATGGGAAGCCTTCTTGACCTAACTAGGGTCCATTGTCAGCTTCAGGTAGTCGTTCCCCATTTGATTGAGACATAAGGCCTGGTTTGGTTTGGTTTGGTTAGTATATAAAGTTGATGAAAAAGAAAATTCACTTGGATTTTCATGGAAGATGTTGTTAGAAATGGTTTTGGGAAACACACACACACACACATATATATACATATATATTTCTAACTTTGGGCTATATTTGAAGTGGGACCTATGCGCCAGAATTTGGAGGGTCTAGGTGGCAACGTGTTCTTTGTTGCGAACAATTCACATCGTATATTTGATTACTCAAAACCATTATTGGGTGCATGGGAAATCGATGCCAAAGTGAGGTCCATGAATATGGTGTCTTGGTGGGTTTCCTATAAGGAATGAGAAAAAGCTTGTCCCATTTTGCTTTTCTAGGCAAGTATTGTATGGGTTTATAAACCTTGAGTTTAGACCATGGGGTAGGTCCCAAGGGGCACTCATGTTGGACCCAAAAACACACGCGCATGCTGTCACCTTCCCAAATTGGATTAGGTCGGGCTGGGAGATGTTAATACTTGCCTTTTTAGGCTAGAAAATTTTGAATTTTATCTTAGTTTTTGGAAATCAAATTCTTTATGTTAGGAATTTAAATTTTCATTCAAAATTGAAAATTATTTACGAACTGACCCTAACGTTTAGTTTGTTCCAAATAGTCACACCCCTCAGCTTTTCTTTCTAATTTGAACAGATTCATGCCTTTTTCCTTCTACCCGAACAGTCACAATTTTTGCTATAAATGGACAGTCCTCCATTTGTTCCAAGTATTCAATTTTCGTGCCTTTTTTCCTTCTTCTTCCTGCATATTTCTGCATTTGTTTTCTTTGACAGAGAGTATAAACATAGAGTGTGTTGACTAGGCAATTAGTTTGTTGTGTTGCTACTATTTGTCGTGGATCATTTCATCCTACGAGATAGACGTTCAGATTCCGAAAACAACGTGAGGAGGATGAATTTGTCTTAAGGAAACAACATTGAACACTAAACTTGATACTTTCAGAAAAATTGTTTCTATAAGCATTTTTCCATTTTGTGGTTTTTCATTGAATCTAATTATGTTCTTTTCTCATACTCTATTTTATTTTAGTAATAAAATAGTATCTATTTTTCCAATTTAATTGCTTATTTATTCTTCTTTTATGTTTAGTTCTCGAACAGAAATTTCGTTTTCAAAGTTTATTTTCCAAATATGGTGAAGATTGTCTAACAGATGTTTCATAGTTACAAAACATTACAATTAATGGCTGTCAACGCCAAATGATTGGCTTAGTGGGTCATCTCGGGGCTTAGGGGTGTTCAAGGTTTCAGATTTAACTCCCAATACGTAATATCAATTCTTTGGGGCTACACCTGCTGCTCTATCGGAGATTTCCTTGATCCGTGTGGAGGGGATACATTGCGTGGGTTTCAAAATTAGTCGAGATGCGTGTAAACTGACACAGACACCCGATCCAAAAAAAAAAAAAAAACTCTACAATTGATGGCATTTGCGATTCTCTATGACCTGCACGACTATGTCATTGATGGTTAATGATTGACTAGAAGAAGAGTGGATGTAGTCATGTAATTTTCAGGTAGGATGACATCTTAATCCCGGAAGAACACACACATATATATGTAGAGCACTGGATTAATTCATGCATACTGTTTGAGGGGTGATTCATTTTAGACAATAAATATCTCATTATGCATTAAGGGTGTGTTTGTTTGGACGGACTGGATAAGGGAGATTGTAATTCATCGGACTGTTAGTCCAGGGATATATTGTTCCCGGACTATTTGGTTGGATTGGATTTGTATGTTATGTTTGTTTAGTCATGAGATTAGATGTCTAGATTGGACTATTTTTAGTGAATCCAATGTTTGGTTAGACGAACTGAATAAAGATAAATGTTCAAAAGACTATTTTACCCTTGTAATTTATAATTTACAATTAATATATAATTTTAAATTTGTAATCTATAATTTATAATTTATAATTTAACAACACTAAAAAAATTTAATTTATAAGGCCATAATTTTTAATTTATTATTTTCAATTAAATTAAATTTATAATTTATAATTTATATTTTTTATTTAATATATAATTTTAAATTAACGACAATAAAAAACAATTTTATTTAATATATAAATTTTCAACAACACTAAAAAAATTTAATTTATAAGGCCATAATTTATAATTTATTATTTTTAAATAAATTTAATTTATAATTTATATTTTTATTTAATATATAATTTTAAATTAACAACACTAAAAAAATAATTTTATTTAATATGGAAATTTAATTTTTTAACAACACTAAAAAAAATTAATTTATAAGGCCATAATTTTTAATTTTATTATTTTTAATTAAATTAAATTTATAATTTATAATTTAAATTTAGAAAAAATTATTTATAAGTCCTATTAGGGAGACTTATGCTACATATGGTTTTACTAAAAAATTTATGTTCCCATAAGTCCTATGGGAAGTTTGTTGACTCATTTACCCTCAATATTAGTTGTTAATATCATAAATAATAGCAAAACCATATATAAGAAATTGAATGTTATCATAAATCATATCTGTATAAACGTAACGTAACGTAACGTAACGTGACACCTACATAAACATAACGTGACACCTATGATCTATGGTAATAGGAAATTGCATGTTACCATAGATCATATCTACATAAACGTAACGTAACGTGACACCTACATGACCGTAACGTGACACCTATGATCTATGGCAATATTTAATTTCCTTTATAGAAAATTGAATGTTACTATAGATCATATTTATATGAAGCGTAACGTGACACCAATATAAACCAGCAACATTTTCACGTTCAATTTAAAAAAATAAAAACTCATTAAGTTTGCGAAACGTAACGTGACACGTTACGTTATGTTACGTTTATGTAAGTGTCATGTTACGTTACGTTTATATAGGTGTCACGTTACGTTACATTTATGTAGGTGTCACGTTACGTTACGTTTATGTAAGTGTCACATCACGTTACGTTTATGTAGGATCTTGTGGAATACATTCCTATCTAAATAGGACTTGAGGCTCTATAAGAAATTACACAGGACTTAGCCTACCATAAGTGTTTGAAAAAAGACTTATAAATAAGTCTCCCTTAAATTTTTTATTTAATAAATAATTTTAAATTAACAACACTAAAAAATAATTTATAAATGTTCAAAAGACTATTTTACTCTTTTTCTAATTGTTTGCTAAGTAATAGCATGTGGGTAAAATAGATATTTCACACATTAATCCCATAGGATACCAATCCCATAAAAATAATCCCACCTCCCCCCCTAGGATACAATTATCCCTCATGTGAGGGACTAATAGTCCGGAGGGGCTATTAGTCCGGAGCAAAAAAATTGAACCAAACAATGGACTATTAGTCTGGTGGGACTAATAGTACAATCCCATAACCTAATCCTTCAAAACAAACACACCCTAAGTGTGAGGAGGACGTTATTGTGTGTAAATAGAAGCACCGCTTTTTGAGATGTTTTGCAAAATCGTAAATTATTTGAACCTCCCCTGATAAATGTCTAAATTACGCCCAAGCTTCATTAGTACGGAAAAATAACATACACGGTACACCTATCTTCATATCAAAGATAATAGAAGCACAAAAACGAGGCCTTAATATGATAAGAGAAGTAGAAAACCAATTTCTTAGCTAAAAAATTAAATACCTAATCAACTTTTCAGTCATAAAATATTTTATTTACAACTTTCCAAAAACATTAAATTTATTTTAAATTTTTTAAAATATAAAAAAGTTGAAAAAATTACTTACAAAGTCAATTCCAAAATTATTAAAAAGTTATATTTGTTTAGGAAAATTACCATATGCACATTTGGTTACGACATTTATTTATTGTGTTGTTAGTTATGACACATTGTGATGTTACTTATGATCTAAGAATTATTTGGTTATAACTCAATTTGTTTTTTAGTTAAGACTCCCGTAATATTAAATTTTGCTATTTGTTATAATCAAACTCATAAATGTAATAACTTGCATATGGTATACATAGTATTGAGGGTGTGCACCATAATATTGCCCATTTGTTTAGTAAGCCATCGAATTCTTTGTACCTTTATATTTTAAGAGAAATATTTGGAGAGACAATATAAAATGTGTCAACATAAAAATAGAAGGAAATATTACTTTAACTAGTTAATAATTTATCAAAAATTTATTAGATATTTTGAGAATATCATGGGATATTTTCATGATACTTGTAATGAATAAGACGTTGCAACACATATGAAATGAATCATTATTTATATTTTAACTATTAAACAAAAGTAAATTTACATGTTTCACTTATAAAATATTTTCATGTCTTTTTTTTTATCAGCAAATATTTCTATTACATAATTAATTCAAAATATCACGTAAATAATATTACTCCGCATTTCAACATAATTACCTAATTTCCTACTACTGATAATTGCCCAAATTTCTCTTGGATTGGGTAACAAAAAGTCACTAGACCCAACTCTCGAAAAATAAAAAATAAAATAGAATTTAAAAACACAATAAGTTAAGGTTCCCCAGTTTAAAAAATGAGTAATGTTAGAGATCCCAAATATTCTATCAAAAGTTTTACCAAATGTCTTACATGGGTGTGGGACCCATACAATGTGGGTCCCATGTGAGTCCCACACCCATGTGAGACATTTGGTAAAATTTTTGATAGAACTTTTGAGACCTCTAGCATTTTTGTTCAAAAACGCCTATGAAATTCCTCTTTCTCAATTGCATTCTGTTTCTCTCTCAATCTTGGGAGGAACGTTGCACGTATTTTCTGTCTGCCCTTGTAGTTCCATCCTTTTTCTTCTTGTCGACTAGATATAAGTCGATATGAGTTCTTTTATTTTTTTTGATAAATTATCAATCCTATCTAAAATTTATTTAAAATAAGAATTATTTCTTATAATTATAATTTTGAAAATTACATCTCACCCTTTCAATCGTATAACAAATGACTCATTTATTAATAAATTATTAAGTCAATTAATAATTTAAGTAATTTTATTGTTGTATACGAGACTAGTTAGTAATTTTATTTTTCTATTAATTGTATTAAATAAAAAATTCTGACAGCAGGATATTTGTAATTTTCAAAACTACAAAGGCAATTTATAGTTTAAGCGAATTTTAGGAGTGTTTTTATAATTTATCCTATTTTTTAAATTTTTATTTCATTCTTGTTTTAATTTTTATTTTATATATTTATTTATTTTGATCGACAAAAAAAACTTTATTGATTATAACAATAAAGAATAAAGAAACAATCAATAAAGAGGGGGGAGAAAAGAGCAACAAAGCTCTCAATCTAGTCCCAATAAAATTGGTACCAGAGGGAGAGGCTCAAGCTCCCACTAGGTTGATAAGGAACCAGCCAAAGAAAGAACAAAAAATAGAGAGCAGAAGAAAAGGAAAGGAAAAAGAAAAAAAATAGGAACCCATCTGTAGAGTTAAGAATAGCCTCTGAATTGTCTCCACTTGAACACAAAATTATTAACTGAGAAAGAAAAATCCTTTATAGACGCTTTGAGCCAAAGAGTTTTTCTGATTTTGATGAGCTCACACAGACTAGAGGAATTGGGTCGGTCCTCATTGAAGACACACTCATTCCTATGTTTCGAAAGAGACCAAAGAACAGTTAGGGGGATAGCTTTCCAAATTTTCTTTTCAAGGCTCTTGAATTTTCCATCCAACCACCAGTTGAAAAGACCTTCCACTGATTCTTGAATATACCAATGAAACCCCCAATCATGAATCATAGAAGACCAAATGTACTAGGAGAAAGGGCAATGAAGCAAGACATGAGTAGCAGATTCAGATTCAGATTCAGATTCAGATTCAGATTCAGAACTGCAAAATGGGCAGAGGGTAGAAACACTGTTGTCTAATATGCCAATTATGTGCAAAAACTCTGCAGATTTAATTATGTTTTTCCAGGCCAACCAACAAAAAAAGAGAACTTTGGGGGGGAGGGGGGTAATGCATTGGTAATGCATTATTCCAAACAAACTTATTGATTTTGAGATAAGGACCAAGAAGTGTCATGCCCCAAACCCGTCCCTAGAAGTTTGGGTATGACCACTACAGAAACGGACACTTAACCTGTTTTATATCTATATACACGGGGCCTAAACGGAAGCACTAAATATCAAAATTTGACACTGGAAACAAACTCCATCGAGCTACTACTATCATGCCAGGATCACAAACTTTTAATAAACAAATAAAATCTAAAACATACACCTGAACATCGGTTATATATATACATATATACAGACCCAGCCCTATCATTGGGCATATACAAAAACACGAAAGCTATATACATCACTCTTAGATAGACATTCGAAAAGCAAACCAACATCTTATCAGCTTAACAAAATCAATGGCTGTGTATAGTGCCTGGACACACGAAGGTTGACAAAAGAAAGCGGCGTCATGGCTAGGACTGACCACCTGATTGGTGACCTATAGAAACAGACATAACAGAGAGTGAGCCGGGCTCAGTGAATAGTAGCATATAAATAAAACGATGCTTAACTTGAAACATAACACATAACAATGCATATAAAGAGGTAGAGTTCACATAGTTAGTCTGATTCTGTGCTAAGTACATAATGGCCTTAGGTTCAATCTTGCAACATAAACACGGTGGCTATAAGCCCTTGAAGCATGGTGGCACAAGGCCCTTGAAGCATGTGGCATGAAAGCCCTTGAAACATATGGCATGAAGCCCGTAAACATGTTGGCATATAGCCCTTGTACTTATTTGAATGAATTCAAGAGGTGTCTCACACGGATTCTAGCGATGACTCACATCGTAGCACTTAGTTTCGTGTAGCACTTTGTTTCATATCATAACAACTTATACGGAATGGGCATAGGCCTCATAACTTTCACATACGTATGGACTCAAGTGTTGGCTCGTACGGATTCTAGAGGTAGCTCGCACTGCAGCATTTAGTTCCGTACAGCACTTTGCTCCATACCAGAAACACAGGATGGCCTTTGGCCTAATAGATCATACAGAATGGCCATAGGCCTATATTGGCTTTAATCCTAGTTCATATATGGATGGATTCAAGAGGTGTCTCACATGGACTCTAGAGGTGGCTCACAACATAACACTTAGTTCCAAGTAGCACTTTGTTCCATCCCAGGAATTAATAGGTTTTACAGACCAAACCATACATATCATGTCAGACCAGAAATGAAAACAAATTCATACATACGCATTCTGCTTGAATCATAAATAGCAATCCGAATTCATACTTGGCTATGCTTGGCATTTCAATAGCGCTAACAAATCAATATAACGCATTCTTGTTAGTTCTATAAAGGAGTCCCCCGGTACTGAGAACTTGTAACATACTTGAACTTGTAATATACATGAACTTGTAACATATGTAAACTTGTAACATAAACATACTTAAACTTGTAACAGACGTAAACTTGTAACATACGTGATCCACTATATTATTACCCCCGGGTAAGGGCCTTGTGTTAAGGATGCCTTGAATACCTTTATCTAAATGGACGATCATTCAGTGATTCAAAACGTACATGTTAGAATATAAGGCATTTCTTGTCATATCACGTTATTATTGTATGCTTAACAAAGATAGAATAATTCACATTTTCATGAGGGTCACACACTAATGTTAAACTTTTGCACTTATGTCGTGGTTTCTGAATAACTTCCAATTCACATGAATACACATAGCCTCCCAATTATTCTGATTCTTCGAAGGTGTCTACACTTAATAACCTATAATTGATTGGCCTGTGGCCTATGAACAACAAAACAGTAGGCTCTCATCTTTACTCAAAATCCGTTTTTCAAGAATGAACATAATTCCTTTTTATTCATTATGAAATGGCGCAGTTCCCTTGATCTATTAATCAGTAGCATATAGAAGCATACACCTTTGTTTGATCGTTCATATATGTTAACATAGTTGACTTGTAATTAACAGAGTACTAATGGTAACCGTTACATCATTCACATGAGTTAACATAGTTAACTTAAGTCTAACAGGACATTCCTAATAATTATTAACAAAAAGTAAGCACATTGTACAGATTGAATGATATCAGAGATACGTGAATACCATGGTTCCATAGTGCTTATACGTACCCTTGGTTCGTCGTGAATCTCTATAGCTATCTTGCAAATAACGTTAGTATTCTTTATCAACAGTAAATAAAATGTACTGCGGAATAATGCCTTTAGATTTTTCAATCAACATATTGTTAACATAGCTACTTACAAGGTATAGAATGTTAACATTAAGAATCATTAACGATAATTGAACGTACGACTACCGTACTACTACTCACAGTGCTACAACAGAGTGCTTGTCCCTCCTGAAATGTGCCCTGCACACATACATAACTTAGACATTAGTTCTTTTTCTTTCTTAATTCATTTCCTGCATCATTTCACTTCGAACGAATTTACAGGCATCTTAGGAACTTCAAACATGAATTTCAAAAATACCAGAGGGTTAAGCACGCAAAACAGAGCAAACGAATTTTTGCAATTTGGGCCGCACGTGCGGCTGTGAGCCCCGCACGTGCGGCAGTGCTTCCCGCACGTGCGGCAGTGAACCCCGCACGTGCGGCGATCTGGACAGAAAACAGTTCGAAGCTTCAACAAAGCTTAGTTTTTGGGGAGTATTCTTGAGGCTCAAAATAGATATTTTAAATATTAAAACATAGGTCAACCATCATGTAAATAGGAGCTATAACATAAATCAATCTTCATACAATGTGGACCTTTGATCTTAACTCACAACACAACTTAACTTCATAACATTCCCATATTCACATACATAGACATATATACCCATATGATCATTTAGCTACATGAGCTCAAGAAACATGATTCTAATTAATCATTCACCACATACTTGTTCCATAAAATAAACCCTAACTTGTATAACATCAAGAACTTTCTACTTAATTATCAAAGAGAGGCACCAAGTAGAATGAATTACACATACCTTACATTAAAATCTTTATAACCCCTTTAATTCCTCAATTTTCTTCCTTGATGAACTCCCTCACAAACCCTCCTCCTCTCTAATTCTCTCTCTCTCAGGAAATACTGATATAAGGGTCCCAAGTCAAAGAGCTAGCATATGCGTACATATATAATATAAAAGAAAAAGTTGAATATGACGAAAATCAATCGTTTAAGCATCCCAAATTGAAATTTCACAAAAACAATTAATATTACTTAAAAAATATGCTGATCACATATATAAAATCAATTTCAGATAATTAAGCCCCTAAGGCTTCCAATTTCTGCTTCAAACATTCTACATGTAATAGATACTTTTCTTGTTCAACAGATAGATATCCTTAAACATGGAATTCACTTACTTAACCGTAATTCCATATGGAATTTCACAATAAGCATATAAATATACAGAATAAGGGAACTGAAAGTATACCAGAATCATAAATAAGGGTTGGGTTATAACACTCGCCCCCCCTTAAAATAAGTTTGGTCCCTCAAACTTGCTTTATCATGTAATTCTGTTACAGATGTTCAATTAATTCCTCCGTTCGAATCATGCATAGGGAAATCCAATATTTATCACAGTTAGTCAAAAGTCCTTAACATAATAAGCATCTCATCATTTTCCTGTCAACACGTTTCACAGCATTAATTCTGAGATACAGAAACATACAATTTTCAAATAGAGGGACATAATAAATATCATTTCCTTAAGCACATACTTTGTGTGTTCCCAGGGCACAATTTCATTTGCCATCAAAACAATGGCAATGTTCTTTATCATGCTCATAATTAGATCAACCTAATGTTAGTAGTTCATATGTAAATCACAGAGACGAGTCGTCAATGAAGATTATATAGTGCCCAAAAGAAATCAATTACATGACTAGTTTCAAATCCGGTTATGCATAATTGAATCAGATATCAGAACTTACCACACAAGGTTCCAAAACATATCAGAGTCATATCGTTATATGGATTCAAACCATATATACTAATTCTTTACAAGATCAGAACGATGGGAAGAAGAATCCCAATCAATAACTTTCATTCTTCATAGTAGCATTTCTACATATATTAGCACAAAAGAACCATATTCCAAATCAAATAATCACGGTGTTACCAAAGCAAATAACATATAGCTTTTCATGTAGACATACCATCGTAATTATTTAGTCATGTCATCACAAGTCTAAATCTAAATAATAATACAACTATAAAAGCTATTATTTTGAACAAAGGGAACCACTCAAAACCAAAACCAGAAATCAAATCCAAAATCATGCTTAACTAATTAATCGTAACCATATGGTGTAACATCTTTCTTTGATAAGCATTTCTTTTTGTTACAGCACAAACTAATTAGTCTCCTCTTAATCATTGTAGTATCCCCCATTTCGAATGGTTCTTTCTCTTCCTATCGTAAGACACGAAATCAGCTACATGGTTTTGTATTCATAACTTACCATTATAATTGTAGTGGGTTAGCACATAGTCATACAGAAATTGTAGATCAGCCACAGTCAACTAACATAACAAGGTATACAGTATTCACATCCATCCAGATTCTATACGGTCTTGAGATTCAACAATTTAGCGACAAAATCATTTGGCCAATTAATATCAAAGTTAGAATTCTTATCCAGATCAATTCAATAAGGTAGAAAATCGATTCGGAATCACATTGCACATATTAGTGTATTAGAAGAGGTAAACGTCCAGTACATATCGTTAACTTGCCATCATTAATTCCCTTGATTCTCCATCAGGAGTTGTCAATAATTTCTCGGCTTACAAAATCATCTTAATTATAACTTGTTTCGAAATCGTAGTTCATAGTGTTTGACCAAGTCGGTTCAAGATTAATAGTAAATTTCCTTATCCATTTTAACAATCAGTAAAAACAAAATTACATTCAATTAACCTCGGGAATCACTGCATACATAGGCCGGCCACAGTCAACATAATTTAACGATCATGCAAAACACAACTTATCAGAATGCCTAATACACTAGCTTTCCAAAATCATAGGTCTAACCATTATTAACATTTAGTGTTTAAGCAATTCGTCTAAATAGAGGATAGGTAACTATCAATCCAAAAATAACAACTGATAACATACATCTTACTTAAGCATTTGCATATAAATTGCCTTACCAACCATTGTTTCTTTTTCATTCTGGTTAACCGGACGAAGGTAGGACCTTTATCCTTATTCTCGCCATATTCTGCACAACCAACAATCACAATATGTACATGGAACGTTCAATCGACATAAATTAGAATCGTTAGCATTAACAGCTTGAGTTTAACGTTGCCATCATTTTCTTTCATATGCACTAAGGATGTCATGCATGAGGCCTAAATCTTTCTAGGTATCTTAAAGCTCAATGGATTCGTGTGTGAGATAGCAACTCGTGCTCTAATACCACTTGTCATGCCCCAAACCTGCCCCTAGAAGTTTGGGCATGACCACTTCAGAAATGGACACTTAACCTGTTTTATATCTATATACACGGGGTCTAAACGGAAGCACTAAATATCAAAATTTGACACTGAAAACAAACTCCATCGAGTTACTACTATCATGCCAGGATCACAAACTTTTAACAAACAAATAAAATCTAAAACATACACTTGAACATCGGTTATATATATACATATATACAGACCCAGCCCTATCATTGGGCATATACAAAAACTCGAAAGGTATATACATCACTCTTAGATAGACATTCGAAAAGCAAACCAACATCTTATCAGCTTAACAAAATCAATGGCTGTGTATAGTGCCTGGACACACGAAGGTTGACAAAAGAAAGTGGCGTCATGGCTAGGACTGACCACCTGATTGGTGACCTACAGAAACAGACATAACAGAGAGTGAGCCGGGCTCAGTGAATAGTAGCACATAAATAAAACGATGCTTAACTTGAAACATAACACATAACAATGCATATAAAGAGGTAGAGTTCACATAGTTAGTCTGATTCTGTGCTAAGTACATAGTGGCCTTAGGTTCAATCTTGCAACATAAACACGGTGGCTATAAGCCCTTGAAGCATGGTGGCACAAGGCCCTTGAAGCATGTGGCATGAAAGCCCTTGAAACATATGGCATGAAGCCCGTAAACATGTTGGCATATTGTAGACACCCCATTTTTGACCGACCTTAAGACTCAGACGTCACCGATGGAGCGCTCGGTGATGTTGCATAATGTGCTCATTCAGAAGTTTCAGAGTCGCGGCCGTGAGCCCTACCTCTGGACTTCCGAACCCTTTTCTGTGCCTTGTCTCGGTTTGCGAGCCAGACTCGGTTTTCTCTGTTTCTTTTCCTGAGGGGAGGGAGAGGTCCCGTAGACCATCTCTCAATGTTTGCAGGCTACATTTGGTGGCCGTAGGCCATTTTTCCCATTTCGGAGTCCGGTTCCCGGTTTTCGGAGCTGTCAGGCCGTGTGCCTCGGTTCGGGACCGCTTAACCATCTCCTGTTGCTCTGATTTTTGGCATACATCTTATTTCATCCCTTTTGAGGGACACTGGGGTCTGAGAAACCCACTTCGAGGCCGAATGCCACTTTCGGTGCTTAACAGCCCATTTTCGGGACCCCAAACTGCGTGTTTTGGCCCCGGAACGTTCGTTTTGCAACGGTTTTCGTTCATTTTTGGCAGGTACCTCTGTTTTATCACGAGGAAGGTCACTAAAGGGTGGGAGGCCAGCAATTGTTGCAGCAGCCAGTTATCTCTCCTCCGGAGCCTCCCAGCGCCCGTTTTTCGCACTTCCGGGCTAATGTTGAACACCCTAGGGGTAGTGTTGCCAACTTTCAACCACATATCTGTGATCTACACATCTGGGAGGCCCCTAAAAGTTGGTGGCCGGCCATTAAGGTCACCTGACCCTTTTGACCCCTTTCTTCCGGGCTAATGTTGAACCCCTTGGACCTTTTTTCTTGAACTTTCAACCACATATCTGTGATGTACACACCTGAGAGGCCCCTAAAAGTTCATGGCCGGCCAGTAATTCAACTTGACCCTTTTGACCCCCTCTTTCCGAGCCAATGTTGAACCCCTTGGACCCACTTTCTTGGACTTTTAACCACATGGTTGTGTTGTACACACATAGGGGTACCTCTCCAGTAGCTGGCCGGCCAGAAAATCACATTGACCCTTTTGACCCCTAGCCGGCCGGCTAGGGGGTGTGGCTGGCCGGCCACCTCCAGCAAAAGTAATGGGTCGGCCTGCTTCCTTGCACTGTGCACTTTACAGCTGTGGGGCAATCTCCCCCAGATATTTTCTGTATCCGGGGGATATTTTGTGGGGGAGTTTTACTCTCCTTTTCCCCCACCTTTACACCCCCTTTTGGACCCTTATAACCAGCTGGTAGCCTCCTTTGTTAGAGTTAGAAAAACTCTCCTTCAAGCTTCCATAGCCAACTCCATCTTCTTCCTTCTCAATTCTCGAAAAAACCCTAAGTCCCTAACCATCATTCCTTCTACACCACCAAGCTCTACCACCACCATCTCATTTCCAGCAACAAGGAAGGATTCTTGAAGGCTAAAGAAGCTGCAAATCCATCCAAGAAGCAACAAAAGTTTGAATCTTCAAGGGTAAGTAACACTTTTACCCTTTTGACCCTTTTTCTTGATCTATTTCTAAGCCCCACTTTCTTTTTGTTTCAAGCTCCGGCCCTAACTGAAAAGGGCCATATTTTGAGCTCATATTCACTTCTCATTAAGGGCTCAACCCTGTTTGAGCCCTCCATAATACACTTGCTTCATTGATCATCTTGTATGTCATGATTTTGCATGCTATTTTTGGCCCATGAGCAATTTATTTTCGAGCATGTTGTAAACTGATATTAGGCTTATTTTGAGCCCCTCTTCAACATTTAGGAAGGGCTCAACATTGTTTGGTGCCTCCATGTGTCACTTGTAGTTATATCCCTTATTTGGCCCCATTTTTGCATAAATTGATAGCCCTCTTTGCTTCTGTTTTTGGACCTTGGTCCGAACTGAAAGTGGCCTTTTTTTGGCCTATACTTCATGTTTCATTAACACTTTTTTTCTGTTTGGTGATTATTTTGTATACTTCATGTTTTAGCACCTTTTGAGCCTCATTTTGCATCACATTTTTAGCATGTTTGTATACTGATTTTGAGGTTTCCATATAATGTAAATGTTCATATTTTTGGTCCATCTTCAATGTTGTAGAAGGAAATTTTTCAGTTTGGGTTTTGCTTATATCACTTGCTTCATTACCCCTCTTTTGGCCCCTATTCTTGCATGCCATTTTTCCCTTACCCATGCTTGCTGTTTGGCCATGTTTATAACTGTGAAAGTGCATCTCTTGGGACTGTCTAGCTTCTGTCTTTGCATTGCATGTCCATATTGTGCGTGTTTGGCATGGCTATAGGCCATTTCGGTTGCCTAATGTTGCATTTCGGGACAATTCCTTGCATTTGGTATCATTTCGCTTCATTTCGGGACTGTTTTCCCCCATATTTTGTTGCTGAAATTCTGTTAGAATGATCGCCATCCATTTCATGTCATTTCATCACATTTTTGCACCGCCTCGGTTTGCGTGCCCGCGTGCACGCATTTCGAGGCACTCCGTTTTTATCCGCTGGCATCCCATGTGAGTGTGGTTGAGGCTCGCTCATGTTGGTATAAGCCCATTTGTCATTTCCATGTCATTTCATCACATTTTTGCACCGCCTCGGTTTGCGTGCCCGCGTGCATGCATTTCGAGACACATATCATCGCCTCGGTTTGCGTGCCCGCGTGCACGCATTTCGAGACACATATCATCGCCTCGGTTTGCGTGCCCGCGTGCACGTATTTCGAGACACATATCATTTTCTCGGTTTGCGCGCCCGTGTGCACGCACTTCGAGGCATTTCATTTTCATTGCATTCTGCCATTTTCTCGGTTTGCGTACCCGTGAGCACGCATTTCGAGGCATCTCATTTTCATAGCATTCCGTGTATGTTAGGATTATATCTTAGTTGCATTTCATGCATATTGCATCGTGTCCGGAATAGGAGTTAGTCCGGGCACGGGAAACGAGGTACATTTCGTACTCCGAGTGACGGAATGTGTCTCAATTCCCCAGTCACCGACACTCCGGATTATCCATGATGGAATTAGGTTTTAGCTGTAGTTTCATGTGCATTCATCCTATATTGAGTTGTGCATTTCGACTCCTCGACCATCATGCCTCGGTATGCGTGATTGGTGGCACGAGGATCGAGACATGCATATATTTGTGCAAATACATTGCTATGCCCCTTTCCTGCTCTCTGTTGCAGCAAAACGCAGAATCAGCGACTTTTTGGGACTTGGCACGCATTTCAAAAACAGGTGTAAACAGAGGCTAATTGGGGCATGCCGGTGGATTTCCGCGCAAGACAACCTGGACATGCATCATCCATCAGAAGCAAGGCGGTCCCTGGCTTGCACGCCAGTTTTATTTGCTTTCTTAGTTAATTCTTTAATTAATTAGGATTTTGTAATATTTCGGACTGTAATATTCTTTTATTCGGGACTGTAATATTTGGACTTTACATTTATTCGGACCCTCCGAGTGAGGGCACAACTGTAATAAGTGTGTGTGAGTGTGATGTATGTCTTCCAACCCCACGTCTTTCTCCCTTTTATTTATCCGCTTTTGATGGTTAGATTATGGCATATTCCAATTAGCATACAGTATGACAGCATGTTTGCATTCATTCATCTGTATTGCATGCACCGGGCACGGCGCACCATACTAACTGCATCGTACTTTCAATTCCAAATTGAATACATGGTAGTTGTAGCATTTCATATACCATCTTAGAATAGCCGAGCCTGCTATAGTTGCATTTTGCATGTGTTGCATTAGGCATTTCTGTATACTTAGGATCATGCATGATTTCTAATACAGTTTTTGTTTTGGCTTGGAGTACCCGGTAAGTTTTATGCTTTAGCATCCTTGCATACGTGTGAGTGTTGCCATGAATAGCATGCTTACCATGAGGCTATGTGCTTACATGATTTAACTGCCTGAATGCCTGTGGGTGGAGGATGTATTATCTGAATTGGAGTAAATCATCAAATGTTTCAAGCTTACCTGCGGGTAGCAAACCATTTTCAAAAACAAGCATGAAATGTTTTGTTCCAATTCGAGTGACCCGGTCTATACTTGTATGCTGTGCGCATCACATAGTAACCTAGGCTAATAACGGGTATAAGAACTCACAAAGTTTTCAAAAATTGATATCATGGTTAGTAGAGGCCGGTCTATGACCGGGCGAGCGGGGGTGCTCACGAAGTGACCTTCCCCAATCGTACCAAAGTTCCCGAGCCGAGGCAACTTTGGTGATGACGGACACGTGGCCTTTTGGCACCGAGTCAGGGTTTCCTAAATTTCCCAAAATAAAATATTTAGGTGGTGACTCTGTATCTGGCAAAGCAGTCCATGTTTGGCACTTCTTTCAAAAATCAGTTTTCCTAAAAACGATTTGCCAGATTTGGACTCTTTGGTTCAGACTTAGAACCGTGACTGCGAAAGTCGAGTCCGAGCTGTAGCGAGGTCCCCCGCGGGCTTGTTACAGTTTCTGGCGACTCTGCTGGGGAGTTAGAGAGCTTGACTCGAACTCATGATATCTGTTTTTGACTACACTTGTGTGTTTCTTTGCATTGCATTTGCATTGGTGCGCCTAGGACACCGTGTTTGCCATCTGCTATTCCTGAACGGTTTGCCGGAGGCTTGTCTTGTCTAGGCATGACCATAAGGCTGACCGGTTGTGGGCTCTGCCAGTATGGGAACACAAACCCCGGTTTTACCGGGGCACCCTCTTTGACCATTTGACCTAGTGCATATTCGGATCCATAGTGACCATTCCAAATTAGGACAGGTTGCTTACCCGTTTATAGGTTGTTTGAAACCGCTGCGTGCGTAGTGAAACCCTAGCTCCTGACACAATAGGACAGGGAAACCTTACCCCAACATAGGGGTGTTTTGGCTCTCACTTATCTGTTATGTGCTTTAGAGTGCGTCTCTACAGGAATGCATGTATCAGTATATGAGTTTGGGCATCAAGCCTGCGGGCTTCAGTTCAGAATTGTCAGTATCAGGCCTGCGGGCATCAGATTAGTATATGAGTTTGAGTATCAAGCCTGCGGGCTACGGTTCAGTATTGACAGTATCAGGCCTGCGGGCATCAGTTCAGTATTGTCGACATCAGGCCTGCGGGCATCAGTTTGGTATTACGGGTATCAAGCCTGCGGGCATCAGCCAGTATTTGAGGATTAGTTATCTGCGGATATCAGATTCTGTTTTAGGGAACAGTGATACAGGGATGATAATCAGTGTTTGAGGACAGTGTATATTTCAAGCTTATTGACTGTGTGTTGATTATGCCCGACTGTGTGTCTTGCATTTTTTTTAAGCTGTTATGCTGTCCGTTTATCTGTTTATTTATTTCCTTTTCGCTTTATTTATCTTTTGCTAGGTCAGTTTTAGCACGATTGCTTCCAACCCAGCAGGCATTCCCCAAGCACATTGGACACGAGGTCGTCGACTCCATCGATCCGAGGATCTAATCGACGGACAGCCAGTGTTCCACTCTCTACCCCCTGTTACCAGAAGGAAGCCGAAAAGGCGCAGTGTGTCAGAACAGAGGTTGTTAGGGCCGTGGGTTACCCCGTCAGAGGACAACAGAGGTGAAGTCCTGATTAGTGCTATAAGAGTAGACATACCAGTCAGTCGAATGGAGCAACAGAATACATCAGGGATGGAGGCCCTAATGCGTCAGATGCAGGAGAGCATGAAACAGATGCACGATGATGCCGCCCGTCAAGCAGAATTCTCCAAACAGCAGGCCGCAGTCATGGCCCAACAGGCTGAGCTGATTACCAGATTGCAACAGCAGAATACAGCATCTGCTTCACAACAAATCCCTCCTCCGGCAGGAGCCCCAATACCTGAGCAGGCACCTGTTGTTCAGAACGCTCCTCCGAACACCCAGAATACTGTACCGACTGTCCAAAACTTACAAGAGGACACAAGTCTTCCAACGGGGCCAGCTCCGCCCAAGCTTCCACCACAACTGTCCAAGGTTCATACATCCAATCACCCGGACTCTCCATCCGAGGTCGAGGTTGATCATACGGCTCTGAAATTGAGCAAACTGGAGAAGCTCTTCAAACAATCCCAAGGGGCCAAGGCTATGCCGGATATCGGAGATGGGTATACCGAGGAGGCCGTAACACTCCCCGATAGGTTCAAAATGCCACAAATCGACCGTTTTGACGGGACCGGCGACCCCATGGTCCATATCCGACTGTTTGCGGACGTCTTGCGGCCAATGGGCCTAACACGACCACAGAAACTCTCACTATTCGGCCGAACCCTGTCGGGTGTGGCCTCCCATTGGTACGCAAGATTACCAGATGAAGTGAAGAAGAATTGGGATGAGATGGCTGAGGCCTTTGTCACACAATATTCATACAACACTCAGATCGAGATCACAACCCGTGATCTTGAAACGACGAGACAAGAGCCCAAGGAATCTTTCTCGGACTTTGTGATCCGATGGAGGGCAAAGGCGTCAACGATGACTTTAAGGCCTACTGACAAAAATCAAATTCGGATGATTGTGCGCAATCTCCACCCGAAATTAATGCAGAGAATGATTGTAGTCCCCTTCCCTACTTTCGCAGATTTACATGATATGGGGGTGCAAATAGAAGATGCTATGAGGCAAGGTCTGTTTGACCAGGACAGAGAACAACCGAGGAGGACCTTCAATCGCAATAACAATGCAGGCCCGAGCGGCGCTGCAAATACGAGAGCCTCGGAAGTTAGTATGGTCACCACCACTCCCCCTCCCCCTCCAAGGCCCATGACTGCCACACCATTCTCCGGCGCGTCCGGAAGCAACACACAAAACAACCGATTCCAACCACGAGGCCAAAGAACCTTTACCCCACTATATATGCCTCTGACCAAGGTTTTGGGAATATTGATCAGAAAAAATCATTTAAAACCCCTGGAACCAAAGCCATTACCGAATCCACTCCCCCCCTCATATGACCCGTCAAAGTACTGCGCATATCACCAACAACACGGTCATGACACCGACCGTTGTTACAGATTGCGTCATGAGATCCAAGATCTTATTGACAAACAGGTGATCGCGCCTCCTAATAAACCCAATGTCACAACCAACCCTCTCCCACCACATAACCAACCTCCCCCTCCCAACAGAATTAATTTTATCCAGACTGGGGTCGCATCTTACGATCCTAGCATCTATATCACTCCCACCCACCTACCCAAGCCGGAGGTGCTCCTCCCCGATTGCACTGACCTCTTGTGCATGGTGGACATCTCCAAAACCCAACCAGAACCGATGGTGGTGACCGTCGAAGACAGGGCAGGGCAGATTTTGGGAGAGAATGAGATTATTGAATCTGGGACTGGACAGAATTTTGCTGGGGGAGCCTATGATCCAAGCGAGTATATCCTATCAACGAGCCGAATTGGGCTAAGTGTAGAATTGCCAGAGACAGGAGAACTATGCATGATCCGGGGGGATGGATCTGGGCTATGGGCAGATAATCTGACAGCCGTAGAGGAAGACTTTGCCAACTTGCAATTTCTCGATGACCAGGAACTGGGGGATGCGTCAATTAATTGGTATGATTATGAGGAATCAGAGGAGGCCACGGGATGGCTCGAAGATCAACCGGATGCAGTGGGGGAAGCCCAATTAGAACAGAGCCCGGCAGGGGCAGAAGTATCAGTTGTGGCCGGAATGGCCGAAAGTCAAGTTGTACCGCCGGAGAGCGCCGGTGTTGAGAATTCCGCTCGGGACATGGGCATTATGGATATGGGAACTGTTGAGCAAACGACTGTACTGACGCAGTTGGAACAAGAAAAATTTGAGGCTACTGAGAGAGCCAGAAAGGCAAAGGGCCCTGAGGGGACTGTAAGTGCCGTGTGCACGAAGACAAACAATGCTGCGAGCATATGGACAGAAAGCACTGAGAGTGCGAGCGGACTGGAGCCAGACAGATGTCTGTTGGCTGCCAGCGGAATGTGGTGGGAAGATGACGATTTGTGTCTTGCCCACACCGATGAAGACTGGGGGAATAACCAGCCGGATGATACTTGGTACCTCGATGAGGTTGACCATATGACAAGAAGTGGGCGGTACTTCAAGCCCCCACACCTGGACCAACCCGAGGCATCCGGGAAGGATAGAGAGGCGGAGAAACAGAAGGAGAAGCAGATTGAAGATGAAGCTGTGCTGAAACAGTTAAAAAAGATACAAGCAGACATCTCCATCTGGGGACTGCTAATGGCATCACGAGTACACAGAGAAGCTGTCCTATCTGCTATGGACAAGTCCAAACTCTCCATAGACACCACGCCTGAACAGCTGGTTGGGCTGGTTTTTTCGGGAGGAGGTTCCCCGGCATTAACCTTTTCGGAAAAGGAGCTACCGCCTGAGGGCACAGGTCATAACAAACCTCTCTATATTTCTGTCGAATGTAGAGATAAGTGGATACCGGTGGTACTTGTTGATACCGGATCTGCGATTAATGTCTGCCCGACCAGAACGGCATATGCAATCGGGTTGAAACCCGTGGACTTCGTCCCAACCACCCAAGTGATCAGAGCATATGACAATACCAGCAGAGAAGTGATGGGGACTGTTAAAATTCAAACCAAGGTTGGTCCAGGACAACACAATGTCGAATTTCATATCTTGGACGTTCCCGCAACCTTTAACCTACTTTTGGGGCGACCGTGGTTGCACCAGGTCAAAGCAGTCTCTTCCACTCTACATCAAATGCTAAAATACCCCCATGGAAAAGGGGTAGCAATAGTTTTCGGGAATTCATCAATCCATCCGCCGCCGGAAGTGTCCACACCTGTCCTAGAGATTGAGCACGGCACGGAGGATGTGTTTTTGTCGGGGTTCACTTTGGCCGAGGCTCAAGTGGTTCAGAATGTCATGGCTGTGAATGAGGGCATGTATGTTAGTGCCCAATCTATATACCTCATGAACAAGCTAAAACATACCCCCGGGATGGGATTAGGGAGAAGCGGCCGGAAGGGCGTCCCAGTGTTGGCCGAAGTGCCACACAACCCTCACGCCTTTGGACTGGGTTATCTGCCCACCAAAGAGGATTGGGTGAGGAAAGGAAAAGAAATGGCCGGAAGGGCCAGAGCAAAGAAGGCCGGGAAGCCATTTGATTTAATACACAGGCCCATCTAGGGTACCCTAAACGGACGTTTCGTCCGGGAGGGGGAAGATTTTCCATTCTGCGGCTTCCCGGAACCATGGCTAAACGCGAAGGGGGAGCGCGTGCCTGGTTTTGAAATCTTCTTCGACATACAATTATCTGGGGATGACGTTGCCGAAGCGCAGACAGACCCACCAACTGAGGTTGAGCAATGTGAAACAGTGGATCCTGAGAGCATAGAGCTTGAAATGGGGGTAGCACTGGCGAGTCTACTATCAGATCCTCCGATCGGCCAAGAGTGCTTGGGGGATAACTCTTCGGTTTCTGTGATTGGAGATGAAATAGCTGCGGGCTTTCCAGCGCCGATCTTGGATGCATCTATCGCACCTTTTCTCATCTGGCAATATGAAGAAGGCTTTTTATCTAGCAGTTCCGGGTCAGGTAGTGAGCCGGAATCTGATTCTACCGAATCTTGTGCGTCAGAATCAGATTCCAGCTCGACTGAGTCTGAGTCCGGTATTCCTGGGGGTGATAACCCGGATACCACAGTCCTGTCTAGGTCGTCTTTTTCATTTTCTTTTGAGTCTGTTGTAACAGAGGAATCTGACGACTTGGAAGTATTTAATGAGAATGATGTGGATGTGGTTTCCGAGTATTTTTCTGTGCCTTTGATTTATTGCTTAAATCAGGATTTTCAAAATTTTGACGAAAACAGCGAGGAAGAAATTACCCCAGTTTTGCAACGATTAATTGATCAAGAGCAGGAAAGATTTGTTAAACCTTTAATGGATGAAATCACTACTGTGAATGTTGGTACTGAGAAGGCCCCGCGGCTGGTCCAGATCGGGTCCACGTTGTCTTCGGAGGAGCGCGAGCACTTAGTCGCTTTATTAAAAGATTTCAAAGATGTTTTCGCGTGGTCCTATGAAGACATGCCTGGAATCGATCCTGAGATTGTACAGCACCGGATCCCTCTTGATCCAGAGGCCCGCCCTGTCAAACAGAAACTCAGAAGGATTCGCCCGGACTGGGCCCTCAAGATTAAGGAAGAGGTCACCAAGCAAATTGACGCAGGGTTCCTGCTGGTATCTGAATATCCAACTTGGTTGGCCAACATAGTTCCGGTGCCAAAGAAGGATGGCAAAATTCGGGTCTGTGTAGACTTCAGAGATTTGAACAGGGCCAGTCCGAAGGACGACTTTCCCTTACCACACATCGACGAATTGGTGGATTTCACGGCAGGACATGCCTTGCTTTCATTTATGGATGGTTTCTCAGGTTATAATCAGATAGTGATGGCACCCGAAGACCGGGAGAAGACTGCGTTCACTACCCCGTGGGGTACATATTGTTATAGAGTGATGCCATTCGGGTTGAAAAATGCTGGAGCTACGTATCAACGGGCAGCGACTACAATATTGCATGATATGATCCATAAAGAGGTCGAGGTGTACGTGGACGACATGATTGTCAAGTCCAAAGATAGAGAGGGCCACTACGCCGCCTTACAAAAATTCTTTCAAAGGATCAAAGAGTTTCGGCTGCGACTGAATCCCCAGAAATGCACGTTTGGCGTTACAGCAGGGAAGATGCTAGGGTTTCTGATTACACAAAGGGGCATCGAGGTCGACCCTTCCAAAATCAAGGCCATCTTAGAAATGCCACCACCAAGGACTGAAAAGGAGGTGCGAGGCTTTCTGGGTAAAGTGCAATTCATAAGACGGTTTATTTCTAAATTAACCTTGACTTGTGAACCACTTTTTGGTCTCCTGAAGAAAGGAAAGAAATTCCAGTGGGACGGCCGATGTCAAGCAGCTTTTGAGCAGATCAAAGAGTACCTACAGAACCCACCCGTGTTGTCACCGCCAGAGCCGGGGAGACCGTTGATACTGTACCTTTCGGTAACTGAGACTACCATGGGCTGCATGCTCGCGCAGGAATCAGAAGACAAAGTGGAAAGGGCCATATACTACCCGAGCAAAAAGATGCTGGATTACGAGACCCGCTATACACCGCTGGAGAAGGCTTGTTTGGCCTTGGTATGGGCAACCAGGAAGCTGCGGCACTACCTGTTAGCCCACTCAGTAATGTTGGTTTCCCGTTTAGATCCCATCAAATATCTCTTCGAGAAACCAGCACTTACGGGTAGGCTAGCTCGATGGCTGCTGTTGCTCTCCGAATTTGATTTGAAGTATGTAACGCGCAAGTCAGTAAAAGGTAGAGCGGTAGCAGAGTTCCTTGCCGACCACCCAGTTGAGGGGGATGAAGCGGTTGAGTATCTATTCCCAGATGAAGCCATTCTGCACGTCGAAGATGAAACCTGGACGATGTACTTTGACGGAGCGTCAAACCAGTATGGGTATGGGATAGGGGTGTTGCTGATAGCGCCTGATGATTCCCGTATCCCTTTAGCATTCAAGCTCCGGTTCAAAGTTTCCAACAATGAAGCAGAGTACGAGGCATGTATTGCTGGCCTGGAAGCAGCCCTAGAACTAGGGGCAAGACGGTTGGACGTCATTGGGGACTCGAACCTTGTTGTGTCTCAAGCAAAAGGAAATTGGAAAGTCAAAGAGGAAAGGATGATAATCTACCACCAAACCTTGGATCTGCTAATTCCTCGGTTTGAGAAGCTAAATTTCACCCACCTCGCGAGAGAGAACAACAGGTTTGCAGATTCATTAGCAACTCTATCTTCTATGATAGACATCCCGTCCGGAGTCCGGATGCGTCCAGTCATTATTGATCAGAAGTTCGTACCAGCATACGAGTCAATTTCCGTCATAGATGAGGTTCAAGACGGCAACCCCTGGTATTACGACATCCGGAACTTCTTGGAAAAGGAGACATATCCACTAGGGGCAAATGCCAAAGATAAGAGGGCTGTCAGAAGAATGGCTGCTCAATTCGTTATCTGCGGGGGAAATTTGTACAAAAGGGGCCATCTGGGAATGCATAAGCTCTGTGTAGAAGCTGAAGAGTCAAAACGCCTGATGGAAGCCATCCATTTGGGAGAGTGCGGTGCACACATGAATGGAGTAATGCTGGCCAGAAAGATCCTTAGACAGGGCTACTACTGGTCAACCATGGAGGAGGATTGTATTAGTTTTGTTCGGCGATGCCACAAGTGTCAAATCCATGCAAATCGCATGAACATCCCGCCGTCAAAACTGTACAACATGACTTCTCCATGGCCTTTTTCAGTCTGGGGAATTGATGTGATTGGAGCTGTTACCCCGAAGGGGTCCAACGGGCATGAGTTTATCCTAGTAGCGATAGATTATTTCACAAAGTGGGTTGAGGCCCAATCATACGCGGTGTTGAAGGCGTCGCACGTCGCAAAGTTCATCAGGAACAACATCATCTGTCGCTACGGGGTGCCAAACGAAATAATTTCAGACAATGGTTCCCACTTCAAGAAAGAAGTGATAGACTTGTTGGAGAAATACAATGTGGCTTTTCATAAGTCATCTACATACCGGCCGCAGACCAACGGAGCGGTTGAGGCCGCCAACAAGAATATCAAGCATATACTGCAGAAGATGGTGGGAACCTATCGGGATTGGCCAGACAAGCTGCCATTTGCTCTGTGGGGCTACAGGACTTCAATAAGAACTTCTACTGGAGCAACTCCATATTCATTGGTCTATGGAATGGAGGCTGTTCTACCCATTGAGATTGAAGTTCCGTCGTTACGAGTATTGGCTGAATGCCAGATAGCCGAAGCAGATTGGCAGCAAAGCAGATTCGAAGAACTCATGCTCTTTGATGAAAGAAGACTGAAAGCACTGTACCACATCCAAGGCTATCAACGCAGAATTGCCCGGGCTTTCAACAAGAAAGTTAAGTCTAGGAATCTGAAAGAAGGAGATTTGGTGCTCAAAGACAACCGAGCTCCCATCCACGACCCAAGGGGCAAGTTCAAACCTAATTGGACTGGTCCTTACATCATCAAAGCTATCTGGTCAGGTGGGGCTGTGGTTCTGATGGATCTAGATGGCTTGGAGTTCTCACAACCGATCAATATGGACAAGTTGAAGAAATACTATCCTTGAGAGGCTCGCTAGGCCGAAAACCCGAAAGGGCGACCTAGGCAAAATTCAGAGCACAAAAAATTAGAAAATATAAAAACTGAGCTCGCAAGGTTGAAAACCCGCAAAGGGCGGCCTTGGCAAAAGTTAGAGCGCAAAAGGAGAGTGAAAATACTCGAGTGAACCTCGGCCTGAACTACGTAAGGCTTGATTCCCATCTTTGGGATACGTAGGCAGCTTCACCTCGAAGTTCAGCCATAAACTTTTCCCCGATCAACTTTGTCCATTTTGATCATCTCAGTCATCTTTATCCATCAGCATTTATCGCAATCTCCGGTACAGTGCTGTTCAGACTAGGGGCAACTTTCCGTTGCCGCGACGGTGCAAAGTTACTCAGACAAGGGGCAACTTTCCGTTGCCATGGAGTGCCGTATTGTTCTTCAGACTAGGGGCAACTTTCCAGTTGCGGGGATCTGGGGTTGTGCATTTCAGTGACAGATTTTCGGCGCGTCCAATTCTGATCCACATTGAAAATAGTTTTGAAAAGTTTTAATAAAAGTTGACTTTGTTCAAATCAATCTTTTTACGACTAAGACCATTTTTGGACCAAAAGCGGAAAATTTTCAGTACCATAACTTTCAATTTCATTGATTTCAAAACAGAGTTCTCCTGCTCTTGCATTACAATCGAGGTTGCTTTTTTTAGTACATTCGTAAAGAAAACTTGGAAATGCTAAATAAGCAATAAATTTGGGGCATAGTTGAATCAAATATCTCTGCGTCCCCTCCCAGAGCTGGACGGAGCACCTGATGCCAAGCTGGGCCCAACCTGCGCCTCCTCATTGAGCCAATCCAAGCACTCATCAGATAAAGTGCAACTGAAAGTTGAAGCATGGGCCAGGAGCTCTCTAGTCCTCCATGCCGTGGCATATCGAGCAAGCTGTGCACCCCGGACCGGGAAAGCGGCTGGATACTCAATCCCCTCCGGTGGACAGGTCTGATCATGACCAAACTGACGCAAGAACCGGAACGGAAAATAGAATACGCAGTGGGTTAGACCAACCAATTGAATCCCTGTTAGCCGGGACATACTATAGCTCATCGCCGGAAGGTTGAGCCAAGGACAACGCCAAGCAATGCCGTCTGCGGACAAATTGCACATCCAATCGAACCACCACCTTTCGTCAAGAGCATTGATTAGGCGCTGCCGAAAGAAGTAGCCTCGAGCTGAATAGGCCGGGCAAGAGTCCACAACCTGCAATTTATCCATTAACCATACCTAGGGGAGGGATGGAAAATGAGAGAATAAATAACAGAGAGATGTACGATGAGAGAAAAGTAAGACAAGGGTTTTGTGAGAAAAACCGAGCCTGAGGGTCGAGTGATGTGAGCAAATATACATGTAAGGTCGGGTGGGAAACATTACCTGCAGTAGTAGTGGACTGCCAGCAAACCTAGTCGCCTCCCGGCGATAGACAGAATCTAAGCCCATCAGTGTCTCGGCCAAGGTCATGGCAATACAGCTCTTTCCTTCTCTTAAACCTTGGGCAACCTCAATCAGGCGAATGCTAGCCCCGCCGAGGCCCGAGGAAAGCAGAAAATGAGACAACAAACATAAGCAGAGGGCGTGTTGCCGAAAACCCTGCCAATAATGGTTGCTGCGGTCGCCGGCGTCGGAAAAACGATGGATCAAGCCGAGGATGTCCAGCTCTCCACTGCAGATCAGAGATCGAGCGTCATGCGCTGTGAGCCCACACATCCGCCCTAAGGCCTGGGCGTGACCAAAACGGAGCTGGGGCAAGATCACTTCAGAGCATTCAAACTCCATCAAAACCTGAAAATCTTCGAAAGTGGGACACATCTCTTGGCCGCCAAAGCTAAAAACATGCGTCACTGGATTCCAGAACCTTGCCGCGGCATGGAGAAAAGGGAGATGTAACGGAGTACGGCTCAGCGTGAATAGTGCATTCAAGCCGAAACCCCGAAAATTCAACTTTTCCGAGCCATCTAGAGAAGAGATCCAAGATGTGATATTTTCTGCGAGAAACGCCTCCATCTTTGCCTAAAACTAAGATGAAATGAATGTTCCCGAAGTTGAGGCTTTTATAGAAGGAAAAACACTATTCACGGGGACACGTGTCAAAAATCTGGAGGCTGCAGGACTGAATGGCCGGCCAGCTACTTTTTCTGGCTGGCCAGCCATTTACTTTTTCAGAAATGGCCGGCCAGCTGTCTCTCTCCACCAAAAATGGCCGGCCAGCTCCCAAAGATGGTTAGCAATGCTGCAGTGTATCTCCCTGACCCTGTTTTACTCTTCGAGGGAAAGTTCCAAGCATTTCCATGCAACGGGGGAGTCAAAGGCCTTCATCTCTCTCCGTTTCGGATGTGTTCCGCTGCCTAGGTCGTCAGAAGTGCACTTTGTTGTTGTGAGTTTTTGCTTATCGAGTTGTTGCATTTTGCTTATCGAGTTGTTTGTCGAGCGGACGTGTTTTGTGTTTTTGAGTCATTGCGCTCTGTTTAAGCAATTTTTGTTAAAGTCTTGTTTATTTGTGTTGTTGCATTTTGCTTATCGAGTTGTAAACTTTCTAAGGTCCTGTTATATCTTAGTAAGTTGGGTTGCTTAGTTTGTTGCGTCGGTTCACTACCTGACTTGGTGATTACACAATGCGCATTTCCATTCAATTTCATTTTTGTGCAAAATAATTGATGCGATACGATGCTAAAAGTTTAAAATACAAACACCTTTTCAAAAGCTATTTCATTTCATCATGCTTTACAACAAACAAAGGTACAAGTTTTACAAAAAATAAAACTACCTAACAATGTGCAAAGTGCTACAAACTACTAGTAAAAGAAAAATAAAGCAGGAAATAGCAGCATCAAAGTCCTCGGGAGCGGGAACGAGAAGCACGCCTCATCCTCTTTTGCGGGATAATCTCCACACCACCATCTGAGTCAGAGCTGTCATCCTCAGGATCCCCCTCAGCCTCGCCTCTGTTCCCCGAGCCAAAACCGGAGCCTCCCTCCTCAGCAGATGTCTCTGACTGATGGTCGGTAGCCTCCTCCTCCTCCTCAGCATCCTCTTCCTCCTCATCAGGCTCTACCTCCACAACGTGAGCCCTGCGTCTGCGGACGGGCCCTCCTCGAGCTCCTCGAAAAGGCCTAGATGGCCCGGCTCCTCGGGAAGGCCGAGACGACCCTGCCCCCTGAAAAGGCCCAGATGGCCCAGCTCCCCAATGAGGCCCAGATGGCCCAGCTCCCCAATGAGGCCCAGGTGGCCTGGCCTGCGGCTGACCGGACCATGAAGGCATCTAAAAACAAAGAGTTCAATTCAAATACATCAGTCCAAATATGTACATCAGATGCAGATACAAGCAAAGGCTACATGAAGTGGGTGCATGTAAATACAGTGTATAAGTGGGGTGTGTGGCAGATGTGCTCTACACAAGTAGTCTATCGATGCAGTAGAAATCAGCATGTCATCAGAAGCATGATAAATGCCAGAAAACTGAAAGGTACCTGGATGCCCGCGACAGACAACTGTGCCTCCCTGCGCAGGACCATGCCCTCGAGTGTGGCCACCAGTCCAACCACCTCCTCTATGTACCCTCGCGATGGCTGCAAAAATGAGCTCATAATCATCAGTAAACAGAAGAGTGTCTAAACATCTGAATGATGAATGAAAAAAGTGGAGCATACCGGCGGTGAGTCCGGATCAATGGCGTATCGATCACTGGGCATCGGAGGCTCTAGTGGGATCGGGGTCGGAGAGATAGCCCCATACTGCCACGCCATCAACTCAGTCGGCATATCTGGCCATCCCAGATGAGGATGAATCGACGGAGTCGGAGGAACCGGTCTACTCCCACCTTTAGATGTGCCAGCTCTGCTAGAAGAAGGGACGTCTGTAGCTCGAGCCCGAGCCTGGTCCGAGGATGACATACCGGCAGGTCTCATCATCGGGATACGAGCTTCCGTCAATGGAGGCATCAAATATATGTGACGGTAAGTGGCGTAGTCCCCCTCCTCAATATATAGCAAAGCATCACTGCCCAGCATGGCGCCGACTACCTCCGAATAAGAGAGCCTGTCAGCAGTCCGCATACTGGCTGGAGGTACTGCGGGAACATCCTGAGAAAGATACCCCCATACCTGGCGCAAAAAGCGTTCCCCCAGGAACCAGGCCCTGCCAACCGGCCCTTCAAGCAGGACCCTATATTGGGAGATGCCCGACGCTCCGGTGTACTGAAGTCGGAGACCATCACCCAGGGACACCCAGGGCCGCCATGTGATCTGCGGATGACAAATGCATAAACCAATCAGAAATCGAGAATGTACAGAGCAAATCATAGTTGAAATTGAAAAGAACTGAAAGTTCTGGAGTACCTCTGAGTGTCGCACAGTGTCGAAGTACTGTCGCAGGCGAATGAGGGTCTCTCGAGGTCTCGGCCGGTACGGGCCCTCGAATATCAATGAATAAGGGATCACGGGAATCCGTACCACCTCCAGCTCTGGGGCTAATGATGGGAAGTATACATAGACCCATAGCTGAGAAAAGCAGTGCAGAATGTAAGTACGAAATGCTGAGAGCAAAATACAGACTGTAAAAGTGCGCTGTGTGTGTGCAATGTACAAGTAATGAGAAACAGAAATGTAAATCAAGGGGACAGAAAGTACCTCCCAAGCTCTCCAGTAGCCGCCAAGTAAATCGCCCCGCCCGCGGGAGGTCGCGCTCATATAAAAATAAAGGGTAGCCAGGCCGGCGCCACCCCAATCATATCTATGGACCTGTGATAGGTCAACTAGAGCGCTCAGCAAATATAGCCCAACGGTGTTCCCTCTGTCGGCGAACAGGGTAGTCCCGAAGAGGAACATCAGGAAACCACGGGCATACTGCTCCGTCTCCTCGGGACTCTCAGGCACCATCTCCGCCCGCCGGAAATGGGACGAGAACCAAGTGTATCGGACTCTCCCTGAAACCCTATCAACAGGCGGGCGAGCCCCCAACAAATACATCCAGGCGGCCTCCCACTCGCCCATGTCCTCGTCGTAAGGGATGGGCCAACCTCCGACGTCTAAGCCGGTCAATACAGCGAAGTCAAAAGGGGTCATGGTCATGTCCCCGGTAGCAGAGAAATGAAAGGAATTGGTGGTGTCCCATCATCTCTCTACCAAGGCTGCCATCAGTGTCCTCCTGGCAGGACAACGTGACAACTCGACGCAGAAGGGTCCAAATCCTGCCAAGTCCACTAAGTCTCGGACGGCCTCCGGGAGCTCGACATACCAATCCCGCGCCATGGTGGAGCCATACCCCCGCACACTACGGGAGCAAGCCTGCATTCAGAATGAATACATGTGTCAATAATGAAATAAATGGGCTGTGTGCCAATGAGATGAAATGGGCTGTGTGCCAATGAGACGAAATGGGCTGTGTGCCAATGAGGTGAAATGGGCTGTGTGCCAATAAGATGAAGTGGGCTGTATACCGATGAAGTAAAATAAGCTACATGCAAATTCTATCTACCTGGGCTGCGTGCTCAGAAAATTTGAAGTTTGGGCTGCGTGTTCAAATTTCAGTTAAATTGTGGGCTGCGTGTTCACTATCTACCTGGGCTGCGTGTTCAGAAAATTTGAAGTTTGGGCTGCGTGTTCAAATTTCAGTTAAATTGTGGGCTGCGTGTTCACTATCTACCTGGGCTGCGTGTTCAGAAAATTTGAAGTTTGGGCTGCGTGTTCAACTTTCAGTTAAATTGTGGGCTGCGTGTTCACTATCTACCTGGGCTACGTGTTCAGAAAATTTGAAGTTTGGGCTGCGTGTTCAAATTTCAGTAAATTGTGGGCTGCGTGTTCACTATCTATTTGGGCTGCGTGTTCAGAAAATTTGAAATTTGGGCTGCGTGTTCAAATTTCAGTTAAATTGTGGGCTGCGTGTTCACTATCTACCTGGGCTGCGTGTTCAGAAAATTTGAAGTTTGGGCTGCGTGTTCAAATTTCAGTTAAATTGTGGGCTGCGTGTTCACTATCTACCTGGGCTGCGTGTTCAGAAAATTTGAAGTTTGGGCTGCGTGTTCAAATTTCAGTTAAATTGTGGGCTGCGTGTTCACTATCTATCTGGGCTGCGTGTTCAGAAAATTTGAAGTTTGGGCTGCGTGTTCAAATTTCAGTTAAATTGTGGGCTGCGTGTTCACTATCTACCTGGGCTGCGTGTTCAGAAAATTTGAAGTTTGGGCTGCGTGTTCAAATTTCAGTTAAATTGTGGGCTGCGTGTTCACTATCTACCTGGGCTGCGTGTTCAGAAAATTTAAAGTTTGGGCTGCGTGTTCAAATTTCAACTAGTGTGGGCTGCGTGTTCACTATCTAATCTGGGCTGCGTGTTCAGAAAATTTAAAGTTTGGGCTGCGTGTTCAAATTTCAACTATTGTGGGCTGCGTGTTCACTATCTAAATCTGGGCTGCGTGTTCAGAAAATTTAAAGTGTGGGCTGTGTGTTCACTTTCGAATTCGGGCTGTGTGCTCGACAAATCAGTGTTTGGGCCGTGTGTCCTAATGTGGGCTGTGCGTTCGCAATTAATTAATAAGCCGAGTGTTCAGAAATTCGAATGTTGAAATTACATGTTCAAGATGTGAGCAAAGTACTATGTCATAAGCTAAACTGCATGTTCGAGCATGGCAAGGGTGCGAAATGTAAAATGCGGAAGATGAGGTAAATACCTCTCGGGCCTCGTGAGAGAGATGCTGCTCCGGCTCTCTGAGAAGTAGATCCACGGGTGCTCTCTCGTCAAAACTGGTAAAATGACGGAAGACGGCACGAGGGAGGACGTGTGCTGCCGGACGGTACCTCCCGGGAATGAAAGGTCGGGTCCTCGGAGGTAGAGTCATGGGATCGAAATCATCTCCGGCACCTGGAAAACCTCCACCGTGAGGAGAATTGCCCGCCATTTTCAAGAATCTGCAAAAGGGGAGCAAAAGTGAGCAAAATGAGCAAAAATTGGAGAAAGTCAACAAAAGTCAACCCTCGGGAAATAAAAAGTCAACAAAAGTCAACTCCCGAGAAAATATTCCAAATATTAAGATAAACTTACCTCAAGTGGTGAAAATGCAAAAAGAAGCCCCGAAGCCGGAATTTAATCGCTCCAAAGTGCTTAAAACTGAGTGTTTTTGCGAAAACAATTTGCGCGGGGCGTTGGAAAATGCGCGTGAAACTCAGATCTGGAGAGAAAAGTGTTGAAAGAGGCAAGAAAAGGAGAGGGGCTCGGCTGCCTTTTATAAGCCTCAAGGCCTTGGATTGCAAGAGCATCAGAAAGGAGGGAAAAAGACCGAAATGCCCCCGGAAAAAGGCCATGGCCGGCCGGCCCCTTTTTCTAGGTGGCCAGCCATCTGCTTTTTGCAGAAATGGCCGGCCAGCCATTAGCTTTAATGGAAACCGGTTGGCCACCCCCCCTTGGGAAGATAAACGGCCGGCCATGCTCCCCACATGCTCACCTAGCTCTCTGCAAATTTTGAGGAAGATCGGAGTTCCCGGGACCTGAAAAAGTTCAAGAAAAGTACACTTCCGGTCGCGAAATTGCTCCGTCGGGACTTCGGTTTCAAGTTCTGACATGTGTCTCATCATCATTCATCGAAATCAAAGTGTATCCTTTTTAAATGAGTCGTAACCTTTCAAAGAAGCAGATCGGAGGCCGCGATTGAGTTACCTTCGCCGAAACACGCGTTTCCGTACTCGTTGTTTCATGACAAATGAACACCCTGATTCATGCTAGTTTTGTACTATCATGCACATTATCTTGCATTCTCATGGGCATACTCACATTGTCATGTACATTTCTTGATATTTGTATACCTCTGTGTTTGAGCATGCGTTGTCACGCATGTTCCATTTTTGCATTGCGATGCATACACTCACCGGCACTGCGTGTGTCGAACTTTCGAAATCACATTGAATACATGTTGTTAGCATATTGTGCTTGTTGCAATTTCTCTCTTTTGCAGGCACGATATTGTATGTACGGTTCAATTGAGGCTGGTGCGACCAGACGAATCGCGCAGGTATCGTATCTTCTCCGTGTGGGACGTGGCGGGGATTGAATAATCCTCCGCATTCTTAACTGCATGAAATGTAGTTGGTGCTTTGCATTCTTGCTTAAAACTGTTGCATCTATTTGCGAATACTTGCTTCATTACAGCTTGCTGCATTTGCATGATCATTGGGTTACCTTCGGCTTCTTGCATATCATTTGCATTTTGCCCCCTGCCTGCGGGCATGCCTGCAGGCACATCTTTGTCTATCTTGTATGTTTGTCTGAGTCTTCGGCCTTGTCAAAAATGGGTCGTCTCTGGGCTTTGACATTCACTCCCGTCACTTGTGACTTCCGAGTTCTGTCAAAGAGGGGCAACTGTAGACACCCCATTTTTGACCGACCTTAAGACTTAGACGTCACCGATGGAGCGCTCGGTGATGTTGCATAATGTGCTCATTCAGAAGTTTCAGAGTCGCGGCCGTGAGCCCTACCTCCGGACTTCCGAACCCTTTTCTGTGCCTTGTCTCGGTTTGCGAGCCAGACTCAGTTTTCTCTGTTTCTTTTCCTGAGGGGAGGGAGAGGTCCCGTAGACCATCTCTCAATGTTCGCAGGCTACATTTGGTGGCCGTAGGCCATTTTTCCCATTTCGGAGTCCGGTTCCCGATTTTCGGAGCCGTCAGGCCGTGTGCCTCGGTTCGGGACCGCTTAACCATCTCCTGTTGCTCTGATTTTTGGCATACATCTTATTTCATCCCTTTTGAGGGACACTGGGGTCTGAGAAACCCACTTCGAGGCTGAATGCCACTTTCGGTGCTTAACAGCCCATTTTCGGGACCCCGAACTGCGTATTTTGGCCCCGGAACGTTCGTTTTGCAACGGTTTTCGTTCATTTTTGGCAGGTACCTCTGTTTTATCACGAGGAAGGTCACTAAAGGGTGGGAGGCCAGCAATTGTTGCAGCAGCCAGTTATCTCTCCTCCGGAGCCTCCCGGCGCCCGTTTTTCGCACTTCCGGGCTAATGTTGAACACCCTAGGGGTAGTGTTGCCAACTTTCAACCACATATCTGTGATCTACACATCTGGGAGGCCCCTAAAAGTTGGTGGCCGGCCATTAAGGTCACCTGACCCTTTTGACCCCTTTCTTCCGGGCTAATGTTGAACCCCTTGGACCTTTTTTCTTGAACTTTCAACCACATATCTGTGATGTACACACCTGAGAGGCCCCTAAACGTTCATGGCCGGCCAGTAATTCAACTTGACCCTTTTGACCCCCTCTTTCCGAGCCAATGTTGAACCCCTTGGACCCACTTTCTTGGACTTTTAACCACATGGTTGTGTTGTACACACATAGGGGTGCCTCTCCAGTAGCTGGCCGGCCAGAAAATCACATTGACCCTTTTGACCCCTAGCCGGCCGGCTAGGGGGTGTGGCCGGCCGGCCACCTCCAGCAAAAGTAATGGGTCGGCCTGCTTCCTTGCACTGTGCACTTTACAGCTGTGGGGCAATATCCCCCAGATATTATCTGTATCCGGGGGATAGTTTGTGGGGGAGTTTTACTCTCCTTTTCCCCCACCTTTACACCCCCTTTTGGACCCTTATAACCAGCTGGTAGCCTCCTTTGTTAGAGTTAGAAAAACTCTCCTTCAAGCTTTCATAGCCAACTCCATCTTCTTCCTTCTCAATTCTTGAAAAAACCCTAAGTCCCTAACCATCATTCCTTCTACACCACCAAGCTCTACCACCACCATCTCATTTCCAGCAACAAGGAAGGATTCTTGAAGGCTAAAGAAGCTGCAAATCCATCCAAGAAGCAACAAAAGTTTGAATCTTCAAGGGTAAGTAACACTTTTACCCTTTTGACCCTTTTTCTTGATCTATTTCTAAGCCCCACTTGCTTTTTGTTTCAAGCTCCGGCCCTAACTGAAAAGGGCCATATTTTGAGCTCATCTTCACTTCTCATTAAGGGATCAACCCTGTTTGAGCCCTCCATAATACACTTGCTTCATTGATCATCTTGTATGTCATGATTTTGCATGCTATTTTTGGCCCATGACCAATTTATTTTCGAGCATGTTGTAAACTGATATTAGGCTTATTTTGAGTCCCTCTTCAACATTGAGGAAGGGCTCAACATTGTTTGGTGCCTCCATGTGTCACTTGTAGTTATATCCCTTATTTGGCCCCATTTTTGCATAAATTGATAGCCCTCTTTGCTTCTGTTTTTGGACCTTGGTCCGAACTGAAAGTGGCCTTGTTTTGGCCTATAATTCATGTTTCATTAACACTTTTTTTCTGTTTGGTGATTATTTTGTATACTTCATGTTTTAGCACCTTTTGAGCCTCATTTTGCATCACATTTTTAGCATGTTTGTATACTGATTTTGAGGTTGCCATATACTGTAAATGTTCATATTTTTGGTCCATCTTAAATGTTGTAGAAGTAAATTTTTCAGTTTGGGTTTTTCTTATATCACTTGCTTCATTACCCCTCTTTTGGCCCCTATTCTTGCATGCCATTTTTCCCTTACCCATGCTTGCTGTTTGGCCATGTTTATAACTGTGAAAGTGCATCTCTTGGGACTGTCTAGCTTCTGTCTTTGCATTGCATGTCCATATTGTGCGTGTTTGGCATGGCTACAGGCCATTTCGGGTGCCTAATGTTGCATTTCGGGACAATTCCTTGCATTTGGTATTATTTCGCTTCATTTCGGGACTGTTTTCCCCCATATTTTGTTGCTGAAATTCTGTTAGAATGATCGCCATCCATTTCATGTCATTTCATCACATTTTTGCACCGCCTCGGTTTGCGTACCCGTGTGCACGCATTTCGAGGCACTCCGTTTTTATCCGCTGGCATCCCATGTGAGTGTGGCTGAGGCTTGCTCATGTTGGTATAAGCCCATTTGTCATTTCCATGTCATTTCATCACATTTTTGCACCGCCTCGGTTTGCGTGCCTGTGTGCATGTATTTCGAGACACATATCATCGCCTCGGTTTGCGTGCCCGCGTGCACGCATTTCGAGACACATATCATCGCCTTGGTTTGCGTGCCCGCGTGCACGCATTTCGAGACACATATCATTTTCTCGATTTGCGCGCCCGTGTGCACGCACTTCGAGGCATTTCATTTTCATTGCATTCTGCCATTTTCTCGGTTTGTGTGCCCGTGAGCACGCATTTCGAGGCATCTCATTTTCATAGCATTCCGTGTATGTTAGGATTATATCTTAGTTGCATTTCATGCATATCATGCATATTGCATCGTGTCCGGAATAGGAGTTAGTCCGGGCACGGGAAACGAGGTACATTTCGTACTCCGAGTGACGGAATGTGTCTCAATTCCCCAGTCACCGACACTCCGGATTATCCATGATGGAATTAGGTTTTAGCTGTAGTTTCATGTGCATTCATCCTATATTGAGTTGTGCATTTCGACTCCTCGGCCATCATGCCTCGGTATGCGTGATTGGTGGCACAAGGATCGAGACATGCATATATTTGTGTAAATACATTGCTATGCCCCTTTCCTGCTCTCTGTTGCAGCAAAACGCAGAATCAACGACTTTTTGGGACTTGGCACGCATTTCAAAAACAGGTGTAAACAGAGGCTAATTGGGGCATGCCGGTGGATTTCCGCGCAAGACAACCTGGACATGCATCATCCATCAGAAGCAAGGCGGTCCCTGGCTTGCACGCCAGTTTTATTTGCTTTCTTAGTTAATTCTTTAATTAATTAGGATTTTGTAATATTTCGGACTGTAATATTCTTTTATTCGGGACTGTAATATTTGGACTGTACATTTATTCGGACCCTCCGAGTGAGGGCACAACTGTAATAAGTGTGTGTGAGTGTGATGTATGTCTTCCAACCCCACGTCTTTCTCCCTTTTATTTATCCGCTTTTGATGGTTAGATTAGGGCATATTCCAATTAGCATACAGTATGACAGCATGTTTGCATTCATTCATCTGTATTGCATGCACCGGGCTCGGCGCACCATACTAACTGCATCGTACTTTCAATTCCAAATTGAATACATGGTAGTTGTAGCATTTCATATACCATCTTAGAATAGCTGAGCCTGCTATAGTTGCATTTTGCATGTGTTGCATTAGGCATTTCTGTATACTTAGGATCATGCATGATTTCTAATACAGTTTTTGTTTTGGCTTGGAGTACCCGGTAAGTTTTATGCTTTAGCATCCTTGCATACGTGTGAGTGTTGCCATGAATAGCATGCTTACCATGAGGCTATGTGCTTACATGATTTAACTGCCTGAATGCCTGTGGGTGGAGGCTGTGTTATCTGAATTGGAGTAAATCATCAAATGTTTCAAGCTTACCTGCGGGTAGCAAACCATTTTCAAAAACAAGCATGAAATGTTTTGTTCCAATTCGAGTGACCCGGTCTATACTTGTATGCTGTGCGCATCACATAGGAACCTAGGCTAATAACCGGTATAAGAACTCACAAAGTTTTCAAAAATTGATATCATGGTTAGTAGAGGCCGGTCTATGACCGGGCGAGCGGGGGTGCTCACGAAGTGACCTTCCCCAATCGTACCAAAGTTCCCGAGCCGAGGCAACTTTGGTGATGACGGACACGTGGCCTTTTGGCACCGAGTCAGGGTTTCCTAAATTTCCCAAAATAAAATATTTAGGTGGCGACTCTGTATCTGGCAAAGCAGTCCATGTTTGGCACTTCTTTCAAAAATCAGTTTTCCTAAAAACGATTTGCCAGATTTGGACTCTTTGGTTCAGACTTAGAACCGTGACTGCGAAAGTCGAGTCCGAGCTGTAGCGAGGTCCCCCGCGGGCTTGTTACACATATAGCCCTTGTACTTATTTGTATGAATTCAAGAGTTGTCTCACACGGATTCTAGTGGTGACTCACATCGTAGCACTTAGTTTCGTGTAGCACTTTGTTTCATATCATAACAACTTATATGGAATGGGCATAGGCCTCATAACTTTCACATATGTATGGACTCAAGAGGTAGCTCGTACGGATTCTAGAGGTAGCTCGCACTGCAGCACTTAGTTCCGTACAGCACTTTGCTCCATACCAGAAACACAGGATGGCCTTTGGCCTAATAGATCATGCAGAATGGCCATAGGCCCATATTGGCTTTAAGCCTAGTTCATATATGGATGGATTCAAGAGGTGTCTCACATGGACTCTAGAGGTTGCTCACAACATAGCACTTAGTTCCAAGTAGCACTATGTTCCATCCTAGGAATTAATAGGTTTTACAGACCAAACCATACATATCATGTCATGCCAGAAACGAAAACAAATTCATACATACGCATTCTGCTTGAATCATAAATAGCAATCCGAATTCATACTTGACTATGCTTGGCATTTCAATAGCGCTAACAAATCAATATAACGCATACTTGTTAGTTCTATATTGGAGTCCCCCGGTACTGAGAACTTGTAATATACATGAACTTGTAACATATGTAAACTTGTAACATAAACATACTTAAACTTGTAACAGACGTAAACTTGTAACATACGTGACCCACTATATTATTACCCCCGGGTAAGGGCCTTGTGCTAAGGATGCCTTGAATACCTTTATCTAAATGGACGATCATTCAGTGATTCAAAACGTACATGTTAGAATATAAGGCATTTCTTGTCATATCACGTTATTATTGTATGCTTAACAAAGATAGAATAATTCACATTTTCATGGGGGTCACACACTAATGTTAAACTTTTGCACTTATGTCGTGGTTTCTAAATAACTTCCAATTCACATGAATACACATAGCCTCCCAATTATTCTGATTCTTCGAAGGTGTCTACACTTAATAACCTATAATTGATTGGCCTGTGGCCTATGAACAACAAAACAGTAGGCTCTCATCTTTACTCAAAATTCGTTTTTCAAGAAAGAACATAATTCCTTTTTATTCATTAAGAAATGACGTAGTTCACTTGATCTATTAATCAGTAGCATATAGAAGCATACACCTTTGTTTGATCGTTCATATATGTTAACATAGTTGACTTGTAATTAACAGAGTACTAATGGTAACCGTTACATCATTCATATGAGTTAACATCGTTAACTTAAGTCTAACAGGACATTCCTAATAATTATTAACAAAAGGTAAGCACATTGTACAGATTGAATGATATCAGAGATACGTGAATACCATGGTTCCATAGTGCTTATACATACCCTTGGTTCGTCATGAATCTCTATAGCTATCTTGCAAATAACATTAGTATTCTTTATCAACAGTAAATAAAATGTACTGCGGAATAATGCCTTTAGATTTTCCAATCAACATATTGTTAACATAGCTACTTACAAGGTACAGAATGTTAACATTAAGAATCATTAACGATAATTGAACGTACGACTACCGTACTACTACTCACAGTGCTACAACGGAGTGCTTGTCCCTCCTGAAATGTGCCCTGCACACATACATAACTTAGACATTAGTTCTTTTTCTTTCTTAATTCATTTCCTGCATAATTTCACTTCGAACGAATTTACAGGCATCTTAGGAACTTCAAACATGAATTTCAAAAATACCAGAGGGTTAAGCACGCAAAACAGAGTAAACGAATTTTTGCAGTTTGGGCCGCACGTGCGGCAGTGCTTCCCGCATGTGCGGCAGTGAACCCCACACGTGCGGCGATCTGGACAGAAAACAGTTCCAAGCTTCAACAAAGCTTAGTTTTTGGGGAGTATTCTTGAGGCTCAAAATAGATATTTTAATTGTTAAAACATAGGTCAACCATCATGTAAATAGGAGCTATAACATAAATCAATCTTCATACAATGTGGACCTTTGATCTTAACTCACAACACAACTTAACTTCATAACATTCCCATATTCACATACATAGACATATATACCCATATGATCATTTAGCTACATGAGCTCAAGAAACATGATTCTAATTAATCATTCAACACATACTTGTTCCATAAAATAAACCCTAACTTGTATAACCTAAAGAACTTTCTACTTAATTATCAAAGAGAGGCACCAAGTAGAATGAATTACACATACCTTACATTAAAATCTTTATAACCCCTTTAATTCCTCAATTTTCTTCCTTGATGAACTCCCTCACAAACCCTCCTCCTCTCTAATTCTCTCCCTCTCAGAAAATATTGATATAAGGGTCCCAAGTCAAAGAGCTAGCATATGCACACATAAATATAATATAAAAGAAAAAGTTGAATAGGACAAAAATCAATCGTTTATGCATCCCAAATTGAAATTTCACAAAAACAATTAATATTACTTAAAAAATATGCTGATCACATATATAAAATCAATTTCAGATAATTAAGCCCCTAAGGCTTCCAATTTCTGCTTCAAACATTCTACATGTAATAGATACTTTTCTTGTTCAACAGATAGATATCCTTAAACATGGGATTCACTTACTTAACCGTAATTCCATTTGGAATTTCACAATAAGAATATAAATATACAGAATAAGGGAACTGAAAGTATACCAGAATCATAAATGAGGGTTGGGTTATTACAAGAAGAGTGCTACTAAAAGAGTATAATGCAGACACCAAGAAAGCACTAGAACCTGCAGATGCACTAACCTAAACTTGATATTCCACACTCTCATAACTCAGAGGAGGTACTGAGGATAAGATATCAATCAATCTAGCTTCTTCAGCCAATTCCCAAGCATACAACACTCTTCTATAGAGAAAATTCCAAACACCTGGGCTGGATTTTCTGACACAAAAATGATGAAGAGAACTTTCCTTATTAGTAGAAAGATTGTAAAGAAGAGGGAATCCAGTCTTGAAAGAAGAGGCTTCACACCACCTATCATGCCAAAATTTGATTCTATTCCCATCCCCTACTTTCATTTGACAGCTATCCAAATATAAATTAAAGATATTCCTACTATGAGCCCCAATGGAGATAACATCATTTCACAATCTAGAATGCTTATAAGAGGACCTCACTGGAGGATGCCAACATTCTTCCTCAATTTTTTATTTACTGCAAATAGCTCTCCTCCAGAGTGCATTGATTTGATTTCCAAATTTCCACCACCATTTGAGTAGTAAACATGCATTCACATCCCTAATCCTTTTGATGGTGAAACCCCCTCGATCGACACTCTTTGTTACCTCCACCCATTTCACCAGATGAACTTTCATTTTTAGATCATTTCCACTCCACAAGAACACTGCTTCAATCTTCTCAAATTCTCTTACCATACCTTTAGGCATCTTAAATAAAGAAAGGTAATACACAGGTAAACTAGATAATGCTGACTTGATCAAAGTTAGTCTACCTGCAAAGGATAACAATTTTCTCTTCCACTCTGCAAGCCTAGATCTGATTTTGTCAAGAGTAGGTTTCCAAGTTGATTTTCTACTTGGATTAGCTCCTAGAGTCAGCCCTAGAAATTTCAAAGGAAGGCCATGCACCTTACAATTAAGTAAATTTGAAAAAGAGAGTAGCAGCACGTTAACCACACCAACACCACACACGACACTTTTGTGATAGTTGATTCTAAGACCAGAGAGAAATTGAAATCATTTAAGAACTCTTTTGACAAGTACCAACTGGTCCCAATCTGTTTCATAGAAGAGAGCTGAGTCGTCAGCAACTTGGAGATATGATATAAGAACCTCATTGGCCCCAACTTTCACTCATTTAAGAATGCCAAGACTAAGTGCTTTGTTCAAAAGAATGTTGAGCCCTTCTGTTACTATATTAAACAGTAATGGTGAGAGTAGATCACCCTGCCTAAGGCCTCTTTGGGGTGAGAACTCCTTAGTTGGTGATCCATTCATAAGAATGGAGATTCTAGCTGTAGACACACAAGTTTTTATCCAAGAGATCCATTTAGTCCCAAAACCAAAGATGGACATCATAGAGAATAAGAATTCCCAGTTTATAAAATCAAAAACTTTCTCAAAATCCAACTTTATAATCAATCCTTGTTTCGAGGTCTTCTTCCATCCATCCACCACTTCGTTAGCAATGGACACCCTATCTAGGATATTTCTCCCTCTTAGAAAAGCAGTTTGAGTTTCACCAATAATTGAGGGTAGCACTAGCTTCAATGAACGTATTAGAACTTTTGCCAAAATTTTGTAGAGAGAACCCACAAGACTAATAGGTCTATAGTCTATTAGGCCAATGGGATTTTCCATCTTAGGGATGAAAGTACTATTGATGCCATAAGTGAGCTTGCTGTAAGTGTGAAAATCTTTAAAAAATTGCATGATCTCTTGCTTCATGACCTTCCAAAATTTCTGGTAACACAACAGGTTAAATCCACCAGGGCCTGATGCTTTGTTTTTATTGCATTATTTAATTGTTGTCAATACATTTGATTCACTGAAATCTGGTACAAGATGATGAGAAACATAGCTTGCCTCAATTGATTTGAACTCCCCTCCCAAGACAGGCCTTTTTACCCAATTTTCAGTGAATTGAATCTTAAAGTGTAAAAAAACCTCATGCTTGACCCTACTGGGTTCCTCATAAGAGACACCATTAGCTGTAATAGAGTTGTTCGTGTTTCTACTCTGTCTAGTGCTAGCAAAAACATGGAAAAACCTAGTGTTTTTGTCCTCATTTAGAGTCCAATTCAATCTGGATTGTTGATGCCATAACCACTCCATCATTTTATTGAGCTTCCATACTTCACTTCTAACCACTCTTCTTCTTTCCTTTTTTGAATCAAGCAATACTCTTTCCTCTGCAATTAATGATATCTATTGCATGCAACTCCTCTTCTGAAGCCTTGAGTTTTGATGAGACATTACGAAACACCTTAATATTCTATTTTTTTTTTAATTCCAACTTTAGATGATTTAATTTTTGTAAATGTATGAACCTAATGCAACCAACAAAAGTAGTGTTGTTCCAAGAGTTAACAAAAAACTGAGAAAATTTGGGGTGCAGAGTCCAAGCATTGATAAACCTGAAAGGTCTGGGGCCTCAATCTCTTTCTTCCTCTATCAACAACACAAAGGGTAGTGATCTAAAATTGATCTGGGCAGTCCCCAAAGCTTCATTTTGAAATTAATAAACCACTCATCATTGAGCAAGACTATTCATTCTGCTCCATTTCTCTATTTCCTGGGCATTACACCAAGTGTATTTTCTTCCAAAAAAGAGGTAGATCATTGAGTTCACGTTTCTCAATAAACTCATTAAGTTGTTTCAACTCCCTGTCCCTTCTGGAGCATCCTACCCTCTCATCCATGTCCTAATTTCATTGAAATCACCACCCAAGCACCAAGGTTTGGGGAATAAAACCTTGAGCTTTAGCAGATTGTCCCAAAGAGTGGATCTGATATTGACATCATTTGGTGCATATATGTTAAACAATACACAATCAAATGAGTTATATAATGTACCTGAAAGTAAAATGTACCTCCTATTGCAGCAGCAACCAGAAGGACGGAATACATTTGGGTCCCAAATGCATAATAACCTTCCAATAGTTCCTTCAGGATCCACAGAGATATACTCCATTTTCCTACTCCCCCAAAGCCCTCTAATAACATTATTAGAAACCAATGCTTTCTTGATCTCTTGAAAAAAAGCAACATCAATATGTCTATCCTTTAATAGCTTCTTGATTCTACCTTTCTTCTCAGGCTTTCCCAAACCCTTAATATTCTAAGACAATAGCTTCATGGAGGAACAATTGAGACACTCAGAGTCTCTTGATTACCTTTTTGCCTTCCCCTCTTTGTTGATTCTCTCTTTGTCCTTTAGCTCTAGATCAATAATCTTGTTCAGAACTTCATCTTCTTTCCTATTGTAGTTGATACCAAGAGTTTTCCCCAATTGGATAGTGGTTGTAGCTTCTTTAAGGAGATAATTGTTCTAACTTGTATCACTCTTAGACAGATCTGAGTGTGCAATAGTAACCACTGCTGGTCTGTAGATGACAGATTTAGAGGTGTCCTTATTGACTAGTGTAGCTTTGTGCACATAGAGTCTAGCAAAACTAGTAAACCCCTCTAGCTGAGCCTTTTTTTTTCTCTCTCTCTTTTTTCTTCTCATTCCACAGTGGTTTTAAGATAGTAGTAGGTTGCCTAACTTGGCCTAAATGATTAGGCTCAAAATGCCCTTCCCATTTGGACCTTCATTGAATAGTGGCCTAGAAGAGTGCATATAAGAGTGACACAAGGCCAAAATTCCATTGCTTCTAGGCTTGATATCACTAGGCTCATTGGGCTTATTAAAAGGACCAGAAGTTAAGTTCTTACTTGTTGATTGGGCCAAATCCACTTCAAGATTGATGCTAGGCCCAAGTCCATCTCTAGGTCCACTAAAGCTTCTAATAAAACTAGGTGTAAAGACTTGCTTAATACACCTCTGATTGTCATCATTACTTTTAGGTCTGTGCATTGTCTTCTCCATAATTTCCTCTACGCATGCTCCCTTATCTTTGCTGCATCCTCTATCCCACTTTGTCTCCTCAACTACTATGTTTACCTCCTCTCTCATGTGACAGTCAATAGGCTCCTTCCTTTGTTCTACCACATTAGTACATGCTAGCACAGCACTAATCATGTCACACCCTACGACCACCTCATCATAATCTTCCTTTTCCCTACAACACTCCTCTGGGAAATTTCCTTCCTCTTCGCTGTAACAGATTTTGTTGGAGCTGCAATCTGCCATGCCATTGTGTTTCCTATTACTAAGGTCTGCTAGATGATATTCACACACAAAAATGAGATGTAGTTTACCTTTACACTAAAAAATTATAGTTTTGTTAATAAGCTCCATACATGTTGTAACCATTCTGATTTTGGTATGGGAGAAAAACTTTGGTTGACAAAAATCTCCATCCAAGTTGAAGGCAGTAGCCCATATGCTTCCAATGTTGTTGAGTGTGTTCCTATTCTAGAGATTTAAGGGTATGTGTAGACACCCCATTTTTGACGGCCCTTACTACTTGGACGTCCTCGCATTCACACCCGATGATTAGTTTATATGCTCACCAAGTGCTCAAAGTCCTTAGCGGAATGCCACAACTTTGAGCCTTTCAAACCCTGTACCATTGTTGTCCCAACTTTGGACCAAGCCTAGATTTTCCAGCCTGCAGCCTCTGGTGGCTTGCTGGCCATCACTTTTGGGTTGCCGGCCATCACTTTTGGGCTGCTGGTCACTGATGTGGTTTGCCGGCCACCAGTATATTTTACAGATATTTTATGCTAGTTGTGCCAGCTATTTGCACAGATGCATGCATCTTCACCCATGTGTAGGGTTGGATGTTTTTAAGGGAATTGCTTAGTTCTTTATATATAGAAGACCTCTTATATTGTTTTGAAGCTTAGAAAATTTTGAGTTCAAAAATTTTCCTCTCTCTCAACAATTCTCTCTCTCTCTCTCTACTAAATCTCTACACTTTTGCTTACAATTCGTCAACCTTTGCCTATACACCTTTAACCAAATCTCTCCACCTTTGAGCTGAGGTACTTTTGAGCTTGGTTTGAGCTCTAGAGAGTGTGTTTACTTGGTTTTGTTGCTTGGAATAGCTTCTTATCTTCAAGAGGTATAAGACTTTGCTTGTAGCTTTGTTTTATTTGCTGTTATTCCTACTGTTTTTCCTTTATTTTGGGCTGTCAAAACTCCATATTTTTTGGGTTGAAGCCTGGGTTTAAGGCCATTAAAAGTTGAGGGGTTGATAGCCCTTCTTTGTACCTTGTTTTGGAAGCCTTTGCCCTTGTGTTTCCCACCCTTTTACTATCTTTTTCCAAGCTTTTAAACACTGATTTTCAGAGCTTTTTCAGTGGCCAAAATCATGTTTTGAAGTCCAAATTTAGATGGGTTAGCCTCCCCTCCATGTGTCTTGCTTACTAGACTAGTTGGTGCCATGTTTTAGCATATTCCTCTTGCTATTTTTAGCTCAATTCTAGCATGTTTTGGGACTTATTTTAGCCTATTTTAGCACTGTTTTGAGCTGTTAGTTGCATTTGGGCTTTGTTTTTCATGCTTCTAGTGTAATAGTCCTCATAAGCTTGATGTTTTAGGTCTTAGACATCACTTATTATAGTTAATAGCACTTATTTTGGGCTTTTGATACTTCATTTCAGCATTAATAATCTCTGCAACCTCCCTCCATTCTTGACTTTTTATTTTTCTTTGAAAGTGGTTTCAAGTCACTTGTTTGTCCAAGTATGAAATTGAGGTTTCATACTTAATGGTTTAATCCCTTAGGGGATTCATTACCAACGGTATGATGCTTCTTTCATACCCAAAACAACTTATGTTTTGAGCTCTTTTTCCATTAGAGGACTTTAATTCACCATTGGACTTAATTGGATTAAAGAATGGTTGGTAAATTAAAATGAGTAACTAAAACTTGGTACTAAAAGTGAGAAAGATAATAATTTGGTTGTGTTCAATCGGACGTTACTTGAACACATGGATGCTTGAACCATTTTGTACTTGTTAGTGATGAAATGATTCAAGTCTCCAAGGTCAACTTCTTCCCTTGATCACTCATGAAAGGGAGGAGGTTTGTGTCTTGTTTTGCATTTATTGAAATTGCACATCTTTAGTCACAAGCCATCATGCAATAAAATTGCTTGAATTGGTGGTTTGTGGCTTAAGTACACCACTCTTTTGATTTGTTCATGAAAAGGAGGGGAAATTTGTGCAAACAAACCCTGGAAATACCCTATTTATGCTCTGTTTGTCCTCTATTGTAGCAAGATGAATTTGTGTAGTAGTGTCTGGCAAGCCACTTTCCATGGCTGGTAGGTGGCCAGTTGACCACCATCCATGGCCAACTGCTGGCCGGCAGTCTTTACCAGTGGTCGGCCAGCCACTGATGCAAAATTTGGCAGAGTGTTCTTCAAGCAAAGCAGAGTTATTCTGGAAGTGGGCAACAATGTTAGTGTTCTATTGTGCAACAGAGGCTCTTCGGAAGCAAAACAGTGGCTTTTCGGGTGGAAACCGAGCACGTGCATAAGCATCCTTCGCATACCGAGCTTATTTAAGTTTAAATACTTAGCTTAGTTATTTGTTGTAACTAATTAGTTGTAGCTAATTAATGTTGATATGTGTTATAACTGATTAATTTCGTTTTGTAATTAGTTAGTTAACTAGAATGGTTAGTTGATTCATTTTTTATAATAATTAGTTAAGTAGTTTTAGCTAGTTATTCATTTCGGTTTGTAATAGTTAGCTTAATTAGCTTAGCTTTAATTAGTTATCTAGTTAGCTTAATTCATTCGGACTCTCCTTTGTGAGAGCGAAATGATGTAATAATGTGTATTTCTTCCAACCCCACGTCTTTCTCCCTTTTATTTAACTACTTATGATGGTTAGTTTAGGGACATCATGTTTTGTTTAGCATACTTCATGTTTGCATCCATTTGTATTGCATGCACCAAGGCTCAGTTCATCATTCTAACTGCATTGTTAGTTTAATACATTCTTTGAATACGTGCTTAGACCGCATGTTATTTAGTTGTTTTATATGCCATGTTTAGTAGTCGAGCTTAGTAATTGCATATCACTTGCGTTGCATTAGTCATATCACATAGTTAGGAATCATGTATTTTTTCTAACTCTTTTGTTTATTTTGGTTTGGAGTACTAGGTGAGTCTTTACTTCGCTTTAGCATATTGAGTGTGAGTGTTGCCATGTTTAGCATGCTTGCCATGAGGCTAATTGCTTAAGTGATAAACTGCTTGAGTGCCTGTAGATAAAGGCATATTGATTGAATTGGAATAATTTGAGTAATGTTTATAAGCGATCACTTTCCAAGTGATACATATTTGAAACAATTTTCAAAACAAACATGAATCAAATGTTCCAATTCTTACATTGTTAGTCTATACTTGTGTGTGTGCATCACATAGTAATGCTAGCCTAAAAACCGGAACAGGAGCATATAATGTAAATAAAAATCATATCATGATTAATAGAGGCCAATCTTTGATTGGGCGTGTGGGGGTGCTCAAATGTATTCATGACCTTCCCCTCTTGTACCTAAGTTCCTGAGCTGAGACAATCTTGGTGATGACGGACACGTGGCCTTTGGCACGAGTCATGGGTTTCCTAGATTTCCTAAAAATATTTAGGTGGCGACTTTGTATCTGGCAAAGCAGTTCATTTTTAGCAATTTGCCAGATTTGGACTCTTTGGTGTTTATCAATTTCACATTGCACTTGTGAGATTAGATTCAGAACTGCGGGAGTCCAAACTGCAAGGTTTATATTTTGAGCTTTTGAAAGGGAGCGCGAAAAAGGCGAGCTACAATTTCTGGCGACTTTTGCTGGAGATTTAGAGAACTTGACTCGAACTCATGATATGAACTTTTATCTACACTTATATGTTTCTTTGCATTTCGTTTGGATTGGCGCTTTTAAGTCACTATGTTTGCCATCTATTATTCCTAGACGGTTTGCTGGAGGCCTGCTTGAAAAGCTTGCCAAAAGGCTGACCGGTCACAGGCTCTGCCATGATGGGAACACAACCCTTGGATCTGGACTATCGCTGTACCGCTTGATCCTCTTTTCACTTCTCGGTGTTACGAGTGAGAGTCATATTAGGTAGTCTTGCCGAGGTACCTTTTTTGACCATTTGGCCTAGTTGCATATCAAAATCCATAGAGATTGTTCCAAACCAGGACAGGATGCTTACCCGAATGCAGGATTGCATGAAATCGCATTGTTTGAATAGTGAACCCTAGTTCTTGATGAAACTAGGACAAGGTAACCTTACCCCCTCATAGGGGTGTTTTGGATCTCACTTAACTGGTATGTGCTTTACAATGAAACCGTACAGGAACGTGCGTATCAGTTGCAAGTTGGGTATCAGTTTTGGGGGCAGAATTTAGTGTTGAGTGCAGTCCTATAGTTTTGATTACATTTGTGTGTTGTTAACATTTGAGCTGAGGTGCTGTGCAGTTTCTAATTTTTTCTTTCTTTTTGCTTTATTTCTTTTTGCTAGGTAGTATAACATCATTGCTTCGGACAATTTGAATATCCCTCGAGCACTCTGGACTCGTGTCAGGAAGCTTTGCAGATCCAGAGATCTTTTTAGAGGATAGCCTTTGTTTGTTTTGCTCCCACCAGTTACTAGACAGATAAGAGTTAGGCATAATTCACCAGTCCAACGATCACCTGTACCTAGTCAGGCTCAATCTTCTATATCCAATACAGTACGAGATTATTTACCTATTCCAGTGGCACAATACCCCCTGGTTAGCATGGAGGACTTGATTCACCACCTTTAGCAAACAGTTAAAACCATACAGCAAGACGTTGCTCGTCAAGTCGAGGTTATAACACGTCATGCTGAGGTCACAGCATGTCAAGTTGAGGTCATAAATAGGTTGCAACAACAACAACCACAGCCGGTAGCAGCTTCGGCATCTTATGCACCTCCTACGGGTATTTCAGCACCCGGAGCCACACTCCATACTGCTAATGCCTAGGTTGAGAATCAAGGCAATCCGGTAGATCCCATCCCACCACAAGCCTCCAAGGCACTAGTACACCAAACTGAGGCTCCATTTGAATTTGAAGTTGACCCGACTGTACTTAAGGTCAACAAGCTGGAGGATCTTTTCAAGTGGGCACAGGGTGTTAACTCAATCCCGACATCAAAGACGGATATACTGACTTTACAGTAACCTTGTCAGACCGGTTCGAGGGCTCTGGAGATCCCATGGTTTATCTGTGGTTGTTCTCCGATATGTTACGGCCAATGGGCCCTACCAGACTTCAAAAGCTATCTCTTTTTGGCGGACCTTGTCTAGAATAGTAGCTATCTGGTATGCAAAGCTGGAGGATTTTGTGAAGCAGAGTTAAGAGGAAATGGCTGAGGCCTTTATTGTACAGTCCTTTTACAACACTCAAATCGAGGTGACAACTCGTGATCTCGAAGTAATGCACCAGGAACCAAAGGAGGGCTTCTCAGAATTCTTGACGAGGTGGAGGGCCAAGGCTTCAATGATGACTACACGACCTTCAGAGAAAGACCAGATAAGAATGGTAGTTCGTAATCAGCACGGGAAATTGTTACAGAAAATGATAGTCCTACCTTTGTTCACATTCACCAAGCCCCATGAGATATGAGTTCAGATTGAAGATGCTATGAAACAGGGGTTGATAACTGATGAGAAAGAGTAGGCCAAGAGGCCTTTTGTATGCAGTCCCAATGCAACCACTAGTGGTAGCACAACTGTGAGACCATCTGATGTGAGTGTTGTCACCACCACAACCAAGATCGCCAATCCTTTTGCCAGTACAACCCCACAAACTTCAAATAACCATGCCCGATCCCAAAGGACCTTTACTCCACCTACATGCCTTTATCCTAAGCCATGAGGGTGTTGATCAAAAAGGCCACCTCAAGTCGTTAGAGCCACGCCCACTACCTGATCCTCTCCTACCGAAACACAATCCAGCCAAGTACTGTGCGTTTCACCAGCAGCACAATCATGACACCGACCAATGCTTTAGGTTGCGTCATGAGATTCAAGACCTCATCGAAAACAAGGTGATTGCACCACCCCAAAAGCCAAATATGACTACCAACCCTCTCCCAGCCCATAATCAGGTTCCTCCACCTCACAATCTAAACCTAATCCATACACTGGCCCTCCCCTACGACTCCAGCGTATATATTACCCCTTCCCACCTACTCAAACTTGCAGTGTTAATCCCTGAAAGCACAGACTTGTGTATGATGGACACGTCCGTACTTAGACCTAAACCCATGGTGGTGATAGTGGTAGAAGAAGGGAAGTTGGCCTTAGAGGAGAGCATGAGTCTGCTGCCTAAATGCTCTGAGGACTTGTCTGATGGGGAGTATGATCCAAGCTGCTATATGTGCCAATTGACCAAGTCAAGCCAAAAGTGGTATTGCCAATAGCAGCAGAGATCAATTTGGTTAGGGAGGATGGCCCGAACCAAGGTTTGGATGATCTGGCGGAGCCAGAGGAGGACTTGACAATCTGCAGTTCTATGATGAACAAGATCAAGGGGATGTGCAGATTGACTGGTTTGATTTGAATGGGTTGACGGACAACTCTGGGTGGTTGAGTGATGAACCTAATAGGGAGGAGGGAATTGGAACAAAACCAGAAGAAAAGGAAGAAAGAATAATTGCAGTGGCTAGAATGGCTAATGAAAATGGGAAACAGCCAGAGAGCACCGACGTCGAGAAGTTAGCTCAAGAATTAGGCACTGTGAATACCGCGAATACAGAACAGGAGGCCACTTTGAAACAATTCGAACAAGAGAGGGTTCAAGACAAACATAAAGCTGGAAAAGCCCCAATACCCTGTGAGGGATATTTTTGATGTAAGAATGATTAGAATGGAGTCGGACAATTGTTTGTCAGTTACTGGAGGTGTATGGTGGGAGGATGATGATCTACATCTGGCCCACACTAATGAGGACGGGGATGAGTCCCTGTCAGACAACACATGGTACGCTGAGGAGATTGATCACATGACTAGCAGTGGGCGGTATTTCAAGCCACTACACTTAGACCAAGCTAAGGCCTCTGGGAAAGATAGAGAGGTTGAGAAGAAAAAAGAGAAGCAATTGGAGGAAGAGGTAGTGCTGAAACAACTGAAGAAAATCCAGGCCGATATCTTAATTTGAGGTTTGCTTATGGCCTTCCGAGCGCATCGACAGGCTGTATTATCATCAATGGACAAAGCCAAACTGTCCATTGACACCACCCCTGAACAGCTTGTGGGATTAGTTTTCCCAGGTGGTGCTACGCCAACCCTAACCTTTTCTGAGAAAGAACTGCTGCCAGAAGACTTAGCTCACAACAAGCCTTTGTACAAATCTATTGAGTGTAGAGAAAAATGGGTGCTAGTGGTGTTGGTCAATACTAGGTCAGCTATTAATGTCTGTCGTCTCGCACAACTTATGCCATTGGTCTGAAACCAGCAGATTTCGTACCCATAGCCCAAGTGATTCGGGCATATGATAATACTAGTAGGGAGGTAATGAGCACAATACAAATCCGAGTTCAGGTGGGCCTAGCTCAACAGGATGTCGAGTTCCACGTCTTGGATATGCCGGCCATTTTCAACCTACTACTAGGGAGGCCCTTTCTGCACCTTGTGAAAGTAGTCTCCTCTACGCTCCACCAAATGCTAAAATACCCTCACGGGAAGGGAGTGGCTATTGTGTTTGGGAATTAATCCATACATCCTCCGCTAGAGGTAATTACACCAGTGTTGGAGATCGTTCATGGTGAGAAGAATGTATTCCTTTTAGGGGTTTACTTTGGTCGAGGCCCGAGTGGTGCAAAACATCTTGGCAGCAGATGAGGGCATGTATGCCAATGCCAAGTCTGTGTATTTCATGAACAAACTCCAACACGTGCCAGGAATGAGACTGGGAAAAAGTGGCCGGAAAGGCGTCACATCATTGGCCGATGTGCCACATAATCTGCATGCCTTTGGTCTTAGCTATATGCCCAACAAAGAGGATTGGGTCTAGAAAAGGGAAGAGATGGCAAGCAGAGCCAGAGCCAAGAAGATTGGGAAGCACTATGAGCTCGTTCATAGGCTGATCTGGGGAACGCTGAATGGTCACTTTGTTCGGAGGGAGAAGACTTCCCATTTTTTGTCTTTCCCGAGCCCTGGATAAATTCTATAAAGTAACATGTCCCCGGCTTCGAAATCTTCTTCAACCTGCAGTTGCAAGACAATGATGCTAAGGAAAAGACTGAACCAAGTGTTGAAGCTGAACGGAGTGTGGAAAGTGACTCGGACGACAACAAGCTTGGAATAGGGGCAGCACTGGCATGTTTCCTTTTAGATTCTCCGGTGGACTAAGAGAGCTTGGAGGATAACCTGACCATCTCCATGATCGAGGACCAATCGGGTGTGAACCCATCTAGCAACATTTTGGATGCATCTAAAGCGCCATCTCTCGTTTGGCAACTAGAGGAGGGCTACTTGTGGAGTCGAGTAGTAAGCTAGAATCTGATTCCACAGAGTCTGTGGAGTCAGAATTAGATTCCGGTTCTTCTGAGTCTGAGTCCAGTATTCCTGGGGGTGATAACCTGGATGCCAAGGTCTTGTCTAGGTCCTCTTTTTCTTTTGCTTTTGAGTCAGTTGTAACCGAAGAGCTGGATGAGCTGGACTTTATGAATGAGAATGCCACTGCTGATTCTGAGTGTTTCTCTGTGCCACTTGTTTATTGCATTGACCAAGATTTTTAGAAAATTTTGATTAATCAAGAGGAGGAGAGGTTTGCAAAACCTCTTGCTGATGAAATCATTGCTTTTAACATGGGTACTGAGAAGGATCCGCATTTGGTCTAGATCGGGTCCACGTTGTCTTTAGAGGAGCGCGAGCGCTTCGTCGCTTTATTAAAAGATTTCAAAGATATTTTCGCATGGTCCTATGAAGACATGCCTGGAATTGATCCTGAGATTGTACAGCATCGGATCCTTTTTAACCCCAAGGCTCGACCCGTCAAGCAGAAGTTGCAGAGAATACGTTCGGATTGGGCTTTGAAGATTAAGGAAGAAGTTATCAAACAGATTGAGGTAGGGTTCTTGCTTGTGTCTGAGTATCCAACGTGGTTGGCCAACATTGTTCCAGGGATCTGAATAAGGCTAGTCCAAAGGACGCCTTTCCCCTGCCGCATATTGATGAGTTGGTAGACTTCACTACGAGTCATGTGGTGCTCTCCTTCATGGATAGATTTTCTGGGTATAACCAGATTCTGATGGTGCTCGAGGACAGAGAGAAAATCGCCTTCACTACGCGGTGGGGTACCTATTGCTACGGGGTGAGGCCATTCGGGCTGAAGAATGCTAGGGCTACCTGCCAAAAGGTTGCAACCACAATTTTGCATGATATGATCCATAAAGAGGTTGAGGTGTATGTGGACGATATGATTGTCAAGTCCAAAGAAGGAGAGGGCTACTACATCATCTTGAAGAAATTCTTTCAACGGATCAGAGAACACAGACTGAGGTTGAATCCATAGAAGTGTACTTTTGGTGTAACAACAAGGAAAATGCTGGGTTTCTTGATCACATAGAGGGGCATAGAGGTAGATCCTTCCAAAATCAAGTCTATTCTAGAAATGCCACCACCATGGACTGAAAAGGAGGTGCGACGCTTTCTGGGTAAAGTGCAATTCATAAGACGGTTTATTTCTAAATTAACCTTGACTTGTGAGCCAATATTTGGTTTCTTGAAGAAACGAAAGAAATTTCGATGGGATGATCGAGATCAATTCGCTTTTAAGCAGATTAAGCAATACCTTCAAAATCCACCCGCGTTATCGCCACCAGAGCCGAGGAAGCCTTTGATTCTGTATCTGTCAGTAACAGACACCATAATGGGATGCATGCTTGCTCAGGAATCTAAGGATAGGGTGGAGAAAGCCATCTACTATTTGAGCAAGAAAATGCTGGATTATGAGAGCCGCTACACTCCGTTGGAGAAAGCTTACTTAGCCTTGGTATGGGTTATCAGGAAGTTGAGGCACTACTTGTTAGCTCACTCTGTAATTCTGGTTTCGAGATTAGATCCCAGCAAATATCTCTTTGAGAAACCAGCGCTTACGGGTATGCTAGCCCGTTAGTCGCTTCTTCTCTCCGAATTTGATATTAAGTATGTTACCCGCAAGTCGGTCAAGGGGAGAGCAGTAGTGGAGTTCCTGGAAGATCACCCAGTAAAAGGGGATGAAGTGGTAGAATATCTATTCCCAGATGAAGCCATTCTGCAAGTCGAGGAAGAGACCTGGATAATGTACTTTGACGGAGCATCCAATCAATACGGTTATGGGATAGGTGTGTTGCTGATAGCACCCGGCAATTCTCATATACCTTTACCCTTCAAACACTGGTTCAAGGTCTCTAACAACAAAGTAGAATATGAGGCGTGTATCGCTGGTTTAGAAGCCGCTTTGAAACTAGGGGCAAAAAGTTTGGATATTATCGGGGACTCAAACCTAGTTGTTTCTCAAGCAAATGGAAACTGGAAGGTTAAAGAAGAAAAGATGAAGATTTATCACCAGGCCTTGGACGTTCTGATTCCTAGGTTTGAAAAGCTGACATTCACGCATCTACTGAGAGAGAACAATAGGTTCGCTGATGCTTTATCAACTCTATCTTCTATGATAGACATCCCGCTCGGAGTCCGGATGCAACTGATCATTATTGAGCAGAGATACATGCCGGCCTATGACACTATCGCCGCAATAGATGAAATGCAAAATCAAAACCCTTGGTACTATGATATCTGGAACTTCTTGGAAAATGAGATGTATCCACCAGGGGCAAATGCCAAGGGCAAAAGGGCAATACGGCGAATAGCCATTCAATTTATCATCTGCGGAGGTAAACTATACAAAAGAGGTCATCTAGGAATACACAAGTTGTACGTCGAAGAAGAAGAGTCAAAGCGCCTGATAGAGGCTATCCATAGGGGAGAGTGCGGGGCACACATACAGAGTAATGCTGCCCCGAAAGATTCTCAGGCAAGGTTACTACTGGTCCACCATGGAGGAGGATTGTATTGGTTTTGTTCAGTGATGCAACAAATGCCAAACTCATGCTAATCGCATGAACATCCCACCGTCAAAACTGTACAACATGACTTCACCATGGCCTTTCTCAGTTTGGGGAATTGACGTCATTGGCGAGGTCACACCAAAAGGGACAAATGGGCATAAATACATTCTAGTGGCAAATGATTATTTCACGAAGTGGGTGGATGCTCAATTCTATGCAGTATTGAAAGCAGCGCATGTGGCTAAGTTCATCCGGAACAATATCATTTGCCGATATGACGTCCCAAAAGAGATCATTTCAGATAATGGCTTCTACTTCAAGAAAGAAGTGATAGACTTGTTGAAGAAATACAATGTGGCTTTCCATAAGTCATCTACAAATCGGCTGCAAAACAACGGAGCTGTTGAGGCCGCCAATAGGAACATCAAGCATATTTTGTAGAAGATGGTTGAAACCTACAGAGACTGGCTAGACAAATTGCCATTCGCACTTTGGGGCTACAGAACTTCAATCCGGACATCTACAGGGGCAACTCCTTATTCTCTTGTCTATAAGATGGAAGCTGTTTTGCCAATCGAAATAGAAGTCCCGTCGCTACGAGTTATGGCTGAGTGTCAAATAGCAGAGGTAGACTGGCAGCAGAGCAAGTTTGAAGAACTGATGTTGTTTGATAAAAGAAGGTGTAGACGTCCTCGAACGTCCCGGGAGGGAATCCCGTTTTGTTCATTTGGGCTTACTACAACTTAGACTCAAATGTCACGGTTCTTAATCTGATCTCGCAAAGTGCAATGCGAGATTGATAAATCACCAAAGCGTCCAAATCCAGCAAATCGTTTTGAAAAACAGATTTTTAGAAAGAAGTGTCAAACATGGACTGCTTTGCCAGATACAGAGTCGCCACCTAAATATTTTGTTTTGGGAGAATTTAGGAAACCCTGACTCGTGCCTAAGGCCACGTGTCCGTCATCACCAAAGTTGCCTCGGCTCAGGAACTTGGGTACGATTGGGGAAGGTCAGCTATGAGCACCCTCGCTCGCCCGATCAAAGATCGCCCTCCATGATAGCGAGTTTTGAAAACATTATGTGCTTTTATTCCGGTTATTAGCCTAGAATTACTATGTGATGCACACAGCAAAACAAGTATAGACTGGATTTCCTAAGTTGGAACAAAGTATCCCATATCCGTTTGTTTCGAAAATGGATTGAAGTTTGCTACTCGCAAGTAGGCTAAAACACGAGTTTCGACGAATTATTCCAACTCAAGCAACCCAACCTTCACCCACAGGCATTCAGGCAGGTATATCACATAAGCACATAGCCTCATGGTAAGCATGCTATCATGGCAGTCACTCACACACATGCAAGGACGCTAAAGCATAAATACTTATCGAGTACTCCAAGCCAAAACAGAAACTAGTTAGTAATCAATGCATGATCCTAGTTCATGTTAAGATGGCTAATGCAACACATGCAAAAATGCAACTAGGATGGGCTCGGCTATTCTAAACATGGCATATGAAATACAACAGATAACATGTATTCAACTTGGAATTGAAATACAATGCAGTTAGCATGATGCGCCGAGCCCGGTGCATGCAATACAGATGAATGATGCAAACATGCGAGCATAAGTATGCTAATTGAAACATGCCCTAAACTAACCATCAAAAGCTAGTAAATAAAAGAGAGAAAGACGTGGGGTTGAAAGACATACATTACACACACACACACACACACACACACACACACACACTTATTACACAATTGTGCCCTCTTTCGGAGGGTCCGAATAAATATTACACAACCAAAATGGATAATAACTCACAGCTAATTATTACACAATTCTAGCTAATTAACAAATCAACTAAGTAAGCAATAAACTAGCATGCAAACTATGTAGCATGGACTGCCTCGACTCTGTTTTGGATGACGATGGATACATGCATGCTCGAGTCGCCTTGTCGGGAAATCCATCGCGATGCCTCATCTCGCCTTTGTGTGCAATTGATTTCAGAAACTTGCAAGAAGCTCCAAGAGGCTGAAGCTCCACTCTGGGAAGTTGTGGGAGGGCTGCCGACCAGCCAATGGCATTGGAGACCACCTGCCGACCACCCTTTGTGGTGGAGACCAAAAAAGGTGGTCGGCCTGCTTGAAAACCTGGTCGGCCGACCACTTTCTGCCCCTGGATTCTGGTTTTCTGCAACACAAAGCAATAGGGAGGCATGGAAAGGTATTTTCAACAAATGTGTGCTTGACCACTCTCCCCGTCATAGCATAGGCTCTAGGGAGTGTAACCCTCGATCCTCGGACCACCAATCACGCACCTCAATGCATGATGGCCGATGAGTCGAATTGCACGACTCAATGGGACATGAATGCACATATAAGCAACTAAAACCAACAACTCCATCATGGATGGTCAAGAGTGTCGGCGACCGGGAATCGAGGCACGTTTCATCGCTTGAAGTATGAAACATTCCTCGTTTCCCGTGTTTAGACTAACTCCTATCCCAAACACAATACAACAAGTAGAATGGCAAGGCATGTACAAATGCTACTCTAGTATGCAATCCTAAATGTAATGCGACTAAGTGATGTAAACATGCAAAGGATGACATGTAAGCATGGAAATGGCATACACAATGCTATGAACTACACATGACATACTCAATGCACATGGACTAAACTATGGCATACACAGTGTACATGTGAAGACTAACAAACACAATGAGAAGAACAAGGCATGCTCAATGCAAAGATCAACTCATGCGACAACATGGACTATGTGGCGTACACAATGCAAGATGGACTTAAACCAAAGTGAATGGGCCTCGGCCACACCCAAATCAGTGGCCAAACATGATGAAATCAAAGCAACGAGACACACATAAGTATGCACAATGCAAGGGCTCGAACCTAAGGCATCAAACGCCACTCTAGCAAAGCATGGCAAGGGATGAAATATAGCATACAATCATACATTTTCCAGCTCTGAAATGATATGTAAGATGGTCTCGAATCATGCAAATATGTCACACAATGCATGCTAGATAGCTCGAATACTGAAACTAGTGAAGTGCGTTACACTAGAGGTATACAAAACAATGTACAAATGGAAAAACCAGCCCCAAATAGACCCTAGGCAGGTCCAAGACAGTGGGAAAATGGCCTAAGATGATGGCTCAAAATGCATAGAAATGAAGCTCATGCTAAGGCTCAAAATAAGGCATGCAAGCACAACTCTTAAACATATTGAAGGAGTGATGAACATGAGAATATGGCAACCTTATATGCTCTGAAAAATCATGCTTGATGATGCCAAAACATGTCAAGGGCCCAAACAACGCATGCTAGTGGACCCGATATGCAAAGCTAGTGAGCCTAAATTGAACTATGGCCATATACAACAATGCATGCATGACCCAAAACACTTCAAACAGAGCTAAGGCAGCCCAAAATATGAATAAAATTAGTTTGGATCACAGCCAAAATATGATAGGAAAAAGAGGGCCAAAACCTCATGCAATACAAGCTAGTGAACCATGATTTACACTACAATCATATGAAGCACATGAGAGGCCACCAAACCAGTCAAAAACATAATCATGGCATGTCAAATGAAGCCCAAAAACCCACTGAAACTTGACCAACGTATGCAAGATGACATGCCCCTTTGATAGGCTATAAAGAGGGTTGTTCTACACATGCAAGATGGACACCCAAAATGGCAAAAAGGGGTCTGGACAGAGCTTATGCAGGTCCTAAAACCCCCCAAAAATGGCCTGAAACATGGCTTGGAAGCATGCAAATAAGGGCTCCTTTGTTAGGCCAAATATGCTAGAAATCAAAACAAGGGGTGAGAGGGTCACCCCTCTCTGATTTTGGTGCTCAAAAACACATAATAACCACTGAAAATCCATTGGATTTCAGTGGTCAAAAGGGCCAAGAAAGCTCAACACAAAGGCCCTAATGCATGGCTCAAAACAAAGGGAAATGAAGCATGCAAGGGGGTAGATGACCCCCAACAAAAAAATGATCTTAAAAAAACATGTTAAGGACCTCAAAATAAGACTTTTTTCAGTTTATGACAAAGCCCAAATATGCTTGCAACTATGGCTAAAAGATGAAGCAAAAACAATGGTAAGAAAAGGGAAAGAGAGTGTTACCCTTGTAGCCAAAGGGACCAGCAGCTTCTGGACCAAAATAGCACACCTTCAACCTTTGAAAACCAGCTCCAAGGTGCTTAGGTTGATGTTAGAGGTGTTAGGCTAAGAGGTGATATGCAATGGTGCAAGAACAAGGGGCTTTTGAGCACCAAATAGAGAGATATATGGAGATAGATATATGTATGCCTTCCAACAAAATCTGAACCTTTGCAAATGAGGGAGAGGGTCTCTCTTATAGAGGAACAAAGGTCCAAGCTTCTTCAAGAAGCTTGTGCAAAGGTTCAAGCTTCTTGAGGAAGCTATAACAAAAAGGGTCAAGCTTCTTGAGGAAGCTAGAGCCAAAGGGTTAAGCTTCTTTAAGAAGCTAAAAAGGTTCAAGCTTCTCTTAGAAGCTTAGAGCAAACGGCCAAGCTTCTTTAAGAAGCCAAAACAAGGCTGCCAATCCTCCATACACGTGTATGGAGGATGCAGTCTGTGCCCTTCAGCTGACACAGCTGGCACACACTCATAGAGACAGAAAATGGGGAAGTAGGCCGACCAGTTCAAGTGGTCGGCCGACCACCTACCCTAGTCAGCCGACCAGGGTCAAAAGGTTCAAGCTCCAAAAGCTGGTCGGCAGCCTCTAGAGGTGGTCTCCCAACTCAATGCAAGCTAGTGGTATGGTGGAAGACCAGTAATTGTGGCTCAAAAGTTAGGGAGACCAGCTACCTGACAAGAAAAATTGGCCAGCGGGGAAAAGTGGTCTCCAAGAAGAAAAGGTGGTCTCCCACCCTTGTACCACCTTCCAAACAATGAAAATAGGGTCCATGCCAAGAATGAACCAAGACGGATGCAAAATGAGGGTTCGGGGGCCAAAACGCGCAGTCGGGTGTCTCGAAAATTGACTGTTAAGCAACGAAAGTGGCGTGCAACCACCAAGCTAGTCTCCCGGGCCACAGTGTCCCTCTAGAGAGAGGTAACAAGGTGTGTGCCAAAAATCGGAGCAAACGGAGAAAGTTAAGCTGTCCCGAACCAAGGCGCACGGCCGACGGCTCTGAAAATCAGAAACTGGTCTCCAAACGGGAACAGTGGTCTATGACCACGAAAAGTAGTCTATGGCCACTGAGAGATGGTCTACGAGACCTCTCCCTCCCTTCAGGAGGAGAAAATAAAACCTGATTCGCAAACTGAGGCAAAGCACAAAAGAGTCCCGAAGTCCGAAAGCAATGCTCTCAGCTGAGACTTCGTAACCTCAGAACGAGCACAACATGCGTAATCACCGAGCGCACAATCTATGACGTCTGGGTCTTAAGGTCGGTCAAAAATGGGGTCTACAGAAGGCTGAAAGCATTGTACCATGTTCAGGGTTATCAACGCAAGATTGCTAGGGCTTTTAACAAGTGGGTTAAGTTCCGGAATCTCAAAGAAAGGGATTTGGTGCTGAAAGACAACCGAGCTCCAATCCATGACCCTAGGGACAAGTTCAGACCCAATTGGACTGGGTTTTACATCATCAAAACTATCTGGTCTGGTGGAGTTATTATTCTCATGGGCTTGGATGGCTTATAATTTTCCCAACCAATCAACATGGACAAGTTGAAGAAAACCTAGAAGGGCGACCTAGGAAAAAGTTAGAGCATGAAAAATTAGAAATAAAGAAAAACTGAGCTTGCAAGGTTGAAAACCCTAAAGGGCGGCCTTGGCAAAAGTTAGGGTGTAAAAGGAGAGAGTTATTGCTCGAGTGAACCTGAATCGAACTAGGTAAGGCCTGATTCCCATCTTTGGGATATGTAGGCAACTTTATCCAGAAGTTTGGCCGTAAACACCTGCAAATCAACTGTCCTGTCCATGTGTCTGATCAGGTCATCTTTGTATGCTTTTTACCTAAGAGTTCGATTGTGATCTCTACTCTGAGAGAAGAGCTAGTTACAATGCTGAGTAGTGGTGTTCAATCAAGGGGCAGTTATGTGATTCGGGGTTGTACATCTCGAGGATTGATTCCGTGCGTGTCAAGTGGTGATCCTATTCGAAAATGGTTTTGGAAAGTTTTAGTAAAAGTTGATTTTGTTCAAATTTTACCTTTTACAACTTAGACCATTTTTGGACCAAAAGGGAAAATTTTCAGTGCTCACAACTTCAATTTCATTAATTTCAATATGAAGTTCTCCAACTCACTGATACAAATCAAAGTTGCTTTTATTACATTGAAAAAACTTGAAAAGAAAGGTCAAAGGAATAAACTAGGGGCATAGATGAGTCAGGTGCTCCTGCGTCCCCCGCTCGTGCTTGTGGAAGCTTCTGATGCCAAAGTGCGCCCAGTTTGTGCCTCATCCTCGAGCCAAGCGAAGCACTCGCCAGAGAGGGTGCAACTGAAACTAGGGGTAGGGGCCAGAAGCCCTCTCGTCCTCCAAACAGTGAGGTACCAAGCCAAATGTGAACCTCGGATGGGGAATGAAACTGGGTACTCTACCCCCTCCTTCGGGCAGATCTAATCATGCCCAAACTAATGCCTGAACTGGAACGGGAAGTAGAACACACAGTGTGTGAGGCCGATGAGCTATGTCCTAGGTTGCTGAGCCATGCTGTAGCTCATCTCGATCAGATTAAGCTAGAGGCAATGCCAGGCTATGTCAGCAGCAGACCTGTTGCACATCCATTCACACCACCACACCTCATTGGGAAAATCCAAAAGTCGATGGCGGAAGAAATAGCCTCGAGCTGAGTATTCAGGGCAAGAGTCCACTACCTTCAACTTATCCATAAGCCATACCTGGGAAGGGATGAAAGAAAAGAGAGATTAAAGAATAGAGAGATGTATGTTGAGAGAAAAGTGAGAAAAAGGCTTTGAAACAAAAACAGAGCATGAGTGTCGAGCGATGTGAGAAACACATATGAGAATGGTGGGAAACATTACCTGAAAAAGTAGTGGACTTCTCACGAATCTGGTAGTCTTCCTTTGGTGGAAGGCGTCTAAACCCATCAAAGTCTCGGCCAATGTCAAGCCAATACAACTCTTGTCATCTTTCAAACCTTGGGCCACTTCAATAAAGTGAATGCTACATCCGCCAAAACTAGGGGCAAGAAGGAAATGGACCATGTGGAGAAGTGGTTTGGAAATACTCTTCTCATCCTGGGGGGGCGCTAGTGATCCTCTGCTAGTCACCTGAAAAGAAATAAACACTCCGGTCGGGGGTGCCGGAATTAGCACTCCGACGGGCAAGTTAGTCTCTGCACTCAGGATTACTTGTATTCTAAGTTAAGCACAATAGTTCTCACATACCTCTTCCTGGCTGATGTTCTTCTATTTATATCTTTTCTTTTTTGGGCCTCAGGATCGGGTCCACTTTCAATTCAATATTCGGCTTCAATTGTAACAAGCCGCTTTTCACTCAACCCCTTGCTCGACCGGCTATTGGGCCGAATAGGATAGGGTTCGAGCGTGTGAGATGGAGCCGAATGCTATATATTTTGACCCAGAGTTTGACTATTCGGCATCTCTGCGACTCCTAATATTCGGCCCTCACAATCGCCCCCCAAGCACTCCACTAACGACAGTTGGCTGGAGTGTTTGGTTTCGGACTCGAAAAGTTAGAGCCAAAATTCGGCAGCTGACCTCTTTCCAACGCAAATATTTGAGCACACGCTTCTCGGTTTTCACTTCAACTTCCCTCCCCTTCGTGCACTTCTATTTATTGTGATTTAAAATTTGGACGTCTTTTCAAATACATACACACCTTTAGACGCTCGTTGCTGGACTGCCTTCCAAATTACCTCTGCAACTTCCTTTTCTTCACTATCCTCTTCGTCTCTCGTAAGTTCTCTCCCTCTCTGCCCTGAATCTTTTCTCTTGCTTTGTTTTTGGCTTAGCACGATCCTATAGACTGAAAGAAATGGCAAAACATTTAAAAGATCTCCTTTCCTCGGATCGAATCTCTAGCTTCCGACGCCATTTCTCCATTCCTGATGACGTCCGTCTGTCACTTGTGACAGACAACACCCTCGATATGGAGAGGGCTGATGAAACCACGATTGTCTTCCCTCTCCTGTCAATCGCAGAGGGTGGAGTCCGTTTTCCCTTCCACCCATTCCTTAGGGTCGTGCTTTGCCATTGGGGTTTAATCCCTTCCTAACCCAATGTCAACTTTTTTAGAATCGTAATGGGGATTATCGCACTAAACCGCCGCCTTAGGATTAACCTCGGCATTCCTACTATTCGGTATTGTTATGCCTTGGCCAAGTCTTTTGGTCGGCATGGACGTTACATCCTTTGGGCCAAGGACATCGACCATCAACTAGTGACTATGCTTTCCAGCTCTGGGAAGCGAGTCGATGATGTTATGGTCGTTGTCCAAGGTAATTGGGAATTCGGCAAAGGCGAGGATCGCCTCAATCTTATTCCTAGACGAAGGGGTGAACCAGGTGGCCGTGTAGCTTCTTTTATTTGTTTTTTGTTATATTTATAAAGCTTCATTTTCGAGACCTCATGGTTTTGCTTGTGCAGGGAACGATTTGAAGAAAGTTCTGACTTTAACCGATGACGCCGTTCTTTCAAAAATCAAGGTTGCGCTCAGATATTTCGGCCGGTCGAGTCTTAAAAAATAGGGGAGGGCGACCCACGTTCTTCTCCGTTACGAGCTGACTTATACGACCTTCTCGGCGGCAGAAAACATCCTAGTTCCGAAGGGTGAGGAGTTTCTTACCACTCTTATCTTGACCGATTTCAAAAATTTGAGGCAAGTCGTTTCGAGGGGTCCAATTCAGAACGACCAGAAGTAGCTGAGGTTGCCGAGTCTGATCAGACCGAGACCGAAGTCGACGAGGTTTTGAAGTTAGCCTTTGTGGAAGCCGGCCTCAACTCAGCCGACCCTCCGTCCACTTCGGGCCGAGAGGACCTTCCACTTGACAACATTTTTCACGGTCTAGAGGACCTTCCTGGCGCGTACCCCAAAGATATAGCTGGGTTAAGCCTCACACAACTTGCCAAGAAGGCGAATGCAGAAAGGATGGCAGCACGGCGAAGGGCAAAGGCCATTTGAGCTGGAGTGCCTCCTGCCACCGAATCTCAGCTCTCTCTGCCTGTTAGCAAATCTCAGCCCTCCTTGCCTGTCATTGAGGAGGGAACGACAGAAAATCGAAGTGCCGAGGCCGAGTTGGTTGTGCAGACTGATCAAGAGGCTGAACAAAGGGCAGAGAAACGCACTGCCGAGGTTGAGGCCGGCTCAGAAGATAACCGCACCGACAAACGAACTCGTTTAGAGATAAAAAAACACGTCGATCACCTCTGATGCTTCAGTAACTAAAGATCTAACGGTCGCTCTCAGCATGGCTACGTCCGTTTCATTGCTGGCTGACAAGGCGGCTTTTCGGGCGGAGCTGGGTCTGGTTGCAATAGTATTGGCCGCGTAATCGGCACTTTTGGTATATATTTTGGTTTTGTCTTTTCACTCTATGCAAATGCTATTTTGGTCTTAACTTCCTGTTTTGCAAACCGTCGGAAGGATAGCGGAGATAGGCCGTCACCATCATGATGCCATCGAACAGCTCGGCCGTCTTCAAATGGAAGCTGAGGGCCAAAGGAGTAGAGCTGAGTTCGAGGCTTGAAGGGCGAAGATGGAAGGCACGCGGGCCGACGCCGAGATTGAGAGGGCACGAAATGCGGATGAACTGAGATTAGCCACCGAGAAGAGGGTGGACGCGAGCGAAAAGGCGCTGAAACTGGCCCAGGAGGCGGTCTCCAAACTAGAGGTTGAGTTGGAGGAAGTAAAGAAGGCGAAGGAAGCAGCCAACTCGGAGGCTGCTAAGGCATTCAAGGCCAGGAAAAGTGCTGCTTTCGCTGAATATGTAGACGAAGTCCCCAAATTTCAAAATCGGGGATTCAAACACGGCTTGCTCAAAGCCCTTGCTACTGCTGATGTGACATTGGTTATGCCAATTCCATATGAGCAAGTGCATATTGAGCCGCTGGAGTCTGACTCCGAGGATTAATTTGGGCGACACCCTTTTTTTTTGTTTTTTTTGTTTTTGTTGTTAATTTTTTTTAGGAGTTTTCGAATGCATTTTTATAGCTTTTTGTTTGGTAATTTTCATGTGTAAAATGGCTACAATTTGTACCCAATTTTCTAATGAAAATTTCCTTTTTTGCCTTGCTGTTATCTGTGCTAAATTTTGTTATTAATGAATGATGTTGCTCTCGATTGCAAAATGGCTACACTTTGTTTTTAATACCAAGTATTGATCGCCATTGGGCTTAAATACTTGGCTGATCAGATTAATAAATCTGCCCTTGCCCCAGCCAGTGCATGAACTCCAATAGCCGAATAGGTGTAGTTCGTGGAATGGCTGCGGCATCAATCGATCGGCATTGGGCTTAAATACTTGGCCGATCAGATTAATAAATCTGCCCTTGCCCCAGCCAGTGCACGAGCTTCAGTAGTCGAATAGGCCAAGTTCATGGAATGGATGCGGCATCAATCGATCGGCATTGGGCTTAAATACTTGGCCGATCAGATTAATAAATCTGCCCTTGCCCCAGCCAGTGCATGAACTCCATTAGCCGAATAGGCCTAGTTCGTGGAATGGCTGCGGCATCAATCGATTGGCATTGGGCTTAAATACTTGGCCAATCAGATTAATAAATCTGCCCTTGCCCCAGGCAGTGCACGAGCTTCATTAGCCGAATAGGCCTAGTTTGTGGAATGGCTGCGGCATCAATCGATCGGCATTGGGCTTAAATACTTGGCCGATCAGATTAATAAATATGCCCTTGCCCCAGCCAGTGCATGAACTCCAAGTCATTCATGTATAATTGCCGTTTAGATAATTAGGCAATTTTAACTCCAAAAAGCCAAACATTAGTACATGGAGTGGCTGTGGCACATATCGATCGACATCCGTCTGTTGGAGTTTAATGTTAATGAAATTGCCTCGGGGTTGCTGCAAACATTAGAAATAAATGGGATGGGCTCTTCGCGCTAGTAACTTCACTTACTGTGTTCAGACTCAATTTAAAACAATTTGTTGCGTGGGGTTAGATAAGTGCAAATGTCAAATAGAGTTTTCTTCAACAGCAAAGGAGAAACGCGAACTTTGGCTGAGCTTGATACTGGAATGAATCGCAGCAGCGAACCGACCCATGTGGGAGGTAGGGCGTCCAGAGAACGGGAAAAACGTCAGCCTCCAAGTCGTCGAAGTAGATCACCCCGAAAGGAGAAACAGCAACGGGGAAGTTCTCTGCGACCGCGACTCAGAAATGAGGCCGACGTGGCACCGCGCCCGTTGAGTTTTGCAGTTTTCATCGGGAATAAACCGATGATGGAGGCGGACTTCATTATCAAGGACCCAGGTGTGGCGGTCGAGTTTGCACGACAGATTTTTCCACCGGAGGTCCAGCAGTCGATGGTTGGTCGACAGGATTTCGACGTATTTCGAGAGGGCATCCACGGGGCTGTGAAAGGGCTGTATACCGCCTATGATGTCAACATGTGCTTGCGTGCCGTACAACGAGAAATAGAGAAGAAGGAGGAAAGAATCCACAGTTTGGAGGCTCGCGCTGAGAAGGCCGAGTGCGAGCTCAAGGAGCTTAGGAAGGCTCAAACCACTCAGTTGCATGCGGTGGGTCAATCTAACTCGATCGTGGAGGAGAGCGTGACTCAATGGCTGTTGAGTCACGCCATCGCCGACTGAGATACGGCGAGCATGTTCGCCGTAGAGAATGCGAAGACCATGGGTTATGAATAAGGCTTCCATGCGGGCCGGAAGGTTGGGATCGACAAAACCACAGAGAAACTTGCAAAGGAGGTTTGCCGATGCGAGAACCGGGGATTTAGCCACTGTTGCATCGAGGCACTTTAGGCCGCGGAGACTCTCCGTCAAAGGGTGTCGATTTGGCGTTGCCGCTGTACCAGTGTGATCATTTTTCCTTTTCTGCTTTTGAAGTCGAAAAGAGTGACGATGAGGGAGACGCCGGATAAAAAAACTCATTGTGATGCTAAAAATGCAGATTGCGTTAAAAACTATGTAATCATTGGCTGAATCAATAAAATGTTTTATTTTCAATGTTTGTGTTTCGTTGCAATTTTTGTTCGTTGCATGTTGTGTTTCATTGTATTAACTATGCATAAATGTTTGTAATTTTTAAATGATGGAATAGACATTGACCGGCCCGAGTTAATCAATCATTCCATTTTGAATGTTTATATGCCTTAATCTGTAAATGGTTTTTGCCGAATCTGACATAACAGAGTATTCTTCATTAAATATTTATTCGGCATATACTTGTTACGCACGGCCTTGGCTCCGAATCCGCGAAGGGCGCTCCGAATCCGGATGCTTTAACGGCCCAAAGACGTCATGCACCGATGGGGCTCTGAATTCGGAGACTTTATTTGGCCAATCGTGATATCCACGAAGGGCGCTCCGAATCCGGAGGCTTTATGGGTCCAAAGACGTCATGCGCCGATGGGGCTCTGAATTTATAGGCTTTATTTGGCCAATCGTGATATCCACGGATGCTCTGAATCCAGAGACTTTATCGGCCCAAAGACGTCATGCGCCGATGGGGCTCCGAATTCGGAGACTTTATCGGCCCAAAGACGTCATGCGCCGATGGGGCTCTAAATCCGGAGACTATTTGGCCAATCGTGATATCCACGATGGGCGCTTCGAATCCAGAGGCTTTATCGGCCCAAAGACGTTATGCGCCGAAGGGGTTCCGAATCCGGAGACTTTATCGGCCCAAAGACGTCATGCGCCGATGGGGCTCTGAATCCGGAGACTTTATCGGTCCAAAGATGTCATGTGCCGATGGGGCTCTGAATTCGGAGACTGGCCAATTGTGATATCCACGAAGGGCGCTCCGAATCCGGAGGCTTTATCGGCCCAAAGACGTTATGCGCAGAAGGGGCTTCGAATCCGGAGACTTTATTTGGCCAATCGTGATATCCACGAAGGGCACTTCGAATTCGGAGGCTTTACCGGCCTGAAGACGCCATGCACCGATGGGGCTCCGAATCCAGGGACTTTATTTGGCCAATCGTGATATCCACGAAGGGCGCTCCGAATCCAGAGGCTTTATTGGCCCAAAGACGTCATGCACCGATGGGGTTTTGAATCCGGAGACTTTATTTGGCCAATCGTGATATCCATGAAGGGCGCTCCGAATCTGGAGGCTTTATTTGACCAATCGTGATATCCACGAAGGGCGCTTCGAATCCAGAGGCTTTATCGGCCCAAAGACGTCATACGCCGATGGGGCTTCAAATTCGGAGACTTTATTTTGCCAATGGTGATATCCACGAAGGGTGCTCCGAATCCAGAGGCTTTATCGGCCCAAAGACGTCATGCACCGATGGGGCTCCGAATCCGGAGACTAGCCAATCGTGATATCCACGAAGGGCGCTTCGAATCCGGAAGCTTTATTGGCCCAAAGACGCCATGCGCCGATGGGGCTCTGAATCCGGAGACTTTATTTGGCCAATCGTGATATCCATGAAGGGTGCTCCGAATCTGGAGGCTTTATTTGACCAATCGTGATATCCACGAAGGGCGCTCCGAATCTGGAGGCTTTATCTGCCCAAAGACGTCATGCGCCGATGGGGCTCTTATAGACGTCCCCGAATGCCCCGGGAGGGAATCCCCTCCGTTCTATTCGTTTTGGGTTCACTACAATTCAGGACTCTCAAATTGTCACGGTTCTTAATCTGAACCAAAGAGTCCAAATCCGGCAAATCGTTTTGAGAAACAGATTTTTTGAAAGAAGTGCCAAACATGGACTGCTTTGCCAGATACAGAGTCGCCACCTAAATATTTTTTATGGGGGAATTTAGGAAACCCTGACTCTGTGCCAAAGGCCACGTGTCCGTCATCACCAAAGTTGCCTTGGCTCGGGAGCTTGGGTACGATTGGGGAAGGTCAGCTATGAACACCCCCTCTCGCCCGATCCGAAGATCGGCCTCTACTAACCGTGATATCCGTTTTTGAAAACGTTATGTGTTCTTATTCTGGTTATTAGCCTAGAATTACTACGTTATGCGCACAACAAACAAGTATAGACCAAATCGCCTGAATTGGAACGAAGCATTGTATATCCGTTTGTTTGAAAAACAGTTTGAAATTTGCTACTCGCAAGTAGGCTAAAGTACGGATTTCAACAAGTTGTTCCAACTCAAACAATCCAACCTTCACGCACAGGCATTCAAGCAGTTTATATCACATAAGCATCTAGCCTCATGGTAATCATGCTATTATGACAACACTCACACGCATGCGGTATGCTAAAGCATAAATGCTTACCTAGTACTCCGAGCCAAAACAAAAACATGTTAGCAATCAATGCATGATCCAAGTCCATGTTAAGTGGCTAATGCAACGCATACAGAATGTCACTAGAGTAGGCTCGACTAGTCTATAAATGACATGTGAAAATGCACAAGTAGCATGTATTCCAGTTAGATTTGAAATACTTATGCAGTTAGTATGATGTACCGAGCCTGGTGCATGCAAGACTAATGAATGATGCACGCATGCATAGCATAAGGTATGCTAAAGTAAACATGTCCTAATACAAACCATCAAAAGCAGGTAAGTAAAAGGGAGGAAGAAGTGGGGTTGGAAGACATGCACACACGCACCCACACTTATTACAGATTTGCCCTCGCTCGGAGGGACCGAAATAATAATACAAGTTAATTAACCTACAAGCTAATTAAATATTACAGACCAATTAATTAATTAACAAATTAACTAATTTAATGAAAGCAGTAAACAGCCTCGGGAAGAGGGCCTAATGCAATGCGTGCTCGATTCCGCTCGGATGTCACTGCCATGCACAAGCTGCCTCTGCTTTGACTATTCTGCTTCTCTGAAGATTGCACAAGTCCTAGGGTTGCTTCTCTAAGTGCTGTGGAGCACCACCGGCTGAGGGAATTGGTCACCGGCCATGGGGAATGGTCACCGGCTAAATATTGTGCTCTCGGCCAAACATTCTTTGCCGGTCGGCACTAAACACTACCAGCCGGCCAAATATTCCTGCTGAAACCTGCAGCTGACAGCAGCAGAGGGCAGACAAGGCATGGAAATGCATTTCAAGCAATGTATGCATCAATCACACCCCTTATCATATTCATGACTCAAAGGGATATGATTCTCGATTCTCGGACCACCAATCGCGCATTTCCATGCATGATGGCCCAAAAAATCAAGTGTGCATTTCGATTTCAAATGAAATGCAATGCACATAAACAAACCAAGGGGCTTTCAACCTCTATCATGGCTTGATCAAGAGGTGAAGCATGCATGCCAACGTAATGCAATCCTAAGCATGTGAGCCTAAGTGTGCAATATGGGCATGCAAGCAAGTAATGCAAAGATGCAACTAGCCAAGCATGCAAAGTGTAACAACAACATGCACACATGCAAGGTGCAATATGGACAACATGTTAGATACAAAGCATGCCAAATGCAACAACACAAAAGTGTGCAACAATGTGTCATGAGCCAAGTATCTACATATATAAGCATGCATGCAAACATGGCTTAAAACTTTAAACATCAACAGGTAACTCTCAAGCACACTTAAGAGGATGCAATCATGGACAAATGGCATGCACCTTAAGCTTTGAAAATCATGTTAAGAATGGTGCTAAACCAAGTAAACAAGGTAAGCATGGTATGCGACAATGGTTCAAGATTCAAGGCAAGCCCAAGGGGGATTGAACTACACTTAATGCAACCACACATGGCATGAATTAAGTGACCAAAACCAGAGTTTTAGCATGCTAAAACAAAGCCAAAAGACCACTTAGATGGCATCTAAATGACTTACACATGGAAGCATACACAAAGACCAAACATGGAGCACAGGACACAACGTCTTTAGGCATCAAAGGGGCCATGAAATGCAAGCATACAAGCATGCTAAGAGGACTGAAATGATGATATAAGTGGTGCCAAACCACTGAAATAAATCAAACAATGCATGCTCAACACTTCGCATACTTAAAGCCTACAAGCTAACAATGCAAAGGAGCTATGCAATACATGTTATGGTTGACCAAAACAACCAAAAACAGACCTTAAACATGGCAAAACAAGTACGAAAGCTTCACAAAGCTAGGCCAAAAGCATGCTTGAACAAGGGTTAAAACCTAGATGCGTGTTAAGGCTACAATATGGCATTACAAGGCATGTATGCTAAGCAAGCATGGTGTACCAAAACCAACTAAAAATAGAGACATATTGTGACATAATAAGCACGAAAATCAGCTAAGGCATGACCAACACACACTTAGACTAGATGCTCACTAAAGAGGCAAAAATGGCCCTTTTCAAGGACAACAAGGAGAGGAGGTGGCCCTATCCTTCCTAGGACCTCAAGGCACCATCCTCACCTCTAAAATCCCTCAAGATTTTAGTGGTGAGGAGGCCCAAACACAATGGTCCCGGAGGTCAACCGAAATGGCACAAAACAAGGGCCAAACAAGCCTTAAGAAGGGTCAAACAACCCCAAAGCTTAAAACACCCTTAACAAACTATTTAGGACACTAAAAATCTGAACTTTTATATGTTATACACAAAGCTCAAAAACAGATGCAAGGTAGGCAAAAATGCAATGCAAAAATGGGGAATAAAGGGACAAGTTTCTTACCCTTGTAGACCCTCTTCACCAATGGTGAACCAGCTAGTTCTTCAAGCTCAAACCAGCTCCATAACTCCAAAAACAACCCTCAAGGGCCTCAGCTCCAAGAAAAGGTGTGATGGTGGGTGTTTGTGTGCAAAACTAAGACAAAACACACACAAAACACAAGAGAAAGAGAGATATAGAGATGGAGGATATATGAACCCTAACCCTAAAACTCAAAACCCTCTGAAAATGTTGTCTAAATTGTCTAACCCCTGAACAAGAGAGAAGAAGTTCTCTTTTGTAGACCAATGGTCTTGTAAAGCTTCCAAAGGAAGCTAACAAGAGGGCAATCCCTCCATACATGTGTATGGAGGGGGTGAAAGTGTATGCCAGCTGCACAAAAATATCTGCAAAAGCAGATGCACAGTAGTCGGCCGGCCAAAAATGCAATTGACCAAAAAAAGATAGCCCGCCAGCCATCTATAGTGCCGGCCGGCCAAACATTTGGTTGGTGGCAACAAAACACAGCCGGTGGCCTCAGGCCATGGCCGGTGGAGTGTGGGGATGGCTCACAAGCCATTCCCTGCCCCTCCAAGGCAAAGCACAAGTGTTTGGCGCAAAACTAGACGCAAAACAGTCGAGTCGAGAGATCCTGAGGCAAGACGCGTAGCCGAAACCTCCGGGAACTCAAGACGAACACAAACAGGGATGATCACCGAGTATTCAAGCGGTGACATCCAAGTCTTGAGGACGGTAAAAAATGGGGTGTCTACAGCTCCAAATCCGGAGACTTTATTTGGCCAATCGTGATATCCACGAAGGGCGCTCCGAATCCGGAGGCTTTATCGGCCCAAAGACGTCATGTGCCGATTGGGCTCCGAATCCGGAGACTTTATTTGGCCAATCGTGATATCCACGAAGGACGCTCCGAATCTGGAGGCTTTAACCGGAACACCTTTGAACTGGATTACGCAATGAATAAACAAAGATCTTTGCATTACAAGAGTAGAGCATGTACACGTTGAACCATTCAGAACTAGTATTATTCCCCACAAGTTGGGTTTAATGATAAAATTTTCGTAAGTGCGTTGAATTCCAAGGCCGTGGCAGACTCCTTCTAGATATGTCGTTAAGTCGATACGCCCCTACCCCTGCGATTGAATTAACCTGATAAGGGTCATCCCAATTAGGGCCCAATTTTCCATCAGCCGGTTTCTTGGTCGCCGAAAGTACTTTCTTCAGGACCAACTCTTCTGGTGTGTAGCGGCACCGCTGAACACATTGATTGTATGACTTGGCAAGCTGTTGTTGGTATTGTGCCATGGAGGCAAGGGCGCGGTCTCTTCGTTCTTCGATCAGAATCAAATCCAAAGTCAGCATCATGTCATTTTGGCCCATATCAAAAACTTGAGATTTCAGGGTTGGGTGGCCGATCTCTAGGGGTATGATCGCCTGGGTTCCAAAGCATAGAGCAAACAGCATTTCACCAGTGAATCGCCTCGTCGTAGTTCGATGTGCCCACAATACACTCAGTAATTCTTCGACCCATTTTCCCTTTGCTTTCTCCAGCCTCTTCTTGATGCTGTCCAAGATGGATTTGTTAAAGGTTTTGGCTTGACCATTGCTTTGGGGGTAAGTCGGCGTGGAGAAGTAGGGCCGGATACCATACTTGCTGCACAGTTCTCGATAGACGCCACAATCAAACTGGGTGCCGTTGTCTGAGATAAGAGCCTTTGGAATACCGAATCGCGTTATGATATTTCTCCACACAAATCGCTTGACATCAGCATCTCGAATGTGCGTTAATGCCTCCGCTTCGACCCATTTTGTGAAGTAGTCTGTGGCGACGATCAAGTATCGCTTGTTCCCCAGGGCCCTCGACAACGGTCCTACGATATCAAGCCCCCCCTAGGCAAACGACCAGGGACTGGTGATAGAGCTCAACTCTTCAGCCGGCAAATGGGTTAACGGGGAGAACTTCTGGCACTGTTCACATTTTTTCACATAGCCTTCGGCATCAAATCTCATTGTCGGCCAATAATACCCCTGTGTTATAGCTCTATGGGCCAAAGAGCGCCTGCCTGAGTGGGCACCACAACTGCCTTCATGTATTTCAGCAAGAAGCTCATCGTCTTTGTCAAGGTGCACACATTCCAAATATGGACCAGAGAGGGATTTTTTATAATGCCTTCCTTACGGATCAAAGTAGTATCGCAGGGCTTTGTTTCGCAGTTTGTGCGCTTCTTTCTTGTCCTCTGGGAGCTGTTCGGAAGACAGGAATACAGTAATGGGATCCATCCAACTCGGTCCAAATTCTATAACACTGACTTGAACTTCCTCCGAAGGGCCAATACTCGGCTCCGGGATGAAACCTACTTCGATGGTCCGTTTGATCTCTGAGTTAATGGCGGAGGCTGGGCAGGCAAGGGCATCTGCATGTGTGTTCTGATCACGTGTTATCTGGTTCAATTCATGGTGGTCATATTTTGCCAGTAAGGAGTTGGCCATTTTCATGTAAGCCGCCATACGTCGTTTCTTGCCGCGTACTCTCTCTTTAGCTGATTGATCACCAGTTTTGAGTCGCAAAATACAAGCAAGCGTCGAGCACCCAGAAGATGTGCATTCCACAAACCAGCTAGAAGGGCTTTGTATTCGGCTTCATTATTTGATGCTTCGAAGTCGAGCTTGACGGCCTGCTCAATTATTGCGCCGTTGGGAGCCATGATCATAACTCCGGCTCCGCTGCCCCACTGATTGGATGATCCATCACAGTACAACTGCCAGATGTCCCCAACATAAATTCTCCAGTTCGGCTCCGGTCGAATCTCATCGGACTTGAAATCGGCAAGACCCCTAGTGAATTCAGCAACAAAGTCGGCAAAAACTTGTCCCTTGATTGAGGTTCTAGGTAGAAACTGAATGTCGTACTGGCCGAGTTCAAGAGCCCACTTTGAAATATGTCCTGATGCTTCTGCACTTCGTAGTACTAATTGGAGGAGATAATCTGTTAGCAGCCCAATGCTATGTCCCTGGAAGTAATGCATCAGTTTTCTTGCTACCATGACTAGGGCTAGGATGAGTTTTTCCAACGGAAGGTAGCGTGTTTTGGCATCAACCATTGCCTTGCTCACATAATACACTGGCCGCTGCTCCCTTAGCTCTTCCTTTATCAGTACGGTGCTGACGGCCCTGTCAGAAACTGCCAGATACAAAATGAGTGGGTCGCCAGCAGCAGGTATTGTGAAGAGTGGTACTGAGCGGAGGTAGGTCTTGAGGCCGTAGAAAGCGGCTTCGCATTCGGCGGACCATTTAAAAGCGTTGCCCTGTCGTAGTGTATGAAAGAATTGTCGGCAGCGATTTGTGGACCGACTGATGAACCTATTGAGTGCGACGCCCATCCCCATTAACTTCTGAACTTCCTTGACCGATCGAAGGGAGCCGAGTTCTAGGATTGCTATGATTTGCCTTGGGTTGGCTTCAATTCCTCGGTGGTTGACAATGTACCCCAAGAATTTGCTAGAGTTGATCCCTAACGCACATTTGGAAGTGTTCAGCTTCATTCTATATTTGCGTAGAATGCCGAATGTCTCTTCCAGATCGGCAATATGATTCTGCTCTTCCTTGGACTTGACCACCATATCGTCAATGTACATTTCCATAGTGTGGCCGAGTTACTCCATGAACATGGCGGTGACCAGTCTTTGGTAGGTTGCCCCTGCATTCTTCAACCCAAAAGGCATAACCTTATAGCAGTAGGTTTCTCTTGGGGTGAGGAATGTAGTTTTGTCCGGGTCCTCTGGATGCATGGTGATTTGATGGTAGCCTCTGTAAGCATCGAGGAAGCTCATACGTTGATAGCGTGTCGTCGCATATACAAGTTGGTCAATTCTGGGTAGGGGAAAACAATCCTTGGGGCAGGCTTTGTTCAGGTCCGTGAAATCGACGCACACTCGCCAAGTCCCATTTTTCTTCTTCACCACCACTGTATTAGAGAGCCATGTAGGGTAGGTCACTTCCCTGATTGCCCCAGCGTCAAGCAGCCTGTCAACTTCCTCAACAACGGCGGTGGTGTGCTTTGCGGCTGACCGCCGGCTTTTCTGAATGATCGGCTTGCACTTAGGATCAACATTCAAACGGTGCTGTGAAATGGATGGATCTATACCTGGCATCTCATATGGAGTCCACGCAAAGACGTCGAGGTTGCTGAGCAGGAAAGAGATTAGCTGCTGTCTGTCGGCCTGATTCAGGGATGCGCCGACCATGAAGAATTTGTTTGGGCTCCCATCGATTTCAACTCGGTCTAAGCCTTCTGTGGCCTTTTCACTTGGAAGCCGCCCAACATTGTCGAGGCTCTCCCAATCCGGCACCTCAATGGAATTTACTTGCAACTTCTTTGTCGTCTTTCTAGCGAGGAGAAAACATGCTTGTGCTGATTTTTGGGAGCCGTGGATTTGCTCAATGCCGCGTTCCGTCGGGAAGCATAGCAGCTGATGATACGTACTCGGCATGGCCTGCATAGTGTGCAACCAAGTTCGCCCCATAATGAGATTGTACGGCGATGGCAGCTTGACGACTAAGAAAGCCTCGCACTTCCTTTTTAGTCCTTGGTGGTGACATTTCTAAGATGGCCTTGATTTTGGAAGGATCTACTTCGATGCCCCTCTGTGTGATCAAAAAGCCCAGCATTTTCCCTACTATCACGATGAAAGTACATTTCTGTTGATTCAGCCTTAGTCTGTATTTTCTGATCTGTTGAAAGAATTTCTTCAAGGTGGTGTAGTGGCCATCTCTTTCTTTGGACTTGACAATCATGTCGTCCATGTACACCTCGACCTCTTTATGGATCATGTCATGCAGAATGGTGGTTCCAGCCCTTTGATAGGTAGCCCCTGCATTCTTCAGCCCAAACGACATAACCCGATAGCAGTAGGTACCCTACGACGTAGTAAATGCAATTTTCTGTTTGTCCTTGAGCGCCATCAGAATCTAGTTATACCTGGAAAACTCGTCCATGAAGGATAGAAATGCATGACCCACAGTCAAGTCCACTAATTCATCAATGTGCAGTAGGTGAAAGTCGTCCTTTGGACTGGCTTTATTCAAATCCCGGAAGTCCACACACACCTAGATTTTACCATCTTTTTTCGGCATTGGGACAATATTAGCCAACCAAGTCAGATAGTCAGATACTAACAAGACACCTGCCTCAATCTACTTGGTGACCTCCTCCTCAATTTTCAGCACCCAATCCGGGCAGATTCTGCCCAGCTTCTACTTGACGAGTTAGGCTTTGGGATCAAGAGGGATCCAATGCTCGACTATCTCAGGATCGATTCCAGGCACGTCTTCGTAGGACCACGCGAAAACAACTTTGAAATCCTTTAATAAAGTGACTAAGCGCTCGCGCTCCTCTGAAGACAACGTGGACCCGATCTAGACCAGACGCAGATCATTCTCAGTACCTACGTTAATAGCAATGATTTCATCAGCATAGGGTTTTACAAACCTCTCCTCTTATCAATTAATCAAGTTTTTCAAAACCAGAGGAATTCCTTCCTCTTCATCATTAAAATTTTGAAAATCTTAGTCAATGCAATAAACAAGTGGCACAGAGAAATACTCAGAATCAGCAATGACATTCTCATTCATAAGGTTCAGCTCTTCGGTTACAACTGACTCAAGAACAAAAGAAAAGAAGGACCTGGACAAGACTTTGGCATCCGGGTTATCACCCCCAAGAATACCAGACTTGGACTCAGAAGAACCGAAATCTGATTCCAACTCCACAAACTTCGTGGAATCAGATTCTGGCTCATCACCCGACTTAAAACTAGACAGGCAACCCTCCTCCAGCTACCAGACAAGAGATGGCACTTCAGATGCATCCAAAATGCTGCTGTATGGGTTCACACCTGATTAGTCTCTGATCATGGAGATGGTAAGGTTATCTCCCAAGTTCTCTGAGTCAACCGGAGGATTTGTAAGGAGACATGCCAGTGCTGCCCCTACTCTAAGCTCGCTGTTGTCCGAGTCAATTTCCATCCTCTGTTCAGCTTTAGCACTTAGTTCAGCCTTTTCCTCGGCATCACTATCTTGCAATTGAAGGTCAAAGAAGATTTTGAATCCAGGGACATGCTACTTTGTAGAAGTCATCCAAGGCTTGGGAAAGCTGCAAAAGGGGAAATCTTCTCCCTCCCGAAAAAAGTGGCTATTCAATGTTCCCTAGATTGGCCTATGAACAGGCTCATAGTGTTTCCCAGCCTGCTTGGCTGTAGCTCTGCCTCTACCTACCATCTCTTCTATTTTCCTAACGCAATCCTCTTTGGTGGGTACTGCAAACACCCCATTTTTTACCGTCCTAAAGACTTGGACGTCATAGTTTAAGTGCTCGATGATTGTGCATGTTCGCGCTCGTTTGGAGTCCCCGAGGTTTTCGGCTGCATAGCTTGCCTCTAAGTTTCTGAACTCTCTTGGTTTTGTGGTTGTTTTAAGCCAACTCTTGGTCCCCCCCCCCCCTTTTTGCCTGAAGGGAGAAACAGTGGTGTAGACCACTTTTCTCCCATGTCAACCAGTTTTCTCCCTTGTCAACCACCACAAGTGGTCTGCAGCATGCCACCACCTTCTCCTCTCTTGGGAGACCCCCTTTTTGCCCTGTCGACCCGCTTTTTCCCTTGTCGACCACCTGAGGTGGTCGGACGACTAGGTGGGGTGGTCGGCGACCATTTTTTTGCTTCTTGCAAATATTTTTGGTGCCAGTTGTGCCAGCTGTTGAGCATAGAATGTATCCTCCCTACACGTGTAGGGAGGGATTCAAGAAAGCTTTGGCTTGCATATTCTATATAAAAGGAGCTGTCTCCCCCTTTCAAGGGGTTCAAAAAATTTAGAGACAAAAATTGACTCTCTCTAGAATTTTCTGTCTCTCTATATATATATATATATATTATGCTGTATAGTGCTTGAAAATGAGCTTTCTTCACACTTTTGCACACAACCACTTAGCCAAACACTCCTACCTTGTTGCTGAGGTGCTTGAGGGTCTTATGGGAGTTTCAAAAGGCTGGTTTTTGGCTCAAGAAGGTGCTATTGTTGCTGTGCTTCAAAGGTAATCCCATTTCCCCTTTTAAAGCTTTGTTTTGGTTACTCTCTTAGCCACCTTTGCATGCTATTTTAGGCTTAGCTTTCAACTCTGCAAAAAGTTCTATTTTTAAATGTTTAAAATAGTTGTTTAAGGCCTAGTTTGAGTTAGGGGTGGTTTACCGCCTTTGGTGGCTTGTTTTGCTTTGCTTTGCACCATCTCTTAAGGCCTTTGGGATCATCTCTTTTTGGCCTTCTTACCACTGAAACTCAGAGGAATTTTAGTGGTGGAAAGGTAGTTTTGAGGTACCAAATGGGTGGGGGTGGTTCTCCCTCCTTTTCTCTTGTTTGCATGTGTTGATGGCCCATCAAAAGAGCATGTGTTTCTACTTCTTAGTGGATTTGTTTAGGCTCATTTTTGTAACTTTTTAGACCTGCCACAACTCTATTTTTAGCTGTCTTGGTCATCTCTTGCATGCTTCTTGTACTTATAGTGTAATCCTACTTGCAGCCTTGCAAAGTAGCATGTCTTTGTGCCTTGAATTTTCTTAGTTCAAGCATGTTTTTAGCCATTATTTGCTATGTCAAAACTCTGTTTTGGGTTGGTTTGGTTGCCTCTTGCATACTCCTTGCACTTGTAGTGCAATTTTGTTCACTAGCCTAGTGTATTCAGTGTTTCAGCCTATTGATCTAGCATGTGTATGCTCTACTCCAGCACATTTTTGGCTATGTTTTAGCATGCTTTAGGTCTGATTTGAGTGGTTTTGGTCATGCATGCTTGGCTTTGCATAGCTATAGTGTATTTGGCTTTGCTAGCCTTGCACTTTGAGACCTCTAGCATGTCATATTTGAGCTTTTTACATGGCATAGAATCATTTGGCATGTTATTTCAGACCATATACCTCTGCCATATTCTTGCACTTATCGCCCTTTCATTGTGTTTGAGGTTTAGGCCTTATGTTTCGCTTGTGAGCCTACTTGCATGCATGTTTGTCTAAACTTTTGCACTGTCATTTCAGCATGTTTCGGCCTCAGTTTTGGCATGTTTTAGGTCTGTCCATAGCTGGTTTGATCATTTGTGCTTGATATTGCATGCCTCTTGTGTGATGCTCTTCACTAGCCTTAGTGTTTTTGGCCTTTAACATGTCTTGCATGCATGTCTTGCATGATTTAGCGTCTTTAGCATGTCATTTTAGTGCTGAAATATATGCCATTGCATCCCACTAATTCACTCTTTAAAAGCTAGAGGACTCTCACTTTTGGACTTAATCGATTAAGGGACTAATTGGTAATCTAAAATGTGTAAACAAAATGAATCAAGTAAAACATGGCCAAGATAAGCATGTTGTTTGTATTGCATGTGTTTGGATCGAACGTTAATCCAAACACGAGAAGTGTGGGACGTTTCATACTCATAGTGATGAAACGTGTCACATTTGTCAATCGCTGACGCCCTTGATTGAGCATGACAGGGTGGAGGGCTTTCGAGTCTTATGTGTGCATTCATTGAGTTTTGTGCAAGCTTGATCCTTTGGCCACCATGCATTGAAAATGCTTGGTTGTTGGCTCGAGAGTCAAGTGCCATACTCCTTTGAACTTGAGATATGATAAGGAGTGTGGAAATGCATACATTTCCTTGCAAATACACTGTCTTGCCTCTGTCTGTGCTCTGTTGCAGCAACAAGAGGAATTTCAGCCCTCAAGGTGTTCTTGAGATCAGAAAGAAGCAATTTAGAAATCGGTGTAATTTTCAAAGATTCAAAAGAGTGCAAACAGAGGCGTCTTGAGGCAAGGCAGTGGATTTCTGGGAGGACGCAACCGAGCATGCATATCTCCCTCGTCCGCGAGGCCATTTATCGCTTCTGTTAGCTAGTTGTAGTTAATTACCTGTGCTACAATTAATTTAGCTTAGTGTTTTGTAATATTCTAATTAGCTTAGATTAGCTAGTTATTCAATTTGGTTTGTAATAATTAATTAGCTAGAATAGTTAGTTAATTAGTTGGTTTGTAATAGTTAGCTTAATTAGCATAGCTAGTTAGCTTTCATTTTATTCGGACCCTTCGTTGAGAAGGCAAATGTTGTAATAAGTGTGTGTGTGTGTGTGAATGTCTTCCAAACCCACGTCTTTCTCCCTTTTACTTATCAACTTTCGATGGTTAGTTTAGGGAATATTTCAATTAGCATACCTTATGTTTTGCATGTTTGCATCATTCATTTTTCTTACATACACTGGGCACGGCGCATCATTCAAACCGCATTATATTTCAATACACTTCTTTGAATACATGTATCAAATGCCACACTCATATGCTATCATAGATAGCCAAGCCCATTTAGTTGCATTTTGCATGTGTTGCATTAGGCACTTAATATAGTTAGGATCATGCATTGATTTCTAACTAGTTGTTGTTTTGGCTCGGAATACACTATAAGTGTTTATGCTTTAGCATCCTTGCATGTGTGTAAGTGACTGCCATGATAGCATGCTTGCCATGAGGCTATGTGCTTAAGTGATTAACTACATGAATGCCTGTGGATGAAGGCTTCATTGCTTGAATTGGAACAATTCATCAAAATGTGCGTTTTAAGCCTACTTGTTTGTGGCAAATCATGTTGTAAGCCTACTTAAGGGTGGCAAATCCGCATTTTAGCCTACTTGAGGGTAGCGACTTCAAACCATTTTCGAAAAACAAACTTGAGATATTTTGTTCCAAATTGAGTGATTTAGTCTATACTTGTACGCTGTGCGCATCACATAGTAATTCTAGATTAATAACCGAAATAAGAACACATGTGTTTATAAAAACAACATATCATGTTAGTAGAGGCCGATCTTTGATCGGGCGAGCGGGGATGCTCATTTCAGGACCTTCCCCTCTCGTATCCAAGTTCCTGAGCCGAGGCAACTTTGGTGATGACAGACATGTGGCCTTAGGCACGTGTCAGGGTTTTCTAAATTTCCCAAAATAAAATATTTAGGTGGTGACTTTGAAATCTGGCAAAGCAGTCCATGTTTGGCACTTTTTGATTAAAATCGATTTTCCAAAACGATTTGCCGGATTTGGACTCTTTGGTGATTTATCAGTCTTACATTGCACTTTGTGAGATTAGATTCAGAACCGTGATAGGAGTCTGAACTGTAGTAGCTAGAAAACCATCTGCGCCCTCTCCGAAAGGGGGGCGAACGGAGCTAGTTCGGGCGGTCTATAGTTTCTGGCGACTCTGCTAGGGATTTAGAGAACTTGACTCTAACTCATGATATGTTGTTTTATCTACACTTTTGTGTTTCTTTGCATTACATTTGCATTGGTGCGTGTAGGACCCCGTGTTTGCCATTTGTAATTCCTAAACGGTTTGCCAGAGGCATGCTTGGAAAAGTGTGCCATAAGGCTGACCGGTTACGGGCTCTACCACGATGGAAACACAAACCTCGATTTTTACCGAGGCACCCTTTTGACCATTCGACCTGGTTGCATATCGACAGCCATAAAGACCATTCCAAACTAGGACAGGTTGCTTACCCGATTGTAGGTTGTTTGAAACCGTTGCATGTGTAGTGAAACCCTAGCTCCTAACAAAATAGGACAGGGAAACCCTACCCCACCATAGGGGTGTTTTGGCTCTTACTTACTTGATATGTGCTATCGGAGTGCATCTCTACAGGTTGTATGTATCAATTTGCAAGTCTGGGTATCAGTCTGAGGACATCAATATTTGGGGTATTAGATTTGAGGCTGAGATTTGGGGGCAGTGATCAGTGTTGGGAATAGTGTGTTCAGCTTATAATATCAACTGTGTGTTGTCTTTATTTAAGCCAAAATGCTGCCCATTTTTCTGCTTGTTGTTTCCTTATTTTGCTTTATTTATCTTTTTGCAAGGTAGTATTGCACAATTGCTTCCGAGGAGGCAAATACCCCCCGAGCACTCTGGACTTGGATTGGGAGAGTTCATCGATCTGAGGATCTAGTTGACGGACGACCAGCGTTTGTTTCATTGCCACCGGTTACTAGACGGAGGCCATCCAGGCATGGGTCATCGGTACAGAGGCCACCAGATCAGCAGTCATTATCAACTTCACCTGTGCGCAGTTAGGTTGAGATACCTGCTTCTACCTTAGAGAGGGGACATACACCTGTTGTTTAGTCAGAGCAGTGCCTTATGGCCGGTATGAAGGACATGATGCGTCAACTCCAAGAAACTATGCAGGCCATGCAGCGGGATGCTGTCCGCCAGGCAGAGGTTACTGCACGTCAGACAGCAGTGGTAGCTCAGCAGGCAGAGTTGATTGCCAGGCTTCAGCAGTAACAGCCACCACTACAAGCCAGAACATCTGCTTCGTATCCACCCCCACTCGCACCTAGGGTTCCAACACTCGGGGAAATTGCTCACATCCAGGAGAATACGGACGTCCCAACGGGGCCAGTTCCACCCCCAATCCTACCTCAGCTATCCAAAGTAACGGCTAATCCAGTAGACATGCCATTTGAGTTTGAGGTCGATCCAACCGAGCTTAAAGTGAGCAAGCTAGAGAAGTTGTTCAAGCGAGCCCAGGGCGTTAATTCCATTCTGGACATAGAGGATGGTTATACCGACCCGGCAGTGACATTGCCGGACCGGTTCAAGATGCCGCATATAGACCGTTTTGACGGTTCCGGGAATCCCATGGTACATTTGCGGTTGTTCTCGGATATCCTAAGGCCAATGGGCCTCTCCAGACTGTAAAAGCTTTCCCTCTTCGGCTGGATCCTGTCGGGTGTTGCGGCCATCTGGTAGGCGAAGTTAGAAGATTATGTCAAGAGGAGTTGGGAGGAAATGGCTGAGGCCTTCGTTGCCTAGTATTCATTAGGGATGGCAATTTGAACCCGGCCCGACGGGGACCCGATCCCCCAACCCCGATTTGAATGGTTCTTCCCCAAAAAATACCCCCATGGGGACGGGGATGGTATTCGAAATTAAATCCCTGTTCAGTTTCGGGCCGGGGACGGGGATCAGTGTTCAAGCCCCGGCCTGTCCCCGTCCCCGGCCCCAAATTTTCCCCGAAGTAAAATTACCATTTTACCCCCTTATATATATATATAAAAAAATCAACCCTTTTCCCCAAACACAACACAGCAGCAGCACCACTTCTCTCATCACTGACTCTGTCGTCTCTCTCTCTCTCTCTCTCTCTGTCTCTCTCTAAGACGCTCTCCGCCGATCTTTTCTCTGTCTCATCGAGTCAAAACCCTAAAACAAAACCCTCTCTGTCGCCACCACCGTGGTCTCCCTCCGAGAGCAGTACAAGCCCTCTGGATGTGATTCACCAAACCGATCAAGCTCACCATGGTGGCCATCTTCTCAAAACCCTAGAAACTTCAACACGAAGAGCCACTCTCTTCTCTTTTCTCCTCTGTCCCTCTCGGTCTCACGCTTTCTCTCTCAAATTTGATCACACCCCGTGAATCACCAACAGATCTTGAATCACCACATCACCGATCGCCAACAGATCGTGAATCACTCTCGGAATCAGATCGTGAATCAGCCCTTAGATCATGATTCATGGAGTGAACCGTGAAGCTCTCTCTCTCTCTCTCTCTATATATATATATATATATATTTTAGATGATGAATTTGTTGATGATGAAATTTTTTGAAAATTTCTGAAACGTTTCTGAAATTTTTTTTGTTTCAGATCTGTTTTTAGATGAACTTGTTGTTGTTGTTGATGATGAGTTGTATTTTTTGAAACTTTTTTCAGATGATGAACTACTTGTTGTTGATGATAAAATTTTTTGAAAATTTCTGAAACTTTTCTGAATTTTTTTTTTTCAGATCTGTTTTTAGATGATGAACTTGTTGTTGTTGTTGTTGATGATGAGTTGTATTTTCTGAAACTTTTTTTAGATGATGAACTTCTTGTTGTTGATGATGAAATTTTTTGAAATTTTTTTTTAGCCGGGGAATGCTCGGGGTCGGGGAAACCCGATCCCCGTTGGGGGCGGGGGTGGGGGTAGTGACAGATTCCCCGTCGGGGATCGGGGCCGGGGAGTGGGATCCCCGACCCTGCCCCGCCCTGTTGCCATTCCTAGTATTCATACAACACCCAGATCGAGGTCACGATCCGTGATCTCGAGACTACTAGGCAAGATCCGAAAGAGGGCTTCTCTAACTTTGTAACCCGTTGGAGGGCCAAAGCTTCTATGATGACCACCAGGCCGGTCGAGAAAGATCAAATAAGGATGGTTGTGCGCAACCTCCAACCCAAGCTAATGCAAAAAATGATCGTCTTACCCCTTCCCACCTTTGCTGATTTACACGAGATTGGGGTACAGATTGAGGATGCCATGAAGCAGGGTCTAATCGACCAGGACAAGGAACAGCCCAAGAGGGAATTTACCCATAGTTCGAATGCAGGCACGAGTAGTGCTACAGCTGCCAAGACTTCCGATGTGGGCATGGTCACCACCACCACACCAAAACCAGCTACACTATTCACTGGTACGTCTGGAACTAGCTAGCAACAGTCAGCAAAATACCCACCAAGGGGCCAGAGGACTTTTACCCCGTTGTTTATGTCTTTGTCCAAAGCCCTAGGGGTTTTAATCAGAAAGGGGCATCTGAAGCCCCTGGAACCACGCCCGCTACCAAACAACCTCCCTCCAATACATAACCCGGCCAAATACTGTGCCTTTCACTAACAGCATGGTCACGACACCGACCAGTGTTACAGATTGCATCATGAGATCCAGGATCTCATTGACAACAAGGTGATTGTGCCTCCAGAAAAGCCGACTGTCAACCACCAACCCTCTCCTCCCACATAATCAAAACCCTCCACCTAGGCAGGTAAACTTCACCCAAACAACGGCCATCACATATGACCCTAGCATATACATCACTCCCTTCCACCTACCCAAGCCTGAGGTGTTCATCCCAGACAGCACGGACTTGTACATGTTGAGCATCTCCCAAACCCAACCCGAACCGGTGGTGGTGACTGTCGAAGACAAAACTGGGATGATTTTGGAGGCCGATGGGAATGTTGATTCATAGCCTGAGGGGTCTAGGAGCTTTGCGTACAAACCAAGTGGTTATATTGCATCAACAGACCAGGCTAAGCCGAGGGTAGAGTTGCCGGTTGGGGCAGAGATCAATGTGGTTCGGGAAGATGGACCAAGTCAGGGGTTAGATGACCTAGCAGAGCTGGAAGAGGATATTTCCAATCTATAGTTCTTCAACGAGCAGGACTCGGGAGGGGTAAGCATCAACTGGTTTAACCTGGATGGATCAGAAGAAAATACTGGGTGGCTCAGTGACGAGCCAGATGTTGTTGAGGTGCGTCAGCCAGAACAGGGGCAATCAGAAGCTGGGATATCAGCAGTGGCCGGAGTAGTCGAGAATCAGGAGGAATCACCGGAGAGCACCTGTGCGAAGAATTTTGCTTGGGATTCGGGCAATTTAAGTACAGTAAACATTGAACAGGAGGCTGCATTGAAGCGACTTGAGCAAGAAAAGATCGAAGATCTTGAGAGGGCTAGGAAGGCCAAAGCACCTGAGGGGGCAGAGTGTGCTATGAGCACAGAAACAGTTATAATGAAATCAGACAGCTGTCTGTCGGTTACTGATGGCATGTGGTGGGAAGACGACGACTTGCGTGCCCACACTGATGAAGACTGGGGGCAGACTCAATCGGATGACACCTGGTATGTCGAGGAGGTTGACCATATGACCAGGAGTGGGCGGTACTTCAAGCCCCCACACTTGGACCAGCCAGAGGCGTCCGGAAAGGACAAAGAGGCAAAAAGAAAAATTGCTGGAGGAGGAGGTTGTACTGAAATAGCTAAAGAAGATTCAAGCAGACATCTCCATCTGGGGACTGCTTATAGCCTCGAGGGTTCACAGACAAGTTGTCATTTCTACCATGGACAAGGTGAAACTTTCAATTGATACCACACCCGAACAGTTGGTAGGGCTGGTTTTCCCGGGAGGAGCTTCCCCGACCTTGACCTTCACCGACAAAGAACTACCGCCCGAGGGCTCAGATCATAACAATCCACTTTATATCTCTGTGGAGTGTAGAGAGAAGTGGATACCGGTGGTTTTGGTCGACACGGGGTTTGCAATCATTGTATGTCCGTCGAGAACGACATATGCTATCGGGTTGAAGCCTGCAGATTTTGTGCTTACAGCTCAGGTGATATAAGCCTATGATAATACCAGTTGGAAGGTGATGGGGATTGTACGGATTAAGACTCAGGTCGGTTCGGGCCGCAGGACGTTGAGTTCCATGTCTTGGATGTTCCAGCCACCTTCAATCTACTTCTCGGGTGGCCGTAGCTGTACCAAGTGAAGGTCGTCTCATCCACCTTACACCAAATGCTGAAGTACCCCCACGGGAAGGGGGTAGCGATTATTTTTGGAAATTCTTTGATACATCCACCGCCAGAGATTTCCACACCAGTTCTGGAGATTGAGCATGGTGCGGAGGATGTATTTCTTTCAGGATTCACCCTAGCTGAGGCCCAGGTTGTACAACATATACTAGCTGTTGATGAGGGGCTATACGTCAATGCACAGTCTGTCTACCGTATGAACAAGCTTCAACACATGCCCAGGATGGGATTAGGGCGAAGTGGCTAGAAGGGCGTCGCAGCATTGGCCGAAGTGCCACATAACCCATATACCTTTGGCTTAGGTTCTCTGCCTACCAAAGAGGATTGGCCGAGGAAAGGAAGAGAGATGGCCGAAAAAGCCAAGGCAAAGGAAGCCGGGAAACACTATGAGTTGGTGCACAGACCTATCCAGGGGACCCTAAATGGATGCTTTGTTCGGGAGGGAAGACTTCCCGTTTTGTGGCTTTCTGGAGCCCTGGCTGAATTCAGAGAAGCAGCGCTTGCCCGGCTTCGAAATCTCTTTTGATCTTCAGTTGTCAGCGGATGAAGTTGCCGAAGAGCAGACAGACCCACCAGCTGAGGCTGAGCAATGCAAGGAGGAAGGTTCCGAGAGCACATAAATTGAGATAGGTAGCACTGGTTTGTCTCCTCTCAGATCCTCAGATCGTACTGGAGCGCTTGGGGGATAACTTCTAAGTTTCCATGATCGGGGATGAAACAGCTGTGGGCCCATCTTCAGGCATTCTCGATGCATCCATCGCACCCTCCCTTATTTGGTAATACGAGGAGGGCTTTCTATTAAGCAGTTCTGGATCAGGTAGTGAACCAAAATCTGATTCCACAGAGTCTGTGGAGTCGGAATCAGATTCCAGTTCTTTTGAGTCAGAGTTGGGTATTCTTGGGGGTGATAACCCGAATGCCACTGTCCTGTCCAGGTCGTCTTTTTCATTTTCCTTTGAGTCTGTTGTAACCGAGAAATCATGCGATCTGGATATTATTAATGCAAATTGTATGGTTGTGGCTTCCGAATACTTTTCTGTGCCTTTAATTTATTGCATTAATCAAGACTTTCAAAATTTTGATGAAAACGATGAGGAAGAAATTCCTCCGGTTTTGAAATATTTGCTTGATCAAGAGCAGGAGAGGTTTGTAAAACCTTTAGTTGATGAAATTACCTCAATTAATGTTGGTATTGAGAAGGACCCGCGGCTGGTCCAGATCGGGTCCACGTTGTCTTCTAAGGAACGCGAGCGCTTAGTCGCTTTATTAAAAGATTTCAAAGACGTTTTCGCGTGGTCCTACGAAGACATGCCTGGAATCGATCCTGAGATTGTACAGCACCGGATCCCTCTTGACCCAAAGGCCCGACCTGTTAAGTAGATGCTTCGAAGGATCCGCCCAAACTGGGCTCTGAAAAACAAAGAAGAAGTCACCAAGTAGATCGACGTAGAGTTCCTGTTAGTATCTGGGTATTCAACTTCATTGCCAATATAGTTCCGGTGCCGAAGAAAGACGGCAGAATTCGGGTATGTGTGGACTTCTAGGATTTGAACAAAGCCAGTCCGAAGGATGACTTTCCTCTGCCGCATATCGACGAATTAGTGGACTTCACTGCTGGGCATGCGCTGCTCTCGTTCATGGATGGTTTTTCAGGCTACAATCAGATTTTGATGGCACCCGAAGATAGGGAGAAAACTGCTTTTACTACCCCGTGGGGAACTTATTGTTATAGGGTGATGCCGTTCGGTTTGAAGAATACTGGAGTTACATATCAACGGGTTGCGACCATGATTTTGCACGATATGATCCATAAAGAGGTTGAGGTGTACGTGGACAACATGATTGTCAAGTACAAGGAAAGAGAGGGCCACTACACCGCCTTGCAGAAATTATTCCAACGGATTAGAGAGTATCGGTTGCAGCTGAATCCTTAGAAATGTACATTTGGTGTTACAGCAGGGAAAATGTTGGGGTTCTTGATCACGCAAAGGGGTATCGAGATCGATCCTTCTAAAATCAAGGCCATCTTAGAAATGCCACCATCGAGGACTAAAAAGGAGGTGCGAGGCTTTCTGGGTAAAGTGCAATTCATAAGGTGATTTATTACAAAATTAACCTTGACTTGTGAACCACTGTTTGGTCTCCTGAAGAAAGGAAAGAAGTTCCAATGGGACGACTGATGCCAGGTTGCTTTCGAACAGATCAAGCAATATTTACAAAACCCACCTATGTTATCGCCACCGGTGCTGGGAAAACCGTTGATTCTGTACCTATCAGTGGCCGAAATGATGATAGGCTACTTGCTTGCGTAGGAATCTGAGGATAAAGTGGAGAAGGCTATCTACTACCTGAGCAAGAAAATGCTGGATTACGAGACTCGCTACACTCCGCTGGAGAAGGCTTGTCTGGCCTTGGTATGGGCTACCAAGAAGTTGAGGCACTACCTGTTAGCTCACTCTATAAGACTAGTTTCGAGATTAGATCCCATCAAATATCCCTTCGAGAAATCGGCACTTATGGGTAGGCTAGCTTGTTGGTTGCTTCTTCTCTCCGAATTTGATCTGAAGTACATGACGTGCAAGTTAGTGAAAGAGAGAGCAGTAATGGAGTTCCTAGCCGATAACCTAGTGGACGGGGATGAAGCAGTGGAATATCTGTTCCCGGACGAGGCCATTTTGCATGTTGAAGAAGAAACTTGGACTATGTACTTTGACGGAGCGTCAAACTAATATGGGTATGGGATAGGCGTGTTACTGATAGCACCTGACAATTCCCGCATACCCTAAGCTTTCAAACTTTGGTTCAAAGTATCAAACAATGAGGCAGAGTATAAGGCATGTATTGCTGGCCTGCAAGCCGCCCTGGAACTAGGGGCAAAACGGTTGGATGTCATCGGGGACTCGAACCTTGTTGTATCTCAATCTAAAGGAGATTGGAAAGTTAAAGAAGAAAAGATGAGAATCTATCACCAGACCTTGGACGTTCTGATTCCTTGGTTTGAAAAACTGAACTTCGCTCATCTGTTATGAGAGAACAACAAGTTCGCTGATTCATTAGCAACTCTATCTTCTATGATAGACATCCCTTTTGGAGTCCAGATGCGTCCGATCATCATTGAAAAGAAATTTGTGCCGGCCTATGGGCTGATTGTTGCCATAGATGAGGTACAATATTAAAACCCCTGGATTTATGATGTTTGGAACTTCTTGGAAAAGGAGGCTTATCTGCCAGGGGCAAACGCCAAAGACAAGAGGGCGATACGAAGAACGGCGGCGCAGTTCATCATCTGCGGGGGAAAACTATACAAGAGTGGTCATCTCGGGATGCATAAGCTGTGTGTTGATGCTGAAGAGTCCGAGCATCTGATGGAGGCCATCCACGGAGGAGAGTGCGGAGCGTACATGAACGGGGTGATGCTAGCCCGGAAGATCCTTAGACAAGGTTATTATTGGTCAACCATGGAGGAGGATTGTATTGGCTTTGTTTGGCGATGCCACAAATGTCAGATCCATGCAAACCGCATGAACATTCCGCTGTCGAAGCTGTACAATATAACTTCGCCATGGCCGTTTTCAATCTGGGGGATTGATCCGATTGGGGCTGTCACTCCGAAGGGGTCCAATGGGCATGAGTATATTCTAGTAGCGATAGACTACTTTACGAAGTGGGTTGAGGCCCAATCTTACGCTGTGTTGAAGGCGTCGCACATTGCTAAGTTCATCAGGAACAACATTATCTGTTGCTATGGGGTCCCGAATGAGATTATTTCGAATAATGGTTCCCACTTCAAGAAGGAGGTGATCGACTTGTTGGAGAAGCACAACGTGGCTTTTCATAAGTCATCTACATATCGGCCGCAAACCAACGGAGCTGTTGAGGCCACCAACAAGAACATCAAGCACATTCTGCAGAAGATGGTGGAAACCTACATGGATTGGCCAGATAAGCTGTCATTTGCTCTTTGGGGTTACCGAACATCAATTCAAACTTCTACTTGGGCAACTTCATATTCGTTGGTTTGTGGGATGGAGGCTGTTCTGCCTATCGAAGTTGAGGTTTCGTCATTACGGGTATTGGCTAAGTGTCACATAGCCGAGGCAGATTGGCAGCAGAGCAGATTCGAAGAACTCATGTTGTTTGACGAAAGAAGGCTGAAAGCACTGTGTCACGTTCAAGGTTATCAACGAAGAATTGCCAGGACTTTCAACAAGAAGGTTAAGTCCAGGAATTTGAAAGAGGGGGATTTGGTATTAAAGACAACCGAGCTCCCATCCGCAACCCTAGGGGCAAGTTCACACCTAATTGGACTGGTCTCTACATCATCAAGTCTATCTAGTCGGGTGGAGCTATTGTTCTGATGGACCTAGATGGCCTAGAGTTCTCCCATCCGATCAACATGGACAAGTTGAAAAAATACTATCCTTGAGTGGCTCGCTAGGTTGAAAACCCAAAAGGGCGACCTAGGCAAAAGTTAGAGCACAAAAAATTTGAAATAAGAAAAACTGAGAACGCAAGATTGAAAACCCAGAAAGGGCGGCCTTGGCATAAGTTAGAGTGCGCAAGGAGAATGTTAATACACGAGTGAACCTAAACCGAACTACGTAAGGCTTGATTTCCATCTTCAGGATACGTAGGCAACTTCATTCTGAAGTCCAGCCATAAATACTTCCAAATCAACTTTGTCCATGTGATCATGTTGGTCATTTTTGTCTATTCTGCATTCAAGAGCTCGGTTGTGATCTCCAGTGTAGTGTTGTTCAGACTAGGGGCAACTTTCCAGTTGTTTGGATCCGGGGTTGTACATCTCAGTGATCGATCTCGGGCGTGTCCAGTTGTGATCCATATCAAAAATGGTTTTGAAAAGTTTTAATAAAAGTTGATTTTGCTCAAATTAATCTTTTTACGACTTAGACCATTTTTGGACCAAACAGAGAATTTTCAGTACCCACAACCTTCAATTACATTGACTTCAGTACAGAGTTCTCCTACTCTTGAATACAAATTGAAGTTGTTTTTTTTATTACATTCATAAAGAAAACTTGAAAGTACTGATTAAAGCAAATAAACCCGGGGCATAGTCAGGTGTTCCTGCGTCCCCTCCCAGAGCTGGTCGAAGCCTCTGATGCCCAAGTAGGCCCAACCTACACCTCTTCATTAAACCAAGCTATGCACTCATCAGAAAGGGCACAACTAAAAATAGGAGCGAGGACCAGAACTTCTCTTGTCCTCCATGCTGTGGCATACCGAACTAGCTGTACGCCTCGGACTGGAAATGCAGTAGGGTACTCTATCCCTTCTTCTGGGCGGGTCTGATCATGGTCGAACTGGCGTCGGAATCAAAATGGGAAGTAAAAAACACAATGTATCAGGCCGATCAACTGAATCCCGGGCTGGCGAGACATGCTGTAGCTCATCACCGGTAAATTAAGCCTAGGGCAGCGCCAAGCAATGTTGATAACGGACAGACTGCACATCCATTCGCACCACCATCCCTCATCTGGGGCATCAATTAGACGTTGTCGGAAGAAATAGCCGCAAGCAGAATATGCTGGGCATGAGTCCACCACCCTCAACTTATCCATCAACCATATCTGGAGAGGGATGAAAAATGAGAGATTAAAGAATAGAGAGGTGTACGTGGAGAGAAAAGTGAGAAAAGGGTTTTGAGAGAAAAATAGAGCCAGAGGGTCGAGTAATGTGAGAAATACACGTGTGAGGAGGTGGGAAACATTACCTGTAAGAGTATTGAACTCCTCGCGAACCTAGTCGTCTCTCGGTGATGAAAAGCATCCAAACCCATCAGTGTCTCAGCTAGGGTCATACTAATACAGCTCTTGCCCTCTTTCAAGCCTAGAGCGACCTCAATCAAATGGACGCTAGACTTTCCAGAGCCAGGGGCGAGCAGGAAATGAGACAACATGCACAAGCAAAGCGCATGTCGCCGAAAACCTTGCCACTAGTGATCGTCGTGGTCACTGGCATTAGAAAACTGATGAATCAAGCTGGGGATGTCCAATTCTCTGTCGCGAATCAAAGACCGAGCATCATGCAAAGTAAGCCCACACATCCGTCCTAAGGCTTGGATGTGGCCAAAATGGAATTGAGGCAAGATCTCTTCATCACGCTGAGATTCCATCAAAGCTTGGAAATCTTCAAAAGTGGGGCATATCACTTGTCCGCTAAAGTTAAAGACATGAGTTACCAGATTTCAACACCTAACTGCAGCATGGAGGAACGGAAAACGCAGTTGGGTGCGACTAAGCGTGAATAGTACATTTATTCCGAAACCCCAGAAATTCAATTTTTTCAAGCCATCTAAAGCTACGAGCCAATTAGAAAGTTTTTGGGCAAGAAACGCTTCCATTTTGGGTAGAAATTGAGTTACAATGAGGAGATTACGGAGTTGTAGCCTTTTGTAGAAGATAAGGCACTAGTGGGGGATAGGTGGCAAAAATCTGGGGACCCCCTGCACAACTGGTCGACTGACCACCTTTTCTGGTCGGCAATGGGCCTAAGTGGTCTATAGCTGCTTCTTGTCTCCAGCAGAGAGCCTGTAGCCTTCCTGTGTGCTCAGAATGCTGAAAAGCTGAGTTTATTTCTCCTTTGGATGCGTCCTGTTGTTTTGTTTGTCCAATATGCATTTGATTATCGACTTGTTACAATTTGTTTATCAAGTTGTATTCGTTTTGCTTATTGAGTTATAGCTTTATTCGCTGGTTTATCGCCTTAGTTTGAGTTGTTTTACTCAGTTTGTGTTTGTTTTGTTTGGTTCACTACCTGGCGAAGAATTGCCAATACAATTCAAATTCCATCAATATCATTTTTGTGCAAAATGGTGCGATACAATGCTTAGAATACAAAATGCAACACTTTTTGAACAAAAAAAAAAAGGGCTGTTTTCATTCCATCATGGTTTCTCTTTACAAAAGGTAGAAGTTTTGAAGAAAATAAAACTGCCTAAGGCGATACAAATGTGCTAATACTACTAGAAAAAGAAACTAAGAAAAAACATTTGGGTCTGTGCCATCCATCTCAAGATCGAGAGGCTCTCTTCGTCCTCTTCCTCGGCTGCGTAGACTCAACACTGTCCCCATCAGCGCCGCCATTTGACTCTGAACCGAAACCAGAACCAGAGCCGTCTCTGCTCCCATCCTCGGAGCCCTCCTCAGCATCGCCGTCACCCTCTGATGACCCCTCGTCCTCGCCGGACTCATCATCATCATCATGCGTAACAAGCTCCTGAGGCCTCCATCGGCCATCTGTTGCTGGAAGAGGTCCTGATGGTCCTGCCTCTGCCTCTAATCATCCTATCTAGAGGGGTGTCACCTGAAAAGGAGTTTGAATATATGTTAGCCATCGTGTGTATATCAGATGCAAGTGTAATGTGCGAGGTAAGTGTTTACAGAAAGCAGATACAGTATGCACATGTAGTGTGTAGCATCAGATGTGATCTATACATGCAGTGAATTAGTGCAATGAGATGTTCAGTTTAGGCATATCAGCAGAAATATGATGGTCAAAATGCAAGAAAATTGAAAAGTTACCGGAATGCCATGGGAGTGCAGTATCAATTCTCTCCGCAGGACCATACCCTCGAGTGAGGCTATCGCCTCGAGCAACCCCTCGACGTATCCTGTGATGGGCTGCAAATGCAAGTTGAAGCCATGAATGGATAGATGAACAAATATGTGAATGAAATTGAAATGCATAAAAGCTGTAAAGTATACCGGTGGTGAGTTAGGTGACCTGGTGTATCGATGATCAGACAATGGGGGCTCAAACAGAATCTGGTAAGTTCCCCCACCAAGTCACCAACCTGCCAGCTTAGTCGGAGGATCTAGCCATCCAGCCAACTGCCTAGAAGAAGACACCCCTCGGGTCTCACCCCGTTGTGCCCGAGCCGGCTCATCGAAGGGACATCGGTAGCCCGAACCTTGCTTGATAAGGGCATATCAGCCGTCTTGCCTGTGGGAGGACGTGCATTTGTCAAAGAAGGCATCGGATGTACCTCCATGTAGGTTGTGTAGTCCCCCTCTCCGATGTAGTGGTCTACCTTCTCACCCCACATGGAGTCAATGAGTCCCTGAGGAGAGAGCATATATGTCCCCTACATGGAAGGTGAGGGCACCGAAGGGACATATTGCAGTGATAGGCCCATCATCTGGCGCATGAAGCACTCACCGAGAAACCAGGCTCGACCTGCGGGTCCCTCGAACAGGATCCGACGCCTGGAGGCATCCCAAGCCCCAGCATACTGAAGCTAAGCAAACCCGGGCATCGATGCCCATGGCTGCCATGCTATCTGCAAATAACAAGTGTGTGAGCTGATTAGTTGTCATCAGTTATACAAAATGAATTGTAGATGAAAGCATAAAGGACTGTGAGTCTTGAGTTACCTCGGGCGCCCTCACAGTATCGAAGTACTGGCGAAAGCATGGCAAGGTCTCTCGGGGCCTCGGCTGGCACCAGCCATCAAATCTATGCGAGTATGGCACATCAAGCGGTGTCTCGACCTCTGGCTCAGGGGCAAGCGTCGGGAAATAGATGCATACCCACAGCTGTGAAAGGCAAGACAATGGCAGTCATAATACAGAATGTAATGTGTGCAATGTGTGGAGTGTGCAGTGTACAGGTAATGAAAAGCAGAAATGTAAATCAAAAGGGCAGAATGTACCTCCCAGGCTCTCCAATAGCCGCCTACTATGTTCCCGCTCCTGTGGGAGGTCGAGGTCATGTAGTAATAAAGGGTAGCAAGGCCAGCACCGCCCTAATCAAAGTGTTAAACCTAGGATAGGTCTACTAGAGCACTCAGAAGATGTAGCCCGACCGTGTTCCCCCTATCGGAGAACAATGTGGTCCCAAGAAGGAACATCAGGAATCCCCGGGCATACTGCTCCGTGGCTTCAACAATCTCTGGCCCAGTCCCTCTGTAATGCTCTGTGAACCAGGTGTATCTGACTTTGCCTGATGATCGGTAGATCGGCAGATGGGCTCCGAGTAGATAGGTCCATGCTGCCTTTCACTTACCCATATCAGAGTCATATGGGATTGATCGGCCTCCCACCTCGAGGCCCGTCAGCATAGCAAAGTCGTACGGGGTCATCGTCATGTCCCTGGTAGCTGAGAAATGGAAGGAGTTGGTGGTGTCCCACCATTACTCTACTAGTGCACCTAGTAGGGTCCTACTCACCGCAAGACATGATAACCCCGTGCAAAATAGCCCGAACCCTGCCTCATCAACAATCTGCCAAACACCGTCAGGGAGCACCATATACCAATCCCTCGCGATGATCAACCCATATCCCCGAGTGGAACAAGAAGCTACCTGTGTTTAGAATGAGCAGAGGTGCAGCATGTGAGTTGTGCTCAGAATAAGTAGAAATGCAGCATGTGAGTTGTGTTCAGAATGAGCAGAAATGTAGCATATGAGTTGTGTTCAGAATGAGCAAAGATACAGTGTGTGAGCTGTGTTCAGAATGAGCAGAAGCGTTGTGTATGTAAATGTGTTCAGAACAAGCAGACGAAATATGGAGCAAAAGTATGAATTGTGCAAGAAATGTAAAGTGCATCGCAGAAAATGTGAGAGTGCAGTATGTACCTCGGGCGCGTAGTGAGACAGGTGAGACTCCGGCTCCCACAATAGAAGATCTATGGGGGCGCGCCGTGCAAACCCGGTAAAATGGCGAGCTGTGCTGGGTGGCAGAATATGTACCTCAGGACGGTACATCGTAGGATCGAAGGGCCAAGTCCTAGGCGGTAGTGGAATGATGTCGGGCTCCTTCTCCATCCCCAGAGAGCCCTCGTCGTATGGAGCATCATCAGCCATCTGAAAAAAAGGTGAAAGATGAGCAAAAATGAGCAAAATAAGTAAAAAGTGCCAAAAGTCAACAAAAGTCAACTCTCGGAAAGAGAAAAAAGTCAAAAAGTCAAAGCCAGGGAAAAGGGCGCCAAACTCAAGACAAACTTGGGGGAAACATACCTCAAATAGCGAAAATGGCAGAAAAGGGTCCGAAAACAAGATTTGTTCGGTTCAAAGTGAAGGAAACCGAAGAGTTTTCGTGAATTAACTTCGCATGGAGCATTGGAAAACACGTGTAAAGCTAGATCTAAGAGGAAAAGAGGTCTAGGGAGGTAAAGGAGTGATTTTCGGCCTTGTATGTGTGAGCATTTGTGCTTTGGAGCTGTCCTTTTAAAGATCCGAACCTCAAAAGACCAAACTGGTCGACCGACCACCTATGTGGTCGACAGGTGGTTTTGGTGGTCGATAGCTCTCTAGGGTCGTCGGTAGGGTCCCACTGTCCTCCCTGTGTGCTTTTATGCTATTATGAGTTCTTTGATTTTGAGAAAGTCCCAGAACAGTTCACTTTTCAGCTAAAAAGCCCCTGCGGGAATTTGAAATCACGTCTCCAATGCATGACTCATCGTCAAGTCTTCATGAGCGAAGTGCATCCTTTTTGAATACATTGTCACCCCTCCGAGAGGTAAATCGGAGGTTGTATTTGAATCGACTTTGTGAAGGCATGTTTTCTTCATTCGGTGTTTTGCATTGAATGTACACTTCTTTCTTGATTATATCGCACTTTTGCTTTGCATAAGATATGCGTTTCTCCACTTGCATTGTTATACACGTTTCACTTGCATTGTTATGCATGTTTCCCTTGCATTGTTATGCACCTTTTCACTTGCGTTGTTATGCAATTCTTGTTTCGCATAGAATATGTATCTCGAATGTTGCATGGAACATGCGTTCAACTCTCTTGCACTCACATGCATTTGCCGCTTTTACATAGAATATGCACTCCTCGCATACGTGTAGAACGTGCATTTGGCATTTAAACACGGAATGTGTTGTCAATTTTGCATAGAATATATATGCATTGTGTTTTTTTGTACCTATTGAGTTTCTTTCTTACACAGGAGACGATATTGTATGTACGGTTCATTCGAAGCTAATACAACCAGACGATATTGTATGTACGGTTCATTCGAAGCTAATGCAACCAGACGATATTGTATGTACGGTTCATTCAGAGGAATTCCAAGTAAGATCTTTCTTGTCCTTTAAGTTCAGCTTGTCTCAGTTAGAAGCATTCGGGTACGTCTAGTGCTTACACCGATACCTCATTGGTTAGAGACATTCGGATATGCCCAATGTCTACACCGCCATCTGCCTTTCCCTCTCTCGCGTGTGATATGCTGGGAGGTGTTGTTTTCCTTTCTCGCGTGTGATACGCTGAGAGGTGCTGTTTCCCTCTCTCGCGTGTGATACGCTGGGAGGTGCTGTTTCCCTCTCTCGCGTGCGATACGCTGCGAGGTGTTGTTTCCCTCTCTCGCGTGTGATACGCTGAGAGGTGTTTCGTTTGAGACTCCGGGTATCCTCGGTAGTCGCTTTTGGCCTTTCCCGTGTGACGCGTTGTGGGAATTGTATAATTTTCTTACATCCTTTCTGTTGGAATGTGTGAGACTGTTGTTTCTTATTCACTTGCTTAAAATGTTGCATTTATCGTGCCTAGTATTTGCATTCAAATGTTTCATTACAGCTTTCTTTGCATGATCATAAGTTATGCTCTTGTATTGTGCATGTTCATTTACATTTCGCCCCGGCCTGCGGGCATATCTGTTTGATATCTTGCTTGTTTGTCTAAGTCTTGGGCCTTGTCAAAAATGGGTCGTCTCTGGGCTTTGACATTCACTCCCGTCATTTCATGACTTCCGAGTTCTGTCAAAGAGGGACAACTGTAGACACCCCATTTTTGACCGTCCTAAACACTTGGATGTCATCGTTTGAGTGCTCGATGATTGCGTATGTTCGTGCTCGTTTGGAGTCCCCGAGGTTTTCAGTTGCGCGCCTTGCCTCTAAGTCTCTGAACTCTCTTGGTTTTGTTTTTGTTTTAAGCCAACTCTTGGTCCCCCATTTTTGCCTAAAGGGAGAAACAGTGGTGTAGACCACTTTTCTCCTATGTCAACCAGTTTTCTCCCTTGTCAGCCACTTTAGGTGGTCAGTTGACTAGGGTGGGTGATCGGTCGACCACCTCAAGTGGTCTGCAGCATGCCACCACCTTCTCCTCTCTTGGGAGACCCCCTTTTTGCCCTGTCGGCCAGCTTTTTCCCTTGTCGACCACCTGAGGTGGTCGGTCGACTAGGTGGGGTGGTCGGTCAACCACTTTGAGTGGTCGGCGGCCATTTTTCGCTTTCTGCAGATATTTTTGGTGCCAGCTATGCCAACTGTTGGGCACAAAATGCATCCTCCCTGTAGGGAGGGATTCAAGCAAGCTTTGCCTTGCATATTCTATATAAGGGGAGCTCTCTCCCCCTTTCAAGGGGTTCAGAAAATTTAGAGACAAAAATTGACTCTCTCTCTAGAATTCTTTCTCTCTCTCTCTCTCTCTCTATATATATATATATATATATTGTGCTCTATAGTGCTTGGAAGTGAGCTTTCTTCACACTTTTGCACACAACCTCTTAGCCAAACACTCCTACCTTGTTGCTGAGGTGCTTGAGGGTCTTGTGGGAGCTTCAAAAGGCTGGTTTTTGGCTCAAGAAGGTGTTGTTATTGTTGTGCTTCAAAGATAATCCCATTTCCCCTTTTAAATCTTTGTTTTGGTTACTCTCTTAGCCACCTTTGCATGCTATTTTAGGCTTTTCTTTCAACTGCAAAAAGTTCTATTTTTAAGTGTTTAAAATGGTTGTTTAAGGCCTAGTTTGAGTTAGAGGTGGTTTACCGCCTTTGGTGGCTTGTTTTGCTTTGCTTTGCACCATCTCTTAAGGCCTTTGGGATCATCTCTTTTTGGCCTTCTTACCACTGAAACTCAGAGGAATTTCAGTGGTGGAAAGGTGGTTTTGAGGTACCAAATGGGTGGGGGTGGTTCCCCCTCCTCTTCTCTTGTTTGCATGTGTTGATGGCCCATCAAAAGAGCATGTGTTTCTATTTCTTAGTGGCTTTGTTTAGGCTCATTTTTGTAACTTTTTAGACCTGCCACGACTCTGTTTTTAGCTGTCTTGGTCACCTCTTGCATGCTTCTTGTACTTATAGTGTAATCCTACTTGTAGCCTTGCAAAGTATCATGTCTTTGTGCCTTGAATTTGCTTAGTTCAAGCATGTTTTTAGCCATTATTTGCCATGTCATAACTCTGTTTTGGGTTGGTTTGGTTGCCTCTTGCATGCTCCTTGCACTTGTAGTGCAATTTTGTTCACTAGCCTAGTGTATTCGGTATTTCAGCCTATTGATCTAGCATGTGTATGCTCTACTCCAACACATTTTTGGCTATGTTTTAGCATGCTTTAGGTCTGATTCGAGTGGTTTTGGTCATGCATGATTGGCTTTGCATAGCTATAGTGTATTTGGCTTTGCTAGCCTTGCACTTTGAGACCTCTAGCATGTCATATTTGAGCTTTTTGCATGGCATAGCATCATTTGGCATGTTATTTCAGACCATATACCTCTGCCATATTCTTGCACTTATCGCCCTTTCGTTGTGTTTGAGGTTTGGACCTCATGCTTCGCTTGTGAGCCAACTTGCATACATGTTTGTCTAAACTTTTGGGCTATCATTTCAGCATGTTTCGGCCTCTATTTTGGCATGTTTTAGGTCTATCCATAACTGGTTTGACCATTTGTGCTTGATATTGCATGCCTCTTGTGTGATGCTCTTCACTAGCCTTAGTGTTTTTGGCCATTAACATGTCTTGCATGATTTAACGTCTTTAGCATGCCATTTCAGTGCTGAAATATATGCCATTGCATCCCACTAATTCACTCCTTAAGAACTAGAGGACTCTCACTTTTGGACTTAATCGATTAAGGGACTAATTGGTAATCTAAAATGTGTAAACAAAATGAATCAAGTAAAACATGGCCAAGATAAGCATGTTGTTTGTATTGCATGTGTTTGGATCAGACGTTAATCCAAACACGAGAAATATGGGACGTTTCATACTCATAGTGATGAAACGTGTCACATTTTTCAGTCGCTGACACCGTTGATTGTGCATGATAGGGTGGAGGCCTTTCGAGTCTTATGTGTGCATTCATTGAGTTTTACTCAAGCTTGATCCTTTGGCCACCATGCATTGAAAATGCTTGGTTATTGGCTCGAGAGTCAAGTGCCATACTCCTTTGAGCTTGAGATATGATAAGGAGTGTGGAAATGCAGACATTTCCTTGCAAATAGACTGTCTTGCCTCTGTCTGTGCTCTGTTGCAGCAATAGGAGGAATTTCAGCCCTCAAGGTGTTCTTGAGATCAGAAAAAAGCAATTTGGAAATTGGTGTAATTTTCAAAGATTCGAAAGAGTGCAAACAGATCTTGAGGCAAGGCGGTGGATTTCCGGGAGGACATAACCGAGCATGCATATCTCTCTCGCCCGCGAGGCCATTTATCGCTTCTATTAGCTTGTTGTAGTTAATTACCTGTGCTGTAATTAATTTAGCTTAGTGCTTTGTAATATTCTAATTAGCTTAGATTAGCTAGTTATTCAATTTGGTTGGTAATAATTAATTAGCTAGAATAGTTAGTTAATTAGTTGGTTTGTAATAGTTAGCTTAATTAGTGTAGCTAGTTAGCTTTCATTTTATTCGGACCATCCGTCGAGAGGGCAAATGTTGTAATAAGTGTGCGTCTGTGTGTGAATGTCTTCCAACCCCACGTCTTTCTCTCTTTTACTTATCCACTTTTGATGGTTAGTTTAGGGCATATTTCAATTAGCATACCTTATGCTTTGCATGTTTGCATCATTCATTTGTCTTGCATACACTGGGCTCGGCACATCATTCAAACCACATTGTATTTCAATACACTTTTTTGAATACATGTATCAAACGTCACATTCATATACCATCTTAGAAAGCCGAGCCCATTTAGTTGTATTTTGCATGGGTTGCATTAGGCACTTAATATAGTTAGGATCATGCATTGATTTCTAACTAGTTGTTGTTTTGGCTAAGAGTACACTGTAAATGTTTATGTTTTAGCATCCTTGCATGTGTGTAAGTGACTGCCATGATAGCATGCTTGCCATGATGCTATGTGCTTAAGTGATTAACTGCTTCAATGCCTATGAATGAAGGCTTCATTGCTTGAATTGGAACAATTCATCAAAATGTGCGTTTTAAGCCTACTTGTTTGTGGCAAATCATGTTTTAAGCCCACTTGAGGGTGGCAAATCCGCATTTTAGCCTACTTGAGGGTAGCAACTTCAAACCATTTTTGAAAAACAAACATGAAATATTTTGTTCCAAATTGAGTGATTTAGTCTATACTTGTACGTTGTGCGCATCACATAGTAATTCTAGATTAATAATCGGAATAAGAACACGTGTGTTTATAAAAACAACATATCATGTTAGTAGAGGCCGATCTTTTATCGGGCGAGCGGGGGTGCTCATCTCAGGACCTTCCCCTCTTGTACCCAAGTTCCCGAGCCGAGGCAACTTTGGTGATGACGGACATGTGGCCTTAGGCACGAGTCAGGTTTTCCTAAATTTCCCAAAATAAAATATTTAGGTTGCGACTCTGAAATCTGGCAAAGCAGTCCATGTTTGGCGCTTTTTGATTAAAATCGATTTTCCAAAACGATTTGCCAAATTTGGACTCTTTGGTGATTTATCAGTCTTACATTGCACTTTCTGAGATTAGATTCAAAACCATGATAGGAGTCTGAACTATAGTAGCTAGAACACCATCTGCGCCATCTCTGAAAGGGGGGCGCGCAGAGCGAGTTCGGGAGGTCTACAGGTACATATCCTAGACCACAGGCATGCGGATTATGAGGCACATCGGCCAATACTGTGACACCCTTCCGGCCACTCGTTCCAAGTCTCATTCCTGGCACATGTTACAGCTTATTCATGAAAAAAATAGATTGGGCGCGGACATACATGCCCTCATTTGTTGCCAAGATGGTCTGCACTACTATAGACACCCCATTTTTGACCGTCCTCAAGACTTGGATGTTCTTGCAGGTACATCTAGTGACAAGTTTGATTGCTCGTCGAGCGCCCAAACTCTGCGGCGGAGTGCCACGGGTTTGAGCTTTCCAAACCTTGCATCAGTTCTATCTCATTTTTGGACCATGTTTTGGTCCTTTTAGCATGTTGCTTTTGGAGCACTGCCGGCCACTTTTTGGCACTGCCAACCATGGGTTTTGGTCTGCCGGCCATTAATGTGCCCTACCAGCCATTAATGAGCCCCTGCTGGCCATCACTAATAGCCGGCCAGCCACCAGTGCATCAGTAGATATTTTCTGATATTTTGGTGCCAACTGTTCACACAGATTGGAGCATCTGCTTGCCCATGGATGGTCGGATCTTTTCAAGAGGATTTCGTATCTCCTATATATAGAAGTCATCCTCTTGCATGTAGGGGCTTACAAAATTTTGTGAGCAAAATTTCTCTCTCTCTCTCTCTCTCTAGAATCCTCTCTCTCTCTCTCTCTCTCTCCCTATTTTGTGCTTGAAAGTGAGAATTCTCTACATATTTGCATACAACCCCATGACCGAACACCTTCATCTTGAAGCTGAGGTTCTTGGAGGCATTGTTTGAGCTCCTAAGGTTGGTTTTAGCTCAGAGTTGTGGCTGTTTTGTTGCTATGCTTCAAAGGTATAAAGTCTATCCCTTTTAAGCTTTGTTTTAATTAATTGATTGGCCATCTCTTTACACTGCTTTGACCTGGTTTTTCAACCATAAAAAACTCTATTTTTAAGGTTTTAAAATAGTGGTTTGACTCTTGTTGAGTTAGGGGGTTGTCTCCTCTCTTTGCTGTTTGGCTTGTGAAGCCTTTTATGCCATTTTTCAAAGCTTTTAAGTCAACTTTTTTTGGCCTTTTAACCACTAAATTCCAGGGGAATTTCAGTGGTAAAAAGTGTGTTTTGAGGTCCAAAATAGGACGGTTGGCCTTCCCTCCTTGTGTCTTGTTTGCAAGTGTAGATGGCCTAGCATGTGAGCATGTTTTTCTACCTATTTGTGACTTGATCTCAGCATGTTTTAGCTACTAATTTAGCATGCTTTAGCTCTGTTTTGGACTGCTTTGGTCATATGAGCCATGTTTCGTATAGCTATAGTGCAAATGCCTTCACTAGCTTAGTGATTTAAGGCCTCTAACATGTTTTGTATGAGATGATTGCATGTTATAGCATCATTTAGCATGTGATTCCCGTGCATATATCTCTATCACACTCAAACTTACTTCACTCTTTCATTGCTTTTGAGAGTTGTGCTTTGAGCCTTGTTTGCGAGCCAACGTGTGAGCATGTTTTTCTTGCCATTTATGCTTCAATCTCAGCATGTTTTAGCTAATGTTTTGGCATGTTTTAGCTCTGTTTTGAGCTGGTTTAGTCATTTAAGCTTGATATTGCATGCCTCTAATGTAGTGCTCTTCACTAGTTTAATGTTTTTGGCTCTTAACACGTTGTGCACATGTTGTTTACATGTTGTAGCACTATTTTTCATGCCATTTCAGCACTGAAATATCTGCAACCTCCCTCTACTCTTCATTTTTAATTTTCTTTGAAAGTGGTCTTGAGCCCCTTGTTGGCTTGAGTGTGAACTTGAGGTTCTCATGCCTAATGGTCTTAACCCTCTCTTGAGGGTTCCTCCTAACCAACAGCATGAGGCCTCTTTCATACTCAAGGCACTTGTGGCTTAGGCCATCTTTTCAATTAGAGGACTTTCACATTGGACTTAATCGGTTAAAGGATTAATCGGTAATGTAAAATGTGTAAACAAGAATTGGGCAAGTAAAACATGACCAAGATAAGCATGCTGTGTTTGCGTTGCATTGTGTTCAATCAGACGTTATATTGAACACAAGGTATATTGGTCCATTTCATACTCAAAGTGATGAAATGAGCCAATCTCCTTTGTCTCCATCACCCTTGATCATGCACGATAGGGTGGTGGTCCTTTGAGTCTTGTTTTATGCATTTATTGAAAGTGTACAACTTGGATCTTTGGCCATCATGCATTGAAAGTGCTTGATTGGTGATTTTGGATCCAAGAATGCCACTCCTTTAATGTTTTGAGATGATAAGGAGGGGCATAGTACAAACATATCCTTGGAAAACCCTCAATTTTCCTCTGTCTGTACACTGTTGTAGTGTGGTGATTCAGCACACTAGTGGCCGGCAGTGGCTCACTGATGGCCAGTAGTGGCCTCATCCTTGGCCGGCATAGCACACTCTTGGCCGGCAGATGGCCGACATCAAGAACTCATGGCCGGCAAGCCACTGGTGCATTCCTCAGTAGTGAATTGGTAAGGTGGAGCATAAAGTTCTTGGTGCAACCCTGCAAACAGAGCCTCTCAAGAGCAAACCGGAAGGCGTTTCGAGGCGAAAATCGAGTGAATGCATATTCAATTTTCTAAAGCAGAACTGAGGCAGTGTAGTTTAATGCTTCACATGTTTAGTTAGCATGGTTTTGTAATTTAATTAATTAGTTTGCTAATTAGTTAAGTGTTGTAATAATTAAGTAGCTTAGCTTACCTATTTCTTTATTTTGATTTATAATAATTAGACTAATTAGTTTAATTAGATTAGTTAGTTAGCTTAGCTCAGAGTAGCTTAGCTCTTATTTATTCGGACCCTCCTTCGAGAGGGCGCAATGTTGTAATAAGGGTGCATGTGTGTGTGCATGTCTTCCAACCCCACGTCTTTCTCCATTTTATTTAACTGCTTTCGATGTGTAGATTAGGGCACGTTTTAATTAGCGTACCTTGTGCTTGCATGTTTGCATCATTCATTTGTCTTGCATGCACTGAGGCTTGACGCATCATTCAAACTGCATTTTATTTCAATACTTAGTTGAATACGTGTTTCAAAGCATGTTATCAAAATTGTTGCATTCATATGCCATCTTAGATCGCCGAGCCTATCAATTGCATATTGCATGTGTTGCATTTGGCATTTTAACATAGTTAAGATCATGTATTGTTTCTAACTAGCTTTTGTTTTGGCTTGGAGTACACTGTAAGTTTTACGCTTTAGCATACTTGCATGAGTGTGAGTGTTGCCATGATCTCATGCTTGCCATGAGGCTATTTGCTTAAGTGCTTAACTGCATGAATGCTTGTGGATGAAGGCTTGATTGTTTGAATTGGGACAATTCGATGATTGTGAGTTTTAAGCCCACTTTGCAAACTGGCAAATCATGTTTTAAACCCACTTGAGGGTGGCAAATTCGTGCTTTAGCCCACTTAAGAGTGGCACTTTCAAACCATTTTAAAAAACAAACATGAGTCGATTTGTTCCAAGTCTTGCGACTTAGTCTATACTTGTATGTGTGCGTCACATAGTAAAGTTAGCTAATAACTGGATAAGAACACGTGTTTATCAAACAACATATCATGTTTAGTAGAGGCCGATCTTTGATCGGGCGAGCGAGGGTGCTCATTTCAGGACCTTCCCCTCTCGTACCCAAGTTCCCGAGCCAAGGCAACTTTGGCGATGATAGACACGTGGCCTTTGGCACGAGTCAGGGTTTCCTAAATTTCCCAAAACAAAATATTTAGGTGGCGACTCTGTAATCTGGCAAAGTAGTCTAGTTTTGGTATAATTTGATTTAAAATATGATTTTCCAAAATGATTTGTTGGATTGGACTCTTTGGTATTTATCAATCTCACATTGTATTTTGTGAGATTAGATTCGGAACCGTGATAGGAGTCCGAACTGTAGGAAACCAATTCGCACCTCTCCCAAAAGGGGCGCGCGAAGAAAGTCGAGTCCACAGTTTCTGGCAACTCTGCTGGGGACTTAGAGAACTTGACTCGAACTCATGATATGTTGTTTTATCTACATTTATGTGTTTCTTTGCATTGCATTTGCATAGATGCACCTAAGTCACAATGTTTGCCATCTGCTATTCCTGAATGGTTTGTCGGAGGCTTGCTTGGAAAAACGTGCCATAAGGCTGACCAGTTACGGGCTCTGCCACGATGGGAGCACAAACCTTAGATCTGGACTACCGCTGTACCGTTTGATCCTTCTTTCACTTCTCGGTGTTAGAAGCGAGAGGTATATTAGGTGGTCTTGTTGAGGCATCCCTTTTGACCAATTGACCTAGTTGCATATCGGAAGCCGTAGAGACTGTTCCAAACTAGGACAGGTTGCTCACCTGAATGCAGGATTGTATGAAACCGCATGCGTGCGTAGTGAACCCCTAGCTCCTGACGAAAGTAGGATAGGGAAACTCTACCCCACCATACGGGTGTTTTGGCTCTCACTTGCTTGATATGTGATGTTAGGGTGTGTCTCTATAGGAATGTATGTATCAGTTGCAAGTCTGGGTATCAGTTTGAGGGTATCAGTTTTAAGGTAGAAAATTTGGGGGGCAGAAATCAATGTTTGAGTACAGATTGTCCAGCATATGATTTCGACTGTGTATTGTTTCTATCTAAGCCGAGGTGCTGTGCGTTTGCTGATTGTTGTTTCCTTTTTGGTTTATTTTTCTTTTTGCAAGGTAGTGTTTCACAATTGCTTCTGACGAGGCAGATACCTCCCGAGAACTCTGGACTAGAGTCAGGAGGATTTACCGATCTGAGGATCATATTGGAGGACAACCAGTGTTCGCTTCACTACCCCCGGTTACGAGACGGAGGACAGTCAGGCATAGATATCCAGTTCAACAGTTGCCAATTCAACGGTCACTATCTGCTTCACCTGTTTGCAGTTGGGCCCAGTTTTTTGCTTCCACCTCAAAAAGAAAGTGTACATCGGTTCTGACAAATCAACACCCCTCAGTAAGTATGGAGGATATGATGCGTCAACTCCAACAAACCATTGAGGCCATGCAGCGGGACGCTGCTCGCCAAGCAGATGTTACCGTTCGCCAAACAGAGGTTGTGGCCCAGCAGGTTGAACTGATTTCCAAGCTTCAACAGTAGCAGCAACCACAACAAACAGCAGCTTCTGCTTCGCACCCACCCCTACCTAGGGTTCCAATACCCGGGGATACAGCTAATGTCCAGGAGAATACAGACATTCCAGCAGGGCCAGTCCCACCTCAGACTTCCAAAGCACTGGCCTACCCAACAGACACACCGTTCGAGCTTGAGGTCGACCCTACCGTCTTGAAAGTGAGCAAGCTTGAGAAGCTTTTCAAGCGATCTCAGGGAGTCAACTCGATCCCAGACATAGAGGACGGCTACACAGATTCGACGGTGACATTGCCGGATAGATTTAAAATGCCTCACATAGACCGCTTCAACGTTTCGGGAGATCCCATGGTCCATTTAAGGCTATTTTTAGATATTCTGCGGGCGATGGCCCTGACTAGATTACAGAAGCTATCCCTTTTTGGCCGGACCTTGTCGGGTATTGCGACTATCTAGTATGCTAAACTGGAAGATTCTATGAAAATGAGTTAGGAAGAGATGGTTGAGGCCTTTGTCGCCCAATATTCGTATAACACTCAAATCGAGGTTACAACTCGTGATCTCGAGGCTACTTGACAAGAGCCAAATGAGGGCTTCTCTGACTTTGTCACTAAGTGGAGGGCCAAGGCCTCCATGATGACCACCAGGCCAGCTGAGAAAGACCAGATAAGAATGGTCGTTTATAATCTGCAACTGAAGCTGATGCAGAAGATGATTGTCTCACCCCTACCTACATTTGCCAACCTTCATGAGATACGGGTACAGATAGAGGACGCGATGAAACAAGGTCTAATTGACCATGAAAAGAAGCAATCCAAGAGGGCTTTTATACGCAGTTCAAATGCGGCTACGAGTAGCAACGCAGCTATGAGGACTTCTGACGTTGGTATGGTCACCACCACGCCAAAAACAACCACACCCTTTACCGGCACATCTGGAGCCACCCCACAACCTGCAAAGTGCCCATCCCGGGGCCAGAGGGTTTTCACCCCACTCTACATGTCTCTATCCAAAACCTTGGGGGTCCTGATTAGAAAACGTTATCTGAAGCCCCTAGAGCCACGCCCGTTGCCTAATACCCTCCCTCCTACACACAACCTGGCCAAGTATTGCGCCTTCCATCAGCAGCATGGTCATGATACCGACCTATGCTTTAGACTCCGTCATGAGATTCAGGATCTCATTGACAACAAAGTGATAGCGCCTCCTGAGAAGCCAAATGTCACTACAAATCCCCTCCCACCACATAACCAACCCCCTCCACCCAGGCAAGTAAACCTAATCCAAACAATGGTCGTCCCATACAACCCCAACATATACATCACTCCCTCCCACCTGCCTAAACCGGCGCTATTCATCCCAGAAAGCACAGACTTGTGCATGATGAGCGCGTCCGTATCCCAACCCGAACCCGTGGTGGTGGCTGTGATAGAAGAAGGCATGCCTAAGGGCTCTGCAAGCTTAGCTGAAGAAGAGTACAACCCTTGCTGTTACATTGTGCTAACTAACCAAGCCAAACCAAGAATGGAATTACTGATGGGGATGGAGGTTAATGTAGTCTGGGAGGACGGGCCAAGCCAAGGGCTGGATGACTTAGCTAAGCTTGAGAAGGACATCGCTAATCTATAGTTCTTTGATGAACAAGATCTGGGGAATGTACAGATCGGCTGGTCTGATGTAAATGGATCAACGGATAATACAGGGTGGCTTAGTGATGAGATGGATGTTGATGAGGGGTCTCAACCACAGTAGGGGCAGTTGGAAACATGAACGTTTGCAACGGTCGGAACGGTCGACAACAAAGGGAAGTTGCCGGAGAGCACCGGTACAAAGAATTTTGCTTAAGAATTGGGTAGCTTGTGTACAGCTGATACAGAACAGGAGGTCGCACTGAAGCAGTTTGAGTAAGAGAGAACTGAGACTAATCAGAGGGCTAGAAAAGCCAAAGCCCCCGCAGGGACTGAATGTGTTGCGAGCACAGGAACAATTACAACGAAACTGAACAGTTGTTTGTCGGTTGCCGAGGGAATGTGGTGGGAAGACAATGATTTGCGTCTTGCCCATACTTATGAGGACTGGGGACAGAATCTTTCGGATGATACGTGGTATACCGAGGAAGTCGATCACATGACTCGGAGTGGGCAATACTTTAAGTCCCCACACCTGAACCAACTAAAAGCATCAGGGAAAGATAAGGAAGTTGAGAAATAGAAAGACAAACTGTTGGAGGAGAAAGCTGTACTGAAGCAGCTAAAAAAGATTCAAGCAGACATCTCCATCTGGGGATTGCTCATGGCCTCACGGGTGCATAGACAAGCCGTCCTATCAGCAATGGATAAGGCTAAGCTCTCTATTGACACAACCCTTGAGCAGTTAGTGGGACTGGTTTTCCCAGGTGGCACATCACCAACTTTGACTTTCATAGATAAAGAATTGCCGCCTGAGGGCTCCGAGCACAACAAGCCGTTATACATCTCTATGGAGGGTAAAGAGAAATGGATACCAGTTGTCTTAGTTGATACGGGATCTGCAATTAATGTGTGTCCGTCGCGTACGGCCTATGTTATCGGTTTGAAACTGGTAGATTTCGCACCAACAGCCCAAGTGATTCGGGCTTATGACAATACAAGTCGAGAAGAGATGGGGACAGTTCAGGTTAGAACTCAGGTTGGCCCGGCACAATAGGACATTGAATTTCACGTCTTGGATATCCTAGCCACCTTTAATTTACTCCTTGGACGGTCATGGCTGCACCAAGTGAAAGCTGTCTCTTCCACTCTGCATCAGATGCTGAAGTACCCCTATGGGAAGGGGGTAGCTATTTTTTTTAGGAACTCTTCCATACATCCGCCTCCGAAGGTTACTACACCGGTCTTGGAAATTTTGCACGGCAAAGAGGATGTCTTTTTGTCTAGATTCACCTTGGCTGAGGCCCGAGTAGTGCAAGATATTCTGACTGTTGATGTGGGACTATATGTCAGTGCACAATCCGTCTACCTCATGAATAAGCTTTAACATGTACCCGGAATGGGATTGGGAAGGAGCGGCCGAAAGGACGTCGCTGCGTTGGCCGAAGTGCCACACAACCCTTATACCTTTGGTCTAGGTTACACGCCTACCAAAGAGGATTGGGTAAGAAAGGGAAAGGAGATGGCAGGAAGAGCCAAGGCTAAACAAGCTGGGAAGCACTATGAGTTGGTGCATAGACCTATTCAAGGAACCTTGAACGGCCGCTTTGTCCGGGATGGGAAGGATTTCCCATTTTGTGGCTTTCCTGAGCCATGGCTGAATTATGAGAAACGGCGTTTCCCCAGCTTTGAGATCTTTTTCAACCTACAGTTGCAAGGGGATGAAATTACAAAAGAGTGGATTGACCTACCAGCTGAGGTTGAATAGTGCAAAGAGGATGAGTCTGATGGCACAGAACTTGAGATAGGAGTAGCGCTGGCTTGTCTCCTCTCGGATCCTCGGATCACACCGGAGTGCTTGGGGGATGACTTCTCTGTTTCTATGATTGAAGATCAAACGGCTATGGGCCCTTCTTCTGGCATTCTGGATACATCTATCGCACCCTCCCTCGTTTGGCAGTACGAGGAAGTCTTTTTGTCCAGCAGTTCTGAGTCAGGTAGTGAACCAGAATCTGATTCCACAGAGTCTGTGGAGTCGAGATCAGATTCTAGTTCTTCTGAGTCAGAGTCCAGTATTCCTAGGGGTTGATAACCCGGATGCCGTTGTTTTGTCCAGGTCGTCTTTTTCCTTTTCTTTTGAGTCGGTTGTAACCGAGGAATTGGACGAACTAGAAGTTATGAATGAGAATAGTACCGCTGCTGTTTCTGAGTACTTTTCTGTGCCGCTGGTGTATTGTATTAATCAGGACTTTCAAAACTTTGATAAAAAAAACAACGAGGAAGAAATTCCTCCGATTTTGAAAAATTTGATTGATCAAGAGGATGAGAGGTTTGTAAAACATTTGGTTGATGAAATCATTTCAATTAATGTCGGTACTGAGAAGGATCCGCGTCTGGTCCAAATCAGGTCCACGTTGTCTTTGGAGGAACGCGAGCGCCTAGTCGCTTTATTAAAAGATTTCAAAGATATTTTTGCGTGGTCCTACGAAAACATGCCTGGAATCGATCCTGAGATTGTACAACACCGGATCCCTCTTGACCTTGAGGCCCGACCTGTCAAGCAGAAGCTTCGGAGAATACACCCGGATTGGGCTCTGAAAATCAAGGAAGAGGTCACCAAGCAGATAGATGCAGAGTTCTTGCTAGTATCTGAGTATCCTACTTGGTTGGCCAACATTGTTCCGGTGTTGAAGAAAGATGGCAGAATTCGAGCGTGTGTGGATTTCAGAGATCTGAACAAAGCTAGTCCGAAGGATGACTTTTCTCTATCGCACATCAACGAATTGGTGGACTTCACCGCAAGGCATGCGCTGCTCTCCTTTATGGATGGGTTTTCCGGGTACAACCAGATCTTGATGGCACCTGAGGATATGGAGAAGACTACCTTCACCATGCCATAGGGAACCTACTGCTATAGGGTGATGCCGTTGGGTTTGAAAAATGTCAGGTCTACTTATCAACGAGCTGCAACTACAATCTTGCATGATATGATCCACAAAGAGGTTAAGGTGTATGCGGAAGACATGATTGTCAAGTCCAAGGAAAGAGAGGGTCACTACACCGCCTTGAAAAAATTTTTCCAACGGATCAGAGAGTATTGATTGCGATTAAACCCTAAAAAATGTACTTTTGGTGTCACAGAAGGGAAAATTCTGGGGTTCTTGATTACACAACGGGGCATTGAAGTCAATCCTTCCAAAATCAAGGCCATCTTATAAATGCCACCACCAAGGACTGAAAAGGAGGTGCAAGGCTTTCTGGGTAAAGTGCAATTCATAAGACGGTTTATTGCAAAATTGACCTTGACTTGTGAAACACTACTTGGTCTCCTGAAGAAAGAAAAGAAATTCTAATGGGATGACCGATGCCAAGTTGCTTTCAAGCAGATGAAGCAGTATCTATAGAACCCACCTGTGTTGTCACTGCCAGAGTCGGGGAAACCGTTGATTTTGTATCTGTCAGTAACCGACACAACAATGGGCTACATGCTTGCGTAGAAATTTGAGGATAAAGTGGAGAATGCCATCTATTACATGAGCAAGAAGATGCTGGAATATGAGACCCGTTACACTCCGCTGGAGAAGGCTTGTTTGGCCTTGGTATGGGCTACCAAGAAGTTGAGGCACTACCTGTTAGCTCACTCCGTAATTCTGGTTTTGAGATTAGATCCCATCAAATATCTCTTCAAGAAATCAGCACTTACGGGTAGGCTAGCCCGTTGGTTGCTTCTTCTCTCCGAATTTGATTTGAAGTACATGACTCACAAGTCTGTGAGAGGGAGAGCGGTAGCGGAGTTCCTAGCCAATCACCCAGTGAAGGGAGATGAAGCAGTAGAGTATTTGTTCCCAGATGAGGCCATTCTGCAAGTCGAAGAAGAGATTTGGACTATGTACTTTGACGGAGCATCTAATCAGTATGGGTATGGGATAAGGGTGTTGCCGATAGCGCCCGACAATTCCCACATACCTTTAGCTTTCAAACTCCAGTTTAAAGTATCAAACAACGAACCAGAATACGAGGCATGTATCGCTGGCTTGGAAGCCACCCTGGAACTAGGGGCAAAACGGTTGGACGTCATTGGGGACTCGAACCTGGTTGTGTCTCAAGCAAAAGGAGACTGGAAGGTTAAAGAAGAAAGGATGAAAATCTATCACCAAACCCTGGACGTTCTAATTCCCAGGTTTGAGAAGCTAACCTTCACCCATCTGTTAAGAGAGAGCAACAGGTTCGCTGACGCTTTATCAACTCTATCTTCCATGATAGACATCCCTTTGGGAGTCCGGATGCGTCTAATCATTATTGAACAGAGGTATGTGCCAGCTTACAAGCTGATTGCCGCAATAGATGAAGTACAAGATCAGAACCCCTGGTACTATGACATCTAGAACTTCTTCGAAAAAGAGGTTTATCCACTAGGGGCAAATGCCAAAGATAAAAGGGCAATACCGTGAGTGGCTGTTCAGTTTATCATCTGCGGGGGTAAATTGTACAAACGAGGCCATCTGGGAATGCATAAACTGTGTGTTGATGCTGAAGAGTCGAAGTGCTTAATGAAGGCCATCCACGGAGGAGAATGTGGTTCGCACATGAGCAGAGTGATGCTAGCTCGGAAGTTTCTCAAATAGGGTTAGTACTGGTCAACCATAGAGGAGGATTGTATCAGTTTTGTTCGGCGATGCCACAAATGCCAGATCCATGCAAATCGCATGAATATCCCGCCGTCGAAGCTGTACAACATGACTTCACCGTGGCCGTTTTCAAATTGGGGAATTGATGTTATTGGGGCAGTTACTCCGAAAGGGTCAAACGGGCATGAGTACATCCTGGTGGCGATAGACTACTTTACAAAGTAGGTTGAGGCCTAATCCTACGCAGTGCTGAAAGCGTCACATGTAGCCAAGTTCATCAAGAATAATATCATTTGTCGTTATGGGGTCCCGAATGAGATCATTTTGGACAAAGGTTCCCACTTCAAGAAGGAAGTGATCGACTTGTTGGAGAAATACAACGTGGCTTTTCATAAGTCATCCACATATCGGCCACAAACCAACGGAGTTGTTGAGGCCACCAACAAGAACATGAAGCACATTCTACAGAAGATGGTAGAAACCTACAGGGACTAGCCAGATAAGCTGCCATTTGCTCTTTGGGGCTACAGGACATCAATTTGAACTTCTACTGGGGCAACTCTGTATTCTCTGGTTTATGGGATGGAGGTTGTTCTGCCGATTGAAGTTGAGGTTCCATCGCTACGGGTTATGGCTGAGTGCCAGATAGCAGAAATAGATTGGCAACAAAGTAGGTTCGAGGAACTTATGCTGTTCGACGAAAGAAGGCTAAAAGCACTGTACCATGTCCAAGGTTATTAACGTAGGATTGCCAGGACTTTCAACAAGAAAGTTAAGTCCAGGAATCTGAAAGAAGGGGATTTGGTGCTCAAAGACAACCGAGCTCACATCCACGATCCTAGGGGCAAGTTCAGACCTAATTGGACTGGTCCTTACATCATCAAATCAATTTGGTCGAGTGGAGCTGTCATCCTTATGGACTTAGATGGCCTTGAATTCTCCCAACCAGTCAACATGGACAAGTTGAAAAATACTACCCTTGAGTGGCTCGCTAGGCCGAAAACCCAAAAGGGCGACCAAAGCAAAAGTTAAAGCATAAAAAATTAGAAAAAAGAAAAACTGAGCTCGCAAGGTTGAAAACCCAAAAGGGCATCCTTGGCAAAAGTTAGAGCACAAAAGGAGAGTGTTAATACCCGAGTGAACCCGAACCGAACTACGTAAGGCTTGATTCCCACCTTTGGGATACGTAGGCAACTTCATTATGAAGTCTAGCCATAAACACTTCCAAATCAACTATGTCCATGTGATTGTTCTGGTCATCTTTGTCTTTTCTGCATCCAAGAGTTCGGTTGTGATCTCTAGTGCAGTGCTATTTAGACAAGGGGCAACTTTCTGTTATTGGATTTGGGGTTGTGCATCTCAGCGATAGATCTCGAGTGTGTCCAGTTGTGATCCTTATCGAAAATGGTTTTGAAAAGTTTTAATAAAAGTTGATTTTGTTCAAATTAATCTTTTTACAACTTAGACCATTTTTGGACCAAAAGGAAAATTTTTAGTACCCACAACCTTCAATTTTATTGATTTCAATACAGAGTTCTCAACCTCTTGATACAAATTGAAGTTGCTTTTTATTACATTGTAGACTGCCCGAACTCTCTCCGCACGGCCCCCCTTTCGGAGAAGGCGCGAATTGGGTTCTAGCTACTACAGTTTGAACTCCTGTCACGGTTCTGAATCTAATCTCACAAAGTGCAATGTGAGACTGATAAACACCAAAGAGTCCAAATCTGGCAAATTATTTTGGAAAATCGATTTTGAATAACAAGCGCCAAACATGGACTGCTTTGCCAGATTACAGAGTCGCCACCTAAATATTTTATTTTTGAGAAATTTAGAAAACCCTGACTCGTGCCGAAGGCCACATGTCCGTCATCACCAAAGTTGCCTCGGCTCGGTAACTTGGGTACGAGAGGGGAAGGTCTTGAAATGTGTACCCCCACTCACCCGATCAAAGATCGGCCTCTGCTACCATGATATGTTGTTTTATAGACACATGTGTTCTTATTCCGGTTATTAATCTAACTTACTATGTGATGCGCGCAGCATACGAGTATAGACTAAATCACAAGAATTGGAACAAAACAATTCATGTTTGTTTTTGAAAATGGTTTGAAAGTGCTACTTGCAAGTAGGCTAAAGCGCCGATTTTGCCACCCTCAAGTGGGCTTAAAACAACATGATTTTCCACCTCAAGTGGGCTTAAAACTAACATTTGTCGAATTGTCCCAATTTATGCAATTGAGCCTTCATCCACAGGCATTCATGCAGTTATAGCAATTAAGCAAATAGCCTCATGGCAAGCATGCTATCATGGCAACACTCACACTCATACAAGGATACTAAAGCATAAACACTTATAGTGTACTCCGAGCCAAAACAGAAAACTAGTTAGAAACAATGTATGATCCTAACTATGTTAAAATGCCTAATGCAACACATGTAAAAATGCAACTAAGTAGGCTCGGCTATCTGAGATGGCATATGAATGCAACATTTTGATACACGTATTCAAATAGGTATTAAAATGCGATGCAGTTTGAATGATACGCCGAGCCCGGTGCATGCAAGACAAATGAATGATGCACGCATGCAAGCATAAGGTATGCTAATTGAAATATGCCTTAAACTAACCATTAAAAACTGATAAGTAAAAGGGAGAAAGAAATGGGGGTTGAGAGACATGCACACACAAACGCACCCTTATTACAGCATTGTGCCCTCTCGTCGGAGGGTCCGAATGAAAGCTAAGCTAACACTAAGCTAAGCTAACTAACTAATCTAATTAGACTAATTATTACAAACCAAACAAACAACTACTAAACTACTTACTAATTATTACAACAACTAACTAATTAACAAATTAATTAATTAAATTACAAATTCACGCTAACTAACAAGTAAGCATTAAACTACACTACTCAGCTCTGCTCGAAGAAGTTGAACATGCATGCTCGCATTCCGCCCCGAAAAGCTCTCCGGTTTGCTTTCTTGAGGCTCTGTTTACAGGGTGTCTTCAAGAATTTCTTCTAAAACTTACCAAAACAAAGCTGGGGAGTACACCAATGGCCTGCCGCCCATGAGAAGCTGCTGCCGGCCAACAATGCAAGGGTGCCGGCCAAAAATGTGGCACTACCGGCCACTGGTGTGCTGTGACACGATTCTGCAATAGAGCACAAAATAGAGGAAATGGAGGGTCTCCTAAGGGTATATACGTACTATGCCACTCCATATCACCTCAAAACATCAAAGGAGAGACACCATTGGATCCAAGACCATCAATCAAGCATCTCAATGCATGATGGCCAAAGATCCGACTTGCACAAATTCGATGAATGCACAACAAACAAGAAACTAAGACCACGGCCTTATCATAAGTGATCAAAGGCAATGGAGACAAAGGGGATTGGCTCACTTTCATCACTTTGAGTATGAAGTGGGCCAATCCACCTTGTGTTCAACACAACATCCGGTTGAACACAATGCAATGCACCCAAACAACATGCTATGCAAACAATATGCTAAGGTGGTATGCACAAGACTCTATCATGTAAGCAGTGCATGCAAGACATGTTAAGGGGCCAAGAGCATTAAGGCTAGTGAAGAGCATTACAAATGAGGCATGCACTATCAAGCACAAATGGTCAAACCAACCCCAAATAGACCTCATGCATGCCAAAACAGTGGCCAAAATGATCTGAAATGATAGCATGAAAGGCAAGAAAATGATTTTCATGCATTGGCTCACAAACAAGGCATAATACTCGACTCTCAAAAGCATTGAAAGAGTGATACACATGAGAGTATAACAAGGCTATATGCTCTGAACTTATGTGTTAAATGAGGCCATGTCACATAAACATCACAAATAAAGCATCCTAAAAGACCTAAAGCACAAGGCTAGTAAAGAGCACTACACAAGAAGTATGCAATACATAGCCCAAACAACCAAACCAACTCTAGACAGAGCTTAACCATGCCAAATCAAAGGCTAAAACATGCTGAAATGATTGCCCAAAAGCTTAGACAAGCATGCATACGTATTGGCTCACAAACAAGTCATGAGGCACATCTCTCAAAAGCATTGAAAGAGTGGAACATGTGAGAGTGTGACCATGCTATATACACTGAAATCATAGTTAAGGCATGCAATCATCACATTCAAAGCATGTTAGGGACCTCAAACACAAAGTTAGTGAAGCCCAACTACACTATAGCTATACAAAGCTAAGCATATATGACCAAGCCCACTTAAAACAAACCTTAAGCATGTTAAATCAGTGGCAAAAAATGTGCTGGAGGAAAGCTAACACATGCTAGAATGATGAATAAAGCATGAAGCATGTCAGGCCAACAACCATGATTGCACTAGAGGCATAAGATGTGAGCAACCAATGATCAAACAAGCCAAAGACAGAGTTATGGCAGGTCTAAAAAGCCACAAAAACATGCTTGAACTTAGCTTAAAAGAAGGAGAAATGCATGCTCATGTGGTAGGCCAACAAGACATGCAAGCAAGACAAGAGGAGAGGGGACCACCCTCTCCTATTTGGGGCCTCAAAACCACCTTTCCAGCACTTAAATTCCTCTAGAATTCAGTGGTTAAAAGGCTAAAAAGATATAGTTCCAAAAGCTATAAAGGATGGCCCAAAAGCTTAGCAAATAAGGCATACAAGGGGGGTGAAACACCCCAAACTCCAAAAAAACTTTAAACTACCATTTTTGACACTTAAAAACAAAGGTTTTTGTAGTTGAAATCTAGGCCTAAAATAGCATGCAAAGGTGGCTAAGTAAGCAACTAAAACAAAGCTTCAAAGAGAAGATGGCTTACCCTTGAAGCACAAGCACTTCTAAGCCAAAACCAACTTTAAAAAGCTCCAAACAAACCTCAAGAAACCTCAGCTCTAAGGTAGTGGGGTTTGACTAGGTGTTCCTTTGCAAAATTGTGAAGAAAATATTGAGCACAATATAGAGAGAGAGTGAGAATTCTGGAGAGAAAGAGAGATTTTGTCTCTAAATTTTTTGAACCCTTGAGAAGGGGAAGGCACCTCCCCTTTTATAAGCAATGCAAGCAAAAGCTTGCTTGACAAGCTTAAACTTGCCTCCATCCCTCCATGCACATGTATGGAGGGTGGCTCAGTGAGCCATAGCTGGCTCAAAAGGCCGACAGTGCCTGATTGATGGCCGGCAGGGCCTAGACCATGGCTGGTAGCCCTTGATCATGGCCAACAGTGCACTAAAACAAGCACTAAGGAGGAACCAAAGCATGGTCCAAAGATGGGGCAGAAATGAAAGCTCAAACCTGTGACGTTCTGCTACGAAGTTCGAGTGCTCGGCGAACAGCCAAACTTCTTGTTGGATGTACCTGCAAGCACAACCAAGTCTTGAGGACGGTCAAAAATGAGGTGTCTACATACATTCAACAAGAAAACTTGAAAGTACAGATTAAAGCAATAAACTTGGGGCATAGTTGAGTCAGGTGTTTCGGCGCTCCCTCCTAGAGCTTGTGGAAGCTTCAGATGCCAAAGTAGGCCCGGTTTGTGCCTCATCTTCAAGCCAAGCTATGCACTCGCTAGAAAGGGCGCAACCAAAATTGGGAGCGGGGGCCAGAAGTTCTCTTGTCCTCCATGCAGTGGAATATCGCGCTAGCTGTGAGCCTCGAATTGGAAATGAAGCTGGGTACTCTATCCCCTATTCTGGGCAAGTTTGGTCTTGTCCAAACTGACGCCAGAACTGGAATGGAAAATAGAAGACGCAGTGTGTCAAACCAATCAACTGAATGCCAGGTTGGCGAGACATGCTGTAGCCCATCTCAGGCAGATCAAACCAGCGGCAACGCCATGCAATGTCAACAGCGGACCTGTTACACATCCATTGGCACCACAATTCCTCATTCGGGAAATCAACTACCCGTAGGCAAAAGAAATAGCCACACACTGAATATGCAGGGCAAGAGTCCACTACTTTCAACCTGCCCATGAGCCATACCTGGAAAGGGATGAAAAATAAGAGAGATTAAAGAATAGAGAGGTGTACGTGGAGAGACAAAGTGAGAAAGGGTTTTGAGAGAAAAACAGAGCCTGAAGGTCGAGTGATGTGAGAAACACATGTGAGAAGGGTGGGACACATTACCTGCAAGAGTAGTGGACTTCCTGCGAACCTGGTTGTCTCGCGGCAATGGAAAGCATCCAAACCCATTAAAGTCTCAACTAGTGTCAAACCAATGCAGCTTTTGCCCTTTTTCAAGCCTTGGGCAACTTCAATCAAGTGAATGCTAGACCGTTCGAAGCCAGGGGCAAGCAGAAAATGGGCCAACATACACAGGCAGAAGGCATGTTGCCGAAAACTTTGCCAAAGACGATCGTCGCAGTTGCCAGCGTCAGAAAATCGGTGAATGAGAGTGGGAATGCCAAGTTCTCCGTTGTGAACTAAAGATCGGGCATCATGCAAAATGAGCCCGTACATCCTTCTTAAAGCCTGGATGTGGCCAAAACAAGACTGGGGCAAGATCTCCTCGTCACGTGGGATTCCATCAAAGGACAGAATTCTTTGAATGTGGGGCATATCTCTTGTCCTCCAAAACTAAAAACATGTGTAACCGGATTCCAACATCTAGCCGCGGCATGGAGGAATGGAAAACACAGCGGAGTACGACTTAGCGGGAATAGTGCATTTATCCCGAAACCCCGAAAATTTAACTTTTTCAAGCCATCTAAAGTTGTAATCCAATCAGAGAGTTTTTTGGCGAAGAATGGCTCCATTTGGGGAAAAAATAAAGCTCGAATGAAGAAACCACGAAGCGAGAGCTTTTGTAGAAGATAAGGCATTGAGTGGAGGCCAGGTGTCAATGTTTCAGAGGCTCTGCTCATTGATGGCCGGCAGGGCTTATTGATTGCCGGTAGGGGCTCATCAATGGCCGGCAGAGGCACATTGATGGCATGCAGAAGGGAAGTGATGGCCGGCAGGCCATCCTTCATGGTCGCCTTCCTTTTATGCTCACTGACCTCCTTTGTGAAAATTCAGTTATTTTCAGTAGTTGTATTCTGTTATTCGTACCTTTTGAGGTCTTGTTTTGGTCCTTTTAGGCTTAAGTTGTTTTGTTTAAGTCGTAATCGTCTTTATTTTGTTTATTGAGTTGTATTTATGTTGTTTATCGAGTTGTTACAATTTGCTTATCGAGTTGTATTTATATTGATTAGTCTGTCAAGACCTTGTGTTGTTTATCGAGTTGTTTTGTTTTTTCAGTTGTTAGTTGGTTCACTACTTGATTAAGATAATGCAATTTGAACGTGCAGTTTTCAACAAAGAATCAATCTCATTTTCATGTTATGCGATGTTATGCGATGCTCAGAATACAAAATGCAACACTTTTTAATCAAAAAACTGAGTTTTCATTCCAATCATGGTCACTTTTTGCAAAAGAGTACAAGTTTTAAGAAAATAAAACTGCCTAAGGCTATACAATGTGCTAACACTACTAGCAAAAAGAAAACAAAGCAAAAAGCATCTAAATCGGTGCCAGTCGCCTCAAGCTAGAGAGGCTCTCTTTGTCCTCTTCCTCGGCAGAGCGGACTCTGGAGCACTATCTCCATCGGCACCGCTATCTGAATCTGAATCAAAGTCTGAACTGGAACCCTCAGCCTCTCCAGCCTCACCACTGGCAGAATCTGAGCCGGCATCCTTGTCTTTGCCCTCAGATGACTCTGACTGTGGGCTCGCCGCCTCATCCTCCTCCTCGCTTGTCTCATCATCATCATTGCCCAGAAGGGGCTCTGAAGGGCCACTCTCACTGCGGACGCCCCTAACCTTGCCTCGGCTACGTATCGGAGTATGTTTTCCTCTCCTTCCTCTGAAGGTCCTGTTGTGGCTCCTGCTGGGGTATCCGGTGGAGCTGGGGTCTGGAAAGGGATATGAAAAGGGCAGTTTGTTATAATACATTAGTTGTGGTGTATATCAGATGCAGTGTATGTGTGCAGTGCATGGGAGTAGAGTAGCTATACAGTGTTTTGATGTAATGAATCAGATCAGTGTAGTGTGGAATAGTTGAAATGCAAATACGTCAGCAAAGAATTTGATGACATTAAGTGCAAACTAAAGGAAATTACCAGAATCCTATAGAGACTAAGTAGGTTCAGGCTCGTCTAAACCATCCCCATCAGAAAAGCCGCTAGCTCAAGAGCCTGCCCGGTGTACTCTATGGATGCCTATAAATGTGTTGAGATGATCAGTGGTCTATGAAGCATAATTGAAATGAACTGAATGTGCAAAATGTAAAGTATGGAACATATCGGGGTCGGGCCTCGAACTCCGACAAGCTCGTGACCAGAGGGAGGGAGCTCAATGGGAATCTGATAAGTCACTCCAGAACGTCCCCAGCAAGTTAGTGTAGTAGGCAACACTGGCCATCCCGCTCTCTGCCCCGTCTAAGAATCTCTCCTGCCGTGAATCCTGATCGCTCTGGCCCCTCTGCCTCTCTCTCTCGCAGCTGGAGCTCTCGCTTCCTCACCTCCGCGATCGTCGGTCAGAGGCGGCATCAAGTGTGTCTGGATGAAGGTCTCATAGTCACCCTTTACACGGAAGTAATCCGCCTCTAGCCCTACCATAAATTGGATCACCTCCTCAGCAGAAAGTCTATGTGTCTCTCTCATGGATACTGGAGACGCCATCGGTATAAATGGGGCAGGTAGTCCTAAAGTCTGGCATACAAAATAATCGCCCAAGAACTAGGCACGGCAGATCGGCCCCTCGAGAAGGATATGGTGGCAAGTGATGACCCTAGCTGTGTCATACTGGGCTCTAAGCCCCGATGGTATCGCGTCCCACGGCTGCCATGTGATCTGAAAATAAGAGAATAAACAGATGATTACTCGCCGTCAGTTGACTAATGTGTTTATCCAGTTGATTGAAAAGTGGAATGACTTTGTTTTGGGTTACCTCATATGCCGCAACCACGTCAAAGTACTCGCGAAAAAACATGAAGTTTTCTGGGGTCCTACGGCAGAACTGGCCGTCGTGTACCCGAGAAAACGAAACTGTCGCCAGGGTCTCCTCTATAGGCTCTGGAGCAAGAGCCGAGAAGTATGCATACACCCACAGCTGCAAGGAAAATGTGATCAATACAGTGTATAGGCAGATACAGAAAATGCAACGCAGAAAGCATACAGTGTATGAGCAGATACGAAAAATGCAGAGCAGAAAGTACATGTGTGTAGACGCACCCGCGGAGGGGGGCCTCATGCTACTACAGTTCGGACTCGCGATTTTGTCGTCGCGGTTCTTAATCTGAACCAAAGAGTCCAAATCTGGCAAATCATTTTGAGAAACAGATTTTTGAAAAAGTAGTGCCAAACATGGACTGCTTTGCCAGATACAGAGTCGCCACCTAAATATTTTAAAATGGGAAAATTTAGGAAACCCTGACTCGGTGCCGAAGGCCACATGTCCATCATCATCGGAGTTGTCTCGGCTCGGGAGCTTGGGTACGATCAGGGAAGGTCAGCTATGAGCACCCCCTTTCGCCCGGTTCGAAGACCGGCCTATACTAACCATGATATCCGATTTTGAAGACGTTATGTGTTCTTACACCAATTATTAGCCTAGAATTACTATGTTATGCGCGCAGCAAACAAGTATAGACTAGATTGCCTAATTTGGAAATAAGCATTGCATATCCGTTCGGTTTTGAAAAGCGCTTTGGAATTTGCTACTCGCAAGTAGGCTAAAATACGGATTTCAACGAGTTTTTCCAACTCAAACAATCCAACCTTCATCCACAGGCATTAAAACAGTTTATCACATAAGCATCTAGCCACATGGTAAACATGCTGTCATGATAGCATTCACACGCATGCGAGATGCTAAAGCAGGAAAATACTTACATCGTACTCCGTGCCAAAACAATAAACTAGTTAGCAAACATGCATGTCCTAGTTCATGACAATTTGACTAATGCAACACATACAGGATGCAACTAGATAGGCTCGACTAATCCTAAACATGGTATGTGAAATGCAATCAATCGATGCACGTATTCAATTTGGAATTGAAATACAAATGCAGTTAGCGTGATGTACCGAGCCTAATGCATGTAATACAAATGCATGGATGCACGCATGCATAGCATAAGGTATGCTAAATTAAACGTGCCCTAATACTAACCATCAAAGCAGGTAAGTAAAAGGGAAGAAAGAAGTGGGGATTGGAAAACATACACACCACTCACACACACTTATTACAGATTTGCCCTCACTCGGAGGGACCGAATAAATATTACAAATTAATTAACTACGCAAGCTAATTAAATATTACAAATCGCCTAATTAATTAAGCAAATTAAATTAAGCTAAGAAAACAATAAATCGCCTCGGGAAATGCGCCGCCATGCGTGAGCTGCCTCTGTTTTCCTTCCTTCACTCCTCTAGAGGTTGCCAAAACCTCAGGACTGCTTCCTTGGATGCTGGGAGACATCATCGGCTGCATGGAATTGCCACCGGCAGTGGTATGTGGCCACCGGCACAAAATGAAGTTGTCGGCAGAGAAATGATTGCCGGTCGGCACTTTACACTGCCGGTCGGCAGAGTGTTCCTGCAGAATCTGCAAATGACAGCAACAGAGGGCAAGGCAAAGCATGGCAGCACAATTCAAGGCATATATGCACCAACCATGTCCCTTATCATGTTTGTGACTCAAAGGGGCATGTGTCTCGATTCTCGGACCACCAATCACGCATTTCCATGCATGATGGCCCAAGGGATCAAGTATGCAACTTTCATGTCAAATGAAATGCAAATCAATCAAACAAACTAAGGCCCAATTCCTATCATCAAGTCAAGGAATAAGGCATGCATGCAAGATGCAATGCAACCTAAGCATGCAAGCTAAGGATGCAACATGACATGGCAACAAGCTTATGCAAGCATACAAGCAAACATGGGACCATGCAAATGGATGTAAAGATGGACTTATACAAGACTTGGGCAGCTCTAATAAGGCCCAAAACAGTAGCCAAAATGCCCAAAAATGGAGGCTAAACACACATGCACACATACACATGTTATGGTCCAAACCTCAAGCATTAAGCTAGCAACATTCAAGCACACTCGCAAAGGGATTTCATGGACAATTAGCATGCAACATGAGCTCTAAAATCATGCTAAAACATGGTGCCAAACCAAGCAATAAATCAAGCCAAGCATGCAACAAATGGCCTAAGTGCTCAAAACAAACCAATGGAGTATTGAACTACACTTAGTAAGACCAAACATGGCATGAACTCATTGACCAAAAACAGAGTTTTAGGACATTAATACAAGGCCTAAGGATCACTTAGATGGCATCCAAATGACTCAAAAACAAAGGCATGCATAATCACCAAAACATGGAGCATTGCTACACAAGCTTATGAGGCATTAAAGATGCATCCAAGGTAAACATATAGGCATGCAAATAGGACTGAAATGACATGGTGGATGGTCCCAAATTACCAAATCAATGCAAAGATGTCATGCTATACATGCACATACTTAAGGCCAACAAGCCGAAATGCAAAGAGGCTATATGATACATGCCAAAATCAACCCAAACACCTATGGACAGACCTAAAACATGTCAAGATAAGCACAAAATCTTCACAAGACTAAGCCTAAAACATGCTTGAACAAAGGCTAACAACCTAAGGCACATTAAGGTATAAACATGGCATTACATGGCAACTATGCTAAGCATGCATGGAGTACCAAAACCAACTTAAAATCATGTTATATTATGGAAAAATAAGCATGAAAAACAGTCTATACATGCTCAACACACACTCAAACATAGGCTCCCTTTAGAGACCAAAACATGCCCTTTTCAAGGACAACAAGGAGAGGGGGTGGCCCTCTCCCTTTAGAGACTTCAAGGCACCATCTCCACCACTGAAATCCCTCAAGATTTCAGTGGTGAAGAGGCCCAAACACCAAAGTCCCGAAACTAGCACAAAATAGCACAAAATGAGGCCTTTCAAGGCCTAAGAGGGGTCAAACACCCTCAAACCGCAAAACACTCTTAATAAACAATCAAGAGGGCCTAAAAACAGAACTTTTTTGTGTTATACAATAAGCACGAAAATAGCTCTAAGATAGGTAGAAAATCAATGCAAAAATGGGGAATAAAGGTGTTAGTTTCTTACCCTTGATGACCCCTTCAACAATGGTGCTCCAATGGCCTCCCTTGGCTTGAATCCAATACCAAAACTTCAAAATCACTCCCTTAGAACCTCAGTAGCTAAGTGAAGGTGAAACACTAGGTGTTTGTGTGCAATAATATGGACTAAACACACTAAAACACACACAAGAGGGAAAAAGAGAGAGATAAGATGTATCAAACCCTAACCCTAGAACTCAAACCCTAACAATGGCTGTCTAAGCTCTCTCAAGTGTCTCAAGTGTCAAAACCCCTCAAGCCAAGAGACCAACCCCTCCCTTTATGGAACTTCTTGTCTTGTAAAGCTTACAAGACAAGCTTCATAAGAGGGAGATCCCTCCATACACGTGTATGGAGGGGAGCAAAAAGCAAGACAGCTGTCTTAAAATATCTGCAAAAGCAGATGCACAGTAGTCGGCCGGCCAAAAATGCCATTTTGGCAAAAAAGAGTGCCGACCGGCACTAAATAGTGCTGACCAGCAACGAATAGTGCCGGCCGGCAATATACATTGCCGGTGGCAGCAAAAACCAGCCGGTGGCCTCTAGCCACTGCCAGTGGTGGGTGGGGATGGTCTACAAGCCCTATCCTACCTCTCAAAGGCAAAACACAAGTGTTTGGTGTGAAACCAGACACTAAACAGTCATGTTCGGAGATCTTGAGGCAAGGCGCGCGAGCCGAGACCTCCAGGAACTCCAAACGAACACAAACATGGATAATCACCGAGTGTTCAAACGGTGACGTCCAAGTCTTGAGGACGGTCAAAAATGGGGTGTCTACAGTTGCCCCTCTTTGACAGAACTCGAAAGTCCTAACAATGACGGGAGTGAATGTCAAAGCCCAGAGACGACCCATTTTTGACAAGGCCGAAGACTCAGACAAACATGCAAGACAATCAAGGTATGCGCCCGAAGGCAGGGGCAAAATGCAAGACAATGCACGAAGCCGAGCATAACTTATGATCATGCAAAGAAAGCTGTAACGAAGCACACATGCGACAGTTTTAAGCTAGCGTACACCAAACTACACTATAATGCAGAAAGGATGTAAGATAATTATGCAATTCTCAATACGTCTCACTCGGGAGATACAATACCTGTGTGGCTCGTCTGGTTCCACCAGCCTCAAATGAACCGTACATACAATATCGTGCCTGAAAAGAAAACAAACTTAACAGGTACAATATCGTTAGCAACATGCATAGTAGTATACTCGAAATGCGTGACAGCGCAAAGCAAGTGGGGAGCATAACAATGCTGTGGAAATACAAACATGTAAGTGGAGCATGCGGTCTACGCCGGGCAACGAAATTGATCATAAGCATGCGGTCTACGCAGGTAATGAAATCAACAAATTATGCGGTCTACACAAGCAGTACATGCGGTCTACACAAGCAATGAAATTAATATGGGGTCTACCCAAACGAAACATGCGGTCTACGCAGGTAATGATATAATGCGGTCTACGCAATCAAAACATACGGTCTACGCAGGTAATGAAAATAATAATGCGGTCTACGCAATCAAAACATGTGGTCTACGCAGGTAATAAAATTGAATAATTATGCGGTCTACGCAAGCAATACATGCGGTCTACGCAGGTAAAGAAATCGAACGATAAATATGCGGTCTACGCAAGTAAAGAAATTGATAAATTATGCGGTCTACGCAAGCAATACATGCGGTCTATGCAGGTAAAGAAATTGAACAATAAATGTGCGGTCTACGCAAGGAAAGAAATTGAACAATTATGCGGTCTACGCAAGCAATACATGCGGTCTACGCAGGTAAAGAAATTGAACAATAAATGTGCGGTCTACGCAAGGAAAGAAATTGAACAATTATGCAGTCTACGCAAGCAATACATGCGGTCTACGCAGGTAAAGAAATTGAACAATAAATATGCGGTCTACGCAAGCAATACATGCGGTCTACGCAGGTAAAGAAATTGAACAATAAACATGCGGTCTACGTAGGAAAGAAATTGAACAATTATGCGGTCTACGCAAGCAATACATGCGGTCTACGCAGGTAAAGAAATTGAACAATAAATGTGCGGTCTACGCAAGGAAAGAAATTGAACAATTATGCGGTCTACGCAAGCAATATATACGGTCTACGCAGGTAAAGAAATTGAACAATAAATGTGCGGTCTACGCAAGGAAAGAAATTGAACAATTATGCGGTCTACGCAGGTAAAGAAATTGAACAATAAATGTGCGGTCTACGCGAGGAAAGAAATTGAACAATTATGCGGTCTACGCAAGCAATACATGCGGTCTACGCAGGTAAAGAAATTGAACAATAAATATGCGGTCTACGCGAGGAAAGAAATTGAACAATTATGCGGTCTACGCAAGCAATACATGCGGTCTACGCAGGTAAAGAAATTGAACAATAAATATGCGGTCTACGCAAGGAAAAAAATTGAACAATTATGCGGTCTACGCAAGCAATACATGCGGTCTACGCAGGTAAAGAAATTGAACAATAAATATGCGGTCTACGCAAGGAAAGAAATTGAACAATTATGCGGTCTACGCAGGTAAAGAAATTGAACAATAAATATGCGGTCTACGCAAAGAAAGAAATTGAACAATTATGCGGTCTACGCAAGCAATACATGCGGTCTACGCAGGTAAAGAAATTGAACAATAAATATGCGGTCTACGCAAGGAAAGAAATTGAACAATTATGCGGTCTATGCAAGCAATACATGCAGTCTACGCAGGTAAAGAAATTGAACAATAAATATGCGGTCTACGCAAGGAAAGAAATTGAACAATTATGCGGTCTACGCAGGTAAAGAAATTGAACAATAAATATGCGGTCTACGCGAGGAAAGAAATTGAACAATTATGCGGTCTACGCAAGCAATACATGCGGTCTACGCAGGTAAAGAAATTGAACAATAAATATGCGGTCTACGCAAGTAAAGAAATGATTACAAACATGCGGTCTACGCAGGTAATGTAATTAACATGTGGTCTACGCAAGTAAAGAAATGATTACAAACATGCGGTCTACGCTGGTAATGTAATTAACATGCGGTCTACGCAAGTAAAGAAATGATTACAAACATGCGGTCTACGCAGGTAATGTAATTAACATGCGGTCTACGCAAGTAATAAAAGTGATTACAAACATGCGGTCTACGCAGATAATGTAATTAACATGCGGTCTACGCAAGTAATAAAAGTGATTACAAACATGCGGTCTACGCAGGTAATGTAATGAGATGCACAAAACCGTGCAACGGAATGCAATGCACAAAACAGCGTGACGGTTTGAAATGCGCAAAACAGTGCGACGGTTTGAAATGCGCAAAACAGTGCGATGATTCGAATTGCACAAAACAGTGCGACGGTTTGAAATGCACAAAACAGTGCGACGATTTGAATTGCACAAAACAGTGCGACGATTTGAAATGCACAAAACAGTGCGCCGATTCGAATTGCACAAAACAGTGCGACGGTTTGAAATGCACAAAACAGTGCGACGATTTGAATTGCACAAAATAGTGCGACGGTTTGAAATGCACAAAACAGTGCGACGGCTTGAAATGCACAAAACAGTGCGCCGGCTTGAAATGCACAAAACAGTGCGACGATTTGAAATGCACAAACAGTGCGCCGGTTTGAAATGCACAAAACAGTGCGCCGGTTTGAAATGCACAAAACAGTGCGATTGATATGCGATACACATGGGGCAACTTTTGGATCTTGTAAAAGTCAAAAGGATACGAAAAGGATACACCTTGTATGAATTGGAGTGCCACGCACGGAAGCCGCAGTCCAAGGTCAAAACGGAGGCCGGTTGAGCATCGGAGATGCTCTTTCTTGCACTTTCTTGAGCTATGAAGACCAACAACTTCTCATATGGCCTAAACAAGGCTGTGGGAACACCACCGGCCGGGTGGGGAGGCCACCGGCTGTCCACCGGCTGCAGAATAAATCCATCGGCACAAAATAATGCCGGCCGGCACAAAATATTGCCGACCGGAAAAAAGTTGCTGAGTCAGGGCAGTTTCGAGATTTCACTTCGGGTGTTTTAAAATAGGGTTTCAAACCCTATTTGCTCACTTCCTTCACCGCCGAAAACCTTCACTTTCTCTCTCTAGAGCATTTTTCTCTCATTTTTCGCCCGTTTCTTCGCGTTCTACGCCCATTTCATTGTCGGATTCGCGATTTTCTTCGCGTTTCGGACATTTTCAACCGATCACATTTTTGTTTCGGTGCCTCGTTTGGCGTTCCCGCCTTTTCGGGGTTTATTTCCCTTTCTTTCCTCTTCATTCTCGTGCCTTTTCACACTCCGGCCTTTCCGGTCATTTCCGACCTTCTCGGGAGTTGACTTTCCGGTTGACTCTTCGTATTCCGGCCCGGTTTTCCTTCCTCCGGCCATTTTCTCATCATTTTCGATATGGCGAACGACATTCCACGTGGCGGGACTCCCCCGGACCACGAGATGGATCCCGGGGTCGAGCTCCTACCGTTGAGCGAGCGCCCGTTCGACCCGGCGACCTACCGACCGGCGATCCATGTTCTGCCCCCCGACGGCCTGCGTCAGTTCCGGAGCTTCGAGAGGCACGTGGCGCCCGAGCTATTGCTGCGCGAGCCTACCTCCCACCTTTCATTCGGCACTTCCGAGGTAATTCTCTGTCTTCTGCTTTACTTTCCGCAATGTAGGATACAAAACTGCCGTAGTTAGCTGTACTCTTTCACTGCTTGAATTTGATATACCGTAGACTGTAGTTGACTGTAAACATACATACAACTGACATCTGCTCGAGCCTGACACATGCACACACACTGTACTAGCCCTGAATCACTCAAACACACTGCACTCACTGTATTTCACTGCATACACACTGGCACCCAGTATTTGTCTGAATCTGTTAAATTTGCACACATGCTATATCTGTTCTGAAACACCCAAACACGCTGACACATCACATGTTGTAGTTCACTGTAAGCACACCAGCACCCGGCATTTGTCTGAATCTGACAAACTTGCACACATGCTTCATCTGCTTTTTTCAAAACTGCATTTTGAATGTTGTCTTACAATTGTTATTTTCTGTTTACAGGAGGGTTCCCATACCATCCGCGGGTATGGGAACACTGGCGCTCGGGAGTGGTACGATGAGCTCCCTGACGCAGTCCGACGCATAGTGGACCGGGCGGGCTTTGGCGCCTTCTGCCGAGGACTCTCCAGGCTTTCCACCTGCAGACCTCTCCTTGCCGCTCTGGCGGAGAGATGGTGGGACACCACCGATTCGTTTCACTTTTCCGCTGTAGGGGACATGACGATGACCCCTTACGATTTCTCGATGCTCACTGGCATCGGGGTAGGGGGTGATCCGATCCCATTCGATATCGACATGGATGAGTGGACCGCCGCTCAGGTCCATCTACTGGGGGAGGCCCCACCTCTTGCTCGTCCAGGCTTCGTGCGGTACTCCTGGTTCGAGGTACAGTTTAGGGTCCAGCCCGTGTTGGAGGAGGAGGCGCAGATGACTCAGGAGGATGTGGAGAGGTACGCCCGCGGCTTCCTGATGTTCTTATTCGGGACGACCATCTTCGCCGACAGGGTGAACACCGTGCCTCTCTGTCTTCTCAGCGCATTGGTGGACGTCTGGGACATTTTGCACTATGACTGGGGTGGCACCGCTCTGGCCACTCTCTACAGGTACATGAGCTCGGCTTCGCGCGGCAGCGGCCAGCTGCTTGGGGGCTATTGGCGGGCTTGGGAGGTACATTTCTTCTCCGCTTTTCATTTCTGCCCGATATTTTCTGTACTCTGTACACTGCACACACTGTAGTCTGCTTTATACTTGCTGTATACTGTACACACGGCACACACATACATTCTGCTTCACACTGACTGTACACTGCTCACACTGTACACTGCACACAATACACTGCACAACACACAGCTCTGCCATTTCTGCTTTATTCTGTATATTCTGTTTTTTCTGATAAATGCACTGGTATTTACCTTGCAGCTGTGGGTTTACGCCTACTTTCCTAGGCTTGCCCCCGTACCAGTCACAGAGACTCCCCTGGTCGTCCCCTTCTCACGGCGCTTTGACGGGAGATGCACCCGGCGGCCGCGAGAGACTTTCGGCTTTTTCCGCCGATACTTTGACACCATTACCCCGGCCGAGGTATGTTTTACTCGCAGTTCATTTAAGCTTCGCTTTCCCACTGTATATTTCAATAACAGTAGATAACAAACTGTCTGTCACTTTCAGATCACTTGGCGGCCGTGGGCTCCGTTGCCAGCTGTGACTCGAGATCGGTTTGCCGGTGCCGATGAGACCTCACGTTTCCGGATCTTGCTAGAGGGCCCGGTCTGTCGGGCTTGGTACCTGGGTGAGCGTTTTCTACGCCAGACCCTGGGGTTACTTGAGCAGATAGTCCCGGTTCACCCACCTGTGGATATGAGGGAGACCGAGAGGCTCACCAGCGAGCAGATGGACGACTACACCATTGGCTGGGAGGAGGCCGCCTTCAGAGGCACCGGAGACTATCGGGAGTACGTGCAGACGTACCTGATGCGACCTCTGAGTGGCGGCTGTCGAGCAGAGGGGGCCAGGCCTGTGGCATCAGCGGCTGGGGCCGGAGCGGGAGTTGGAGTAGGGGCTGCGAGGAGGGCCCGAGTCCGTAGCAGGGCGGAGCTCAGGGAGGACGGGGGACTGGCTGGCCCGCCCTGCCTGCTGTACTGACTTTCCAGGGGCAGGGTGGGGCAACCTATCAGATCCCCTTCGCCCCTCCGCCAGCTGATCACGAGTTCGTCGGTGTCCCCGACTTACCTCCGGTATGTATTACTGCACTTTTGTATAGTCATTCATTTTCAGTTTATTTGATATTCTACAGAATATTGATGCATCTGATACTTTTGCAGGCTTCTTCTGAGTACACCCGTCAGTCGTTGGCGATGAATGCTTCGATGATGGGGATGTTTCAGCGGACATTTGACCTCCTAGCCCTCTACAGCATACCGGTATGTTCTTCTGACACTGGCCTCAAACCATTCATACACTGCTTCACATAATCTGATGCACGACACAACACCTGATACACTGATCTCACAGCATCTGACACACTGCATACACTGCATTCTGCACTGTTAAACTGCCCACGGCATTCATACACTGTACTCATACACTGCATTCTGCACTGATAGACTGCTCACGGCATTCATACACTGTACTCGGCATTGCATTCTGCACTGATAAACTATCTACAGTATGCTGATGCATTTCCCTTTTATGTACTTTTTCAGCCTCCTTTCCAGATTTCCATGGCAGGAGGTGCTCCAGCTGGACCTTCCGTCCCTGCCCGGGGGAGAGATGAGGAGGGCCGAGTATTCCCCCGCTCCAAGGCGGGGCGCACTCATGTCGGGAGTAGCTCACGAGCTCCAGTCCCGGATGATGATGATGATGAGGAGTCAGAGGCGGAGGCAAAGGCGGAGTCCGAGTCATCGGAGGAGGAGTCCGGAGGCGGTTCTAGCTCGGGCTCTGACGACGATGCTGATGATGCTCCTGGACCCTCGTCCAGGAAGAGGACCAGGACAGACTGACGGCCCTTGGAGTGCTCGACACAGATGCGGATTTTTGTTATTTTTCTTCTTTCTTGTACTTTTCCTCTCTTCTTTGGTAGTTAGATTACCTTGTACTGCCGCAGGCAGATTTTGTTTTCCTCAAAACTTTGTACCTAAAAAAGATTATGAAATGAACAGATTTTTGCTTAAAAAAGTGTTACATTTACATATCTCATGCATTGCATCGCATTCCATCATGTTACACCTCAATGTAAATGAAATTGATTGGTTATCTGAAAATTGAACACTTGCAATTGTAATAATCAGATAACTAAACAGCCGACAGCAAAATAACCCAAGCAGCCCACTGCCTGATTTCGGATACACAGCCCTTGCTCTACTGGGGATTAATCTGTATACAGCCCTTAGCACGGCATTCGGTTCATCCCGCATGCAGCAAATTCTGAACAAACGGTCCAATTTGACAAGACGGACCGCAGCGGTGAAACCAACCGGAGTTGAAATACAATCGGATATAGAGAATGGCACAACATTCTGAGCATAAATGATTAACTTTCGGAAAAGGGGTTTTCTTAACCGGGGTATCGAGCCTACAACTGAACACAGCAGGGAGGACTCAAACAAAGAGGTACACGACCTAAACATAACAAGACACGCTCGGAAAAGACTAAAAAACAAAAGACGAGACCGTCAAGTCAAAGAGACATGACACACAGACGCGTAAATGAAGACGGGGGATTTCTGATCATGAGGAGCCAGTTCAATCTGGGTATTGTTTCCCGCCCTCTTCTCATTTATGATTCTCACATCACTCTGGCACTCAAGCTCGGATTTTCTCTCAAAACCCTTTTCCTCACTTTTCTCTCAACTTACACCTCTCCATTCTTCATTCTCTCATTTTTCATCCCTCCCCGGGGTGATTGATGGATAAATAGAAAGGTGTGGGTTCATGCTCAACACCGTTAGCTCACGACTATTTCTTCTGGCGGGTAGAGCGCTCTTCTGGAAAGTACGTTGATGACGGGGGAAACAGAGCGCCTGACTCAACTGTGCCCCTAATTCATCATTTTAACCATTTTTTGTTTTTGCTTTCTACTAAAACAGTTTTGATCAAAATGGGAGTCGGATTAACATACTTGTTCGATTTTTGATTTGAAAACCATGCGAGTCAGGCTGCAAGCACTGAAAATTTTCCTTTTTGGGTCCAAGACAATGGTCCAGTTTTGGAAAATGGAATAGTTTTCGAGAAAATAGTCAGCCTCAGTAAAAATTTTCAAAAACTATTTTTCAAACAGTCAATGCTCAACGGGCATGGAACTTACTCTTTGAGATGCGCAACCTCGGATCGGAGGCAATAGAAAATTGCCCCTGGTTTGAAGGGGGTGGGAGGCAACGGAAAGTTGCCCCTGGTTTGAATGGCGTCTCATGGCAATGGAAAGTTGCCCCTTGTTTGGATGGTGCCGCAGCAGTCTGCAAACAGTCTTCATTGGCGGTGGTCGAGCTCTTGGACACAGCGATGACGAAGACAGTCACAACAAATATATGGACACAGTCGCCTTGGAAGCGTTGGCGACTAGACTTTGGGATGAAATCGAAACCATTGCATGGACTGAGACGCTATGAAAGCGTTGGGGGCTGGACTTCATGATGAAGTTGCCTACGTATCCCAAACATGGGAATCAAGCCTCACGTAGTTCCGGTTAAGGTACACTCGGGTATTTTAACCTTCACTTTTCAGGCTCTAATTTTTGCCAAGGTGCCCGATAAGGTGCCCGATGCGGGTTTTCGACCTTGCGAGCTTCTTTTCATTTTCTATTTCTTTTTCATTTCTTTTTCTTTTCTTTTTTGCATTTTTTCTTTTTTCATTTCTTTTCTTTTCTTCTTTTTTTGTATTTTTGCTTTTTTGTATTTTTCTCTTGCTCTAACTTTTGCCTGGGTCACCCTTCCGGGTTTTCGGCCCAGCGAGCCTCTCAAAGGGTAAAAGCGTAGCAAGTCCATGCCAAATGGTTTTTGAAGTTGAAGCTTCTCTGTATCTAAGAGAACGGCTGTTGCAATGATTTATAGGAGAATCCATCATGGCTGCTCCACGAGCTTCTTCCGGCAAGATCTACTCCTTCCGATTCGGCTTTGGTGCCTCTTGCTCGAGGGCTACTTCTGATCTGGCCATGCGGGCCTTACATGACGTTTGACCGTCGAACTTCTGAACGTTCTGAACGGATTCAAGGTTTGAAATGGATGGGTTGAATTTTGAGGCTGAGAGCGATCCTAGGCTGCGCAATCTCAAGAGCGGTTCCACACAGGTCTTCACAGGGCCGTGTAAAATATTTATTTTTGAAAGTTTTTAAGAAAGCGACGAATCGCTCGTGCCGAAGATAGTGTGTAACCAATCTGGATCAAGCTAGGATCCTCCTCAGTACTCACGCCGACAAGCATGATTTCACTCATTAAAAGGCTTAGCACGCCTCTCTTTCTCTCAAAATGATCAAAATTTTGCAAAACCCGAGGAATTCCTTCCTCTTCGTTTTTATCACCGCAGTGTTCAAAAGATTTGTTTTTTTTTGAAAAACTTAGGTTAATGAAATGAGTTTGGCGCGCAGGAGAGCAGGCGAGATATACTGTCAGCCCAATCAAATTCTCTGGCACTTATGCTGAAAGCAAGCATGAAAGTGAGATAGCAACAGCTGTTTCATTCGGATTTGTTGGTGTAACTGGCCCCTTGGCAGAAACAGACTCAAAACAAAAATAGATAATTACAAGACAAAACGGTGTTCGAGGCAACAACCCCCAGAATCACCTGGTATTATATACAAAGGGGACAGACTCAATACAACAAGACAGACCCTTAAGCAAAAAGACTGACTCAAGACAAAGAGACAGACTCAAAACAAAAGACTGACTCGCCACCCAAGCCAGGATTTACAAAACTCGGTTTCACCGATGCTCAAAAATGCATGCCAGATGCTACATCCAAAATATACCAAATGTCGCCCGCAGGCGGTTCACTTTACATACTCGCAGTATCTGAGCCCTCGAAATCCAACAACTGGGTGGTAACGGACTTGGCTGAGGTGGGTGGGAGGATAACCTTGTTGTCGATCAAATCTTGCACTTCATGACGAAGGCGGAAACAACCATCAGTACTGTGGTCGGACTGTTGGTGGTACGCGCAGTACAAGGTAGCATTATGCGTGGCGGGGAGATTCTTCGGGAGTGGCCGAGGCTCCAAAGGTTTAAGATGCCCATTCTTCGCCAATATTAGTAATGCCCTAGACAAAGGCATGTAGAGGTCGTGAAAGACCCTGCGCCCTCGGGGCAGGTACTTTGAAGTTTGAGGATTCTTGCCAGATGCGCTAGCGAAAGGGTCGGCTGGCACTGCCTTGGCTTTTTGACCCTTTCCCGGTGCAGGGTTGGGAACGACAGGAATTGTCTAGGCATGACAGGGCCCATCCCGATTTTCTGCTTGGCTTGAACTGCCTTTGATTGGAGTGGGGAAAGCATCATCCACAGCTTTGGCCACGATCGCAGATGTTTGTTGCTTATTCATCCCTCTGACTTTCAGAGCCTCGACTGCCCACAGCAGTTGTTCGATAGGATCGGCATCTGCCTTCATTTTGTCTTTTCCTCCGGCCTCAGCCTGGTCAAGGGTTTGGGTTGCTACTTCAGAGCGAAGCCCGGTTGTTGTTGACATGTCGTGGCGGTAGCTGGAAGCCACCTCTGGCTGGCTGAGCTCTATCACAATCCGCCCCAGTAGCGGGGGCTTTTGTGGTATGAAATTCCCGGCATATGGCGCCGCTGGCGGTGAAGCCGACATTCCATAGGCCAGATTAGCCACGGACCTCTGGAGGTCACCTATCATCCCCATCAATTCAAAGGTGGTGGGCTCACGAGCCTGGTATAACTGGGGAGCCCAGACCGGGTGCACAACGGGCGACCTGGGTGGATGTGACATATTGATGCTGGCCTCACTCTGCGGAGCGGTCCCCTGCTCCAATGCAGCCGTCATAACCACAATTTCTTCTGTATTCTGTGCCGCCATAAGTCCTGCCTCGGCAAAGGGAGACACTGGCTATTCTGTATCAACTCTGCGACTCTCTAAACTGAAAGGAAAAACAGACAGTATTTCAGCCCAAACTGATCAAACACGAGTGTAGCCAAACAACTGTACCCTACTGCTGATCACTGTTCCTAGAAATCACTGTTCCCGAAAACTGAACCCTGATACCCGCGGATAACTGATTCTCATAACTGATACTGATACTGGTGTCCTCAGGTCTGATACTCAAACTTGCAAACTGACATGTACTTTTCCTGTAGAAATACATTCTAAAAGCACATAGCAAGTAAAGAGAACCAAAACACCCCTATGTTGGGGTAGGGTTTCCCTGTCCTATTTTGTCAGGAGCTAGGGTTTCACTACGCACACAGCGGTTCTCAAACAACCTAACATCGGGTAAGCAACCTGTCCTAACTTGGAATGGTCACTATGGATCCGAATATGCACTAGGTCGAATGGTCGAAAAGGGTGCCTCGGTAAAAACCGGGGTTTGTGTTCCCATACTGTCAGAGCCCATAGCCGGTCAGCCTTATGGTCATGCCTTGACAAGACAAGCCTCCGGCAAACCGTTCAGGAATGGCAGATGGCAAACACTGTGTTCCTAGGCGCACCAATGCACATGCAATGCAAAGAAACACATAAATGAGATCAAAACAGGATATTACGAGTTCGAGTCAAGCTCTCTAAAATCCCCAGCAGAGTCGCCAGAAACTGTAGATGCGCCCGCGGAGGGGGTCTCATGCTACTACAGTTCGGACTCGCGATTTTGTCGTCGCGGTTCTTAATCTGAACCAAAGAGTCCAAATCTGGCAAATCATTTTGAGAAACAGATTTTTGAAAAAGTAGTGCCAAACATGGACTGCTTTGCCAGATACAGAGTCGCCACCTAAATATTTTAAAATGGGGAAATTTAGGAAACCCTGACTCGGTGCCGAAGGCCACATGTCCGTCATCACAGGAGTTGTCTTGGCTCGGGAGCTTGGGTACGATCGGGGAAGGTCAGCTATGAGCACCCCTTTTTGCCCGGTTCGAAGACCGGCCTCTACTAACCATGATATCCGATTTTGAAGACGTTATGTGTTCTTACACCAATTATTAGCCTAGAATTACTATGTTATGCGCGCAGCAAACAAGTATAGACTAGATTGCCTAATTTGGAAATAAGCATTGCATATCCGTTCGATTTTGAAAAGCGCTTTGGAATTTGCTACTCGCAAGTAGGCTAAAATATGGATTTCAACGAGTTTTTCCAACTCAAACAATCCAACCTTCATCCACAGGCATTAAAACAGTTTATCACATAAGCATCTAGCCACATGGTAAACATGCTGTCATGATAGCATTCACACGCATGCGAGATGCTAAAGCAGGAAAATACTTACATCGTACTCCGTGCCAAAACAATAAACTAGTTAGCAAACATGCATGTCCTAGTTCATGACAATTTGACTAATGCAACACATACAGGATGCAACTAGATAGGCTCGGCTAATCCTAAACATGGTATGTGAAATGCAATCAATCGATGCACGTATTCAATTTGGAATTGAAATACAAATGCAGTTAGCGTGATGTACCGTGCCTAATGCATGTAATACAAATGCATGGATGCACGCATGCATAGCATAAGGTATGCTAAATTAAACGTGCCCTAATACTAACCATCAAAGCAGGTAAGTAAAAGGGAAGAAAGAAGTGGGGATTGGAAAACATACACACCACTCACACACACTTATTACAGATTTGCCCTCACTCGGAGGGACCGAATAAATATTACAAATTAATTAACTACGCAAGCTAATTAAATATTACAAATTGCCTAATTAATTAAGCAAATTAAATTAAGCTAAGAAAACAATAAATCGCCTCGGGAAATGCGCCGCCATGCGTGAGCTGCCTCTGTTTTCCTTCCTTCACTCCTCTGGAGGTTGCCAAAACCTCAGGACTGCTTCCTTGGATGCTGGGAGACATCACCGGCTGCATGGAATTGCCACCGGCAGTGGTATGTGGCCACCGGCACAAAATGAAGTTGTCGGCAGAGAAATGATTGCCGGTCGGCACTTTACACTGCCGGTCGGCAGAGTGTTCCTGCAGAATCTGCAAATGACAGCAACAGAGGGCAAGGCAAAGCATGGCAGCACAATTCAAGGCATATATGCACCAACCATGTCCCTTATCATGTTTGTGACTCAAAGGGGCATGTGTCTCGATTCTCGGACCACCAATCACGCATTTCCATGCATGATGGCCCAAGGGATCAAGTATGCAACTTTCATGTCAAATGAAATGCAAATCAATCAAACAAACTAAGGCCCAATTCCTATCATCAAGTCAAGGAATAAGGCATGCATGCAAGATGCAATGCAACCTAAGCATGCAAGCTAAGGATGCAACATGACATGGCAACAAGCTTATGCAAGCATACAAGCAAACATGGGACCATGCAAATGGATGTAAAGATGGACTTATACAAGACTTGGGCAGCTCTAATAAGGCCCAAAACAGTAGCCAAAATGCCCAAAAATGGAGGCTAAACACACATGCACACATACACATGTTATGGTCCAAACCTCAAGCATTAAGCTAGCAACATTCAAGAACACTCGCAAAGGGATTTCATGGACAATTAGCATGCAACATGAGCTCTAAAATCATGCTAAAACATGGTGCCAAACCAAGCAATAAATCAAGCCAAGCATGCAACAAATGGCCTAAGTGCTCAAAACAAACCAATGGAGTATTGAACTACACTTAGTAAGACCAAACATGGCATGAACTCATTGACCAAAAACAGAGTTTTAGGACATTAATACAAGGCCTAAGGATCACTTAGATGGCATCCAAATGACTCAAAAACAAAGGCATGCATAATCACCAAAACATGGAGCATTGCTACACAAGCTTATGAGGCATTAAAGATGCATCCAAGGTAAACATATAGGCATGCAAATAGGACTGAAATGACATGGTGGATGGTCCCAAATCACCAAATCAATGCAAAGATGTCATGCTATACATGCACATACTTAAGGCCAACAAGCCGAAATGCAAAGAGGCTATCTGATACATGCCAAAATCAACCCAAACACCTATGGACAGACCTAAAACATGTCAAGATAAGCACAAAATCTTCACAAGACTAAGCCTAAAACATGCTTGAACAAAGGCTAACAACCTAAGGCACATTAAGGTATAAACATGGCATTACATGGCAACTATGCTAAGCATGCATGGAGTACCAAAACCAACTTAAAATCATGTTATATTATGGAAAAATAAGCATGAAAAACAGTCTATACATGCTCAACACACACTCAAACATAGGCTCCCTTTAGAGACCAAAACATGCCCTTTTCAAGGACAACAAGGAGAGGGGGTGGCCCTCTCCCTTTAGAGACTTCAAGGCACCATCTCCACCACTGAAATCCCTCAAGATTTCAGTGGTGAAGAGGCCCAAACACCAAAGTCCCGAAACTAGCACAAAATAGCACAAAATGAGGCCTTTCAAGGCCTAAGAGGGGTCAAACACCCTCAAACTGCAAAACACTCTTAATAAACAATCAAGAGGGCCTAAAAAAAGAACTTTTTTGTGTTATACAATAAGCACGAAAATAGCTCTAAGATAGGTAGAAAATCAATGCAAAAATGGGGAATAAAGGTGTTAGTTTCTTACCCTTGATGACCCCTTCAACAATGGTGCTCCAATGGCCTCCCTTGGCTTGAATCCAACACCAAAACTTCAAAATCAGTCCCTTAAAACCTCAGTAGCTAAGTGAAGGTGAAACACTAGGTGTTTGTGTGCAATAGTATGGACTAAACACACTAAAACACACACAAGAGGGAAAAAGAGAGAGATAAGATGTATCAAACCCTAACCCTAGAACTCAAACCCTAACAATGGCTGTCTAAGCTCTCTCAAGGGTCTCAAGTGTCAAAACCCCTCAAGCCAAGAGACCAACCCCTCCCTTTATGGAACTTCTTGTCTTGTAAAGCTTACAAGACAAACTTCATAAGAGGGAGATCCCTCCATACACGTGTATGGAGGGGAGCAAAAAGCAAGACAGCTGTCGTAAAATATCTACAAAAGTAGATGCACAGTAGTCGGCCGGCCAAAAATGCCATTTTGGCAAAAAAGAGTGCCGACCGGCACTAAATAGTGCTGACCGGCAACGAATAGTGTATATTGCCGGTGGCAGCAAAAACCATCCGGTGGCCTCTAGCCACTGCCGGTGGTGGGTGGGGATGGTCTACAAGCCCTACCCTGCCTCTCAAAGGCAAAACACAAGTGTTTGGTGTGAAACCAGACACTAAACAGTCATGTTCGGAGATCTTGAGGCAAGGCGCGCGAGCCGAGACCTCTGGGAACTCCAAACGAACACAAACATGGATAATCACCGAGTGTTCAAACGGTGACGTCCAAGTCTTGAGGACGGTCAAAAATGGGGTGTCTACAATGTGTTGAACAAATATAAAGCAAGAAATGCTAAGAAGAAAATGTAAAGTGAAAAGGGGGAACTAAGCTGTGTACCTCCCAAGCCCGCCAGTAGCCACTGATCAAGCTCCTACTCATGCAAGAAGTCGAGCTCATGTATCCATACAAAGTGGCGAGGCCGGCTCCGCCCCAGTCATAGAACTGAACTCGCTAGAGTACTACCAATGTGCTCAGCAGATACAAGCCCACGGTATTCCACATATTCAAAAACAAGGTGGTACCAAAAAGGAACATGAGGAAGCCCCTAGCATGCTGCTCTGTCTCCTCGACTGTCTCGGGCTCAGACCCCCTATACTGCTCCTCGAACCAGTTATAATGGACCATGCCTGCCCAAAGTGTCAGTGGGTGTGCCCCAAGCAGTGCGGCCCATGCTACCTCCCACTCTCCCATGTCAGGGTCGAGAGGGATCGGATCACCCCCTACACCTAAGTCGATGATCATGGCAAAGTCGTAAGGAGTCATCGTCATCTCCCCCGTGGTGGAGAAATGGAAGGAGTTGATGGTGTCCCACCACCTCTCCACTAAAGCCCCTAAAAGGGGATGGCTCGCTACAACCTGAGTCAAGCTAGAGCAGAAGAGACCGAAGCCTGTCTCATTAGTGATGTCACGGACCCTAGCTGGGAGCTCGTCGTACCAATCTCGAGCAGTCGTCGTACTGTAGCCTCTGAAAGAGTAAGACCCATCCTGCGGTAATGCATGAGATGCAATCAGATCAAGCAATGAAAGTACAATTGAATACAAAGCAGTAATGTATGTGATACAGTCAGATCAAGGCAGTCTATGCAATCAAATCAAAACAGTGCATGAAATGCAAACAGTTAAGGGTAGTACTGCAGAAAAACAGTGTTCGTACCTCTACAGCGATAGCTAACAAATGAGATGCTAGCTCTCTTAGTAGAAGGTCATCTGGCACATCCTCAGTAAAGTCAGTAAAGGCTTTGATGCCTCCTACGGTAGGCACTATATGAGTCTCAGGATGGTACCTCGCTGGATCAAAGGGACGTATGCTTGGCGGTAATGGCTTCGGCTCGGCCTCAAAGTCCGCCTCGAACTCTACTGGAGGAAGCGCGGGGATAGCCTCGTCATGAGAAACATCATCAGCCATCTGATATAGATGCAAGAGAAGCAGAAATGAGGAAAAATAAGGGAAAATGGGAAAACTTTGAAAAAGTCAACCCTAGGAGAGAGAGAAAAAGTCAAAGAAAGTGGAGAAAGAAGCGTCAAAATCAAGGGGAGTGAGCCTAGAATGGTGGAAATGGAGAAAGAAGCGTCAAAATCAAATTCTGATCGGTTCAAAGTGAAGACAACTAGAGGTTTTTAGCGAAGAAAATGTTTTTAGGGTGTTGGAAAACGCGTAAAACGCGTGGATCTAGATAGAAGGAGCACCTAGAAAGAAAGGGAGGAGAATTTCGTGCAAGGGTTTGTGAGGAAATGAAGTGCCATCACATTTTTTTAAAGACCCAAGGGTGAAAAGTCAAATTTGCCCCAATCTGCCATCAATGGCCGGCAGTGGCACATCGATAGCCGGCACTTGTCTATTGGTGGCCGGCAGTGCCTACCAATGGCCGGCAGGGGGCCAGCAGCCTCCCCTGATGGCCGGCATGGTTCCACAAGCTTCCTCTGCCTTTTTGGCTTTGATTTGTGTCCTTGGATTCCAAGAAGTGCAAGGTTTGCTCAGTGTTTGACTCAGAATGTCTTCATGTAAGTTCAAAATTGCATTTCCAATGCGCGATGGTCATCGCTCATCAACACGAATAAGGTGTATCCTTTTTAACTTATTGCAACTCTTTCGAGAGGTAAATCGAAAGTTGCCTTTAAGTCATCTTTAGCAAACATGCTTTTGTCGTTGCATAGAATGTGCATTGCGTTTATCATTGCATAGAGCATACATTTTGAATTGTTACATAGAACATGCATTATCATGTTTGCATAGAATATGCATATTGCATTGAATATGTGTCATTGATTATTTTGCATAGAATATGCCTCTGTTTTGTTTCTTGCATGTTGTGCACAGAAGCATGCCTCTAACATTTGTGTTACGATTATTCATCTTGCACGAAATATGCATTTGTATTGCATTGTACCTGTTGAGTTTCTTTCTTATGCAGGCACGATATTGTATGTACGGTTCATTTAGAGGAATTCCAGGTGAGATCATTCCTGTCCTTTGAACACCACATTGGTTAGAAACATTTGGGTACGCTCGGTGTTTACACCGACACCTCGTTGGTTAGAAACATTCGGGTACGCCCGATGTTTACACCAACACCTCGTTGGTTAGAAACATTCGGGTACGCCAGATGTTTACACCGACACCTTCATTGGTTAGAAACATTCGGGTACGCTCGGTGTTTACACTGACACCTCGTTGGTTAGAAACATTCGGGTACTCCCGGTGTTTACACCAACACCTCGTTGGTTAGAAACATTCGGGTACGCCCGGCGTTTACATCGACACCTTCGCTTGTTAGAAACATTCGGGTACGCCCAGTGTTTACACTGACACCTTCGTTGGTTAGAAACATTCAGGTACACCCAGTGTTTACACCGACTTCTTGTTGGTTAGAAACATTCGGGTACACCCGATGTGAATGTCACCGACACCTCATTGGTTAGAAACATTCGGGTACGCCCGGTGTTTACACCGACTCCTCGTTGGTTAGAAACATTCGGGTACGCCCGGTGTTTACATCAACATCTCCTTGGTTAGAAACATTTGGGTACGCCCGGTGTTTACATCAACATCTCCTTGGTTAGAAACATTTGGGTACGCCCGGTGTTTACACCGACACCTCATTGGTTAGAAACATTCAGGTACGCCCGGTGTTCACACCGACACCTCTCTTACCGGTTAAATGCGTTTGGGACGCGTGTCCGACGCTTATACCTTGCTTTGGTTAGAAATACTCGGGTATGTTCGATGTTTATACCTCTCTTCCTGTTAGAAGCGTTTGGGACGTGTGTCCGATGCTTATACCTCGTTTTGGTTAGAAACACTCGGGTACGCCCAATGTTTATACCTCTCTTCCAGTTAGAAGCGTTTGGGATGTGTGTCCGAATCTTATACCACTCTGTTTTGGTTAGAAACATTGGAACATGCTCTAATGTTTATACCACCCTCCGATGTTTGCACCGCTTTCTTTTCCCTCTCCTGCGCAGTGCGTTAGGATGATTTGGTTAAACGCATCTGGACGGATTCCGATGCTTATACCGCTCTTTATTTTGGTTGCATAATGGTTGGATGCGTTTCACTTGTTATCATTACTTTTTTTCCTCGCGTGTGCCATGCGTTGGGATCATGTTTGCCGCCTCGGGTGCGCCCGACGGTTATTGTTCTTTACCTTTCCTGCGTGATGCGCAGTTGAAATTGCATAATTTTCTTACATCCTTTATGCATGAAATGTGGTTTGGTTCATGTTGACTTGCTTATGTACGAGTTTGCTGTAGCATTTCTTTGCATAACATTTGCATCTAGAAGTTTCATTACAGCCTCATTGCATGATCATAAGTTATGTTTTGTATCGTGCATATCATTTGCATCTTGCCCCAGCCTGCGGGCGCATCTATATTGTTATCTTAAATGTCTGTCTAAGTCTTGCGGCCTTGTCAAAATAGGTCGTTTCTGGGCTTTGACATTCACTCACGTCATCTTCGTGACTCTGAGTTCTGTCAAAGAGGGGCAACTGTAGACACCCCATTTTTGACCATCCTCAAGACTTGGATGTTCTTCCAGGTACATTCAGTGACAAGTTTGATTACTCGTCGAGCGCTCGAACTCCGCGGTGGAGTGCTACAAGTTTGAGCTTTCCAAACCCTGCATCAGTTTTATCTCATTTTTGGACCATGTTTTGGTCCTTTTAGCGTGTTGCTTTTGGAGCACTACCGGCCACTTTTGGGCACTTTCGGCCATGGATTTTGGCCCGTCGGCCATCAATGAACCCCTGCCGGATGGCCGGCCGGCCACCAGTGCATCATTAGATATTTTCTGATATTTTGGTGCCAGCTGTTTGCACAGATTAAAGCATTTGCTCGCACGTGGATGGTTGGATCTTTTCAAGAGGATTTTGTATCTTCTATATATAGAAGTCATCCTCTTGCATGTAGGGGGTTACAAAATTTTGTGAGCAAAATTTCTCTCTCTCTCTCTCTCTAGAATCTTCTCTCTCTAGAATCCTCTCTCTCTCTCTCCCTATTTTGTGCTTGAAAGTGAGAATTCTCTACATATTCGCATACAACCCCTTGACCAAACACCTTCATCTTGGAGCTGAGGTTCTTGGAGGCCTTGTTTGAGCTCCTAAGGTTGGTTTTAGCTCAGAGTTGTGGTTGTTTTGTTGTTGTGCTTCAAAGGTATAAAGCCTACCCCTTTTAAGCATTGTTTTAATTAATTCCTTGGCCATCTCTTTACACTGCTTTGACCAGGTTTTTCAACCATAAAATACTCTATTTTTAAGATATTAAAATGGTGGTTTGACTCTTGTTGAGTTAGGGGGTTGTCTCCTCTCTTTACTCTTTGGCTTGTGAAGCTTTTTGTGACATTTTTCAAAGCTTTTAAGTTAACCTTTTTTGGCCTTTTAACCACTGAAATTCAGTGGTAAAACGCGTGTTTTGAGGTCCAAAATAGGAGGGGGTGGCCTCCCCTCCTTGTGTCTTGCTTGCAAGTGTAGATGGCCTAGCATGTGAGCATGTTTTTCTACCTATTTGCGACTTGATCTCTGCATGTTTTAGCTCTGTTTTGGACTGCTTTGGTCATATGAGCCATGTTTTGTATAGCTATAGTGCAAATGCCTTCACTCGCTTAGTGATTTAAGGCCTCTAACATGTTTTGTATGAGATGATTGCATGTTATAGCATCATTTAGCATGTGATTTCAGTGCATATATCTCTATCACACTCAAACTTACTTCACTCTTTCATTGCTTTTGAGAGTTGTGCTTTGAGCCTTGTTTGCGAGCCAACATGTGAGCATGTTTTTCTTGCCTTTTATGCTTCAATCTCAACATGTTTTAGCCAATGTTTTGGCATGTTTTAGCTCTATTTTGAGTTGGTTTGGTCATTTAAGCTTGATATTGCATGCCTCTAGTGTAGTGGTCATCACTAGTTTAATGTTTTTGGCTCTTAACATGTTGTGCATGTGTTGTTTGCAAGTTGTAGCACTATTTTTCATTCCATTTTAGCACTAAAATATCTGCAACCTCCCTCTATTCTTCACTTTTTAATTTGCTTTGAAAGTGGTCTTGAGCCCCTTACTGGCTTGAGTGTGAACTTGAGGCTCTCATGCCTAATGGTTTTAACCCTCTCTTGAGGGTTCCTCCGAACCAACAGCATGAGGCCACTTTCATGCTCAAGGCACTTGTGTCTTAGGCCATCTTTCCAATTAGAGGACTTTCACATTGGACTTAATCGGTTAAAGGATTAATCGGTAATGTAAAATGTGTAAACAAGGATTGGACAAGTAAAACATGACCAAGATAAGCATGTTGTGTTTGCCTTGCATTGTGTTCAATCGGACGCTATATTGAACACAAGGTAGATTGGTCCATTTCATATTCAAAGTGATGAAATGAGCCAATCTCCTTTGTCTCCATCACCCTTGATCATGCATGATAGGGTGGTGGTCCTTTGAGTCTTGTTTTGTGCATTTATTGAACGTGTACAACTTGGATCTTTGGCCATCATGCGTTGAAAGTGCTTAATTGGTTGTTTTGGATCCAAGAATGCCACTCCTTTAATGTTTTGAGATGATAAGGAGGGGCATAGTACAAACATATCCTTGGAAAACCCTCAATTTTCCTCTGTCTGTGCTCTGTTGCAGTGTGGTGATTCAGCACACCAGTGGTCGGTAGCGGCCTCATCCTTGGTCGACATAGCACACTCTTGGCCGGCAGATGGCCGGCAGTAAGAACTCATGGCCGGCAGGCCACTGATGCATTCCTCAGCAGTGAAAGAAAGTTCTTAGAGCAACCCTGCAAACAGAGCCTCTTAAGAGCAAATCGGAAGGCGTTTCGGGGCGAAAACCGAGTGCATGCATATTCAATTTCCTAAAGCAAAGCTAAGGTAGTGTAGTTTAATGCTTCACATGTTTAGTTAGCATGGTTTTGTAATTTGATTAATTAGTTTGCTAATTAGTTAAGTGTTGTAATAATTAAGTAGCTTAGCTTAGCTATTTCTTTATTTTGATTTGTAATAATTAGTCTAATTATTTTAATTAGATTAGTTAGTTAGCTTAGCTCAAAGTAGCTTAGCTCTTATTTATTCGAACCCTCCTTCGAGAGGGCGCAATGTTGTAATAAGGGTGCGTGTGTGTGTGCATGTCTTCCAACCCCACGTCTTTCTTCCTTTTATTTAACCCCTTTCGATGGTCAGATTAGGGCATGTTTCAATTAGCATACCTTATGCTTGCATGTTTGCATCATTCATTTGTCTTGCATGCACCGAGGCTCGGCGCATCATTCAAACTGCATTTTATTTCAATACTTAGTTGAATACGTGTTTCAAAGCATGTTATCAAAATTATTGCATTCATATGCCATCTTAGATAGCCGAGCCTATTAACTGCATATTGCATGTGTTGTATTAGGAATTTTAACATAGTTAAGATCATGCATTGTTTCTAACTAGCTTTTGTTTTGTCTTGGAGTACACTGTAAGTTTTACGCTTTAGCATACTTGCATGAGTGTGGGTGTTACCATGATCGCATGCTTGCCATGAGGCTATTTGCTTAAGTGCTTAACTGCATGAATGCCTGTGAATGAAGGCTTGGTTTCTTGAATTGGGACAATTCGATAATTGTGAGTTTTAAGCCCACTTTGCGAAGTGGCAAATCATGTTTTAAGCCCACTTGAGGGTGACAAATTAGCGCTTTAGCCCACTTGAGGGTGGCACTTTCAAACCATTTTCAAAAACAAACATGAGTCGATTTGTTCCAAGTCTTACGACTTAGTCTATACTTGTATGTGTGCGTCAAATAGTAAAGTTAGCTAATAACTGGATAAGAACACTACTTAGGCCTCCGCCAGAGTAAACCCTGAAAGGAAAACATACTCCTCGCCATGAACGATTTCCAGCACTGGTGTAGTTACCTCTGGTGGGGGATGGATAGACAAATTCCCGAAAACAATCGCCACCCCATTCTCATGAGGGTATTTTAGCATTTGATGTTGGGCCATTACAGCTTCTTGGTTGTCTTCAACCCTCTCTTGTGCAAACTACTTCAACGCAGTTTCTTGTTTTGTGTTCACAGTATTCACAGTGCCCATATCTTGAGTCGAATTGTTCATGCCAATGTTCTTCGGTAGTTTTCCCTTTTCATCAGCCATTCCCGCCACTACAGCAACTCCTGCTCCTTTTTCCTCTTTTTTTGTTTCAATTCTATCCTCCTTGTCCAGTTCATTGCTCAACCACCCAAAGTTGTCCGCTGATCCATTCAAATCGAACCAGCCAATCTGCACATCCCCTTGATCTTGTTTGTCAAAGAATTATAGGTTGTCTAAGTCCTCCTCAAGCTCTGCCAAATCATCTAACCCTTGACTCGGGCCATCCTCCCTAACCACATTGACCTCCACTACAGTTGGTAATACCACTTCTGGCTTGACTTGATCAATCGGCACAATATAGCAGCTTGGATCGTACACCCTTTCAAACAAGTCCTTAAAGCACTCAGGCAACAGACTGGTACTTTCCTCTAAGGCCAACCTCCCTTGTACTATAACTGTCACCACCACAGGTTTAGGTTGAAGTGTGGACGTGTCCGTCATGCACAAATTTATGCTTTCAGGAATGAACACCATCGGTCTGGGCAGGTAGGAAGGGGTAATATATACGCTGGGGTCGTAGGGGATGGCCAGTGTATGGATTAGGTTTAGATTGTGAGGTGGGGGAACTTGATTTTGGGCCGGGAGAAGGTTGGTAGTTACATTTTCTTTTTGGGATAGTGCAATCACCTTATTGTCTATGAGGTCATGAATCTCATGATGTAGTCTGAAGCATTGGTCAGTGTTATGACCGTGCTACTAGTGGAAAGCACAGTACTTGACTGGGTTGTGTTTAGGTGGGAGAGGATCGGATAGTGGGCGAGGCTTTAATGGCTTGAGGTGTCCTTTTTTGATCAACACCTTCACGACTTAAGATAAAGGCATGTAGAGTGGGGTAAAGGTCCTCTACGATTGGGCAGGGTTATTTAAAGCTTATGGTGCTGTATTAGCAAAGGGATTGGCAGTCTTGGCTGCAGTGGTGACAACACTCTCGTCTGATGGCCGCATAACTATACTACCACTAGTGGTTACATTGGAACTATGCACAAAAGGCCTCTTGGCCCACTCTTTCTCATCAGTAATCAGTCCTTGTTTCATAGCATCTTCAATATGAACCCCCATCTCGTGGAGCTCAGTGAATGTGAACAGAGGTAGAACGATCATTTTCTGTAACAATGTCCCATGCAGATTGCGGACTACCATCCTTATCTGATCTTTCTCGGAAGGTCATTTGGTCATCATTGAAGCCTTGGCCCTCCACCTCATCACGAATTATGAGAAGCCCTCATTCGGGTCTTGGCGCGTTGCCTCGAGATCATGAGTTGTGACCTCGATTTGTGTGTTATACGAGTACTGTGCAACGAAGGCCTCAGCCATGTCCTCCCAACTCTGCTTCACAAAATCCTCCAGCTTCACATACCATATAGCCGTTATTCCTAACATAGTCCAACCAAAAAGTGAGAGCTTCTACAACCTGGTCAGGCCCATCGGCCGTAGAATGTCTGAAAATAGCCGAAGATGAACCATGGGATCTCCAAAGTTTAGATCACCCAAACTCGCTCTGCGCGCCCCTCTTTCGGAGAGGGTGTGAATTGGGTTCTAGCTACTATAGTTCAAACTCCTGTCACAGTTCTAAATCTAATCTCACAAAGTGCAATGTAAGACTGATAAATCACCAAAGAGTCCAAATCCGACAAATCGTTTTGGAAAATCGATTTTAATCAAGAAGTGCCAAACATGGACTGCTTTGCCAGATTTCAGAGTCGCCACCTAAATATTTTATTTTGGAAAAATTTAGGAAACCCTGACTCGTGCCTAAGGCCACGTGTCCGTCATCACCAAAGTTGCCTCGGCTCGGGAACTTGGGTACGAGAGGGGAAGATCATGAAATGAGCACCCCCGCTCGCCCGATCAAAGGATCGGCCTCTACTAAGCATGATACGTTGTTTTTGAAAGAACATGTGTTCTTATTCCGGTTATTAATCTAGAATTACTATGTGATGCGCACAGCATACAAGTATAGACTAAATCGGTCGATTTGGAACAAAACATCTCATGTTTGTTTTTCAAAAATATTTTGAAAGTGCTACTCGCAAGTAGGCTAAGACGCGGATTTGCCACCGTCAAGTGGGCTTGGAAAATAACATGATTTTGCCACTCCGCAAAGTGGGCTTAAAACGCACATTTTGATGAATTATTCCAATTCAAGCAATGAAGCCTTCATCCACAGGCATTCATGTAGTTATAGCAGTTAAGCACATAGCCTCATGTCAAGCATGCTATACATGGCAACATACGCATCTCATGCAGTATGCTAAAGCGTAAACACTCACAGTGTACTCCAAGCCAAAACAGAAGCTAGTTAGTAATCAATGCATAATCCTAGCTATGTCAACAATGCCTAATGCAACACATGCAAAATGCAGCTAAATAGGCTCAGCTATTCTAAGATGGCATATGAATGCTACAATTTGATACATGTATTCAAATAGGAATTGAAATACAATGTAGTTTGAATGATGCTCCGAGCCCAGTGCATGCAAGACAAATGAATGATGCAAACATGCAAGCATAAGGATGCTAATTGAAACATGCCCTAAAACTAACCATTGAGAGCTGATAAGTAAAAGGTAAAAAGACGTGGGGTTGGAAGACATTCACACACACACGCACACTTATTACAGCATTCGCCCTCTCGACGGAGGGTCCGAAAAATAAGCTAACTAGCTGAGCTAATTAAACTAATTAATCAAATTAATTAAGTTACAAAAAAAATAACTAAGTATGAAAAGCATCTAAATTAGGCTGCCACAGCTCCGCCTTGAACAATAAAGGATGCATACTCGGTCGCGTCCTCCCGGAAATCCACCACCGTGCCTCATGATGCCTCTATTTGCACTCCTTTGTACTTCTGAAAATTATGCCAACTTCCAAAAAGTTTCTGACCCACCTTAGGAACATGTTGAGGGATGGTCGGCCAAAAGAAATGGCCATCGGCCAGAGATGATGGCCATCGGCCCATTCTGATAGTCGATCGGCAGCCTTGATGGTCGATCGACAGTTCTGATGGCCGGTCGGCCACTGCTTCCTGCAATTTCTCCTTTTATTGCGGCAGAGCACAAATAAAGGCATGGCAATATATTTGAAAGGGAATGTGTGTGCAACCACACTCCTTATCATGTCTTAAGCTCAAAGGAGTGTAGTGTTCAGCTCTCGAGCCATCAATCACGCATCTCAATGCATGATGGCCAAAGAGGCCAAGTTGCACAAGTCAATGTCAATGAATGCACACAAATAACACATAAGGGCCTCCACCTCTATCATGCTTGATCAAGAGGGTCGGCAACCTAAGGAATGAGGCACGTTTCATCACTTTGAGTATCAAACATCCCTCGTTCCTCATGTTTGGATTAACGTCTAATCCAAACGCAATCCAATGCAACAACATCCTAGACACAATGCAATGCAACAATATGCTATCTACCAATGCTAATGGCATGCGCAAGATTCTATCATATGAATAATGCATGCATGGCATGTTTGAAGGCTAAAGCATCAAAGCAAGTAAAGAGCAATGTTCAAGAAGCATGCAACACAATGCTCAATTGACTTAAACCACATATGAATAGACCTAAGAGGGTCCAAAACAGTGGCCAACACACCAAAACTAAGGCACAAAAGGGCCAAGAACACATGCTCATGTGATGGCTCATCAACTAGGCATAAGGGTCAACTCTTGAAAGCACTTAAAGAGTGAAAAACATGGAAGTGTGACAACACTATATGCTCTGAAATATCATTCCAAATGATGCTAAAACATGCAACTACCACAAATGAGGCATGCTAGAAGGCTCAAAGCTTAAGACTAGCAAAGGTACTTGCACCATAGCCATATCAAGCAAGCCCCAAAGGGCCAAGATGACTCAAAACAGTCCCAAGGCAGGTCAAAACAATGCCAAAACATGCATGGAATGAAGCCAAAACAAGCTAGCATGGTAAGCCAAAATACCAAGTATGCAAGAGGCAATGAGTATGGTTACACGACAAGTGTAAGAAGCAAATGAAGGATACTCTAACCAACCACAAACAGAGTTGTATCATGGTAAAATAACACCAAAAACACACTGAAATGACATCCTAAAAGCTTAGGCAAGATGGCATACATATTGGCTCATGTTTAAGGCATGAAGCATAACTTTCCAAAAGCATTGAAAGAGTGACACATGTGAGTGTATGATAATGAAACATGCTCTGAAATCATATACCAAATGATGCTAGATCATGCCAATAGCCCAAGCAATGTATGCTAGTGAACTCAAAACAAAAGCTAGTGGGCAAGATTGAACTATGGCTATACAAAGCAAGGTCCAAATGATCAAGACCACCCAAAACAGAGCTAAGACATGCCAAAACAAGACCAAAAACTTGCTGAGATAAAAACAAAATAGGCTAGCATGATGGATCAAAGCATTGAGCATACAAGGCTAAATGGCAAGATTACACTACAAGTGTAAAAAGCATGCATGAGGTAACCAAACCAAGCCAAAACAAAGTTATATCATGTTAAAATAAGGCCTAAAACATGCTAAGATAGAGCCTCAAGGAGGTAGAAAAACATGCTACTTTGATGAGCCATCAACACAAGCAAACAAGATACAAAATGGGGGGACCACCCCCACCTATTTGGAACCTCAAAAAACACTTTCCACCACTGAAATTCCTCTAGAATTTAGTGGTTAAAAGGCCAAGAGAAGGTGATCTCAAAGGCCTAAAGAGATGATACAAAACAAAGCAAAATAAGGCACAAAAGGGGGTAGACCACCCCCAACACCAAAAAGGCCTTAAACAAACATTTCAAACACTTGAAAATGAAGCTTTTTATAGTTAAAAGCTAAGCCAAAAGAAGCATGCAAAGATGGCTAAGTATTCAAGCAAAACAAAGCTTAAAAGAGTATATGGGACTCACCCTTGAAGAACAACAAAACCAATAGCTTTTCTGAGCCAAAACCAACCTTAGGATGCTAAAACAAGTCCTATGGAATCTCAGCTCCAAGGTCAAGAGGTTTGGCCAAGAGGTTGTAGGCAAAATGTGTGAAGAACACTCACTTTCAAGCAATAGAGAGAGAGAGAGAGAGAGAGAGAGAGAGAGAGAGAGAGTTCTTGAGAGAGTGATATATTGTATCTAATGCAAATTTTCAGAACCTCTGGAAAGGGAGAGGGACCTCCCCTCTTACAGAAAAACACAAGCTAAAGCTTGTGTGAATCCATCCATACACGTGTATGGAGGATACACAAAGTGATCAACAGTTGGCACCAGCTGGAAGAAAAAAATCTGCAAAAGCAGAAAAAGGGGCCTCGACCAAAAAAATGGCCGACCGGCCATTAGTGATGCCGACCGGCCACCACTGATGGCCGATGGAAAGAGGTCTTGGCCGATGGGCACAGGGCCTGGCCGATGGGTTATAAGACTGGCCAACAGGCCACCCCCTTCCCTCAGGAGCAGAGCCACAAGCTTTTGGTCCACAACTAAGCACAAAACAGACAAGTTAAGAGGCTCCAAGGCGAGGCGCACAGCCAAGACCTTCAGGAACTCAAAACAAACACGAGCATGGATGTTCATCGAGTGTTCAAACGATGACGTCCAAATCTTGAGGACGGTCAAAAATGGGGTGTCTACACAAAGCCATTGAACCGATTTGGCAATGTCATTGTAGAGTCGGTATACCCGTCTTCTATTTCGGGGATAGAATCAACACCTTGTGCTCTCTTGAAGAGCTTCTCCATCTTGTTGATTTTAAGTACAGTCGGGTCAACCTCAAACTCAAATGGAGCCTCGATCTAATACACAAGTGCTTTGGAGGCTTGTGGTGGGATCGACTCTGCCAGATTGCCTTGATTCTCAACATGAGCAGTGGCTACGGATGCTAGGATACCCGTAGGAGGTGCATGAGATACAGAAGCAGCTACCGGCTTTGGTTGTTGTTATTGCAGCCTATTTATTACTTCAACCTAACGTGCTGTGACCTCGGCTTGACGAGTAGCGTCTTGCTGCATGGTTTCAACTGTTTGCTAAAGATGGTGAATCAAGTCCTCCATAATAACTGGAGGATATTGTGCCATCGGAATAGGCGAATGATCTCGTACTAGACTAGATGTAGAAGACTGTGCCTGACTAGATGCAGGTGAAGTGAGGAGTGACTGTTGTAGAACTTGGACCGGCAAACTCTGCCTAACTCCCCTCCGTCTAGTAACCGGTGGAAGTAAAGTAAACACAGGCAGTCCCCTAACAAGATCCCCGATTTTGCAAAGCCTACTGACATGGGTCTAGAGCACTTGGGGGATATCTGAACTGTCCGAAGGTATGGTGTTATACTACCTAGAAAAAAGAAAGCAGTAATCAAAAACCGCACAACACCTCAGCTCAGAAGTTAACAACACACAGATGTAATCCAAGCTGTAGGACTACACTCAATACTAAATTATGCCCCCCAAAACTGATACCCAACTTGCAATCGATACGCACATTCTTGTACAGTTTCACTATAAAGCACATACTAGTTAAGTGAGAACCAAAACACCCCTATAGGGGCGTAATGTTACCCTGTCCTAGTTTCGTCAGGAGCTAGGTTTCACTATTCAAACAATACGGTTTCACGCAGTCCTATATTCGAGTGAGCATCATGTCCTAGTTTGGAACAGTCTCTACAGCTTTCGATATGCAACTAGGCCAAAGAGTCAAAAGGGTACCTCAGCAAGACTACCTAATATACCTTTCGCACCTAACACCGAGAAGTGAAAGAAGGATCAAATGATACAACGGTAGTCCAGATCCAAGGGTTGTGTTCCCATCGTGGCAAAGCCCGTGACCGGTCAGCCTTTTGGCAAGCTTTTCAGCAAGCCTCCGACAAACCGTCCAGGAATAACATATGGCATACACAGTAACTTACGCACACCAATGCAAATGCAAATGCAAAGAAATATATAAGTGTGGATAAAATGTCATATCATGAATTTCAAGTAAAGTTCTCTAATTTCCCTAGCAAAGTCGCCAGAAACTATAGCTTGACGTTTGTGCGCCCCTTTTTAGAAGTCGAAATAAGCCCTACAGTTCGGACTCCCGCGGTTCTGAATCTAATCTCATAAGTGCAATGTGAAATTGATAAACACCAAAGAGTCCAAATTTGACAAATCTTTTGAAAAATCGATTTTGAATCAAAAAAGGCAAAATTGGACTGTTTTACCAGATACAGAGTTGTCACCTTAATATTTTTGGAAAATTTAGAAAACCCATGACTCATGCCAAAGGCCATGTGTCCATCATCACCAAGATCGTCTCGGCTCTGGAACTTAGGTACAAGAGGGAAAGGTCATGAATTAAGCACCCCCGCTTGCCTGATCAAAGATCGGGCCTCTACTAATCATGATATGAATCTTATCTACATTATATGCTCTTGTTCCAGTTATTAGGCTAGCATTACTATGTATGCGCACACACATAAGTATAGACTAAATTGCAAGAATTGCAACATTTGATTCATGTTTGTTTTGAAAATTATTTCGAAATATGTACCACTTGAAAAAGTGATAGCATATTAACATTGCTCAAATTATTCCAATTCAAGCAATTAGCCTTCATCCACAGGCATTCAATCAATTATAGCACTTAAGCAATTAGCCTAATGGCAAGCATGCTAAACATGGAAACAATCACACTCATGCGATATGCTAAAGCAAATAAAAGTTTACTTAATACTCCAAGCCAAAAGAGAAATGAGTTAGAAAAATGCATGATTCCTAACTATGCAATATGACTAATGCAACACATGCAATATGCAATTACTAGGCTCGGCTACTAATATGGCATATGAAACAATGAAATAGCATGTGGTCTAAGCACGTATTCAAAGAATGCATAAGCAATAACAATACAGTTAGAATGATGAACCGTGCCTCGGTGCATGCAATACAAATGGATACAAACATAAAGTATGCTAAAAAAAATGATATCCCTAAACTAACCATCATATGCTAGTAAATAAAAAGGAGAAAGACGTGGGGTTGGAAGACATACACATTATTACAAGTTTGCGCTTTCACAAACGAGAGTCCGAATGAACTAACTAGCTATTTAACTAACTAAAGCTAAGCTAATTATTACACACACACACACACACACACACACACAAAAAAAAAAAAAAAAAAAAAAAAAAAAAAAAAAAAAAATTGAATAAACTAACTAAACTACTTAACTAATTATTACAACAACATACGAATTAACTAACTATTCTAGTGAAATAATGATTACAACGTCATAATTAGCTAACTACTTTAACTAATTAAATAATTACAACATAAGCGCAATTAAAATAAGTAAGTAAGCTAAACAATTAAGTACTAAGCTAACTACACCGCCTCAGGAAGAAAGAATGTTCATGCGCATACTCGGTTTCCACGCGAAAAGGCCACTGTTTTGTTTCTGGAGAGCCTCTGTTGCACAGAGAACACAAACACTGTTGCCCACTTCCAAAATAACTCTGCTTTGCCTGAAGAACACACTGTTGAATTTTGCATTGATGGCCAGCCGGCCAACCATCAAAGGTGGCCTATCGGCCACTGAAAGTGGCTTGCCAACCAGTGTTACCCAGTTCACCTTGCTGCAACAGAGGACAAACAGAGCATGCACAGGGTATTTTTAAGGGTTTGTTTGCACAACTCATCCCTCATTTTCATGAGCAAATCAAAGGAGTAATGAACTTGGTTCACAAACCACCAACTCAAGCAACTTCATTGCATGATAGCTTATGAACCGAAGTGTGCAATTTCAATAAATGTAACAAAATAAGATTCTAACCTCCTCCCTTTCATGAGTTGATCAAGGGAAGTGGTGACCTTGGAAACTTGAATCATTTCATCACTAATGAATATGAAATGCCTCAAGCTTCCATTTTTCAATTAACGTCCGATTGAACACAACACTCTATTAGCTTGCACCTTTTTAGCCTCAGTTTTATTATATCATTTTAGATTACCAACTATTCTTTAGTTCATTGAGTCCAAAGGTGAGTTTAAGTCCTCTAAATGGAAAGAATGCTCAAACCAAAAGTTGTTTTAGGCATGAAAGAGACATCATACTGTTGGTAATGAACCCCCTAAGGGATTAAACTATTAAGCATGACATCTCAATCTCATGCTTTAAACAAACAAGTTGTTTGAATTACTTTCAAAGCAAAACAAAAGCCAAGAAAGGAGGGAGGTTGCAGAGATGATTAAGAGTGATCACAAGTATGGAAAGCCATAAATAAATGCAATCAACTCAAACAAAAAGATGTCTAAGGCCTAGAACACCAAACTCATGAGGACAATTACACTATAAGCATGCAAAACAAAGTCCAAATGCAACTATCAACCAAAAATAGTGCTAAAAAAGTCTAAAATAAGTCCTAAAACATGCTGGAATTAAGACAAAAATAGCTAGATTAATATGCTAACACATAGCACAAACTAGGCTAGTAAGCAAGACACAAGAAGGGGAGGCTAACCCCTCCAATTTTGGACTTCAAAACATGATTTTAGCCACTGAAATAGCTTTGAAAATCAGTATTTCAAAGCTCAAAAAAAATAGTAAAATGGTGGGAAACACAAGGGTAAAGGCCTCCAAAGCAAGGTGCAAACAAGGGTGAACCACCCCTCAACTTTTAATGGCCTTAGAAGCCAAGTTTCAGCCCAAAAATACAGAGGTTTTATAGCCCAAAAACAGTTGGAAAATTGCAAGAAAAAGAGTAGACAAAGCAAGCAAATAGGCAAAGCCTTATACCATTGAAAAGGAAAACCAATTTCAAGCAACAAAATAAAGCAAACACACCCTCTAGAGCTCCAACAAGGCTCAAGAACACCTTAGCTCAAAGATAAAGAGGTTTGGTTAAGAGTGTATAGGCAAAGGTTGAAGATTTGTAAGCAAAAGTGTAAGAATTTGCTAGAGAGAGAGAATTATAGGGGGAGAGGAAAAATTTTGCTCTAAAATTTTTCTAACCTTCAAACATGATAGGGAGGCCCTCTATATATAGAAAACATGAATTCTCCTCAAGAACATCCAGCCCTACACATGGGTAAAAATGCATGCATCTGTGCAAACAGCTGGCACAACTGTCACAAAATATCTGCAAAAGAAACTGGTAGCCAGCCGACCATCACTGGTGTCCGACAGGCCACATCAGTGGCCGACAACCAAAAAGTGATGGTCGACAGCCCAAAAAGGTGGCCGGCAGGCCACCAGAAGCTACAGGCTTGAAGAACCAAGGAATGGTCAAAGAATAAGGCAACAAGAGTGCAAGGTTTGAAAGGGTCAAAACTATGGCATTCTACTGAGGACTCCAAGCACTTGCCGATCATATAATCTCATCATTGGGTGTGCATGCAATGACGTCCAAGTTGTAAGGGCCTTCAAAAATGGGGTGTCTACAAACCCGCATAGACCGCTCGAGTGATGTTTCCACCACTCGAGCAGTGAACCTATTCTGTTAACATTTTAGGGCTGCAAAACAAAAAGATGTTGCACAAGTTAGCTCAAGTGGTCAATGAACCGCTCAAGTGACCTCCTCCCTTCCCAAAACACAAGTTGAGGTACTGAACTCCCTTCATCACTGCTCTAACGGTCAAACCAACTGCTCGACCAGTCCTCCTGGAAACATATTATCACATAGTTCCTGATTGAAGGTCGAATCGCATCGACTGAACAATGGGTGACATTAATTCGATGTTGATTCATGAATCAGCAAGTACTATGTTCAGGTCTTGAAAGAAAAAAGGGAAAAAAAAATATAGACATAATTTTTGCTTCATCTCTTTCATTTCCTTTTTTTGTTTCTACAAATTTGAAAAAGCCATAGCAGAGTGAGTTTGAAGTACAATCTAATAGCAGATCTAAGAATGATAAACTTCAATCACCTTCATTTCTTAGTTCATATGAACACTGGTCAAAACATCATGCTACTACAAAACATATTCTATAATTTAGATCATATATACTCAACTCCTTCTGTTGGATTTTTTTTGAAAATTTTTCTTTCTGAAAGCTATTCGTTTTAAGATCATTGGTGTGGCGATGAGGGAAGAAGATGAGAAAGAAGAGTTGTCGCCACCAATCTATAACCTTCTAACCACCATTGGAAACGGTGAAATCTTTAGATGGGAATGGAGGAGGAGTCGAGGCCTTTCAAATAAGTTGATCTCCAGGGAGGGAGCATAGGAGGAAGAGAGTAGGACGATGGAGGAGTCATCGGAGTGGAGGACGGCAACAACAAGACGACGGGATGGCGACGACGACGATGAAGGTAAAGAAGAAAGAGAGAGAGAGAGAGAGAGAGTTTGGTTGTGGTTTGGTCATTGCCATGTATACCACATACATATATATATATATAGTTGTAACAGCGCCGGCGTGGGCCTCATGCTACAGCTCGGACTCGACTTGTGTCACGGTTCTTAATCTGAACCAAAGAGTCCAAATCTGGCAAATCGTTTTGAGAAACAGATTTTTGAAAAAGTAGTGCCAAACATGGACTGCTTTGCCAGATACAGAGTCGCCACCTAAATATTTTTTGTGCGAGAATTTAGGAAACCCTGACTCGGTGCCGAAGGCCACATGTCCGTCTTCACCGGAGTTGTCTCGGCTCGGGAGCTTGGGTACGATCGGGGAAGGTCAGCTATGAGCACCCCCTTTCGCCCGGTCCGAAGACCGGCCTCTACTAACCGTGATATCCAATTTTGAAAACGCTATGTGTTCTTAAACCAATTATTAGCCTAGAATTACTATATTATGCACGCAGCAAACAAGTATAGACTAGATTGCCTAATTTGGAAAGAATCATTGCATATCCGTTTGTTTTGAAAATGCTTTGAAATTTGCTACTCGCAAGTAGGCTAAAAACACGGATTTCAATGAGTTTTTCCAACTCAAACAATCCAACCTTCACCCACAGGCATTCAAAACAATTTAACACATAAGCATCTAGCCACATGTTAAGCATGCTGTCATGGCAACATTCACACTCATGCGATATGATAAAGCGAAAATACTTACATCGTACTCCGTGCCAAAACAAAGAACTCGTTAGCAAACATGCATGATCCAAGTCCATGTTAAGTGCCTAATGCATCGCATACAAAGTGTTGCTAGAATAGGCTCGGCTATCCTAAACATGGCATGTGAGAAATGCACAACTATCACATATTCAGTTTAGAATTTGATGTACAAATGCAGTTAACATGATGTGCCGAGCCTAATGTATGTAATACAAATGCATGGATGCACGCATGCGTAGCATAAGGTATGCTAAATTAAACGTGCCCTAATCTACCATCATAAGCAGGTAAATAAAAGGGAAGAAAGACGTGAGGTTGGAAGACATACACACACTCACGCACACTTATTATAGATTTGCCCTCGCTCGGAGGGACCGAATAAATATTACAAATTAATTAACTACGTAAGCTAATTAATATTACAAATTGCCTAATTTAATTAACAAATTAAATAGACTAAGAAAAACAGTAAAACGCCTCGAGAAGCGCGCCGCCATGCACAAGCTGCCTCTGTTTTCCTTCCTTCACTTCTCTGGAGGCTGTCAAAACCTCAGGTTACATCCCTGGGCACTGGGGAGTACCACCGGCTGAGTGGGATCATCACCGGCACTGGTATGTGTCCATCGGCACAAGATTGAAGCTGTCGGCAGAGAAAAGGTTGCCGGCCGGCACCTTATACTGCCGGTCGGCAAAGAAAGTCTGCAGGACCTGCAACTCACAGCAACAGAGGGCAAAACAAGGCATGGCAGCACATTTCAAGACATGTATGCACCAACCATGTCTCTTATCATTGTAATGACTCAAAGGGACATGTGTCTCGGTTCTCGGACCACCAATCACACATTTCCATGCATGATGGCCCAAAGAACCAAGTATGCAACTTCGATTTCAAATGCATGCAAACCAATCAAACAAATTAGGCCCAATTCCTATCACCAATTCAAGGAATAAGGCATGCATGCAAGATGCAATGCAACCTAGGCATACAAGCTAAGAATGCAACACGGCATGGCAAGGCACTTATGCAAGCATACAAGCATACATATGGCAATGCAAATGGATGGCAAGATGGTCTTATACATGAATTAGGCAACTCTAATAAGGCCTAAAACAGTATCCAATGTGCTAAAAAGTGAGGGCTAAATGGCCTGCACACACACATGCCTATAAGGACCAACACTTAAGCACAAATCAAACAACATTCAAGCACACTTGAAAGAGGGAATCATGGACAATTAGCATGCAACATAAGCATTGAAAATGCATGTTAGGATGGTGCCAAACCAAGCAACAAATCAAGCTAAACATGCAACAAATAGTCTAAGTGTTCAAAGCAAATCCAAGGAGCATTGAAATGCACTTGCAAGACTAAACATGGTATGAACTTATTGACCCAAAACAGAGTTTTAGCACATAACATAAGGCCCAAAGGACCACTTAGATGGCATCTAAATGGCTCAAAACAAAGGCATGCACAAATGGTCAAAACAAGGAGCATGCAACACATGCTTCCAAAGCATTAAAGAGGCATGCAAGGCAATCAAACAAGCATGGAAATGGGACTGGAATGGCATATAGGATGGTCCCAAATCACCAAAACAATGCAAAGATGCCATGCTACACATGCACATACTCAAGGCCAACAAGCCCAAATACAAAGGAGCTATATCAAGCATGCCAAAATCAACCCAAACAACCTAGGACAGACCTAGAACATGGCAAGATAAGCACATAATCTTCACAAGACTAAGTCTAAAACATGCTCCAACAAAGGCTAACAACCTACGACATGTTAAGGCATAAACAAGGCATTACATGGCAACTATGCTAAGCATGCATGGAGTTCCAAAACCAACTTAAAATCATGTTATATTATGGATATATAAGCATGAAAAACAAACCAAACATGCTCAACACACACTCAAGCATAGGCTTCCTTAAGAGGCCAAAATATGTCCTTTTCAAGGACAACAAGGAGAGGGGGTGGCCCTCTCCTTCTTGGGACTTCAAGGCATCATCTTCACCACTGAAATCCCTCAAGATTTCAGTGGTGAAGAGACCTCAACACCAAAATCCCGGAGCTAACACAAAATGGCTCAAAATGAGGCCTTTTGAGGCCTAAGGGTGGTCAACAACCCTCAAACAACAAAACACTCTTAATAAACAATAAAGAGGGCCTAAAAACAGAACTTTTTTATGTTATACAATAAGCACAAAAATAGCTCTAAGATAGGTATAAAATCAATGCAAAAAAGGGGGAAAATGGGACTAGATTCTCACCCTTGAAGCCTTCTTCACAAATGATGCTCCAATGGCCTCCTTTGGCTCCAAACCAGTCAAGAAACTCAAGAACAAGCCTTTAGAACCCTAGTTTCAAGAGGAAGGTGAAACACTAGGTGTTTGTGTGCAATAGTAAGACACAAAGCACCTAGTGAACAAAATGAGGGGGAAAGAGAGATAGAGTGTGTATCTAACTCTAACCCTAGAACTCAAACCCTAACAATGGCTGTTCTTGCTCTCAAAATATCCTAAGTCTCTAACCAAGCCTCTTCTTTTTTTTCTTAGAGAGAGCCCATCTCTATATTGTCTTGTAAAGCTTACAAGACAAGCTTCACAAGAGGGAGATCCCTCCATACACGTGTATGGAGGGGAGCAAAAGCAAGACAGCTGTCTAAAAATATCTGCAAAAGCAGATGAACAGCAATCGGCCGGCCAAAAATGCCATCTTGGCCAAAAGAAGTGCCGGTCGGCAACAAATAGTGCTGACCGGCAACAAAGAGTGCCGGCCGGCAAACTATATTGCCGGTGGCAGCAAAAAACCAGCCGGTGGCATCTAGCCAATGCCGGTGGTGGGTGGGGATGGTCTACAAGCCCTACCCTGCCCTTCTAAGGCAAGATGCAAGTGTTTGGTGCAAAACCAGACACTAAACGGTCGAGTTCGGGGATCCTGAGGCAAGGCACGCGAGCCGAGGCCTCCGGGAACTCCAAACGAACACAAACATGGATAATCACCGTGTGTTCAAACAGTGACGTCCAAGTCTTGAGGACGGTCAAAAATGGGGTGTCTACAATAGTTTTACAGGAACTTATTTTTATGGATAAAATATTTTAAAATGTAAATCTTTTAATAAAGAAAATTTAAAATTAAATTTTTGGACCAAGTGTCTAATTTCTATTGTGTTTGGTTTTTATTGTTGGCAATCTCGTTTGACAAAACTCCTTTCAATTGTAATTTTGTTCAACTTTTATTTCAGTGTGGCTATGAGTTTTAGATGCGAATCTAATCTGAATTATGCCTTGCAAAGATGTTTCAGAAGTTAATTCTTTCATGTTTGCCACTTCACTGACTATGTCGGGGATCAAGCTGCTTGTCCGCTCGACTTGCCATTTGTGCACTCAAGCAGAGAATCTTTAGTTCCAGAAGTTTGAATTGTTTCTAAAAGTACTGGAAGTTGTGTTTTTGCGCTCGAGTGGCCATTCTTGTGCTCAAGTGGAGATCGTTGACCAGTTTTCTATAAATATGTGGTTTCATCCGTTTTGAGGGCTACGGCTTCCAAATCTTCTTTTTGGGTATTAGAGTTTTTATCTGGAGCTTATTTGCTAGTTTCTTTGATGTTTGTTTGAGTTTAACTCATGGTTTGAGAAGTATACGTCAAAGGATTGTTTGTTTCATTCTATATAAAAGAGAGTTATTTTTTGCTAGATTCCGTGAAATTTAGGCCTGAAGCTTTGGTGGATTCTAGAGTGGCACATTGTCATGGATTCGACATCGACGTTGTGGATTCAACGTTGGGCAAGACAATTCTGAGGTGGAGACCGTAGTGGAAGAGGCATATAGGGGTCGGTTCAGTTCGGGCGTGGATTCGCTAGGTAATTGAGAGTACACTTGTGTAATTCCTTTTGTCTTCTTAGTAGATTATTTTGTGGCCTTTGCCTATGAATTTTTTAATCACAATTGGAGGCACTCCAATTGTTGTTTTTCTACGTTAAAATCATTGTATCGATTTGTCTTGATTGTTTGATTGAGATTGTTGTTTACTGGTTAAAATTAATACATAATCACAAATCAATATCTAGGGGATTTCTAGATTTTTCATATTGGATTGGGTAATAAAAAGTTAGTCGAACGAACTCTTAAAAAATATATATAAAAAATAAACTTTAAAAAAATAAAAAATTAAGGCTCCCACTTTCAAACAACACCTATGGAATTCCTCTCTCTCTCTCTCACTCTCTCTCTCTCTCTCATTCTTATTCTCTCAGTCTTCAGTGGAACGTTACAGGTATTATCTCTCTCTGCCCTTGTAGTTTTATCCTTATTTTTCTTCTCGAGCAGTGGCGGTCCCAAAAAGGGGGCTAAGGGGGCTAAGGGGGCCCTTCCAGAAAATTGCCTACTAATATATGGTGTTTTGGTTTTTTTCTTTGTAATTGCAAAGGGTGCCCCTCCAAAAGTCTCACTAAATTGATGACCTTTTTTAAAAAATGAAACTATTACTATTAGTCGTTATCTATTCCTATTATACTTAGGATTCTTGTATTCTTGTACACTGAGGTTTCTTGGCCTATATATATAGGGATGTAATAATGGCCCGGCCCGGCCCATCCAAGCCAGGGCTCGGGCCGGCCCAAGCAGGCTTCACGGGCTCCCGCCTTTTTAGCGGACCAAACCGGGCTGGCCCATTGGCCAAAAAGTGGGGCCCACGCCCAAGCCCACTCATAATAGGGCCTAGGGCCGTGCCTAGGGCCTGGGCCACGAGCCGGGCCTAGTCGGGCTTTTTTTTTAATATTAGGAATAAAAAATTTAAAATAATTATACTAGAGTATTTTAGTTCAGATTAATGAGATATTTTGTTTAGTTATGTAATTTTTCATGGTGATATTTAAATTTAATTATGTATGATTTATGTTTTTTTAATTATGAACTTATAACTAAAAAAGTATGCAATTATGTAATTTTTTTATTTCAAAGTAAATAATTTTATATATATGAAAATGAAACTTTCAATATTACAATATTAAATTATTTATATAACATTTATTAAATGAATAATTTTTATTCCAAAATGAAGTAACATATTACAAAAATTGATATTATTAAATAAATTAGGAGTAGATTACTGATGATGGTAGAGCAATTGCATCACTATAGGTCAAGTACATCCTAACTAGGTTGGCACCTACTAGCCTACCAATCATTTGCATTATACTCCACCTCAAAAAAAAAGAAATATATATATATATATATATATATGAAATGAAATAGTAAAAGAGCATGGTGTTGATCAATCATAAGAGGAGACAGACATTTCAGTCGCGTTGCCCGAGGATATGTCATCCAAATCATTTTAAATTCACTCATTTTCACTATAATTTTGTCTTCTTATAAGCGCATGCTTATGATCTCTGGATATCATCAGTGCCTCAACCATTTCGGGTGAAAAATCCTGCTCCAGTTATCGCTCAGCACCTATCCACCTGCACTAAAAGCTGTTTCTGAAACAACTGTAGAAATAGGAACAGTTAGTATATCATAGGCCATCTGTGAAACCACAGAACACATAGTTTCATTTTGTTTCCACCATTCCAAAATGTCAAAATCATCGGAATCATCCATTGACGGGCTTTCCAAATAACGTTGTAGTTCAAAACTACTTACACTTGTATGTTGAGATATTTTTCTACTTTTTATTGCTGAAAAAACACTTAATCTCCCACCTTGCGATGAGGCTACTAGTCTAGTGTGTGTAGGTGTATTTACAGATGCAGTTGCCCTGTATTCTTCAAATAATTTGTTGCATGTTTGCATAATAGGGGCAAATTGTGTTTGATCAGCGAAAATACACTCTAAAAATTCTTGTAAACCGATTTCTTTATACCTAGGATCAATTATTATGGCTAAACCTAATAGATGAGGCAAAGGATTAAAATATTTATCAAATTTTTCTTTCATTGAAGTAATAATGGTTATATAATATTCATTACCTATATATTTTATGAAAACATTCTGCTAGCATATGTAAAACAAATGGTAAAGGAGGAATATATATATATAAGAAAATATTTTTGTTGAAATATCAAAAACTTTTAAAAAATCTTTATACAAGGATACTTGGAGCCAATTAAGTTCAAAGGTAGTCAGTACTCCTCCTATTGATGTTGTTGCAGAAAATAAGTCTATTGCTCTTCTTTGTTTACAAGCTATTTTTAACATATTATATGTTGAATTCCACCTACTATCTACATCTAAAATTATTTTTCTAAATGGCACATTTTCTCGTTGATAAATTTTTCTATATTCCGAAATTCGATTACCAGAAGACATAATAGTAACAACTGCATTTTTTATTACAAGTATAGAAGTTTCGTATATATGCATAGCTTCTTTAACAATCAAATTGAAAATATGGGTACAACAAAAAACATCAAATAAATCACCATCAACAAGTAATGTAAAGTTGATTTTAAATGGGCTACAATTTGATTGATGCATTATCTAAACTAATCGTAAATATTTTATTTTGTAAAACCCACTCGTATAATACATTTCTTATTTCTACACCAAGCGAATGACCAGTATATGGAAGTTCAACTAATTTAAATGAAATAATTCTTTTATTTAATTTCCAATCATTATCAATAAAATGTGCAGTGATACATTAATATTCAAAACCATTATTTGACCACAGATCAGATGTTAAACAAACTCTTCCATTCAAATTTTTAAAGATGTCAAATAATTCACTTTTAACATCCTCAAATTTTTTTAAAATTCTATTTCTAGTAGTATTTCTTGAAAAACTTTGATATTGCGGTGCAAAACTTTCGTGAATCATTTCTGTAAAATCGGGACATTCACTAATAGTAAAAGGGTGTTCTTTTTTAATAATATAATCAATTACAGAATTTTGTGCACATATAGGATCATATGAAAATGTTTGTAAATTACCAGTTAATGAAGCCCCTAATTGCATTTGACTTCGAATATCAAGTTGTCGACTTTGTAAATGTTTGTTAGCATGCCTTTTTAAATTACTAGTACCTCCTACAGATGCAGCACTAAGTAAATGTCCACAATATTTACATTTTGCTTTAAATATAATTGTACCATCAGGATTATTTATAGATATTTTTTCAAAATGTTCCCAAACACTACTACTTCTACTCCTAGATGATGATCCAACTGTTGGAAGAGGAATATTAGAAGGAGAATCAACAGATTCATGCTGTGTAGTATATGTATCAACATCGACATAAATATTAGGCATATTAGGATCCATAGTAATGTAAGTAAAACAATATATAAAAAGTAACAATTAATTTAAATAATGTGTAAATACAATCAATAAAAAAATAATAATTAATATATGTTCACAAATAATTAATGAAAAAAATAAGTAGCTAATAAATTTAATTAAACTAATTAATGTTACCGACTGGCGAATGCGATAGAGAAATTAGCTTCTTCTGATAAAAGATTTTTGTTGCACGATTGCAATTGTCACATAGAAATGACACTTCAAAATTAATTGAGTGTTGAGAGAGATTGAGAGTTTAAGAGAGAGAGAGAGAATTATTTATTGTGAGATTTATTTTGAAAAATGAAAAATATTTATAGTAGTTTTAAAGAGTAAAACAAATTTATAATATATATATATATATATTACCGTTTAAATTATTACCATTGATTTATTGATTTGAATTATAGCCGTTGATTTCTTTTCTTTACACTCCATTTCTCTCCCTCTCTCTTCTCTTTTTGGTTACTATTATAACAGTGCTATAGCACTGCCGTGGCTGTCTGCCATAGCATTGCCATTCAGTGCCCCACAACCCATCACTTCCACACTCTCCCTCTCCCTCTCCCTCTCCCTCTCCCTCCTGTGTGGCTAGGCTAGTCTACTCTAGCGGTGGTGGTGGTAAACTATTAAAGTAATATAAACAAAGTGATTTATTTCAGAGTCTTCAAAATGAAAACACTTTTCCATACATATAGACTTACAGGCCATGCACTTAGCTAGCCTCATCTCATCACTAGACTTTTGTCTATGTTAGTAGTACACACCCTAATGATAAGTTCGAATGGTCTACTTCAAATTTATGGCACCGTCGAACAAAAGAGTGTATATATCTCAACTTTCAGTTATATAAATTTTTTTTAAAAAAAATTGTATAAATTATTTTTAAATTATTAATTTTATTTATTTAATTATATAAATTTATATTTTAGTTCTTGTAATTCAATTATTAACAATTATGTTATTTTTTTTTTTTTACAAGATCAATTTTTTTATTTTTTTTATTTTTTATTTTTTTTAATTACTTAACCGTTACAAGTTGTTTTTTATTTTTTATTTTTTGAAACTTGACTAATGATAGAGAGAGGGCCAGATGGTTGGGCCGGGTTGGGCAGCCCGCAGAGCCCGAAATTTTTTGGCTTCTCCTATTGTATTGATTGATTAATTATATACTATACATATTATTTTCTCTCTCTCTCTTTCTACTATTCTAACATGGTATCAGAGCCTAGGGTTTTCTCCTAGTCTCCTCTTCTTCTGCATCACTCTTTTTTTTTTTTTCCTGTCTGGTAGATTGATTCCTTCCCACATTGGTTTTTGTGTATCTCATCCTTTCCTATTTCGACGATTGGACTATATGAGCTTCTTCGTCTCTTCAAGATGAACCTAAGCCATCAGAATCATCTCCATCCGCCGCCACACGCACCTCCACGCGCAGCCAGAAGATCAAACATGCGCTGTGCGGTTTCCTACGCACCTCCACGCACCTCTGCTCTTGTCTCGCGCTATCTTACACCACGACCTCATCTACTAACGTAAGCCACGTGTTCTGACGTCATCGCTGACGTTAGCCTTGGTTGACCACGTGCCGCTGCTGCCTTCTTGCAATCGTGTGCCGCGCAAATATCTGTTAACGTGCACCGCGCGTTTCTGACGTCAGCCCTAGTTTTGGTTCCCCTGGTTGGTCAAACAACTTTGACCAGTCGATTTGTCGCCTTTCTAGTCATGTTTTTGGCCAGTTCAGACCATATCCTACTTTTTTTTGGCCTCTTGAATCCGCTGGTGTATTTTGTTTTAGCAAAATCAACCTCTACAAAGCACCTTTTTTCTTTTTTTTTTTGCCCTGTTTGAGCATTATGGATCGTACCGAGCACATCCACTCTGTTTTTGTTATCCTTGGTGGGTCAAATTATGTTAGTTGGGCCCAAGCTCTCTCTAGCTTCATCAAAGGGAAACGACTTTGGTGGATCATTACTGGTGCTTTTCCCAAACCCAACCAGAAAGAGGATAAGACTGACTGTACATTCGATGATCGTCTTGACGAATGGGAAAGTAAGAATTATCAAATTATCACATGGTTCTGGGCTACCTCAGTTCCCTCCATTCAGCTCCAGTTTGGCCGGTCCTAGGATGATGATCAAATTGCTTCCCCTGCCAAAGTAATTTGGGATTTCTTAAGGGACCGTTATCAGACCACTGGCCATGCTCACCAATATCAACTATTGCAGAATCTTCATCACATGTACCATGCATCCGGTCAATCTATCAATGAATTCTTATCCTAGATGTTGTTTGTTTGGGACCAGCTAGCTCTTTCTGAGCCTACATGGGCATATTTTGAGGATGCACAACTGTTTGTTCCTTATCGGAATCAGCAAAGACTATTATAGTTCCTTATGGCTCTTCATAGCACTTTTGAGCCCGTGTGTGCTTCGTTGCTTCATCGTTTGCCCTTGCCCACTTTAAAGCAAGCCATTACTGACCTATTATCAAAGGAGACTCATTTTGGGACTCACAAATCTCAGAATATGGATTATGTTCTTGGTACGCCATCGTCACAGAGTTCCTCATCTTCACAGCCTGCTAGTTCATGCTAGTATTGTCACAACTGTGGCCTGTCAGCCGCTCTTTCTTTTGTTTAGTTCCAGGTTCGCGAATGCTTTACTTGCCACAAGACTGCTTCCGGTCATCTCGCTTCACCAGTGGGCAGCAGCCCTGCCTTGGCCGCCCGCCAGACAGTGTCACTCCGTGGTGATCTCTTCCTTTGTTTGCTGGTTTATTCCTACCCTAAATATCTCTATCATAAATTTATATTTTTTTTACTCGTAATCCCTCTTTTTTTTTTTTTTTGTGCTTCTGCTCCACTTTGTCTTTCCCTCTACTTCAACTTCAAATAGGTTTCTATCTTCAAACCTATTTGAGTTTGAGGGGGGTATTATACCTATATCATGGTGAAAATGGTTATACACCATGCAAACCACCCAAGCTATCCCTTGTGGCGCACAACTCAAGCTGTCCCCTATGGCGAACCACCCAAGTCGCCCCCTGGCGCACTCTCTAAACCACCTCCTTTTGGTGCACTCTCTAAGTCGTCTCATTAGCGCACTCCCTAAGCCGCTTCCTTGGTGCACTCCCTAAGCCACCTCCTTTGGCGCACTCTCTAAGCCACTCCATTGGCGCATTACCTAAGTCATCTCCTTAGCACACTTCCTAAACCACCTCTTTTTGGCGCACTCTCTAAGCTGTCTGCTTGGCGCACTACCAAAGTCACCCCCTGGGACACCATCCAAGCCGCTCCCTGGTGCACTCAGTCATCTATTGCCTTCATCATTCAGCACCACATCATAAGTTATATGTGTGCCACACTTGCTGGTTCAACATCCAGTTAGCTCTTACAACAGTCCAGCATGACCCCTTTAAACTATCTCAACATTGATTCTGGTTAGCCAATCTCTACAATGGTCCGACATGATCCCTTTAAACTATCCCGACATCCAGTTCTCTACATCAGTCCAGCATGACCCTTTTAAACTGTCCCAACATTAAATCCGCTTAGCCTCTAACATCGATCGGCATGACCTTAAATTGTCTCGACATTGATTCCAGTCAGTTCCTACAACGACCCGGCATGACCTTAAACTGTCTCGGCATTAGTTTCAATTAGTTCCTACAATGGTCTAGCATGACCTTAAACTGTCCCAACATTAGTTTTGGCTAGTTCCTTCACCAGTTCGACATGACTATAAACTATCTCCTGTCTCGGCATTAGTTCTGGTTAGTTTCTACAATGGTCTGACACGACCATAAACTGTCTCTTGTCATTAGCTTCAATCTTTAATTTATCTCAAGCGCCCTTACGCTTTCGTTCAGACTTTGCAATCTGTTTGCCTCATTTTTTTTTTATTTAGATTTATTTCATGTTTTAGTTTCTCTCTCCAAACTCAAGATGTTTATCCTCTTTGAATTTGAGGAGGGATGTTAATGTATATGTGGTTTTCCTAGATATATTAGGTATTGATTTCCTAGATATATTTGTGATCTTGTGCATTCAAATATTTGGGGACCTTCCCCTACACCAACCATGGAGGGGTCAAGATATTTTGTGATCTTTGTTGATGATTTTTCTTGTTATACTTGCTTTTTTTTCTTCTTAAAAATTGATCTGAACTTAAAAAAATTTATTATGATTTCTCTGCCATGGTCCGCACTCAGTTTTCTCATATTATTAAAATCTTTCGTTCTGACAATGCTAAAGAGTACTTAGATTCTAAATTTCTTTCTTTTCTTCCGGCTAATGGTACACTATCTCATCGATCTTGTGCAAGTACATCCCAACAAAATGGACAAGCCGAAAGGAAGCACCGTCATATTCTAGACACTACCCGAGCTATTCTCATCTCATCTTCTTTTCCTGAACAGTTTTGGGGGGAAGCTGCCCTCACTACCATCCACACCATAAATCGTGTACCTACACCTATCATAGCTAATACTTCCCCTTGCGAGCGCTTGTATGGTTTTCCTCCTGACTACACCACGCTTAAAGTTTTTGGTTCTGCTTGTTTTGTTCTACTTCAGTCTCATGAACACACTAAACTAGAATCTCGGTCTCGTCTTTGCTATTTTCTAGGGTATGGTATAGAACATAAAGGGTATCATTGTTGGGATCCTATCTCCAAGCGACTTCGTATTTCCCGTCATGTGGTGTTCTAGGAACACAAAATATTTTCAAATCTTTCCAAGTTTCACCTACCACAGTCTACCCACTCATCGAAATGAGAGCGTAATCTTGAAAAATTTTGGAAAATGAAATAATTATTTTTCTTTATTTGCTTTGGAACATTGACTAAGCCGAGGCCTGGCTTAGCTTGGCTTGCAAGAATAGAAAAAGAGTATTGGAATTACATTTATGGCCCTTGGATTAAAAGTAACTCATTTTCAACCGTTGATCTTAGGGCAACCAACCTAATTCTAACCCTAACTTTTTCCTATAAATACCTCATGAATTTTGGATGAAGGGGCATGAAAGAGGCCCTAAAAAGAGACCAGGAACTCTGAAGATCCAAAGCTTGTCGAAGTGTTTTCTTGAAGATCATAGGAAAACATAGCTCGATTAGCTGACCATGGCGCTGATCAAATCCTTGAAAGATTCATTTGAGGTAAATTCTTTTGTTTTAATTTTTTTTATTCAATTTTAAGGTCTTCTCTAATATTCAATCGACTGATCTTCGAAAGAACTTCTTGTGAAAATCTCTTACGATCTCTCTTTGTAAGGGCAATAACTGGTTTAAGCCATAAGCTCTAAAGATCAAAAGTTTGTCTAAGCGTTTTCTTAAAGATTAGAGGAAAACATACGTCTGTTGGTTGGTTGATCGTGAAACCAATCAAATCCTTAAAAGATTCAATTCAGGTATTTTATTTTTTTTTAATCAAATCTCAAAGTATTTTCTAATGTTGAATCAACTGATCTTCGAAAAGAATCTTCATGTGCAAATCTCTCACGATCTCTTTTTTTATGGCAATATTACTGGGTTAAGTATAATATTTACTCTTATCTAATGGAGATGGCAATTATCTAAAACAGGAAGAATAGTGTAGGGATTTTTATTTTATTTTTTATTATTATTCTTGTTTGACCTTCTCTTGTTAGGACCCTCTATAGCTCGACTTTTTCACGCCCCCTTTCGGAAGTTCAAAATAAGCCCTACAGTTCAGACTCTCACGGTTCTGAATCTAATCACACAAGTGCAATGTGAAATTGATAAACACCAAAGAGTCCAAATCTGACAAATGTTTTGGAAAATCGAATTTGAATCAAATTGCCAAAAATGGACTACTTTGCCAGATACAGAGTCGCTACCTAAATATTTTATTTTTGGAGAAATTTAGGAAACCCATGACTCATACCAAAGGCCACGTGTCTGTCATCACCAAGATTGTCTCGATTCGGGAACTTAGCTACGAGAGGGGAAGGTCATGAATATATTTGAGCACCCCCGCTCGCCCGATCAAAGATCAGCCTCTACTAATCATGATATGAATCTTATGTATATTATATGCTCTTATTCTGGTTTATTAGGCTACTATTACTATGTGATGCGCACACACACAAGTATAGACTAAATCATAAGAATTGGAACGCTTGATTCATATTTGTTTTGAAAATTGTTTCGAAATATGTACCACTTGAAAAAGTGATCACATATGAACATTACTCAAATTATTCCAATTCAAGTAACAAGTCTTCATCCACAGGCATACAAACAGTTTATCACTTAAGCAATTAGCCTCATGGAAAGCATGCTAGACATGGCAACAAGAACACTCATGCAATTATGCTAAAGCTAATAAAAGCTTACCTAGTACTCCAAGCCAAAAGAAAAATGAGTTAGAAAATGCATGATCCTAACTTATGCAATATAACTAATGCAACACATGCGATATGCAATCTAAATAGGCTCGGCTACTTAGCATAACAAGTGTATCAATTAAATAGCATCCGGTCTAAGCACATATTCAAAGAAGTATTTAAACTGAAAATGCAGTTAGAATGATGAACCAAGCCTCGGTGCATGCAATACAAATAGATGCAAACATGAAGTATGTTAAACAAAACGTGATGTCCCTAAACTAACCGTCATAAGCTAGTAAATAAAAGGGAGAAAGACATGGGGTTGGAAGACATACACATTATTACATTGCGCTCTCACAAAGGAGAGTCTAAATGAATAAACTAGCTAACTAGCTAACTAATTAAAGCTAAAGCTAATTAAGCTAACCATTACAAACTGAAATGAATAAACTAGCTAAGCTACTTAACTAATTATTACAACAAATGAATTAACTAACTAACTAGTTAACTAACTAATTAAATAACGAAATTGAATAACTAATTAACTAACTAATTAGTTACAACACTTATCAAAATTAACTAGCTACAACTAATTAATTACAACAAATATTTAAACTAAATTTTTAAACTTTAAACAAGCTCGGAATGCGAGAGATGATCATGCACGTGCTCGATTTCCACCCGAAAAGCCATTGTTTTGCTTTCGGAGAGCCTCTATTGCGCAATAGAACACACACACTATTGCCCACTTCTAGAATAACTCTACTCTGCCAGTGATAAGTCTTGCCGACCACTGCTGCCCAGCACTCCTTGCTCTTGAAGAGAAGAAGCAATTCAAGAAATAAACCAAGACAAACACACCCTCTAGAGCTCAAGCCAGTCTCAAAGACACCTCAGCTCAAAGATAAGAAGATTTGGCTAAGGGTGTATAGGCAAAGGTTAAGGAATTGTAGGCAAAAGTGTAAAGATTTGGTAGAGAGGAAAATTTTTTATCTCAAAACTTTTTAACCTTAAAACATAAGAGAGGGGGTTCCTATATATAGAAAACATGAATCCCCTACAAGGATATCCAGCCCTACATGTGGGTGAAGATGCATGCATCTGTGCAAACAGCTAGCATAGCTGGAATAAAATATCTGCAAAAGAAACTGGTGGCCGGCAAACCACATCAGTGGCCGGCAGCCTAAGTGATAGCCAGTAGCCTCAAAAGGTGGCTAGCAGGCCACCAGAAGCTGCAGGCTTGAAGGACCAAGGCCTGGTCCAAAAATGAGGCAACAAGGGTGTAGGGTTTGAAAGGCTCAAAGCTATGGCATTCCGTTGAGGATTTCGAGCACTTGGCGAGTATGGTGTCCAAATCATAAAGGCCATCAAAAATGGGATGTCGATAGTTGCCCCTCTTTAACAGAACTTGGAGTCATGAAATGACGTAAGTGAATGTCAAAGCCCAAAGACGACCCATTTGGACAAGGCCGTAAGACTTGGACAAACAATCAAGACAAAAACGAAATGGTTGCGGCTACGGGCTTCCTACATATCCCTTTTCAAGGAATCAAACCAGCGTAGTTCTGGGGCAAAATGCAAAATGATATCCACAATGCAACTTTGAAACCTGGACTTACACGCTACGCAAACCCGGCTATTTTGAAAACTCATGATCATGCGAGATGATGCAATAAACGATAACAAGATGCGATAAGCAAGATAATGAGATAACAGTAGCTTCAAGCTAAAACCAACACAGGTTCCATGCAAAAAAAAGATAAAACACTGTAACCACACCAAAACAAGAGACGATGAAAGAAAACACCGCTCAGGGTTGCGTTTCACGCATCCTGAGAAACCAAGAAACAAGAGAAACTGCTCGGGGCCGCGTGAAATGAAACCCGCCTAGGGCTATGTGTCACGCGCCCTGAGATACAAGAAAATCGCTTGGGATCGCATTTCACGCATCCCAAGATGAAACTCGCCCAAGGCTGTGCATCACTTGCCCTAAGATATAAGAAAATTGCTCGGGCGTGTGCTTTGCACGTACCAAGATAAAAGCCGCCCAGGGCAGCATTTCACGCGTCTTGAGATGAAATACTGCTCAGGGGCATGCTTCACACGTCCCAAGAAACAAGAGAATCACTCAAGATCGTGCTTCATATGTCCCGAGATACAAGAAAACCTGCTCGGGCTTGTGCTTTGCACGTCCCACGATACAAGAAAATCGTTCAGGCTCATGTTTCACGCGTCCCAAGATACAAGAAAATTGCTTGGGCTCACGTTTCATGCGTCCCGAGATGAAACCCACCCAGGGTTGTGCATCAAGCGTCCTGAGATATAAGAAAACCACTTGGGCGTGTGCTTCGTACATCCCAAGAAACAAGAGAAGCGTGTGCGATAGATGTATAAAGTAAACGTGTGCGATAGATGCACAAAGTGAACAAGTGCGATAGATGCACAAAGTAAATGAGTGCGATAGATGCACAAAGTGAATGAATGAGATAGGTGCACAAAGTGAATGAGTGCGATAGATGCACAAAGTGAATGAGTGCGATAGATGCACAAAGTGAATGAGTGAGATAGATGCACAAAGTGAATGAGTGCGATAGATGCACAAAGTAAATGAGTGCGATAGATGCACAAAGTGAATAAATGAGATAGATGCACAAAGTGAATGAGTGCGATAGATGCACAAAGTGAATGAGTGCGATAGATGCACAAAGTGAATGAGTGCGATAGATGCACAAAGGGAACAAGTACGATAGATGCACAAAGGGAACAAGTACGATAGATGCACAAAGTAAAGGTGTAGGTTCCTCTACCAAGACACAAAGGACCTTATCGGGAATTCCTCCGAAAGAACCATACATACAATATCATTTGCCTGTATTGGCAAAGGGAGAAAGAAAGCAAAGTTAACATGAACAACATGCGATGCAGTGACAATGCATATTATATGCAAGATGAACAACTGAGATATGAAGTTAAGTGAAGGCGTGTTCTATGCAAGAACAAAAGCAATTATATGCGAAATAAGAGCAAGAGCACATTCTATGCGACAATACATGCGAAATGCAAATGAAAAAAGAATGAAAGCATAAAACAAAGAAAAGCGACATTTGATGGCACCTTCCGATTTATCTCTCGGGGGAATTACAATATGTTTAAAAAGGACACACCTCATTCATGTTGACAAGTGATGAACATCGTGCACCAAAAACACAGTTTTGAGCTTCCGTAGAGACAATCTGGACCCAACAGTGCACTTTCCTTGCAACTCTTGGGAAACAAAGACACAAAACAACATCAAGACTTAGATGGAGGCCACCAGCCACTTGCCGACTACCAATGAGCCTTGCCGGCCACCTGTCGGCCACCAATGGCAATTCGGGGCAAATTTGTCTTTTTACACACTAGTCTTTAAGTATACATTGCAACACTTCATTTCCTCACTTCTCTAGGGCCGAAATCCTTCCCCCCCCCTCTCTCTCTAGACACTTTTTCTCTCTAGATCCTAGCCTTTTACGCGTTTTCCAACGCCCCTCGCAAACTTTTTTTGCTAAACCCTCTTAATTCTCTTCCTTTTGAACCAATTGGAATTTGATTTCGACACTTCTTTTCTCATTTTCACCCTTCTAGGCTTGTTCCCCTTTCTCTCGGGTTTGGTGAACTTTTCTTGGCTTTGACTTTTTCTTCCATTTTCTCTCTCTCCTAGGGTTGACTTTTTCAAAGTTTACCCTCTTTTCTCTATTTTTCTTCATTTTTCACCTACTTTTCACCCATTTTCCAAATGGCAGATGATTCACCACACAACGGGGCTCCACCAGAGATTCCCCCTGGACTTCTCCCTATTACCGAGACAGAGAAGCCGGTAGCTGCCGAGGCTGGCGAGGCAGCTCAGGGCATCGAGGCCGACCTTGAGGTAGAGTTTGAGCCCGAGGTGGTGCCAGAGCCACAACCGTTGAGGGTACGCCCTTTTGATCCAGCGAGGTACTATCCCCACACACACATCTTGCCAGCTGGTGGCATTAGGCACTTCAGTGACTTCATTCTCGGTGTACCGGAGGACGTCCTGCTGAGGGAGCCGGCTTCTCACCTTTCATCCGTTGCTGTTGAGGTATGAACTCTATTTTCATGCATTCCTACCTTTCTTTACTTGTATTTCTTGCACTACCTTTTATCTTACTGTAATTTCATCACTACCATATCTAATTCATTTGTTCTTTGCCACAGGGTGAGTCTCGTGCCTTCAGAGAGTACGAAGCCACGACTGCACGAGATTGGTATGATGAGCTCCCTGTAGGAGTTCGCAACATTGTGGACGAGACTAGCTTCGGCCTCTTTTGTTCCAGCCTGACGCGGGTTATCGCTAGCCGTTCTTTTTTAGAAGCATTCGTGGAGAGGTGGTGGGACACCACCAACTCTTTCCACGTTTCCACTGCCAGAGAGATAATGATGACTCCCTACGACTTTGCCATGATCACCGGCTTAGGAGTAGAGGGCGATCCGATCCCGTTCGATATAGACATGGAAGAGTAGGAAGCGGCCTAGGTTGAGCTGCTGTTAGCACGTCCACCCTTATACCGGACAAGCATGGTCAGGTATAGCTGGTTTACTGAGTAGTTTCGATGGAGCAAGCCTAAGATAGCAGAGTAGATGGAGCAGTACACCAGAGGCTTCCTGATGTTTATCCTCGGTACCACCTTGTTTTCGAATAGGTGGAACACCGTGGGCTTATATCTGCTAAGTGCCCTGGTGACCCTTCCTCAGGTTCGCTTCTATGATTGGGGCGGAGCTGGCCTCGCCACCCTGTATGGCTACATGAGCTCTATCTCCTGCATAAGGAGAGAGCTGATCGGAGGCTACTGGCAAGCCTGGGAGGTATGCATTTTGGTTCCCTCTTTGCACTTTACATTTTTGCTCTACATTTTCTGCTTTACATCTGTTCAATACCTGTGCTTTCTACTTTGCACTTTCTGCATCTATTCATACATTGTGCTTTCTACTTTGCACTTTCTATATCTGTTCATGTTGTATGTTTTCTGCTTTGCATTTTCTATATCGGTTCATGCATTGTTCTCACATATCATTGTATTTTCTCCGCAGTTGTGGGTGTATGCTTATTTTCTGACTCTCGCCCCAGAGCCCATAGAGGAGCTCCCAATGGTAGTCCCTTATTCGCGGTGGTATGATGGCAGATGCCAGCAGAGAAGCTGCAAGTCGCTCACATTCTTCCGGCATTATTTCGACACGGTGGCTGCCCACGAGGTAACCCAAAACATAGTCATTTTTGCTTTAACACTGTTCTGATTCACATTTTAGCAACTGACAGCAACTAAAAATCTATACACTCTCTATTTGCAGATCATGTGGCAGCCTTGGACCATGATGCCGGCTGGGATACGGGACCAGTATGCCGAGGCCTGGGCCACTTCTCGCTTCCGCATTCTACTTGAGGGCCTAATTTGTCGGGCCTGGTTCCTGAGTGAGTAGTTCATCCGCCAGACAGTGGGCTTACCAGACCCGATCATTTCAATGGCACCGCCCAAGTCCATGAGATCAGCAGACAGCCTATCCGTCGATGTAGTTACTCAGTTCATGGTGGGCTTGGATGTTGATTATTTTAGGGCAGAGGGCAACTACATGACCTTCATTTAGACACACCTCATGCCACCTTTGACAGACACTCGCGGAGACGAGGGGGCGAGGGCTCCTGCTGTGAGAGAGGCGCCTAGAGTGACCAGGGCGACCAGGGTCCGTGCTAGAGGGGCTCCCCAAACGAGACAGAAGACCGATTGGCCAGAGCTTCCTACCATGCTTACATGTTGGCGACATACCAGGGCTGCTTACCAGGTCTCGATTGAGTCTGCAGTAGCTAAGCATGAGCTTGTCAGGGTTTGAGGCCCGACTAAGGTATGGACCATATTTTATAATTTCCACCCCACATTTCATTTCAAATATGTCTACTGCGAACACTGATCATCCAAATGGATTTGCAGGCATCGATAGAGTACATAAGGAGCGCTCTAGAGATGATAGCCTCATTGGTAGGCATGGTACAGAGGAGGGAGACACTGCTCGATCTCCACGATATCTCGATAATTTCTTCAGTTTACACTTGATGCTATCATCTTTCCACTAATGCACTGGCATTTCAACTATAGTTTGTTCCAAACTATACTGATACACTGCATTGGCACACTATACTTATACACTGCATTCACAAACTGTATGACTTCTACATACACTCATTTTGCATACTATACTTGCATCTGATACACACTGAAACTGATAGGTGACAACTGTCTTTTCAAATCCCAGCTATACCAGATGCACCGGCGACAGCAGCAGTACCAGCACTGGCAGTACCTCCTTCAGCAGCAAGGAGGAGAGGTAGAGACAGGGGTGCCCGAGGCCGGAGCATTCCTTTAGAGCCTATCTTGCACGACAATGATGCTAAGACTAGTGACTCTGTGAAGGCAACGAGTCAGCATTCTAAGTCGTCCGAGAGTAGAGATGATGATGATGTCTCAGGTTCCAGGAGCAAAGGCAACAACGCTAAGGAGGGTTCTGGGGCAAAGAGCAGAGACAATAGCGGCTCTAGTTCTGGCTCAGAAAATAATTCAGACAGCAGCACTGATGAAGACAATGTCCTAGAGTCCTCTCCTCCGAGGAAGAAAACGAAGAGGGGCTCTAGAGCATGAGGCGATCGATGCTAATTTTTGATTTCTTGTTTAGTTTTTTTTTGTTTGGTAGCATTAGCACATTATATAGCTTTAGGAAGTTTTATTTGCTTTAAAACCTGTACTTCTCATTTGTAAAAACCACGATCGGAATAAAACCTCACAGTTTTTATAATAAAAAAAAAGTGTTGTTTTTGCATCATGAGCACCATATTTGCATGAAAATGAACATGGGATTGAATTGGCCAAGAGCGCGCTTGATTGAAACAAAATTCTTAATCCGGTAATGAATCGACCAACAACTAAAATACAAAATGCAACGTACAACTCGATAAGCAAAAACAACTCGATAAACAAAACAAAACAACTCAAATACAACTCAACGAATTTGCTAAAACCAAAAGACTTAAAACAAGACCTTAAAACACACAAAGACCATAACAAAACACATGCCCCCAGCACTGGTCCGCACACAGGTGGACAACAAGTCAGAAAATAAGGTTATCGGCCACAAAAGGAGCCTCCCAGCCATCTGCCGGCCACCAATGTGAAGCACCTCCAGATTGTTGACAGCTGGCTTCCACTCACTACCTTATCTTCTACAAAAGGGTTCAGCTTCGTGATTTCTCTTCAGAACTTCATTTTAGCCTCAAATTCTTCCAAAAATCGAGCCATTTTTTGCCGAAAACTCTCAGATTGGATTGTGACTTTAGACGGCTCGGAAAAGGTAAATTTTCGGGGTTTCGGCATAAATTTACTTTTTTCGTTGAGCCGAACTCCACTTTGTTTTCCATTCCTTCATGCCGCAACTAGATGTTGGGACCCGATTACACACGTCGTTAACTTTGGGGGCAAGAAATATGCCCGACAATCGAAGAATTTCAGGCACTAATGGAATCCTGGCACAATGAGAAAATCATACCTCAGCCCCGTTTTGGCCACACCTAAACTTTAGGATGGATGTGTGGGCTCACTCTGCACGAGGCTCGATCTCTGGCCCATAACGAAAAGCTAGATATTACCAGTTTGATTCATCAATTTTACGACATCGATGACCGAGGTGACCTTCTTTGGCGGGGTTTTTAGCAACATGCCCTCTGCTTATATATGCTGGCTCATTTCCTTCTTGCCACTAGTTTTAGCGGGTCTAGAATCCGTTTGATCGAAGTGGCCCAAGGTCTGAAAGAAGGCAAGAGTTGCATTAGCTTAGTGTTGACTAAGACTTTGATGGGCTTAGATGCCTTTCATGGGTGAGAGACTGCTAGATTCGCGGGGAGCCTTCTACTTCTTCAGGTATTGTTTCCCACCGTTTCTCATATGTGTTTCTCACATCGCTCAGCACTCCTGCTCTATTTTTCTCTCAAAGCCCTTTTCTCACTTTTCTCTTATCATGCATCTCTCTATTCTTTAATCTCTTTTTTCTATCATCCCTTCCCAGGTGTGGCTTATGGATAAGCTGAAGATAGTAGACTCTTACCCTGAGTACTCAGCTCGAGGCCATTTCTTCCACAATTGACTAGTGGATTTCCCGAATGAGAGATGGTGGTGCCATTGGATGTGCAACAGGTCTGCTGTTGACATAGCTTGGCAATGCCCTTGGCTTAATCTGACTGAGATGAGTTACAGTATGGCTTGGTAACCTGACATATAGCTGATTGGCCTCACACACTGTGTGTTCAACCTCACAGTTTCATTCCCCATTCGTGGTTCACACTTGGCTAGGTACCTCACTACTTGGAGGACGAGGGAGCTTTTGGTCCCTGCCCCTAGTTTCAGTTGCGCCCTTTTTGGCAAGTGCTTGGCTTGGCTCGAGGATGAGGCACAAACTGGGCCCACTTTGGCATCAGAAGCTTTCACAAACATGAGTGAATGACGCAAGAGCACCTGACTCATCTATGCCCCTAGTTTATTGCTTTGACTTTTTTGAACAGAATCGACTTTTATTAAAACTTTCCAAAACTATTTTCGAAAAGGATCACCACTTGACACACACAGAATCAATCCTCAAGATGTACAACTCCGAATCCAAAGATCACAACTACCCCTTAATGGAATAGCATTGCTCTGCACTACAACCAGCTCTTCTCTCAGAGTGAAGATCACAACCAGACAAAGATAACCTGATCAATCACATGGACAAGACAGTTGAGTTGGAGGTGTTTACGGTCGGACTTCACGATGAAGTTGCCTACATATCCCGAAGATAGGAATCAGGCCTTACGTAGTTCGGTTCAAGTTCACTCGAGTATTAACTCTCTCCTTTGCACTCTAACTTTTGCCAAGGCCGCCCTTTAGGGTTTTCAACCTTGCGAGCTGAGTTTTTCTTTATTTCTAATTTTTCATGCTCTAACTTTTGCCTAGATCGTCTTTTCGGGTTTTCAACCTAGCAAACTCAGTTTTTCTTTATTTCTAATTCTTCATGCTCTAACTTTTGCCTAGGTCGCCCTTCCAATGCCTAGGTCGCCCTTCCAAGTTTTCGGCCTAGTGAGCCTCTAAGGGATAATATTTCTTCAACTTGTCCATGTTGATCGGTTGGAAAAATTTCAGGCCATCTAAGTCCATGAGAATAACAACTCCACAGACCAGATAGCTTTGATGATGTAAGGACCAGTCCAATTGGGTCTAAACTTGCCCTTAGGGTCATGAATGGGAGTTCGGTTGTCTTTCAACACCATATCTCCCTCTTTGAGATTCCGGGACTTAACTTTCTTGTTAAAAGCCCTAACAATCCTATGTTGATAGCCCTGAACATGGTACAATGCTTTCAGCCTTCTCTCATCGAACACCATTAGCTCTTCAAACCTGCTTTGTTACCAATCCGCTTCTGCTATTTGACACTCAACCATAACTCACAGCGACGGGACTTCTATTTTAATTGGCAAAACAGTTTCCATCCCATAGAGGAGAGAATAAGAAGATGCCCCTATAGACGTCCGGATTGAAGTTCTATAGCCCCAGAGTGCGAATGGCAATTTATCTGGCTATTGGTTTGCGGCTGATGTGTAGATGACTTATGAAAAGCCACATTGTATTTCTCCAACAGGTCTATCACTTCTTTCTTGAAGTGGGAGCCATTATTTGATATAATCTCATTTAGGACTCCATATCGACAAATTATATTGTTCCGGATGAACTTAGCCACATGCACTGCTTTCAACACGGCATAAGACTGAGCTTCTACCCACTTTGTAAAGTAATCAATTGCCACCAGAATGTATTCATGCCCATTTAACTATTTTGGTGTGACTGCGCCAATGGCGTCGATTCCCCAAACTGAGAAAGGCCATGGTGAAGTCATGTTGTACAGCTTCGATGGCGGGATATTCATGCGATTAGCATGAATTTGGCATTTGGGGCATCACCGAACAAAACCAATACAATCCTCCTCCATAGAGGACTAGTAGTAACCTTACTTGAGAATCTTCCGGGCTAACATTACTCCGTTCATGTGTGCTTCGCACTCTTTCCCATGGTTGGCCTCCATCAGGCGCTTTGATTCCTCCTCTTTGACACACAACTTGTGCATTCCCAGATGACCTCTCTTGTACAGTTTACCTCCGCAAATGATAAATTGAATGGTTATTCACCGTATTCCCCTTTTATCCTTGGCATTTGCTCCTGGTGGATAAACCTCATTTTCCAAGAAGTTCTAAATATCGTAGTACCAAGGGTTTCTGTCTAGCGCTTCATCGATTGCGGCGATAGTCTCATAGGCCGGCGTCTATCTCTGCTCAATGATGATCGGACGCATCCGGACTCCAAGAGGGATGTCTATCATAGAAGATAGAGTTGATAAGGCATTAGCGAACCTGTTGTTCTCTCTCAGTAGATGCATGAAAGTCAGCTTTTCAAACCTAGGAATCAGAATGTTTAGGGTCTGGTGATAAACCTTCATCTTTTCTTCTTTGACCTTCTAGTCTCCATTTGCTTGAGAAACAACTAGGTTCAAGTCCCCAATGACGTCCAACCTTTTTGCACCTAGTTCTAGGGCAGCTTCTAAACCAGTGATACACACCTCATATTCTGCTTCATTATTGAACACCTTGAGCCGGAGTTTGAAGGCTAAAGGTATATGGGAGTCATCGGGTGCTATCAGTAACACATCTATCCCATAACCGTATTGATTGGATGCTCCATCAAAGTACATTGTCCAAGTCTCCTCCTCAACTTGCAGAATGGCTTCATCTGGGAACAGGTATTCTACTGCTTCATCCCCTTCTATCGGGTGATCTGCCAGGAACTCCGGTACAGCTCTCCCCTTGACCGACTTGCGAGTAACATACTTGAGATCAAATTCGAAGAGAAGAAGAAACCAACAGGCTAGCCTACCCGTAAGTGCTGGTTTCCCAAAGAGATATTTAATGGGATCTAATCTCAAAACCAGAATTATAGAGTGAGCTAACAGGTAGTGTCTCAACTTCCTGGTAGCCCATACCAAGGCTAGGCAAGCTTTCTCCAACGGAGTATAGCGGGTCTTATAATCCAGTATTTTCTTGCTCAAATAGTAGATGGCTTTCTCCACCCTATCCCCAGATTCCTCAGCAAGCATGCATCACATTGTTGTATCTATTACTGACAAACACAGAATCAAAGGCTTCCCTGGCTCTAGCGACGACAACATAGATAGATTCTAAAGGTACTGCTTAATCTACTCAAAAGCGAATTGACATCAATCATCCCATCAAAATTTCTTTCCTTTCTTCAAGAGACCAAATAGTGGTTTACAAGTCAAGGTTAATTTGGAAATAAACCGTTTTATGAATTGCACTTTACCCAGAAAGCCTCGCACCTCCTTTTCAGTCCTTGGTGGTGGCATTTCTAGGATGGCCTTGATTTTGGAAGGATCTACCTCGATGCCCCTCTGTGTGATCAAGAAGCCCAACATTTTCCCTGCAGTTATGCTGAAAGTACATTTCTGCAGGTTCAACCTTAGTCTGTATTCTCTAATCCGTTGAAAGAATTTCTTAAAGGCGGTGCAGTGGCCTTCTCTTTCTTTGGACTTGACAATCATGTCGTCCACATACATCTCGACCTCTTTATGGATCATATCATGCAAAATGGTGGTTGCAGCCCGTTAATAGGTAGCCCCGGCATTCTTCAGCCCAAACGGCATAACCCGATAGTAGTAAGTTACCCACGGTGTAGTAAATGCAGTTTTCTCTCTATCCTCGGGTGCCATGAAAATCTGGTTATACCCAGAAAATCCATCCATGAAGGAGAGGAATGCATTGCCCGCAGTGAAGTCCACTAATTCATCAATATGCGGCAGAGGAAAGTCGTCCTTCGGACTGGCTCTATTCAAATCTCTGAAGTCCACACGCACCCAAATTCTACCATCCTTTTTCGGCACTAGGACGATATTGGGCAACCAAGTCAGATATTCAGATACTAACAAGAAATTCGCTTTGAACTGCTTGGTGACCTCTTCTTTAATCTTCAACGCCCAATCCGGACGGATTCTTCGCAACTTCTGCTTGACGGGCCGGGCTTCGGGGTCAAAAGGGATCTGATGCTATACAATCTCAGGATCGATTCCAAGCATGTCTTTGTAGGACCACGTGAAAACATCTTTGAAATCTTTTAATAAAGCAACTAAGCGCTCGCGCTCCTACGAAGACAACATGGACCCGATCTGGACCAGACGCGGATCCTTCTCAGTACCCACATTAATAGCAATGATTTCTTCAGCAAGGGGTTTTGCAAACCTCTTCTCCTCTCAATTAATCAAGTTTTTCAAAACCAAAGGAATTCCTTCCTCCTCGTTTTCATTAAAATTTTGAAAATCTTGGTCAATGCAATAAACAAGCGACATAGAGAAATACTCAAAATCGGCAACGTTCTCATTCATAAAGCCCAGCTCATCCAGCTCTACGGTTAAAATCGACTTAAAAGCAAAAGAAAAAAAGGATCTGGACATGACCTTGGCATCCAGGTTATCACCCACAGGAATACCGAACTCGGACTCAGAAGAACCAGAATCTGATTCTGACTCCATAAACTCAGTGGAATCAGATTTTGGCTCATTACCCGACTCAGAACTAGATAGGTAGCCCTCCTCTAGCTACCAGACAAGAGATGGTGCTTCAATTGCATCCAAAATGCTGCTGGATGGGTTCACACCCGGCTCGTCCCCGATCATGGAGATGGTAAGGTTATCCCCCAAGCTCTTTGAGTCGACCAAAGGATCTAAAAGGAGACATGCCAGTGCTGCTCCTACTCCAAGCTCGTTGTTGTCCGAGTCACTTTCTACACTCTTTTCAGCTTCAACAGTTAGTTCAGCCTTTTTCTTGGCATCACTTCTTGGAATTGCAGGTCGAAGAAGATTTCAAAGCCAGGAACACGTTGCTTCGTAGAATTCATCCAGGGCTCGAGAAAGCCACAAAATGGGAAGTCTTCTCCCTCCCAAACAAAGTGACCATTCAGCATTCCCCAGATTGGCCTGTGAACAAGCTCATAGTATTTTCCAACCTACTTGGCTCTGGCTCTGTCTGCCGTCTCTTCTCTTTTCCTGACCCAATCCTCTTTGGTGGGTACATACCCCAGACCAAAGGCATGTGAATTATGCAGCACATCGCCCAATATTGTGATACCTTCCAGCCACTTCTTCCAAGTCCCATTCCTAGCATATGTTGTAACTTGTTCATGAAATAGATTGATTGGACACTGACATACATGCCCTCATCTGCTGCCAGGATGGTTTGCACTGTCTAGGCCTCAACTAGAGTAAACCCTGAGAGGAAAACATCTTCCTCACCATGAACGATCTCTAGCACTGGTGTAGTTACCTCTAGTAGAGGATGAATGGATGAATTTCCAAAGACGATCGCCACCCCCTTCCTATAAGGGTATTTCAGCATTTGGTGGAGGGGTAGAGGAGATTGCTTTCACCAGATACAGCCAAGGCCTTCCTAGCAGTAAGTTGAAAGTGGCCGACACATCCAGGACATGGAACTCGACATCCTGTTAAACTCAGCCCACCTGAATTCTAATTTGTACCGTGCCCATAACCTCCCTGGTTGTGTTATCACATGCCTGAATCACTTGGGCTGTGGGCATGAAATCTACCGGTTTCAGGCTGATGGCATAAGTTGTGTGAGAAGGACAGACATTGATAGCTGACTCAATGTCGACCAACACCACTGGCTCCCATTTTTCTCTACACTCAATAGCTATGTACAGAGGTTTGTTGTGTGTTGAGCCTTCCGGCAGCATTTCTTTATCAGAAAAGGTTAGTGTTGGCCTAGCGCCACCTGGAAAGACCAATCCCATAAGCTGTTCAGAGGTAGTGTTAATGGGCAGCTTAGCTTTGTCCATTGCTGATAGTATAGCCTGTCGATGCACCCGGGAGGCCATGAGTAGACCCCAAATTGAAATGTCGGTCTAGATTTTCTTCAATAGCTTCAACACTATTTCTTCCTCCAACTGTTTCTCTTTCTGTTTCACAACCTCCCTATCTTTCCTAGAGGCCTCAGCTTGGTCTAAGTGCGGTGGCTTAAAATACCGCCCACTTCTTATCATGTGGTCTATTTCTTCAGCGTACCACGTGTTATCTAGAAGGGACTCATCCCAGTCTTCATTGGTGTGGGCCATATGTAGATCATCATCCTCCCACCATACCCCTCTGATAGCTGACAAACAGTTGTTCGGCTCCGTTTGTATCACTTTTACCTCACAAGTTTCCCCTACAAGGTATTGGGCTATTCCAACTTTCTGGTTGTCTTTCATCCTCTCTTGTTCAAACTACTTCAGCGCAGCTTCCTGTTCTGTGCCCATAGTACTCACAGTGCCTAATTCCTGAGCTAAATCATTCACACCATTGTGCTCTAGCAGTTTCCCCCTTTTATCAGCCATTCCGGCCACTGCAGCAATTCCGGCTCCCTTTTTCTCTGATTTTGTTTTAGTTCCTTCCTCCCTATCGGGTTCATCACTCAACCACCTAGAGTTGTCCGTCGACCCATTCAAATCAAACTAGTCAATCTGCACATCCCCTTGATCTTGTTCGTTGAAGAACTGCAGGTTGTCTAAGTCCTCCTCAAGCTCCGCCAGATCATCCAAACCTTAGCTCGGGCCATCCTCTCTAGCCACATTGACCTCAGCTATAGGTGGCAATACCACTTCCAGCTTGGCTTGATCAACCAGCACAATATAGCAGCACAGATCATAGTCCCCTTCAAACAAGTCCTTAGAGCACTTAGGCAACAAACTCGTACTCTCCTTCAAGGTCGGCCTCCCTTCTACTGCAACTGTCACCACCACAGGTTTAGGTTGAAGTATAGACATGTCCATCATGCACAAGTCTGTGCTTTCAAGGATGAACACCGTCGGTCTGGGAAGGTGGAAAGGGGTGATATATATGCTAGGGTGGTAGGGGAGGGCCAGTGTTTGGATTAAGTTTAGATTGTGAGGTGGAGGAACTTGATTGTGGGCCGGGAGAGGGTTGGTAGTTACATTTGGCTTTTGGGGTGGTGCGATCACCTTGTTGTTGATGAGGTGTTGAATCTCATGATGCAGCCTGAAGCATTTGTCGGTGTCGTGACCATGCTTCTGGTGAAATGCACAATACTTGGCTGGGTTGTGTTTCGGTGGGAGAGGATCAGGTAGTGGGCAAGACTCTAATGGCTTGAGGTGCCCCTTTTTGATCAACACCCTCATAGCATGGGATAAAGGCATGTAGAGTGGGGTAAAGGTCCTTTGGGATCAGGCCAAGTTGTTTAAATTTTACAGGGTTGTGCTGGCAAAGGGATTGGCGGTCTTGGTTATGGTGGTGATAACACTCACATCCGACGGCCACGCAACTATGCTACCACTGGTGGTTGCATTGGAACTGCGCATAAAAGGCCTCTTAGCCTACTCTTTTTCATCAGTAATCAAGCCCTATTTCATGGCGTCTTCAATCTAAACTCACATCTCATAGAGCTCGATGAATGTGAACAGAGGTAGGACTATCATTTTCTGCAGCAATTTCCCATGCAGATTGCGGACTACCATCCTTATCTGATCTTTCTTTGAAGATCGTGTAGTTATCATTGAAGCTTTGGCCCTCTACCTTGTCACAAATTCTTAAAAGCCCTCCTCTGGCTCCTGGCGCGCTGCCTCGAGATCACGAGTCCTGACCTCGATTTGCGTATTGTAGGAGTACTGTACAATAAAGGCCTCAGCCATTTGCACTCAACAGATATGTACAGAGGTTTGTTGTGTGCTGAGCCAGAAACTATAGCTCGACTTTTTCATGCCCCCTTTCGGAAGTTCGAAATAATCCCTACAGTTCAGACTCCCACAATTCTAAATCTAATCTCACAAGTGCAATGTGAAATTGATAAACACCAAAGAGTCCAAATCTGGCAAATGTTTTGGAAAATCGATTTTGAATCAAATTATCAAAAATGGACTGCTTTGCCAGATACAGAGTCGCTATCTAAATATTTTATTTTTGGAAAAATTTAGGAAACCCATGACTCGTGCCAAAGGCCATATGTCCATCATCACCAAGATTGTCTCGGTTCGAGAACTTAGGTGCGAGAGGGGAAGGTCATGAATACATATGAGCACCCCCGCTCGCTCGATCAAAGATTGGCCTCTATTAGTCTTGATATGAATCTTATGTATATTATATGCTCTTGTTCCGGTTTATGAGGTTAGTATTACTATATAATGCGCACGCACACAAGTATAGACTAAATCGCAACAATTGAAACGTTTGATTCATGTTTGTTTTGAAAATTGTTTCGAAATATGTACCACTTGAAAAAATGATCACATATGAACATTACTCAAATTATTCCAATTCAAGTAACAAGCCTTCATCCACAAGCATACAAGCAGTTTATCACTTAAGCAATTAGCCTCATGGCAAGCATGCTAGACATGGCAACAAGCACACTCATGCAATTATGCTAAAGCTAATAAAAGCTTACCTAGTACTCCAAGCCAAAAGAAAAATGAGTTAGAAAAATGCATAATCCTAACTTATACAATATAACTAATGCAACACATGCAATATGCAATCTAAATAGGCTCGGCTACTTAACATGACATGTGTGTCAATTAAATAGCATGCGGTCTAAGCACATATTCAAAGAAGTATTTAAACTGACAATGCAGTTAGAATGATGAACTGAGCGTCGGTGCATGCAATACAAATGGATACAAACATGAAGTATGCTAAACAAAATGTGATGTCCCTAAACTAACCATCATAAGCTAGTAAATAAAAGAAAGAAAGACGTAGGGTCGGAAGACATACACATTATTACATTGCGCTCTCACAAAGAAGAGCTCGAATGAATAAACTAGCTAACTAGCTAACTAATTAAAGCTAAAGCTAATTAAGCTGACTATTACAAACCAAAATGAATAAACTAGCTAAGCTACTTAACTAATTATTACAACAATTGAATTAACTAACTAACTAGTTAAATAACTTATTAAATAACGAAATTGAATAACTAATTAACAATTAGTTGCAACACTTATCAAAATTAACTAGTTACAACTAATCAATTACAGCAAATATTTAAACTAAATTTTTAAACTTTAAACAACCTCAGAATGCAAGGGATGATCATGCATGTGCTCGGTTTCCACCCGAAAAGCCATTGTTTTGCTTCCAAAGAGCCTCCATTTCTCAATAGAACACACACACTGTTGCCCACTTCCAAAATAACTCTATTCTGCCAAAGGAACACACTACTAAATTTTGCATCAGTGGCCGGTTGGCCAATAATGAGTGTTGCCGGCCATCAAAGGTGGTCTGTCGGCCACCTGCCGACCATGGAAAATGGCTTGCCGGCCACTGTTGCTCATTTCTCCTTGCTTTTGAAGAGAAGAAGCAATTCAAGCAATAAACCAAGACAAACACACCCTCTAGAGCTCAAACCAAGCTCAAAGACACCTCAACTCAAAAATGAGAAGATTTGATTAAGGGTGTATAGACAAAGGTTAAGGAATTGTAGGCAAAAGTGTAGAGATTTGGTAGAGAGAGAGAGAGAATTGTAGAAAGAGAGGAATTTTTATCCCAAAATTTTCTAACCTTAAAACATGAGAAAGGGGGCTCTTATATATAGAAAACATGAATGCCCTACAAGGATATCCAGCCCTACACGTGGGTGAAGATGCATGCATCTGTGCAAACAGCTGGCATAGCTAACATAGAATTTCTGCAAAAGAAACTGGTGGCTGGCCAGCCATCATTGGTGGTTGGCAAGCCACATCAGTGGTCGGCAGCCCAAAAGTGATGGCCAGCATCCTCAAAAGGTGGCCGGCAGGCCACCAGAAGCTGTTGGCTTTGAAGGACCAAGGCCTGGTCCAAAAACGAGGCAACAGGGGTGTGGGGTTTGAAAGGTTCAAAGCTATGGAGTTTCGCTGAGGACTTCGAGCACTTGGCGAGCATATGTACTCATTATCTGGTGTGCATGCAATGGTGTCTAAGTCGTAAGGGCCGTCAAAAATGGGGTGTCTACACCCTCATTCCTTCTCCAACCATAATTCTTGAGTCCATGATCATTTGGAAAGGCATGGCTTTACGTTAAGAAAGTCTTGATTAATTATGGTTCCTTGTAGCCTAAAATAAGTTGGTGACTTTAGAACACTAAAGTTAATACGCTAGTGATTTACGTTTTAGAACATGATAAGCATTTTTCCCATAGAGGTAACTAAGTAATTCAAAGTGATCCTAAATTTTTGTACCTATTTTTTTCCCTAGGAGGATAAAAAAAATAGAATACAATGAACTAAAATCTAAAAAAGTGGAGTTTTAGGTATTTCAAAATGTAAAACAATTGGGTCATGATTCCCTTACAAATTTCTTTTTACATGATTAATTTGAAAAGAAAAAAAAATAGATTACATTTGTTAGATGTCTAATTGGTAACAAAAAATTACTATAACGTTTATAACTACCTTAAATTGTATCTGCTCTAAGGTTTGACTCCTATTTAGTTCTTATCAACCCCTAGGGGCCACAACTGTGGCCATTGCCTGAGATTTTCCTGACCCACATGGAGATAGTGTTTTGTGTGGCTCTTGGGATTAGTTAGGTTTACCTAGCCACCTGATTATCAAAACAAAAAAAAAAATGTACTAGTGTGATATATTCAATACTACTCCAATTGTATCGTAATTTAGAGCATGCGGTGTACCAATTTCTTATTCACATTCCTTGAACCAGAATGATCCATCCAAAATTGATTTTATTATTAGATATTTCTCATCTTCATGACTTGGGCGTGTCCACCTCACCCTTTCTATACCCACAAATATTGCAGATATAAACATGCACAAACACATTTTTCTTTTAACTAAATAACCCTTGTATAATTTTGATATTTGAAAGCAACATCTTGAGTTATTCATATAGAGACCGTTTACAAAATGGGAATTTTATGGACCTAGCTACATCTTTAAGTGTACTAAACTTAATAGTTACATGTCTTTTCATATCAATACTTAAAGTTCAAGATTTAATAATTCAATTTTTCTTTTTTTTTTAATATAGATGTTATGCGTTTTGATCATATCCTAGTTTATTAAAGGCATACCATAAACAAATATGATTCTTTGGGGTGTATGTATGCTTTAGGGGTTCATATATGATATCTATTTGTTTTAAGCCAAAAGGTCTGGCCTTTCCTTATTTTTTGTGTTTACATCTATAAGATATTACAACCATTGTTGTCATCTAATGCCTGATCTGATACCATCTACAAGCTAAAATAGTTAGAGAGAGAGAGAGAGAGAGAGAGAGAGGGGATAATTATTTATATTATATCCTCAACAAAGTCCAAAATGTAACGCCCCCAATTTTATTTACTCAGATATATTATGAAATTTCTCGTTAAAGTCCAATTACATAACACAATGCAAAAATAAGGGTACAAATAAATAAATAGGAAGTGTTCTCTCTCGTATAATACAAATAATGGAACTTACAAAACCACAATTTACAATCCATGCCCTTAGGCTTACATTAAATATTACAAAATAATAAATTACAACGCAAGAACAATATCATGTCCAAAACACATCAATCATTCACCCACAATCTATAAGGAATTAATCCTCAACAAAATAAATAACCTCTTGATCTTCGAATGATGCAATCGACTCCGTACCTGGAAAATGGTTAAGGAACATGGGATGAACACAAAGGTCCAGTAGGGATTCACAATGATTTTAAACAATAACATTTCAAAGATAAAAATGATCATGATGTTGAATGTTATAAGTATATACATAAGGTGTCATTTGATATTCAAAATACACGTACATACTAATACATTTCAACGTTAATCCGCTTTTAATAACCAAGAAATCTTTTCTTTTTTTTTTCCTTATTCTTACGAGCCATTTCTCATATTTCAAAAGAGACCATTTCCACAATTCCATTTAGTTTCACAAAAACGATTTCACGTATAATTATTTTAACACTCACTTCCACCTATTGTAGACACCCCATTTTTGACCGTCCTCAAGACTTGGACGCCACCATTGGAACACTTGGTGATTACCCTTGTTTGTGTTCGTCTTGAGTTCCCGGAGGTCTCGGTTGCGCGCCTTGCCTCAGGATCTCTCGACTCGACCGTGTTGTGTCTGGTTTTGCACCAAACACTTGTGTTTTGCCTTGGAGGGGCAGGGAATGCCTTGTGAGGCATCCCCACACATCACTGGCCATGGCTTGAGGCCACCGGCCAGTGATTCTATGCCATCGGCAATGTATATTGCCGGTCGGCACTCTTTGTTGCCGGTCGGCCATTTATTTTGTCAAAGTGGCAATTTTGGATGGCCGACCACTATTCATCTACTTTTAGTAGATATTTTGTGCCAGCTGTGATAGCTGGCACCCACTCTGTTCCCCTCCATATACGTGTATGGAGGGATTTCCCTCTTGGATGGCTTGTTTTGGATGCCTTACAAGAGGGAGTTGCCTATAAGAAGAGGGCTCCTCTCTTGGCATTAGGGTTAGAAAAAATTGTTAGAGAAGCTCTGGTTCTAGGTTTATGGTTTTGTATCTATCCTATATCTATACCTCTCCTCTTGTATTGTGTGTGTTTAAGCCTTAGTTTTGTACACAAACACACACTACCACACCTTTCCTTGGAGCTGAGGCCCTTGAGGGTTGTTTTTAGAGTTTTGAAGTTGATTTCAACCTCAAGAAGCTGCTGGAGCTCCATTGTTGAAGAGGGTCTACAAGGGTAAGACTTTTGTCCCTTTTTACCCCATTTTTGCATAGCTTTTTATCCTATCTTGAAACTATTTTTGAGCTTTGTGTATAACATAAACAATTTCTATTTTTAGGCCCTCTAAATAGTTGTTTAAGGTTGCTTCAAGCTTTGGGGTCGTTTGACCCCTCTTAAGCCTTGTAAGGCTCCATTTTGTGCCATTTTGGGAGAGCTCCGAGACCTTGGTGTTTGGGCCTCCTCACCACTGAAATCTTGAGGGATTTCAGAGGTGAGGATGGTGCCTTGAGGTCCCAAGAAGGAGAGGGCCACCCCCTCTCCTTGTTGTCCTTGAAAAGGACCATTTTTGCCTCTTAAGGGAGCACCTAGCTTAGGCTTTTGTTGGCCATGCCTTAGCTGTTATTTATGCTTATTTTGCCATGAAATAGTATTGTTTTAAGTTGGTTTTGGTACACCATGTTTGCTTAGCATACATGCCTTGTAATGCCATGATTTGCCTCAACATGTGCCTAGCATTTAGACTACCATGCTCATGTGTTTTGGCCTAGCTTTGTGAAGCTTTTATGCTTGTTTTAGTATACTAAGGGACTGTTTTTGGTCATTTGAGTCATCCATGCTTTGCTTTGTATAGCTACCATGCAAACTCTCTTGTATACCTTGAGCATTGACCCCTCTAGCATGCCATCCTTGCATCATTTCAGTGGTTTGGAACCACTTGTCATGTTATTTCAGTCCTTGTGGCATGCCTGTGTGCTTGCATTTAATCCCCCTTCAATGTGTTTAAAGGTTGTTACCTTATGCCCCTTGTTTAGGCCTCGGAGTATGCTTGCACTTTTAGACCACTTAGATGCCATCTAAGTGCACCCTTGGCTTTGTTTAAGTCTGCGTTTGACTTTTTTTAAGTCCCCTTAGCCTTGTGAGGTTTGGTGGACTTGACCTTGGTTTAAGCCTCCTTGGCTTGTCTTAAGCACTTAGGCCATTGTGGCATGTTTTGCTTGTCTTGTTTAAATTGATTTGGCATCATCTTATAACATGATTTTAGAGCTTAATGCACGCTATATGTCCATGTTTGCATCCTCTTGAGGGTGCTTGAGAATTGCTCTTTAATGCTTGATGTGTTGGAGATCATTTGTATGAATGTTTGTGGACCTATTAGTCCTTCATTTTTGAGCACCTTGGCCACTGTTTTAGGCCTAGTAAGGGCTGCCTAAACCGTGCTTAAGTCCATCCTTTGCTTGTTTGCATGCTTATCTTGCATATTTGCTTGCATACTTGTATAAATGCCTTGTATGCCCATGTTGCATGCTAGTTCACATGCCTAGGTTGCACTCCATCTAGCATGCATGCCTTGTTCCTTGATTTAGTGATGGGAGTTGGGCCTTTATTTGTTGGTTTGCATTGCATTTGAAATCAACATGCATAACTTGGTCTCTTGGGCCATCATGCATTGAAATGCGCGATTGATAGTCCAAGAACCAAGGACCATGTCCCTTTGAGTCATAAACATGATAAGGGATATGGCTGGTGCATACATTGCTTGAATTGCATTGCCATGCAAAGCTCTGTCCTCTGCTGCTGTCAAACAGATTCTGCAGGAACTTTTTGCCGATCGACTGCACAGAGTGCCGACCGGCAATCCATCTGTGGCCGATAGATTCATCAACAGCCGATGATCACATCTTACTGCCGGTGGCCATTCTCCTCAGCCGGTGGTGTCTCCTAATGTCCAGCGAAGCAATTCTGAGACTTTGGCAGTTTTCAGAGGGGCAGAGCAGGGAAAACAGAGGCAGCCTACGCATGGCAGTGGACTTCCGAGCAAGACCCGAGCACGCGTGCATTGAGCCCTCTTCCCGAGGCCCTTTTTCTTGCTTTGTTAAATTAATTAATTTGTTTAATTAATTCAGTTGGTCCGTAATAATTAATTAGCTAGGATTGTTAATTCATTATTCGAATTGTATTATTCTTTTGGTCCCTCCGAGCGAGGGCGAATTTGTAATAAGTGTGGGTGAGTGTGCGCATGTCTCCCAACCCCCACTTCTTTCTCCCTTTTACTTACCTGCTTTGATGGTTAGTAATAGGCCATGTTTAATTCAGCACACCTTATGCTATGCATGCGTGCATCATTCATCAGTATTGCATGCACCGGGCTCGGCGCATCACGCTAACTGCATTAGTATTTCAAATCTAACTTAAATACATGCTACTTGTGCATTTTCACATGTCATTCATAGACTAGCCGAGCCTACTCTAGTGACATCTCGTATGCGTTGCATTAGACATTTAAACATGGACTTGGATCATGCATTGATTGCTAACGAGTTCTTTGTTTTGGCACGGAGTACGATGTAAGTATTTATGCTTTAGCATCCTTGCATGCGTGTGAGTGTTGCCATGATAGCATGATTACCATGAGGCTAGCTGCTTATGTGATATAACTGCTTGAATGCCTGTGGGTGAAGGTTGGATTGTCTGAGTTGGAATAGCTCATTGAAATCCATGTTTTAGCCTACTTACGAGTGGCAAATTCCAAAACATTTTCCCAAAACAAACAGATATGCAATGTTTAATCCCAAATTAGGCAATCTAGTCTATACTTTTGTGCGGTGCGCATAACATAGTAATTCTAGGCTAATAATCGGGATAAGAACACATAATGTTTTCAAAAACGGATATCACGGTTAGTAGAGGCCGATCTTCGGATCGGGCGAGAGGGGGTGGTCATAGCTGACCTTCCCCAATCGTACCCTAGCTCCCGAACCGAGGCAACTTTGGTGATGACGGACACATGGCCTTTGGCACCGAGTCAGGGTTTCCTAAATTCCCCCTTAAAAAATATTTAGGTGGCGACTCTGTATCTGGCAAAGCAGTCCATGTTTGGCACTTCTTTTCAAAAATCTATTTCTCAAAACGATTTGCCAGATTTGGACTCTTTGGTTCAGATTAAGAACCGTGACACAAATTGAGTCCGAACTGTAGCGGGGTCCCCCGCGGACGTGTTACAGTTTCTGGCGACTCTGCTGGGGAGTTTAGAGAGCTTGACTCGAACTCGTGATATCCTGTTTTGATTTCATTTATGTGTTTCTTTGCATTGCATGTGCATTGGTGTGCCTAGGAACACAGTGTTTGCCATCTGCCATTCTTGAACGGTTTGCTGGACGCTTGTCTTGTCAAGGCATGACCATAAGGCTGACCGGTTGTAGGCTCTGACAGTATGGGTGCACAAACCCCAGTTTTACCGGGGCACCCTTTTTGACCATTCGACCTAGTGCATATTCGGAATCCATAGTGACCATTCCAAACTAGGACAGGTTGCTCACCCGATGCTAAGTTGTTTGAAACCGCTGCGTGCGTAGTGAAACCCTAGCTCCTGACAAAATAGGACAGGGAAACCCTACCCCAACATAGGGGTGTTTTGGCTCTCACTTATCTGCTATGTGCTTTAGAGTGTATCTCTACAGGAACGTACATATTAGTTTGCAAGTCTGGGTATCAGGCCCGAGGGCACCAGTATCAGTGTTGTTGAGAAATCAGTTATCTGCGGGTAATCAAGTTCAGTTTTGGGAATAGTGATTAGTAGTAGAGTGCAGTTGTTCGGCTATACCTGTGATTGATCTATTTGGGCTGAAATGCTGTTTGTTTTTCCTTTCAGTTCAGAGTGTCCAGAGAATTGATACAGAATAGCTAGTGTTCCCCCTTGCTGAGGCAGGACTTATGCTGACACATAATTCAGAAGAGATTGTGGTTATGACAGCTACGCTAGATCAAGGGATCACCCTGCGGGATGAAACCAATGTTGATGTATCGCATCCGTCCAGGTCGCCTGTCGCGCACCCGGTCTGGACCCCCCAGTTGGTGACCTCCAGAGATCCGTGGCCGATCTGGCCTATGGAATGTCGGCTTCACCGCCAGCGGCACCGCATGCCGGGAATTTCATACCACAGGAGCCCCCGCTACTGGGGCAGATTGTGATAGAGCTCAGCCAACCAGAGGTTGCTTTCAGCTACAGCAACGACGTGTCAGCAACAACCGGACTTCGCTCTGATGTAGCAACCCAAACCCTTGATCAGGCCAAGGCTAGAGGCAAGAACAAAATGAAGGCAGATGCCGATCCCATTGAACAACTGCTGCGGGCAGTCGAGGCTTTGAAAACCGGGGGGATGAACAAGCAACAGATATCCGCAGTTGTGGTAAAAACTGTGGAGGATGCTTTCCCCACTCCGCCTGAGGGTAGTTCAAGTCAGTCAGAAAATCGAGATAGGCCCCGTCATGCCAGAACAGTTCCTCCTATTCCCAACCCTACACCTGGGAAAGATCAGAAAACCAAGGCAGTGCCTGCCGACCCTTTTGCTAGTGCGTCTAGTAAGAGTACTCAGACTTCAAAGTACCTGCCCCAAGGGCACAGGATCTTTCATGCTCTCTACATGCCTCTGTCTAAGGCACTTCAGATTCTTGCCAAAATGGGGCACCTCAAACCCCTTGAACCTCAGCCTCTCCCGAAGAATCTCCCTCTCACACATGATGCTACTTTGTACTGCGCGTACCACCAACAGACCGGTCACGCCACCGACAACTGTTTCCGTCTTCGCCATGAAGTGCAGGATCTGATCGATAATGAGGTCATTCTTCCACCTACCTCAGCGAAGTCTGTTACCACCGAGCTGTTGGACTTTGAGGATACTGCGAGTATGTGATCAGGGATTGGACCACCTGCGGGCGGCGCTCGGTGTATTTCAGATGTGACGTCTGGCACGCAGTTTTTGAGCATTTGTAAATGCAGTTTTGTAGCTTCTGGCTTGGGTTTTGAGTCAGTTCTCTGTTTTGTTTTTGAGTCTGCCTCTTTGCTTTGAGTCAGTCTTTTTGTTTTTGGGTCTGTCTTGTGGTACCGAGTCAGTCCTGTTGTATCGGATGTCGAGTGATTCCGGGGTTGTTGCCTCGAACACCGTTTTTGTATTTACCCTTTTTGCTTTCTTTTGAGTCTGTCTCTGCTGTGGAGCCAGTTACATCTGAGAAACCTGAATGAAACAGCTACGGCTATCATGTTTTCGTGCTTATTGTTTGTTTTGGGCTAGTTGTGCCAGAGGTTTTGAATGGAACGGCCCTGTATTCTACCTGCTCTTCTGCGCCTTGAGAATTATTGCATTGACCTAAGTCCTTCAAAACTTTTTTCGAAACATTGTGATAAAAACTAAGAGGAAGGAATTCCTCCGGTTTTGCAAAACTTTGATCAAATTGAGAGAAAGAGATGCATGCTAAGCCTTTAATGAATGAAACCATGCTTGTTAGCGTGAGTACTGAGAAGGACCCTGGCTTGATCTAGATTGGTTCCACACTATCTTCGGCGCGAGCGATTTGTCGCTTTCTTAAAAACTTTCAATTTGCGCGGCCCTGTGAAAACCTGTGTGGAATCGCTCTTGAGATTGTGCAGCCTAGGATCGCTCTCAGCCTCAAGATTCGACCTGTTTGTTTTAAACCTCGAACTCATTCGGAACGTTCGATGGACAACTGTCAGAGGAGGCCCGTGTGGCCAGTTTTGAGGCAGCCCTCGAACAAGAGGCACCAAAGTCGAATCAAAAAGATTAGATCTCACCAGAAGAAGCTCGTGGTGCAGCCATGATGGATTCTTCTGCAAATCATTGCAACAGCCGTTCTCCTAGATACAGAGAGGCTTCAACTTCAAAAACCATTTGGCATGGACTTGTTACACTTTTACCCTTTGAGAGGCTCGCTGGGCCGAAAACCCGGAAGGGCGACCCAGGCAAAAATTAGAGCAAGAGAAAAATACAAAAAATGCAAAAAAAAGAGGAGAAATAAAATCAAAAAAAAAAGAAAGAAAAAAAAAAGAGAATGAAAAGATACAAAAAATCAAGAAAAAAAAAAGAAAATGAAAATAAGCTCACAAGGTCGAAAACCCACATCGGGCACCTTGGCAAAAGTTAGAGCCTAAAAAGTGAAGGTTAAAATACCCGAGTATACCTTGGCCGGAACTACGTAAGGCTTGATTCTCATGTTTGGGATACATAGGCAACTTCATCCTAAAGTCCAGCCCCCAACGCTTTCATAGCGCCTCAGTCCATGTAATGGTTTTGATCATCCTTGCCTTCTCTGAATCCGATAGTTCGGTTGTGACAACCGGATACATAGGCAACTTCGTCCTGAAGTCCAGCCCTCAACACCTTCAAAGTGACTGTGTCCATATATTGGTTTTGACCATCTTCGTCTTCTCCGTATCCGAGAAAGTTCAGTCGTGATCATCACTGGTACGGACTGTTTACAACATGCTGCGACATCATCCAGACAAGGGGCAACTTTCCGTTGCCATGAGTCGCCATTCAAACCAGGGGTAACTTTCCATTGCCGTGCAGCGTCCTTCAAACAAGGGGCAATTTTCCATTGCCACCAATCCGAGGTTGTGCATCTCGAGAATGAGTTCCATGCTCGTTGGGCGGCGGCCGTTTGCAAATATAGTTTTTGAGAATTTTTACTGAGGTTAACCATTTTCTCAAAAATTATTTCATTTTCCAAAATTGGACCATTTTCTTGGACCCAAAAAGGAAAATTTTCAGTGCTTATAGTCTGACTTGCATGGTTTTCAAATCAAAAATTGAACAAGTACGTTAATCCGACTCTCATCTTGATCAAAACTGTTTTAGTAGAAAACCAAAACAAAAAATAGTCAAAATGATGAACTAGGGGCACAGTTGAGTCAGACGTTCTGTCTTTCCCCTGTCGTCAACATACTTGCCAGGAGGGCACTCTACCCACCAGAAGAAATAGCTGTGAGCTAACGGCGTTGGGCATGAACCTGCAACTTCCTATTCATTCATCAATCACCTTGGGGAGGG